>NC_064895.1:26557192-27770942 GCF_929443795.1 Astur gentilis
CTGGTTACCTCACCACACACAAGTTTAGAAGCTTAATATCAAGTCTGAAATTCAAACACTGCAAGAGAGGTGGAATAGTTTCGCTGGCCAAGTTCTGGCCTAATCATTGAGAAGGATGAGATCTTTTGGGATTAATCTAGAATAAAACCACAAGCATTTTAAAGTCAAAATGGACATGGGCACGTAAGGACTATTTACAAATGGATCTTACTGTCTCTGTGCAGCATTGTGCCAGCATTTAACCCTGTTCCCCCTTTTTAATACATTTTAGCTGACATCTTCTGGGATGGTGAGGTGATCGTGGGACTCATTTCACCTACAGTTAGGCTCCTGAAGGTGAAATATCTCAGCCAAGATGTTCTCAGGCTCCCTTTTTCTGCAAAACATCTACAGACTGACTTCTTCCATCTTAGGAGAGACGAGAGGTTTTCTGACAGAGCTCAGTTGGTGAAAAAAAAAGACAGACTAGGTAATATACTTCTAGATGGTAAACATTAGGTGAGATCACTTCCATTTTTATATATTTAGCACCATGGAGTACTCGTCTCACCAGAGTCCTGTAAGTGCAGTTTCAATGTAAAAATAATAATAGTAATAATAACAACCAAAATATCAGGAATTTACTTCCCCGCATAAATGATGTTTTTCCTTTTTATTTGCAAAAAAGATAAATGCATTCTAAATAATGAAACAGTTTCTGATGTGGAAAAAAGTTTCTAAATTCTTTGTGTAATTTATAAGATATAATCCAGACAGTTATAAATAGATTCTGTTGCCTAGCAAGTCCTTTACTAGATCTTGTTGACATCAAACTTATAATTTTCCCTCCAGTGAAGCTGATTCAAACTGTAACAAAGATATGTAAGGCCAAACCACCAGCTGCGGCAAAGTGGCTTGATTGTTTAAAGTGAAGAAGCTAAGTTGATTTGCACCACCTAAGGTTTAGGCTCTTGTGATATAATGTTGTTTGATTTTTCTATTCTATGGTTCATAGGAAAAATCAAGCAATGTCAAAATGATTAACTGTAAATGGTCTTGCGTTTGATCATCTTTGTGCTTCAATTATAATTACAGAGTCAAGCCTAACAATAGTCTCTCTATAATTTCTTTATTGGCATGCAAAGTTTGCACAGTAAATATTTCTTCTCATCGCATTTTTTCCCTTTTCCAACAAGCTCTCAAAGCAACCATTCCAAACTAAATAGCAATTGAACTGGACTGTTATTATTCTGTACATACTAATTCTGCTCCCAGCTATTTTTTTTTAAAGCATGAAATTCACAGATTAAAAAACCTACTGAATCATGTGAACTCATCTTTGAAATAAGTCCGAACCACAGATTTCAAAGCCCAAACTGACTTGAAACTGCACTTCCTCATCAAAGATAAATGTTTAGGGCTAGTGTTCTTGTTTGATCCAAGAGATAAGTCCTAGGTCTCAGTCTTCTAGAGTGAAATCTTGATTTCATTCAAGCCAGTAGCAAAATTCCTATTGTTTGTTAACAAGGTCAGGACTCCAGCACCAGATTTCAGCTCCCTGAAGTTCGGGTGCAGAGGGAGTTCTGAATCCACCACTCTAATTCAGATGCCGTGTTTGTCGAAAGGAAAGAATAAAGTGAGTTCATAAAAAGCAGTCTTCAAAGTAGGGCTTACACAACCTTTGGTGCCGATTTATATGTCTGAAACTTGTAGTTACTGGAAAGAGCCCCGCTGAATATAAGAGGCTTTGGATTACATCCTGTGACCATAGATCTACAAATTGCACAAGAAAATTAATCACACATAATGCATCCCATTACATAATTTAGAGTATCTTTTTGAGTATCTTTGATTTCATAAAAGTATAGTGTCCTGTACATATCACCGACATCTTTTTCCAGTCCCACGGAAGAGACGCACGTCCACGGAGAAGTACAAATCTGCCAGCTATTTTGAAATCAGTCAATGAACATCAGTTTGCATCGTTCTCTCCCCAGAGAGTTTAGAATCCTAAACCATACTTTGGTTCTCAAGAGTCTTGCAATTCTATTATGTCCTTTGTTAAAAAAAGGTAAAGGGGGCTGTGGTTCCTCCCCACCCCCAAAGTTTTCTGAAAATACTGATGTGACAACAGACTGATGCTATTTAACACAACACTTCAGAACACATTGGTGACTGCATCAAGCAAACATGAAACTCTAGCTGCAACAAGAAATTTTAAAAGATACTGAGGTGTTTTATCTCACATCTTGAAAGAGGAAAGGACTAAAAATACCTGAAGGAAAACCATAGCAGCTTAAGAGGTGGAGTGATTTCGATTTTTCTTGTAGTGGTTGCTGGTTTTGTTGCTGTTGACATCGTTACTCTTGTGACTATTCTTATTTGACCCATACATTACCGCAATATTACAAATCTGTTAGGGATCAGATCGATAAAGGGACTGCAGGTGTTTCATATGCCCTGGGTAGACACAAGAAAAGCTCCTTAGCTATCCCCTTATTATGACTGTTTTGTGATGTATTGGTGGACATTTTATCACATATGATCATCAACAATGTTCACGCAATTTCTCATCTTCAGTGTAGAAATGAGATACATTTTTAGAAAACAAACAAAAAAAACCCTTATGCTAATTTAACTTTCTTTTGAGGTTTCAAAATTTTGGACACCTATTTTTCCCTGCACTTACTAGAAACAGATTTTTAATATTTTTTGGGTTTATTTCTTTTTTCTTAAATCCATCTATACTATCACATGGAAGCTCTTGGGCATTGCGACAACAATGAGTTTGGGTATATTTCTAAAGTCAACAGAAGGAAATGGTAATGATAAAATGTCATCAGTACAGTTTCACAGAACTTTCACCTATTTGTTAACATTTGAAAGGGCATGCAAAGAGAAATTCCTGATGATCAGCTTTAATTAATCACTTTTTGGTAATGCTAAAAAATTATACAGTAAAATTACCAAATGTACTAAGCCAAAAGGGAAAAAAATTGGATACAAATATTAAAATAACCACAGAAACTGTGGTGTGACAGATGTGGAATTACCTGTCACAGTCTATAAATATTATGCATTCTTTATATTCAACTGAATGTTACAAAGCACTGTTCCAAATAAGTAATGGAAGAGCCATGATTTCAGTCCTGTTCTGCTCTACTGATTGATTCCCTGAGTCTCTCTCTTCAAATGTCAGTTGTTACATCACTCAGATCAAAGCAACTATACTTGGAAAAGAAAAAAAATGTAACATTAAAGTGTAAGTGTAGCTCTGGAACACATTCAAATTAGTGGACAAAGCACATCTAGTTTCATGTATCAAAGCAATTACCTTCAATGAAATAGGAAAACTAGTCTGGCACTCCAAGGAAAACCATGTTAGCAAGTTCAGCCATTATATTGATTCCCCAGTAAAATCAGAATGAGAGTGATATTCAAAGAGAAATGGTGTACTGCTAGGCGTGTTTCATTTTTCCTATTTTCAGCTATCCAAACTGGATAATACAAAATACCAAGTCTGAGCTTCATTCTGGCTCAACTCCACCACCAAAATATTATACAATTATAGTAGGCTAGGTGCCTCATTTTCTTCTGTAGTCAGTGAAAAGAAATAGGTAAGCCATCCCATTCTTTTAGCTATTTCTCACACGACAGTGTGCGGTGGAAAAGGGACATGGGAAAAGTGATGCTTTTGATAATTATTTCCACTAAGAATTCTTCTTTCATTTTGTCTTGGGGACATAGAGGTCCTGCAAACACTGAAACAACAGTTAAGGCCAGGAAAAGATATTAAACTATTGCAGACTGGACAGGTTCGTAGGTCATCCTCTGGTAAGCTAGTTATAAAATATCACCCTCTATATCAAAGAAATCTCCAGTGAACAAAATAAAACTGCACAAAGTAATGGCTGGAGTTGGAGACCTATAGGTCCCAAGTGAAATTGCTTCTTCAGTTACTCAGCTGAATGGTAGACTTAATTTAAGGAGAGCTTAACAGTTGCAGGAGTTACCTGTAAAGAAATTTACTGTCTGATTTTCATGGTAGTTTTTAGTTAGTCTGTAGGCTGTAATAAAATGACTGTCTGACTTGCAGATACCTCAACCAAGGAAAGATAAATCCCACTCCAAAAATACTAGGGAGATGAGTCAGAGATACTGCTCATTTTCTAATATCACCCTTAACAAATGTGAAAGTATGTACTCATTCTCTGCACAGGGAAGCTTTGAATCACGTATCAGACATGAATTACTGCTTGAATTTGGGAGGAGGGAGGTTTAGAGTAACACAGGCGTGAATGGACAGACGTGCATGGTCTTTGTGGATGAAGGTTATATCTTTTTTTTTTTTTTTTTTTTTTTTTTTTTGCCATAAATAACAACCATTTTCTCTCAGATGTTCTTTAAAACTCTGTGTCTTTGTGACCATGTCCACCTATTTTCTCTTCTTTATGCTAGTGCGGATAAGGACCAGCTTGCATTTGTCTGTTATATTTGTACAGCCTCTATCCCTATACAATCTTAGACCGTTTCCTTAAAATCCTGTGGGACACCATGCTAAAAAGGCAAGGAATTCCATAGATAAAGGAAAACTATGGGATTTCTGTGTTTGAGCTGAATTCTCTGCTACCTATGGGAACAAAACCATCGACCTACTGCTTTGCAAAGTTTGGCCAATATATGTATGGGTATTTATAGTATCCAACGAAAGAGAGTTACTTACCATATAGACTTTGGCTGAGAGGACTCTGATACATGCACTTGGGAAACCAAGATGAGATACGTATGATTTAATGTAAATGCCTTTCAATGCAGATGTCTATGTTGCCCTTGGCTCCATAAGTAGTCAATGTAGACTGACAGGTATTTCTAGGTCCTACTCCATTCTAAGACAAATTACTAAAGTTTGATGAATCACGCTTAAAAGCAGCTATTTCTTTTAATTGAATAAAAAGGGAGTTCAGATCTAGGCATCAGATGTAGACAACCAGATACGTACATCTGACCAGAAAAATTCCACCTTTTTTTTTTAAGAGGAACATTCCTAATCACCTAAAACTTGAAGTTTTGGAAACACATCTTCCTAGGAAAAGTAAGGGTTAAGCTCCTAACTGTATTTAACAAGCGGATTGACAACTGTATGAATAATATTATATTAAACAGATATCATCCAGTAGAAGGCATATAAACTGAACGGTCTTTCATACACATACATTAACCATCATCACCCAGGCTGTATAAGAATAACTTAACTAAGCATTCTGTCATTGATTTATTTTTGCTTTATGCTTCTTTTGAACAGTTTTAGATAGCTGAAAATTGTGTCTCTTTCTTTTGGATCAGCTCTATTTAGAACACGTAACCAATGGTTCACGTTGCAGCTCTACATAATATTTTGAGATAACACATTTTAAGCTGAGAATGCTATTGGCAGTTCTGCATGAAACTCAGCTGTTCTGGGCTGGGAGTTATAAGACCATTTCCTTTGGCTTCAGGCTTTTTCAGCTTGTATGCTTGTGCCGAATGTGGAGTCCAAGGTCTGGACAAACCTGAAACTTCACAATGAACTTCAATCAAAAGCACAGTCCCACTAGGTTTCGAATCAAGTTCACAGGAATCCAGGTGTTCTGGACAGCTTCCACAAACTATTAGGCCTTTAGCAATGATTTGTTTCAAAAATGGGTCCAGAATGGTTCAAAGCTCCTCTCCCTGTCCCCAAAAAACCAAACAAAAAAATCTATTTCTTTTTTATCTGACTTCGAAGTGGTAGCAGTTCTGTAATGCTTGGAGAAAGACAGGTAAACTGCACTAAGGCCATAAAGTATAATTACATTCAAAAACTTGAAGCTGGAATTGTATATTTTGAGGTTCAGAGGACCATATTGATCACGGCTGAAGTAATGTGAAAACCTCCCCTTCCCTTTTCAGAATGAAGGCACATGGTCAGTCGGATACTGAAAGGACTAAGGTTAGCATTCATTCCAGAAACACCTCATTAAACCCCAACAACAATAGATAACAATTCTGTCTCCTTATTTTCCCCAAATTGCATACAATACTGGTAATGTAGTCCATGACCCATAAAATATAGAGGGTGTATACAATATGATGTTGTTAGTAGTGCCTCTATGGTAAGAGTTTCCACTAGATACAGTAGGTCAATTTATAAAAGACATGTAAACCGATAAAAGTTTATGTTAAATCTCAGCTCTACTTATGCAATCTATACTAGATGTGGAGAAGAGCAGTGGGGTCTGAACTGATGCACCTCAAAGGCAGATGAGTGCTCAGCAACTAGGTCTGCAAAGTCCTGGTGCTGGCGCTTACATCCTACTCTTGGATCTACGTCAAAGCAAGACCTGACAGACTGTCATCTTTCGCGCTAGAGTAAATCACATGCATTTGGTGGAGTAAAACCTGAGTGTAGTTGATACTCTTGCTCATGATCCAAGAACGGAGATGAAATACTGTTGCTGGAATTATTCCAGAAGAAAACATGCAGAATTAAAATACAAGGTTTAAAAATAAATAAGTATTTTATTATTGCTATCTATCAGCATAATTAGAAAAAGGGCGCTGGCAGTGCAACAACTCAGAATAAAACTTGTGCTATCACTAAAATTGCTCCTACACAGACACAATTTTTATGAGCAGGAGCTGAAAACAAAAATGAGTAATTATGTGTTATTATGACAATGTCTATTTCTATATTTATACCATGCCAGATATTCCTTAACACATGTGCACATACAGCTGTAAATAGACATGTGTGTGGGTGTGTGCATGTGTTTGTGACTACAGATGGAATAACTTAAAAAATGTCCAAGGTAATTTTATTTTTAAAAAATAGTAAAAAAAAAAAAAAAAAATCACTAGCATTCCTAGTTCCAGCCTGAAGCACATTTTTACAGCTGAAAATAGGGGCTTATAATGAAAATGCTGACACAACCTTAACTATAGAGGTGCTAGCAGGCAATGTTATAATAAATAATGTGGGAAATATTTTACACTTCAAGGCAATTACATGTTCAGCCATCTTTAGGATTTCTGGGCCATGAAGGGTAGGGATTAGGTGTACTTGACAAGTGTAAAAGACCCATGACTCATGACTGCTAGAAGGCACAAATGAATTACAAAAGCTGAGAGAAAGCTTTGTAATCACGTAGCATAGGTAAAATATTTTTTATTTGGGGGTAGATAAAGATCAGGTAAATGTAAAGATACACACTCCAGATTCCATTTAGTTTGCTTTTTGAAGAAATGGTGAAAGTTGAGTTAAATCTATTGTCCTAACTTGCCTGCCATCCATTTGTGTATTTCTTTATGCCATACAAATATGACTTTAATATACTTTAAAATGAAAGTTCATATTTGTAGGAGAACAGGACTGGGTAGGACCAACTAGGTCATTGAGTAGGCGCTTACTGTTGCAGAAACTTCTGTAGGAGATTTTAGGAGAGTTTAGGTTTACAAAGACCCCTAAGGACAGCTTCTTCAACCTTCACCCACCAGAAACACCCCAGTGCCCACAACAGTCTTTGTGTTCTGTTAAGTGATGACTAAAGGCCTTGGGTTTGGATTGTGAATCATTAGATTCTTCTTTCTGCTTTGGGTTTCTTGATTAATTATCTTGGATTTGTGACTGTCTCTTACAGGGTTTGGGATTTGTTTTACTGTCCCTTGAACAGTGCCTAGCAGAAATGGGTTCTCATCTGATGTGGTCAGATGCTGCACCAGGAACAGCCTTTAAAACCATGGATCCCCTGGTATTATACACAAGCAGAAGATAATGTCCCAGGTCTGAAAAATAACTCAAGTGGAAAACGCTGCATTGTCTCCAGTCCTGAACTTTGAACAAATTGCTGAAGAGAGTTTTAACAGGCATACAGACTCGAAATAGCGTAACATAATTTTGAACACCCTAAAGGTGAACATCCAAGACAGAATTAGCCATAATCACTTTCTGGTCACTGGGTAAAATACACACCATAAGGAGAAAATACCTTTGCCCTTAGATGTTGTTTTCCAGTGAGACCAAATACCTTGTGGAGGTGCCTGTTTCTCGCTGCTTATTAGAAAGGAAGGTGGTGGTCACACTCTGAACCTGTAGATGCCTAAACTTCAATGGGTGAACTACTCACCCAGTCTCTTGGTTCATCTCTGCTGGGCACTAGCTGGTCAACTAATTGGGTGTTACAGTCATTTTCATGTCATCTGTCAAACGAGCTCTGGCTTTGCAGTCTAAATCCCAGAGCAAACCGTACTTACCTGTGTAGTAATGATGTTGATGGTCTCCACAGGGAGGTCAGAGGAAGGAGGAACTGTCCTGCTCTGTCATCGACAGCAGGTCCCTCCAGAACATCTTTCTAGAGAGAGGGATGAGGGAGATAACATGGTTATTTCTCGTGCCTGCTCCGGTCCAACCTCTCTCAGGTGTTTTAGAAAGCTTATTGTTATGGTTTCCAAGAATCTGTGCTGGTGTACAGGGTGTGTCTTTTCAGAGCTGTTTATCTCACATCTGCCTTTCAGAAAGAGACACAACAATTCCTCATGCTGAGCAAAACCCAAAACAAAACATCACCCTCCTACCCATTTTGTCTTAAACTGCTAAGGTATCTTTAAAACTTGTCTAAGTCTTAGGCCAAGTGTTCCTAAGATGGTGCATGAGTTCACCTGGAGCTTTATTTCAAATATACACCACGCTGAGTCTGGCAGAATATAAACTCCCCCACCCCTTTCTTATCTGTTTTGACTGTCTTATTTCTTACTTTCATCAGTCTTGGCTATAAGAAATGTGGTAGATAATGAGGAACAAACATCTAGCAAGCAAGAAAAGAGACTTCTAATAAACTAAGTTTGGTTGCCTTTTCCACAGAAAAGACATGAGAAGTTTCACAGCCTGTTGTTTAGGGAATTCCCACGATGAAGGAGGCAATGAAGGAATACTGGAGGTTTGACTACAGTAAAACAGACCTTGGTCTCTGAAAGTCAACAAGAATAGTACCATTGAATACAACGTGTCCAGAATTTTACTCAAGTTGTTTTATTCTCTCCAATTTCTGTGATATTTGGGGAATCCTACTGCCATTCAAATTTTTTAGCCTTACTCCTTTCAGCTCTAAATGATGTAAAGCTCCTTCACTCTCACAATAGAACAGCTACAGTGCAAAATGATGAATATTCAACTTCCATGCCAGAGGTCAGTACGAGTACTGAGATAGACATATACTTTTCAGTATATATCAGGGTTAGGTATAATAGCACGATAGCTTAAGACACTTAAAATAACGTGACACCAATTTATTACCATTAGAAATAAAGCCTTTGGAAAAGACCCTAAGCATTATGTTAGCATTGATATGTCAATCCTTTATTTGAAGGATGGCAAGTCTGAATCCCAGCACAGCCTTAATTAACAGAAAATAATTAGCATCATTTTCCCAGCTGTGAATTTGAGATTTTTTTTTTCCAACAGAATCCATTGATTGATAATTAAGGAGGAGTTAGTTGTAATAAAACTCCCAGTATTGCAATTTCTAATTGGCCTTTAAGGACATTTTACAGTTACAGTTACTTTGTTCCAGGCATTTTCTGGCTTTTTTTTTTTTTTTTTTTTTTTTTTACCAGTTTTAATAAGGAATCCTT
The DNA here is from genome assembly GCF_929443795.1 of Astur gentilis. Taxonomy (NCBI): domain Eukaryota; kingdom Metazoa; phylum Chordata; class Aves; order Accipitriformes; family Accipitridae; genus Astur; species Astur gentilis. The sequence continues at coordinate 26,566,817 of NC_064895.1, forward strand.
TCTCAGTTAGGTGAAAAGGATGCAGATGAATAGAAAAAGCCACTGTAACGTTACATCTATGAATTTAAAACTTCACATATAATACAGTCCATTTGATTTGTTTGGGTAATAATTGGTGCTAAGTGAACGTAAAAAGCTTTGAAGTTTGCTTTGAATAACCTAAGATTTATCCAAGCGCTTGAGTCTTCGATTAAACTACATTATCACAGAGATTTATGTAAATGCTTAACTTGATGAACAGTAAATGCTCCTGTTGGCTTCAGTGGGATGGAGCATCATATGTATAGTTAAGCAGATATATGTATATCCTTCAAGGAATGCTGCCCTAGGCTGGAAATCTTATAGGAATGGATTCAGTTCAGGACATGTCTGCTTGTTTCATATTTCCAGCCAGTCCTCAAATACTGCTAGTACAGTGTCCCCCAAGGCACTAAAATTTTCTTTTAGTAATTCTACTAAATAGAATTTATTTAAAAGCATATATTTAATGATTTTGTAATATTTGTACATTGACATAATTTTGAGTTCTTTTCCTGAGCTATCTGAAAATTTCAAATGTTGGATGAAATCAATATGAAGCTTTTTAACATTTTCTCCATTTCTTTCCTTTCCCTCATTTCTGTTCATTCTCCCACTTGCAAAGAAAGCTGGAACAAGTGACAAAAAAAAAAAAAAAAAAAAAAGAGGAAAAAAAGATAATCTTACATATCTAAATACAAAACAATTAGAAAAAAATATTTTACATATATTTCCTTTCATACATAGATGATTTTCCAGGAAAAATATTTGTGAATAAAAAGTGTCAAAGATTTTTATGTACCAGAAAATCGGTAAGTTCATTTGAACATGCAAACACAATACTCTTCCTAAAAAGAAAATTTCATATGTGACAACAAAGTGGAGATCAAAACTAGGCCCTAATGTTGTGAAAGATATGAATAATCAGACCTGGACCTGCATTGGTGTAATTAGTGGCGACTACACAATGATTTAAACTTGCCCAGGCTCGGAGAAATAATTAATGGTTCGTTAAAGTTTGCTATTATTACTGGCAAAGACCCCGCATGATAAGGACTTTTGCTGTTGTTTCCACTGGTTATTGCCTGTCTCTTCCTTGCGCTGCTAATGTGTGATTTTTCTGTACATCTGTGGCAGTGAAGAAACGTTTCTGTGTGATCAAAGTGTCCTGACTATCTTTAGAAAAACAGATCAGCTCAGTTTCTCCATCTTGGGAATGCTATGAGGCTGCGTTTCTGCCTCTCTGAGGAGGATGTCAGATCACTTTGCTGTGACTGCCTTACATCTTGGCTGGACTAATGTAGCTTTCTCTCTTTGGAGATCATCCAGCGAAGCTGTAACGCTGCTTACAAATTTATTCAAAGTGCCTCCACCGCATTTTGTTAACATGAGTTGAAATGTCCCCTCTCATTTCAATCACACTGAGGTCACTGGACTGATTTTCGGTGCAAAACAACCTGGAGAGTTTGACCCTGTTACTACTTGTGTTCAAGACGACTCGGTTCTCCCCAGCTCACTATACTTAAGCACCACTTCAGCCACCGAGAGCACGAGAGCTACCGAAATTCCATGGGCTACCTTAGCCGGCACTCGAGCTGCTATACTTGCTGACATCAGATAATTCAAAACGACAGCGTATATAGATGTGAAAACCACAACGTATGTTTAGAGATTATCTGCATATATATATATTAGGGACATTTATCCCCAGCGCTTTCATGATTCCCTAAAAATGGAAAGATTACACCTCTTATGGGGTTTTGTTTCAGGACTGAGACGGTCTTCTTTATCTGTTATATACTTGAGTGCCTAGGCCAGCAGACTGCTGGGAACAGCAAAACCCCACGCTCCTCATCCCATTTTGGGCAGCGGCACCGTCCTGGAAAACCCGGTCGACCGCTGCCGCCGCAGAGGGAGGGATGAGGGAGCAGGAGGCTGTAGCTACTGCTTATAGAGAGGGCTCACACCGAAACAGCAGTCACCACCTTCCTTCTCCCACCTCCCCGGAGGCAACACGGGCATCAGCTGAAGGCATATGTGCATTTGCATTCAGATGCATGCATTGTCTGGGCACACAGCTGGGAGAAATCAGTGTATCGCTATGGATGGTAATAGAGCGTGGCTGTCTTTTGCTGCTAAAGAGATGGAGCTGTAAGTATCACAGAGGAATTCTGGTGGGTGTTTTAGGAGAGAAGTCATCTCAGTTGACCTCAGCCTTCTAAGAGAGAGCTGTCAGGTCTAAGCTAGCCCGCACTCCTCGAGTCAAAGTGGGAGCTGAGCATGCAGGAGATCTATTCGTTTTACTTATTTTAAAGCTATAAATCAATACTGAATGCCTTAACAAATTGGATAACAAGTTTTCAAACTTTATCCCAATTTTCCGAGCTAATTTTTTTCCTCTACATTGGAAAATCATTTGAAAATAATTTCAGTGCTGTCTCAGAATTGCTTTCTTCAGTGGATTTAACATTCTATTAGAGAATTTACTGTTTTCTCAAAACATTTATCCTTTCTCTAACCTTAACCAAAGCACCATTAGCCTCCCATCAAATCCATCTTCAAATAAGAGGCCATATTAAATCCTGTGGTGGGGGAAACTTAGACCTGCCTGCCAACAGCTCTAAGCATCGCTTTCATAAGTCTGACGATGATTTCTGTTCAGTGTAGAAATACTTTCTTCTTCAAATGTATATTTTCAGAGAAATCAAGGTAGGAGGAAATTTCAGCACATGGCTTAGATCATTCCCTTGCCCCCAAATGGGATCAGCTACAGTTAAATGATTCCTGTTAGATGCTCATCTAATTTGTTCTTAAAAACTTGTTAAGCTTCAGCAATCCCTCCAGACAATCTGTTTCAGGCCCTATTGATGCTGCAGTTAGCAAGTTTTACCTGAGACCTCTCCTGAATCTCCCTGGCTGTGTTTTAAATCTCTTAGTTCTTCACTCCCCAGAAAATACAGAGAACAGTTCATTTCCCTCCTTTGCAGCAATCCTTTTACATCTTCAAAGACAGTTGCTATGTCTCTACATAAATTTTTAGTCCATTTTAGACTAAATAAATCCAATGAAAAACTTCCCATAAAAGAACAGCACTGCCTGCACTGGAGAGATTGATAAGGAAGGAACAAGCAGAAGTGTGTACAAGGTGCTGCATACCAAAAGAGACGAGCCGTTTAGGATCCAAAACACATACTAGCTGGGGTGACCTTATTGATTTTGAAAACACAGCAACAGCTTTTACAGGGAGCTGCTCAGAAGGAGTAAGATCTTGGATACTTTTGATACAGTGTTTGGAAAATGTCTGTATCAATATATTGCATTTTCACATTTTGTACATTCCAGTGGATTTCCTATTGAGGGGGGTAGGGGGGAAAGTATAAAAATCTACTACAGGAAAACTGATAGATTAAAATAAGGTATAATTAAAATTCTGAAGCTTTAATCTAAATGACATTTCTCAAAACGCGGATCAAGTTTTACAAGTATAGGTGTCAAAAATCAAGCTCCGATGTTAATATTTAGACAATAAATATGAGGCCTGACTTCTGAAAGAGGCAATTTTTTGACAGTTCCATTTAAACGAGGTGGTCATCATTTCTGAAAGCAGTCCATAGGCTAGGGAACCCAAATATGGACTGAAATCCTAGATCCTACTTTTAGGAATCTCGTCTTAGAGCAGTAGACCATGTGCTGCCTAAATGGAAATATGTGACGCTTGCCAGCAGCACCCCCACAAGGGATTTAAGTACCAGGTTTTATTAAGCATTTTTTTCTTACTTAAGCCACATTGAAAAAATGGAGTATAAGTAGGTGTATTCAGGAATTTCTTCTTCTTTATATATAATTCTTTTCCATGTTATATAGTGGAAATGGCTGAGTGAAACCAGATGAACTCTCACAGGTTTGAGCAGCGTCCCATTCCTCCATTATGTTCTTTTATTTTCATGTGGTGTTCTTCTATTCTTCTATGTTCTTCTGTTTTCATGCCAGTGATGGTCTCTTAAACTGAAGTCACATACGGGAGCAGAGGGCTAGATGTCAGGGTGTGAGCTCAGAGACATTTCACCTGACCGTGTAGTGATACAGCACGTACCATTCATCCAGCAGTTGCATCTGGTTCTGAGAAACTCCAGGAATTTGGAAATAAGGGGCTTCAGCGCTGTAGGATGAGGGAGTAATGAATCTGACCTGAGGTCACTGCTCTACTGGAACCCAGAGTAAGTTCAAACCACAGTTGATCAGCATGAACCAAAGCACAGCACAGACCAAGGAAAGAGAAAGGTTCACAAGAGCAACAGGGTTTTGCAAGTGATGACTTTCTCACAGAATTAGTTGGAAACGCAAAGTCTGATAAAAATAGCACATTTGCTGATTCTGTGATTTTTGGCTTGTAGAGGAAAATTTGCTAGCTGAACCACTAGCACTAAAATGAGGGATGGGCTATAGCCCTCTTATCTCCTTTACTTCCATGCCTGGATTTTACTAAGTAGCATTGTTTAAAATCCTTGGGAAAATCCTGATGTCAAAAGCAAATTTTCTGTTGACCTCAGGCTTCTTGGGATTTTTAAAACAGATTTATTATCCCCCCCCCCCCCCCCCTACAGACAATGCTTACTGTTTGCTGGCCAGCTGTACAGGAGATCATGATTTCAAATCCTGCCTGATCACAGGATCCTGGGGGTAAATCAAAGTACCTTTGTCTTTTGGATAATTTCTTCCCCAGGAAGGGTTCCTCTGACATGGGGTTATGCAGTTTGTGAGCCCTTCAGTTGCTGCAGAGATGAGGTCCATGTAGAAAGATAAAGCTCTCTTGACCAAGGCAGATGTTGCTGGAGCAGAAAATACGATCATTCATTTAGCTTTATTGCTGCATGGTGGCTCAGATTTAGTAATGATGCTGTGAAATGCAAAAATGGGTAGCAAAGGATAATGGGATGTTATATGACCTTACTGAGATGAGTGACACAAAAATCCGTAAGAACCAAAGGCCCAAATTTTGTCTTCAGCAAATATGCTGTTTTATAGCCATCAAGGAAGTGAACCTATTTTAGAATATATTCATCACATGAACCCACACAAATAATTTGTATTAAAAAAGGGAGTGAACCTGCATATGCCAGACCCTTAGACGCTGATTAAATTTAATGATTAGGTCTGAATCTGTTGCCAAAATAAAAAGGTTCACGTGCAATTTTGGAGGAGCTTAAAAGATTTTTATTAATGGTTCCCTCACTGCTTACCCTTTAGGTTTCCACCAGCAACTTCTTTTAATCATTGGACTGAATATACTCCAAGGTGCTGAATTCTGTGTCAGCTGTAAACATGCAGCAAAACATTTACATGTAGGCTTCCTTCAGCTCCTCACATTCAATTCAAGGAGTGAACAATGAAGCAGCGCTGCTGTGCAAGATCCAAATTGTGCTGCTGGCAAGAAGATTCTCAAATAACCGTGGATCTCCTGGGAGAAGGAATATTATACTATGGAATAGAGAGTATTTGCCATAGAGCAAGCTGGTCTGTAGGCTTTTTTTGCTCTTCTTTCATTCTGTTTATTTATTTGTTTGTACTGTCACCGATGTCATCTGAAGCCAAGAAATGCAATAAGGTTAAATCTATTGCAGGAAATTATTTTGATCCGCCAATTAAATGAACAAGTTCACCTTGCCTATGATATGCCATCAAACATCGGTATGAGCATTTGGTGCAATCAATCTATTACACATCAATTTTATGGCTGTATAATGAGGTTTAATTGCTGCTTTATTAGTCTGACTAATATTAAGTGTCAGTAATTGCTTTGCATTCAACTTGGCTTTCTCATTTAAATTACACATCCAATATTTAACCATAAATGTAGACCTTCTTTTTATCTAATGAATTTTTGCTTTCATCCTTGTGGTACAAGAAAAGCCTATTTGGGGTGATTTTCCTCCTTTGTACAAGTTCTCTGGCCCTGAGGAACAGAGGCTGGAAAAACTAAATGTTGTTCTTGGTAAATGCACGGGCTTTTGGCATTTAGAAAGTGAACTTCAAATTTCCTTTTGACAGAAATATAATATGGGTTTTGTGTACTAATGAGTGAATTGATAAGGTGAGTAAACACATTTGTAGTCCCACTGAAGTCTACGGGACTACTCATACACTTTAAGTTATGCATATCCTTGGGTGAATGGTAGGGCTGATGCTTGCTACCCTGGAGCACACGTGAAAAACAAGTCTGGCAGGGTGCAGGATGCATTTCGACTGGCAAGCCACCGACCGAATGTTATTGCCAGCCGGGATTTTAGTGCACTGTTAAAGTCATAGGCTCAGATGCTCAGACACAGAGCTTTAGGAGGCAAGGACTGAGGTTCAATAAATTACTTGGTACAAGCAATAAGGAAACCTTTGGCAGAGCCAGCCTGGTTCCATGGCTTCCTTACATTCACAGGGACTACATTCGGGTGATGAATTGCCGGATTGTTCAAGTCGGTAGCAGTTTTGCCATTTCCCTTGGCTTCTTCTGATTTCCTTTTTTTGTTTGAAATAGACTCCATCTGATTTTGCAGGCATGAGCTCAGCTCACTGAATAGACATGCCAGTTGCCATTAATATCATCTCATCCTCCAGTGACAGCTGGCTAATATGACCCTGCAAGCACCTCGTGAGCTAAAATCAAGCTGTATTTTGGGAAAAGAGGCCCAGTGCTGGGGTGTGTCACGTGTCCGGTTTGTATGACACTGGACTACTGAAATTCTGATCAGGAAAAAGTAGCGATTGAATCAATAATATTTGATTGCATTTTATTGCAATTCTCCTCCTGGATCCATGAAAGAGTTAATATAGCTAGAGACCCTGTGAGAGTCAAATATCCATCACTGGTTATCTACTGGACTGCAAACCAATTACTGAAAAAAGGTAAGTCTCCTGCTGTTTATTCTTTGGTGGTGGTGGGAGTTCCTTCCCCCTTCCCCCCACCCCCCTTTTTTCTTTTTTTTCTTTCTTGTCAAGAACAAACATTTCGGGGTAATAAAAAAACTTACTTAACAGAACATAGGTTTTAGGAGAGATCGCTTTCTGGAAGAGACTTCACTCGTGCTGTCTACCCAGTTTTCCTTGAGTACTATATTCATTTTACAGTAGCAAGAGGTAAGAACATGTGGACCCAGAGCCTTCTGAAGCTAGGACTTGAATCTACCAGCTACCTGGCAGAAATCCAGGCCACAGCCTTTCAACACCATTAATACTAGTGTCAACCTTCAGCTGAACACGTGAGGTCAGAAGTGTTTATTCTGTGAAAAAAGCAGCCAACAAAACCTCTCAGACCTTGTCACCACCCAGGCCCTGAGCACCAGCTAGCCTTTATATCAAACAAGACACTTACTCCGTAACGATGGGGCCACCCTCGTTTGCCATGGTAGCGTAATATTTTACAGTATGCGCTGAAGAAGCAAGAGACCTGGACTTCAGGACAGCTTTAACCTGAATGGTTGGAAACCATCTATTTGCGCATCCCAAGAGGATATTGTAACCACCGTCTTACAGGGCATTCTGGGTGATCACACAGCCGGTAATGTAAGATCATGGGACCAGGTAGACGTCACGCAAGAGGCAACCTGCCTTGTCTAGAGCATTTGGGGAGGGGAGGGGACACCTGGTGTTTTCATCCCCAGTCCAAAGACTGTTTCTGTTTCTCATCCAAGGATTGATCTAAGGTAAAACGCATCCACGTTCTAGAAAGCAGGTGGGACCTTGTGTGTGAGATCTGATAGGTGAAGCAACTGCAGGCTGAGAAGGGCCCAGGACTTTGGTCTTGTACCAAGGAGAATCCTCTAACCGCTAGGTCTCGGTGCTAAAAGTGATGGACACTGCCATCACAATATTTTTTTTTTTTTTAATTTGTTTTAAATTGCAAGTTCTTTCTCATTAGACATGTTTCTGAGAAGGAGAGCTCTTGAGCAGCCATTGGTACCTCCTCACTTCTACTGGCTTCCTATGCAGTCATCACAGACATGGTTATCTTAAGAAGCATTGAAATTTTCCAAGGTTTCAAAGACCCTTTTCTCTTCTCAGCTGGCTTCATAAAAAGCATAGACACTTAGCCCTGCATTCCCTTCCTTTCCTTCTCCCTCCCATCCATGAGTGGAAATTGCAATTACTGTACCCTAGATTTGACACTGTGCTCCCCTACACCAGCAGCTTGAGAAACCAAGTGAGATTATTTGCACCATTTTGAGCTCTGCTACCTAACCCAGAAGGGCTTCGCCACAACAGTGAACTTCAGTGTACAGCTCAGTTGATGTGAAAGTTAAAGAATAGTGTTTCAACAGGGCTGACAGAAGTAAAATTTTCCTCCTGCATTTTTCATATTATTTTTGAGTGCTAGGGCAGCGGCTCAGGCCCAGGCAGCTGATCTGCTGAGTGAGAAAGTGCCATTTTTACACATCACTGTTCAGAGCAGAACTGCATTTTTAAGTGTAGCTGTCAGTCTTTTCACTGTCACGTTAAATCCTTACCCATGGTCATTCTTGCTCATCCGCACCGACTGTCAGCGCTGAGGTCAGGAGTGAGCTTCCCCACCCCGTGGCAAGTTGGCAGGGTGTTTATGTGCAAGGGACTAATCCACCTTCCTTGGAAGCAGTGAGCTGAGGTTCTCGGTTGGGAGCAAAAGGCCAGAACAAAGGTCTGAGATTACAGATGGACAAACATTTGCAGCCCTCTGTTGCTTCCTGTTGCTGTTTTAATTTTCTTTGATAGGCATTGCCAGACCATTGCAGTCCAGCCCAGGCCAGCTCTGTTTCTGAGAGGCAGAAGAGAAGTGGGAAGGATCCCTTGGCAGGCAGGTAGGAACCTGCATCCGCCTTAGATCTCAGCTGCACCTTGGACTTTGGACCTCAGACCTCAACTATTTTCTTCAGGATTAAACTCGGCTCATACATCCCTCTCAAATTAACCAGGATGATTTTTCTCTTTCACAAATGCAGATTATTATCTCTTCAGAAACCACCAGACATCAGTAAATAAACCCTTGATGAAGAAGAATCCCTCAACTATCTTCCAGAGATCCCCTTTTACAATCCTCTGCGATGTGCATCACACGAAGCCTAAGTCTGCAACAAAAAAGCTGTGGCAGGGCTGAAAGGCAGATTATGCTTTTGTCAAATTATGTCAAAACTTGCATTTGTCACAGACTAAGGAAAAGAACTTTATATATAAAAGGGGGCTTATAAGAAAGATGGAGAAAGACTTCTTATCAAGGTCTGTAGCGACAGGAGAAGGGGCAATGGTTTTAAACTGAAAGAGGGTAAATTTAGATTAGATGTAAGGAAGAAATTTTGTACAATGAGGGTGGTGAGACACTCAACAGGTTGCCCAGAGAAGTTGTGAGTGCCCCATCCCTGGAAGTGTTCAAGGCCAGGTTGGACGGGGCTTTGAGCAACCTGGTCTAGTGGAAGATGTCCCTGCTCATGGCAGGGGAGTTGGACTAGATGACCTTTAAGGGTCCTTTTGAACCCAAACCATTCTATGATTGTATGATTTAGAGGAGGTAAAGATCCTGACATGCTGAAATTCAGACATGAAGGACCCATATTGTCAGTATATATATATTATTTTTTTTTCATCTTGTTCTAGATGTTTAGGCAATGCCTAAATGAGTGAATTACCCAGAGCCAGGGCACAGACCTTGGCTTTGGAGTTCATTCTTCCAAACTTCCCCATTCCCAGCCAAGTCTTCAGCCCAGACCAATTAGCACTTCCCCAGACAGTTCCCAGGCATGGTCTGGGAGCTAACAAGGGCCAGGGACCATTCCCATAAATGAATTTGGATGTGAACAGCTTGTTTTGGAAGCTAACAGGACTATGGAAGTGGTCAAACCACGTCAGGTGGATTTAATTCCAGACAACAGGCCCCTGCAGTGATTCTTTTAGCAACCAAGATGTGGTTGTAGGAAAAAGGAACTATTAACTATCTTTGAAATCCAGAGAGGAAAAGCTTCCCAGGGCCAGATTCTTAGGTGGTGTAGATCAGTATCAGAGCTGTGTTGGTTCACAACAGCTGAGCAATTACCCTGCATCCTTAAAAACAAACAACTGGACAAATATGGAGCTGCTTATTGTTTTCTTCAAGAGTCATTTCACCCCTCCCTTTCTTCTTCCCCTTCCCTCCATGTCTGAAAGTCTTTACCACTGCACAGTGAAAGCAAATAAACAAGGAAGGTTAAAATCGAAAACCACTCATCCAAGTTAATTAAGTTCAGCCAGCCTCAACTACATCATCTGGTAAGATCTGGCAAGTCATGTGCGTGTATATGTGTGTACATGCATGCCTGTGTATCTCTTCCTCTATCCAGAAAGAATCCTCCAAAAGTGCACCTACTTTAAAATACATTTTTTCCATGCCTGACTGTGAGGTCTTTTGATATTTTTTTTCCCTTGTCTGTTTCTGTTCTTACAGCTGCTTTCATATTTTCCTCCAACTTCCCATTATTACATTTTCCTCCTTTTATTTATGATGCCTGATTCCCAGTGTACATTATTGCTGCTCTGTTGGTACTTTATTAAATACGATACAGATACTAGAGTGAGAGTGAGGTTTTATGTCCCACACATGGTGTGTCGTAATTGTGGCATTTTTACTTTCCATTAAGAAGTATCTCCAGGAGGGGAGGATGGGGGACTCAGTTCATTACTTCTATAAACCAAAGAAGAAACCCCAGACAAGCTTGATGAGTTGTTAAGTAGTCTTTAAAGAAGTCTTTAAATCAAGATTAGATGTCTTTCCTAAAGAGACTCCCTAGTTCAACCAGAAGTTAAGGCCTGATCACTGGTTAAATCCCGTGTCTTGCAGCATGGAAAAAGTCAAACTATATTAAAATAATGGTTCTCCTGGCCTTCAAATTTATGAGAGCATAACTAGAAGATAGTGGGTTTAGCTAGCCAGACAAAGACAGTCTAAAACTATAAACGTCTCCATGATGAACAGATAAATTTACTTATTGAAACCTTGGTTTAAAACAAAGGACAAAGGACTCAGGACAAAATAAGCACAGGCTAAGCATAAGAAATATTTTTCTAGACCTGTAGCCTTTCTTCCTAGAATCTGTCTGAGAGCTTTCTAAGAACCCCTTCTTCTATGCCACTTTTGAGTACTTTGAAATTTTATTGTATTTTATGTCCACAGTCCCCCTGCCAGGGAAAGATTGCTCATATACCCCGCCTCTACTGTTCATTTATGGACATTGCTGTGCAGTGTCACTCTGCTCAGCCCCTCAGAGTCTAAGCACTGAGCAGGGCTCAGAGGCTTTCAGCTACATCAGTGTTGCTGTCCTGACATTACTAGAAAACAAGGAATGATAATAAAATGGGGTGATTCTTCCCTGGGTGTTCATTTTCCCATGATGAGCACCAGACCTGGTCAAAGGCGGATGGGTGCCGGGAGAGCAGACTGCTTCAGGCCATGGAGTGGCCATCACCCTGATTATTTCATGTATGCCAGAGCCCTGGCAAGGCAGAGCCTCTGCTGGGAAGCAGCTCCTCACTGAATTTTGGCCCCTGCCCCTGCTTGCCTTCCCTCAGGACCAGTTTGCATCTGAGGATTTTTCCCTGGGTCTCTGTCCCAGCTCTGTATTTTTCTCCGTCTCTCTCCCTTCTGCCACACAAAAGATCCAGCTTCGGCCTGATCCCAGTTCTCCTTCCTGCCTAAAATTCTGAGAAACCTTGAATGATGATGGCATTCATGGCAGGAATCAATACCTGTGTCTTCTTGCCATAGTGGGACAGTCCACTCTCTCCTGCAAACCCCCAGACCACAACTCCAGACAGATATGAAATATTAATATGGAGCTTGGGATACACACATAAAACCAAAATGAAATAGGTAATAAAAATACTGAGCAATCAGGATGATGTTTCTGGCTCCAGTGACACCAAATTAATCTGCAAGGAGAAGAAGAGTGGTACCAGTTGAACAACTTGCTTAATTTATTTCCATTTCTTTCACATTTATAGAGCCTTCCCTGTAAGTACTGTTGTCAGTGTGTGTGCGAGCCAAGGAAAGAAGGCAGAAAAGGACAATGACAATCATATATTTATCTGCTGCCCCTTTTGCTCATCCTTTGTTGTGTGACACCTCTTCATTTGGAGAGGGACAGATCCACATCTAGAGGAAAGTAATATTGGGGGGAAAACTGACAAGCACACATGCAAAATAAAGATCAGAAATAAGGGCTCAAAACATTGATCTCTAGAGATCAGCTTAGTCTGTCATGGAGTATCAACACAATATCTAAGGCAGGATGATGGACATTTGTGTTTGTGGGTATAGACTGGGTTTGCTTGAAACAACTGAGGTGCTTTGAAGTTCTTAAAGTTATTATTGTTTAACAATATGACTTTGTATCCCTCATTTCACAGCTGGAACAAGAAGATGACGTTTTCTACTTTCTTGTAGCAGATAATAATTTTGATTGGCTTACTGGTATCTCCAAATTTTACCCACCTGGCCTGAAGGAAAGAAGGAAGGAAACCTGACTTTGGTATTCACAAAACAACCTAAAGAGAGAGACAGATCCTAACATTGCACTGAGAAGGGTCAGAAGCCAATATGCAATTGCTAAGTCCAATTGATTTCAAGACCCAGATACCTCTGATGATCTCCACTGGCTCCCAGTTCTATGTGCCAGAATACAATTTCAACTATGCTTTATTTAGCCTATCAAACTCAGTCCTTTCTTTTTGAATCATTTCAGTCATCCTTAGGTAACATTGTGCAACTGACTGGAGAATCTCTCTTCTTTACTTCCTTTCTCTTTTTTTTCCTTTGGTCCCCCCTCTCCCCATAGATACATTCCCTCCAAGTGGAATTCAGGCTTTAAACACTTTAAATACCTGAGAAAGTCTCTTTCTAAGCCCTGTATCCAAACAAAGGAATTCTGTGAATCAGCAGGGATAACTGGAGCAGGGAAGGCCACCGCCACCATCATTTCAGTGAAAAAACATCTCCACTATTTGCCAACTCGTACCTTCTTGCAACTTGTGTGCTTTTAGTAGAGAAGCACCTGTGTTTGATGCATTCCCAAAGCTGCGGGTCTGAAAACTGACTCCTTTTCTGAAAGCCGTGATCAGGCATTTGCTCAAATAGGACAAAATGAAGTTTTAGATGCAGGGTGAAGAGCTAAGGTTTGCGATTTAAGCAAAAATCTTCCAAGGACCCCAAAGCAGACAGGAACGCAAGCTCCAGAGCCCACTGAAACGATGGAGAATGAATCCAGTCCCAGTACAAGTCTGCAAACTACTTAGAGGTGGTGGTAATATTTGCTATATTGTTGTCAGCCCCTTCACCAGTTATCAGCAGCAGAACTGCAGCTGTCTGCTGAATAACACATTTGTTTATACAGTAGATTGAGAATACTTGTGTGCGCAGCAAACTCCTTGGGGGTATAAACAATGTGTTTCTGAAGAGGCCCAGTGTCATTAGAATAATCAAGACTTGTAGTATGATAAACAGAGTCACAAACAGAAAGTACTACATAGCCTCTCGAGTGCGGTATCGCATTCGGTGTCAAGTCCCGAGGATGATCTATTCAAACAGCTTTTCCTGTGGCGCAGACACAGGTTGCTGCATGCTTTACAGAGGAACCAAGGGAGAGACATGGTCATGGTGCATTTTTGATGAGACCTCGTGAGCAGCATACTGACACGTAGTAGAAATCTCCTTTTCATTTCAAAAGGCCCAAATCCTTTCATCTGTGCAAACCATGTGAAATCTATCAGAGTGGAAGAATGTCCACTTTCTTTACCAAGGAGACCAGACCAAGGCCAAATTCCTATTGTGGTATATTTATATTTTCCTCATAGTCAGTAGCAAGGATACCGTCCTCTCTCATCTACTTTATATGACTTAATTGTGTCTACAGTGGTCAAGACTGTGACCATCTAATGTGGGCCAGCCATACACGCTGCAGAGTGCTTGGCCTGGGTATATGCAGCATCCCAAATGCTGTTTCTGTGGTCCTGTGACAGTTATTAGTTTTGTGAGTGTCCTTTTGAGTACAAAGGGTGCAAAATAGTGAGAGGGGTGTGTTGCAGCTGTGTGCAGTGGTGCTCTTTCATACCGTAGTTTAGCACCACGAAAAGGCATTGCAGGATACTGAGCTTGTCCTGAGGGCATGTGGAAGTGTTTGAGAGTGAAAATCCTTGGGGTACGGTGTTGGGAAAACTCTCTTGGGTAGGAGTAAAAAACCAACAGCTTCTGGAGTGGACCTTGGAAAGCACTGTCTTGTCATCTGTGGGCTTACTGTGGTTTGCTTAAGGAAGGGAGCCTGGGAGTGAACAGACATGAATGCAATGAAGACAGTCAGGTGTTGACCTAACGTAACAGTGTAGGCAAACTCTTAAAGACTTTCCTTGGGAAATCAAGTTGTATAGACTTCCCTTGGAGTTGGAGTATGGATTATATGATGAAATTAGGCACATCTTCAGAAATGGCTAAATGGGATTTAGCCCTGATCTCCCTGTCTCATGAAAAGTCGAACACATCTAGAAATCCCAACGAAAAAGTGGTCGTCTTTCAAGAAAGTGCATGGAATCCTAAGTTGGCTCATGAGCAAATAGAGGGAAACAATGGGAAAAGGTGAGTTACAGTGATCAGAAGGCAGTAAAGTTCTGGTAGAAGAGCAGATTCTGTGCTTTGGTGACAGCCACAAATGTAAGTAGTGCACCAATTTCAGTCCTATTCTTTCAATACCACAGAACAAATATTGCCTCCTGCTTCACCAACTAGATCAAGTGACATTAATTGTTCACATACTGTCATGAAATAGTTCCTATGAGAACAGTGAACTGAAAAGGTTCATTATGACAGTGTAATTGTATTATTTTTCAAATAGTAAGACCTAGGTGTCTAAATAACTAAACTAAATATCTGCATTTTACACATGAATTTCTTTGGTGCTGATAACTTGGTGAGCTGTTAAGATTAATGCAGCCATAATGAGTTGGTCAAGAAGGAAGAAAGAAAGAAAACCAGACACGAAATTAGTAAAAACATGCCTAGGGCTTTTGACTTCTTGACTTCAGTCTCCTTCTCAGAGCACTGTGATGAGTGACAGAAGTCCTCTGAAGCCTGTTCATTTTGTTTTATTCCTTCTGTCCTGTTTTTCCACTTCACCGAACTCAGGTTCTTCCTCTGAAGGTTAAAGATCTCTCCTTAAGTGTATTGCATCTGTTCACTTGTAGAAAGACCATGTTCTCAAAATTCACAGGCAGCTAATTAACTTTTCTCCGTCTCCTGCTCCTAGTATCTTAGTCTCTTCCTTTACCCCTCTCCCATTCTTCCCATTGTACATCCAGAAAACAATCAAAAGGCAGCTATCAAAAACTGTAGAAATTCTGGCATGAAAGAGTTCAGATGAATGGGTGTGCTGGTGTCCTGATTTTGGCTGGGATAGAGTTAATTTTCTTTCTAGTAGCTGGTACAGTGTTACGTTTTGGGTTCAGTATGAGAAGAATGTTGATAACACACTGATGTTTTCAGTTGTTGCTCAGTAGTGTTTATACCAAGTCCAGGATTTTTCAGCTTCTCATGCCCAGCCAGCAGAAGGCTGGAGGGACACAATGAGTTGGGAGGGGACACAGCCAGGGCAGCTGACCCAAACTGGCCAAAGGAATATTCCAGACCATGTGACGTCATGCCTAGTATAAAAACTGGGGGAGTCGGACTAGGGGGGATCACTGCTCGGGAACTGACTGGGCATCGGTCAGCGAGTGGTGAGCAACTGCATTATGCATCACTTGTTTTGTATACTCCAATTCTTTTATTACTATTATTGTCATTTTACTATTGTTATTACTATCATTACTAGTTTCTTCCTTCCTGTTCTATTAAACTGTTTTTATCTCAACCCACGAGTTTCACTTTTTTCCCCTGATTCTCTCCCCCATCCCACTGGGTGGGGGGGTCAGTGAGCAGCTGGGTGGGCTTGAGTTGCTGGCTGGGGTTAAACCACAACAGTGGGGTAACTGGTCTGCTATCTTCAGCAAGAGCTATATCCGTACAAAATAAAATTAAAATTTAATCTAATCCAGGGTTCCTTCTCCAACACCCTCCAAGAGCTGACACCCGGATAAAAGCATCTAATATTCGCAAATCCTACTATCCACCTGCCTATATTGCCCAAATTACATTTGGTTTCTCCTTCACATTTCTAACACTCGACATACTTCAGACCTGTTGTCTTTGCTCAGTGTGATATCTTTTTACCCCTTAGATCTAAACCATCTAATCCTTACAATTCAACCTCCTCCCACAAGTTTCCTTCTCTGGGCCTACGAGCAGCTCTCCTAGCCCTGCTGTAGCGTCGGGTCCCTTCTCAAACGGCCCGTCACATCACCTTTGTGGAGCTGATGCCTTTAACCACATGGAGGCAAGGTGGAGGGGTTACAGAAGAGACATCTACAATTTGTAGGTGTCCTCCTTTTTTTCTATTAAGTTGCTGTGCAAATTAGTCAAACTGTTTCTGTAACAGCTCTGTTCACCATACAAGCTTATGAAATGGTAAGGACTGGCGTGTACCATGGCCAGCAAACATTGGTTCACAGTTCACAAAAGTGCTGCTGCGTTTTCCTTGGTGACTGAAATAATCTGAATATATTGGCCCTCTTAATCTCTTTATCATGTGTGTTTGCAAGAACAGAGGCATGCAGACAAAAATAACCTTGAAAATTTGAGATGTTATCCCACTGATCTGTTGCTTCACCTATTTTCACTGGGGCATGTAGGCTTTGAACCTGCACCAACTGGATGTGGAATATGACCAGAAATGAGCCAGCTCCTGTCCACAACTTCAACTACAGATGGATTCCAGCACGACTCTTTAGGATGGTCTGGCTACAGTTAAACTAAAATAACAGGTCCAGGGTACATTTCTGAGTTTTGACCCTCAATCATACATACAGGTAAATTGTTAACACAGTCTCTGCTATGATTTTGACTTCTACTAATTCAGACAAATGAAATTGTTTCTTATTCTTCAAATCTGCAGGTACACGAAACCAAAAATAACCACCTGACTTCCCAAAATATGTAGCCTGGGGAATTTCACCCAGTATTTCCCAAAGGGAATTCATCTTGTTGGAAGTTGTTTCATTTCAATCTTTGCTCTGCCTGAGTAACAGAATTGCCCAAAATAATGGATAAAATAAGAGTTGATGTGAAGGCATGAGGGGTTGGGGAGTTTTTTCCTATCCTGTATATCAACTAGCTTTGTTCTGGACAAAACATATCATCCTCTGCCTTAGATTCCATGTCTCTTAGACGGATACAATAGTCATCTGGTTTAAAGCACTCATATCCTCCCCAGATTGCTGTTATGTATGTACAGAGTAGGAAACACGTGTGAGCAAACTCTTATAAAAAGTAAACAATAAAACAGAGGAGGAATTTTGGAGTGGAGAATGGGGAAAAGGGGGAAAGTTTGGATCCCTCTTGTTCACATTGGCCAGTGGTAAAACAGCTGCAGAGTCATTTCAATTAGACAGCTGCTGCCTCAGCTCCTGTGCATAAAAGCTGTATAGCCAAATAAGTTTGCGCTGACCTAAATTCCCCTTGTGCTGTCACCAGCTCCCTGTATTATCAACACAAGATGGTTCTTATGCTTTCCTCAACTTCTGTCTTTCCGTCCTTCCTTTACTGGTGGTATGTCATTTGCTGCACAGATGTTTCTCCCAAGCCATTGCAAGGTTATTTTTCAAGTGACTTCTTCCAGCAGATGTTCCCCAGATCCCAGGTGTGTGTGTTGTCCTCTCCACCGAGCCGAAACTCAGCGATGCGCTTGACATATTGCAGTGCTGCTGTGGCTTTTGAGCTGGAGGGTCTGCAACATTGCGCATCACTGACATCTCTGCTCCTGCCAGGCTGCTTGGTGAAGCTTTCCTTCAGCAACAGGCCTCCCTGCTCCTCTCCTTGCTGGTTCTTCAGGTTACAAACTCACTGTCTGGGCTGCACAAAGCAGCTTTTTGTGGTGCCTGAAATGAACTTACAGAATTTGCTGTGCAGTGTCTGCCCAAAAGAAGAATTAGCTTCACCTATTATTCAAGCAGCCAAGTCCTATTTCCCTGTAGAGTCAGAGGAAAGCCAGATGCCATAGCTAAACAACATCTATAAAGTAGTGTTTTCAATACAAAACCTTTTTCTTCCCATTACCTGGGGAGTCACGGTCATGTAACCAGCTACAGTGCGAAATCTGTACAAACCACTGAGCTCTTTCCCTCAGAGCCCATAATCTAGGTCCACCTTAGGTCCTGCGGTAGATAACTAAATACAAGTATTTGTCCTTCTCTTCCTCTGCAATCTCTGTTTTTCTGTACAGTTCAGATGCTTTCCTAGCTTTCATCTTTTGGCATTAATTTAACTTTTTTTTTTTTTTTTTTTAAACATCGCAGGGGTGCAGACTGGTTTGCAATGACAGCCCTGTTTGGTTCAGCTAATATCTGGGCTAGCTTTAGCCTCAGGCTATGGAACAACTCCTTGCAAGCCTTCTGTGAGACAAAATGATAAGTAGAATCTTTAATTATTATTATTTTTAAATGGATACCATATATTGAACTCGAAGAATCAACAACCTGTATTCAATTAGAGAGAGAAGAAAACCTGAGATGAAATTTCCTCTCTCCACCCCTTCCTCTCATTTCTCCCATCTGAATCCTTTCCCCATAGTCTCTCATTCAGGTGGCCATGAACAGAAAAAAGATGGAGCCAAAACCTCAGAATGACTCTCTATAGATAGACAATCTTGGGCCATAATAGGAACAATACTATAGCTAATGGGTGCTGCCTATTAGCACTCAGCTGAAGTAGGTAAAAATATTAACATAGTTTTGCTGCTAATCGTATCTATGTCAGGAAAGAAACTGATTCCTGCAGATGCGTAACGGCAAAGAGTACTTGCAGTACCTCACCAAAAAGCAAAGGTTACATCTCCTGTCCCCACCATCCTGCTGGCTTCAGCAGGGACAGGGAGCTCTTTCTTCCAGCTCTGTCTGACATTAGCCCCTTCATTTCATTTTTTCCCTTCACGTTGAAGGCATAGCTCTCTGCTCATCCTTGAATGAACAAAATTCAGTATTTTAGCTCCTCACTACTGAGCCACAGCAGAAAAGAAAGGAACTGGTGTGTTTACCGCCAGGCAAGCTTGCAGAAGTGGGACCAAGACAAATCTCCGGCCAGACACGTTGGCTACATCTCTGCTAGTAAGCTAAGCAGTGTCAGGACCAGTTCTCTGTTCCTGTGGCCAGCTGGCATAATCTGGCCGTTTCCTTAGTATTAAACAACCTTACCTCCAAAATAAAATAGCCAATTCCAACTTGCCTACCAGGGACAGTGCCTGGCACATGCTGGCTCCTGAGCTGTGCCTGGGAATTGTCTGGGACAGTGCTAGCTAGCCTGGATCAACAACGTGCCAGGGACCATCTGACCAGTCACAGAGACTGTCGAATTCCAGTTGCTTCTGTGCAATGGTACTGGTTTGTTTACAGGGACAGACAAAGGCCGTGCAGATATGCATATACACAGATACATATGTGCATGCATGTATGCATCAGTGGGTAGACACGTAATATTTACTTAGCGAGTACCTCAATAGCCTCATCCCCTTCCCACCAGCTTGTTGAAGCCATGCTGCTTGAACGTGGCTGAGCAGTTGCTTTTATAAGCAGATTTTGCATATTGTTGATTAGTTGTTTTCACTGTTGCTGATTTTTCCCTTGTAATTCACAATGTTGGTGCCTACTGTTTTACACAGGGCCATTTAACACCTCTAAGAACTGTCTTGAGGGCTAGAAGAATGAACAGGTTTTGGAAGTTAAGCAACTTCCAAAGCAAGAACTAGGATAGCCTGAAAGCCAGCGCTCCACCATGAACTTTGACTTGATCTCTCTCAAGCAAATGCAGGTGAGGAAAGATAATTAATAATAATTATTAATGCCTGTGTAGATAGGTGCAGACAGATGCAAGCTTTCATTTTAAACTGGTTAAACATAAGCCAGCTGCTGCCTACAGTCTGATATCAGATCACGTTTGTGTCTGATGGACACCTACATAATCTGAGATTACATTTCCATGGCAGCCTAAGCCAGTCGGGCTATATCTATACCAAAAAAAGCCAAACTGACCTGAGTACAAGCATGTGTCTTTGTCCTTTATCATCTGTACTGGTACACTTAGCACAGCTGGCATGGGTTTGATCCAAGTCAACCAGCACACTCATTGCCTGGTCATGGTTCAAGGCCAGCATGAAAGAGGAATTTACACCAGTAAACTATTCTTTTTTGGTGTGATAAGACATGGGTGCAAGCAGTGTCATGTCATCTGGCTTCATAATAACTAAAGAATGGTTCTACCTATTCAGTAGCATAGACATTCCTTAAACACAGGTTTGTGTGGTTTTGTTCGGATCTCCCAGTCACATGTTCCCATCCACGTTGAGTCAACTAATCCAGCTGTGTGGTTGGGTGGTCTGGCTGAAAACTAGTCCAAGGCAAGTAATGTATCAACTTTTATCAACTAATGACACTTGTTCCCTTCCTTTATTCAGTGGAAGAGGAGAGCAGGTCTGCACACACAGCACTAGGAGAGAGAAAAGCGTAGCATCACTCTGGACTTGGATTAGTTTAATCTTTCCTGGAGCTGGCACTTGGCTGGAAGAACTGAACAACCACAAAGATGCCCTCGGAAGTTGTGTTCACTGCATCAGCCAGTGGTTTTATGAAGGATAAAACTTCCTTTGGACCTTCTCTATCAGGCCCAATAAATTCATATGCATTTGTATAGACAGATAAGCATAGTTCTAGGTTCTGGCTAAACTGCCTTGCCATTAAACAGGCTTTTTTAACACAATGGTTACATTGCTTCAAGGGTTCAAGATCTGGCTGTATATCTGTCTTCCAACTCTGCTGCGCATACAAACAGAGAGATATAAAAAATAGTAATTTTAGTAATGTATTCAAGTTCTGCTCTCACATACAAATACACCCAAACACGCACCAATTTTAACATATTTTTGAAGTTATATTTATAAATGTAAATATACATCACATGCATTTTAAAAAAAAACAGGACTGAAATCTTTCTTTAGGCAAACTGCCTCCCACTGAAAGGATGCTAAGAGAATGTTGGGAAAATGGGCATCATTTCAAAATGGAGGGTTTGAGTCCCTTGGTTTGTCATATTTGAATGGCAATAACATTAAAATACAGCCAAATGAAAAGCTCCAGGTGTTCTAAGAAACCATTGTGCTCACAGGAAAAGAAGAAGGAGAAGGGAAAGGAATAGAACACATAACTATGAGAAGAAAAAAATGCTATTACTATTTTACTATTGATTACAAATCCTATTACTAATTAATAGCAAACATATACAAGTACAGAATTAAATCAGCCCAGTAAAAATATCAGAGCAGGAAAACCAGTGCTATTTTTAACCCATTACACAAATATATCTTTGGTGTCCCCACTTGTCCCCTTCCCCAGCCCTTTTGGAAATATATAAATAAATAGATTCATATATTCATAGATTTTTAGGGCCAGAAGGGACCATTACAATCATCTTGGTAGAGCCTCTCCTGAAGACAGGCCTTATAATTTTATTCTTTATGTCTGGCCCATAACTTTTCTGAGCTACACTATACCTTTTCAAGCTGCATATAATTCTGATTTAAGCACTTCAAGCAACAGACAGTCCGCTATATTCCTGGGTGTGTTGATTTGGTAGTTAATTACTGTCACTGCTAAGTGTTTTATTGTTGTTTCTAGTCTGAAATAAGCTAAATTCAACTCCAGGACATGGGATTTTGGGTAGCCTTTTTCTGCCAAATTACAGAGCCCTCAGTCCTCTATAAATAAGTAATTTTTGTCTGTAAAAGCTTTGGCTTTCTTCTCTAGTTCCTAAAATCACAATAATTTTGTCACCATGTTCAATCAGCCTCTTGATTTTACAACAGCAGCAGTCTTTAAGCAGTAAAGGAGTCAATGTTCCAAAATATCTAGAAATCCACTACAACTCACCTGTACGTTAGCCCCAAAAGCACGTGGCCTTCAACTTGTTCTCTGCCTACAAAGTTTGTTAAGCACTTTGAGAGCTTTGGATGAAAGCCATCTTATAAATGTACATTATTGCACTGTCATTATTATTGTGCTGTCATTCTGTCTTCGGCCTTTTAAAATTGTTTCAGCCTGCTGTAGCTCTTGCAGTTTAATTTCTTTTCTTTAAACTAACAGCCCCATTGAACAAAGGAAGTAAGTATGGGGACATTAAAAATAGACTGAGTTTTCTGTATTATTACTATTATTGCTGCAAGTTCACAGCTTACCCCATTATGACTCCAACTCATTACAACGAGTGCCGAGAATGTGCAGCAATAACAGCGGCATTTGTGTAAAGCGGGACTTGCAATACCACTTGCTGAGCAAAAATATCCAAGGAAAAGCAGTTGTTAGGCAGTGGCCTGATCCTCCTGGGTGGTCTGTTGCACCTCACACTTTACCGGGCTTTGCTGCGTGTGGGCTCGGGAAAGGGAAAGATCCCATCTTCAGCTCCTGTTGACCCCAGAGCTGTAAGGAATGGGGAGGAGAAGGTAGAGATATCCAAGGTGGATCCATAAGTGCTATCCTTGTAAGGACTGGATGCACGGAGGCTGGCACCACTGTGATTGCAAGGATATGCCCTAGGCATGCGCTGCATTGGGTGGTCTTTTCTTCTCTGGATGTTGTGAACTCAGATGTTGCATTATATCTTGCTCTCACAGAAGGGGAAGCCAAGGCAGCAGACTCATGCAGACTCCCTGCCCCTGCTCCCCACCACACATTTCTGATATTTTCTTTGGACCAGCACTGTTGCTCATCATGCCAAGGTGAAAGATGGATGGAGGAACTGGTTTGGTTTCAAACTCAGCCCTTCTCCAGGTTGACTCTGACCAGTTGTCATATGTCAGAACAAGAGAAAAAAAATGAATGCGCATCCATGGCCATATAGTACATGACAAACTATTTCATCACCAGTCCATAGTAAGGTCAGATCCATGAAAGCACAGGTCCAAAATGAGGAGAAAAAGTACTTTTTTTCCAAAATGACCCAGAAAGCCAGTGACAGACATGGGAATAGCGCTTGCATTTTCTGAACCCTTGCTCAGCATACACAGACTACAGATAGAAAATGTTTAGATATTTTAAAAAAAGTTCTCTCTGAAGGCTTATATGGAGAGGCAAATTCCCTTTACCATCAGTTCTTTCTCATCCTTCCCCTAAACTAAAAGGAAAGGAAAGGGTATGTAGCCAGTTTGAACCTAAGATTTGGGGATTTCATGGGAAAAAATGGCTATTTGTGTACTTTGCTTGACACCCACTGAGAATAAATCAGCTTTGGAAGGACCATTCATACCACATGAATTAAAAACCATGTATACATTTTTGCAGAATGACAACTCTTGATACCAATTTCAACACGTCTGTAAAATCCAGATACAAGTGCAATTAGTGACGAACAGATGCTTAGAGCTGCAACCTGGGCCTTATTTGGATGATCTGATTACATCTATACTAGTAAACATTTCCTAAGCATGAACCAAGACACTGAAATACACTCTTTTACACCACTGAATCATAAATATGGCCCTTCCAGATCACCTAACTAATTCTCAAACAGTTCCCAAAGATTGTGAATTAATGTAGTTCAACAGCTTTATCTATTTCAAAGAGCCTGTATCGTGGTCAGAGAACAGGCTCTGACACAGTAACTGGTCAGTGTAGATGCTCCTTCTGGCCTTCGTCTGTAAAAAATCCCCACCATTGCCACCACAGAGGGATTAATCTTCTCTAACTCCAGCAATTAAAATGTTCGATATTTCATTTAAGACAGTCTTCTGGATATGAGGCAAACATCCTGTAAGGATGTTTGCCCATCCTAAAATAAATTTCTGAAAGGGATAAGGTAAAACAGTCTCTGGAGGAAAATTTCTTTTACCTTTTCAGTAGTAGGAGCCTAATTAGAGAGTCTAATTTAGCCTAAATGGCTAAACTAGCAGAAATGAATCTCATATCTAACTGCATATTCAATGGTGACTTAAATCTCCATATTTGACCTCACCAAGGGCTGCAGATCAGGCTGAATTCATTCACTGGATGGGACCAGTAGTATTAATAATCATTAGTATTATTACATGTTATACAACAACAACAACAATCATAACAATAGTGAATTATTAGGGAGACCACTCTTTGAAACTAGTGAAAAGAAGCATTAATAACAGAAAAAAAAATGCAAGAGTTATACTACA
The DNA here is from genome assembly GCF_929443795.1 of Astur gentilis. NCBI lineage: Eukaryota > Metazoa > Chordata > Aves > Accipitriformes > Accipitridae > Astur > Astur gentilis. The sequence continues at coordinate 26,591,140 of NC_064895.1, forward strand.
GAAGGAAAACCCAGCTGAAAAACAACTCAATGCAGCTGAACAAAGAATGCTTAGAAGATGCAGGCTGGCCCCAGTGCAAATTATATGATAGCATCTTATGATTACTTTGTGTCTGACACAGTTTTAGCCTAGGATACAATCTGTCATGCTGGATTGCAACTGTGTGTTTTACACCAGGGAAAAATATATATCAGTAAAATTTACCATCTGTGTCATTATGTGACTACATAAATTTCAATCTCCGCATATTTGTTAGTTTTAATTCCCAGATATTCTATTTCTTCTCACTAAAGCCATTACTCATATTAGCTTTTATTGTTTAAACCTTACACTGTCTTTAGGGGTCTTCTTCAGATGTTGGAAAAAATCTGAAACCTATATTATTCATAAACTTCAGGTCAGGGATTGCAATGCTTTTACCTTAATGCCTTTTTTTAAAGTCCATCCTTACAATTAAAATTGACACCTAAAGGTTAAGGATCACCAGCAGTTATGGTGGGTTAAAGTTTAGCTGCTAATCACTCACTCTCTCCCTCTCATTATGTCATGCTTTCTGTTGGGTTGCCACTCCATAAACATAATTTGATTAATCTTACCCATGCTCTAACGCCTACCTGTGAAGAGATATAGGCTGCAACATGAGGAATGTGGAAAAGTCAGTGGAGGTTTAATTGGATTAATCTCTGTGTTCTACATATATACTGGCAACTTTCGTGACAGCTTAGCTAACACGATAATATGCAACAAAGGGATCTGGTATTCAGCAGGGTCCCACACCTTAGCTAGGGGGGATACACCTGGGGAAGCTTCAGTATGCAACAGAATAACAGGCAGCTGACAACAACCCTGCTCTGATATTGTCACAAGTTGCTGTATCTGAAGAGCATTTTTCGATGAAGCTCCTACCCCATTTTTAGCGGTTCAAAGGGATGGCTTTCAGCTACACGGTCCTGCGAGACACGAGCTCTGCACAGCACCTCGTTTCTTTCCCTGGGAAAAGCAAAATCACACTAAGAGATGGTCTGAAGTTGTTGGTACAGTGTCTGTGAGAGGAAGAGGTGACAGAGGTAAGGAGCGATACCGAGCAATGGCAGCATCGTTCAGGGAAAAGCACCTGCCCCGCTGGTTCCCAGGAAGCAACACAGATGTGGCCACACTGGATGGAGAAGGGAATCCCACCATGGATTCAAGCTGGCCTTTGTCCCACACCCTCAGGCAGGATGAAGAGAGCCTGGCACCTATAAATGATACCGACCAGTATTACTATAGACATGAGCTAGGTGGATGGGAAGCCTTTGCCACAAGAGCAACCCTGTCCCATGGTGTGATGAGGAATGCATCTTACCCTGCTATGGACCTCTTAATCCTAGCCATATCCCTCCTTAAAAGCAGCCCCTAATGAAGACATATCTATGCTGGTCTTCTTGACGTTTGCAAAATCTCATGACAGCATACCTACACAGTACAGATTTTCTAAAGTCCTCTCCTTTTCTAAAGGCATGGGATTCAATTCCAGAGTAAGTCTGCCACTTGACTGACCTTACTTGTCTGCCCCTGATCCATCTAAATGGATTGGCTCATTTTACTTCAAAAAGTACTGGCTCCATCTAAACATAGTGCCCAGTTTTATTGCAGTCCATTGCAGACCTACCTGAAGAGATTGATAGAAGCTAAGCAGCCTAATATAAATGACCTGATCTCCTTGCCCCAGATGCATTATAGATTTCAGTTTCCCAGATTCTGCTGAAGTGCATATTTCTCTGTCTTGAAAAGATTCCCTAAATGAATTTGTCTTCTACTGGCACCAATGAATGGTTATAATGTACCCCACTCATTGAAGCCAGAGAGGGTGAGATTCATCTCACTTTTGGAAAGGGAAATGTTACATATATAAAGAGTAATTATGGTCTTTCTATACGGTCAACAACTGTTTGGATGCCTTAGGACATCTGCTGGCAGCTATAGGATGGGACTATGGGAGACTTCATGCTTCTGGAGCAGGAGCTGGAGGCCAGAAAGGGTATCACTTTCTGGAGGTACCTGTCCTCCTCCCTTGGTTATAGTCTAAGATGAAGAGCTTGGACCAGTTGCCTAACTTTACTTCCTTTCCTTTACCTTTTCTGCCTGAATGAGGCAATTATCCCTTGATATTAGTTCCCACAACCTAGAAACATTGTCACTGATAACAGTGGTTGCTACAGTGAAAGTAAAGCCTCCTATTTTAACTTCCAGTTCCATCGGTTCTGGTGGCCAGTGATCCAGGTAATACCTATAAAAGGAGTTAAAATATGGTTCATATCTAGGCATAGCTGCGTCTTTATGCTATTGTGCAAGCACTTGCTGAAAGAGGAAAAAACAAGACATCAAAATCAGATCTCTCTGTTCCTGGATCTCGGTCCATGTTCCTCTCTGAGGGTCAGTGAAACTGTTTGGGTACTTTAATGGCAAGTTAACCAGTGCCAGGACCAGTTCTTTGGCCCTGAATACATCTGCTAGCTCTTAGCCACATATACTATTAGTTTCTCTTAAACTCCAAGAGAAGATGATCACAAAGATTAAAAGACTCCCTTCCTTGTGTTAATTCCTAAATAGTGCCCAGGAATGGTTTAGAAGAAGGTCGATAGCATTGGCCAAAGCCAGAACAGGCACCATACTACCAGTTTAACAAGAATGATCAAGATACTTTTCCCATGTTTATATATTAGCATCTTTTTACTTCCTATTGTAGATGTGGCTGTATATTCACTATCACTTTAAGACCCATTCATGACTATACAGCACGACTGCCTATAATTGCCAGCTCATGTAGGTCCCAACCTCATCAGAGCAGCTACGCCCACCATTATAACACTACTTAAGAACAGGTTGTTGTGTTCTATAAGACAATCAAAATCCTCTAGCCTAGAAAAGACATCAAGCTTCTTTCAACTCTGGGGCCCTGCTACTTTCTTAGCTTTAGTGAACCTCTCATGGTCTCTGGTCTCGTGTCCTTTGGGACTTTCTTAATCTTTTCTCTAGCAGTTCTCCAGTTCCTGCCTCAGAGGTTTCTGTAATAACTTCTTCCATGAGAGTGCTTGTTTTGTTGTTGTTGCTGTTGAACACAAAACAATATAGATTAAAACAGAAAGTTGTGCTATTAGCTTAAAGTAGCCCCGGCAGAATATCAATCACAAATCCATAAGATAATTTAGATTGGAAGTAACCTCTGGATATCACATGGTCCAACCAACCATCAAAGCAAGTCCAACTAGTTCAGGCTGTTCCGGGTCGTGGCCAGTCCTTGTGTCTCAGCTAGTTCTTTACCCAGACTAATTCTGGTGGGTATCTTCTCTCTGGGTTCGAACACAAAGGCACGTGAGGCATTTGCCCCATGACAGGAATTCGTTGAAGAAGTTACTGAATTAATAACACTGATCAACTTTGAAACAGAAGACAGCATTTGCTGACCAGAGAATGACAATTAGTTGAGACTGCCTATTAGTCTTACATATGAATTTGAATACATGTGAATTCGAAGACTGCTTTACTGCACAGTGACTGGAGGCTGGACCCTCAATGGAAAAAGTGAAGGTGGTGTGTAAAAGATGGCTGGTACTGGGTTTCAGTACACGTGAGACAACCAGCTTCAGCACCTGCGTTCCCAGGCTTGGCTCTCTAATAACCCAAGGGTTTTGATCTTCAGAGCATGACAGGAGGTGTCCATTTTCACTCCTCTGCAGAAGAAAAGTGACTCAAGAGCACAGGTTTTATAGGGTTGAACGGGGTTTGTATTCTGTGGGTTTATTTGTTTGATTGACCTTTTAACCTGTACACTAATTGCAGGGGCAGGGCAGGGGCGGGGGGAGAGAGAGATTTCATAGAAACATGAGTTTGAATAGAAATTCTGAACTAAACTATAGCAGTAGTAAGAACTTGAGTTTACAGACATCCAGAAATTATGAGCACATTGCACTTTTGGAAAATATATTACGTGTGGGATAGCTTGTGTCCCTAGGGTAAGTGTTCTGCTTCTTTCGTGACCCATAACTCAAGAGTGTGGCAGGCATTAGCACTTTACAAAACATCTTCATTCTTCATGACTGAGACAGAACCCGTAGCATGCAGAGTATCTTACTTATTCAGCAGTGATTTGCGTCATTTTATTTTAAACACTAACTTTATGTGGTCAGTATCCCAGATACATGAAGGAAAAAAAAAAAGAGGTAGTGGAAGTGTATCTAATTTTTTATTAAATGTATCACTGTTGCAATCTGACTTGTACTGTAATAGGAAATTACACACCATAAAACAGTAAGAAGAATGGATCTGATGCATAATACAGGAGCCTGTCTGGAGACGAATGCATATCGCATAGAACTGTAAATACATACATACAAATTCATACACGTACGCACGTTGGGAAAACAGATAGATTTTTGTATCGTGTCTCTTGAATCAAAAAAAGGGAAATGCATTGATATGGCTTTCTATTTGCCCTAATCTCTCCTTTGCCAATATCAGAGGGCATCCCTTAGTCTTTTTTATCATAGTCACTAAAACATTAGAAAAGAAGAGAAGTGGCTTCTGTTGATACACAGGAACGGCCTGAACCTTCTCCCATTCCAGGGAAACAAGTAGGTTGGTTCTTACCACCTAAATGCTACTTCCCTGACCTTTCTGTTTTAGGCCAAGATGCCAGAAAAACAACAGCACTTCAAAGGAACCCCAGTATTAGTTTAAGTTCTAAGGGAAGGTAAGTCATTTTAGGTTCAAACATCAAACAGTCTCAGGATGATCTCTCTCTCTCTAAAACATACAACATACCTTTCCTCAGGATTTTCAGAATTGGATCTGGAGGAAAGTGTTTCATCAAAATTTCTTAGAAAAACATCAAGACTCTCAGTGAATAATGAAATATTTCATATTGTTTGTTTGTTTGTTTGTTTTGTGCACGTTGGTAAAGCAGAAACTGTAAACTGAAAATATATGACCTTTTTCCTTTTTTTTTTAGAAGAGCCTTCAGTTTAAAATGATAAATAATTTATTTTTTCAAGTTTAAAATGAATGCAATTGGTCAGAAGTGAAATTAAAGTTTGCTTATTTGAGTTGAACAGTTCAGTTTGTTCAACTTTATGTAAAGAGCACCTTGTCTTTTTACTTTGCCAGTATATTATTTTCCTCAGACAATAACCTTTATACAAATATCACCAAACTGCAAAAATCCACTGCTTGTCCAGCCCTAACTAACCTATTTGCCACTTTAGACTTTATATATTTGCTCTCCCACTTTTCAATACTTTTCAGTTATTGAATTTAAACCTGAACACTTGAAGATCCTGTGATTTCCCTGGCAGGACTAGGAATTTTAAAGTATTCAGTGTTTTGGTACTTAAAATGTCCTTTCGCATAGTTTACCTAGCAGATCAAGGTGCCACAGCTTAGTGTCAGCAATTAACACTGAGGTATCAGCAATTAAAAAAAAGCTGCCATTTTTTCCTAGTAAAATTTTTTTAAAGGATTTTTACCTCTAAATGTACTCTCAAGTGTTGTCTGTTTTTAGATAGAAAACAAAAAAAAAACAAAGCAAAAACAACAAAACATAAACAACAAAACAAGCTTGTTTTGACAGTGGAAAAAGCCACTTTTTTTTTTATTCAATGAGATGAGTATTTTCCATAAACATTCTCACTTTGAACAGAGCCAATTTCCATTCAAAGCTCTTTAAAGGGAAAATGTTCAGAGCAGTCTAAGCAGCCTTAGGTGACTGCGTTTCACTGATGGGTGAAGCGAATACTTAAGAGATGTCACATTCATAAAGCTTTACAGGATCCTTGGGAAAGGCAGCTGCTTGCTAAATATTAGGTGCTAATGTTTAATATTATTTTATCTTTGCCTTCTTCCTTTCCTTGAAATAAATCAGAGCCATATATAAGAAATGTACACATATATTTGAAAACTGCTGGCTTTAATTCATGTTGGGACTGTGCAGAAATAGAATATCCCACTTTAGCTATTAAGAGATATCCATGAGCTGAATATATCAGTTATGACACTCTCATGTCAACAACAATCGAGAGGCAGCAGGAGATAGAGGATCTTTAATTTTAAGTGATTAATTTTAATAGCATGCAGGGTCTCATTAATCTTCCTTATACCACCTGTCTTCCCTGGCCTTAATCCCACAAGTACTAAAGTTCATACCTAGCTTTACTCACACGGGCAGGATAGCTGGGACTAGCTGCAGGAGCACAGTCTCCTGCTCAGCAAAGTTTAGCAAAAGCTCAAATGCTGTGCTGAATAAAAGCCAAACAGCCTTAGCCCTTTCAAGAAAATCGGCGGATTTTTTTCTGACACAGTCAGGATCAAGCATTACTGGTTTTTGTGATCCGCACAGCAGTGATTTTCTGTCCTGGTAGAATAAAATTTGCTGGGATATAGCTTTTTAGAATCATTTCCTGGTCACAATGTCAACCTACTGGACTCTTCATTGATATCACTAATAATAAATATGATTTTATTGCAGTGAAATTAACTGTATGGCATTGCAAAAGAGCAAGCTACAACAAGCTATATGTAAGATGTAAATATAAAGTCAGAAATATGTTATCACACATTCTTCCCACTAATAGCTCTGGCTGGATGCATTATGCTGAACCCTATTACAAGTCCAGTTTTCAAAACCTGAACTGAGAGTAAACCCACATTTTTTGCTCCTGTACTCTTCTTTAGCACCAGTTTTTGGACTGGCTTGTTTTACCAATGAACCATTTTGTCTGTCAGCTTAGATTAGGTCAAATTAGTTCTCATTTCAATAACTGACAAAGATCATCTTTGACAACATCAGTGACCTCACATGTCCTGACAAGGGCACATATTCAAAGTCTATAGAAGAGGAAGAAAAGTTTTATAAATAGTGTGCAAGAGGAATGTAAGTATTAAGCTAACACTTAGGTTCTTCTTTGGATATCCAAAGCCCTGAATGAGAGCTATGTGTTTTCAGCCGAACTTCATAACTGTTTTTGAAGATTAATAGATAGATAAATGAATAGACAGACAGACAGAAAAAGCAGGTAGGCAGGCAAGCAATGAAGTAAACAAGAAAACAAGTAATAAATTCATTAAGTGTTGTCTCAAATATCCTATATGCCAAGGATTGTAAGTACTTTAAAATTTGCTCTCACCATTACTAACAAAAAATTCAGGTGTATTATTTTCATGTGAAAATCTGTATAAAACCAGTCTGGGCACCTCTAATCTAAATCCCATCATATGATGGGACAAGACACAATCTGGAAGTTATATATGCATATAGATATTTTCCTCACTTGGCAGATTGATTACTCATATAATACACACCGTTTTGGTTGAGCACCTGAGTTTCTTTATTGAACCAGAACTATGGGAGGTTTTTGCAAGGTGAAACCCACCCTCATGTACAACAGAGATGCCCTGTCAGAGAGTTCCAAAGAAGTTTGTGTCATGTCTGTGGTACAGGACCCCTTCACGAGGGGTAAATGTCATTTCCAATACAGTAAGTTGTTCAAGGAGGCAGGGGAATGCCTATCATTTCTGCTTCTCCTGACTAGACCTGACATTCATCTGGTGGTGTCAGGGATGGTTTAAGGATAGTGAAATGCATCTTCTGTCCTCCCATCGTTCAGACAAACAAAATGCCTGATAATCCTTTAACCGAGAAGATGCTTCAGAGCAGACATGCTAGAAGCCTTTAAATAGGAAGATTTTAGACAAATGTATTTCTTATCTCTTAATATAAATTCAAGTTTGTTTGTTTTCACTGCTGGAAGAACTTCTATGATTCTATGATAACTTGTGTCTCCAAAATTTTTGGCACCTGTTAACTGAATTCTTTACCTTTTTTTGCCCCTATCCGCACTTATCCTACCTCATTGTTTAAGGATATATGAAGGCATTGCTACTTCCACCACCAAGACATGGCTATCTTGGGGTGTAATATGCCAGTTGTGTTCAATAGAGGACCAAACTCTTTAACACTACAAATCTGCCTGAGACAGATAATATTATATCTAACAGAAGCTTCAGGATCAGTTATATGTCAGTAGATTGTTTAGGAGTTATCTTCTCTTGCTTTTCTCTGAAATCTGGAAACTGAACAACTAAAGATATCAAATGTAGCTCAGAAGTGTTATTACATTTACTAAAGGTTAATTATTTTTAAAGGAGAATTAAGGATATGGATCTGCTTGCATGAATGTATGCAAGCTTTACGGTAGTTTTGTATTATGCAATGCATAATACAAAATGCAATGAAAATCCAGCATGGCTGTGGAAAGATTAGCCCAATTTGTGCAGAAGATCAGGTCTGGATGGGTTGATTTAGTAGTGCTTTTCTAATTTAATCATGTCACTTATTCCTGACACCCCAGACTACTAATCTTCTGTGTCTGATTTCTAGTTCACATATAATTGCCATATATCCAAGAATGCAGCTTGACAATTCTCTGCTCATGAGCTTGGATCTTTAATATTCCAGAACTGAATGTAGAAATGTCATGTATTCTGCTCAGTATTTATCATAGCTCAGACTGGTGGAGATCCTCATGACTTTTGAACAGGCATGCAAGAAGAGGGTACAAGACGCTTCTACCACCTTACACATGCTGTTGTTTATTACAGCAATAATTCTGTAAAATCCCTGGGGAAGAGGTTGCAATGTACTGGGCTCCATGGTTTTTTTTTTGGTCTCTGCTCACTCCTCACTTCCACGGCACGTGAGCACTGTCTTGCATCTGGAACACCAAATTGTGATGGTACACCCAGCCTAACTCCTAGTGAACATGTGAGAAGGACTGAGGAAGGGGTTATAGAAATCCTATCATTGATTTAAGCTACATCACAGCCATGATAGTGGTGCATGGGGTGGAAAATTTCACCCTATATGCTTTCTGTCTACATGTCAGCTATATGTCTAGTCTAGATTAGTTACATACTCCTCACCTAGAGCTGATGGAGAAAGATGGGTAACTCCTGGAGTGGTTAGTCCCACCTGTCTTAGATATTTATCAAAGAATGAGATTACTTACCCTCTGAAAGTGCAGATATTGGTAGTAGAAGGATGGTCAATCAACAACAGACACGTAAATGCTGGATGAGTACTATAATGTCAGGTGAATCCTTTCTTCAAAATCATACTCCACATCCCCAGCCCCAATACGGGTAGGACAGCACTTCCCATCATGAATGTTCACAAGACAGCATTAGCAATTGCTTTAACAACAAACTCAGTATAATCTCCATGTGGAAAATGAGACTAAGGTGTCGTGGTTTAAGCCCAGCCAGCAACAAAGCACCACACAGCTGCTCACTCACTCCCCCCTCCCCCCCGCAGTGAAATGGGGGAGAGAATCAGGAAAAAAGAAAGCAAAACTCGTGAGTTAAGAACAGTTTAATAGACAGAAAGGAAGAAAATAATAATGATAATAATAACCATAATAAAATGACAATAATAATAAAAGAATTGGAATATACAAAACAAGTGATGCACAATGCAATTGCTCACCACTCGCTGATCGATGCCCAGGTAGTTCCTGAGCAGTGATCCCCACGCCCTGGTTAACTCCCCCAGTTTACATACTGGGCATGATGTCACACGGTATGGAATACCCCTTTGGTCAGTTTGGGTCAGCTGTCCTGGCTGTGTCCTCTCCCAACTCCTTGTGCCCCTCCAGCCTTCTCGCTGGCTGGCAAGGAGAAGCTGAAAAATCCTGGACTTAGTCTAAACATTACTGAGCAACAACTGAAAACATCAGTGTGTTATCAACATTCTTATACCGAATCCAAAACATAACACTATACCAGCTACTAGGAAGACAATTAACTCTATCCCAGCTGAAACCAGGACATAAGGATAAACAAGCTATATTATACTCTTCCAAGTTGCATTAGTAGAAGTCACCATGTGAGGCTTAGCAGACGACAGTGGAAAACTGGAAGGAATGAATAACATTTCAGTTCAGTGTAAGTACCGAAAAAGGGTATTACACAGTTTGATTTCTGGTGTCACAGCTGTTCATTGGGTTTCTCAAATTCATATCTAAAATAAAACAAAACAGTCTTGATGAAAAAAATTCCAGTGATAAGGAATCCGTCACAATGCCTGCTATGTTATTGCAGTGATTAATTACGCCATCTCTTAGAAGTGTAATCTTTCTGTTTACTGTGAATTTACCCAGGTTTTGCTTTTTATTATTTATACCTTTATCTTCCAAAAGTGTGCGTGGCAAGTAGAAAAATGTTGTCTTGACATGTAAATTATTAATTAAGCTAAATCACTTATCAGGTTTTGATACATTTGAAGATTCATTTCCTTTCCCCAATTAACCCATTAACCCCTCAACTACCATTTCATTAAGTAAACGGGAGGGTTGTGTAAACCAGTTAATATTTATTAACAGTGTTGTGCCAATTAGTAAGGAATATATTTTTCTTAGGCAAGGGCCAAACAGCCCTCCAGTCTTTTTTGTATACACTTGTTTTCTTTTAATTTGGCTAGTGAAAGTAGCAGGTGTTGAAGGCTAAATGTTGTATGCAATTCGAGGTTGTTCAAGTCTACTGATTAGGTGATCGCTTTAGATGGAAATTCTCACTGGAAGGCAAGATTCCTTCATTTTTGGTCAGTCTATAAAATGTCTCTTTGCTAGTAATATACTTGCTGAACTTTGCTGCAGAAATGCACATCAACAACATCTATTTATCCCACACTGGCACATTTTGAAACGATGATCTTCACAATAAAGGCATGTACACAAAATATTGCATAAAAGGGCTCGCTGCCTCTGACAAAGATCAAATAAAACTTGGTTGGTTGATCTGTCCATGCCTATAGGGTATTAGTGATTATAATATTGTGCTTTAATGGACTATGGACCCAATTTACATAACATTTACATGTCATCTACATACTCTTTATGGAATAAAAAAACAGTGATTCAGACACAAAAAATATCTAAGACATACAGATGCACTCTTCAAACTGATGTCTTTTTTGCTCTTCAGCTTGAAGCTTAAAGTTTTGACTTTCCCTGTTCCCACTGGACCCCAAAAGCAGAGCAGAGCGATCACTGCTGCACCACTGCCAGTACTCGCCGTGGAACAATGGCCGCTAAATGCCCATTGAGCCAAACGAGCATTTTATTTTCAAGAAATTACTTTTTAAAGAAAAATGTAAATGCATTAAAATATTTCCTTTTTTTTGAGGAATTTCTACTTTTCCATGGTTCCTACCTGGAGAAACCCTGGCATGGCCAGAAACAAAGGTTTTTAAACTTCTTCACGGTGCTCCTGCACTTTTGCTCTGCATTTAGGGAAAATGGAGTGGGGAGGACAGAACTGTGGCTCAACCACAGTGCAAAATGGCAGGCTTTCTGCATGGTAGCTGCCAATCAAAGATAGGATTTAAGAATTTCTGTTCAAGAGAGTAATGTGAGGAAACCCTTTATTAAGTCCTGGCATGTCTTTGTTGTTTAAAGCTTTGGGAAGAAATGGCCAGGTCTCCTAAAATGCTGAGATGCTCAGTAATGTCCCAGTGATGGTCGAGGTGGCTGCCCTGGTCCCTGGAGGCCTGAGCCATGGGAGGAATCCACAGAAGCCACACAGAAGCTATGCAAGGCTACTGTGTCTCCTTTGAGCTAAAAATAAAATGGGTACCTCAGGGCAGTGACTGCTTTTTATGTTTTAATCAACTTGTGCATCCATAATAGCTCTGATAATAACCAGAAAGCAAAATTGTCAAGGCCAAAGGGATACCATACTAACCAGGATACATCCTATGCCCAGGATGAAGGTTCATTTATTATACAATAAGTATAAAATCAAAATAATTTTAGAATTCAGACAGAAACTGAGAGATTTGGATTCTAGGCCTTCCTGGTCAGTGTTTGGGACCCGTACATTTTATAAATGACCTGAAGCACAGCATCCCTTCTGTTGAAAAAGGAACAAGAAAGAAGAAGGAAGGAGAAAGAATAATAAAAAAGGAAAAATAAAAAAGAAAAAGGAAAAAAGAGAATGGAAAAAAAGAAAAAAGAAAGAGGAAAAGAAGTAAAAAAAAAAAAGAAAAAAAGAAAAAAAGATGTTAGGACCAGTGGTTTGGACCTTCTGCTAGCCATGAACAGGAAGTTAAGGAAGACACTCAAAAGCACAACATATAAAGACTTCTTGCAAAAAAACCCTGAGGCACTTAAGTACAAGACAGCAGTTTCAGGCTCCAGCACAGATGTGCAACCCTGAAATTTGGCTCAGATGCATTTGGCTGGCTTAAACCTGAATGTCAGAAGTCACTCTAAGGTCTTTTTTTTTAATTGTTTTTCCCATAATAATTAACTTCTTGCCCAACTCAGCTCTGTGACTTTCTATCCCAGGTCTGGGAGAGCAGTAGTTTAATGCGAGCTGAAATCTGATTTTGTGCAATACACATTAGCAGAATCGAGACTAGGAAGGGATGGGGCAAGCATGTTATGGGCCCTGAGAATGTAGTGGAGGTAGTACTGACTAATCACCCTGTTCTTCTACTGTCCCTCACAATAAAAAAAAAAAAGAAAAAGGGCTAGACGGGCTTTTGGTGTGACCGTGTACAGCAGGTTTTTGTTCTGGTATTCTTATGACAAAAAAAAAAGGAAGGAAGTCAAGCCAACGCCTTGGATGTGAAGCCAAAGTCAACATTTGCATGAGAGCTTTGGCCAGACATACTCTTCCCGTATTTTACAGCATTACTTGGCACAGGATGTCTGTCCAATTCTACCCCCAAAGATTTGGTTTGTATTTTTAGTTTTTCTATCTCTCACAGCGAAAACTAAGGACAAACCTGGCACATTCTGCTGACTCAAGGTCACTAAAAGAGACTACTCCAATCCATCTGAAACATCTGTGAAACTGCAGCAAACCTGCCTGCAAGTCAAGGCTCCCTTGTGAGCTGTCATGAAACCCAGGTTTCTATTGAAAAATACTTTCACGAAGGAGGATGATATATGAAAAGTAATCCCAGTGATGTATTATACAGGTAAGAGTGCACTGCTATAGTCCATCCATCTATTATGGAACAAACCCTTTCTCCTCCACATATCTTTCCTGGTGGTACCTGTAATGGTGTATGTCAGGGCAGTAAAACATGGGTCCAAGCCTGAGAGCATGCAGCAGAGAGAAAGACCTGTTTCCCAAACCAAGCACGCAGGAATGTCTTGGAGGAGAGGAGGCCCTTATGAAAGGAGCAGGGATATCTGAGGAGGTGGTACTACAAGTGGCACAGCTTCTTGGAAAAATGACAGCGGTGACTTGAGAACGAGCTGGGATAGGGTTGGAACAAGGGGTCAGAACCTAGCTGTGGCTGTAAGAGCCAGGATCAGCCAAAGCAGCCTGGAACACCTCCAGCACAGCTATAGAAAAGAGGTGAAAATGGAGCAAGACAAAGATCAGCACCTCTTGTGTAAGCAAACAGGGGGACTGATTTCATTCCTTGTTTTCAAGGAATTCATCTTGCAGTCTTCCAGAAGTGAAATGGGAGCATTTTATCTGTGCGATGGGACCAGCAGAGCAAAGGAGCCTGCAAGTCCACTACCAGGGTAGCAACCAACATTTACACCTTATGCAGCTGCCATGGGCATGGTGGGACAAGAGTGGGAAGATCCCGGAGGCTTCTGAGAGTTTGGAGCTGGTATTTTATCTGGGAAGCCATGCTGTCAAGGAGAAGAATATACACAACGCTCTCTGCAAGTAAAAGCTTGGAAATGTAGGTACATTGTCTGTAGAAAGATGACAAAAGGTTGGAGTTGGGCGAATCAACCTGGAAGACCCATATGACCTGCTCCTCTGTCATGTGTGTCCTTGTATTGCAGGGATGTGGTTGTATCTCCTGCTCAGCTGAACACATTCATTAGGCTGTCCAATGACATGGATAGGTAATTAGCATCATATCTACACTTTCCACAAATGCATGGGTAGCAGAATAGGGCATCTATACAGGGTTGGTGTTGTAAGTATCAGTAGGACCTACAGATCTGTGCATTGACATAGCACGAAGATCTCTGCATGAATACAAATCCTTTCAAGTCAAGCCCACTGCAAGGGTCGGCATTATTTGTATTCTGTGTTATATGTGGTGGAAGTTTATCTGCAGGCATAATGACAAAAAAAAAAAAAAAAAAAAAAAAAAAAAAAAGAAAATTCTGATCAAAGAAAAAACCAGTCTTAATCGCTGGAAGTTAGTGCATTAGAATTATGACATTGCATACTAAACAGCCTGTGGGAGGGTCAAACAAGCTGCAAGCTGCCATGTGGAGGAATCTGTTTGAGCACAGCTAAAAGAGAGTCCTAACAGAGGAACAGGCTGACTTGGACCAAAGATAGAAAGAGTAAGCAGCTTTTGACTAGAGGAGTTCATAAGCTGAGGATTATCACAAGGGGCATAAGGAGAGTGTCACTGAAAACTAAGAAATATGAGGAAAATGGTCATACTTCACACTTTACAGTCAGGACAAAGAAGATGAATTGGTGACAGCTGATGATACAACCTTGACCCAAACTAACACACAAAGCGTCAGTGACGAGAGAGATCTAGAAGCAGAAGCTGTAGGATATGTTGTCTTTTAAGCATATTGAAGAAAGGGTAGAGAGTATTTTGCCCATAGACTTCATAGCTGAGAAGATCTGGGAATAAAGATGCTACTGGATACAAAGATAAGGTGGGACAGGGTATGGTGGAAGAAACAAAAAGATATGTGTGTAGTTCAGGATGTTTTGATACCTACTAAACAAGAAGAGTGCAAAAGCCTGGGTAGATGACTGTAAAACTATGAAAAGAAGGGAAAAGAAGAGTCTCTTTGTTGGAAGAGTGAGTCGAAAATCAAGTTTTCCAAACAAAAGAACCATGGAGAGAAACGGCAGGAAAACAGGTGGAAAAGAAAAAAAAAAAGAGACAACAATTCTGTCTTACAAAGAGATTAAGAGACACTGGAGAAAATCCTAAGAAGAAATTAAGCCAGCGTGCAGCTGGTTGTGGGAGAACAGAACATGGAAAGTTCTGTGGACAGAAGGAGGAACAGAAGAGGCAGATTGTGGTTCACAGAGTTCATGGCAGCTCCATGAAGATGTGTGTTGCTGTGGACTTTTGTTGAGATGAACTGTAAGACCCATCGCAAGAATGGGTAGAGAGAACAAAAGACTGTGTCTTTTGCTAGGAGAATGCACACGAGGGGCAAAAAAATAAACTGTATGAGAAGAATACAGCAGTTATCTCTTCCCAGTAAGTTCCTGGGCACTTTGCTTTTCCCAGCTGGGGAAAATGAGACAAATAGATTAATTCATGTGTGGCTGGTCTTGCAGTAAATTAGAGACAGAAGTATGAGTAAAACAACGTCTGTCTGTCTAACTTTGGGCTAATAACTCTATTCGATGACCATTGAATAGACTGTGCTTTCTCCAGTGACAAAACTTTGAGTTTTTTCATATTGTGAACACCATTGCCAATACTCTGTTATTGCTATTAATGTACGGTGGTTTTACTTTGACAACACAGTCACAGGTTGTTGACTCTGAAAGTCTGATTAACATATTAAGTTAAATCATTTGCACACTAATAAACCTTTGTACTTTTTTGGAAGGAGAACGTAAATTGTCCCCTGTAATGTGAGCAGCAGATCTGCAACAGTGTTCACCGTCACCAACACGCTTGCTTCCCTTTGCAAACCAGACCCCTTGAAGTAGATTTCAAAGAGCTTTTGTGTAAAATCCTGCTTGACCTTGTTGCATTGTCAACAGCAAACAACTTTTATGTACAATCTCTGGTGACTTTCTTTTCATTTTATTTTTTTAAAAACATCAACATGTAATGATACAAAAGGATTTCTGATAACATAATTTTTTGACTGGCAGCGAAATAGCTGCCACTTCACTCCACTGCCTATATTATTATGGGTTTATTTTCTTGTCATATTTTTCTTTTTTTTCCCTCTTTACAGAAAGGGTTGGTTTTAATCTCCTTTTAACTGGAAAACATACTCAAGCCCTTTTTGCATTTGCTTAGCCTCCACTTATTAATTCTTCTGTTAGTAGGCAAGGAAGAGAGGAATAAAAAGGCTGCTATGGTTGTTCCTATAAAGAAAGAATGTGTGTTTTGTAGTCAGAGCAGGAATTGAAAAGAGTGGGCTCTTGGGCTCCAATCCATTCCACTGTGAGTTAGGGGACTTCTTTTCATTCACTTTGGTTATGATTAAGGCTGTGCATTTGTATTTCTGTGATGACTGCAACAACACCAGCCCATTCAGGCTGGTGTCTTTCAAGTGGAATGAAATGCAATGCATAAATCAAATCCCTTGCTCCATCAGTGCTTAACGTATGGGTCTGTTGGGTACAGCAGTGACGAGCAGAGTATTTGAGCCGAACTAAGATCAGTGAAATTGCGAGAGTGTGGGACTCTGCCCTGGTGATTTACCCCACCACGTCTGATGCACATCTGTTCCTCTACCTTGTGCTACCGTTGCAATTACCTGACTAAACCATCTGTCTCCTCTTTCCCCCTTCAAAGTGGGACAGATTCTCCTCTGTTTATTTCGTTACTGTGCTGCCTAGCCATAGCACACCTGCTCATCTACCTTCACCCAGCACTTCACTTCGGTGGTGCAAGTTTGGTAAATAACCCCACTGCATCTGAAGACGTCTGCTACCTCCCTCACAAGAGACGCAAAGAAGTCAGACAAAGAGGTGTGAAGTGCATCAGATTCCTCATATGGTGATTGTTCTTCATAACAAAACGGCCGTGTTAGGTCAGACTGAATGACCAGCCAACCCATTATCCTGCCTCTGAGAATAGTCAAAAATAAATGCCTGTGGAGGAATAATAAGGAGCATATCTGAGAATTCCTTCTCATATTTCCCTAGTTTCCAGCATTTCAAAGTCAGGCACTTCAAGAGTCAGCTGTAGTTTCCATATATTTAGTAATCTTCAATGCATTTGTTCTGCATAGGCATTTCTAATGTCCCCTTGTAGATCCAGCGAGTTCAGATAAGCCCCGTCACTTGCTCCTCAAATGAGAAATTCTGGTGCAGTTCAGGTCCCAGGGGTCTGTGAAGAGCTCTTCTAGGAAATTTGCAGTTTTGGTTTGACCTGGCAACCTACTCTAGAGGGTGCTGCACCCAGGAGTGAAATAAATAGGTGCAGAATCAATACTTCCAGCATTTCTCTCTCATGAATTTGTTGATTTCCCTTCCCTTCTTTACTGTCTTCTTTCCCAAGCCCTTTTTTCCAGTCAAATGGCTTAACTTGTAGGGTAACTTATTACCCTTTTTTGGTGGTGATGGTTTGTTTCCTACAGTGCAGAGCAGTACTAACACTTAATTTTCAAGCCTGTCCATACCATTGGCTTCTGTATTCCCCTGAAGAAGTGGAAAACGATGGTTCAAAATTGCTCAGGCTATAAATGGCCAGAAGATTGAACCTAGATCTTGGTGTATCAGTTCCAAGGATTAAATTTCTCTGTTCACCCATTGAATAGAAGAACTAGACCCTCAACTGTAGCCCTTGCAGGGATATGGAGAGCAGACAGTGATTTTGACCAAAAAGTCGTGATTTGGCTTAGTGCAGAATGTCAGTGCAACTGCTTTCATCCCTTTCTTGTTTTTTCCCCAGTCGAACAAACACTGCCCAGGCCAAGATCCACCGCTATAAGAATCTGCTGAAGGTCTGCAGCCTTTTATTTTGTGCCATAAATGCTATTAAACATTTCCTTTTACATGTTCCACACCTTCTAAAGCAACCCACCATTAAAATAATAAAATTTGGAGGGGAGGGGACAACCGACCCCAAATGATGAATCAGTCTATGTAGAAAGGGCCACAGTCCCGTTAATTCAACTGACATTTTGACAGTAGCATGCTGTCAGCCCAATGGTTTGACCTATACAACAACCTCTAATTATTACTAATTAAAGAATTAATTATTCATGGCAGCACGCGCTATTAGCATAGCAGAGATGTGTTGGAATATGAGTTATGCGCGGTTTATGAATCTTCAGAAAATAGATTCTTTAATAAATTAATAAAGGGGCTCTGGGGTTTCATTAAAAGGTGGCTGGAGGGGTTGCAAGCCAGTTTCCAAGGAGACCACAGGTGGTTTGCTTGGATTTTTTTTTTAGTTAAACTTGTTTGGGCCAGATGATTTCCCTTCCCCCCTCCCCCTCTCACCCTGTCCTCACTGCTCTTTCCTCAGGCAGAGAGGAGAACATTTTAATGAAACCCCTGTTGTCCTCATATCGCTTTGATCCCCGTGTGGTCTCCAACCTCCACGTTGGCCAGTTGGAGGATGGTGCAGTTGGTTTTTTTCTGTTCTTCCCCCCCGCCCCCCCTTCTTTTTTGATTGAAAGCTGCAACCAGCTCTGCCATGAATAAACAACAGAAATGATAAAAGCACACGGGTAAAGGAAAATAGAACAAACAAAGGAGAAAATAAAGGAAATTGCATAAATTCAAATGAGACCATGAGGATGGGAGCAGAGTTAATTACCCTGTTTTCTGTCTTAAGAGCAGATTTGGTGGTTGTTCTTATTACTATTTTTATATCCATGTTTTTTTCTAACATGATATTTCTTATTCTTTGGACTTTTTTATAGATTTTATTGTTATTAAAAAAAATAAGAGGGAGAAAATTCTTCCCTTTTTTATTCTTTTTTCATTTTGTCGTGACCAATGTTTCCCAACATTTATTTCACTCTAATGATGCAGAGGGTGATATTAATACCTTCCAGTACTGCTAACTAAACAGTGATATAAATAGCAATAACAACCTTTCCAAGCTTTTGCTCTACCTTCCAGATCACATTAAAATTCCATCCTTAGTTAAGGAAAACCTCAACAAAATAGCAGCTGCATTAAAAAAAATAAAATTAAATGTCCCTGCCTCATTTTCAGAGGGCTTGTCTTCCAGCCAGTCTCACAGGCGAAGGGCAGAACCGTGAAGTGGAGTCATCCTTGCCACTACACAAATCCCACCAAAATTAATGGTACTGCTGTCAGGGGCCAAGCACGTCCATCGTCTTGAAGGGATCAGGGCTCCACAAGGATGATCGTGAGGGAGGATTCGTTGCCTCTGTTGGTGCTCACATCAATACGAGAAGGAGGATATGCAGGAGGTGATCCATCCCACCTATCCAAGATGTTAGGACAAGAGGAGTTACCTCCACAGGCTGTCAGGGGAGCTTGGTCTTAGGTACACAACTTTTCAACAAGATGCAAGACGAGTGTCCCACCTTGCACCTTCAGGTTCTTGCAGGAAGCCCATCACTTCTCATTCAGTTCCAACACAACTTTCCAGAAAGACACAGATATATTTGACTTTCAGATCTCACTTGACAACGAGATTATTAGAATTCTTGGCAGGTTGTTTCAATGACTAGCTACTGCGGGTGTTATGTGTTCATGTATTAATTTCTGTTGATATATCTTTTGGGGCAGTGACCACATATTACTACATCTATATATTCAGTGCCTAAAGCAATGAAGTTTCAATCTCAGGTGAAGTTGTGGCTCCTCTGATCGTACCAGTTATACATCTCTGTTGTCTTTGTGATCATTTTTATGAATTTTATCACAGCACTTAGAGGCTTTAATAAGGAATTGAGGCTCTGCTTTGCTATGTGTGGTATGTACATATAAATGGGATTGCATTACAACGTTGCAGCAGTTGTATAAACTTGATCTCCCTGTGTCTGTTTTGCAAATCGACAAGCAGAGCCCATTCCTGTTGAAGACAGATCTTTCAAAGAGTGTGGGTGATCCCAAGCTGTTAACCTAGTAGGTCAGAAAAATGCCAGCTTCAAGAGCCTAAAAGCCTGGATAAAATGTTGTGCTTGGAAAAGGCCAGTTATCAAAGGTAAATTTCCCACAGAAAACTATTATGTGTCATGCTACATATTTTGAGACAACTCCTCAAGTCTAGCAATGAGTTCTGTAGTCAAATTAAACAGTCAAAATGTATTCAAGTTATACCAGTACCCCAGTATCAATAATACCAATATCTCAGTAATAATACCAATAACCCAAGTCAGCTGGGACATCCTGGTTTACTTGAATAAAAGCAAAAACATGCATCTGGCTCCCACTTCCCAGATGAGCATATGAAGCATTAGAGAAAGGAAGTGCCGCTTATTTTCCCCTGAGAAAAAGTAAAATACTTCTGGTTTCAAATGAAAACACATGCTGAAATTTCCATTTTAAAATATGTAGGATAATTCTTGTTTTCCTATACGGATTAAGTCCCTGTCCTGAACAAGATATCTGTCTGGGATGCTTTATAATAATTTTGCTCTTGGCAAGTTTAGAAATAAGCTCAGGACATAATTCAGAATTGAGTTCCTAATCCAAATTGGGATTTAAAATACAAACCCAAAAAGTCTCACTTTAACCCAGACATGGAAGATGTCACTACACTGATCACCTAAAGTTTTAATGAAGTCTAAAGAAAATTGACTCAGAAGATCCTCAGCTTCTCAGAAAACCTAGCAAATTTTATTTAAATACCTGAAAAATAATTGATATGCTTAACTTCAGGCACAAAGGTTTGAAAACCTAATTGGCTTAGCCAATATTGCACAGAAAATTAACATTACCCTTTTCTGTCTATAGCAGTTAACTAGAGCCAAAGCACGGGCTGAGATATTTTTCCAAAATCTGCTACAGATTTTAATAGTTGGCTTGCTCTCTGCCATGGTTTTGGACAGATCTGCCTAGCAATCACCAAAATAATGATGAGGCACAGTCTGAGAGCTCGCCCAAGCCATGGCCATTCCCAGCAGATGGCAAGGAACGCCCTGGGGAAGAAGCCAGTTGTGCCCCTTCGGGGCAGAGAGCCAGCCCTGGACTCCTTTGGTTCATTGACTTGCCTCTCAACACGAAGAATTGGATGCTGCACGCTGATAAGAGAGTCCTACGACACCCTTACTCAATGTCAGATTTCATCTTTATGTAAACTGAAACAAATTAATTGAAACAAAAATTTTTGACTGGAGAAGATGGTTAGAAAATATTTCCTGCTTTTGGTTTTTTTCGGGGGGGGGGGGGGGAGTGTTTCGAAGGGTTCCAACTTTTTTTACATTAATGAGATATATAAAAAATTTCACAATTTTGCAAATATTTTTCCATAATAAAATATTTATAGGAAATATTTCTTTTATACCAAGCCTGAGAAGAAGTGGGGCTTAATTACATTAAAGTAATACACACAGAGTTCTGCATGTCTGAGTAAATATACACACCAACAAAGCTATAGACAGTTAGGGGATATAGGCATATGTATATGTGGATGTATACTCATATTTTGACACTTTAAGGAACAATATCAACATTTTTATTTTTGTCCTGAGTCACAGTGAAGCCTTTCAGTTGTTTCTGAACCACTGAATAATATTCCTTTCCTTCATTCAATTCTTCACCTGTCTTTGAGATACCTTTACCATCTGCCAAGGAAACTTTTACAAATTCTCAGGGATTAATTCCATGTTGCATGATGTTTGTTCTACTTCAGATGTTTCCTAACCTTTCCAACCTCTGTGCTGAAAAAGATTTCTGGGATTTTTCAGGGCAATATTTGGATATTTCACAGTGATCCTTACTCCCTCAATAGATTTTCATCTTTCCTCCAGATTTGTGCCCTAGGAGTATTTCTTTCTGGTTTCCTCAGATATTTTCAATCAAGCTTCTTTAATGGAGGAAGGTATTTCACTTGCTTCCTCGTGCCTGTTATGCTTTGCTGATCAGTTTGTGGCTGGAGTTTAGTATATTAGGAGCTTTTTTTCTCTGTATTTTGAGCACCTTTCCCCTGAACTGGTGCTTTTTTTTTTCCCTTTTTTTTTCTTTTTTTTTTTTTTTTTTTTTTTTTTTTTTAATATTGTTACAGCCTGATGAAAACTCTATTTTCATTTCCTGGCGAGATTTGATATTCTGAAATTTGGGTTCACAAGCCTCAAAATCTCAATTTTTTTTATAGAATTTTTCTCTGGCCAGTTCATCTGCCCCAAAAGCAAAGGTCTCAAGTGATCTGCAAGCTCAGCTGTGGGGCAGACAGAGATGAGCTATGTCTCAGTTTTAACTGAAAAATAATTGTCCAAACAGTTATGGTGTTGCTCATTTAACAAAGATCTGGACCGGAACATGAAATCAGGAGAAATAAATGGATATCCAAACACTCAAGTTAATTACTAACACAAATGGATGTTTACTAATATATATTGTAGGAGCAGTTTTCACTCTAGGAAAATATTATCAGACCCTATGGGCATCCATTCCCCACTTTTTTTTTTTTTTTTAATGAGCTCAGGAAAGATTAAAGCCCTAATTAAACACATATTTTATTTCTGTATTTAGGGTTTTGTTTTGTTTTTTAAACTGCATCCTTTTAATGTAAAACCGACATTCTGGCATTGCTCATATGCCCAGAAGAATTAGATAATCAACAACAGTTTATAATAAGAGTGTGCCAGAACAGAGTATGAAGTTCAATAAAGAGGGTGTGTTTTCCTTCACGTGATTAGGAGAGATCAGATTTTCTTCTGAGTTTGAAGCTTTATTCTGCAAGTCAGGCTCAGGACTGCAAATGTGCTACAGTTTGAATCCATTTATTTGAACTGCAGCCAAAGTTGGGAGCTGTTGTGCCAGGAGGTGACAGACACAATTTTTTTTAAAAAATAAAATAAAAAATTAAATGTCTCTAATCTGGATAGGATAGTGACACCATGCATAGACATCTATATTCAAATTTATCACTGAGCTGTGACTCAGCCCTCCTAACTCCAGACATCTATGCTGTTGGTGCCCACATGTGGGTATTTTAGAGCCCAGTTGCAGTCTAAGAGTGAATTAATTCAGCCAATAGGGTGTGAAGAGCGAGGCAATGAAACCTGAAGGAAGAATATGCATTTGAATAGCTGAACTGCTCTCCAAAGTCTCCACTGACGGGAGTAGGGCACCCAGTATGCATGGAAACACCTGTAGGTGATTAAAATTATGATTCTAGAAACCAACACCCCCAATGCAGAATTGCTGTTTGAAATAAGTTAAAAGGAGACTGCGGTAAACAGCTGAGACATAAAAGTCTATTTCTGTGGCTGACGGAGTTAGCTAAAGTTCATCCCACTCTTCCTGTCCCAAATACCAGCACATCCTATTCGCATGTGGGTGGAATAGACAACATCAGAAATTCATGGCATACTTATATCAGTAAAATTATGGATAACATATTTGGACTATGTATAAGGAATAGAAAAGTTGCCTGCAGTGGTGAGGGAAGAACTTCTTAAGTGAAATAATCATGTTGTCACCAAAACAATACTGTTTACCCTGGTGATGTAGAAAGAAAGTTTCTAAGCGTTGGTGGGGTGAGATCGTGGAGCAGCCTGACTTTCCACAGAAAACCAGTGGACCACGCTCATGGCAGGGCTGCCCACAGTAGCAGTGGATGGAACGTGATGAGCAGCATGGTCTCTTCTGATTGTGTGAGCCTAAATAAGAGCTATTTTATAGTGCTAATAATGTGCCCTGGGGTGAACTACTACTGTTTATTATGCATATTATTCCTAGTGTTGTGGTGACTAATCAAGAAGGGCTCCTTTTTGCTCCTTGCTACGTGTAAAAGCAACAAAATAACCATAACTTCCCCAAAGACTTTACAACCTACGAAGTTTTTACTCTCATTATCCTATTTCACAGTGGATGACCTGTGTTCATTTTAAAAATCCCCAACAAACTCTTTCTAAAATTGCAGGCAGAGCACAGTATATATTTTAAACATCAATGCATGGAAATTATCTACCTTGCAATTCAAATGTGGTTAGCTGCTAGGAAGGTCTCAGAATTTCTGTAAGGAATTTCCAGATAGGTGGTAAGACCACACCTGTTCACAACCACAAAATTATTATGAAAGAATGCAAAACTTTTCCCTGCATAAAAACATACGGGAGAGATCCATGATGTTATCAAATAATTCTTCACTGGATCCTTACTAGTACTTTATGCATTCAATGTCACAGGCAAGAGATCTAAAACATGAAAAGTACTTTTACTAAAATCAAAAGTTTTACTGAAGGATCCAAATATTAAAAGTCATCAGAAACATTTTCCCTATCTCTGCAAATAACTTAAACTGCTCTTAGTGGAAGCACCTCTGTCGCTGAATCACCAGACCAGCTATATCACACAGCAAAAATCCAGGCACAAAACTTGTATGTAAAGCACTAATACCGCTGGGGATGCAGATCACCAGGCGTAAATTAGGATTTCTCAGCTGACCCCAGTGCTGTGCATAGGTGACTCACACCAGATGAGCATCCAGAGCCTTATACCTGATAATAAGGATCCAAGTCTGCTCTTGCTGACTTGACTGAAAATCCAGTCTAATTCAGCAAGTTTAAATCTAGATTAGCTCTGTGTAAAATGAGATCTGAATTGGCTAGAGATGAGGGATTTACCTCGTGTTCCAGTTGAGTTTGATTCTCCCACAATGCTTCTGTTTCTTAAAATATTAATGGAAATGAAAAGAACAGATTCTTGCTGTTCTTAACTGCAACCGTCAATGCTAACTGCTGTGTAGAGATGTGCCAGGACTGAGGGATAAAGCTTCTGTCACGTAACATGACAGTTATTTTTAATCTACTTAATATTTGTGGTTTATTCCTGTTGCTACAGGCCAGGGTCTAGGATGCATTTCCTTAGCACATTTCTACTGCATTTCCTTAGTGATAACCTCCTTCTCCAGGATATAAGTTAATTAATTCACCTGGATCTCACTTACTGTCCTCAACAGGCGCAACACTGAATGGAAACTCACCTGAAAGTGGACATTGTGAGTATCATTGCACTGAGGGTACTATTCATACCTGAGGATTATCTGCCCATACATTTGTGTTTCCAGCTGTATATTGTTTTTTTCCTAGCCAGAGAAATTTTTCTCAGGGCAACCCAAGCATGTGCTGCTCAGTGATGGTCAAAACTCCAAAAGGTCTTGACTTTCTGTAGCAAGGTTGAAAGGTATTGGTGATGCTCAGTCAAAAAAGCAATTTTAAGTCAAATTCTTTGCTTTTTTTTTCCCCCTTAAAGTAGAACCTGTAATCTATTAGCTATCAGTTTCTCTATTAGCTCCTACAAAGGAGGTTCAGAGAGTTTGAAACAACGAAGGGTTCTTTTAATTTGTCTCTCTGTGCCTACCTTTCACCTGACCCTAGTGAACTCTGCAGACAGAGTGCTTGGGTGGGTGTATGTGAAAGAAACGCAAAAGGCAGAAGGACAAAGCCGAAGGGAAGAACAACACAGTGAGAAGGACAGAGGAATGTAAACACAAAAGCAAACAGGTGGAATTTGCTTTGGTGGTGCCCACAAAACAAAAGATCTGACTGAAAAGACTAGACTGCTGTTGCCTTTGCTGTTAACTGTGTGAAGGACCCTATGCAAATTGTGCCTCAGTTTCCTTATCTGGTAACTGAAGGGAATAAGAACTTTTTTTTAATTTATTGTTTTTTAAATAAAGTGACTTTTGAGGCTACAGGTGTAAATCATTATTATTATTATTATTATTCCCATTAGTCAACTATGAGAAGGCTCTGTTTAAGCCCCAGACCAGGAGAATGTCCCTAGGTACAAAGTGAGGCGACAGAGAGACGCTTGCCCTGGTTCTTAGAGACCTTCCTTAGGTCTTGGAAATGGATGAGCTGCATTCTGACCAAGCTATTTATTTCAGCTGAAGAGCAGAAATATTTTTCTAGGCAGAGTAAAATGCTAACAGTGTGATGCTATTGGTAGTACCTGAATATGCTCCAGCAGATCCACAGGCTTTATACTGTATGCACAGACCCCCATGGGAGTCAGATCAGAATTAATCCGAGTGTGGCACTTTTCTCTATTCCCTTCTTTGCCTTCACTCACTCTGCAGCTCTCTTCTGTTTAGGCTTAAAGGCCTTGACAGCAAATGTTTCTCACTTGAGCTAGTGAAATCATAGAATCATTTAAGCTGGAAAAGACCCTTAAGATCTTGGAGTCCACATACTTAGATTTGTCTTGGAATTTTAGTTGCAAATACTGGTTACTCACAGTAATAATTATTATGATTTTCATTTACCCATCTCTGTTGTTATCACTAAGTTTTAGTTGATTTCTTTTATCTCCTGAGAAGCTTTTTCATGACCACCATTCATTTAACCAAGCAAGAAAGGGAAGGTGTGGTTAAGTGAAGAGGTATTTTATAAGTAGAGTTGCTACAATTCTTTAATAATTTAATGGGAAACTTCCTATTCCCTCCAAGGGAGTTCGATCAGATTCTTAAACCTGACCTTTCCCTGCATTTAATTTTGCCTTCCTTCCATTGCCCCTGCACTAATCCTGGTGGCTGATCCCTCCTTTTGTCATGCTGCCATAGGTTTATGGAATCATCAGACATGCCCCAAATACTTCTCTCTCCCACCTTCCAACAATCTTAAACATTGATAGGATTTCACACAAGCTTTTCCAAGAGAAGTCTTCCAATGTTGCTGGATTTCAGACATGCTGTGAAGGCTTTTTCCTGCCTTTCAGGGTGGAACACACTCAATCCATCCTATTTTTTATGATGCTCTGTTGTCCTTTTCAAATCCTGCTGAAGGATCTCAATGCATGGCACAGCTCCCCTGAATGAGCCTGTTGTCTGAGGGGGAGAGACAATGGGTCTTATTTAATGAGATTAGTTACAATAGGAAAAACAGCTAAAAGAAAAAAAAAGAAAAAAAAAAGAAGCAGTTATAGCAATTGGACTGACTGTTAAACCATTCTTTTATGCAAGTTTGGCACCAACCATACCTTTTCCTGGACCTTTGCCAACATCCTTCACAGTTTAGACTCAGTCGTTGATTTTTTTGTTACAATTTCCGCTCGACTTTACAGTTGCATGGCCTATGGTGTAATTCATTTCCGCTGTGAAAATGCTCCAGTATATTAACACTTCTGTCTGCTTGTAACTTGATCAAAGACAACGTATCTGCTTTAATTTACTCTTAAGGGTGATTTTTTTTTTTTTTTTAAGTAATATAGATTTATTTCAAGCTGTGTCCCCATTGAAAATGGGAACCTTGTTTCAGCAGAAAACCAATAGCAATTTCACTTACAGGATATGTTCAGATATGGGAGAACAACCTCAAATGCAGCTGTCGCACATCACAAAAATATTCTGGTGCTCTCTTCAAGGACTCAAGCACCTTTTGGAAGGTGACTACTACATCTAAGCAGCTGTCCGCTACCACTTGGATGGGTAAAGCAATATTTATACATAGCATGGTCTGGGGATTGGCATTGGGAGTGGTTGCAGCTAACTTGTTTCCTTTTCTTCAGTTGTCTTGGATAAAACAGGCTACAGCTTTTCGGGCACTATGAGAAGCCCAGTAGTCAAGTGCCTCCTCTTTGAAAGTGGACATGGACACACTCAGAACCACGAGCAATAATTGCTGCGTTCACTTGGCACCTGAGGGTAGCAGATATTAAATTCAGCTAAAAAAACCCAACCAAACAAACGAAGAATCTTCAAAGAATGCTAGATATGAAAATTCTGAATTTTAACAGTCCCAGGATGAAGGTTGTTTGCATATGTTTATTCCTTAAGATAGAGTTTTTAATGATATGGTAGCATGTTGGTTTCCACAGGATACAAGCTGAATTGTTTCTCAGGTCAGGTAATCACCTAAGGATTAAAGCCTAGAAACAGGAACAAAATCTGACTCATGTTGCTCCACCATATGATTCGTTAACGGACTTTGCAGTTTCTTTCTCCTTCCTATCTACACTCTGCCAGCATAAATCCATCAACAGGATTCAAACCTCCGCTCACACTGTCAGAGGTAGCTAATAGCAAGAGTGGGCGGTTATTCTCTCCTACCACATCAAAAGCACCCCACTACGTGGCTCGTGAGTTTTTCCCCTGTCTCCATGCACTTTACAGACTGCCAGGCCAAGGCTGCCTAGCTCTGAGACCAAGAAGCTATGAAAGGTAGACAAGGATCTACAGTCTTCTAGGAGACGTGAGGGGCTGAATCATGCTGAGTTCAGACTAAACCACTGGATAATTGCACTGTCTTATTACTGAGCAGTTTCCAAAACCTCATAGATTGGCTAAATCTGGGAAGGTTTTCACATGAACAGCACCCCTGACTTTGTTTTAGGTGATTTCTCAAGCAGGACTAATGGTGTCTTGATGATTCTCTTGTTTTGTTCTTTGAAAAAGTAAGATCTTTTAGTAGAAACATTTCAAAGGACAAAAAAAAAAATAATTAAAAACCCACTACCCCTAAAAAAAGACCCACACAAAAAAACCCCACCAAAACAAACAAAAAACTCAAAAGGCTGGGTGTAAACTCTAGACAAAATATTTTTCTAGCCAAATGGCTCAGCTTGGCACAATTATAAAGAAGTAATAGTAGATTTTTATACTAGGAGGCAATCTGGTATGTTTCCCACCTATGCCTATCCTAAAAAGTAAAAACTAATTCTCTAATTCTTATTCACACACATTAAGCAGCGCCTCACTTTTACGTATTGGTGCAATTTGAGTGGAGGGGACAGTCAGAATTAGGTCTTACTCTAAACAAATCTGCCCCTAAACAAACAGGTTATCTTAAGCTAAGTCCTTTGGTCAATTAAGTTTTGTTACAGACCTTGGTATGTTGCTTTGTTCTTGCTTTTATGGGTGGCATCAAATTGTATGATCACTCTATAACTTGATAACAGCACAGTTTAAACTCATGAATAAAGACAAAATTCAGACATGTTATAACTGTGAGAATTAATTCAGAAAATAAAGAAAATGGTAATGTGAAGAATAATTCCCAAAACAGAAAGCCCGGAACGTGTCTGTAATCCAGCTATGATAACTACTGTCTGTGTTAAATAGGCTGCAGCTGATCCTCCAAGCCATATTGCTTTTACAATGTGTGATAGTAACTCAACAGATATATTAAAACATGGTATTTCCATTGGCATTAAACAGTATTATAGCAGCTAAGTTCAAGAGAGGGGCAAACAGTCAAGACTACTAGCTTGATACTAAACAAATAGTAAGAGTCACAGTGCCCATTAGGCACCCCCAGTATACATCACAACTCCCTCTGTTCATTGACTCTATACAAATTGATTTCTGGCAGTCCCTGGTGGTTCATGAGCCAAATTCTTAACCTTCTCTCAAATGCAGGCACAGTAATAATGCCTGAACACTTGTCAGGTGCCCTGGTAGGCAGCCTAAATACAATATTATGTTCCTAACTCGCTGAGACTGTTCTAAAACCTCCAAATTCTAAAACATACTCATGGCCAATACCATTGGCAGATCTCCTCACTTCAGCAGTGGACTGAAATTCACCTATAAGGTAGACATAGAAGTCAACCAGAAGCCTGAGCTGGCAGCAAATTTCTGGGTTGAACTTAAATCACAGTAAGCCATATTTGCACACTGCAAACTACAGGTTGAAATGTGCTGCAGTGGATAAAAGCATCATGTTAACACAACTAGATCTGGTCTGATGGTGGGTTGTAATAGTATGTAGTGACTGAGGGGGAAAGGTAGGATGAGCGAGATCTAAACATTAAAGAAGGAATTGAGACTTAGGTGAAGGACACAAAACCTACATTGCTAAAGATTTGTGTTAAGGGCTGAAATGACTTCAAGAAATAATCAATCAAGGGGACTTCAAAGGAGGAACAACTCACAAGAGTTGGTTGTGGAGTATATATAATCAAACTCAGGGCTGAAAAGGACAAATGTTTCATTTACATTGTGTGTGAAATACTGTAATATATTTTGGCAGGTTTGGATATAAGGCTTCTAAACCCAAAAATCTCAAAATTCTTTGTTCAAAAAGCACGCTTCTGAAATGACCTTCAGGATCAGACTCCCCAGGCTTTTGCATTAAAGATCAGTCACAGTGGCATCAAGAGTTAAGATGCCTCTTAATGCAGTTTGGCTAGTGTATATGAATAAGCAGACTATATTGTTATTATTATTATTATTCATATAAGCAGAGATGATGAATACAGATTTCCTATTGGAAATGGTTCTGGGCTTTGTTAAGCCAAAATGCACATGGAAATCTTTGGAAGAGTGCTAGGTGATCGTTCCATGACAGACCCAAAACAGACACGGCTTAGTCCTATAGACAATTGAATTCCATAGCATAGGACTTACCTTGCTACTGCCTAGCGTATTAGTAAAGTTGTAGTCTTGGGGAACTGGTAGGTGTCATCCACAAACTGCTCATCTGCAAGACAACCGTATGGCTGCAAAGCAGGTGGGGCACTGGGTGTAAATAAAACCCACCTGTATTTCTCTGCAGTCACGGCGTAAATATGATAAAGGGGAGTTAATATGATAGTGCCATAAGGACATTAATTCGGCATAGTAAACTTGTTCCATTGCATTGTTATTTTTATTTTATATCTCCCTTTATTGTTTCATTGCATTTTTTGTTGGCAGTTTTGGAAAGCACCCATCAAAGAGAAGTTCGCATTACAGAAAGAGCCACTCTTGTCTTTGATGCTAATAAAGAACTTGCACACACAAAATGGAAGGTTTAATCAGTGCATCGGCATAAGAAATGTACATTTCTCAGCTTGCCCCTGAATCTCGCTTAGCTCCAGGGGGTAGCAATTTTGGTTTGCTTCAGGGAGATGGGGAGACAGTTATTTTTCCCACTGCTGTTAAACATCTGCCTGCGGTCAGGCAAAAGGGAAGAGCATGAATTTACGCTTCCGGTTCATTTCAACAGAAATAATCAAACTGTCAACAAGTAATGAAAATGGAGGACTTCTGAGCAGGGCTATTTGTTCTCATCAAACCTTGTCTCTTTATTCAGTCAGTAAAGGAAGAACTGATAGAAAAAGAAGAATATACTTTGAGAGTATATAAAGGTATATCAGTGAATACCAACATATACTGCATTTAGAAATCAAACCTGTGACTACATCAAAAACATAGACAAAGTTTGACTTGCAGTGCCTGTTTTCCTCTATCGTATATTTGGCAATTACCATAATATATTCTCACTTACTTTCTGTTAATAATTATAACATAAAAAATCCTTCCCATAATTTTATTGAGGCCCTAGCATAGTTCTCCTGATCTTCCATTTATCATTTTTGTATATTAACACAGCAAGCTATTTCTTCAGTCATTTGCCTATTGTGTCTAAAATTAACTGTGAGACTCTGTAAATTTTTTGCTGACCTCTTTTTTTTTTTTTCTTTCATACTTTTGGGTACAAGGTAACCCAGCATACAATTTGGTTATTGGGCCCTATCTTTTGTTCCTAGTATATTAAACCTGGATTTTTGCTGTCCTTAACTTTACTCAGTTCCTTAAGTCATTTACTGTCTTTTTCTAATTGCCAGTCTGTAGTTATTTTCCATTTTCCGTTTATTAAATTCTTATTTTAACACCTCAGCATATATTTTACTGCATACCCATTTGCTGACCCTGGTTTTAGGAAAAGTAATGAAAGACCCAAAAGCTATGCACCTGCATAAACGTACACAAGATTGCTCTCCACACAAGATTTTTTGAAACTCAATAATTATCTGAATTAGGTGATGAGTTTTCCATCTGTGGTTTTTTTCACTGGATCTCGTTAGCATGTTTTTAATGAGTTCTGAACACATTCCTTCTCATTTCATATCTAGATTTTAAGAGAAATCTAAGAGGTTTCTTTGTTGTAATGCTGAGTCACTGGAGGGACAACTGAGAACTACTGGAAAAGTATGCATCTTTCTGAACAACACCACCACCCAATTTTGATATAAAGACTTTCAGGGGCTCAAGTCAATAACAATAAGAGTCTTTTCAATGGGATCTGAGTGAAGCCCCGAGTGTTTCCTTTTTTTCCCCAGGGCTAAAACCTCACATTTTAATTCCAAAGCCCTACTCCTTGGCTTTACTTATGCCATTAATCGCTTCTCAGATTCTTTTCCTTTAGAAGCTCTCATGTTTTCTGGGTTCCTTGAAAAAGAACATGTTTTCAAATTTATTTGTTCAGAGGCTGCAAAACAAAACAAGAGAAGATACTCTAAAAAAAGAAACCCAAACCAAACCAGAATCTTTACATTGTGGAGTTAGACATTGCAATGCTGTGCGGTTTTTTCCAGTATAACTGTCTGAGTTTTAAAGAGCTAAAATGCTCAATCTTCCATTTTTGCCAAGAATGAAGAACATTTTGAAGCTAAGGCAGGACAGTGGCAGTCATGTTTGCTGCCAGTGCCATGAGTCTGTGCCTGAAAACCCATTATGGAAATCAGTCCAATAAATTATTTGCTTTGACTTTTCCCATCTCATAAAAAGTAACTGTTCATTGTCCAACTAATAAAAGAGAGAGAGATTTAGAAAGCCCTTAATAACCAGTAATTAGCTTTCTATTTCCTGTTATAAAAATTGAACACACTAAAGAACTGAGTCATTTGTATCATTTTCAAGGAAGGAATTGTCATTTCTGTCATAGATCCTCCCACAAAGTTGTGCTTAATTTTAGTATCCAGATTGTAACTGATGGCCAGGATTGTCATCATCATGGAAATGAAGAGGATGTAGGAAATGGGAGAAGGAAATAAAAATGCTTCCAGTTTTGTTTGGAATGATGAGTTTCACACAGACAAAAAAAAAAAAAAAAAAAAAAAAAAGAAAAAAAAGTCTAAGTAAAATGTGGAAACAAGATAATTCCTCCAAGAGGCAGCTATCCACCTTCAACATTGGCAGGCAAGGAAATCATTAATAACAACAACAAGGGAGCATTCATTGTTGTACAGCAATGTAGCTTAGTGGCTCTGTGCTGTGTGGAAAGAGAGACTGATGTTGAAAAAAGCACAAAACACTTCTAATATTTCCCTCCTCCATAGTGGAAAACATCTGAAATTAATGAGTCTTATTAATGTAAATTGCACCACACTGTCAGACATAAATATCCCAATACCAAAGGGGCCCATTACCATTAACATCAGAAATGATCAACAAATAAAACTGTTAATGCCACAATATTTACTGGACAAATTGACTACACTCCAAGATAGGCTTATGATCGTGTCTTGCTGTTCGATTTCATTTCCCTGCAAGATGCACTAATGTGTGCTGTTATGTGCAGCTGTGGCTGCTTTCCATAAAAAATATCTATTTCCTATTGGGAGGTGCAGAGCTCAACTTAATCACTATTATTTTCTCCCCCTTGTGAAAAGTAAGCATTTTGGTCTCTTTGAAACTGATACAAAAAATCTTAGATTTTTATTAGAAAGGATAGAAACAAGCTTGAAAATTGGTTCTCAAGAGAAAAAAAACCCAAAACCAAAAACAAAACAAAACACCAGACTAATGATTTAAGTCAATCACAAACAGATGTTCTCCTAGAGAGCTAATAATTTTTTTTTCTGATTTTTTTTTCCATCAGAAATGCAAAACACAGCAGCCTTTGAGTAAAACATTTTCTCAAACTTTAAATTTTTAAAAGACACTAGATCTGCAACAAGAAAGCTCCAGTTTATCATCAGTAAAAACCACAGAAATATTGTTTTCAAATACAGCATGAATGAATGAAGGTTAAAAATCTTATACAAATATGTTCCAATTTCTATGAAAATAATAAGGGCACCAACACTAAATTTTAAAAGTTTTGCAAAACTTTTTCTCTGCTTTTCAAGCAGCTGAATTTGACTATTTAGAATTTACTTCAGAAGTTCAGGATATAGTTCTAACAAGAATTTTGTGTAAGAGTAGGGCCTGTTTCTCTCTTCAATGTGTGTACAGCATAGTTATGTGGAGTCTTGATTTATGTCTGAAGACTTTAAACTCTCCTACTGTTAATATGTTAAGGGAGTTCTCAGAAGTAACACTGTAATCTGTGTGAGCTATTATAGAGGTGATATGGTAGAAATTAAGGAATGAAGAGGAAAAAAAAAATAAATTGTGCGTTCTAGTTTATCCTAAATAACCCCTAAGATCCACTCCTGTACAGCAGCCAAGCAGAAAGCCCGTGATTTTCTGATCTTCGTGTCAATATATCTTTTTGTGTCCATTATACATTCAAGACCCTTAATTTTCAACAAGACGTGTCTGAGTAAAGGGTAAATAGATACCACAGAGGTACACTGGACTTTCCTCAGCCTCACAGACTACATATTTAAACTGAGCTGGGGGCAAATCTGGGACTCACGCTACCGGGCACAGCCGTGCTTATATCCATACAGCCATTCCCCATCACCCTCAAATCCAAACTGCCAGTTGGGGAGCGCTCCAATGCTGTTGCCCAAATCCTTCATGTGAGTTTTCTGTGAAAATATAGCTAGGCACAATCCAGTGGCTATACTAACAATTTAATGGTAGGAACTACGTTGTGCCACTGACCTGCTGTTCCAGGTTTACTAGTTCAAAGACAGCCGCAGAGTCTAAAGCAACATCAAACGACTCATCTGTAGCAGCAGAATCAAGGAAGCCTTGACACAGTTATTAACACAGTGATCCACAGCCAGGGGTGAAAGGATTGCTTGACAGAGCCTTGCCAGCACAACGGAGTGTTCCTAGGCATCATCCTATCCTTGTTTGATTGCACACTACAAATATTGCCTTTTCCAGCCTATGGGCCTTACTGAAATTCATACTACTACTAATAATTGTATTTTTCTGGTGTTTTATCCACCTCATTTTAAACAACTTAGTCACTCCACTTGCGTGCCTGCTGTATGGTGCAATTACTGAAGGTCACAGCAAAAGCCTGAAGCAGAAGAAACAGCTAACTCAACTGGTGGGGCCCCCAATTGACATCAGTTGACCTACTTTTCTTGAAGTCAATGAAGCCAGCAACAGTTGAGGGTTTAGCTCATTTTTCCTAATTATTTCTGCTTTAATCACAACTCTATCCTCCTTTAAGGACCACCGCAGCCGGAAGCTGCACAAGAAATAACAATAACCTCTCCAAATAATGATTGTAGTAACATAGTTCGTACCTGCTCTGCTGATTTATAAGAAGATTTTATACTGACACTGCCTTGACTCGGTCTGGCAGGGCTGGGTAGCAGGCAGGCATGAAATGCTACGCGCTGTCCTGAATTTAGCCAGCAGAGTAGAAGTACTGGCTTTGCCCAGATCATTCAGCCAATCAATCTTGATAGCACGAAAGAGGATCAGTACACAAGACAGATAATTATGTAGGGAAGTTCATGACAACATGGCCATTGAGGCCAAAAACAAACGCTTTCAAAAATCAGCTAGAAAAACTGATGAAAGAGCAGTTAATTCAGGCTTATGAAAAATAAAGACACAGGTTGAACTTCTGTCTTGTAAAGTGTTTAAGACTTACATTCCTGGAAGATGGGAAGATACGCTCAGAAAATAAATAGAATTTGAGCTTTTTCCTGTTTTGTGATCTTCACCTGAGGACCCATTGCAGGTCACTCCCGAAATGAGTGTGCTGTCAGTGGACATTTAGCTCTAACTCAATTATTACCATTCTTAGTAAAGCACTCTTTACCCTTAACAGTGAGAGAACTGTGGGTGCTTTCTGGCTGGCTCACATATCTCCAGTTGAACAAGCTCTTTCTATGGGGATTTTGGTTTTGGGGTTTTTTTTTGGTTGGTTGGTTGGGGTTTTTTTGGGGGGGGGGTGGTGGTGCTTTTTTTCCCCCAGAAATACCCATATTCCCCTCATCTTTACTTTTGTTAGATCCTGTTTCTAGTAAGAAATTAGATATGGAATGCCATGTATATGCACATATATATGTGTGTGTGCATACTTATATACATATATATACTGTGCTTAATTATTTGCAATTAAGCTTGGTGATAATTGTTTTTGTGCATTAGTCATAATCACTTTTTAAGCAGCAAAGCCTATTATTGCTGTAGTGTGTGTTTCAGATGCCCTGCAGATTTGAGTAATTTTGGGTAATGCAGCTGTGTGTGGTAAAAAGATTTTACAATGCCTATAAAATTTTGCCTCATGACATGTTCAGCAAGTGAATCTGTGGCACCGCGTAGCAGTTTCAGTACCTTTATTAAATACTGGGTACCATCACATTATGCAGTTTTTAAACAAGACCCATACTTAGAGACAGCGGTTAAAAGGTCTAGAGTCTGGGGTGAGAGCTCATGAGGAGCATATGGGTTCTGCCCAGCTCATCTAGTCTGTTCGCTTTACCATTTTCCTAGGTTTTGGATGTGTGATGTTGGCTCATCTCCCCTTAAATGCCTTGTATGTTGCTGAATACAAAATATTAATGTTGCACAAGTACCATGACGTTGCACAATGAAGCACTAGAAAGGATATTTGCAAAAATGGTTCATTTATCATACAAATCTATGTCACTGCAAAATTAAAGGAGAGAGATCTGTTCCACTGGAGCCTAGGACTCAACTTCTGCCATAAGACAGGGTTAAAGCATTCAAATGTCTTTCTTCTCATCTTATTTTGGTGTCTGAATGTTATTTGCCTGATTCTCAGCTAGGCAACCAAGGGTATTTCACAGTCAGTAAAAAGAAATCCTTTGAGGCAGTGACTTGTCTGTTCCTAAAATAGGTCTCTACAGTGAGATGGGTAAAGAGCTCTGAGGAAGTACTATTTTCTATCTACTGGTACAAAATCATCAAACCTGAAAATGCTAGATCTAGGCATCCAATAGTTAGCTGTCTAACATGAAAAGGAGACAAATTCCACCCTTTTAAATCCTAATCTGAGTCAGCTGGACCAAGCAATAAAGACAGTTATATCACAGCTGTTCTTATCTGTCACACTCCTATTTCCCCCAAAGAGGTCTTTTAAGTAGGTTGGAAAACTGGCCAATATTCAGTTTCTTCACATGTTATTCCTGCAGAAGCCTAGGGGGCTAAAGGGCACCAGCAACTGCTTTTGTAGCCGTATTCAGAGCCATCGTTCAATACGCTTTTAACATGTGGGGTTTTTTGGGTTGGGTTTTTTTTCAGTTTTCATCCAGGGCTTCAGTAACAGGGTTGTATGGTTCCTAGATCAATGCTGAGTAACATCGCACCAACGCAAGGACTGAATTTAGAGATTTTGCTTTTGTCTGCAAAAAAGCGACATAAGCCTGCCCTCATTCAGCTAATCACAACAAAACCACTATTCACGTCCTGATCTTTTGTGCAAAACCCCTAGAGGCAAAGGCTGTTGTTTCTTTTGCTAAAATACCTGTTGCTTAAACAACAGATGAAAATCATGATCTACCCACACAATGTCTCTAAGGAAAAGGAGAAGCTAAGCTACCTGGGTGCATTTTTTGGCATGATTTTCTCCGTCACTTTGAATTGCCGTGATGCAAAACACCACATTGCAGCTGTGAGCGTGCATCACTTTTATAGAATCAAAATAACTTTCCTTCTGTTCCCTCCCTATTTGCAACTCATAGCCAAGACAAGTGTACGATATAAAGGCAGGTGGTGCGATAGCAAGTTTCAAGTGATTTAGAAGTGATTAAGATGGGATGAGTGCATGGTTCTTATTAAATCTCTTATCCCTTGGTGAAGGCGAGAGAAGGCTAACACAAGCACGCTGTGATCATATCAGATGTCACGAGGACTGTGCCTTTAGATATCATTCAACTTTAGGTCCTAAATAAACCCACGGGCACAATTACTGGAAAGAAATGTGTTGCAATCACACTTAATTAGTTTCAGTTAAACTGGGTTAGAAACATCTTCTGCAATGAACTCTAACCTTCCAAGCCACTTCTACTTTCTTCTTCAGATCACATTCCCTTTGAATATCCTTCTCCACCCCTCACCCCCAACCAGGACCCTTTCTTCTGAAAAGCCACTCTTCCATTGTATCTCTGCAAGCACCTGGGAGGACATAGCTCACAGATCAGAAAAACTCTTCATTTCCTTCTTTCCTGAGAGTTTATAATGCCTTGCTGCCTTCTGCACAAGAGTGAAAACTGACCCAACACCTCCCCCTCCTAAACTCAGACCAATTTTCCCTCAAAGAAATAGCCAATTTTCGAAAAAGACACATTTTGACATTAGTTTTCATGAAACATTTGATAAAAAGCAGGCAAGTTTCCACTGGAAAAACTCCTTGGCTTCTTGCCAGTTGACCTGGCTATCCTCGGTCTTTTTCTCCTGTAACAACATACACGGCAGGTGTAGAGGAATCTACCTAAAGAGTCTAACTCCATGTGCAGCATCCTGCACGGAAACTTAATAAGCCAAGGAGAAGAAATCCTGGGAACAAGTCCATCTGGTTTTTTTTTCCCCAAAAATATCTCTCTTTTTTTTTTTCCTTTCTGTCTTCCTAAAGATTTATTTTTTTTAATTGACTTGCTTTCAGAACAGATAAACTAATTTCCAGCCAGCTCCACTAACTGTTATTTCAAGAGCAAGCATGCCAAAATTAATCTCATTTCTAGTTTTTAAGTATTTTATTTTAACATCTTCAAAATTATTCATTTTCATTTTGACTATTTCAGAATTGTGTTGGATATATGGATGGATGGATAGACAAATAGGTAGATAGTACATGCACACACTGGTTCACAAGTTGATTTAAATCAGGACACTAGACTTTTTTCATCCTGGGAAATGACAAGACCACATTCTTGAATAATTTAAAAACATTGTTCAGAATTTTCATAGGTAAGAAAAGTGTTAAAAATAATCTTTTCTTTGTGACAGTTTAAGCTTTGACGAATCTATACTCTGCAATATCACATAAAAAAATTCCCATTCACCACCTATTTCTGCTTTACCCTAATTTAGATCCCCTGGAGTTTTATGAAAGTATAAAAATCACTGACTACAAGCTCTGATTCTTCTTGCTCTCAACAGATCCTTTCCCTTTTCTGGGTCAGTGCTGTTCCTGATGCTAAGATCTCTGAAAAAGAAACAGGATTAATTGTAAGTCTAATATCCAGGTCCCATAGACCCATCCTCTCTCCATCCCATTGAATGACCCCACGGCTCCTTCCTGCCACCCTCGAAGAAGGGTGACACAAAATGAGGAAAATTCTCATTCCTGACCTCACTGCTAAGACACCGAGGCTTGTTTTAAGGCTCCACCAGTAGCCAACCAGCAGTGCTGTTCAGCAAAGTTTGCAGACCACTGCTTTGCTGGTGAATTAAAAGAAACAACACCATGTGCAGTGCTGTCAACACCTTGGCAATATCAGCCTTTCCTCAATTACTTTTGCTTACAAATTACTCCTAATTTTCTTCTTTAAAGCTAGTTAAGAACAAGTGCTGGTAGGATTGATGGGGAACTAACTGCATGATTAAGTAATTACATTTTTAAAGCTTGCCTTACACTACGACTAATGATTTGTCACACAGTAGCAGAAACCCAAGATAATGAATGAGAAATGTTTACATGTAGTTAGTTTCTTCCAAGTCTTTTATCATACTATGGCTGGTGCCATATATGCATCTGATTCTTAAAGAAAGAAAATCTATCATATAATCTCAACATTTCTGAGCAATTTGTTAGACCCTTGATCACATGTACCATTTATTATGTGATTTGTCCTATGACCAAAATTCATTTGTGTTAGAAAAGACTGAATTGGTTCTGGATAAAATAGTTTTCTGTCAGAAAATGGTGGTCTCACTAATTTCTTCCATGCTGTTTATACATAGTGACTCAACAAAACTCAGCACACCAAGAATAATTTGAAACATTCTCTTTCAATAGTTTCAAACTTCATAATTTTGTTTTGTTTTACTTCAATATGTCATTCACCTGAAAGAAGGCTTTTCAGGCTGTGTATATCTGAAGTTTTAATAGGGTTCTTTTAATTTTTCTGAAAGGAAATGCTTCAGTAATTACACTTTCTAAGACATTTCTGAAATTTTGGCTTTTTTCCCCCCTCAACTGAAACAAATGAAGATAAAGAAACAGTGTTTAGAAACCAATATTCCAGGTTTTGATCAGCTCTAATCATGGTCTGATTTGATAGCCAGCTGAATTAGTTTGATGTTATGTTAACCATTATTTACAATGTGGGGAGCATTTGGAAGCTTCAAATGCAATTGTGCCACAACTGAACAAGGGCTGCACAATTGCTGATGGGCTGATCGAGAGCCCTGAGAAATCGAGGGAAATATTCCTTGAAATACTTTGAATCTGACTCACAAGGAGAGTGGATCTCTGCCTCAAGCAGTTGATATACAGTGAGAGCAGGTGGAGGAAGAAAAAGGGACTTACCCAAGGTCAGAGAAAACAACTTCTGGTTACTATTCCCATTCTGTCCTCATTCGAAAATATTAATTCTAATAGTATCTGCTCTTTTATTATATGAACCAGACCTAATTCAAGTTGTTTGATTTTTTTGTTTGTTTTGTTTGTTTTTTAAACCACATCAAATCAGATACTGTAACTAAGCCAACGGAATAACTGATTTACCATTTAGGGCTCTCTCCAGTCTATACTTTCACTCATCAACTGCAGAATTTGTCCTAGGGGTTGTCTGCTTGCTCAGAAATGCAACAATAAATAGCTATTCTTGAACTGAAAGAAGAATATGGGATTGGATCTACTTCAGGGCGCTCCGGTCACAGAGAAAGGAAAGATTTCAGAATCCACTTTGCTTTAGAGCTTAAAGAAATGTATTTGGTGCTCTAGTTAAAACCCGAAGCATGGGAGAAGTGGGAGCCCTGTTTCTTGCCTCAAGGACTGCCCATCATGCCCCTCGCATCTCACTACCTTCACGTCAATCCTGTCATCCAACCTGGCACGGGCAGAGGCAGTAGTAAGATCGTGATTCGTCTACTCTGTCCAACATCACCACTCCTGGTCATGCTCACCGCTGAATATTTCATGACAGCATGAAGACTTTTATACATTTATTGTAATCTCAACATGGTAAACCCATTTCTGCTCTACACTTAGCTATTTTCATAAAACACAGACTGAAGATGCCTGTTTTAGATGGGATTTGATTGCACTTAGAGTAGTGCAAGGAAGAGATTGATTGCTACGGACCCAGGGAGTTGATGAGCTACACAGAAGCATGTCAGGAGGAGCAACGGGTATGAAGTGATTGTGCGGTGCAGAAAGTCTGTAACACGATGCGACACAAATCTCAGATGTCTTAGTACATAGTTTTATTTTTTCTTCTCAGACAATTATGCCTTGAAAATATTCACTCCTTGCTGTGAAAAGGTAACTGACTGTTCATCCTTGTAGAAGTAGGATTAATTAACTGATAGCAGCGGTCATAACCGCTCTTCTTTGGTGTTGTCAGTAGACTA
The DNA here is from genome assembly GCF_929443795.1 of Astur gentilis. NCBI lineage: Eukaryota > Metazoa > Chordata > Aves > Accipitriformes > Accipitridae > Astur > Astur gentilis. The sequence goes on from NC_064895.1 coordinate 26,632,361, forward strand.
AATAAGATCTCAGTCTTAAAATAGTTTATGCAAACCTACCATTCTAGCCAGAAGAACCAAGAAAAAAAATTGCCTATACTAATAATACTGCAAGAACACATAAAAACTGCTTTGGATATTAAGCTGAAATGGATGTATGTGTGGGGGTTGTTTTGGGTTTTTTTTCTCCTGTGTGCTTTTAAAATTTTCCCCTTCCTAGCAGTTACTCTTCCAAACACAAAGGACAACTAAACTGACATCAAGTAAAGTTAGTATTCTCCTGTCATTTCTCTGGACATCATCTGTGACAGTTGCGCTTGCGGTGATTCAGTCCCTCACACGTCACTGTTTTCATGTCAGCTCTCCGTTTCACGTTGCAGAAATCCCTTCTGTCAGCTCCCATTCAGTTTGATAGGTCATGCTTACACCTGCAAGCTGGGACAGTGCCTCTCTGACAGGATCTGTCACAGCACAGCAGTCACCACGCTCAGCCAAACAGCAACTTCACTCAGCAGCAAGTTTGTTATGATGACTTTTGGGATTTGAGGTTTTCTCTTTTTTCATTATTTTTTTTTTCCCCCCTTTGCCTCCTCTCTGCCAGCGACACACACTGGGAACTACAGGAGAAATGACAACTTTCATCAATGGGGAGAAACCAGAGACTTTTCTGGCAAAGTCAGGCCAAGATGATGGCTTGTTTTTCCTGCCTTGGTTTGCGCCAAGCCTATTGCAGGATGTCATGACAGCTAAAGCATTCCTTTGGTGTGCGAAGCTCATGAATCTTTTAAATACTTGTCCCTGTATTTCTAAACCATGCAGCTCAAGGAATCATTAGAATTAAAGATGGCAAAAGCCTCTGAGGTCATCTGCTCCGTCCACTCCTCACAACTCAGGATTGCTCTCTCTAGGCACTGAACGGGTATGTCCTCCGGTCCTCTGTCCACTCACATTTAACTGCATGTAGGATGCCACTGGGTTTTCAATTACTCCTACAGATCTCACCCTTGGAAAGTCTCTGTCATTATTCAACCTCTATTTTTTATTTTATCCCACAACAGGTCTTGGTAAGCTCTTGGACCAGTGGAAGCTACACAGATTCAAGGAGATGGAAGAGGCCTGAGATCCAGGACTTGTGTGCTCTTCTGTTGCCTGACTTTCCATAACCCACTTGGCCTTTTCACCTTTGTCTAAGTAGAGCCATTTTATTAAGGCAAAGAATTTGTCTTTTAGTATATCATGCATTGTGACTAGCACATAGTTATTAATTACTGACCCTTTATGGAGTTATATCTTGTTTATTTTACCACAAATAAATATACATTTCAGGTTTTCACTGTCAAATGACTAACTTTGGTGTAGTCATAGAGAACCCAATAAACCTTGGTTGTGTGACATTGCTTGTGCAGGTTATGATCTTAGTTTACGGAGTGGAAGAGTCCCTGCCTTTTGCGCTCAATGTACTTGCAGGTATCTTCAGAAAACTGAATCCCTAGAAACAAAGGTGGAGAGTCTACAGCTCTACTCCTATCATACTGGAAAAAGTGACTCTGTAGAAATGAGTCACATGAGATCATGAGGACAATATGACTGTCGTATCACTGGTTCATATACAGTGCTAAGGCAACCATGGAATATGTGGGTTCAGATATTCAGACTGTATCTGCAAAGTACATCATTAAAATTAAAGGGCATAAAACTCCTTCTGTACCATGGACATCCAAGGTGAATATACAGTACAAAACCACACACACCATGAATTTGCACAGCATTACAGTATTTGCTGATTTTGCTCTCGGGTAAGATACGGGACACACAAAAAAAGAAACTTATCTAGGACTGTTTTCTCTCTATGCCTAGCATTAATATTTAACATCAGCCCAACTTAAATGAAGGAACAGTGTTTCAATTCCACAAATGAATTTGAAGCTCTGAGATGGGTTTTTGTGGAATAAAGTAGAGTTTCTTCTTGTCTTCTCTGGCAGGACAAATTCAGGTGATCTAAATTTGGGCGAAACAGGTGTTGAGACTAGAAAACAGATGGAGACAGGTTGAAGATTTAGAGTTGCAGTTAGTAAGAAAGTTATGGGTTGTCTCTAGAAGCTTAAAGACAGCAGCACTTTTGGAGTAAAGGGTTGTGCTTTAAGGTCTCGTACTGTATTAAATGTGGGAAATACTTGATGACCGGATAAAAAAGGCTATCAAGGCACAATAGCCTATGTGATGAAGAGAAAACTAGTTTTGTGCTGAGGATACTTGTCTGATAATTTGAGATGAACTTTTTTTGGCAGTGCTGTAACAAACTCTTGCATTAAGGTCAAGCAAATCACTAGAAATATGGTCACATTGCATGGGGTAGAACATTCAGCTGAATACGAGAAGACACCAGAATAGTCTGCTTCTAGAATCAGTAACAGTATGGTCTTGATATCATAGAGCTGCACCTAGAATAATTGCCTATGGGGGATGCGCATTGGTGAGTGGTTGCTGTATTTCTAGAGTCAAGGTCAATAATTCTGCATAACCATTACTATGCTCTTATTCAAAGCAAGTGTGGCCCTGTCCTCATTCTGTACATACCTGCATCAGAGGACCTTGATCCAGTCAAGCATATTTAAATATAAAAGGATTTAAATGGTTTATGCCTTGGAATTTTATTTTTTTAAAAAAAAAATATCTGTCATGGACAGACATCTGTTCCTGCCCTGGCATGGGTCGTCCTTGGGCTACAGTCCCCTCAGAGCTGCACCTCCTCTTCCATGAAGCACCTTCCTCCAAGAATGCCTCTCCAGTTGTGTCCCCAGTAATGTCTTCTTCCACATATCCTCCATTTCTCCCCATGTTTCTCCAAACACATTTCCTCATCTGTCTTCTCCCATCTCCTCTGCACCTCTCTGCATATTCATTTTGTTCCCTCTTCCTGTTTGTTTCTGGATTGTGAATTATTTTGGGCAAAGATTTTCCCTTTCCTTATAACTTCATTGCAGAGATAACTGGAAGAGGTGGTGTGAAGTCTGAACACCCCTGTACCCTGCCTGCCTATAAACAGCCAAAACATGTCATTGCATCCTCCTACCCCAATTGCAAAGACTTCTGGATCAAATCCCTGTTTTCTATGTATGTGTGTGTTTGTAATTCTGCAGTTAACATGTCTTTTTCCAGTGGCTTCCAGGGAATTTGTCTCTTTTGCAAACACTCTCCAGTCTACCACAGCATCCTCAGTGCAAAGATTAACAATACCAACCTGAACGAAAGTATCTCTTAAATTTTATCCTGGTGTCCTTGCTTAAAACAGACAAAAAAAAGTCAGGAAGAATCAATTACATGTGGGAGATAAGGTAATGGTAAAAACCTGAGCTGAGTTTAACCTCAGTTAACTCCGCACAATGAAGACATAGCTTTTCTGTACGTCTCGACATTGCTTGGCAGACTGTGAAGCCACACTTCACAGGGGAATCCTATCATTGAAGTATTATAAAAATACGGACACACTTACCAGCTAAACACCTCAAGAAGCAATGCACAATGACAGGGAAATAGCATTTGCCTTTCACTGGGAATGTTAGCTTCCAGAAAAGAAATAATTCTTTGGGCTTTTACCAAGTGAATTTTCCATTTCAGTGTATAATTTCTTTATTTAGCATTACACCGATTATCCATACTTAGACTAATGATCAAATAGCTCTCAAGTCCAAGATATTTGGCTAAGGCAGCCTGCAGGATTTTTCTTTTCCTTTTCAGTCCTTTTTTTCCCCTTTTATTCCAAATTTTTAGGGTGATTATAGGGTGTGTAAGATCGTTAAAGGATTGGCAGCATGCACAAAACTCAAATCCTTTATCCAGAGGCTAGAGGAAATGTGAGTTGCCAACATGCAATTCCTTCATTGTCCCACCAATGTCCTGAATTAATGGAGGAACCACGCTTTCGCTCCACTGAGGGAAGGAAATAGGCTTCTCTGCTTCCCAAGGACCTGGCTGAACAAAATGCTTAAGCAGACATCTCCCACTCTTAGGATGAGAAAGATTAAGCATACATTGAACTCAAAACATTTGATTAATATCTATCAAGCCTAAGGTTAGAAAAGCAAAAAGCTACAGTAAGAAGAGGCTTTGGTAGTTTTTTTGGAATAGGTGTAGTTATTCCTTATATCCAGGCTAAACTGGAAAGAAGGCTGCTACTTAATCATCTGAGAAGTTGCTGAGCTTCAGGTCAAAAGACCAATCAAGATCCTGTTTTCTAATAAGAGGTGATGCTGGAACAGAGCAGAAGAACCACCTAGAAATTTAGGATTTCTTATTCCTTTCCCCTTAAGATCATGTTCACATTCAAGGTTCATGAGCAAAAAGAGTCAGGATGACAGACTGAATTCACTAATGATGCTTAAATAAATATAGCTTGAACAGCTGAAGAACAACCTTCCTAGAGCCGTCATGGGAGTGGATCCCACCATCCATTGTCTGGAGACCAGGGAGTGATTTCATCTCCAGATCTCCTCAGTCTTTTGTCTGCTGGCCACCAAGACATCTGATTAACAACAGATTTTATTTTTAACATATTTTTTAATGCTTACAAGGTTACAGGTCATTTTTGGTTTGGTTTGGTTTTTTTTTTACTTAAATTTAAGTAGAAGTGAAAAATAAGGAGAAAGCCCAAACTGAATAAAGACCACAAATATACCTTTGGTGTAACAGCAGAACTATTGCTTTGTACTCACTACTTTTTGAGGTCTTCCTTCTTCCATTAATACAGCTATAAAAGACTCTAAAAGACTGAAAAAAAACCTTAAACTGGGGAACTCCTGGGTTTAGGTCTTTACTCTTCTGTGGATTTTCCATGGCACTTATAATCTCATTCCTGCTGCTCAGAAGACGTTTACAGCCAGTTTAGCACTCCAGCCACCTATACAGATCCTTAATTGCTCTCCTGAAACACTTTTAGTCATATCCCCAAAAAGGGAAGTCTGGATGGGTCTGTAAGTAGCTCCAAATTCCTTCTCCTAAAATATGAAGTTTTGTATTTATGACTGAAGGGTCTGAAAATTCAAACTCACGAATACTAAAGGACAGAAAACAAAGCAATATCTGTAGTATCAGTGGGAAACTATTTGTGCTGTTGCCCCAGCCAAACTTTGAGCCACGGTGTCTCATAGGAAATATTCTACATTTGAGAGCTGACTGTGGCCAGTTCTGCACCTTTTCCTGGCAAAGGTCCATGCAGGTGTCCAAGGAAATCCTAACTGTACAGAAAGCACAAGACGTACCTGTTATCCAGTTAGAGGAATCGGGCAAATGTTTCAAAACGCATTTTTGTTTGCCTATCTTTTTTTTTTAATAAAGACAACTTCCTCCTCTCCTGTCTTTGAGTTTTTCTGTTGTTTTGATCAAATAGGAGTATGACTCATTTTGTTTCAATGGGTTTCCACTTTTTTTTTTCTTTCTTTTTCTTTTTTTCTTCTCTGTATACTTGTTTCCTGGGAGTATGAAGAAAGGGTCATAGGGTGGGTGTTTCTGGTTTATCCATTTTCTTTTCCTATCGTGTTCTATGTTTTCCTCATTTTCAGTTTGAGTGATAACTGAAAGAGAAGCATGGGCAAAAAAAAGCAAAAAATCAGACAAAAAATGAAAATTTTTAGCTAACAGATAAAGAAAGGCATTGAACCTCTCTAGGGGAACCTAAAGATCATATCAGAATTAATGTTAAGAATTTCCAGCAACAGCCAACTCTCCTGGGTCCTCTGCTGTTCTCTGACCCTATAAAGCAGTCTAAGCAGGTGGACTAAATTTTAAGTTGCTATATATTGATGTTTTCAGACCCACACACCTTTTCCAAAGTTCATCTGAACTTATACTCATGTAGATGCAAAGTACCACATGTTAGAATATGTTAGAATATGTCTCTTCTGGAGAGGAAAAAGCTTTACAAAGAAATGGAAGAAAAAAGAAGTTTGTTTTTAAATGAAAACCAAATACTCTAGAGTCATCATTACACTTCAGGCTCCTGCATCACCTCACTCAGCAGAGTTGTTGGTCTCTAGGTCTAAAGTGACGAAAGATGACTCACGGGCTACTTACTGTGAGCCGTCTTGAAACAGCACTTACTCCAATGCAACCCCAAGCAATTTGTCTCAGATGTCTATTCAAATGCAGAGAAATTAGTTCCTCATACCTAAGCTAACGCCCTAAACTGTCTAGGAATTGGTGTCTCTTGCTCTGTCTCGCAGGAGTGTTATTTTTCTTTTTGGTTATTAGTTACATGTGGTTTTTTAAAGCATCCCATGCTCTTTCGAGGGCAAGGTTGCAACGCCAGCAGTTTTTCTGGCAGTCCCCAAACCCCGTGCCTTCCTCCCCTAACCTGCATTGGCCTTTGGTGCAATGGTGTCAACTGGTGTGTTGATGGGGAAGGAGGCAGGTGGTGCCAGCGTTGATGCAGGGGAGCGCCTTCCTGTAGAGCTCCTGCTGCTCCGCTTAAAAACCCGTCATTGCCTGAAAGCTACCCCCTCCAGCGAGGGTCTGATTCCACTTGCGAGCAGGAACCGTGCCATTCTAACAGATGGGCTCCAGTGCAAACAGCCAAGAAAACATGTATATTCATAAAAAAAAAAAAAAAGGGTACTGAGGGCATGAATACTAGCCAAAAACATCAACATCTCTCCGTGTCTTCTCTTGAGCGTACAAATCCATGGTTAAGGGGATGTGTGGGCGCTGAACTGAATTCATTAAAAAAATTAAAACAAAGTGCCTGGCCACGTAGAAAGAGATTTCAGGGCATCAGGAAATGGTGCCCTGAGAGAGAGGAAAAGTGAAAGAGAAAAGTAATATTCTGGAATAGCTGAGCCAGAAAAACGCATGGGGTCTGTCTGGTAATTCCCACAGCCTGTGACTTGTCTGGGTGCTCAGTTCATGCATGAGGTTTGGGGGCTGGGAAGATGGGTAGGTACAGTGCCCTGTCTTCTGGACTTTTTTTTCCCCAATTCAAGCTATTTCTCTTTCAGTAAGCCAAAATTAAAACAAACAAAAAAACATCCAGACCCAAGAATTTTAGGCTGATCTAACATTTAGGAGTCACTGAGGTATGCCATGTAGCACAGCCCAGTTGTGTCCTTCAGGTCCTAGGAACGAGAGTTCTGGTGCGTTTTAGGCAGAAAACTGTGAGAGGTCACAAGTCAGAAGACGAACAGATGAGGTTGAACTGAGAACATTAGAAAAGGGCTTGTGAATGCAGGTAAGGAACCCATCTCGTCTGGAAGACCTGATTGGAAGCCCTTCCTAGCACCAAGTGGCCACAACAGACCAGCCAAGGCCAGGTCCAGGCATGAGAAAAAACAGAAGGTCCTGAGGGTACTGGGATGGAAGGCAACCAGAGGAATATTTTGCTTAAGGCACAATCCTTGAAAACCAGGTTGATTGCTGAGATGGAGGAAGGATCTTAAGTGAAGACTCATTAATTTCTCTTGCACATCCCATCCTTACTGGCAACAGAAGTAGAATGAGTCTACTCCTCTCCTTCCCCTGCCAGTAACATATCAAGAGTAGGAAACTCTAAACTGGGTTTTAGTCAGCCCTTTATGCCCCCGAGGGAGTAAAACATCTCAGAAGAGTGATACACCCCTCATAACCAGCAGACAGAGGTCTCACCTCTGCCTGTTTTGGAGCTTGGAACTGCACCCAGATTTTCTGCTTCCTTGAAGACTTCACTGTTCCTGGAACAACGAGGTAGTGCGAGACAGGCCTCTGCTTTTGAAGCTGTTCCAATTCCTACAAAACAGTTAACAAAGGAAAGCCTGCAAGCCAGAACTGTCATAGGACTGTGCTAACGTAAGAGCTATGGACTTATATTCCTTAGATTAATTCATATTTCATTGCTTTATGAAAAGCTGAACAGCCTCACCCTGAAATAGGAGGGAAGTCTTCTTTACAGGACACCATGGGCCAGTTTAGAAAGTGGTAGGATCTAAACGTTCATCCTTTACCTTTATCACCATGTGGTTTTCAAAGGAAACTGGGAGTCAACAAGAAAGTTAGAGGAACATGAGGTAGTGCATTGAGCTCATAAGGGTACTAAAAATACAAATATTTTCTCAGTAAGATTTTCAAGTTCCTATGAGCTTAAATCAAACAGCGCTAGAACCTATGTTCTCTTGAAAACACTACAAGATACTAACACATATCTACAAACGTACTAATACCTCTAAAAATCTCACTCTAAGCAACTTGCATAAGGCCATATTTGAAATCTTCATGAAATTACAATAGAGTATTATGAGTGTAGGCTAATGTTCTAGCCACTTTGGTTTTAAAATCAACGCATAGAATACCTATAGCATTTAGCATAACATACCTTTTCTGTAGTGCTCGGAAACCATTATAAAAATTAATATGGAAGGCTACGTAAGGCTGCAGCACCCCACCATTTAGCACTGATGATTATTTGTCACAACCAAGTGACAGTGCTGATACTGCTTTGTGTACCTTTCAAAGCATCAGAAAACCTGATCCAAAGTATATTAAGGTGATAGTCTGTCAAGATGAATTTGATCAGGCGTTAAGCGTTCAGTGGTAACGAATATCAACCAAACCCACGTGGATATCAGCCAAAAATGCCCAGCTTACTGTAAAACCTCTAACTTTTTTGTAGTCACCAATCTCTTCCCATGATGTTATATGCTATGCTACATCTATGCAGCAATTTTGGCACATGTCCAGCTGTTAGGTAAATCAAACTTCCAAAACTTGGTGAGAATCTATGCATCCACACCTAATCAGCCAGCAGATGCTTTGATGCAGAGAGCAGTAACAGATGAGGCAGGTGGTGGAAAAGAGGTAGAAAAGGAACTATTGGTACGGGGATCTTCTCAGTGCTCTGTGGAGGTTCTGAGCTGTCAAAGCTCCTTTGTGTTCAGCAAAAATCTGTTAACTTCTTCAAGTATTTGATCTTTAACCTGTGTACAGCCACATCAGTGCAAATCTTTGGGTTTGTTCTTTCAACGAGCCCAAAATTTACTATCATTCATGGTGCCAGAAGTTAATGTTCTCTCCCTGCTGTGCAACAGCTATTATTAATTATTATTATTATTATTATTAATCCTCCTCACACCTTTTCCCACCCTACCCTCTCACTTCTCCTAAATAAAAATAATAATAATAATAATAATAATAATAATAATAATAATTCAAAATTTGGATTCTGCCCCTTCTAATTACAAATCACCACCTGTGGTAAAATTATTGAAAAACAGATGAGCATTTCATTCCAGCAATAGCCTTAAAACAAGCAGCAGTTCCAACTGCCAGTGTGATGTATAGACACAGCGCAGGGCAGATGAGGGATTAATTAGGTCTGTCCCTGCACATTGCCAGGGGAGCACTTCTGTTGAGGTGATTGAAAACTAGAAAGAGTGGCATTAGTCTTCATTGTTGGTTAAAGGCAACAAAAATAAAGATGCAATTGAGTTGACAAAGCTTCCAGGTATGTGGCTGAGTCATTTGGAGGTGTCAAAATGATCAAACCATAATTAATTAGCTAAAGTGCTATATTTAATTCCTCAACTTTAATGAAGATTTCTGCAGCCGAAAACAAACGACGACACCATTTGTTTCTGAAGGGAAGGGGTGGAGTGCACTAAGGGGATGATGCCAAATTTTAATGGCACCTTTATAATCAAGCCCATGTTCTTAATCTTATTGTCATTTTCTGTACAGACATAGAAATCCAGTGCTGTTGTATGCATTCATATTAGGACTGCAATTATGAGCCCAGAAGTGACTGGGAAACCAAATGCTTATTACTTTCAAGGAATAAAACAGAACACAGTCAAAAAACCTTTAATATTTCCTAATATAGGTCTCCAGGGTTGACACTGTAAAGGCACAGAAGACCTCAGCGGCACGTAGTCTCAATCTGTATCTCAGGAATTTAATACAGCTTGCTCCAAAGGAAAGAAATTTGAGATTTATGAGTAAAGAATTGAAAGAGTAAAATGTGAGTTTTGCTCCCAGTTCTGCCACAGTCTGTGAGACTGGGGACAATCCCCATCTTGGGATTTAGACTGAGGAAAGGTCTGCCTGAAACACCCAGGCAGCTCTTCCTGACTACCTGCCTGTCCTGGACTGCGAGACTTTTTTTTCTCTTTAGCTTTATCATCTTCCATCACTACCTATAACACACCCCAATCCTACCATGTACTTGGACCTGCAGAGACTCACCCCCAAATGTTCCATGACATACGTCCCACGCCAACACATCAGAGAGGGCACCAGGAGCTCTGGAATAGGCATTCTCCCATCCCCTGCACATTCAAACACATACACACAAACACGTTGATGCACCTATGCCTTTCTCAAACTGAAAGACACTTTTTCAAAGTGTCGTGGCTTAAGCCCAGCTGGGAAGAAAGCACCACGCAGCCACTCGTTCACTCCTCCCCCCCTGGCCCTGGTGGGATGGGGAGGAAAATATAAAGAAAAGCTCGTGGATTGAGACAGGGACAGGGAGGGACCACTCCCCACTTATGGTCACAGGCAAAAAACAGACTCAACTTGGGGAAAAACAAAATCAATTAAATTTACTACACATCAAATCAAAACAAGGATAATGAGAAGTAAACCCAAATCTTAAAACACCTTCCTCAACCTCCTCCTTCCCGGCTCAGCTCCACTCCTGATTATCTCCACCTCCCCCCCAGTGGTGCAGGGGAACAGGGGCTGGGGTCGGTTCCTCACACGTTGTCTCTGCCGCTCCTTCCTCCTCAGGGAGAGGACTCCTCACTCGGCCCCTGCTCCACCATGGGGTCCCTTCCACAGGAGACAGTCCTCCACGAACTTCTCCAACGCGAGCCCTTCCCACAGGCTGCAGTTCTTCCCAAACTGCTCCAGCGTGGGTCCCTTCCATGGGCTGCAGTCCTTCAGGCACAGCCTGCTCCAGCACAGGCTTTCCCATGGAGTGGTGGCCATCTTGGGGGGGGACAGCCTGCTGCCTCACCGCAGGCTGCGGGGGCATCCCCTCCTCCTCCACTCCTCCTCCCCTCCTTCTTCACTCACCTCGGTATCTGCAGAGGGGTTCCTCTCACATTCCAATCCCTCTACTCACTGCAGGTTCCCCTTCTTAAATCTCTTCTCCCAGAGGCGCTACCACCATCGTTGATGGGCTCGGCCTTGGCCACAAGTGGGTCCGACTTGGAGCCTGTGAGAAGCTTCTAGCAGCTTCTCACAGGATCCGGCCCTGCAGGCCCTCTCCTGCTACCAAAACCCCACCACACAAACCCAAAACACTAAGATACTGTATTCCTCACACACAGGTTTTATGCAGGAATGGCTATTCTCCAATGAGCTGACATTGAAATACGCCTTCTGTTTGCCCCTTTTGTAAACCAGGGACACGTCTTGGGTAATCCCGTGCATGTAGGTGGCAAGTTTTTCAAAATGGTGTCTGCCTATGTAATAGGCATCCACACAGCACCGCACCTTGCATGAACGCTTACCAGCAGCTTCTGTAACAACGTTGATAGAATCAGAAGTAAGAGCTGAAGAAGCCTTGTGCTTGGTGCATATATGATAATAGTACAAATGGCTTTAATCAGTAACAAGCATCACCTAAAGATGAATATTATGCACAAGGGCAAAATATGTGTGAATATATGCATGCATGATGACGTGTATGTGTAAAAACTCCGCTTTCTGTAAACAAATTGCTTAGCAATGTTTTACACTCCAATCACAGTGGTGGTGATAGCTACACAAGGAGTGTGGCACATGGGGAGCAGGACCAAGGTACTCCCATCAGTGCGTTAGGCATTACAGGGTATTTTAAAATGTCTCCTCTCCAACAGTCTGTGCCTGGGATAAACTGTATTACACAATCTGCACAACATCACGATTTTCGACAACTCATTTCTGCTGCTGGCATCCCCAACCTTGTATAAACCAGACGGGTGAGAAGATGCTTTCTCCCACAGAGGAATTTACTGGATTAGCTGATAGTCGAGGTCTTAGCAGGAAGGCCGGTTAATGCATTGTTTCAGCTACAATGTAAAATGTAAGCAATGTTTTGCTCTTACTCGACAGCTGTTACCTCTACCATAAGCTGTTAAAACTCCCTCGTTATTCCATGCAGCTAGGCCAGGCCTATTTCCTGCACAGTTGTCATCTCCTTAATATATTACGACATTACAAACTTTATTAGTATGTTTGCAGTGCCTTTTTGTTTTTTTATTAGCTAATGGGCTGCTTTCGTGCACCGTATTTTCTTAGTCTTTCAGAGCTCAGCCTATAAAATGGCCAAACGTGATCCCATCTGGAAGCCATTAAAGATCAATAGAGACGGAATCTGAAGAAGAAAGAATAAAAAAAAAAAAAAAAAGAAAAAATCTACTATCAAAACAATTGTGAACAAAAACCTGTCAGCTTCTGTTTTCAAATCCGGGTATGCTAAAGCATATCACACTTCCAACGTGACAAAAAGCACCATGGTCTTGTTAACAACAGGAACAACTAATCTAGTTTAAAAGAATCATAAATATGATTAAAGCCCACAGTTTCCTTGATTCTTTGGGAAAATGGAAATCCTTCTAGCACACATTGTATTCTTCTGAAGTGCTGGGCTCTTTGTGGGGAAGCAGTTCAGAGGACAACTGCTTCTGTCCCAGAAATATGAGTTATTGTGATGTGCCCCACTGCAGCTTTCATGGCTATGTTAAAACATTTGCAGAGGTTAACATGGCAGGATTGTGCCCATAAACAGGAACCTTCGTTGTGAAATGCAGATTACGGCAGCCAGACTTGTAAAGCCCTATATGACCCCAAAGAATATTAACTCTGTATCTTCAGTACTTAAATATTTTGGCAAACATAAAGGTCTGCAAAGATTTTGAAGTGCTCCTGCACCAGACAAGGTACCTGGCTCTGCCAGCACCACCGAGGCACTCGCCATATAGAAAGGGAGAGAGGATTTGAGGTTTTGCAGGAGCAAAAAGGATTGTGAACACAAGTCGTCTGGGTGCTCATCCCTGCCCCAATGCAAATATCGGCTTTGAGCATGGCACCCAGCTGGGAAGATGTGCTCAAGGCTGGCCCTTGCCTGTGGCACGGGCACCGAGTGTTTCACCCATCATGACGAAGGCTACATTTGTTCTGGACATGCCTCAATAGCTGGTGCCTGGGCACTTTAAACAGTGAAAACGGAGGCAACCGCGCTTACCTGGGCTGTGCTCGTTCAGATGCCTACAGCGTAGACAGCTATGTCTGCTTTAATCACTTTACAGTCACAGAGAGAAGCAGACATATCCAGGGCTTGACCCATCTGACCTGCTTTAGAAACGCACTTCAGCATGAGAGGAACTGCATCCCAGAAGGACCTTTTTCCCTCCTACGTCTCTGAAGGCAATTCAGACGGTTAGGTCAGATATAGATGCCTGCTCTGGTGACAGGTGACACCCACCCAGGACCCGTGTGGTCAGTGGTTACAGCTCTACTAGGAACCTAAATGCTGCTGGATCCTGAGCCAATGGTCACCATCTCGCTCCGATTACATGATTAAATTCTCTTAACCTCCAAAGGAGTGTGGCTTCTTCCAAACTACCTGCTAGGAGCGGTCTTTGGGCAGAGAGAGCACATGCCTAAATCTGTCCCTAGCTAGTAGATTTTTGAGTCTGTATTGGAGTTAAGAAACCTGCCCAGAGTTTAGCACTCACCCTCTTGCAGAAATGCTTGCTCTAGAGAGTTTTCTCTCAGTGAGGACTGCAGGGAGACTTCGAGTAATTCGTTTCAGCCTGGAGAAGAGGATGCTCTGGAGGATCTTATCTGTATATACACAATATGGGGGAATAAATCAGACAGAGCCGGACTCTTCTCAGAGGTATCCAGTGAAAGGACATGAGGCAATGGTCACAAACTGTAATACAGAAAATTCTGCTTAAACATTAGAAAACCGCTTTTTACTTTCAGGATGACCAAGCAGTGGAACAGGTTGCCCAGAGGGGTTGTGGAGCCTCCGTCCTTGGAGATATTCAAAACCCAGTTGGACGTGGTCCTGGGAAACCTGGTTCTAGCTGATCCTGCTCTGAGCAGGGCAGTTGTCCTAGATGATCTCCAGAGGTTCCTTCCCACTTCAAACTCTAATTTTGTGATTTTCTTCTGGAGTGACAGAAGGGATGCGACCCCCCAGTGCTGTGCTTGAGGTATTGTGCTGAAGGGCTGTCACAGCTGGAGCACTTCAACTTCACAGGAGATATTGTTTTGGCCAAGGAGAGTGTGCAAATAACTCTATAGCTCAGTGTTTGAGGGATGCACCTGAAAGACAGCTCCAGTCCCTGCACCCAGGAGTACTTAAGTAGTTTTTACGAAACAAAGTAGACTTGGTGAAAGCTGTAGTCCAATCATCTCCATGGTATATTCATTAGGGCATCTTGTTAAAGCTGAGAGATTTTGTTATATCTCTGTTCTGACTTCATGAGAGAAGAAATCTGGATTTAGGACCGCAGCATCCTAAATGTATGTTGTAGCAAATGGAACAACAACCAGATCATCTCTAATTTTTTAATAGAAGCTCTCAAGTTTCACTGAAAAATATTTAAAAAGAAATGCAAACAATTTTTTTAATTAGATCTGTGGAGAAAAAAAAAAAGAAAAAAAAGAAAATTTAGCTTTAGATTGACTTGATTCAAGTCTTTTTCTTTTTTTTTTTTTCTCTTGGTTAGACGACAGAGCTGAAAAATCAGATTTAAGAGAGCCCTACTCCTGAGTCCTAACCTTGTGCCTTGTCTATTGTGATATAATGCGGAGGAATTTTGTGCTATTGCTGCTGCTATTCATATTGTTCCTGTTTTGATTGACAGCTCTGGGGACAGCTTTCAGTGGTGTTAGATCTACTTTGGGGAAAAAAATAAAACTAATAGAATGCAGCTCATCTTTTCCTCAGGCTTTTGATGCACCCGCAAGTTTTAAAGAAAATTTCACTCTCACTAACTGAAGATCTCTGCTCTAAACATTATGCAAAATAATAATAGCAGTAATAACAACAACATTAATAATAATAGAAAGAAACCTAAAATGCTATACCTACAATTTAGTATTTACAAGGAAAGGATGTTTTCTGTTAGGCTATTGCTAGTTAAAAAAAAGGAAAGAGAGGTCTAAATAACCACCCTGAACAACTCTTCAAGATTTGAGCTAGAGCTAAAGAAAACCCTTCTCTGCACTATACACAGAAGCTAACTTAGAGTTAAGACATTTTGAAGTGAATAGAAGAGACAGAATGTAGTCTGCATCAAAAATCATAATATCTGCCCAGTAAGACCAGGGATTCAAAGGAGCATGATGAGGCAGAATTATATTCAGCAATGGGAAAGAAAAGCAGGAGAGTCATACAATCGTGCTTTGGTACCAAAGCAATGGATACTTTAGGCAGAAAAAACAGATAACCATTAGATTTTGCAGCAGAGTGCTTGATAGCTGAGGTCACCCAACTGCCCAAGTAAAAGGAAGCGTTTGAGAGCATTTGGGATTTGCCAGCACCAGGAGAAGCAATGCACGGTTCAAAAATACTGCCCCTCGATGGGAGAAAATGTATTTCTATTAAGGGACCAGAATTGCGCTACGCCTGTTGGAATTTTTGCTTGTGCACAGGAATTTAGCTCCAGGTTCATGTCTGTCACTAAAATTGACAACTGCCTATGGCTCTCTACAATTGAAACGTAGATCTTAAATTTCACATCATTATCCAAATAAAATATATCTGCCAAGGGGGACTGGTATTACACAGTTAGAGAACTGTGATACCAGTTGTCTGATTAACATATTGAGAGGAATATAAGAATTTCTCACCTATTTTCCAGAGGGAGACTAACTGGGGAGCTTGTGGTAAAGAGACTAATTGAACATCCTCCCTCTGCTAACTACATAGATGCCCAGAAATATGTCTGCTCTATGCAAGCAGGTTTTCCCTCTGCATATTACATTTGCTTTTTAGGACAGTCAGGAGGATAATCATTAAATCTTTTTTTTGCGCTTCCTTTACTAAAAAAAGTTAGCCAAATTTTCAAGTTGAAAAGTGTATGAATTTCCATAGAAAGCTTTCTTATGGCTGCATAAAGTAACACATGCAAAGCGACTGTGTCTCAAACAGAGAAGCTGCTTTTGGAGGCAAGAAGCTCTTTTTCAGTAGATATCAGTGAAGTAGAGATCAGAGAAAACCTGGCCAAGCTTCATTCAGACCCTGAAATATTAATAGCTGAGACAGATGTGAATTTACACATTACAGGCAGAGTCCAGTGCAGAACTGGATCCACATTTCGTATGTGACTGAGGTCAGGATTTTGGATCAGTTCATCAAAGCAGCTGGCCACCGAGGATGCTCAGAACCAAATCTGCATCTGACGTTCTTTCAGGGTTTGTGTCTGAAATGTTCGTGACATATCAGAGAGATCCTCTTTCATCTCTTTTGTTTTGCCAGGGCTTAAGAAATACAAAACTGGGACTGAGGACTCAGACACAGAACAGAGTGTTGCTGTAAGTCAGCTGAGCCACAGTAGGAGTTTCTGTGCACATTCTTAGCCCATGACATATGTGAGCTAATGAGAATCATGTTACCTTCCAGTGAAATAAGTTTAAGCTGGCACAAATTACCTGCACAATTGCCACAGATGAAGAACATGCCCACAGACAGTTGACACCAATAAGTTGATGTGCCATCCCCTGTATCTCACCCTGCAGCCAAATGGACCCATTCCAAGTTTATTCTATCTATGACAGTAAATAGAATTTGACCCATACCCAGGTGTGTACAGGTACAGTTCATCTACTTGCAGCCATCTAAAAAGAAGAGGCTGCCACAAAAACACTGCAGCCAGTAGGTCAAAAGAAGGGATTATTTCCCACTACTTGGCTCTCACGAGCTGCATCTGAATAGTCTGCCCAGTTTGGGACTTCTTTGTAAAAGAGAGAGACTGAAAACTGGAGGAAGTCCAAGAAAGGCTGCTAACACAGTTGCAATCTCCCTGGTCTTCCTTTAGCTGCTTATGTGCTTGTAGAAGGGTTTTTTTGTTGCACTTCACCTGTGGAATTGAACTCTAGGTGGGGTTTTGCTCTGCTAGCCCTGTCCCTGCACTTGGACAGTGTCCCTTTACTTCTCCTGGGCCACCTGACCTTGCTTCCAGCTCTTGCATGCTTTCTTTTTGTGTGTGAGTTTTCTGAGGAGCTCCTTGTCCATCCAAGCAGGTCTCCTGCCACCTTTAGAGTAGAATGGATTATTTCAGTTGGAAGGGACCTACAACGTTCATCTAGTCCAACTGCCTGACCAATTAAGGGCTGACCAAAAGTTAAAGCATGTTAGGGCATCGTCTGAGTGCCTCTTAAACACTGACAGGCTTGGGGCATCCACCACCTCTCTAGGAAGCCTGCTCTAGTGTTTGACCAGCCTCTCGGTAAAGAAGCATTTCCTAATGTCCAGTCTGAACTCCTCCTGATTCAGCTTTGAACCATTCCCACAGTTCTCCCATCACAGGGAGAAGAGCTCAGCACCTTCCTCTCCACGTCCCCTCCTCAGGAAGCTGCAGAGAGCCATGAGGTCACCCCTCAGCCTCCTCTTCTCCAAACTAGACAAGCCCAAAGTCCTTAGCTGCTCCTCAGAGGACGTTCCTTCCGGCCCTTTCACCAGCTTTGTGACACATTCAAGGACTTTCATGTCAGTTTATATCTGTGCTCAGCATTGCTCCATCCTAGGTGCAGAATCCAACCTTTGGACTTGTTAAATTTCATCCCATTAATCATAGTTCTATGCTCCAATCAATCTAGATCCCTCTGCAAGGCCTCCTGTCCCTCAAGAGAGTCAACAGCACCTCCCAGTTTGGTATCATCAGCAAACTTGCTAAGTGTGCATTCAAATCTTGCATCCAGATCACTGATAAATATATTGAACAGAACTGTCTTTCTCTTTTCAGGATCCTGAGCTCCACCATTGCATGGCTGGTGCTTCCATCTTTCCCATCCCCTTACTTGCTAGTAAGTATGAGGACCAGTATGAGGATAGTGCTTCTCCTCATCAGCTCTTCAACCACCGGAGTCAGGAAATTATCCTCAATGCACTCCAGAAACCTCCTGCACTGCTTATGCCCTGCTGTGTTGGGCTTCCAGCAGATATTTGAGTGGTTAAAGTCCCCTATTCATCCCACCCTAAGGCAGTTGTCAAGGAAAACAAAGATGCCTGACAATTTTGAGGCATTTGCTTCTTCATAGACCATAAAAAACACCTAAATGATGGATTTTTACTGATCAGTTAACACGTAGGCAACTAAAACTGGGTGAAGTAATACTACTCTGAAGGTCTACGTACCAGTGTACATGTAGTTTCCAAGTCCCTACACTTGCACATTACTAGCAAACTCTCATTTCAGCTTGTTTTGATGAAGACGAATGGAGTAAACATGGCATGAGGAGGGACAGACGCTATATGTCAAAGATTCCCTTACTTGTTTGAACGATACTACTCAAAACAGAAAGGCTAAAAAAATAGTTAGGGATCACAAAAGAAAAAGCAGCTTGACGATATTGTTGATATTGTGCTACGTCAAGTAGGTTGAGTAACCTTTGGACAAGAAATCACAGGAATAGAGTGGACAATCAAGGAACTAGTCTTGCTTTTGTGTACTGGATTGGTAAGACTAATACCAGTCCACCATAGTCCACTTACACTGTCTGCCTCTTAGAGGGATGTTACAAATTGGACATGGTTCAGAGAAAAGTCTTACACTGGGATAATTAAGAGGCTCATTTTGGCTAATTGTCTGCAAGGAAGATTGCAAGGATTTTCATGTAGTTTCTG
Organism: Astur gentilis; assembly: GCF_929443795.1. Taxonomy (NCBI): domain Eukaryota; kingdom Metazoa; phylum Chordata; class Aves; order Accipitriformes; family Accipitridae; genus Astur; species Astur gentilis. The sequence continues at coordinate 26,651,148 of NC_064895.1, forward strand.
TGTTTCTTAAATACAATATCACGTATTAAGTAAACCTTTTATTTAACAGAGAAAAATACTAGAGGGGTCTGGTAGTAAGATGCTGAAGTCAGGCAAGGGAAAAACATAAAGAGCACCAATGTTTAGCACAGCCAAGACATGACAGCAAAAACATCAAAAAGGTGGCATGTATGCCTCCATTTTTGATATTTTCATATAAAGAAAAAATGGCTTACCAAGGGATATGGTTTAGCCAGAAACGGATAATTAGCTCAAAACAGATGTTAATAGGTAAAACTTTATCACCTGTTTTACACAGAAAATTAGATGCAACAATCAAATGGGTTTTTTCTGGCTATAAAAATATGTGATTACTTCCAGAGTCAGAGCATTGTTTATATAAGAGGGATTTCATGTTGTTTGCAAAGTAAAGATATTGGAAAATGAGCAGCCACAGGAAAATCTGCCATTAGAGAATCTCCAATAGTTACTCATGTCCTACAGGAGGCTGTAAGTTAACTGGGAAAGGGAATGTCTCTTAATATATACCTAAGCAGGGCCTATCACCATGATTCCTGAGACCTTGCAAAGCTTGAAAATAAACACAATTCCTAATTTCTAGTGGTGCCAGAGGCCTTAGACGGGCCCTCGTGTTGTTCTAACTTGGTTGCCTTCCACAGAAAGATTGGATTTCAGGCACACCATCCACACTCACGAGAAGATGAGAACACTGTGCAGATTTGCAGAAAAAGAGTTTAATACTGTGGTGCATTCTGCACATTAATATTAGAAAATACTGCTTTGCGATTTCTATTGGTAATTTGGGTCTCACGTTTTTAAACCCTTATTAGAAAAAGAAAAGGAGAAATGGGAGAAGAAAGGAAAAAAAAGGGCAAAGAGAGAAGATGTTCTGTTATGCTGAGTCCCTTTTCATGATAATTTAGTCTCAGAACGAGTCATTTCCAGTCACAGCAAATACTGAGTCACTATCAGATCTTGATTCACTGCCATTTATCTTCTGCACCAGAAGGAGACGGCTTTGGTTGGACATGCACAGTGTCAAAATGCTTAGCAAATTATTCTGATCTTCTTTATCTCTTCAACAGCTTTTTGGTCTTTCAACAGCTCATTCAGTACAGAAGAATCAGGAATTTTTCCCATCTGTCGTAAAAGTGAAATGATTTTCAACCTGCAAATTATTTCAGACTTGGTAGAGACACAGAGATGTGATGTGCTGTTAATGTGCCAATATTTGACATTCTTCCCCCACTCTTAGGGTACTTTACAGCAGATGTTTATTTTAAATACAGAATGGAGTCATTGAATATGAGATTGCAAATACCAATACAATTATAAAGTTTATAGAGCAGAGATCCATAGCGTATAGCACGTAACAAAAATGTGTAGTAGCATGCAAACATCCATATCTTATAAAGGAGAAAAATGATATCCTGAAAAATGTGAATTCTGTGCTGCAGCACAGGCCAACAGCATGCTAAGACCAGAAAGTAAATGGTCAGACATCTATTTTTAGGTATTTTAAGGTATTTTAAGGTATCTCCAATGTAGATCAGCGTCTTCTGCGTATGAGTGAACCACCACAGATTCCCACTGTATTTAAAGGAGAAGAACAGATTGCAACAATACCTCACACGAAAGTAAATATCTAAAATAGGTATTTTCTTCATTCACTATCTTGCAATCTTGTATGATCGTAGCTTCTTGAGCATGTGCAGAAATGCAGCGTAGCAGGACATGAAGACTACAATTTCTATCTCCTAATGAATAAGCGAACCTCACCAATACTCTGATCTGTGGCTAAAGTGGAAACTCAGAAATGCCAGAATCAACACTTACATTTACCAGTACCAAAAAAAGAAGCCCCGATATGCTGCTATTATGGCCCATTCCCCTCCATGTCTGCCCTGACTCTGCGGCATTGCTACGACATTTCAGCACAGAGCAGTGCATTGCAGGCATTGAACTTTCCCAGGAAAATAGGCAGCACCTCATTGCCCTTCATGGGCTCCCGTTAGGGGTTACCTGCAAATTATATGGCATTATGGCATGTACAGGTGAAAATTATTCCATACTTTAAAGTCCCACTGTTTATAGCCCCAGTGATTATTTTTCTGAAGGTTTTTAGCTCTGGCCTTGAAAAGATCAGTCAGCCAGGGTGGAGAAAAACTCCTGATGAATGACATGAGCACTCATGCCAGTCAGAGCAAGCAGGCTCCAAATGATTCACAGGAAGAAAAGCATTTATTCCTTCTGGTTGGCAAATATTGAATGTTTTATTTTTATCTTTTTTGAGAAACCAGGATCAGTGTGTGTATGATGTGTGAGCAGCAATAAACCCACAGTGTTTTTCGCTTTGTCCTATTTCCCCTGTGTAATCCAGTCTTCTGGAAGTTGGCTTCCATTGAAATGCCAGGGGAAAAGTATCCTGCAACTCAGGATACTGCACTATATTACCTTCACTTTAAAAAGAAAATGAATTTGCTGTTATGGGCCAAACTGCTTATCCCAGCTAGAGGACACTTTTTCTTAGAAGTTTTTCCTCTAAGCCAGGTCCTCAGCTGGTATAAATCTGAGCAGCTCTGTTTAAATTAATAGAGTTACACAGATTTACATGATCCAGCTGCTTGATTTTGGCTAAACGGCTCCTGTCAGAAGGCAATTTTTGGTATAGGGTATAAATCCTTGACCCACACTGTGTCAAGTAGAAGAAAAATCAATAATGATCTTCTTTTTTTTTTTTTTTTTTCATTTCATGTACCAGGAAGGGCAAAAAAAGACTCAAATGAGATCTGCAATTAAATATATATAGTCCACGAGGAGGTTTACAAAAAGAAATGAGTGAGATGGATAGGAAGAGAAACAGAGCACATATTGAAACAGTGTGCCCTATTTGCTGAATGCAGCCTTTGTGAAGACTGATGGATCAGAAAGAAACTGGAAGCTGCAGTGCTCTGTTTATCCAAAAATAAAATATTGCATAGGTCAAGCAAGCACAATACAATCCTCCCTCCTTTTCACTGTATCTCAGCCTTGACCTGAAAAGACAACTCTCTAATGTGCTGAAAGCCTTTCAGGTTCCCATTCCAGGCAGGGACTGACAGCTTTCCTGAGCTATGCCAGAAATAAGATAGATTTACAAAAATTAATCAAGATCCAATTTAGCAAGAGCTTGGGCACACGTGTAACTCTTTTTACCCTTAAAGCTAGGCACTCACTTATATAGCTTACTAAATTAGTATGAATTAAAAAAAAAAAAGAAAAAAAATATCCCAAACTGAGAGAAATCCTGTGGGAGAAACTTGCCAGTTATGTTATACAGAAATGTACCCAAAATTAATTTGAATCAGTTTTATCCTCTCCCGTCCCTTTTATTCTTCTATAAAAATTGATAAAGTTGCTTCTTCAGTAATGGCAGAAAAAAAAATCAAACTGAAGTTTAAAGCCACTGACAAGCAGCAGAATCCTCACTTTCATTGAGAAGGATGTATGTGTACACGTGTATTTAGTGAAAGATAGCAAATGTTGGAGCCAAACCAGGCCATTTTTAACTCATAACAAATTTCTGAGTAATTTATAACCTTCTGATGGCAAAAATCACATTGCTCAGGAAAGCTTGCTGAGACCATCATACTCGTTTTTTTAGATAAGTTTACAGTTATCTTGCCAGAACATATGGTTATTCATTCATTCTTGTCTGATCAAACTCAGTTTCAATCTGACCTTCGAAATAACAGGCTAATATCCCTTTCATTCAGAACTGTAAACCCCCTGATCTTTCTGAAAACTGGCAAGCAGAGAGAATACTACCAACAGGTGAATCTCAAAAGTTTCAGAACTTCTTTTGGGTAAGTGTTCAAAAATACATGATTCATATAAAATTAAGTACAAATCCACTGGTGAGTTCAACAGTGCCAATAGATCTATCAGTGTAGGGACTAACTGTGGGAAGAGGGACATCGCTGAAATTATCCCAGCTATCCAAGCCGTTGTCTTGGATTTGAAAATCGGTCTATTGGGTTGTAAAAGGGCCCGAGGTCTCACTAGTTTGTTGTATTCGTGTATTTTCTGTTCTGATTTTGACAAGAAACAAGCACGAAATCATAAAGTACATGAAAATAACAAAAATAAATTAGTTTTATTTGCCTTGCACTGTATTTTATTCAAGAATATCGGCAAAAAGGCAACGCTGTTGAAGCAATTCCTGTAATATATTTAGTTCTCTTTGGACCAACTTTAAAAAAATCATACATTTAGCTCAGTTCTGCCACTAAGCAAAGCTTGAACATCCTCACACAGACTGGAAAAAAACCCCTAAACCTAAAACTTTAACAAAGAAAAAAAGCCCAACTACTTGGTATTTTGCGTTTAATTGCATGGGATTACCCTTTTCTCTTTGGTAACGTGGGTGCCTCATCCAATGCATGCTATGGCTCTGGGGCACATTTGCACGTTCTTAATCTGTCAGTGTTTTACAACAGACTATTGCGATATGGTCAACGCTGCAGCTGGAGTAAAATGGAGAGAAGCTAAGACACAGCACAACAACTAGGAAAATGTGTGTTATGCCTCATTTCCCCACATTAATGTTATGGGGCAGGACTTAGGAGGGTTAGCACCCGTTCACAGTGGTCCTCCACCCTTCTCTCCCCTCCATTTCTTACCCGTTGTTTGATCTCTAACGGGACATGGTGACAGCACCACTGGTCAATAAGAGACCTGTGGAAGCTGTGAACCATTGAGGAAACTGAGGAATATCAGTTTCAAAATCCAGCACTAGTGTTTTGCTGGGAATAAGTTTATACCACCTTGATTTTTCCTGTTCTATTACAGCCAAGGTAATCTGTTGCGGAAAAAAAAAAAAAAAAAAAAAAAAAAAGCAAGAAAACAGAAAAATAGTGTTAAAATCAAATCATTACCAGACATAAGTCCTTATGCTGTCACCGAAATCATACCTGTATTCATACTATTAAATACTGATACCTTGATCGGGAGGCAATCATTGAGACACAAAACTGTTCCACTGAAAAGCAAATCAGGACAGAGAATTAACAGAGGGTGATGGGTGCAATGTCAGAGGGGGCAGGTATTTCCCAAGCCTGCCACTGATTTTCCTGAGAAAACTCCAGGTTTGGGGCTGTAGTTGAAAAACCTGCCCAGTGATTGGAAAGAGTGAAAAACTTGGGGGATATTGGTGCCGGGCGTGGGAAAAGCTGGGTTACGACTGCACAAACTGCCTTGCTCTACAGATTTCCAAAATCTGTATTGAGTAGTGAACCCCCAAACACATACCAGTGTTCAAGCACCTTCCTAAGACGCACTTCTGTAATAACTGCAAGGAGAAAAAAAGAAAAGAAGAGAGAAAGCTAAAAACCTGAGGAACATGTAACCCTCATTTTATTTTCTCTCCAGAGCGTCCCAGCTTCTGTCAAGTCCAAATTTTCTGTTCCTTTGGACAGACGCTGCTTTTTTCTGCCGCCTCATGCCCTGCGTTGATGGCTTTCAAAACCAGTTAAAAAATCCAGTGGCCAAACCACTTATTTAAATGCTGAAATTAATTACCATAAAATAGCAGATTAACATCTCTATGGGTGCCTGATCTTCAACAGAAAGGGGGTTTTCCTCTTTGAGCTTGTGAATATGAAACTTGCGTCCTGCAGCCGTGGAGTAGCCCAGAGACAGCTCCGCAACAGGGCGAATGCACCACCCTTTGTTCCACAAACATTTAAAATGGGAATGATGTGTCTACATCTTTTTCTTTTTCCTAAGATATGTAAACAGAAATTACAAAGCAAACGAAACGCAGTACAGGGATAAAAAGAACGTTTATGTAATAAAAACAAAACAAACCAAAAAAGGTTAAAACTTCATGGGCACAAACCGATGAATTCTAAGATCTCTCTAACACCTCCAATCGCCCCGGAAAGCAAAACGCAGAGCTGTTCACCCATGCACAAATGCTGGAAACTCTTTGGATCTGGTCCCGCTCCTAATGACGGGAGTTTCTCTCCTCTGACCGCACAGGATGGGGCCCCTTCATTATCTTTCAACCAGCTGATAATTAGCAACTTTCGTAACAATCATGTCAGATGAGCAGCCTGGGGAAGGGAAAGGAATCTATTATGTGGCCGGGGCCTTCTGTCTACCCGATCTTTTAAGCAGATTGAAGCGGGGCGGCCGTCGCGCACAACCGCCCCAGGTAAACCGGCGCGGGGCTCCTGGGGGTTATCAAACCGGCCAGGGCTTTCAGGCAGAGCAAAGCCTTCCGCCGGGGAAGGTCCTCCCAAGTGCTGGCACCGCATCTCCAGGATTATCCCCACCGCACTAACATATCATCTGGCTTTAAACTTCAGCCCCTCTGGCAAAGTATATACTCAAAATGCCGCTCCCCCCGCCGCCTCCTCCCCAGCCCTCCTTATCCTTTAGTCCCGTCTTCCCCCTGTTCCCAAGCAGCCACGGGCTGCGGCCGGCACCGCTGCCAAGCACCGGGCTGGATTAGCTGCGAGGCAATAGCTGGGGGTCAGGATTAAGAGGCCAGCATGCACTTTAATACAAGCTGCCTATAATTAATGGCATTATTAATAGCTTGACTGAAAAATTCATTAAAAAATCCATTAAAAATAAATACCCTTTTACAAAAGGCATTGCCTTGGGTAAGAAAAACAGAAAAAAAGATAAAGGAAAATTGATTGGTGGTTTTCAGTTCACAGAAAGACAGACCATAGTTCAAGCTGATTAAAATTGAACATTTTAGATTAAGCACCCTTGCCAAAATATTCTCTGTAGTTACCCAATATGAAAATATTATGAGATGTCACATTTTACATTTTTTATATGTGAAGGTTTTGGCATAAGACACATCCACCACGCGCGCACGCGCTCAGATGCGCGCGCGTATACCTGCCCGTCCTCATACTTGTAGGTAACTTCTTTCCTGAGATATTTTTTTCTCCCTCAGGAGCAGCAGGACTCCTCCTGCATCAGAGGTTAACTGTAAGCGATAAACTCTGAGACTCTACTGCAGAGAGTGTTGTCAAATGCTGCAGAGCTCCCCTCCAGCACGTATCTTCACCTCTCCTTTTCCAGGCCTAATTGTTGCATCTAAAGAAAAAAAAAAAAAAAAAAAAGGAAACAAAAAAATCAAACATAAATTGGGTGTCCTTTCAGTGCAGATGTGGGCTTCTCTTCCGATTTCACTTCCCAGTGCTCATCAGCATTTTGAGTACACAGACCAGCAAAGAAAAAAAGCAGATAAAACTGATTCTCATTTCTATTGAAGCCTCTTGACACCTCTCTGGCAGTGCAAGAAGCCATTAGAGTGAGCAAAAGTATAATTTATCCCATTTTAAACTCGCCTTTATGCTGCCTGAGTGGTGCTAAATGAGGGACAGACCCAGAAGGGGCCTTGAACTTTGCTTCCAAATCCTCCTTCTCCAAAATTAATCTCATGAAGTTATGGGTGAGACTACAAAATAGCAGTAATCCTGCATTATTTTGCTTACCGCCAGCACTGAAACCTGAAATCTTGTATATAGTCTCAAGGCAGACACTAATTTAGAACTCAGTAGGTGAAGGCCATGCTTGGACACCAACATGGGCCATTTCTAAACCACCAGCTTCTCTGCCTTTTTATAACCTCCGTATTATTTACTGTGTTTATAACCAGCAGGATAACGTGTGAAGGATTATACCAGATTTAGGGTCCAAATAGTGATTGACAGTCACCGAAACCAGATGGCGAAGTGGAAGAGAAGCTCTGACAGAATAACTTCCTAAGAACTACAGCTTTGTTTAAAATGGCCACATCATCACATGGTACAGCAGGATCCCCTTTTCTTCTCCCTAAACGGGAGCTGGTTAAGGATGTAAACTCCAATTATTCCTTCTTCTGCCAACCTTGCTGATTCTCCCAGCATCACCGCTCCGCAGTCGGCATTACCTCTGCCAGCTGATAACGCAAAAAGTTCACTTTCCATCACTGTTACGCTGAAGACACAGAGGGTGACTCATGTGTTAGTGTCTCGGTTGCTGTTGCTATCTGTCGGACATCCAGTGTGGAGTATCAGTGAACTCTCTCACACTTCATCCCAGGAAGGCAGAAATATTACTCCTTGGCTCCACATTCCTTCTTGGCTCCTTGTGTTGCCAGCTGTTACGTTTAATGGCCATCAAACTGTTTGTGCCTCTGAATTAAAAGTCTCCTGGAGGCTATGTTAGATCCCGCCTTTTCTCTTGAGAAGCAGCGATTCTGTGCTTAGATCGCCCTTGTGCTGTCTAATGAATATGGCTAAGTTGTTTTCGAGGCTGCAGCAGTGTTTTTTGCCCTTAACTACATGTAACAAGCAGTAAAAATTTCACTCCAGGACTAAACTTTCCCAGAAGATATTGTAACAGATAAATGTTGTAAGATCCCATAACTGGTCTACTGTTTGTTGTTGAGTCACTCTGGTTCTTTGATCAATGCTGTTATTTTGCACTATTAGAGATGTGTGAGAACAGCATGGAGTGGGGACTGGCAAAACCCATGCCTTCCCCCCTTCTACCCCAATTATATTTTAAAGATTATTAGGTGCATTAGGTGGAACATTAGGTGGAACCTCTCAGAGCTGGGTGCTCAGGACCTATGGACGCAGTCCTCTCCCCTAAGCAAAAGAAGTCACAAAGCAGAATACTTTTCATGTTTGTGGATCTGCATGTTTTGCATGCACCTTTGCAGATGTGCAATCACAAGACTGTTTCATAAACTATTCACTAAAAAACAAGGTGAGGAAACCTACTGAAATCTAAATTTTTGATAAGAATGAATCTATTTATTTGAAAAGTTTGTTTTTTCAAAATAAAAAAAATACTCAAGTCAACTTTAAAATGATCAACATTAAAGCTTTTCACTTTCAATTTTCAATTTTCACTTCATAATTTCCAGTGAACTGAAATAGATTGTCTATTGGGATTTTTTTCATCTAAATATTGGAAACTAAGCTATACTTTAGAATTTTCATCCCTTCTTTTTAAACAGAAAGTGTTTCAACAACATGCCTATCTGTCAACTGTTATCGTATTTGGTTTCCTTTAACACATTGGTCTCTCAGGTCACCTAGAAAGTAAATTTAACCTGACGATGAAATTTTCCTCCCTGCAACAGACCAGCATAAACCCTGTTCATTCCCAGTAGAAGGTGAGCAAGCTGATTTTGATTTGGTAGTGCAATCTAAACAAATCACTTCCGTTCTCGGTGAGGTAGTGGTAGAAATCAGCCACCTGCTAAAAGGCCATGACCATGCCACGCAGTTTTAGGGAAGAAAGAGAATATGGCACTTGGCAAAAGGACAGTCCTAATTTAAAGCTAGTTCTGTATACTGACATTGGTTAAATTCTTCTATCCTAAAAAGGGGTACTGGACATTTTCTAAACCACAAGGTTGCAGAGGTGATAGTCTGCCTAAAACCTACCCTTCAGAAATCATAAGCTCCTCATTCATTACCAGCGTCTGAAGAAGAGTGTTTCCAGTGAGACGTGCTACACTGATGTATTCTCTGTCGTCCCAGTACCTCTGTGCTTCCAGGATCGAACCACGTTTAAAACTAGCTCTGGTATGCCTGCATGATGTTCAGATCTTCTGGATTTTCCCCCATAATCTTTTGTTCATTCTGGCAACCTTATTTTATCAGACATTAGGAGTTAGATTCATTTGACTGAAGGTAGATCTTTGCAATTTAAATTTCTGTACCAAAATTAGTCACAGAAAGCCCTCCAAACAGTTAAAAGGGGGAAAAAATACTCCGGGATAGTGAATTTTCTCATCCTGAAGTAGACATCTAAAATTACAAGGTGAATTACCTTTTGAAGGTGGCTATTCCTATCCATTAAATATAGCAAGATTTCAGAATGATTAGCTCTGATCAGCTATATGCAATGCTGTGTCTCAAAGTTAAATGAAATTAATCCAACTTTACCTAACCACCCCCCCCCACCCCCCACCCCCCCCCGGTGTTATGAAAATTAATCTGCAGTGTGATTTATGGTAGACTGCGTGGAGGAAAATAGTTATATATATACTTTTAGATGGATATTTTTATAAACTATAACAAATCACTGATAGAAATGAAATGTCATTGGAAGGTTTGCCTTGTAGTTGCATTGAGCTTTGTGTTGTGTGATCCAAGATTAGGGGGGGTAACACAGGTGCTATGTCTAGGCCACTAGTTCTGCTAGCGGTCCAGTGCAGTATCTGCAACATCCACGCAAGAACAGCAGACGTGGTGTACGATGTACTAGAGACCTGAGTCTAGAAACCAGGTGGAAACATCTCTGTACAGGCCTAAATATTATAATTCAGTTAGGAGTCGTATTAAAAAATGACTTTAACTCTCTCAAGGAAGTGAGATTCAGACAATGAAAACAAGCGGGCAGAATTCCAAGTTTGGGTAACTATCACATCCAGCATACCCCAGGCTGTGGGTGTCTGAAGAGTGATCACCTCACAGAAGGCACCACTAAAATTAGCCTCATTGGCAAAGGGATACATCATACACACAACCTAAGGTGAAGCGTTTGCTTCATTGCTGTTGGGGCCTGAGGGCACAATACAATAAAAAGTGTGTAACCGTGAAAAGCGTTAGGTACCGGAAGAGATTATTACTGATAGTATGGAAAGGAAAGAAAAATCTAAGGTTTAAGACAGGATTTGAAAACTTTTCAGGAAAGGTCATCTGACATGGCTAATCTCTGCTGCAGCAGTCCAAACATGATGGCCAGGAAACTCTTCTCAGGTCTATGTCTGTAATCTGAGGTCTTGAAATTATGTCTTGAAGTAGGAGGGATGAAGTTGATCTCCTTTGTTTATTATAAAGAAATTATTTGATAAGGATCTGTGAGCTCATACAAAGGGAAACAGGCCATGTTTCATCTGCAACCAGGGAGAAGAACAAAATAAAATTTATACCTAAGGGAGATTGTTACCTACAAAGACTACATAAGGTGGAATTTAGCAAAATTATGCCAATGGGTGGAGCACCTGCTAGAGTGAGTTTCGGCTAAAGTTTCACACCTTTACATTTCTTTAACAGCCTGTTTCTGGTTAAGCTGCTCTCTAATGTAAAGATGAGAAAGGTCCCTCCAAACCAACTGGTGCTCGTTTCTCTCTCTGGTGCTCCAGAGACGAAGTACAACTGCAGAAAGAAGCTGGAGAAAAGGGACCTGTTACAGATCAGGTCCGTGTCAGAGGAGGGAGTCAGGCTGTGGAGCTCAGTGACTCTTTCTAGCCCTATAGTACCTCTTGACTGCTTCCCAAGATAGCTTCATCCCATGCTGTTACAGAGAGCATGACCCAGACAGAAGGACGTTCTTGGTGCTTTATACAGCAGAAATCACTGGAAGAAATTCTGCAGCCTGTATAATGGACAGGCTGGTTAAGAACTTGGCATGATGTCTTGTCTCTTCTGACTTGAACATTTCATAAAATCTGTTATTTCAGTTCTTGTTCTCTCTGATCAAGGTCTGCTGTACATGAGCTAAATCACCCTCATCCACAAAATGTCAGAAGAGATTCCAGTTTGGCTGCTTTTCAGGTGTTTTTCTCTCAAGACTCAGAATTATCCCCCAAATTAGATTTTTCATTTTTTTTAGAAGAAACAAGAAACATATTGACTGTTGTTAATGCTTATTTTGACCCAGACAGGAACATTTCATTCCAGTCTTCTTTTTCTGCTTTGTTAATGTTTGTGAACTAAAAATCTTTTTTTTCTCTTTCCCCTCCCCCTTTTTCTTTTCAAATCTAGACATCAAATTGCTTCTCCAAATCTACACTTTTTGTTGCTTTGAAAATATCAAAATCAAATATACCTCCACTAAAATAATTACTCACATTTGTATTCACAAATTGCTTCACTTATCACCAAACTGAACTTTTTCAGATTCTTGATCGCCACAGAAAGTTCTAGCCATTACGGGCTGTCATTGTTCTTCACTGGATGCTATAAGATCAGGAGTTAAAAAACCTCCTTTTAAGCAATGTTGTTGATATGTACCAATTTATACAGATATTTTGTCCCATGCTTTCCACTTAAGCCAACTGTGATACGCACATCCCTTCCCTCGTCGCCAAAGACCACTCTCAGACTGAGGCATTAAATTATTTTAGTACTGGAAGCCAATTTATACTTTGTTCCCGCTTCCTCCTCCTCCAATGAGTACATTTTGTGTCCTGCCCTTACAGGACACACCTAAGTGTCTGAGAAACACCACACTAAGCGCAAGCCCAAGTGCACATCAACTCCTTCTCCTGGAGGACTTCAAGCCTAGAGATTTAACGAGTAGGGTGGGGACTCTCACAATGTTACCCACTGGCTAAATAATCCGCTTTCAGTTTGCGCACGCAAGTTTGACACTTTTCCAGAGTCAGATAGCATCTCAAAAAGATTTCTTTTATCTTTAACCTTGTTAAAACAAGATGTCTGGGTGGTAGTATTTCCGTTCTCTCTCAGCCCACAGACTCTGAACAATAATACACTTCACATGGGTTAATCAAACTGAGATAATCGTGTCATAACTGAGCCAAAATTCTGGAAATCCCATGAATCAGCAAGGAGAACATCAGTTCATTGAAACTTTTCCTTTGCCATTGCAACTAGTACAACTTCAGTACATAACCATGTAGAGACTACAGGCAGGGTATTCTTTCAGGGAAGTGGTTCTCAGCTATTTTTATGATAACCAGCTTTTTTTCTCCAAACAAGATACTATTCCCATGTACTGACATAACATGGACAACTTCATTAAAGTGAACTTGAAAATTCCTGAGGTTTAAAATTCCCATTAACTGCAGCATTTACCACTTCTGACTGGGAATTATTGCACAGCTGTATAGTTCTCCAATTAAATGCTATTTCAGCTCTTCAGCTTCACTTGTTATCCTACTGCATCTGAAGAAAGCTTCTTGTCAGTTCCTAAATACTCACTGTTCAAGCCTTGACATTTACACTTCTCAAATATTTGCATACAGTTATTATGCTTCTGTTAACCATCTATGAGCAAAGCTATATTTATTCTACCCTTGTACTCATTCCTAATAATTCAACCCTTCCCACCTTTGATCTTTTTGTTCTTCTTCTTGGAATAATTCTTGCATATTGTCAGCATCTTTTTATTTTCATGATGTCAAGAATAAAAACTTATCCCAGGTGAAGTTACCAGAACTGATTTAGCTGTACTACCTTCCTGAACTCTGATATAACATGCTCCTGAATGCAAACTTTAGGACTGTATCAGATTCCCTTATCTTTCTCAGTCTTCTAGCCCGGTACAACTCTGGTTTGCAAAACAGAGAGCTTTTGCACAGGGCAGTTGAAGTAAGGGAAGGTTGCTCAGAGCTGGGACTAAATGCATGAATCCTGAGCCCATCACTCAGCTGGTTTTCCCATGTAATAGCAGCTCTGTGAATTCTGAAAATGTGAAGTTTCTTTACTAAACAAAAAAAGAACGTAAGAAAAAAAAAAAGTGCAAGGCTGCTTATGGAGAAAATGATTCATTTAATCTGGTGGTGTTAGCAGAAATGCCTTTCGTGTGAAGACATTAGCTAAAACTAGGAAACTAAAGTCATGTCAATGCCTTAGTATTCTACTACACAATATCCCTTGGACATTAACAGGACACCTTACCACTTTACAGCTAGGTCTATGACATTTGAAGATTCCTATATGGCTATGCTACATTCATGACATTTCTAATTAGAACAACAGAAATTTAACTAAATGCAACATTATTTCTACAAGTAACAGAATTTTTATTTTAAGATGAATATTCCTCTCAGCTATCTGCCCAACCACTTTGTAGTCTGCTCTATTCAGGCCTACATCAATATCTAAGACACATTAGTGTAACTGCATGTGTGCTATTCTGTATGCAAAAGATATCTATGAGTATTAACTAAATTTGCAAGAGGAATTAGGATCAGTAATAAATGCTTTAGCAAAGAGGCTTTTGGGAATAAAAAATATATCTTCAGGCAAAATTCTCATAAACTAGACATCATCTTTGATTTACAGTGTATAGTATTTTCTTCCTTGCGTCCAATATTCCCAGCTTCAGGGCTCCTGTTCTGTTTGTTGTGATTGACTGTGTGGGGTAGGAGGGCAGTTCTGTAGGCTAAAGTTAAGTCAATGCAATCATGAACTTAGGAAAATAAAGAACATGTTCAACTTCAGTTTATACAAGCCAGGTCACGCAGGCTGAAATCCCTTGGATTCACTCGCTGGTAAGGAGCTTCCTGTTCTTAATACACAAATATTGTGCTAACTATAACTGATTCAGTGGCAGAATCTCGTCATTTGGTTGAAAGACTAAAATGTGGCCATGTGTACACAGAGTGAGGAGGAAAAGATGAATGTTTCTGGGATGCTCCCTTCTCGTTCCACATAAAAATAGCACTCTGTCTCAGGCTCGATGGGAGTTTCACCTTAGTAACAATTTTGAGACCTCTCCTGAAGTTCTTGTCCATCTTTACTTTCATAGATCCATAGTGTATGAGGCCAGAAGGGACCATTACAATTCTCTTGTCTGACCTCCTGCATAATAAGTTGACTATTATGATCTCCTCTGTCCTTAAAGTCTTTAGATCACATTGTCCCATACCTTGGCTTTTGAAGAATTATCCCCAACAGGATTTTTAACTTTTTTTTTTTTTTTTTCCCCTCCAATTTTAAATGACCCTATTAAGAGAGCTTCCACCAGTGACAGGCTTTTTAAAAGTTACTTTAGGACTCTTTTTTCCCTTCTGATAGTCAGCCTATATGTTCCTTTAGTTAATTTAATTCCATTGCTCATGGCAATGTCCACACCCTAAATAATTCTTCATCCTCCTTGGCATTTAAACCCTTCAAATGACTGTAGGCAATTTTCCTGTTTCTTTTTAGTCATTTCTTAGCCAAGCTACATGGATATTAGTTTTTCAGATCTGTCCTTATAAGTCAGTCGCCCCCAGCCTCTTAATTATGTCTTAGCCTTGCTCTTCACTGCTCCACGGGAAGAGCTTCAGTTCTCTTCCCACATTAACCCATCCAGACCAAACAGAGTGGAGGCAAAATCCCAAACTTGCCAAGTCCATAAAAGCTGCCACTGACTTCACTAGATGTTGGATCAGGACTTCTAATATGTGTTGTTCCTTTTGATGAATGATACAGGGAAACGAGCAGCTCTGTAGCTGTGATGTTATCTCTGCAAAAAGATTTTATTTTCTATGTCCTGACATTGGCACCATAAGCATCATGATTATTTTGCAGACCACTTTTGTCTCAAGTAATTTTGCCTTCTGAGTCTCACTTTCCACACAATATTTATGCATGAATTGATTTTTTTCTGGGTACATTACCTTGAGATTTTCAGGTTGAATTTTATTTCACGTTTCTTGCCAGTGCATTCTCTGTGTGTCCCTCTGTATTATTTCTCTTTCCCCTAAGGTGACTTCTCCTTTCCTGGTATAGTCTCACTACGATGGGTTTTTATTGTGCTCCTCAGTTTTTAATGAAGTGTCTTCATTTCAAAGAGATATCAATTGAATATATTTTGGAAATGCAATTATAGCGTGCTTTTTACAATAGCCTTCTTCCAGAGCATTAATGAGAACTTCCAACTTTTATTTTTCTACATGGTATAAGCAAGCAGATCTCACTGGGATAGCTACGCAGTCCTCCACATTATTCAAAGAAGCTCTAGTTTTCATTAACTTCTTGCTGTGGTTTTTCATTACATTTTCAGTCCATGCAATAGTGTTATTAGTCAAGCCAGTGTAAATTAATGTGTTGAACTAGATTTTGAGTCTAACACTTTGCAATTATATATACTATACTGATACATAAAATACGTGTTATGGTCACATCAATATCTTTCTGTACCTTACCATCCATATATGGCATACGTATACCTGCATATAAAAATATATTATTTCCACCTTAGGAAATATACATATGCGGGTGCACGTGTGTGTAATGTTAAGCAGCTCTCTGTGTTTGGGTACATACACACAGAGTAGGACAATAAGTACACCTGTAGAACAGCCAGTTGCCCAGAGAAAGTGTATAAATAAGTTCAACTTTAGTCATTCAATGCAAAAAAAAGAGATTAAAAATCAGGTTGACAAATTCAAAACCAGTGAAAAGGTGTATAATTAGATCATGGAGTTTATCTCCAAAACAACTCTTAAAGCTAAAAACTTAACTACTTTAGAAAGTTATTGGCTGGATACAACGTTGAGTATTCAAAGGTAAAACACTGATTGTGAACAGACTTTTGCAAGAGTAGAAAATTACATCAGTCAGGGCTTAAACACTATCTCTGTAAAAATGAAGATATAGGAGGGACACGTGACTGTCACGACCAGCTCATTATGAAGGACTTAATTTAGTAGCCTAAAAGTTTATAGATACTGTAATCTGAAATTCCCTGGGGTATCCAAGGCATTCTTGTGGGACTGGTAAATACAGAATCAAGGGAAACCCTATGTTCCTCTGCAGTGGCATAGCTCCTGCAATTGTAAGAATATATTTGATGTACTGGAATATGCGTCCCCAGCATAACCTTTGTTATTACAGCATCATAAGGCAAGATATTACCACCTCTGTTCCTTTATATTGGTTTCTTCAGATTGGTTTCCTTAGGAAACAAAGTGCCTGTGGAACTTCTACCAATGCGCATTAAAATTCAAACTTTATCTAGGTACCTACCTGTCCATCTGTGCCTTTCCTAATTACCTTAGCAAGATAGAAATCCTTAAAAGCAGACTTGACTGCCATTGCTCACCACTTGTTTTTTGTAGATAAGGAGGCACTGTTGTACAGGATTAGCTAATTTGTCCAAAATCAGAGAGGAAGCCTGTGCTGGAGCTCGAAACATCTTGCAGGTCAAAAACGATTTTCTCTCCCTGTGTGGACAGAGCGAAATTAAGTTAAGAGAGAAGAAAAACAATGGCAATGCAGTAAAAGCAAGTTGAAATCAAACTTTAAACCTTGCTGCTTTTGGCTACTGATCACTAGACCAAGGCTAGGCATAGCTGCATTTCTTTGTGTGTTAATGAACATATGCAGATTTGAGAGAGTTGCAGGATGAACACTGTAATACGTGCGAGATGGATATTGCCAATTATGACTGCACATAAAGCTTCCTAAATAATCTTTGGTACTACCTATACTTTGACACACTCCAGACAGTTGTCTGGCACTGAGGCCAGCTGGCATGGAAAACCTTGCACCGAAAAGATTTAACCCTCTGAAACAGGGTGACCACAACCAGAATTCCCACGGGAAGGGTCCATGACCATTCCACCTCCTGAGCCAGGGCCATCAATTTTAGGGCCAGTTCTAGATGTCCAGGAGCCACTCTAAACATTTAACAGTAGAGAATACTCAATTCTAGTGCCTGACAATGTTATTAAGTGTTTAATTTACCAGTGTAGCTCTAGTCTTCTGGGTCCGGACAGACATTTACTTGGTTGTTTTTTTCCTAAACAGCAATTTTATTCACAACACAAATTTTGATTATATATTTTTAATGGAATTATAATGGCTACAAATTCTCATTTTGAAAAAAAAAAAGAAAAAAGAAAATAATGTTGAAAGTGTCAAAACATGCTATTTTAATATTACTGAATCAAAGTGTGTATTTTACTGTTCTGAGCAAGTTTTCATGTTAAAGTGGACTTCATTTCATATAAAATACCAGACATTAATTTAAATATGAAATTGTTTGCATTTTTGAAAAACTGATTTTTTGGATTTGCTTTGATTTGATTGACTGCTGGTCCGACTTTTCTGCTGTGTTTTGTGAAAAACTGGGGGGAAATTGTCCTATAGCATGATAAGATAGTCCCCCCACACCCCATCCTTTCTCTGAAATGCTTTTAGAACTCCATCACATGTAAAAAAATACCTCTGTAAGGAAACCAGATATTAGTTTACATGATTAGGGAAATCAAGAACAAAGATGTGAAGGTGGGATTTGCAGAAGCACCTATGTGACTGGGGAGCAGAAGTCTCATAAAATCATGTGGTTTTATCTATCAAAGTGACTTTCCCAAAGTTACTCAACAGACCGGTGAAATATTAGGAGGACCCTTGTGTACACGTAGTTATATGTTTTCTTTAACCTGTCATTTGTCTGACCTCCTAATGTTCCTGTATAGGAGCTTTGTTCTTATTCAGGGAAATTCCAGTTTATTTAATGTTTCTGCATAATCTGGTTGCCATCCACCACAAACACATCACAGGCCACAGACTCCATACACCTGACCTGGCATTTACTCCAGCCCACAGATTCTTCGTGCAACCCATAAAGGACATTTGGCATTGCTCTGCCTTGCCAAATCCACCTCAGGGTTAAGCTTCATATGTTCTCTTTTGCATCAGTTCCTTTAAAGATGGTACTTTCTTTAATGAGCTGTCAGAGCTAAGCATTTCTCTGCAGTTAAATGGTACTACAGTTTCCTTGAATTTATTCGTGCTAATCACTACGGAACAGCTAGGCACACCGCAACACTGTCCCCATCTGTGAGTTAATGAAAGGTAAGGTGCATGGGAAACTCAGAATATCAGAGCCATCAGGTCATCTTTAACGTGACCATTTAATGCAGAACACATAAAAGTGAGGATTTGTCATACCGGATTGAACCGATGACCCCTCGAGTACCGCTGGCAAGGTTTTGTTTCTGATCTTTAGGTAAAAGGCGAGGAAAGCCATAAAGATGTCCTACATGTTGACTCCCCATATTAAGTTAGCATTGCTTTCATCCTTGCCCAAGGATATGGGAAAGGATACAGAGTTTTCCTTATATTCTTCTGTTGTTACTTTTATTATCTCAGTGAGGTGAGACACGATTTTCAGAGCTTCCAAGAAAATTGGGGTGCCTGTTGATGAACCAAGGTTCATGCTTCAGTGGCTTTATTTCATCCAGGCAAAATCCTATGCATCCAGGTGATTTTAAAACAAGTCAGGTTTTTTTTCAAGGGTGTACCACATAGAGTTTTGGGATTCCTTCAAACCAGAAATCCAGACCAAAAAGCAGGCTCTTAAGAAGGTGTAACTTCATTTTCCTGAATACTTTGCTTACCTAAAGGATTTGGTCTGAAAAGTGCAAAGATGTGTGACAGAAATAAGAATTGAAAAGAAGTTACAGAAAGAAACCCACACACTTTAAGCTGGTCTGGTGCTATACTACTCTGTTCTGCAAAATTTCTGACTCCTCTGCTAAATTCTAAAAAAAAAATAAAGTTTCTATTTTGTTTTTGTTCCTTTATCAGCCTTACAATTCAATTGTCAGTGTGTTCCCTTACAGTTTTCTGGAAATATCAGTCCTCAAACACACAGCCAGATCTACCCTGCACAACTGGAAGTCTCTGGTTTGCTCTCAACAAAGGCAAAAGCAGAACTCAGACATACCAATATCATTAGACAAAAAAAAAAAACCCCAAACAAACCCAAATTATGCAATGGAGCTAACAGATTGATTCCTTTGGAAGCTCATTCTGCCTGTTTTTCTCTTAACAAAGGCACTAACATCTCTTCTCCACCCTGTTGCTGGTTCTGATGTACCTTGTCTAAACCTAGCTACCTTCAACTAGGTCCTTGCTCTTGAATAAAACCACCTGGGAGCTGTTCTCTGTTGCACTGGCACCACATAGCGCACGTTGATACAGCGAAATTATCTTACCCTCACACAAAATGGATCGCCACATGCAAACTCCTCATTGGAAATGCTCCTTAGCGCTCCCTGACCCTCTAAGCTGTGCCCAGTACTTCTGTGACTTGTGATGGGTATCCCAGCTCCACACAAAGGGGAACTACTGGTCAAGGCCATGTCCTTGTCAGGGCGTCAAAAGGTTTAGAGTAGAAGAGGAAGGACTTACAAGCAGAGGGATGAAGAGATAGTGCAACTACTTTAGCTTCATTTCCTTAGGAAGCCAGAGCAGTAATTAACTTTTCCAAGTTAATGGAAAGAAGAGAATACACTTATAAAAAAGTCTAGACTCATATTCTTTTACCAGTGGCAGAAGGAATGGACACCAGATTATTTACAGCTTTCCTTGACTGATGGCAGATATCCCTCAAGTTTTACCAAAGCATAAGATTTCTGATAGTTTGAACTTAGTGAAAAGTTTGGAAATGTTGCAGGAGAGAAGGATGGCTTTGCAGTTAGCTCAGGCAATTCACAGCTTAGAGCTTAGATTTGAAACATACCCCTATTATTGGCTTTTTCAAGTTCCCAAAAAGCTGACCATCAGGTAGGATCTTATTTGAGTAGGATCTGGTGAGGCCAGAATCACAGGGAGCACACAGGAGAGCTGTGAGACCTGCTAGAATTAAAAAAAAAACACCCAAAACCTTTTCTAAGACTTTATCCCAACTTCTCTTAACCGTGCTGCATTTTTTTTTTTTTTTTTTTTTGGCTTCTAAATCAGGTTTCTGCCACTTAACTGCCTTCTTAAGACTGTCTCCAAGCTCCTTTGTGGTTTTCCTTCCAGTGTGGGATCTCAAGGCTCCACAACAGGGATTTTGTACAAGTCACTTCATGTTTCTCTGTGCTCCAGTTCCCTGTTATCCAAATACAAGCTTTTAATTGCTCATTGTAACTTTTTCTTCTCCCAAAAGGTACAGAAAAAAAGAATCTCTTAAAGTTGCTTTTCAATACGCAACAAATTTCATAAAATATTCTGATAATACCTTCCATGAGGGTTTCAATACGATTGCTATTACAAGTCAGCATTTTAAGAAGAAGGTAGCTTTTGATATCAAGGTTTGTTTATATTTCAGGAAAAAAAGAGAATCAGCTCTAATCACACTTTATCTGCTTTTCCTTTTTAAGCTGCTGTCTTTTGGGTAGAGAGATCTTTTTTACAAAGAGTTTTTACAGTGGACCCACTAGGCATTATTAGAATCAAACTGATGATATTCCTCCTTAGGGCTAAAGAAATGGAGATAAGAGAAGTAAATACAATATTCAAGGTAATTTTTAATAAAACTGGAAGTGGGGAAAAAAAAAAAAGTTTGTGCTTTCTTCGAATTTAGATGATTCCCTTGATCCTGAGAATAAATGCAACAATTTGTCAATCACACTAATTTTCCAAAGAAGAGTGGGTAGAACCAGTAATTTTATAATAGGATATGATTGCGAGTTTAACCACAAAGAAATAGCCATTTCCTTTTCATGCAGAAGTTGATATGAAAAGAGGGTAGATAGTATGAATAATTATGGTTGGTTGAAGAATTTATTTTGAAAGTGCTTCAGAGTGAAGATTAGCTTTTTTGACTAGGTGAACATTTTCCCAAAAGGTTTTTACTTTTTTCAGGGAAGCTGATGAATGTTGCAATGTATCCTTATTTTATTTCATGTAATAATACAGTTATTTTCTTTTGCCCAGGTTGGGACTCTATACATATACAAGTACGCACATGTATCTATTAAGATCTCAGAAATATTGACTAACACAGAAGTTGTAATAATTCAGTCCGCCTAATTGCTTTAATCCATAGATATAGTCCAGTTCCTGACTTGTCGGGTTATGGACCAAGGTGTAGGCCCAATCTTTGCTTACATATTCAGAAGGCTAGATAAACTAAAAACTCTAAAACTAACTGGGAAAAAAAAAAAATTCTAATGGAATTAGAATCCAGGAATGGGTATGGATCGGTTAGTTGAACTTTTTCATTTTAATAACTTCATATTATTTCTTCTTTTCAGTCTTTCCTTTTACTGTAAATTACTTCAAAAGCCAAAACTGAAAATCTCTGCTGACCAAAAAAAAATTTTTTTAAAAAAATAATGTCCAAGAGGGCTATTTTTGTAATGCCTGACATCTCCAATTTCTTTTCCTTTTTCTTTAATATTAAACTAGCTAAAATAAATTCTTTCCTCAGAAAACCTGTAGGTTCAACAAACTGGCATTTTCTGGCCAACCCCTTCCAAATATTTTGTTGAAAAATTTCAAACCCCTTCTGTTTTTTCATTACCCTGCTATGCTAATGCCTTACTCCCCTGTAATCATGACACAGGGTCAGAGCTCAGTTTTTCTCAGTATGGACACAAAGCCCATGGGAATGTGCACATGTTGGAGTTCTTGCAGCCTTTTAAGCTGCAAGTGGCACCATTAACCCCAATAAGACCGTTCACAGGCGTGTGCCACAGTGCCCACTGCTTCTGACCTCGGTTCCCAGCTGACATAAAAGGAAAATCTTGCTAATAACTTGACTTCAATGGGAGCCAATATCAGGTGTAACTTCTCCCCTAAAGTTTCTAATGTACATGCCAGGGGAATAGCCTGAGCTCACTGCTTCCCTTACCTCCCGAGGGCCATTCGGTCTGCTCCCTTATATACCTGTCTCTTCCGTGACTATGGAGAACAACTAGCTTACTTTGGATGTTGAACTTCTGGCTAGCTAACAGTGATAGGATTAATCCCACGTTCCTTCTTTAGCCTGGTTTGAGTCTGGACTCAAGCTTGGAGATGCCAACAGAGCTCTTCCACTGACACCCACTGGCTTTACTTTGCATCTTTCCACCACAGTCACCATTAAAACAAAAGATCAATACTTAACCCCTTCTTTATTTGCCACTGTCAGTTTAGATGTGGCTTTCCCCGTATAAGAAGAGGAAATGCCAAAAGTGTCACAGTAAATGTAATTACCAGGGTCTGGTAAATGTTTGGGGCTTGGGGTTTTTTGTTTGTTTTCTTCTTTGATGAGCAGCGCGCAGCTTTCACATCTATTTCTCCAGTGAAAGGTTTACGTATTAAAAAAAATCATGAGCGAGAAGAACCCATAAAAAGGGATGATCTGACAATAAAGCAGAAGTTAAGTGACACCAAACTCTCCTTGTCTCGCACGCACACGCACACACGGAGTCCCATCTGCTTGGTCCCGATAACTCATTTGCACGGGGCACGACGAATGGCTCATTTTTGAGCAGTCGGAATCAGCTGCAGCACACGTGCCTCTTGCTCTCTAATTCTTTATTGTTATTCCATGAACTCCGGTGGCCCCAAGCAGCAGGAGACGGGGACACATGTAACAGCTCTCACCCTCTGGCCCAGATACCAACCCCCTTTTTTTTTTTTTTTTTTTTTTTTTGCTAGGCTACAGACACTTCCCAGGACTCTCATTCACTACCACAGAGCTGTTTTGAGCCTTCGACTGACACTCGCATGGAGCTCGTTTGCTGTCCCTTTTAGCAATGCTCCTGCTCAGGAGGATAAAACATTCACAGGGCATCCAGGCTTTCAATGAATAAACCTTTAGCAAAGCTCCACCAGAAAAAAAAAAAAAAAAAAAAGTCTAGGAAATCTGTCTTTGTACCAGAGATGCAGAACAGGGAGCCAAGCAGGCATTTTTTCCCAAGTAACAAGGAGGTACTGCCCACACTTGGCTTATCTGTGCAGTGATTTGCATATATAACTCTCCGTGAAGAAGAGGTATCCGCTCTCTTTGACCTTAGTAAATCAAAAGCAGACAGGTCACAACTTTAACTTATTTCTTTGGATACCAATCCACCAACATACAGAATTGTATAAAACACATGCATAATACATAATACAGATCTAGTGCAAACCATCTGACTTATTTTAACCCCCCCGGTTCTGTTTTTTAATGGTACTGAATTTAGACCTGTCATTTCAGTTTCTTTTCGTGTCTGTTGAATATATTTGGCCAGAGTTTGTTCTCTGCATTTCCAATGAGGTCAGTAAGTAACTCAGTGTTTACACAGATGTTTTACAGAGTAGAATCTGTCGTTAATATTTAAATTGCATATGTGTGTCTGCTGCAGCGGGTATATAGCTGGGTAGGTATAGGTATATAGAGGTATATAGATGTGTATATGTTTATATATACATAAAGACAGACTCAGGTACACAGATACACATGTAAGATTTGAGGCAGGGGGAAGGCATCCTTCTCCTTATCACATATGGTTACTATTATGGAAAAGAGCAGGTCCTGGGTGTCAGCATTAGGATTCCGCTTTCTTGTCTGCCTGAAGTCAAGTGCAACCTTGCACCAAGCAAATTTCATCTTTTTTTTTTTTTTTTTTTTTTTCTTTTTTCTCCACATTATTTTTACCCTGTTTGCCAAATCTCCAGACAGATCCACCTGGAGCACAGCTTAATCCAGCGCTGATCAGCAGTCAGACGACTCTTCAGAGCAGGCTTTCTGCAACAGGACTGCCTTGAAGATGGACGAGCAATGGTGTGACTGAGTACGTCGCACCTTGCCTTTGCAATATGACGGCTTTGGAAAACCTGAAAGAAAAAAACCCCTGCACTTCTTTAACACAAATTGTTCAGGTTTTGCCACTTTATTTTGGGATGACCCTGGAATCTCCAGTCCCCAGATATTTCAGAAGAAATGTGTCTAAAATGTGAGAGAGGTAGGGTCACCCCACACCCCTGTGAAATGCAATTACCCTAAATTTACCAGAATAAAAGGTTGAAATGAAATATTTTAGCTTCAGATTTTCACACGGAAATCACGTTCTGAAGAGTTACACACCAGGGCTATGTCTATGCTAGTATAGAAGCTAAGAGAAGCGAGGAACTCATTTTACCTGCCATGCCTGGATTGCATTCATGCAAAATGCTTTTACCCCCCTTTCCCCCCCACTCTGCCTCATTCCTCCCCTGAAAAAGTCCCCACAGGAGGGCATTATACATCTTGGCTATATAGCCCCTGGCCCGTGCAATCCCACAGTGACCTGTATCAAGCAAGTCCTTAGAGGTGAATCTCACCTCACGCTTCAAAGGGAAGTACGCTGCGAACAAACCGCTTGCAGTTGCCAACTAAATCAGTAGCCAATACCTCAACTGTACTTTTGGTTTTTTTTTAAAGTTGTGCTACAGTAAGTGCTTCCTCCTTCAAACAGCAAGGAAAAGGTCTGTTCTCACTTTTATCTTGCTAACTCAGGAGTGCAGAGGGAAGACAAGGTTTAACCCCGGGGTTAGAACATTTTCAGCACGAAGGTCTTAGCTCCAGCCCTTGCTTCCAGCGTTGTTTCTCTGTTACATGAAATAACAGTTTAATGCAAAATAAAGAGTCCTTTGAACAGGGACCGGGGCCCACACCCACCTCATGCGAACGCTAACTGCTAAACTCAT
The DNA here is from genome assembly GCF_929443795.1 of Astur gentilis. Lineage (NCBI taxonomy): Eukaryota > Metazoa > Chordata > Aves > Accipitriformes > Accipitridae > Astur > Astur gentilis. Next base: position 26,676,269 of record NC_064895.1, read on the forward strand.
GAGTCACGTCGCTTCTTGCTCCTGCTCCTGCCTTCTCAGGGAACAGTTCATACTTCTCCGCACGGAAGCCTGCAGTTTGTTATTTCTACCCTTCAGTACTACCACGAAGCTTTAACAAACCTAGTACGGGTGGATGATGCTGAATTGATTGCTGAACTAAACCTGATGGTTGCCTAGGTGCACATGGCCTCATGACCTAATTCTGCTTGTGATTTGCAAGCAGGAGGTACTCCTAGCTACTCGTACATACACTGTCTGCTTGGAGAAAGACTAATTTCCCTAAGCTGAAACCAACCAGGAAAAAAAACCTGAGTGGGAGGGAGAAATGTAACCTCTCCCAGAAAGGAGTGATCTTCTGGCATCTCTGCATGTTGTTTATTAAACACGCCACAAAATTAAGCGTTCTCAAAGTCACAAAATAAAGGTTGATCGGGTGAAAATAATAAATGAACCCTGGTTTAAATGCAAGAGAAGAATGGTTATCTTTAATATTTAAAGGCAAGACACAAGGTAGAGTAAATGGAGATCGGGGAAAACCGTTAGCAGGGAGGGCAAACAAGCAGATGGGAAATTGCTTGTATCAGTACAGTAGCTATGGCCAATGGGACTAAAGACAATCACAATTCTTTACATTTATCAAGGACAAAATAAATAACCCAATCAATGAAAACCTTTGCTAATGAAGAAGTTGCTAAAATACGACTTCTACCTACGTAAAGACAGGGAGAGAGCATAACCCTGCAAATTTGACCTGGCTACAAGAGTCCACAGCACTCCTTCACCTTCAGCTGAATGTTCAGGTTTCATCCTTGTCTCAGGGAAATTGGAGCAGAACAGAAAGGGGATGAACAGAGCAAACAAGTATGACTGCGAATAAAAAAAGGATAAAATTTGGTGTACAAGGGAAGTTAATCAGATGCCTATATATATCTTTTACTGTTGAAGAAAAAAGTTGAGCTGAGACATTCTAACGGATTTTGAAGGCAAAACTGTTTTATTAACCAAAGAAGGCATTTTATATGTAATTAAGGCATGGTATTTGATGTCGCATTCTATTACTGCAGAAAAATACCTAGCAATACCTTAACATATGTAGGGATAATTTGAGGCTATTTGGTATTAAATAGAAGCTCAAAAACTATTGAGATGCAGCTTAACTTCACTCACATGAACACTGCGTATGTCAAGTTTGTATTTATAACAATCCCAACAGCCATAATCAGGTTTTTTCACCAAGAATTAGATTATTAGGATGTGTTCTTAATATTTACCTGGGTAACACAATCCTATTTTTCTTTTTTTTTTCCTTATGGGCCTGCCATATTAAAATTGTACACATCCCTTTGGTTTTGACTCGCACGTTTTATTTTAAAGAAGTCACTTACATGTTGTTCAGCATGAAATAATCTCTGCAAAGTGCTCTGTGATGGTGTTCAAGCTAGACCTTCTGTGGCATCTCCTTCATTAAAGGCCCTTACAAACAGGTTAGAAGATCATCTCTGAGAAACAACATAGGTAGAGCTGAGCCTGCCCTAGGGCTGGGGCATGGAAGAGGTGACCTTTTGAGGTCCCTTCCAGCCTTATGAGTCTATGTTTCATTATTCTGATGCAGCAAATTGCCGTGCCCCATTAAAATGAATACACTGATAGAACACACTTTTATGGACGTCCCAGAAGAGCTCATTAGAGTGAGGTGAGACTGTGTTTTAACCCTCTTTTTTTTCAATGTAGAAACCAACCAAAAAGTAACATGCAAGCAAGAGACAGAAACACACGGATAAACAAATATCCCATACTTATTGGCATTAAATCACCTTAAAATCACCCACTTTGGGATCTCCGTCTAAAACATCTTACTCTGGCTCTAGTTAGAGTCTGGCCATTAGAGAAGATGAACCTGATGTGGTTGAGCAATATATAAGTTTCTAACCGAGACTAGAGTTTTACTTCTACAACTTAGAGTTCATTCCCTATTTCTGTAGGATCCAACTCCAAAAACCTAAGGTGTGTTCATAGTCTAAACTACCTGTTAAACTGCAAGAGAGCCAAGCCAGGCTATCATATTCTGAGTAGTTACTATACGTAGAAGGACTCATGCAAAGTAATAGTAGAGCTGATCTTTGAGCATCCACAGAGAAGCGAGGAGAACTGGGGTTGAGCACGGGGCTAGGAAGGTAAGTAGAGAGAGGGTGTGAGTCTACCACAGACTATGCAGACTGGGGAAATCAAAATTAGTGAAGTTCTACTATAATTTCACAGTTAGAGGCAAAAATAGAAATGCTTTATTATATTCGCTGTGTGGTTTTAGTCTCGGCAGGAGGCTGAAATGAGCCTCTCGCTGTAAGAGCTGAGTTCAGTTACAAGCGCCCTTTGGAGTTTAAAGCCCATCATATTTTATAAACCCTTTTTTTTCCCCCAAGACACTGATAAAGACTATAGAGACCACATCTCCAGCACTGTTAGCTGTATAGCTAGTAGCTAGATACACACATAGATTAGGGAATGTGGGTCAAAAATTGAGAAAACCGTCCAGACTGACTGGACATGCACTGAGGAAGGCTCACTGCTGCAGGCAGTCACTGGTAAGAGGTTACAAGGGGAAGAAATATGAATTGATCATTTCCAGATTTTTCAGTTTGCAGCCAAATTCGTAGGGAAAGAACAGTATCTCTTCATGACTGGAAAAGAAAAACCCTATGTGAATCTTTTGGGTAGGTAATGAAAAAATATTTAAAAGTTGCTGTCTAATTTAGAACTTCGTACATATGTATCCATATGTGTACATATTTGTTTTATTTCTCAGATCAAGCTCAGATCGACTAGCTTTTACCAGGCATAGGTGATGCTAATTTGGTTCAAGCTATTGCAGCTAATGGGACTGTTCATGTTACTAAGCTTCTCATCAACAGGTAAGGTCATATCTTCCAGCAGCCTCAGGCATGGCTAACCAGTAATAAGATACCTACTTTTCCCCAGTATTTTTAGACATTCAAATGAATAAATGTTTAAATTACAAAATCCAGAATGACTTTTCCCTCACCTGCTGACAGTTATTTTTCCAGCCGTCAGTCTTCCTTTTTTTCCCCCATGTTTGATTTTTTCCCACTGTACTGTAATTTAAATGGGATATTATAAGCGGACTTGCTTCTCTTCTGTTAGTGGTATCTAGCAGGTGATCTTTAAACCTTTGGGAATGAAGGACTGATTCTGGAAGATTCTGAAGGTAACATAGAAGATTTCACCTTTTGCTAATAGGCTCACTTTCACTGTGCAGGGATTGCGTGTCCACCACGGAAATTTTAGGAGCTCACAAACTTAAACAGAAATGCTGAAATCCTTCCCTTCACATCCACATTTAGCCATGGATGTTGCAGAGTTCATTTGTCTTCATGGAAACGCAACTTGTAAAGTAGCTTGCTCTTTATTATGGTCACCAGGTCTTCTATGATATACGAACATGCTCATCTTCCCACCTGGGTAGTTATTGTTTCTCATGACTTTGAAGTGAAAAAGGAAACATCTTCTTAAGTCATGGGATGATTATAGTTAAGAGGCAGAAAAGCAGGTGAAAGTATGAAGAAATGCCATTCTCTTTTTTGAAAGGGAAACTGAGGCACGAAGCACTCATGGCACTTGCTTTATTCAGTGGCTTGGAAGCAAACAGAGATAAGAGAACAGGCTTCTTAAGCCAATTATACTTTTTCTTCAGAATATCACTGACCTGCTCCTGCAGGTGCTATCTTGGGTTTTACACCTGAACTGCAGGATTACTGAAGTTGCTTGGGTGAAATCCCTACCAAACCATTAGCTACCCCATGAGAGATCCTGTTCATCCACCCTGAGGCCACCTGGCATAATTTGACCACCTAATATTATCTTTAATATTAGCCTTAGACTCCAAAAGAAGCCATGTGCAAGCTGCTTTTTGGGAACGGTTCCTGGCCTGGGCTAGCTCTCAAATCACCACTGGGAATTTCCTAAGAGAGTATCAGCTCACCTGGGCCAAAATTGTACCAGGACCTAGATACATGACCTGGTACCGGCTAATTTACTGCTATAACCATAGCCACAGTTGCCTGGCAGCGTTGCTTGCTGTATGTGCTGCCTTTTTCTCAGGGCAGGTTGCACAGATTAAAATTGGTCTGAAATGTAGGATATTAGATGACACATGGAGACTAAAGTTGGAAAATGAACAGGCTAAAGAGGCAAAAATTTAATATTTCTAGCTAAAGATAAGGGCCCAAACAGCAAGACCCCAGAAGAACTATGATCTCTTAGGCAAGGTAGAGATCTTGGTTCTGCAATGGCTGGACCCAAGCACCAGTATAATTTGTTTTCCTGGGACAGAGGAGTCTCAGCAACTGAGCAAACCTTAAAATTGTTCCTGACCTGAACCCCAGCTCATTTTTACTGTGCCTTCATTCCTTGTCCCACCGCCTGAGACCTGGATACAAACCCGGCTCTTGGCTGCCAGAGCCCTTTGACTTCACCCTTTGCTTAAAATATTGCTTCCCCAGTGGCAATGTCCTTGTGAATGATGCACCCAGTACTTGGTGGGAAGGAAAGGAGAACATGTTGGGGAAAACCTGGATAAAAGGGGTCTGATCAATTATGAATTTCTCGGTCACAAGAATCTCCTACTAATTATCTGCTACCCGTTTTAATACACTAGAGAGGACAACGGTACTTTGGGGAAGCAATCCTAGCTGCTTGCACAGGTAGCGACCTGAAATCCTCAGCTACGTTACTGATCCTTCACGAGGATCATTTCTTCTGGCACTGACTACAAGGCCAGGCCCAAAATTAAGGAAATTGCAAAGCTAAAACTAGAAATGGAAGGTAAGAGTTGAAGAGCATAAGACAAAACAGAAGAGAATTACATTTAGATGATATGTGAAGTGAAACAAGAGAGTATTTGAGAAGAAAAAAGGACAAAGTGCTATCACAAGTAGAGAAACTAAAGGAAGAAAAATATCAGAGTGAGGATGGGAAGAAAGTGGAAACTGGAGACGGAAAAATCAGAAAGATTTTCTGTTTTCAGATCCACTTCTTTTATTTGACAGAAGGACTTCTGATTTGCATTGGTGTAAAGATATGCAAGAACAAAGCCTGGGATATTCATTCCATCTCATTACAAGCACAATTAGAAACCTCTCTCATATTACCTCATATTTTCTATCCTCATGGACCATTCCAGGCAGAGTTTATGCCATTCATACAGTACAATTAGAAATATGTCATTTGAATAATGGAGAGTCAAACTTACCTTTTAAGCATCTCCCATCATTCTGGAATAAGAATTCATAAGCGTTGTAATTTCTCTTGGTAATATTATTCAGAACCTATTTTTGTTTTCTTATCAAAGCTATTTAAAATCATGAACTTCACTGTGCGATAATTTACTTCATAACACTTTTATTTCTCCTTTAAGGTTTTTATTATTAATGAGAATGCATTTTTTATAGCACAGAATGCTGATACCTTTACTTATAAAGACAGTAGGAAAGTGTCATTTGATCATCTAATGACCTCTGGTGGATGAATCTAATTGACTCACAAACACATAATGTTTCACACTGGTTTTAACTTGTATTGATTGCATTACTACCGGGCTGTGCACAGACAGCTTCTCCATGCTGCAGAAATGTTCAGACTTTTAAAATAATCCTATCCCAAACCAGGAAGAAAAGTCACATGTCTCAAAGTGTCTCAGGAGCAGAAACCAATAAAACCCTCTAATAATAAATACTCATCAGGTCTAACTCTGCCCAATTTTCTTCTTGTGATCCCAAAGGCTCTTTCTCTTGTGCATTTGGTACAAAGCACACAAAAGACAGAAACCTGCCCTATGCGGTTGGTCCTCTTTTCCTCCCATGCACGCCTCTCTAGCTGTGTTTTTACACTACACACTGAGAATCTGATTACCTATCCACCCTCCTCTGCTAGAAACATTTTAAATACCTCACGCCAAAATAGAGTGAGTTGAATTTCACTCAAATGAAATGACGCTTTTCCTGCAAACTCTGGTTGCTCTCTGGTTGCCCTGGAAGGCAAAAACTGACGAAGCCAAGGGAAGGGTAGCTCAGCGATGTTAAAACTTCACGTGAAATGTTTTGAGAAGGCGAGATACGTGGATGAGCAGTGAAGTAGTTAAAGGAACAAGTCTTATCCTGCAGATCAGCATGCAGAATAAGGCCCTGTTTATGAGACACGCACTGGGGCTGAGGTTTTAGAAACTAAATGTTAGTGAGCATTAATGTTCTGCTGAGGGCATGTCTTCAGATCCTTTCACAGGCCTTTTCTGTCCCTCCTTTGGAGGGGACACATGATGTGATCGCCGTTAAACCAGTGTAAATCTAGAGGAAAAACAGTGTGGATTTACACCAGTGTAGCGGGGATCACAGTCTGGCCCATGGTTCTGTGGTTGCTTACGTGCGGGCAGAAGAGGGAGAGCAGCTTACTGGTGTGTACTGGTTACACCATGGGATAATAAGGAAACCCATGGAAAATACCCTTGCAAAACTACACTACAGAACGTGTGAGCAACCTATCACTACTCAACGGAACGCAAATTAATGAATAAAAAAATAGTAAAGGAAGAATAAATCCTTTCCTGTTACACTTTGTTTGCTAAGTATTTGAGGAGGCTGTAGAAGCTTTTTGATCCTCTCAGGTATTCCAAAGTATTCCTAAAAAGTATTGCTATAAAGACTAAACAATAAAAAAAAAAAAAAAAAAGGGCAAAACTGTGGTCCTGGTTTGTATTTATAGCAAGATTCCTTTATTTCATTCAGTCTGTATGAGTTCCTTGAAAAGGCTATAAAAATACATCACCAGCTTTAATGCGTTTTTATTTTTACCTGTGAAAGCATGTAAAGTGACACTGTACCCAGCTCCTCCAGTAGTCATGTTTTATTAATCCTTCTTCCCTTCTGCGTTTCTACCAAACACATTTTGTTACCTGAATGTGGGTTATGCTTACAAGGGGTGTTGTTAAGGTGCAAATGCTGATAGATGCTGTGTACGTCTGCTGCTGGTGGTGTAACCTAGAGGGTAACAGCACAGATGGGCCTGAACAGCTTCTGTATCTTCTAGAGAGGTTCTTCACTTCATGCAGAGACCTTTTTGTCAAGGACTTCACGCAGGGCAATATCCCAAACCCCTGTAGAACAATCTGAAGGGTGGTTGCTTGTTCTAGCTCTGCCGTTAAAGATCTCAGACGCAATTTCCACCTCCCTTTAACCCCCAGCATAAACCTTGAGTTATCAGACTGAACTGCAAAGGCGATGGAGGTTTTTATCCTGCCTGTGTTCCAATCTCCCCCTGTACTCTGTATTAGTTATAGCCGTTCGGCAAACTGAGATTCATGCTAGCTATATCTCTCTCAAAATAGACGGACATCCTGCACGCAGCAAATCTTTCCCTCGTCTAAATTACTTGTCTCTGTTCCTTGTTTTTATTCCCACACGCAACCCTGGCACCAGCATAAGACTCTCTTGGACAGAAAACAAAATCCTTTAACAATTCCACCAACCTAGAAGCCTCGCTGGGGAGGAAATGGGAAACCTCTTCCCCTTCGCTCTTGCTACCAGCAGCTGAATCAATGGAGGTCATTATGTTCCTTGCCCAAGAAGTCAAGGGGTCAGGAAAGAGCAGCTTTGTTGAGGAGTTGCTTCAGCCTGATATTACGGATTTGAACAATGAAAACAGAGCCGAATTGTGAGAACCCATGTGAGATTATTTAAGGCAAGATAAAGTCATTTTAATCATTGCTATTGCAAGTGGGCTTTGGATCATGAAGGGCACCCCTCTAGTTAGATCCCTGGATAGGGTTAGTGCGCTGAGCGGGGCGGGAGGGGGGAGCCGAAGCCACGCTAAGACCGAGCTGCCAGAGCTCTGGGCGATGAAAATGCACCTCCAGGGTTGTGGATGGATCACCAGGTGACACCGGTCGGGTTCCCGCAAAAGACCCCTCATATCAAAGGGCAAGATTGATGAGAAAGAGGGACTTAGGATGATTTTTTTGCTGACTCCGAGAAACTTCTAACTTGTCCTGGGGAAATGGTGATCCCTTAGGCCAGGGCAGTCTCTCTTGGGGCATTAGGAGAGGAAGTAGCGGTTCCTTTTGTTCCTTTAATTACCTGCCTTGCTTTCCCAGGCTGAGGCACCAGCTACTCCAGCAAGCACAGACCTGCCTCTCTCAGAGGTCCACCTCTGTCCTGGCACCGCTCCTGGACAACTGAATCACTTGAAAAGATTTTCTGCCTTTCTTTCCTTCTTTCTTTCTCTTTCTCTTTCCTTCCTTCCTTCCTTCCTTCCTTCCTCCTTTCCTTCCTCCCTTCCTTCCTTCTTTCCTTCCTTCCCTCCTTTCCTGCCTTCTTGCCTTCTTTTGTTAATTCTGTCTTTTGTTAAAATTAGAATCAACTTATATTCCAAGCCAGAACAATCAATTCAAGTAAAAGGCACACTTCCCCCCCCCCCCCCCCCCCCCCCTATTTTAGAAGCCTCAGAACTGGAAATTTAGAACATTTTTGGGGTTTTGCAGATTGCAGTGGGAGAGGTGAGCATGCTGGAAGCAGTCTTCCCAGAAATAGCTCCAGTTTGAGTAACTGGCATTTTATAATAATAATAAAAATGAAAAACATTTCCTCAGTAATTCCCAGCTTCCTCTCATTGGGATTACTTTAACTTGCTTCCAAAGTTGGTGGGAAGTTTCGTGACCTTATGACAAAATGTTTGAGCTTGGTGGTGCTTGGGTTTGTCTCTTCATCTGGCAAACAAGTGGATTTGCTCTCATAACTCTCTTTTGAAGTTTGTTGTGGAGGATGCAGAGGAAGACACGCCTGGATTCATTCCATATTTCTTTCAGTATCGAACAAAAGCAGCCTTCACCATGGAGCCCACGTTGGTGCCTCATCTCTCTCCATTTACTCTCCTTTGAGTTGTTAAGTTTCCCTTTAATGTGTCCCACTAAGATGCCCAAAATTAAGTTATACATCCAAACCCAGGGCAGCAGGAAGGGTGCTCTTTCCTCCTCAGGCACAGAGCAGCAGTGTGTGAGGTACGAGTATCCCAGCCAAACTTCGGTGTGTGACCACAACCTGGGGTGGATTTTGGTTTTCAGTTCCTGCCATTTAGCTGAAAAATGGGAATTTATTCGGCCACGACAGGCCTGGTCATATGTCAAAGCCTCGTGTCAGCACGAAGCCAAATATTTTTGAGATCTAAGACGTTTGCTACATGACTTAGAGGAAGTTGCCCTGATTTTGTTAAAACGGTTGCTAAACTCATGGGGTAAAGAACAAATTATGAAGGTGTTTGCCTGATGGTATCTTTCCACTGTTCAGTTTTCTAAAGAGAGATTGTCCAGTACTTACACGTTGTTAAAATTATTTGGAAGCTCTGGACAGATTTTTTTTTTCCAAGATATTCAGGCACCCAAAATCTGAAGTTAGTCACTGAGGTAGTTTTGAAAAATCCCACTAGATCTCTGATTTGTATCTTTAGGCATCTCATTACCTTTAAAAATGTTGTCCCTGATGCCAGTGAGAATTGGATCTTTTGCATATTAGGCTCTGTTCCACAAAATTTGCAAAAGTTACATGCATTTTGTTGTACTGAAGGGATAAAAAACGTAAAAGTTGAAAGATATCAGCTGTCAATTTAATCTCAATCACAAACCCACCACAATCACTGTTCTTTTGTTTCTTTGTTTCACTTTCTAAAATTCCTGTAATTATATGCAATTACCTATTATGCTGGAAATTGGTTCTCCTAGACAAAGAATCTGATTTTTTTCTTAACTGTACAAAATATGCAATTTAAAAAAGTGAACAGTTTGAGTGTGGAGAAAAATGAGGCTACAGCTGTAGGATTTTGTTATGCTTTTAGTATCAAATCACAAAACCCATTACATTATTTATCCTACAGGCAGGCCTTGTGCTGCAAACATTGAATACAATTGCATACCCTAGGAAAAGAAATGTGTGCTTTTTAATTGCCCCTGATTTAAACAACCCTTAATTTCATTAGTCTTTTTTTTTTCTTTTTTTTTTCTTTTTTTTTTAATATGGAAAATCAAAACGGTTCCTTTTAAAGCATGGATATGAACCACTGATTTTTTATAAAACCTAAAGACTGTGCATTACACTATATGTAAAAATATACATATGCCTATGCATATGCATATACACAGATACACATAAAACAAAAGTGTGTAATTTATATTAGACACGTGCATGTGCGCAGGCACACGTGCAAGTGCACATGTGCACACGCAACCAGAAAAATACTTTTTTTCTTTTCTATTGCTGTGGCACCCAAAACTTGAAAAATAGGAGTCAATATAGTTCAGGGGCTTTCAAAAAATAAATCCCAGTTAAATTATACTTCTGTCCTGTGTTTGAAATATCTTAGTTTTGTCATAGGCTATAATTCAAACTACTGAGTCGTAAAATTAATCTTTTTTTTGCAGGGATTTTTTTTTTTTTTTAAATGCTGCTTTACTTCAGCTATTGGAAAACTCTGAACAAGCTGTAGGTGGGAGGATAAGTTTCAGTGTGCATCTGTTGGATGTAAGGGTGAGACTTATTTTAAGAAGAGCACACATTTAATTCCCATTAACTCCAGGTTTATCACAAGAAAAAAATCTTTTTATAATGGTATTATACCATGTTGCATATTCAGAACCCTTAAACCTGGACTGTATTTAGGAACAAGCAGTCAAGCCAGGAAATAAATTCTTTAATTTGTGTATGTCTGTGTGTATACTACCGGTGTGTGGTTAGTGTGCCTTGCCTATAGTACGTGTGTAAGGATGCGTATAGGGTACCGTCATCACTGTGCTTTTACACTCTGGTTGCACCTCTCTCGTGTTATCTACGAGTAAGGTGTAACCTGTATATCTTTGGGAAAGGGTACATATATTCACAGGTACGGACACTGAAACAGACAAAATCCTGAGGAAGAAAAGTCCCTGATGATGGCTGTGAATGACTGATGACAATGGAATTCTTTGGTTGATCTAAGCCACTTCAAGGTTTGATCCTGCACAAAGCAGCTTTGGCCCTTGCTTTCAGCTGAGCCTAAGTGTCATATCAAAATCTGCTTATATAAGCAGAGCTTTTCCCATAGCGTTGGGCCACTTCAGAATTTCCCTCCTTTGCAGAAGATTCTCCTAATTTGAGGTCCCTCGTAGTCAAAATATTAAATACCAGCGGCGCTTGTCAGAGCTGTACAATTCCTGTCGGTTTTGCAGCAAGCAAAAAAGCCAGGTGCTTAGATAACAGGGGAGCATTTTGTATGTTTTACCCTGATTTCATCTCTCTCAGATAATCCGACTCTCTCAGGATGTTTATTTTGTTTTCACACAACAGTGCATTTGTCCAGGATTCTAGGTAACACGGAAGCTATTGGCGGGGTAAAAATAGGTTTGCAACAGAGACGTGAGCTTTGTCCTTTGTCCTTTCAGAGGGTTAAAACTGGGGGGGGAAAGAAAAAAAAAAAAAAAAAAGAGAGAGAGAGGAAGAGAAAAAATAAAAGGTTAGTGTTTTCTGTCCATTAAAAGGAGTATTCTGCTCTGAAACCGAATTGGTCATGCATTCTTCCTGCGTTTCCTGGCAGAGGGGAACTGACTGCAGCACCTGCCTTCCCCGAGCGCCCGTCCCACTCCCTCGCTGCCCTCACCCCGCTGGATCTGTCACTTATTACCCCACTCCCTTACAGGACCAAAGGAGCTTTGAGACGCCGATTTGCCTTAGTTAGCTCCATATGAAATTCCTCCTGGAGCATAGCTTGAAGTCGTTGGTCTTTTTTTTTTTTTTTTCCCTCCCCCCCCCCCGTCTTTTTTTTCTTTTTTTTTTTTTTTTTTTTTTAGTTTGCAGGACAAAACTGTGCTCGGTCTGAGCGAAGGGTCTAGATGCCATACAATTTTTATGGGGGGAATGGACAATGCTCTGTTTTATTCTTCTCCTTCACATTTTCCCTCCGGCAAATGCCATCAAAATTTGCAAAAAGAATTTTTTTTCTCTTGCTGAAAAGGTACTTTCAAACTTTTTTTTTTTTTAAATGCCATTAAAAAAGTTCTCCTCACCAGTTCCTGTTTAACACTTTGGATTACCTGGTTTACATGCTTCTTTCTCAGGTTTACCTCCAGTTTTAATCTCTTAGCTCAGCCATTGCATCTGGGCAGTGAAACGTTGACAAAACAATCCAATTGCTCACACAGGAGAAGACGCTTCCACTAAATATGAAATTTCTCTGCTTTGGTCTCAAATTTAGGGAGAAAAAAAAGATGGTTAACAGCAAAAAATTCTGCCTGGTATATTAACTAAATGTCAGGAATATCTTTAAAAAGCCAATTATTTTCTCCAAAATAAAAGTACAAATATCTTCCATTTGGAAATGGAAGTGTTTCCTTTTCTGTGAATTTCCTTACTGAATTGTGACCATCTGAGAAAGATTAAAAAAAAAGTAATTTCTAAAATAATTTCTAGAAAAGATCAATTTCTTTATGAACCCTTAAGTTTGTTTTATTCCCTTTCATGTGTCATACAGAAGCACTTCTTGAGACTGACTCCATCTCCCAAGCATCTCTCCAGTGAAAGGTCCATATTCCATAGCCTGAACTCTCTCTCCCTCGCCCAGCAGAAGAAAGCCGAAAGGGCTCAACCAGCGGTAAGTGTCCCATTCTTCCCATTCCACTACTCACTCTAGGACAGGTTTTGGGGGGAAGCAGGCTGTAAGATCAGCAGGTGATATGGATTAGGTGATAGAAGGTTTTCAAGAATAGAAAACCCAATCTGAGCCACCCTGGTGTGCTTGTGCCGTGTGGGTAGCCCCGTACGCTTCTTTGCCCCAGTCTATGCCCATTGCAATAGGACAAGACTAATCTATCTCCTAGCAGAGGCAAGTGAGGTTATGTGTGTTTACGGCCAACTCGTGGAAAAGAAAAATATCTGCCATTCCCTCTGAAGGATGAAAACTGTTTGGATTTCAATGGTCATGTAAAATTGAAAGGAAGGAAACCAGGAAAAGGCTCTGACCACATCAGTATCGATGGTACATTTTCATTTTGCTTTTTCTTTTTTAAAGTAGAAATAAAGGACATTTTGAAGTGTAGAAAACGCAACTGTTTGGCGTACGCATGTCAGAAATTAAGTTTGCTTTTTCTTTAGGATTGAAAGAAGTGGCTATGGAAAGCATAGTAAAATAAGACAGTTTGGAGGGTGGTGAATCTATATTTCTAATAAAAAATATGCGAGAAGACAAATTTATCCCATTCTTATGATATGTGTGACCTATTAGGGCTAGCAAAACGCTTTCAACACTGTTGGCTGAAAAGGACTGGAGGAGCATCGCTTGGTGTCTCCCTGGAAGAGGGCTGAAGGCTTTCAACTGTTTGCCAGGAGAAAGAGGGGAACGGAAAGCTGGCTGCAGGTCGATCTTATTAACCATGTAATAACACATGTCAACAAGCAGCGATTCTGAGAATTTTGAAAAGATTTACCCAGCGTCTCAGCTGCATTTTTCCATTTTGCACTGAATACAGGTGCTGTGGCTGTATCTCCTGGACAACGTAAGCAGCTCAGGAGAGGCGATCTCTCTATATCCAGGCGCCACATCCTCTTCTATCACAAAATTGCCAGGTCTCTGGCAGGTTCATATTGGAGTGAAACAAAACAAAGAAGTTAAATCATTAATTAAAATTTTCCTTTTAATAGGTGACATAAGAGGAAAACATGCTTGCATTGTCCTCTGGAATATACAGCTTCATGGATCACCTATGGCTTTTCATCTGCATGTATTTTCTTGGCTGTTTTTTTTCAACGAAGGAGTGAGTGCGCACACACCACCAGCCCCACCAATGTTATTTAATTTTTGTACCCTTGAGGGGCACTTTCTCTGATGAGATCCAGTTGTGTCCATTTTGGTGCTGCCAAGCCTTTGGCAATCTGTTTAGATTAATGAAAGGTGCTCCTTGTAACCAAATCCTCTTTCCTGGGGGTAACCCATTCTCCACCTCCAGAACCATCCCCAGGAACACACTAGGCTGAAAGATAGATGGTTCTTAAATAATTTCATCCTTGCTGCTCAGATTGATATCTATGAACAGATGTTAATTATAAGGAAAGCAATAGTTGAAATGCAGATGGTATAGAAAATGTCTGTGCAGATTCAATCTGTGTTGCTTTTTATAATACTTAACACTGTTTTCATTGAAATGCTGGGTCTGTAGGAATATGTTGCAAGGTTTTAAACAGAACACCCCTACCCCCTTGTGGCATAATGGCATTTCTGGAATGGAAATAAACCTGTATGAAAATTGCTTTCTCTGGTTATCAAAAGCACCTTAAGCAGGTGATGAAGCAGCCCTGGGCAGCTCTCCCTTTCCCTGCTTGCACCGAGTTCTCTAGGGCTCAGCCCAACTAATCATGCCGTGTCCTACAGTGAGAACTCAGGCCTTTGCTAAAGAAATCAAACCAACAAAAACAATAGACCAGAGCTGAAGAGCTGGTATTTTTTTGGCTTACATCCACTTGTTTGTTTTCCTTTCTGTTGTGTTTTAAATGTCAATCTTTGCCACTGAACCAGCTCAGCTTTTGCCCATGTATTATGCAGAGGGTTATGGTGCATCATGCTTCCAGGGCATGGCATGTGATGGAAGGTTGGTTCAGGATGAATTCAGATGGGTGATATTTTCACACACAGCAAGGTCACAGTGAGCAATAAAAGTCGTCTCAAACAGATTTCAGCACAGATGCCAAACTGGCCAGATTAGAGTATTCCTTCCTTTACGCAATGGCAGAGTTACTTTATCTGCTTGTAAGTGAAGCAGCACTATCACTCCAGTAATAGTTACATTAATAAGCTAAATGCTGTGGAGTAAAGATACTATTGAACATGAACAGGTATCTCAAAATCTGATCACAAATTTTAATTCTTAGCTGTTCCTTGACTACGTATATTGAATAAAGAAATTCACGGAGGAAATATTTTTTAGAGTTTAAAGCTAGTTAGAGCTATTTTTCTTGTAGCCACACAAAGAGATGGGTATGTCCATCGCCAAGACTGAACTTTCAACAGTGACAACTAATTTAGGACACCTTTATGCCTTGGTTTTGATTTTACAGAGATCAGTTTTAACTTTCAGAGCAGTACAAACCCATATTTTGTCAGCTACAGGGGAAGCTGTGGATGGGTTCTCTGAACTTTTGGAAATGATCACCCAAAACTCTCTAACTCTGAGCATTCAGATGCTCTTCTACACTATTTCCTTATCACAGAATTTAAGGCTTGTGTTTAATTTTTTTATTAGTTTTTTTTTCATTTTTAAATTTTTATTTAAGCATCACCTATTATATATCTGGTACTAAGGAAAAGCTGGGAGTAATCTCAAATGGTAATTAGATACTAGTCTTAGCAGCTCCAGTTCCTTTCCAGATTTTGTGCTATATGTGTCTTCTGAAATCTTCCTGTCCAAAGCATCATGGAGGCTCAGTCGTATTTTATAAGACTAAATTGTTTGGCTTTTCAATGTGCAGATAAAAGATTGAGGACATAATTTTTATATGGGCTACCCTAAAGGCTCGGAAACCAGAAGGCAAATAAAATGAACCCGGAATGTACTCCTTTATTAAGGATCATGTTTGCTAAAATAATCTGATGCTTTTTGAGGCCTGACTCATAAGAATGCTTCAACTTCAAGATATTCCAGTCTACCTGCCATCCTCAAGGCCTTCTTTCAAGAAGGATGATCTTTGATTTTGCGTTGCATCTGTTTATACAAGTAACAGCAGCTGCATATGTGGTCCTTTGCCCTAGTGCACATGGCTCAGAGGAATTGATATGAACAGCAACTCTAACTTCTTCATCTTTCTTTTTTTGATGTCCAGGAGTTAAGAATAAATGTAGGTCTCACTGGGAACAGTAATGTCCTTCTAGTCTGAGGGAATAAAGTATGTATCAAAACATTAGCTGAGACATTTTTTTCTTTCCTATCTTATTAACTAACCCATGACTGTCATTTTTGGACACTTGGTCTCACAATTAAAGCATTAGCTAGATATACTTTACAAATTACTCAAAGAACATCCCATTCTTCCTTCTAGAAAACATTACCTGAAAATTGAATTAGAGAAAAAACAGATTTTCTGCTTATACAGGTCATGGTGGGATTGAAGTTCAGACAGGTAAATGTTGTTTTTCCCCCAAAAGTGGATAAAAAAATGACCACAGATGGTGATCAGAGTGGTCTGATGGAATTTGCTGACACTGTTGACAGTCCCATGTACTGCACACAGCTCTATGTGCAGTTGCAGCACACAAAGACTATTCTCCTTCTGGGGGAAAAAAAAGCGCAATTGCACAGTTTTGGAGCCTGCACACCATGGAAGACAGGACACATAGGGCAGAACTGGAATATCCTTCTCACCAGTCATTTATTCCTGATTTCTGGATAGGTGAAGTAGTTTTCTGGACTCTGGGGTAAGTCCCATCAGACACATTGCACTGGAAGAGTACTGTCAACACCATCATATCCCAACCTTGGAGAACAAGTCTCTCTTAGTTTTGGATTAAACAGGACAGCAGGAAAGAGAGAAGATGAAGCAGTGCAAGTTCTTCTAACATTTCTTCTTTTCATACGCACATAGATAAAAATAACACATGGCAAGAGGCAGATGCATTCTCCTGAATGGGACATTAACAGATGATAGCCTATCAAGGACACTTCAAAGCACAAACTGTCCTATTTATGGGTCAAAAGTTATCTTTTAAATTGTGTCAGCCACTGTGTTAAACCATGGGTTTGCTTTCTTGCCTAGATCTATAGCTTGGCTGGAGAGATAGAGGTATGAAGAGGCTTACTGTAATCACTTACAAAAATGCCTAAGCATATTTGTGGTGTCCTTCAGAGGGGAGTTACTGAAAAATAAGCAAACTGTGTATGTGGTCACCTCTCCAAGCTGACTTTCCCACATCATCTTACCTGCTCTGTGCTGCTCTATAACACAGCTCATTGCCCTTCAACAGTGGAAT
Source organism: Astur gentilis (assembly GCF_929443795.1). NCBI lineage: Eukaryota > Metazoa > Chordata > Aves > Accipitriformes > Accipitridae > Astur > Astur gentilis. The sequence goes on from NC_064895.1 coordinate 26,693,306, forward strand.
CACTCTGACTTCTGCTGTACCTGTGGCTGGACTTTACCTGGTGGCTTTCGGATACATAAGTCACCATAAAAAATCCCTTCAAAGAGCAAACATTAACCCACAAGCCCTGTTTGTTAAGATCCCTAGACTTGGCCATCTGATCCCTGACATTTTCAGCATGTCACTCTTCTCAAAAACTGTTTCATCCCATTCAGGTAACCTCATTTGTCTGGTGTTCACTGCTCAGCATCTGAGCAGCCAAAGTAGGTACCCCGAGCCATGTGCTTGCAGCTTAGATGGACAATCTTATGTCCTAAATGCTCAATGAATGGTTAAAGGGAATAGCCTAAAGTCTGGCTATGCTACTCTTTAAATCCTCATGAAGCAGAAGCATGCAAGAGAAACCCAACGTTGTTATTCATTTTCAAAAAGAGAAAAGGGTTACTTTTATGCAATAATTTATTTGAATCTAGTTAACATGTCCCTGTTTGAAGCATTGCACTGCACTATTAAACAGCTGCTTCAGAGGTGACTGAATTGCACTGATGGATGACTTGATATTTTAATATATTGGGTAAAAAAGCTTTCCATTTCTTTTAGCATGAAAGATGGGATGGTAAAGTGGTATATTCTTCTCTGCTGCTTTAGTCAGGAAACTAGTTCAGTGATAAGGATGCAGGTAAATCAAGTATTTCTAGCATTGTTTGAGAATATGTCTCCCATTGATTTAAAAAATGTCTCTAGGGGTAGTTTCTTAAATTAAACTTAATGATAGCATGCATCAGTTAAGATCTATTAGATCCAGAAGACACGCTAACATTTATTAAAATGATGGGTTTCATGCTTGCGCTGTTTATAAAGTTTAAACATAATTTTTCCAATTAACCTGCCGCCCTTCTTAGCAACACAGAAGCATTTAATAACAAAGATAACGAGAAGTTCCTTTGAAGTAGTCACAGGAATGTTCACATCAGTTATTTTGACATGTAAATAACACCTCCTGTTCCTCTTTGCTCCCCGTGTGACCCATAGCCATGCTGTCTGGGGCTGTGGAGGTGTCATACCCACTGATTTAACCCTGATGGGTGGAAAAGCCATGAGAAGAGACCTGAAAAGATTTCAGACAGCGCTCCTACCTCCTTGTTTGCTGGGAAGGCTCTACCACTCCTTCGTATAGGCAGCATTATGCTGGCAAGGGACTTAATGTGTTAAATGAGCGTAAGCTGCTCATGGCAGGGCCCCACTTTCACCGTAGGTTGCTCAAACAGTGTTTGCTGTAAAGGAACCCAACCTTAGTCTGGGCTTCAGACTCTGTCAAAGAACAAAAACCAGCATGAGCTGAGATCCTTGGCACTTCTGACGAGCGGCGTGAGAAGTCAAACACCAGAACCCTGACCAAATTACAGCTGCTCATATAAACATCCGTCCACCCTCTGTGAGGTGGGAGAGTTGCCATTTTTATCACTGTCTTGGGCTCTGTATTTCCTAGCCAAGCCTTTAAGAGAAATCCCCTGGGCTCCCATGTCAGCGGTTCAGTAGCAATCAAGAGCTAGTTTGCAAAAAAAAACCAAAACAAAACAAAAACAAAACCCTGGAAAGCTTGAAAACCTTTTCGGGGCATAAAGCAACTTCTAGTTCACTAGTTTTCAACCACCGAGGCACAGCAGTGAGAAAGGATGCATATGGAAAGCATTGTTCACATAGCACTAGGTGTTTGTATACTTATATGCAATATATAGAATCATAATAAATGCTAACATGGGCTCTAAACCATTAAGCTGGTGGTAGATGAAGGGATAGGTTTGAGGAGAGATGCAGGAGAAAACAAAACGTGGACGTTGAACGGGGAAGCAATGATGCAGAGAGAAAGCTTGAAAAGGCAGAAAGCAAGCTGCAAGGTCTGGAGAAATGGGCAAACAAGAAGCGGACAACTGGGGAGCTGAGACTGAGGAGGAAACAGCAGTCGTTCAAGGAGGGAAAGTGTACTAGGCAGGAAAGGCAGCAGCAGTGATAAGGTATTGAAGCAGGGACATTGGGGTAGGAGATGGGGAAAAAGGTAGGGGCAGGTGGGGTTAGGGAATGAAAAGGGAGAGATGCAGGTGTGGAGAAAGCAGCAAGATCTGAGGAAGAGGAATAGTTCATGAAAGACAAGGAAGAAGGAAGAAGAAGCTATAGAGATAGCAGCAGTGAGGCTCCTTTTGGGAAAGATGGGATTCCTCATGCTGGCGGATCACAGTTTCATCTCTCTCCTTCTCTAAAAGGTCCAATTTAGGCCCCAGCTGGGTAACAGAGAAGGCAGACTTTAGTATTATCCAGTATATCATAATTATAATCTTTGCAGAATCATAGCTGTATCTTCAAGCAAAACAATATCCAAGGAGTTTCTCATGTAATTTAAACACGGTGGTAAGGATGGCAATGAACAAAGAAGAATCTCAGGCGGAACCAAGACTGCAGTACCTAAAACCAAGCCCAACTGCAGTTGGACTAGATGATCGTTGTAGGTTCCCTTCCAACTGAACTAAGCTAAATTATTCTATTCTGAGTAAAATATGTGATTACATTATTAATCATTTTGTGTTTTTCTTTAAAAAGAAATAAATAGGTGCTTTCTTTTGTTTATTATAGATCAGCAAAGGAAAAAAATAGGCAGGATGAGCGTTCCCAGAGAAGGCAAAGAAGGAGGGCTGTGCAAAGCATGAGATATCAGAAACGTGCTAATCCGAGGAAGGCAAAGGGGTAGCACCAAGTTGGCAAGAGAAAAAAAGTGGTTTAAAGGGTTTAAGAACGGGTGCATTGCTCAGTAACACTTTTAACATGTTTTAAGAAGGACAAGGCTTCATCGTTTGTCTGCACACAGCAATGTGCCTTACACAGGTCACTCACACTCACCCAGGTTAAAAAATTTCAGATTCAAAGAGATGGAAAGGAGGTCACTGTAGCTAACAAGTAGAAAGGAAACTCTGACACATGTGAAGAGAAAGAGCAGGACTGTATTAGTTTTACATAAAAGCCTTTGAAGGAATAAGTTTACAGAGGAGAGAAGAGAATAAGAAGGCAGAAGGGAGAAAAGCTTTTTAAACAAATGGACAAAGCTGGCAAAGGAACAACTGCTTACAAGCAAGTGAACAATAATTTTAGGCTGGAAATTAGGTTTCCAGCCACCAAAGAAATGAGACTCTGGAACAGCATTTCAGTAAGACCACTAGGACACAACAAATCTAGCTGGTTTAAAGATGGGACTTGATAAAGTTCTAAAAGGCACCATATGATATGCTTGTCTGTGTTTAAAGGGTGACCTAGACTCAGTGATCCAAGCAATCCATTCCAACCCTATGTTCTTTTTATTTACACTTTTTCTGTCCTGACAGACAAAATAGCAGCTTGTGAATACATATAATTTTATCAAAAGGAACTGAATGCTTAAGTCAAAGGAAACAAATGCATAAGTCAAAGTTGCCCTGAGGCAGTTTTAACTTGAGCAACTAACTTTTGAAGGGCCCAGCTCTTCTCTTGTGGTTGTGGAATTCTTGCTGACATCCTTAGGAGGCCCATGTGTGGACAGATTGCTGAATATGAAGTGGAAATTGGCAGAACGGATCAGAGAGGAGAATATAGCCCTCAGCAAATCTCTTTGCATCTTGCTGACCTTGGCAAATGTACAGCTATTTTTCCCAAGTAAGATAAGATGCTTTTTAACCATCTTCTCCAGTAAATAAGGCACAAAGATGGGAACATGTCTTCAGAGATTTCTCCTCATCGCTTGCACATATTTATAGAACATTTTCATTTAAGACAGCACAGAAAACAAAAAAAAAAAAAAATAGATTCTATTCTTGGCTCTGGGTGGCCTTGAGTAAGATATTTTGTCATGTAAATACTAGAAAGGACAACTAGGGTCAGTGCTCTGCTAGCCCTGCTGCTCATCAACAGGGAAGGACCAGTGGTGAATATGGCCATAGATGGTAGTTTGGACAGCAGGGACGCAGCCAGGCTGCAGGATCTGGAGGACGGCTTGGGAAGGTGGTTGCAGAGTCAGACCAGAGGACTTCTGGAGAGCAGAGTAGGTCAGTGGAAACTGCTATGCAGAATCCCCTGAAAGAAGCCAGAAAAGGGAGAGCTGACATACTTTTAAAGAAAACTTACCAAAAAGCTCTGGAATAAATGCTCTGTTTGTGCAGAAAGAGCAAGAACTTCACCAGTCTGCTTGGCTAATCAGGAAACTTCTTGATGAACCAAAAATGCTGAAAGGGAGCATCCAGGAAGTGAAAATAAGGAAAAGAAACAGAGGAGGAGCTTGGGCTTGGGCTTTTAGGGATGAAAGGAAAAGACCAAAGCCCAGCTAACACTAAGACAGAGTGGAATAATAGTAGGAAGAAGGGAATCCACAGGTGTGCCAGTAGCAGAAGGAAGGTCAGGGAAAATGCAGGTCCACTGCTGGATGGAGGAGACAACCTACTCGTCAGCAATTTGGAAAAGGCTGAAGTGCACAAAGCCTTCGCTGTATCAGTTTTCACAAGCAAAGGGTGCTCCAGACCTCTGTGAGTATTGACACAGCTTGGTAGGGAGAGGGGCAGCCAAGAGTGAGGAAGGAACAGAGAAGGCACCACTTAGAGGACCTCCATGCTATCAAATCCACTGGACCAGATAGGATACACTTGAGAATACTAAAAGTATTAGCTAATGTGGCTGGGTGAGCCTCTGTCTGTCATTTATGAAGAATTGTGGCTATTGAGAGGAGGTGTTGATGACTGAAAAAGGCTAATGTTTTCCTTATCCTCAAGAAAGGCATGAAGAATGAGCTGAAGAACTGTGACCCAGTCAGGCCGGTAGTTTCTGGAAAGGTCATGTAGCATTTCCAAATAATTCCCAAATACATAAAGGATAAGAAGATATTCAGAATATTCAACATGGATTTACCAGAGCAAAATATTTGAACACTTCAATTACTTTCTTTAATGAAATGACAGGCTATACACAATAAGAAAGAACAGAGGATATAACTTGTGCTAGTAAGTCTTTTGTCACATTATCCCACAGCATCCTCATTTGGAAGTTGAGGAAATGCAGGCTGAAAAAACAGACTGTAGGATGAGTTGAAATATGACTGAAACAACAGGTTCAAAAGATTAGTAATCAGTATCTTAACACATGGCTGTAGGCTGATATGAAGCAGAATAACCTGAAGGTCAATACTAAGATTTCTATTGCTCTCTACAACTTCCTAAGGAGGACAAGTGGAGAGGGAGGTGCTGAGCTCTTCTCCCTAGGATCCAGTGATAGGAGGCATGGGAAAGATTCATAGCTGTGCCAGGGTAGGTTTAGACTGGACATTAGGAAGCATTTCTTTACCAACAGGGTGGTCAAACACTGGAACTGGCTTCCTAGAGAGGTGGTGGATTCCCCCAAGCCTGTCAATGTTTAAGAGGCATTTGGACAATGCCCTTAACGACATGCTTTAACTTTTGGTCAGCCCTGAGGTGGTCAAGCAGTTGGACTAGATGATCATTGTAAGTCCCTTCCAATTGAAATATTCTATTCTATTCTATTCTCTTCTCCATCAATGACTTGGCCCTCCACCTTAAACAAAGTGCACCCTCGACAAATTTGCAGATGTTATTAAGCTAAAAATAGTGGCTGACACAGCTAATGACAGTGCTTCAGTCCAGTGGAAACATGAGAAATTTAAGGACTGGGACAAAAGAAACTTTGTGAAGTTCAATAAGGAGAAGTGCAAAGTGATGCACCTGGGGTAGAATAACCCCATGGGAACTGACTGGCTGGGTTGTGTCTCCAATTAAAATGATGTGAAGATCGCGGTAGTCATTAGGTTACATATGAGCTGGCAGTGTCCTGTCATCATGAATATAGCAAACCATATACTGGTCTCTACACCGTAGAGGAGTGTATCCAGCACCCTGAGGGAACTTATCCCCTTCTGCTTAGAGCTGCTGAAGCCACATCTGGAATAATGTGTCCAGTTTGAGGCCCCAGTTCAAGAAGGACACAGAGAAACTGGAGAAGGTCCAGCAGGCAGCTACTAAATCATAAGGAGTTTAGAGCAAGCGACCTACAAGGAGAATTTGCAGGGGCAGGTCTTGTGTAGAACAGTGAAAAAGACCCTAAGGGGCGATCTAATGACAACCCATAGGTTGTTGACATGTAGCTACAAACACAACCGACCAAAACATTTCTCAGTTGTCTCTAGATACAACAGTCAAGGCCATGGCTTGCAGCTTGGAAGGTTCAGACTGGCTGTCAGCAAAATGTTTTCACTAGGAAGTTATGCAGCACCAGAATTGGGGCCCATAGAGGCCATAGAACCTCCATCCTTGGAGGATTTCAAGTCTTAGTTAGACATAACCCTAGCTAAACCTGGTCTAGTGTTTGCTATGGTCTGCTTCAGGTGAGAGGCTGCACCTTCAGACAACCCCTCCAGCCATGTTCTCTATGATGCTGGGATCCCTCTGTGCCACAATTACCATGTCTCTAGAATGATGATGAAGATGCTGATCTTCTTTGGAATATAGTTCAATAGCTAGTAATGGGAAAAGACAAGTAGGTGGGAGACATTAATATTAAAATAACCGGCTATATGTATCAATATAGCTAAACTTAATCGACCTTTTAATTCAATATATACCCATATTTTTTTTACCATGAACTATATTTTTAATGAGAATGTTTCAGGCTGAAACTTGGAAATTTAAACTTTAAGGTTGGGAAACAGGATATTTTGGCAATTTTGACAATTTCAAGCCCAGCAAATTTTAAATAGGAAATTCGTCCAAAACTCCAAAATAAGAGCAATTTAAAGGAGTTAATCTTAAATTTCCTTTACAGTCAGTAAAGAAAGAGATTCTGCCAGGTTGTGATTCATCTCACCTATTTTAGGCATCTACTCTAAGATGAATCACTTCTACTAGTGCCAATTGCTTTACAATGACTATAAAAGGAGCCAAGGGTGACCAACTTCTGTAAAAAAGCCTGCACTTAGCAGCTGCATACATCTTACCCAAACAGAAACATTCTAACTCATTAATAACATGTATTTTCATTTAGGCTATTATATACAGCAAAGCATTGTTGAATTTTATGGGAAATGATTCCTGACATTTGCTTTGTGACCCTCTGAAAACTGGACATTGTGCTGTTGCAAAGGCATTAAAGCATGCAACCACTGAGATTTAGGGATGCCTCAAGTAATCACCATCCACCATGCACACCACATGCTGAAGGAAAACAGGAATATTAGGCCTGCTGTGCTGATCTTACTTTGAGCAAAGGATTGGATCAGATGACTTCCAGAGGTCCTTTCCAATCTAGATTATTCATTATTCCATGATTCTGTGATTAGCCTTCATGAATTTGGTTCGGGTTTTTTGTGGTTTTTTTTTTTATAAATTATTTATCCTTTAAGCTTCCACAATATCTCAATGCAATCACCTATGCAACCTGATTAGGTTTTATGAAGAGCAAACAAAAAACACAAAACAAACAAACAAAAGGAGCGCAACCTTCTGTTTATTTTAAATCTGCTGTCTGAACATTTAATTGGACTCCTGCTCTCTGAGCTCTCTACTGCACCATGTCAAAAAACGAGGTAGGTTATACTGTACACATTAATGTTGCTGGCATTGACTGTTACGAGGAAAGTTAATTGGGAATAGTTTTCTTAACCAAGAAAAATATTTAGCTTTCTGAACTTTTCTTGCACTGCATTCACAGAAAAGGACAAAAATCTCAACAGCAAGAACAATAACAACAAAATAAGAAAAAATAATTCCCCCAAACTGATTTGGATCAACCAGAGTATTTACTTCAATTTCACATTTTCTACAGTATAAATCACTGTTTTAATGGATATTTCCAAATGAAACCTGGAACATTGCTTTAAGGGACTTTGAAACAAGAGGAACTGGCAATCAGAAAAGTAGAATCAACAATTTTTGGAAATGGAAACTTTGTCAAAAGCAAAATGTTCTTATATTAAGGAATTTGTACTACATAATTGGGAAAAAAACTGCCCAGAAATTGCCACTCAGCTCTAGTTGTTAGGTATAAAAAATCCAGCACACTTCATTAACAGATTGCTCCCTACTAAAGTCTTCATGCAGTTTAGATTCATTTTGACGTGCAGAAACTCCATTTTTAAAAATACCTAAAAAAAAAAAAGAAAAAAAAGATCGCCTTATACAATAAAAAATGGAGGAAACAAAACCCTAATGAAGCTCTTATTACATTGAGAAAAGTCTTCTGGAGAAGCAGAGAGTGTCTGAGCAGGGAGCTGTGCAGCAGCCAGCTACCGAGAAACCAAATTAGCGCTAATTATATTACGGCTTGCTGTTGTGCGATCAGTGTGACTTCACCAAAGGAACTAGGCAGCGGTGTCACTAGGTGGCACAGTTCTGACACATTTACAGATCATTACCCAGCGCTAATGTCACTTCGCAGGGTGCAGGGTTGGGGGAACAAGGGGGTCTCTGAACATCACTCAGCTGTGTGTGATCTGTGAGTGGAAACTGCTTATCGGCTCCCGACGGGTACGAGATCCAAGCTGAGCTCTGTCAGCCGGGCTTGAAATTAACAGCAAGAAGTTGAGTGTTTCGCAGAAATGGCGTTTAAATCTAAACGCAGCTGGGAGATAAAGGGGGTAAAAGGGGTGTAGGATTTGGTAAGCGTTTGCTGACTTTGTAAGTCCTCAATGGTCCTCGATGATCAGCTCGGGTGAGGTGGTCTGTCGGGCCGTTACGGCTCAGAAACGTCGATTTCTTTAGGTAGCAATAACCAGCGAAAGGATGCACCTCTTCCACCCATCTTGTAAATCCATTTGCCAAAGTCAACTTTTACACCTCGACCATCTCGTAATAAGCAGTGAAGTGTGAGCTCCTGCTCCTGACTCCATCACATACCCACCTCGTTAGTGCTACCACGTCGCCCAATCCCTCTTGCCAGATACGAAACAGAAGGATCGGAGAAGGTCACTTCTGAAGGCTCCACAGCAGCTTCAAATTTCCTGACAGGCCGGCTTGAAAAACAGCCTGAATGCAGTTTCACTCATAATTATTTACATCCATTCATGTCGAGCTTGCAATAACAAAACACTTCTTGCCCTCCTCCCCACATTTTCTTTGTTTGCTTGCTGGCCTTCCACACAGAATCAATTCTCAAGAGCCTTAATTTTTTCACTTTTTACAGCTTGAGCACAGCATATTCCTTACCAGAATGAAGTCATAATAAATATGGGTTTTAAAGTTTGAAAAGGGATGGATAAAAATAACAGAACACTAACTTGGCTTTCCAGTCACCACACCTGATTTGTCAATCTGTTGGTCACTCTTTATGTAAAGGGATTGGATTCTCAAGATTTTATCAAAGGCTGATGAATGATTAATAGCAAGAATAAGTGTGCTATGGATGTAAGAGTTCTGAATTATAAATGGCTATAAGCGCACTAATAGAGGATATTAGAAAGGATGGTATGCCCATTATTTACCCACTGGGCATGGCAAAAATGGGTTCATCTTTAATAGAGGTGATCTATTAATTAGAAGTGACCCTTTACAAAGGACGTGTCTTTGACATGAAGGTATTTCGATGGAAAACTGTGCAGTTACCTTCTATAACCCTCTCACAAAACAAGGGGATATTTCTCCCAAGTACTGACACAGTTGTGGGTAGCAATTTTTATTTCCAGCAGCAAGGAAACCATTGTAGTGCTTTGGCTCTCAGCCAAGACTGCCAGCAACAACAGGAACATTTTTATTTTTTTTTTCTTAAAGCTATATTTTTGTTGAACAACTTTCTGGGAGATGATTGGTAGATTTTAAGGGGCTGATGGCTCCAAGCTGCCAACTCACTTTTAAAGTTCCTTAATAACTAGTGCTTTGCCCAAGGCTGTTATCCAACTAACAGGAATTTATACTGAAGGTTTGCTATGTAATGACTATGCTCACGGACATTACATGGTATCAAAACTATGACCTCTAGACCTAAGGGCATAAGTGGATAAAACTTCAGGTTTTGATTCCAAAGGGATGACCAGGAGTGCCTAGTTTAGGGTTGTATATTCTTTGTACATTCAGTGGAGATGGGCAATGCCTCCAAATGGCAATCCAGAAAGCACATACGCTTAGTGTGGGAGATGCTAACAGCAAGGTGAAGACAGGTTCTCTAGAGATTAGAGGCCAGTTCAGGCATGCATATTAGATATCATCAACCTTTGTGGTCCAAGAACTTTGTACTCAAGGCAGAGATATTAATGAGCAAAGCTTGGGTTTATCTTCTGGTAAGGAGACTACTCTGGTCAGCTTCAGATTGGTATTATTCAAACCACATCTCCTGTGACTGTGCTGCGATCTGCAGGCTCTTGAATAATCTTTCTAGAGAATACAAAGCACCCCACTTATTGAAACTGGACCAAAGCATAGCCAAAACACAGTGCACCATGGATGAAGTTAATCTGTCTACAGTCGAGCTCATTGCAGACACATCTCTACATATCACCTGTGGAGAGGTGTGATACTTCTGGGGTGTAGTCATCTGAAGAAGAAAGGGTCATCTGAAGAAGAAAGAACTGCACCTGAGAGCTAGCGACTTGCTTACAAAGGCAGTCCAGACAACTAGGATGCAACGTCAAATGCAGACGTCTTCTCTAAAGTTAGATATGATGACATTTATACAGAACCACAGTCAGATGTGATGATGCTCGTACATGTTGTGTTAGATAGTCCTAAGACTGCAAATAATTTGTGGGGCAGAACTAAAGGATTGTCCCTACAAGCTGAATGCTCTAACTATGGCCTGATAGTCTGGTGTTGATTGTGGGTGCCAGCCATAAATCACTCACGTGGCCTTAAGCTACTACACAGGTTCATTTCTCTAGTGCTGCTAATTCAGGGTTTGACAGTGAATGGGGAATATCTGGGTATTTTTTTTAGCTCTGGGAGATCCATAACTATATGAGAAAATCATGGCTTAAGAACGAGGCTTGGAAACAGAAATCTCAAAAGTAACCCCCATCCCAAATCTCAGAAAGATTTTTTAATGAGATTTCATTATTACTTGTTAAATGTGTGCTTTATATACGTAACACATGCCACTTACTATGTGTGTGTATGCTTGCTCACACATATGCAGGTTTGCACCTGAATACATTAAATACATAAAATTAATTTATATAAATACATATATAAATTTGAGGTCAGAACCATCTTTTTCATTAATGTCGATACAGCTCCAAGCACAACAGGGTTTCAGGCCGTTAGCACCTACATGCAATCACAGCACAAATATTAAATACCAGTAATGACTGAGTCTTTCAGAGACCCGAACAGTGCTAATATCAGAACCTGCTTTTATTTAAACATTCAAAGAAATTTTTGTTTTCATCCTTTATACACGCACAAGGATTTGTTTTAATTCAGCTTTCTCTTGTATCTGGCTGCCTCTTCACATTCTTCCCTACCTGTCTTTGAGTTGGTCTTTTTTTTTTCCCTCTCCTCTCTTAATCAAAATTAGAAAGAGATTGTGTGTGTCTGTTAAAAAAAGAGGGGTTTGGCTAAAAATAGTTCCCCAAGCCAGGATATATTACAGCAAACTGCTTTTGCCTCTGGATGTTAGTGGAGTTTCCTTTGTTGTCTTCTTTGATTGTTTCATTTATATGGCAGGTTAGACAACAGCAGACTCCTGTTATTGCCTTTTCTCAGCGGTGAATTTTTTTTTTTTTTTTTTTTTTTTTTTTAAAAGGCTTGGAGCCCCTGAGGACAGTCACTCCCTAACCACAGCTGGTGACAGGAGGAGGGTTTTTGTGCGTTCAATACTTAGAGCTGAGAGCTGACTGGTGAGAAGATTAACAGCAACGCTATTAAGTGGGATACACTGTCTCCATTTTTAAATTGCCTAGGCCTTTAATAAAAGAGGGAGAGAGAGGGAAAGGGAGACAGAGAACTCTTAACAGTATAACATCTTCTGTATGTTCACAATCCATTTCACCAGATGCTAAATTACTTTCTTTCCCTTCCCCCCTCCATGCACCCACCCCACTTTCTCTGCGTCTGGTGTCTAATGCTGCGTCTCGTTGCTCGGAAAGGAGTCCTTGAATCAAATTGCAGAGGTACTCCATTAAAAGGGAAGATTAGTGACCCAGGCTTCTGCTATAGAAGAGCATGCCTACGTGAATCCAAATTTCTCAGTCCTTGGGCTGTTTTAGAAAGTCTTTTTTTCCAGGAAACTTTGCATCATTAGCTGCTTTCTGGCCTCCAATTAGTCTTCTGGCTAATACTGTCAGAGCAGGAAATGAGGATGAGCAGATCTCTGAGACGGAAAGGAAGAATTTGAGAGACTAAACTTTTTCAGGGCAGTCAAATAGATTACTCAGGAATATATACAGGAAGCTGGCTCCCAGGGCTGAAGAGAGAATATGGGAAGGATTGGAAAAGGTGACTTCTCTCTTACTGTGCACAGAGTAGCGATCCGTGCCCCTGAACACTGGACTTTCCTAAATCCAACATTTGCCTTTATGCATATGCTGGGTTGCATATTGCCTTTATGCATTCTGACAGGGTTATGCACTGTTTCTGAGCTGCTCAGATGCCTAGAAATCAGAAATGCTAGTGTTAAGGAAATTTGGGAAAGGAGGAGCTGGTTCCCTGCTCTGCCACAGGCTGGGTGAGCGACCTTGGAGGTTGAATAGCATGAGATGCCCAACTCCTGCCTTGTTACAGGGCATTTCTGGTTTTCAAACACTGAAAAACCATGGAGAATCTTCTGGCTACATTCATACTAAATGGTTCCTCAGCATGCTCCTGTACACCAGACCTATGTCAGTTATATTGCTAAATTGTTATGCTTCCTCCAGCTAGCCGTGACACCCAAAATGCTCAAGCACAGCTTAGGGCTTATCACAAACCTGGGACTATTCCCAGAAGGCAGTCTGATGGTGATCATCTTCCACCACTTCGAGCTCTCTAAATCTGTGTCACCACCTAAGAAATTAAGCTTTTTGAATGTGGATCCTTACTGACTGCACAGGTGAAGCTAGTAGTGACACTCAGATATCTGCAGCAAGACCCTAGGAGTGAAAATTTGCCTGGCACAAACTGTCAAGCACATCCAGAAATCAGCTTTTAGGTGAGAGGAAAAACCCAAGTCACATCTAACACCCATGGCTCCTTCTCTGTGTGGCCGTGTTGCATTAGAAGCAAGAACCAAGCTGTTGATTAGACTTAATGACAACAGCAATCCATAAAGCAATTTTGCTTATGTTTTCCATCCTCTAAAACTGTCTGGATTTGGATGCCTTGCTTTACTCTCCACCACTACAATGGATTTTTTCAAGCCCTAGATAAGCCCTCTTAAGAAAAAACCGACTAATTGCATTTCAGATGCTCAGAACTGCAATTGCTGCCTCTCTGCATATTGTCAGTTAACATTTATTATTGATTAATGATAAAATCATAGAATCATAGAATAACAGGTTGGAAGGGATAGCAAGGAACACCTGGTCCAACCTTTCTTGGCAAAAGCACGGTCTAGACAAGATGGCCCAGCACCTTGTCCAGCTGAATCTTAAAAGTGTCAAGCACAATTTGCCCTTGGTGAATCTGTGCTGGCTTTTCCCAATCACATGCTTCATTTCACTTGTGATTAGCCCCCAGGAGGATTTGTTCCATAACTTTCCCAGGGACTGAAGTAAGACTGATGGGCCTATAATTTCCTGGATCCTCCTTTAAGCCCTTCCTGTAGATGGGGGTGACATTAGCCTTCTTCCAGTCTTCTAGGACGTCCCCCGAACTCCACGACTTCCCAGAGATTATGGAGAGCAGCCTCACAACAATATCAGCCAGCTCTCCTAACACCCCCGGGCAGATATTGTCAGGGCCCATCGATTTGTAGGGGTCAAGCTCCTCTAATAAGTCTTGACATAGTTACTGGCAACAATCCTGAGCATCTATTTAACCATCTACAGAACAGAGTCGTCAACAAAAGGTTTGGAAAAGACTCCAAAATGGCAAATAGGCTTTCCCCCTGCCACAGGGAAGGTGTCCCCTCTCTCTCTCTCTCTCTCCAATTTCTTACTGTTCTGTAAGAAAGATTTTCAGTGATGGATATTCCACAGCTTCCCTGGGCACTCCTTTACACTGTTTCATAGTTCTTACATTCAGAAAGACTTTGAGTTAATTTAGGGGGGATAAAAGGGGGGCACTGCTTAACCTAGATCTCCTGGCAAAAGTTTTAGTGCACAGTTTCTTTCCCATGGGATAAACCAAACTAGTCTTTAAAAATTACAGAGCTGGTAAAAAACATAAAATCCATATTTTTGAAAGAAGCACGTGGATTTTTCTTGGTGTTACTCCATTTCAGAATGTTTCCACCCTGGAAATTTGAATGAAAAGTACATTTATTTTGCTTTCCTCATCTTTGTTGTTTTAATGACAGTTGGAAAACGGAAAAAGAGACTCCTATACTTATTTATACACTGACATTTGCCCACAGGAAAAAAAACCAAACAACCCAGGATTTCTGAAGTTGAAATTTCAAAGGAGGGGGGGGTATTCCAACAGAAACCCATTCCTCTTTTCTGCTGGCTTTACTACAAACCAATGTGCAGTCACACCCCAGCCCTGCAAGTACTGACACATACAACTGGTTTCAAAAAGGATGGAGATCTCGTGTCTTGAAAGGGGTGACTCTCAGACACGCAATAAAGCAGATTCAAAAGTCTGAGCAGGATCAAAAACCTGAGCAGTTACATCCTGGCATCCCTTTAGGACCAAATTTCATCATCCTCACTTCCATTTACTAAGTGCTTTGCTCAGCAAGAAATATTACAGGTATTCTAGTCAAGTCTAGTCTCATCACAGTGTATTTGAAATCTTTCCAGTAGTCCTTAGTGCAATATGAATAACATCAATCAATTTTTGTTCTCTCAACACTCCTTTATTGGAAGAAGCATGAGTGTGGGGTGTGTTTTGTTTTGTAACTTTTCAGAAATACTACACACACGTGCATGTGCACATACCTGCAGGTTTGTGTTACAGAACATAAAGCAGAGACCTGTGCTGCTGATTTGAATGGAAGAAAATGAAGTTTAGGGTGACCTTGGGTATTTTGGGGAGTTTAGTCCAGAGTTTGAGGGCTGCACCCCTAAAGCTCAGCTTCCACTAGATTAAATATAAAATTTAAGGAAGGAACAAATGAAAGGTTTTATGTTTTAGTGGCTGATGTGATAGTAGAAGCAATCCAGCCGTTAGGTTCAAACTGCAACCCATGACTGTGCTGCTCCATTTTTATGCTGCTGGACCACCTCTTTGCTCAAAGGAGGGAACAGCAAGGAGCCTCACAAAAGGTTTTGTAAACCACCACCACAATATCAAGGAATGCCCTGTGAAGTATTATAAAAAGTGGGCTGATTTAGATGTACTATGGTGACCTTAATTTCAGTATTTCCTAGTTTGGGTGCCTCATTTTGCAGCCTGTAATGGTGATGTCTTATGTCTTTCTGTGTTCTCTTACGTGAAGAGGGGTTTGTATTCAGTACCAATATGATTGTGTGTCTGTGCCTATTTAGAAGAGAAAGGAAGAGAGCAAAACAGTATTTAATTTTTAAAAGAAGCCTGTTTTCTCCTGAATCTGATCCTACATTTTCTGCAGGAAGAATTAAAAATGTCTCTACTCAGCTGCTCCTACTGGCAATAATGGCCAACACAAAGCATATTGCTGCTCAGGTCTTGGTCCAGGAGATGGATCATTGCCAAATTCTGTCCTGGATCAAGCAGCAGCCCAAGGTCTAATGTCAGAGTCTACATACAGGGGAGCCAGCCTTGTCTGAAGACTAAGTTCAGAGAAAGGTTTCAACACATGGGGGTAATTAAAAGGGACCACCTAAGTCACTGAGTTCACTCCTTTGAAGCTACAGACAGCTACAAAGGGAGCATGGGAAGCAAAATGATCCACAAATTGTTCTTCCCACTTGACAGACAGAAAACACTTTACAGAAAGCCTGTAAGAAACTAACTTTCTAAAAGAAAAAAAAGCAGAAGACAAGTCATGGCTGATAGCCTGCAGTAGCAGCTCATTCCTTAGCTGAGATTTGAAGTGGCAGTGAGCTTGAGGGGAAGTTCTCCCAGGAGCAGGGACATATAAACACACGTACTCTCTCACAGAGATGGCCACATCCAATAGCCATGAGAAGAGCTGGAGCCAAACTTCCCTTCAACATCATCATCACGCCATGAAGGTTTAAGACATGCAGGTGTACAGTCCTACTGCAGTTTGCTGGAATTTGGTTCTTGAGGATAAAATTCACACCGACTGCTGTGGAGGGCACTGCTAACTGTAAAAACAGATAGAAAATTTGGGGCCTTCTGGGAATTAGCTGGGTGATCTTTTGCATCCCTCAAAGAAATATCTAGGCATGGGCCCTGATACCCCACGGTCAGTCTGCAATGGGGAGAAGAGCTCAAATCCCTGTGCGTCAGGAGCTGCAATAGAAAATAGCATAGAGTCATAGAATGGTTTGGGTTGGAAGGGACCTTAAAGATCATCTAGTGCCAGCATGGACACAAGCAGGCCACTCCAGCCTAGGACAGGCCTGGTAGAGTGACCTAATGAAGCAGTGCTGGCTTGGCATCTGTATCCCAATGTGAAAGGGGCAGGAGACCCCTTTTCCCACCATAGATGCAAAGATTGTCTGACAGAGAAAGGAAGACCTGCTCAGGTCTCCGAGGCAATTTCTAGGATACGTCGCTTCCTATTGTAGATGCTGGGATATCGCCCCTCAGCACCATCTTTTAGTCTGTGCCTAAAGTTACAATCTGGACCACAATAGCACCACAAGAAGTTTACATCTTTATTAAAGCATCGTGTACGGTTAGCAAAAAGAAGATCAACAGCATAGCTTTAAAAGACAAAGGAGCGAGGAAAAGGAGTCTCCTGACAAAGTCACTTCTCGGAGGACTCAGCAGAACCTGAGGAAGCCCAGCCTGCTTTAAATGACAAAAGTTGGGGGAGCTATCAGCCAAAAACACACTCCTCACACTGGCAGCCAGGTTCAAGCCTCTTTCCCCTCCCTCATTGCGGAGCCTTTGTCCTCTTGCCAGAAGCCTGCCTGCAGGCAACATCCAGCTTTCTAATAAAGCAGCTCCTTTGTCAATGACAGTAATGATTATCTCCTACAGCTGCCCGTGGTGTTGCATTTTGTAACACAATTTGGCCGCCTTTGGCCCCGGTTAGTTCTATTTAACGTACTGCAGGGGGTTCACTGTTTGATCTCTAATTGATATAATTGACTGGGAATAATCAGGGCAGCTTTATAGATTTTTATTGATAGCTAATTTTCCTTCATCCATTGTTTAATTTGATAAGACTATAACCTAATTTATTGCCACTCTGATAGGGATCCATTACCCTTTTGACAAATGCTTCTGGGGCCCACTTGTCAGCAACTGATTTGAAAGAGCTGTTAAGCCTACAGAGCCCATCATTAGTTAATGGCAGTTTAGAAAGCTAATGGCATTATAAATTAAGATCAATAAGTACATGGAAATTACAGTTGTTCAGCAAGACACCACTATATTATTAAACAAACATAATCCTGTACCTTTGGTTAATGCACACACAGGGAGCTTCCGAGTGAGTTTCAGAGCCGAATAAAGCCAGGTGATTAGCAAAGGAAGAGCTCTTCTCTGGTGCTGGAATTGCCAGACTAATTCCTAAAGGATCTTTGCAAGAAAAGAAAGAAGCCAGCACTGCTTTATTTTGCTGTATAAGCAACCCGAGGCCTCAAAACACCCTTGTGCAAAACAATACCCCTCTCGCTTCCTCGGGTTTTGATCTGCTCCACAACACTTTCAAATGCATAATACAAAATCAGCAAAGGAGAGGCTCCTGGATTTATCCCAGGGATAAAGAAAAGCAAACATAGTATCTCTCGATACTTTTACATAGCTTCCTCTTAATTCCTCACAAGGCTTGATTGGCATTGAGTGATGTTTGATCACTTTGGGCCAAAGCAGGCTGATGTGCATGTTGAGATTTTTCCCAGCAAGGCACAGTGATCTAATGAATACAGCAAAGAACGGGATGTCAGAAAGCCCGGAGTCGGCTTTGGCTTCACCACTGACTAGGTATGGGACATGGAACAAGTGACTTTAATCTCCTATACCTCTTTGCAAGCTCATTCTCTCTCAGCTACCTAGATTGAGGGTTAGGCATTGGGGAGCAAGGATGTCTTGTTCTGGCTTTAGTACAGAAAAACTTCAACCTCAGCCACGTCTCTAGGCCTTGAGGTAATATAAATAACCAGGGCTGAAGCGAGCATGGAACAGAAGAGATAAGATAGGTGGAATAAGAGGGAGAACCATAACAAGTCCAGCCATAACCCAAGATCTGGGTGACTTGCAGAAGATACGTTCCCACGGACCGTCTAGGATGTCTACGCCAAATGTATTGCCTGGTTACGTGAGTCACTTACGCGAGTCAGATACCTAAGGTTAGGTGGGTTAGGTTAGCATGGCCATCAGCTCAGCTATAACAGTCTCCACGGGGCGAGCCAGGGGTGGGCCAGCAGATACCCTAGCATTTGAGTCAGCTGGAGCTGAAGTATTGCAAGAGAAGAGGAAAGCGTGTCAGTGCTGCTCAACCAAATCCAAGACCCTTGCTTGGATTTCATTTTGAACACAAGACTAGTCTGAAGACAGGTCTGATGATAATTTAGGTGTCCCCCGATACCTAGCAGTCTTTGAAACATGACAGCAATGCGCCACAGTCACCCTGGCTATGATGACTGTAGAGGAGCTCCACCAGCAGTGGATTGGTCCCATGACCTGCTGCTTGACTTTATGTCCTACTTTGGACGCGGTGGGCTTTTGTAAGCCTGAAATCTCTTTTTACCCTAGTTCAATTCTGATGAAAGTCTAAAGGCCTGGTTGGAACAACCCTCTAATTTACTTCAGAGTAGGTGAAGACAGAAACAGGATCTCTTGCTTCAGCACAGCCCTTGCCTTGATCGCTGCCTCCCCTTCTGTCATCCCAGCCTCATTCAGACATGACTGGTAGGTAAATCTTGGTGATCCAGATACTAACTTCTGACATATTGAGGTCCTTCTGACTGTATAATTTCATTTTTAAGACAATCAAGATAAGACAAACTACTAAATTTGTCAACAGCTCATCCATATTGACAGCAAGTTTGGCTGATTTACGCATAATCAGCTTATTGGGTAGAAAGACTATTGGGAATTTTAGTTGTTTCCTTAATGAAATAATGGCTCTTCAGTCAGAAGTTATTTACAGTGGCCATACTACTAGCAATAGGGATGTAATATTACAATTCTGTCTGTCCTGCGATTGCCTTGCACAAGTTAACTTTGTGTTATGTCAAAGTTTTGACCCAGAAATAAAATTTATTTCCTAAGTTGAGGTTCAGCTTACATTACTCAGGTATCTCAAAATTAAGAGTAAGCTCTTGGCAACTTCTTGAGGCAGAAGGAAAACATAGGCAGTATCTATGTTAGTATATAGTCTGGACAAATAGGATTGGATTTGTAGATTGAAGCAATCCATGCTGCAGTCCCAACATCCATGCTGTAGTCATTTCAGAGGGATTTCACTTTGGCTGAATTTGTTCCCATTCCCATTCATAGTTAGAAAATATCAGGTACAATTCTAGAGTTTATCTTCTGGTTTAACTTCATTTGAAAGTAATCCTGTTTGTGCACTCTGAAACCAAATGAACGAATGAATTGTGATGAACTGAAGTGCATTAAATGGAGATGATCAAGAGAATCACAGCAAAAGAGCACTCCAAATTGCCAGGAAAAAAAAAATACTGATAAATATTTTTATTTTAAGCACTGCCAGTTAGTCATCTGCTTCAAAATTAGCCTCTTAGAAAAGTCTATTTCTTCCCATTGACTATAGGAAGAGCTTAGATAACTGGATCAGGCTTAGGCATGTAATTCTTTGACACCTGTATTATAGCAGATAAACGTCCTTATTTATCTGGTAGCAATGATGGACCCAAATCCTCTCCAGAGTCTTATTGGCCAAAGCACCATAAAACACAGATAGCGAGATAAAGATGCGCTCTTGACGCTAAACATGCAAGGCAGAGCTGGAATAGGTGAGGAAAGAGGAAAATGAAATAACTCACTGAATATACATGACAACACAGCAAATAAGCAGTGAGACTTCAGAACTGACAGCTGCTTTTGAAACACACTTCCCCCCCCTTCTCATGTTATAAACTGATACAGCTCCAGTGAATTTAAGACATTTAAACACAACGAGGACCTTGTCACTGCTCTGGGAGGTTGCTTGGTGTAAAACTGGAACTTTGATATGTGAATATGCTCCAGGTGGATCTCATAGGTACCAGCAGGTGAGTTTTCACTGCTGACTCTTGCTACCAGTGCAAAGCCATGGCAGCAGGGAAGGCAGACCTGATGGTCTGGAATTGGTTTGGCCCACCAGTGACAGAAGGAGCACCAGCCAAATTTGCTCTCCAACAGCTGAGGAGCAAAAAGGACCAGATTCAGCATTAAGTGACTTGTATCTCGCAGCTGGCTTCAAGGGGAGCAATGGATGTAGACTGAGAAAAGTATTTATATTGCTGCTGAGTTAGACTGAAAAGCCATCTATCTGTCTGGAAGAATAAAGCACAGTTCCTGCTGCAGATTGCCCAGATCCCCTCACTGAGGATTTATAAGAAGTAAATTGAACTGGGCAAAAATGGGAAATTAATCCTAACCTCAATCTCCTCTTGTGTGTTTGCAAATCAGGAGCAACTCTACTAAAGTCTTGGAGTTTGTTACAACTCTCTGCATAAATCTGAAGCTCACTGAAGTTGGTAGACCCGATTCTCCGTGATGTGCAAATAGATGTATGGTCACTGACCTCAAGTCGTTTACATTGCCTGCACTTCAGTGAAGTGCATCTTGAAAGCTGGTGCTTTGACCTAAAGGAGATATACAGTGCAAAATTATTTTGAAAGATATAAAAATGGAGTTACCTTATTATTTCTTTATATAAACTTTTTCTTTGTCTGATGCTACTCGCTGTAGCCCTGTGACTCTGCTATCAGCTTAGGAACTGGGTGTTCCTGCCCCACTAGTTTTGGTGTAAAAAATAAATTTAGGCTCCTAAAACTCAACTTGTACAGACTTTGCAGCTCAGAAAACTTTGGTCAAAGTCTAGATACTTGCTTCTCCCAATCAGTGCCGCAGCAGTAAAATGCAAAGCCAAGGAACCTCCATCCTCTTACGCTTCTCCTGCACCCAAGGCAACAAAACTGGCCCTAAGACAGTAAAAATATGACTATTTATCCCCTAATGAAACAGAGCCAAGGCAAGAGCCACAGGGAGAAGCAGGGGATGGTGGTGGAGGGAAGAACTAAACTGCCTGTTCACTTGAAATAAAGCAGGCAAGATTACGAGACTCACGTACAATTCTCCACGGTCCCTAAAGTCTCTTGCGAAAAGGTAGAAATGAACTAATTTATTAGTAAAATCACATCAGGGGCAGTAATTTCATGTTAGTGAATTTACATGTAATAACATTAGATTTCCAGCCCTCCATATCAGCACACTGTGGCCCTCTTGGATGATGAATGAGCTGCCTAAAGAAAGATGATGGTTTGATTGTTTTCGCAGTGAACGGATCAGCATTTTAATTTCTTGCCTCTGTGTTTATTGCTTATTTGGCCCCTTGCTCAGCTTGTAAAAACTTGGCTAAATGGAAATGAATAAATGTAATTACTGTGGGTGACAGTGGTAATCTGTGTGGGTTTTTCATATTGCCTTTGCCAACGTTAATCTAATCACTAGAGAATATGTGTCACTGCACAAATACACTGACAGAAAGCAGAGTCCTCTGTCAGTGCCAAAGATATGGAGGCTGGAAGGAGTTCCTGCCTGGGCGTCTATTGCTGGGACAAGGCTTTAGTGCACTGGCCTATAGATGATGCATATCATCACCTTTATATACTATAAAACCTGCCCAGGAGAAACAGCAGTGATACAAACCAGTGCTGGAACTGAATGTAAGTTTTTCCCAAGCATTGTTGCCTGTCGGATCTCTCCAAGAGGCTTGACTGACAGTGGCTATGTGTGTTATGGTCACCCCCCAGATGATATCTGCTCCCTACTTCTCTGCCCCTAAGCTCTGTTCAGTATAAGCCTGTCTTACCTTATGTATGGGTGGCACAAGCTTTGATGGAGCCATGGCTCTAGGACTGGGCCACTATTTATTTTTTTTTTCCACAGTAACATGTAAAAAAATGTACATCAAAATAACAGACATGTTGCCTAAGGCTTTGCTCGGCACTGCTCTGAGGAAACAGATCCGGTGCCTGACAAAGTGTGTAGATGTGAATTTGTGGAGATATAATCTCCGTGTTATTAATGGGCAACAGAAATTCAGAAGGATTAATTGATTTTCCAAATATCACACAAGAAGTTGGATTCAGATCTACGTCCAAACACCTGCATTTAAATACATATATTCTTGCATAGCTGTATAGATATTAATTATGTATTGAAGCTCCCATTCTAGTCAATGGAAATCACAGGGGGATTCAGCTGCCTATGTTCTTACTTATATAGGTACTTAGTGCCATTTAAAATGTCCGAGAGATATCTCCATGAGCCTGGCAGACATAACACAGGACTTAAGGAACACTTACACCCTTCTGATGAGACGGCTGGAAGCCTGGAAGGACAATCTCCAGCTACACTTAGACAACAGAGAACTGGGGGTTATTCAACTTCCCAAAAGTAGATGTCTGTTTTGGGATAAGCTGAACTGCTCTCTCAGCTTCATAGTTTGGTTCCCCATTGACTATAATGAGTGCATAGACATGTCAGTTGTCCCTTTATTAGGCCATTTGAGACACCTCGGGGTATTCCAGCATTAACAAAAACATCCCTGGGTTATCAACACTGTTTTGGTCATAAATCCAAACCATAGCACCATACCAGCTACTATGAAGACAACTAACTCTAACCCAGCCAAAACCAGTAGAGCTAAGAAGGTATCCTCTCTGAGTACTAACAAACTCATGTCAGTTCTATCTGCTATAGGTCCATATGTGTCCTCAGTCACTTTATCTGAGCATCTCTCACATGCATGATAAGCCATCTGAGAAGCTTTGGTTACCTGCCAGCTGTAGGAAGCAGCTGAATGTCCAAACAGTGAGTGCTTTCATCTGTGGTCATTTCTGAATGGACTTAGCACTGTGTGTGTCCAGTACAGAAGTAGATGGAAGGAAAATGACTTGCACGGGAAGCAGAAAGACCCAAATTATGTTCATGAGCATTTGCAATGTGCCAGCCAGAGGATTTATGGGGGTTGAACAGAAAAGAAACAGTATTTGTCATGTGAATGCGATCTCAAAACATCAAGAAGCATCAGGAAGTTTCATGCTGTGCATAATTACTCTCTTTCCCATCATCACAAACACTGAGAATGTCCTCAGTGTTGTCCAAAAATTGTATGAAATCTGGGCATGTGCCCAGGGAGATTATAATTAGAAAAGTCATGAAAAGAATGAGAGAATGCTGGCACTTATTGCAAGTGTAATACCAATTCAAAACACAAGGGTGGTTTGGTGAAGCAGTTCTGGGAATTAATGATACATGATGCTGTTAATAACTTCTTCATCTTTTGCTTAACTCAAGTGAGATGAATAACACCCTATGAAAACTCATTCACAGGAACATGATTTGTGACTGGTTCTTCCTTTGGAGCAAGAGAGGACAAGGAGCCAAAATGAAAGTGATAGGTCTTTGACATCCCTAATATCTACAATCCAGTATCCCATCTCCTATTCCCTGAACTGTATACATGTACACAAAACACATACAAAATAATACTCCATATTAGAGTTGGAGAACTGAGGCACAAAGGCCATAACTGTACTAGTAAATCAAACATTTCCAGGACACACTTTGCCCCAAAGCCATCCCACATTATCTGGATGTGGCTCTGCAATTAAACTCTCTTAGCCTCCAGAATAAGGTGATCACACCCAAACTGCCCACTGGGAATGGTCCACAGCTCATGCGATCTCCTAAAATACATCCAGGAATTGGCTAGGAAGGGGCCCAGTTCACTTGTCTAAGCTACACTGGCAGAAGTTCCAATACAACCATGGTGATGGCCACTGCAGATGCCCTGAGATAGGTGCATGGGATGATTTCTTCACTGCCAGATAAGAAGAATCAACAGCAGTTCTAGGATCCTGTCAAGGTTTAAGCCCAGCCAGCAACAAAGCACCATGAAGCTGCTTGCTCAATCCTCCTCCACCGTGGGATGGGGAGGAGAAAGTATAAAGAAAAGCTCGTGGGTCGAGAAAAGGACAGGGAGGAATCACTCACTACTCATGGTCTAGAGCAAAAGACAGGCTCAACTTGGGGAAAAAACAAAATCAATTAAATTTACTACAAATCAAATCAAAACAAGGATAATGAGAAGTAAACCCAAATCTTAAAACACCTTTCCCACCCTCCTCCTTGTTGGCTCAACTCCACTCCCGATTTTCTCCACCTCCTCCCCCCGGCGGTTCTGAGGGCCAGGGAATGGGGGTTGGGGTCAGTTCCTCACATGATGTCTCTGCCGCTCCTTCCTCCTCAGGGGGAAGACCCCTCACTCCTCCCCTGCTCCAGCACTGCATCCCTTCCACAGGAGACAGTCCTCCACAAACTGCACCAGCGTGGGTCCCTTCCATGGGCTGCAGTCCTTCAGGCACAGCCTGCTCCAGTGTGGGCTTTCCCAAGGTGTTGCAGCCATTTTGGGGAGCCTCCGCTCCCCTCTGTGAGCTGGGGGGGACAGCCTGCCGCCTCACCATGGGCTGCGGGGGCATCCCTTCCTCTCCCTCCTTCACTGACCTCAGTATCTGCAGAGGGGTTCCTCTCACATTCCAATCCCTCCACTCACTGCAGGTTCCCCTTCTTAAATCTGTTCTCCCACAGGTGTTATCACTGTCACTGACGGGCTCGGCCTTGGCCAGAGGCGGGTCCAGCTTGGAGCTAGGGAAGCTTCTAGCAGCTTCTCACAGGAGCCGGCCCTGCGGCCCTTCTCCCGCTACCAAAAGCCCACCACACAAACCCAAACTGGATCTGAACTTTGACTGTTTAGGAATAGTTTTAGCCATGAGGCTACCTCCTGGTACCAAAGTTCAGCCTTTCATAACTCTTCTCTTTACCTCCTTTCTGTTGCACCTGATATCTGCAACCAGGCATCTCTTAACCACCCTTCCTAAACAGCCTTTTATACACTTCTGCCACTCCATTTGTTTTCTGTAGGTCAGCACTGGCTGGATGAAGCACCAAGTACAGCAGCCACCTTCCGTGCCACCACTTTGGACCTTTCTGAATGTGCTCCTCAGATTTCCAGGCTCAGTCCCACACCTCTCGGGGCTTTGAGGCCAACAGTCAGTGTGGGAAGGGACGGACGTTCACATCTTTGTCAGATCTACAGCTGTGCTCGGAATCACTCCACGTAACCCCTAAATGTTTTGCTGCCTCTTAATCTCTTCCCCAACTCTTTCACTGTGCAACTTATACTCAGTTGGATTTGTTTGACTTACTTAGGCCCTTTTGTACTTACTTCTGGCTGTTCCACGCACAGTTTATGCACCAATTTAACTAAATCAGTTTAGAAACCAATTTAGTTAAATCAGTACAAACCCCTTGGGTAGAACCAGATGGAGAATACCTTTAATTGATTTAATGTGAGTCAGGGTTTTTTTAGTTGATATGCCCTATTTTCTTGTTGATGTGTATCAGGAATAACCCACCATCAACAGGAACATGGTCTCTCACATCTATGAAAGGGGGAATCTGCCCATGAGAAAATAGGTCCGTTTATGTTCCCAAGGTATTTGAATAAGGCCTTTGTTTTTTTCTTTTGCTCCTCCCACTCCTGGTGAGTAGCTGCCTTCTATGCTTAAAATAGTCCACTTTTTTTTTTTTTTTTTTTTTTTTAATATAATGATTCATTTGAAGAGGTGAGAGGGGCAGAAGGCTCTGGAGAACTATAACGGGGTGGAAAGGCAACTCTACAAATACAGTGCACGTCACTAGTGACTTGGATGTTGTAACTATCCTTTGAATAAAAAAGGCTTGAAAAAGGAGTCCGTTTAACACTTTCACATTTTATAAACCCTTACATTAGCCAGGCTGAGAAGAGACCGATTGTACAGATATCCTTCCTGCAGGTTCCTCCTGAGCAGAGGCTGAGAGAAACTGGAGTGGGAAAGGAACCCACCACGCTGCCCGTGCCCCATCTATGGACAGAGATCTTTGTATCCCATTTTCTGTCCTTCATGGACATTACATTATTGTTTATGCAGGAACAGTCAGCAAAATAACTCCAAATTAATTGAAGGTGGGAATTTAAATTGCATTCAGCTGGACATAATTCTAAAGGAGCCTAAACTCTGTCTTGTTTCATCCAATGTTAAACTGAATGAAGCAAAACTGAATTAAAGCCACTTTAATTCTGAATGAGAGAGTCCACACGGTGTTTTAATTTAGTTGAACTAATCCACTTCAAAAATTAATTCAGATTAATTTTCCTCAGTATCCCTGAGCAGATCTGCAAAGCTGCCTGAGGGAGCTGGGAGCAATTTCCCTGTATATGGAAATTGAACGAAATAGGCCCCAGTCCAATGGCAACTCCACAATAGTGCCTTGTGTGAGCACTGTTGTTCCAGAATTAAATAAAGAATCATTTCAGATTATCTGTTGTGCTCTATGCCCTCATCCTGCCTTCCTTCACAATAATTTCCTTAATCCCAACGACATGAGAATTGAACCATGAGGTATCCAAATCCCATACCTAATTTTCATCCACAAAATTAAATGACAACATGGAATAGCAATTTAGGTTCTAGTTATTTTTATGGGAAGCTTTCCTTCCAAAATGAAAATAAACATGCCTTCACTCTATTCTGAAGGGCTTTGAATTTCAATATATCTGGGGCTAATTGGAACCCTGCAAACCAGAGTCAAACTGAAACTCTTCAGTTTAGCATACATTGAACTAAATGTAGTGAGACAAGTATGTGTAACAAAAAAAAAAAATAATAAAAAAGAAAGCAAACTGACTTTTAAAAGCTGCAATACTATGTGTTATATTAGTGCAGGAGAGAGTTTGATATATTCTCCAAATAAGTAGTACATTGATGGTATGTATATAAAGTTGCAATTGAGGACAAGTTTTTATTTCAATTACATTTCCTCCTGATTTCTTAAACTTTTCTTTTTTTCTTTTTTTTTTTTAGAGATAATGAGTAGGAACTTTGGAAACTTCTCTGCCTTTTTTGCATCTCATTTTTATAGTGGAAAAAGGTTTTGGCTTTATTTTTCTCAGGATATAAAGAAATGGATTCTTTCTGAGAAAACTAAGCTATTTAAACTTTTTGAGATACAGTTTGACAATGGCCTATAAAAATACTAAAACATGGGAAAAACAATGCTCAGCCTTTTGTACTAACACGGTACTGCAACTTGTGAACCCATGATAGCATTCTCACTTTGAGGCAGCCAGTTTCAGAAAATCAATAATCATGCAGTAGCTCTTGCAGAAGGACTTGCAGGCACAAACCAGACTTTTTTTTGCCACTGGGAAACAGATTTTACTGCTGAGCTTCTTCACTAAAAATAGTGTCTTTAGGTCATAGTCATCAGTGAATCAGATGAAAGTATTTCTTCCATTTTCTTCATTACTCCTTTCTCTTAGCATCTTTATTTTCCATTGTGCATTGTATAAAATGGTCATATTTAAAATATACGTTTCGGATCCCTCTTGCAATCTGGATGAGAAAAACCAGCATGTTCTGCTTAGCTCATCTGGAGGGATGGTTATGAGAGAGATTGTACAGAAGGGAGCTTGTTACAGCAAATAAACTGATATTAGAATGTAAATTCTTCTAATCTATTCATTATCTCTTTTCGAGACGTAGCTGTTAGAGCAGTGGGTGGAAAAATGTCTCATTTTTGTTGAACGTCCTGTTGGTGGCAGCAGTTACAGTACATTTAATACATAAGCAAAAGTAAGAGCCTGTTCTGGCCAGGTAGCTCCAAAATGTCATTTACAGGCAGAGAGGTGATCTCAGGTGATGATCTCCCAAAAGCTGATGACTTTGCTGTGGCTTCAGCAATTCAACTTACACAGAAAAAAACAAGGGGGGGGGGGGGGGGGGGGAACCAACCCCAAACCAAGAACTGGGTCCCAGGAGCACTGCAAGACAAAACTGTGTATGAGAGCAAGAGGTGGCAACGCTGTGCAAATAAAAGATGAAGTTGAGAGCTCGGTCTGGTCTGCTTAGCTGGGGAAATGATGGGCAGTGAAAATGCGGAGGGAGAAAAGGAAGGAGGCAGGGATGGAGACAGGGATCACTGAGATTAGTGATTAAGATGGAGAGTTGAAAGCTTGGTGTTGTCCAAGTCGTTTGCTTGTATGCCTCATGAAGACGAAGAGGAAGAGGACAGAGAAAAAAGACTAGAGGAGGACAGGAGCATCGGAGGAAGAGCAGCACAGTTTGCCAATCAGAACCAAATCATTAAATCCTCTCCTTTTCTCTCTCTTTCAAGCAGAAAAAAAAGAGAACTCACAGCATATAAGTAAAACCTCCTTTCCTCCATCCCTTTTTCCTTGAGAGATCAGATTTTATTGTGGGGGTAGTGTAGAAGCAGAATTTTTCATATTTTGCTGTTGATTTCAGGTGTTTCTGGTTTAGCTGCCCAACTCGGGTCACTCTCAAGAGTGGCTGCCTCTTTCAGGATTGTTGTGGGCATCCACACTGGAAATGCACCATCTTTAAGTTAGATGGGCATACAGTTATTGAAGCTGAGGAAGTTCCTGAAAATGATGGAGAGATGGAGAGAAACATTTTACCAGGGCCTGTAGTAATAGGACAAGGGGTAACGGTTTTAAACTGAAAGAGGGCAGATTTAGATTAGATATAAGGAAGAAATTTCTTACAATGAGGGTGGTGAGGCACTGGAACAGGTTGCCCAGAGAAGTTGTGGATGCCCCATCCCTGGCAGTGTCCAAGGCCAGGCTGGATGGGGCTTTGAGCAACCTGGTCTAGTGGAAGGTGTCCCTGCCCACAGGGGAGTTGGAACTAGATGATCTTTAAGGTCTCCTCCAGCCCAAACCATTCTATGATTCTATGATCTATAATATAGACATAACACAATTTGACTTAAAGGAAGCAATTAGTCACTGCATGTCTCTCCCACTAATTTAGACTCAGATATTTCACCATTTCCCTTTGATTTATTGGCCTCACTCATTTTAAAAGGAGACCAGTAGTCCAGTTACAAATTTTTGTAGCATAAAGGGATCTTTTGTCAGCATGTCCTCTCTGAGGTCTGGTACTTTCCTGTCCAATGGAGAGACTGGAGGGACTATGGATAAAGAGGGAGTTGGAGGAACAGACAGAGAATCCTGTATTGCAGGTACAATTATGAGATAGTCTACACCTTTTTATGGATTAGGAGTGGATCCTGATACTTTATTGCACTGCTGAGAAAACTTCCTGTAGATCTTTAAAAGTATTTCTAATGCCAGTTTCTGCCTTGTAGGCATAAGACTTTGTACACTAAAGACAGTACTGGAGCTCTGGAAGAGAGGATGGGAAGGTATTTTGTACCTGTGAGTTGCAAACCCTTTTGTGGAGCAAGCAGTCAGCACAAACTGTGTAAACTCACTTTTCTTAAACAAACATTCCAGAAAGTAAAGAGTTTTCAGCATTTTCAGGGAGCCCCCAAGCTCCCATTGCCAGCTAGCAAAGCTGGATTGTCTCCCTTACAGGCAGCCGTAAAGTTCCTTGGAAGAAAATGAGAAGAGAGGAAAACAAAACAGACAAACCTCAAAGTCCCCAAGGGAATGAATAGAAATAAACACAGTCAATGTGGAAATCAGTGTTGATTCCTGCCATCAGATTCTCACTCAGTTTGACCTCAGGAACAGCACTGACATGTACCAGAGGGCAGGGAGTAGGAAAAAAAGGTAGGACACATGACTTGTGCAACAGGCAAAACTGATGTGTTTTTAAGAAGCACTGTGCCTTGAAGTTGTTAATATAAATGACCTTCTAGTAGTTATACTTAGCTACTATTTAAATATGCAGTAGTAGCGGAATTTCTTCCAGTGCGTAAAGCCTTTGGTAAACCAAGAGCTTAAGGGAGCATCCATGCTTTTTCTCTCAGTAACTTTAACTACACCCTGTTAAATTATTAGACAACTATGTCCCCAGGTTGCAGATCATTTCCCAACTTTGATAGAACTAGAAAAGTAATGTAACCAAACTTTGCCTGTCTTAAACTCGGGCATCTGTTCTAGGTTAGGTCCCAAAGAGTACAGATATATCTCCAGTAGGCAATTTATGTCACCTGTGATTGACATTTGTCTCAGGAGAGGAAACTTGATACCAGAAGCAACTGTGGTTGCCATTATCTGGTTGTTACCTGGTTGCAGGGTGCTATTCTTTGCCCCCCCCCAGCTATTTTTCTTTGTATAACCACTTTAATACATTAATATCCCTCACAGAATTCAGATTGCTCTTTCCTCCCCCTCTATCTCCGTGCTGCATCTCCCACAACATTTGCTGATGATGGACTGTCATTTGCCACTTCTTTGCTTTTCCAGGAGAGGAGCTTGCAGTGCATTCAGAGACGCAGCTTGCCTTGTAATCGCCAGAGAAAGAGAAGAAGGGACAGCTAGCTTAATTTTGAAAGGTAGCATATGTGTATTTGCAAAGCGAAATACTTCCGTTTTCAAGCTTTGCTGAAAAATTGGTCTTTTCCAAAGGACAGGAAAAATACCTGTCCAGCTTTACCAAGAACACATGAAAGTTTCAAATGCCGAAGTGTGGGTCAAGGCATATAAGCATTCTTGTGTCTTAAACAAGCAGCTAAATGGATGAACTGAGAAGAGGAGCATCATCTGTCCCATTAGCCATCAGCTGCTTATTGCCCTAGGCAAAGACAACATATTGGGGGACTTTGTTATATTTTCTTTTTCACTTGGCTAGTTCTGTTTGAGTCAGTGGTTCAGACTAATTACTAGAAAATAAATAATAAAATATGTAAGAGCCTCAGCAGGAGTGAATCTCTTTGCATACAGAAAGAACCAGTTCAGATCTCAGCAAACTCACCACAGAGCCAGGAAATTTAGCAATAAAATTAACACCAAGAACAACAAAAGTGTACTTAACTTTACTCCATTTTTATTCACTTGATCAATGTCTGGACATCCTGACAGTTACCACCTTCAGTTTCAAAGCACACAAGGTAGTGGTTGGTGTGCTGCCTTGGGCTTCTTTTTTGTTTTTCCACAAGTGGTAGAACATTGCTGGTAGAAGAAGAACTAAAGATATTCAGACCTAAATTATCCCCACTGAAGTGAGTGATGGTATTAAACTTGGCTAGTTTTACTTTGTGTTTAAAATTAGCATGTCAGACCAAATTTCTCCTCCAGCACACAAAGGGGTGTGGAAAGAAACAGGTACTTTCTGAAATCAATTTGTCTATCCTATCTTTGATACATATTTTAAAGGGGGATCAGTCACCCTCTCCAAGTACCTTTACTTCTCATTATTGATTTTAGAAGAAAACCCGGAGATTAAAATTTTAATTTAAACACCACAATTACCCGGTTTTAAATTAGGTAAAGCAATCTATGTGTCCAGAATTTAAGGAGAACAATGTTTCGAAGTAAGATTTTAATGCTTGAGGCATTGGCTCAAGCCTGACACCCATTAGCATCTGAAAAAACGGTGGGATTCACCTCCTGTCACTCTATACTGCGGGCAGCTACGGCTGAGCGGGGCAGCCAAGGCTCTCCTCATACTCAGTGCAGAAAAATAAGTGTTTGTTCATCTGATGTATTTTAAAAGTACTTTAGTACAGAAGGAATTGCAAGCTCTTCCTTCTCTCATTGACTCTCAAGGCAGTTGGGATACAGCTACACACAGGCACAGATGTCCAATCTACAGAAACATACCTGTGGGCAGCTGAATCCCACCTGATGGTACTGTTTATGACTTAACTGTTTCTTTCTACCTTAAAGCTCTTTGTGGAACTCCAGGAGTGTGAATTCAGGTTCAGCCTTCTGTTCCCCACAAGAGGTTGGAAGGAATCTTGATTGCTGACTATGATGCACCCATAAAAGTATGTTTCAAGCAGAAAAAGCAGCTTTGGGAATCAAGAGTTTCTCTCTGTTGTTCCAACTACCTCCAGTTAAAACGTTATTTGAACTGCCTTTTTTTTCCTTTTTTTTAATAGTTACCCTACTTGACCTGTGTTGGAAATGTCATTAAATAAGATCCTCTTGGCACTATTACAGTATCTTCAAAGATGCTGTCGTAAGAGCTCCTGAGGTTGTAAATCTCATAGGACAATGTCTCTCCATTTTTATCCCTGTTCCAACATTTCTAGAAGCCTGTAATGAATAGGCAATGGAATAAATTCAGGCAAATGCTGGTTATTGAAGTTTCTGGAAAGGTTAGCAATGATGTTACAGAAAGCATCAGAAATGAGAACTTTGGGAAATTTGCACTGAGACATACTTATCATTTGATGCATGGAAAAGGATCTTAATCTATATTTTTGTTGGACTGAATGGGACATATTTCTGACAAACTACAATTAAACAAAGGTTCAGTAAATAATGGAATGCTACTTTTCTTTCACTTTATGTTGTTGGGCTACATTCAGTTCCTGTCGGTTTTGTTGATGTCCTTGTTTTGGTGGACATTCAACGTTGCATAAATAATGCAAGTAACTCTTTTCTTTGTGTCTGTGTTGCAGCTCTCTTAGCAGAATCTTATGCCTCTCCCCACTTAGGCTTGATTTCTAAACATGGAAGAGGTAGCTTATATTGCCATAGACTTCGGCTCTAGAGACTAAATTAAAAATTGAATGGTCGTGATGGCTCCTGACTCATTACCTACGTGATACAAGCCATAAATCCAATAAGAGTAGGCAGTATGCCAGTATGTAAAAATCATCATCATAAAAGCAGCAGGACTAAGAATAATAAGGAGGGTGTTGATTTGGGCATCTTGGCCAAGTGCCACCTGATTACAAGCCTCTGTTTTACTAAATGAGTTAGTACCAAGCTGCTTACCAACAACTGGCTGATGTTGTTTTCAGCAGGAAAAATTATATGAAAGAAGATTAGCAGACATTTGAGGGAATTAGCCAGATCATTGGAAATTAGGCATTAAATGAAACTGAGACATAGTACTGAAAGTTTGCTTTCCAGAACTTGCTTGTGAGGATGTCAACATTTTTCGGTTTTGTTAATGACTGTATTTAGCATCCCAGCATTCCTGTCAACTAGGACAATATTTTTATTTTCTTCAGTCATACCCAGGACAATATTCAGAAGACTGACAGGCTGATTTATTTCTTTTTCTCACAGTATTCATCCAATTACAAGTGGTTTGTTTGTTTATTTTCAGAAATATTATTTAAGTGAAAAGTTTTTAAACACTCCTGCAAACCTCAATTATTCATTTCAATACCCAGAAACACGGGGATTAAAAAAACCTGCAAAATGAGTTTCTAGCCTTGGAAAAAATTGGATATGGCCTTAATGCCATGAACAGGATATAACTTGGGTCAAAGAGCTGAAAAGACATGCGAACAAGTCTCTCTAGGACTGGCACCTTAATGTATGAATTAATCATCCAAAACTAAGAAAGATTAGTCAGTGTTATTTGAATCAGAATTGTTTTCTTACTCAAATCTAATGGATTTCAGATAGTGACATTAACAGCTTCTAAAAATGTTTATGGAAGTCTCATGATACTTCAGTAAATGTATATTCTCAGTGATTTTTAAAGTCAATTTCATCTTGTTTCTTAACCTTATTTGTATGGTCCCAAATCAAAATTAGATCATATTTAGAGGATTAGAGACTAGCAAGTGTTGCCTTTACTAGAAGCTGCTTGATAACAGACAACTGAAGTTTATTATATGTTATTTCCTTTAAAATATATCTTTCAGTGAAAAATGAAAATCTCCTTTAAGGTGTGTATTTCTCTTCTTTAAGAATAAGGAAAGATTACTTGCAAAAAAGACCAACACAGGTGAGAGAGGGGGAGAAGGAATCACAGAGAAGCGAACTTCCACGTTTAGATCATTCATTTTTTAAAATGAGTGATTCCACTTTTAGCGTCTTTTTAATCATCTCACTTGTGGTCTAATTTTCAGCCAAATCATTCAAATCTGGATTTATACATGAGAAGACAATGCAATGAAGATGAGGATGATCATAAAACCTGCAGGCCTTTGTATTTCTATTATGTGAAGCCATGAGTCAAAAAATAAAAAAAATTAAAAAGTCTGATTTGCAAAACTTTTGCTCCATGTTTGGTATAAGGCAGTATCAGTAGCAATAGCAGTACAAGTAGCAAGAGACAATGAGACAGTTTTGGCCATGAAGGCTGCATTGCTACTAGTAAACGAAACTTTAGGTGCTTGCCTGATATCCCACATGGTCATCTCAGACCCAGTTACAATCACTGAGAAAAGTGCTGTCAGACAGGAATTTAGCCCGGGCTAGATGCACACCACTCTCCGGAGAAGCCTATCTCTTTCCGTGGATTACGGAGGGAGCCTAGGGCAACTATGCATCTAACGCAGGAGCGGCAGTTAAGCTAAATGAATGAGGACCATGATAGCCTGCATGCCAGTAAGCTACAGCCTTTGAGGGCTTAGTCCTGCCACCGTCATCAGAATCAATTATATTCCTGAATAAATCAATTAAATGCTGGTTAACCCCAATAGAGAGAGAGAAAAAGGTCCTTTGTGAGAAGGAGACTGGAATTAAGTTTTTTTCCGTAGGAAAATCATGGCTGGACTCCAAGAGGTTTTATAAGTCTGATTTGTTTTTCCTTGCATATTCTTCTGGTACATTCATCTGCTTATTTGTTTAACGAATGTGGTGCTGGTGAGAGATGCTGGATTGATGCCTTGGGGAGAAAAATGTCTTTTATTTGTCCCCAGGCATGCTATACGCATGCTCCACAACCATGTGCCTTCCCTCTGACCTGAAAAGACCACCTTTAAGGGTGAAAAAGTAGTTTAGTTTCCCGGGCCTTTTTAAACTTGCCCTTTCCTCTGGATCTACCAGCAAGGGACAGAGGGTCATTAGCGCTTATTTTTATAGACAAGGGCACACTGTCAAGAGTTTCATTTCACATCCAAAGCTTGCTCATAAATTTTGTTGGCCTTGAAATCTGACAATATCAGGCTTTTTTTTTTTTTTTTTTTTAAGGCAACTGCTGGCTAGGCTAGCAGTACTGTTTCTCTCAGAGTCTTTTCTGACCCTATTTCAATTCAGGAAATTATAAAGGTCATGAAAATAATAATAATAAAAAAGATAAAATATTAATGGCAAGAACAGTAAAACTCACTCCACAACTCGCTCTAGATCTCACTTCCTCATACAACTGACTGCAGACCTTAGTTAAAAAATAATAGTATGCCATGCTTTGCTCTATCCGGACTTTCTTCTCTTCTATTTTTCTACACAGTAAACTCTCTTGAAGGTGGTTAGCTAAAGTTACCCACTTCTGGGTGTTTCCCTTCATCCTCTCTATCCCTTGTGACAGTGGAAACCTCATGTAACATTCCTGGCCTTCAACACATCATTTTTCAGGCAAAGATTAATATTTGATGACACCCCATCTTTCCCTACCAAGGCCTTGAAGAAGCTTCTGCGTGAGAGAGTGAGAGAGCAAAGGTGGAGAAGGAGAAAAAGAGAAAGCAAAGGAAAAAAGGAGAAAGAGAGGAAGGAAGATAAACAACCTCCCCAAACCATCTTTGATGAATTTTAGGGAAAAAAGATTTTTTTTTTTTATTTTCTTCATCATTGGCTAAAGATGGTTGAAACATGGAATATTGCATTAATCTGAAGTACCTACAGGTTAAAGCCCTTTTCTGAAAGTAGGTCCCAGGCTCTGCTTTGTAAGTTGGCTTGATAAATGGCTTTGATCCTGAGATTTTGAGTCCCCATTTCATGTGAAGGACAGAGTCCCAACAGTGGGAAGCAGGAGCAGAGTCATAAACGTTTTCTGTCTTGAATGAAAACAACCTATGCTCCACCGATGCGGATTACCCTCCTCTGGCATCTCTTCTTCAAAGGAGGGGAGGCTGCTTTGAAAACAATATCCTAAATCTCATGCTGGTTATGAGATAAACACGCTCGCTATGGGTCTTTTTCAGTAGTTTGGGTTTCTGAGGAACTTCTGATTTTAAACATGTGCTAGTTCCAGCTCTCTCAGTATGAACAGGTCTGAGGGTTTAGATATCCAGAGCTCCACGGGTAAATCTGTTGCAAGCAGTTTCTGCAACATCTCATTAATAAAACTGCAAAATCAGATCTGCTGTGCTTTCCCCTTTTCACATACTTCTCTATTGAACGTGTCAGTAAGCATCTCCCATTTTAATATTTGATAAATATAAAAAGATAGGAGTGCTGCAAGATACTCACTACCACTCATTAAGAAATCTAGGGCATCCTCCTCAAATTATCACAGCCCACCCTTCTTCCACCTTTTCTCTTCCCACCCACCCCCCCCCCCAAAAAAAAAACCCAAACCAACCAGGAAATTTGTTAAAGGAAATTGCTGTTATTGCTGTTGTTATTATTATGGTTATTTCTTCCCCTCCCTCCACTGAATCAGAAGTCAAAAGCCAAAGGATGGTGAAGCGTAATTTGCCTGGAAAGACAACATTTCGGGTGTTCTGACACCGGCGCTGCATTTTTAATATACACCCCTCTGAAAGTGTTGTCATTAAAACTTCATGGCTATCATTTTATTTATTTCTTTATTTCTTAGCAGCGACGCCACCTCTCCGCTCGGCAGCGGTTCCTGCCTTTCCGATTTCAGCAGCGCCTGACCCCATTTCAGTCAATTTTCCATATCCTGCCTGTCTCGTATCCGCCGAGGGAACACACTGATGCTGTGTTTATGCTAATTTTATGCTCTCTGAGTTGTGTCTGTTATTCAAAGCAGTTGAAGCAGTTATTGCCAGTAATCTTATTTCTGCGAGAGCCCCCGGGGCAGAGCAAGCCTCGGAGCTGGTCCTGCAGACCGCGTCAGAGCCATCACAGCCTGCTGGTAAATGGCAGCTCTTTCCTGCAGAATCTGATATCAGTTACTTCGCAAACACAGTAATAAAATGAAACAAATCAGATTTTCAAGTAAATAAACCAGACTTCAATGGCAACAACAATGGTCAGGACAACAGGATTTTAATAAGTGATGCTATACAGAGGAAAATATCTGAGTGCTGCATCCCTTCTTCTTCTTGCTCTCCCCCTGCTCCAACCCCAAATTAGCTGCCAGAACCCCTTACAGACTGAAAGCAAAACAACAACAAAAAAATACTACCGGAATGGGGTCTGCTCTCCCGCTTGGTAAAAAGGGCTTTCACTGATGGCACGTATGGAAATTCCCCTGCAAAGGTGCTCTGAGTTATTGCGTTGGGAAACTGAAGAACATGAATAGTTATTCCTGTTTTTCTACAAAATATTTGTCGGAAATTGCCTAAGGGACAGGCGGATGGAACCTACCAAGAAAAAAGTGTGGACCTTCTGTTCGGAAGAGCGGAGTCACGGTTTTGCCACCATTTTCTTGGGCACCTTGGGCGTGTAACTTAACGATAGGTCTTGAAGTGCCCATCACCTTGTCATTAAGGCTTTAAAGCAAACGCTTCCTTGGTGCTTTCCTAAAAGCCAAATATCCAGAAGACAGAAAAGGTGTTTTATCCTAAAATACTATTTAGAGAAAAACTAGAAATTATGCATTTTCAGATAGTCAATCCTCAGAAAGTATTTAAAATTTGGTCAGAAAGCCAATAGTTGGAAAAAAAAAAAAAAAATTTGAATTCTGGCCAACTTTCAGTTGCCAAAAATGCAAACCATTTTTCTCATAAGAAACATTTCCTATAGAAAACTCCAATTTAAGGAACATTTTTCAACAAGAAGACATTTCAAATGGAACATTTTCATGCTTTTCTACTGCCATCAACAGCACTCAGCTTTTATTGTGATGCTTAAGGCCATGTTTTCAGCATACTGTGCTCTTTAGAAACTTGCCCAGTTACACTGAGTCCTCTACAGCAGCAGGAGCTCCCATATATAAATTTATATATGTGTGTACATATATATCTGTATACATAAATAAAATATAAAATCTTGGATTTAGTCTCTCTGTACTGTAGTTTCTCATCTGTCAAAACTGATAAATAATGTTGCTATTTCATTACTCAAATGATTTTTAAACTTTTCTGAAAGTCTCTGTCTCCTGTTCTCTATGCTAAATTTCCTGAACAGTAGAAATTGTACCATGATATCACTTTCCTCATATTTTGTAAATCTGATATAAGGATCTGGCACTTTACTTTCTTCTTTGAAGTCATACAAGACCAATGGAAACACCCAGATCACCCACGCCCTGCTCCTGGAGCAATCCTGGTGATACACCTAACCGTAAATTAAATATGTCCTGACCATTCACTGTCCCTGAAGCCAATTCATGATGTTTGGCCATATCCATCATAAGAGTTCTTGATCCCTAAAACACTGTGTGACCCCATGCAAAATGCGTGATGGAAATGATTCCTGGTCCAGGAATCGTTGCTATGTCTCCTGAGCCACAACCACTCTAACAATTTATTATTATCAGCAGTGGAGTTTCAAGGCTTGGGAATGTTTTCTGGAACTGTTTCATTTCATAGCACACACATAGCCTATGCTTTTTGGTCTTCTCTGACCCAAAGATGAGCAGTATTTGTGAGGGTATTTTTTCTGGTTTCAACTATATTTGGGTCAAATTCTTGTGGAGGTAGTAGGCTCTAATAGCCTTCAATTGGGGCAGTGCAAACCAAAGTAAAAACCAAAAGAATTACTCAAATCAGTAACACTGAGGACAGATTTTGACTCATCTTCTGTAAAGTTTGAAACCTTGGCTTTTTTTATCCAGTCCTTGAAGTGTACTTTTTAAATTTGTCTATGTTGCAGATTTAGCACTGATCTAAATAGACCAGAAAACCACAAAAGACCTGGGTGTCGTGATTTAACCCCAACTCAGCCCCACGCAGCCGCTCGCTCACTCCCCCCTCAGTGGGATGGGGGAGAGAATCAGAAGAGCAAAAGTGAGAAAACTCGTGGGCTGAGATAAAGACAGTTTAATAGGTAAAGCAAAAGCTGAGTGCACAAGCAAAGGAAACTAAGGAATTCATCCACCACTTCCCGTGGGCAGGCAGGTGTTCAGCCATCCCCAGGAGAGCAGGGCTCCATCACGCCTAACGGGGACTTGGGAAGACAAACGCCATCACTCCAAATGTGCCCCCCTTCCTTCCTCTTGCCCCAGCTCTGTATGCTGAGCATGATGTCCTATGGTCTGGAATCTCCCTTGGGTCAGTCGGGGTCAGCTGTCCCAGCCGTGTCCCCTCCCAACTCCTTGTGCCCCCCCAGCCTGCTCGTGGTGGGGTGAGAAGCAGAACAGCCCTTGGCTCTGTGTAAGCACTGCTCAGCAGGAACGAAAACATCCCCTTATTATCAATACTGTTTTCAGCACAAATCCGAACCAGAGACCCATACTAGCTACTATGGAGAAAATCATCCCAGCCCAAACCAGCATTCCAGGCTAGATGTCTAAAACAGGTGAGGTCCAGGAGAGCTTTTCCTTGACCTTCCAGGCCAGGATTTCACACACACACCCCCCGCCCCCCCCCCCCCTAATTTGGCTGTTCAGTACAGTCATCTAGGTTAGAGACCCTGACAGATCCAATTCCTAATTAGGATCCTAATCCTAAATAGTTTCCTCCATCTAGGGGCAAGCCTAGTTTGTACAACGTGCCACAAAGAAGAGACGTCAAAACTGACACTGGAATTCAACACGGTGTAGCTGTTCCCGTCCTAAGGCAGACTGCAGGACCAAATGCATCCTACTAACGGAGCTGGACAATCTGCTAAAAAGCTGTAGTCGCTGCTAACTTGGACAACACTGATGCATTCAGGAGACAAAATATTTTTATCACTAACTGTTCCTAAACTACTCTTAATGGCAAATAAGTAACAGTAGCAATAAGAACATTTTTTACAGGGTCTGAAATAAGTGGCATTTTTTTCCCCACTGATTTTTTTTTTCCACAGGCTTTCAATTTTTCTTCCACACACAGTTTAGATCTCTTCCAGTGGAAACCTGGGCACTCCGGAAAAAACAACATTCTATAATGTATTCTTTTTTTAAAAAAAAAAAACCATGGCCATCAATTGAGTTTTATTCCATAAGAACAAAAATGTTTAGAAAAATGGTCTTTTGAAAACATTTCCAAATGAAAACAATATAGATCCTTTAAGGTGAAAAGAGATGCAGACAGTATTCTGCCTACTTCTGGACAGATGTTCCTTGCAATAATTGCATTTGACATGGAGGTATTTCTGCATTCATGAAACAACTGTCAGTGGATTGGATTGTTCTATAGACTTCTTAGTTCACAAAAAAATTCAGAGTATATGTATGTGTATATAAATGTAGATTAAAATTAATTTGATGGACTCCACCAATGCTATTCCTTCTGAAGTAAATAAAAAAGTTATCCAGACTTCGATAAGAGCAGAATTAGGCTACTTAAACTTAATGAAACTCTTTTTGTGTGTGTGTGTTTTGTTTGGGTTTTTTACTTCAATCTCCTTTACATCATTCTAGAAGGAAGTGATATCTGAGAAGCATATATGTCTAAGGTTCTTCATCCAATATTACTTTTATATTTTGGTAATTCATACCATTCATAATGGAACGAATTAAAAAAAAGCCTTCTGAATTTTCTGTGTTTTTTTCTTTAATAACATCTACATATGTAAATAAAAATATAAATACAAATACAGTCTAGGCATGTAAAGCTTTGACAGCATTTTCAAGTATCCTTTGGCAGGAAACGACTTTTTAATATTAATGGCAAATCGCTAGATTTATGATATCCAAAGAAACACAATTTTCTGTTTCTTTACATATTTGTTTTACATGTTTGGAAGCATTTTAGGCTAGGAAGATGAGTACGTATTGCATATTTGATCCATCAGGCAGCATTTTCCAGGACTGTGAGTCTTTCTTCTAACAGTTCGAGCTAAGGGGTCCTGTTGGGCTGTATTGAGG
Organism: Astur gentilis; assembly: GCF_929443795.1. NCBI lineage: Eukaryota > Metazoa > Chordata > Aves > Accipitriformes > Accipitridae > Astur > Astur gentilis. Next base: position 26,734,476 of record NC_064895.1, read on the forward strand.
AAGATGGTCACTGGCCACCTGACAGGCAATACCAGCACAGGTATTGGGTTTTGGACACTTGGCACCTAAGCTAAGGGACATATCTCCAACCATCCAGCTAACTATATATGATATATGCTATATCACGAAGCTGTGGAATGGCACTGATTTTTTTCTTTTCTGCTAACAAAATGAACGTAGTAGAGCTGGGCTTCATTGAATTTTATTTGCTAGAAAGTGCAAATCTAAGACTGTGGAAAGTATCTGAGGTTATGCATTAAATTTAGCAATTTTTTACAAACACTTAAAAAGGGGAAAATAGTATTCCACAATGAAGTTTTTTCAAATTATTTTTTATTCTTATTTTTTCCCTAATACATTTACAGATTTAGGCATCATAAACAAAAGCAAAAGAAGGAAGTGATTTTTTTTTTTTTTTTTTTACATGCCATTAGTGGACCATTCACCCAGAATTCAGTAGGACAAAACTGCAGTTGTGACACAAAGCTGGGGAAAGATCCACAAAACCTGGAAAAGCTCTCCAACCAGTGGGATAGAAGATCTCAGTGAACCTGGGTTGATTGAGCTGGAGCCAACAGCTGTCAGGATAGTCTCTGAACCATCAGGCTTATTCAGGATGTCTCTTTTCTTGTTCCAGACAATACTTAGCTTTTCTAGCTAACTGAAGCAGCACCAGGAACAGAAAAGAAAGGATGAAGTCCTATTTAGAAGTTTCACATCCCTAAATTGCCTCTATAGCTATTGGACAGAAATAGGTGTCACCTGAGCTCCAGTGTAAAATATGTGCCTAAGCTTGGTGGGATAAGTAATCTCTCACAGGCCTCCGGTATAGCATCTTCATGCTTCAACCCCAACTTGAGATGTGGAAGAATGTAATCTCGCCTCTGCCTGATGCTATCCCAAATCTCTCTTTTCCTTTCAAGACAAAAAATTAGCTTTGTCATTTCAAAGAAAAATAGGTTAATTTTCCCATTACTGCTCAGTTCCTTGTTGCATCAAAGATGTTACCTTATTTTAAACAGAGGATTTAAATTACATATATTTTCCTTTTTTCATTTAGCTCCTTTTATTGTATTATTTATTTCCATGGCAGAAAGGAGGTTTTTGAATGTATCAGTTATTTCTCATTAGAGAGAATGATATGCTACATAACACAGTGACAGGCCAGCCAGCTTCACTACTTTAAAAAATTAGCCTCTTTAGAGCATAGGTTCCTTGTCCCAAAGATATTTAGGCCAATTTTCTTTAAAGAACTTTCTCTTCCATCCATTGCTCGTGTGCCATCATAACCTAAGCTTTCACAATGGGAATACATAGGTTGAATTGTGCCTCCAATGCAGCCATTATTACAGTGAAATAAAAGAAAAAAAATAATGCCCAGGTCTGAAATTTTATCTCATCTTTTCACATGGAATCTGGACAAATGTTCCTGGATTACTCCAAAGGACCTCAGTTCTTTCCATTGCACAGACATCAGCAGAAGTATTGCTTATTTCTTTACAAATGAACATGTGAGTCTTAAAAATCAACTCTTCACCTGGTCTTTAGAACCAAATAGCTGCAGACCCTCATTCAGCAACAAGAAGAAAATGAAAAATGCAAAAGATAGGCAACCCACTCCTATAGTGGACTTTTGCTAATGTTAAGATATGCTAATATCTTAAGGAGAGTCAGAGATTTTCTTTTTATTGAACCTAATAAAGATACATCATTTCTCTCACTCTCTTCCTCTCCAAAGTGTTCATTACTTGCCCTAGACTGAATGCTACTAGTTAGATGATTTTCAAATATTGTTTCCTTCCTGTTTCTCTTAATTTGGCTGGAGGGGCAATGATCCGAGTGAATTGGAGCACTGAATTCCTAAAAAGAAAGTACATCACTTATTTCTCTCTGATGAGGCAGAGTACACACATGCACACACACATACACACATGCACACAGACACGTTATTTTAAGTCCCAAATATTGTGTTGAAGCATTTCTCCCTCACATATAGGCTTGGGAAGAATTTAGTGCTAAATAAATGCTGCCTCAAACCAGGCAAGATAAAACATAAATCATTGCATTAAAAACCTCTAACAAGTCTATCTGCTTTTTGAAATGACTGGGAGATGAAAGAGAGGAGTCTCATTTAAGAAGGCCCAGCGGAACAGTTCTGCATTTATATAGCTGTTATCAAAAGCAATTCATTTGGAGATCAAATAGACTGACAGATAGGACAAGCAGGGGATCACTACTGCCTTCAGGCAGCCAAAAGCAAGGATGGTTTCCCAGTACCATCACTAATATTGGGTCTAGTCAATGCTCATGTCTATTATGGCTCGCAGTAACAGCCAGCTGAATGTTAATATACACGTCTTAGACTCCAATTCAATGCCGATTTGTAGCTGAGGGAGTAAATAGTGTACATCCCTTTCTCTGACTTTTCTTCCTTTTCTTTTTCTTGTAGGAATACGTCCTTTTGTAATCATTGCACGTCTAATTAGTATTTTCGTCTTAAAAAGGCAATGCCACTGGAGACAAAAGCAAGGGAAGAGACTGGACTTTCCAGGGTCCCATTAGCAATGTGCTGTGGCGTGTGCATCGACAGCACTTCTCCTCCTTGCGTGCTGGAGACGTGCTGCTGCTTATTTACAGAAAAAGTTCAATCCTGTTTACTCCTTTCAAAATAAAAAGGAAAGCGATGCATCAGCCCAAGGCTGGCTGCAATTCCTCCAGTGCAATGATTCAGCACGCCCATAAGGAAAACTTATTTTTTCCTCTCCAGAAACATTATCCACTACCACTGGGGTAAGCATAAAGACTTATTCTGACCTTAGCTGTCTAAAATATGTTTACAGTGCTAAATAAGAAAGAGTGAAGGAGTGATCCCTGGTTTTGAAAGCAGGTAGCCCAGAAATGGCTTGTGTTTACACAGTTTAGGACAAATCTCCTTGAAAGGAAACTATCTAATCCACACTACAGCACAGTTACAGCTTCTCAGGATCCCATGAGATGCCTCCATGGCCCTAAAACATACATATTATTTTCTGTGAGGTTTTTTTGGCGGTTGGGTTGTTTGTTTTTTTTTTTCTAATGTGAGGTCTGCCTTATGGCCACAGTGATGTTTTTATTGCATCACACTGAGAATATATGTTGCATGCCTTGGGGTGTAGTTTGAAAGGAATTTAGGATGCTGCAGAGTATAAATTCTTCTAAGGATACTGTTAGCAGAATCCTCCCAACCAAAAGTGACCATAATTATACCCCAACCATCTTATGGTATATCTGAATGAGGGATTTGGAAACCACATGGACTGGACTTCTTATTGCTTACAGAAATCAGTGCTCTGCGAGATGCAATGACCTTGAGAAAGTGGGATTTCAACTTTCTGACTCGGTAAAATAACAAGTCAGAATCAGGACAAATGCAAAAATTTGCAAGATGATGTGTGAGTGAATAGAGCATATGGGGGGTGATGCTTGCAATGAACTTCTTTGTTATATCTTATTATTATTTTTATAAATTTTCTTTTCTTTTTCTTTTCTTTCCTTTTCTTTTCTTTCCTTTTCTTTCCTTTTCTCTTTTCTTCTTTTTTCTTTTCTTTTCTTTTCCTTTTCTTTTCTTTTCTTTTCTTTTCTTTTCTTTTCTTTTCTTTTCTTTTCTTTTCTTTTCTTTTCTTTTCTTTTCTTTTCTTTTCTTTTCTTTTCTTTTCTTTTCTTTTCCTCTTTTCCATTGTCAGATACAGCCATCACTGTATAGAGAGAACTGGAGACTTGTTCAAGTGGTAACTCAAGGGGTGCTGTAGGAGCAAAGCAAGAAACAGGTAAGCTAGATCATTTTTTCCAGGACAAAAGGGTGCTGGGAGTTGTACAAGGAGAAGGAGACCAAGGAATCAAAAATAAGAGAAAAAAGTGGGGTGGAAAATATGTGAAATAGAGTGCAACAGGTAAAAGTAGAAGATAATATACCAATTGAGGCTTTAGAGTTTGATATTAAATATATACACATTCCTTACAGGCACTGAACCATGATTAAAAACTTGGCTCTTAAGTCCTACAGAATGTCCTGCTTCTAGTGCATAGTCCCCTTTTCTTCAGTGCAGAACTACAAATGCAGTAGATCAACTTAGACTGGAAAGGGATGTGCAGAGGGCAAAGAGGGAACAAGGTAGACAGGGAATGACCGTTCACTCTCTCCTCCAGTAAAAGGACTAGGAAGTATAAAATAAATAGCTCAAGAGGCAGGTTTGAAACATTCAAAAGGAGTATTTCTTCAAAGAGTACATCAGTAAGCTGGTGTATTCATTGCTGTATGATGACAAGGTGATACTTAAAACTTACACGGGTTAAAAAAACAGTAGGACAAACAAACAGCAAGAAATCATCAAGGAATGTTAAATTGAAATGGGCTTCCTCTGAGCTGCAAGTCACAGGAGAGTAGGGGAATACGCCAGAGAAATATCAATCTTTGCTGTCCTGCTGCTTCTGTTATTCCCTTGGCACTCTGGTCACTGTTACTCGCTAGGCTAAATGGATCTTTGATGTGGACCAGCCAACTTTTTCTTATGTCCCCATCACAAGACCTCTCTTTCTGGTTCTTTGCTGGCTCTTACTCTTTGCTCCACAGCCCAACTGCCCTGCAGATAGTTTTCCTGCAGAGTTCTTGATCTGCTGGCCTGAGAAGCTATTCATGGGCTAGAAAAAAACCTCACTGACAACAAAACAAAGCCATGGTCCTTCCAGTGAAGCCAGCTCCATCGTAAGGAAATGCAGCGCAACACTTGGATGTCAAACAAGATGGGATGAAATACTAATTATTGTAAGACTTTACAAAAAAGGCTATCTGCCCCCGTGAGAGTCCAAGCCTCCAAGCTAGTCTCTCATGGAACAAAAGTAAGTTGTCAGATTTGAATAATTTCCCTGCATGTAGATAAATCCTCACATTTCTACATCTCCCCCCACCCCCCCCCCCCCCTTCTCCTCCCCCCTCTCTTCAGTTTTGCAAACAAGAAAAGAAACACTAGGAGCTATTTCACTGGATAACCATGCAAATGAAACAGGAGATTTAAATGTCTTAGCAAGGAGATCAGAGACACAGTTGGAAACAGCTGTAAGGGGCATTGGAATGATTATAAGGGAATAGGATGGGTGCATTATTTGGCTTGGTGACTTCATTAGTGATATTTGGCATCAGATGCTCAGCTGGTGTAAATCAGAAGAGCTCCTCTGTGCCTGCTTACCCCCTCTGAGGATTCACTTATTTGTCCTGAATATGGATTTCTACATTATTCTATTTTATTTTTCTCCACTGCACTGGTCTCCAGGCAGCATTTTGAGAATAGGAATTTAAGCCATGAGAAGATATTTTGTTAGACGGAACAAAACTCAGGGTATATCTGTTGCCTTGAAGATTTTTGAGGTCTTATTAGAGACAAAATCTTGAGTTTTGATTCAGCTTGCCCAACAGTGAACGAAATGTAGGGATACGGGATCCTTACACAGCCTAAACCCCCAAATTGCCTCTCTTGTCCTTCAAAATAATTGTTAAAAATGGATCAACTGTGGCTTTTTGTCCATTCAGGAATATCAAATACCTGTGTAAAATCCAATAGAAATTGTCACTTGTGAATTTCATGGTCTCTCTTAAATATTTCCTGAAATAAAATAAAAATGAGATAGGAGGTTTTCTTCATTTTTATCTTTTTAGTTATTTTTACAACAGATATGGAAGTATTGCTCTGCCTCAGAAGCTCAAGACCTGTCTGTACTTTTACTGTTTTTAAAGTGGAAGAATCTTTAGCAAAAAGTAGAAATATTGTTCCTCCTGAAAGAAATTCTCCTTTGATACACTCATTGTACAATACACAATGTGTGCCTTGCTTTTGAATCTGTACCATTCAGACTTTTTTTTTTTTTTTTTTTTTTTTTCCATTTGGAAGGAAAATGGGGAGAAATAAGCAACGATTTGCGACATTCTGCCTGACAATGTATGTCCAAAAATTCAGCCATTTCTGTTGCTGGAGGTGTATCTACAGACAGAATGGGTAAGGAAGAAAGAAAAAGCACTTCTTTTCATGCACCCAGTGGACACACAAACTTCAGACTAAGTAATGAAAACAACTGCACCTGCATTCAGCAGACTGTCAGTGTGAAGACTCCTATCTATAACAGCGAACCTCTAACTCCTTTTGTAAAAGGAGATGTCCCCACCTTTCCCAGTCAAGCCAAGAGTGCATGTTCCAGACAGTACATAGTCCATGGCTTCCCCTGCCTACCCATTTTGGTGGAAAGCTATCTAACACAGGGGAAGAATTTTTGTCTGTAAAGTGTTGGAAAACAGACAACTTTGGTCAATGTCCTCAAAAGATATCAGTATTCAGAGGATCATTGAAAGCTCGGGGTATCTGGTTTTCCAAAGAAAATTTTAAAACAAAGATGTTTGAGAAGGACAGACAGTCCCTGTGAAGCTGTTAAAATTTAGCTAAATAATTAATTTTCCATCAAAAAAAAAGAAAGTTAAAAATTTGGGGCATCCTTATTTAGGGATGTAGCATGGAATATCAGTATCTTCCATAAGAATTCTGGTTATCAGGGCAACATCAGAAAGGAACGATCAGAGAATCATAGAATCATTTAGGTTGGAAAAGACTTTTAAGATCATCGAGTCCAACCGTTAACCTGTCACTGCCAAGTCCACCACTAAACCATGTCCCTGAGCACCACATCTACACGTCTTTTAAATACCTCCAGGGATGGTGACTCCACCGCTTCCCTGGGCAGCCTGTTCCAGTGCTTGATAGCCCTTTCAGTAAAGAAATTTTTCCTAATATCCAATCTAAAACTCCCTGGCACAACTTGAGGCTATTTCCTCTTGTCCTACCACATGTTACTGTGGAAAAGAGACCGATACCCATCTCACTACAACCTTCTTTCTCAACCCCAGGTCCCTCAGCCGCTCCTCATAAGACTTGGTCCGTAGACCCTTCACCATCTATATAGATAAGTATATGACACTGTAAACCTCTCTCCCACAGGGAGATTTAAATAATGTGGATGCTAAGCAGGAAGACTGAAATTCTGATTAATGCTCCAAAACCCGTAACTGCTGGTTTTTTCTGCCCATCTTCTGTGTGCCTATGAGCAAACTGATGCACTTCATCTCTACTGGCATTGCTCACACCAAACCGTGGGGCTGACTTCATTTGTATCTGTGAGATAATGTGGATATTCTTGTTTGAAAAGCATATTAGAAAAACAGAGTTGCATTGTCAGTGCTGAGAGTCTGAACAGGGCAGGAATAAAGTTGCTCTTGACCAGCTGAGTTTGGTAGAGGCAGCAGAGGTTTTGGCTGTATGGGATGAATGGGCCTCGTTCCCGATGAACTTTCAAAAAGTTGTTGGTTCATGGAGGTGCAAGTTCAAGAAGCATCATTGCAGAGGTTGATATAATTATACACCAAATGACATAAAACCCTGATCAGAAGGTATAAGCAGAGGGTATCTAAAGCACGCAGTCCTCTGGATGACGGTGCTGTTAGAAGGTCCTTCATGGGTAAGGTCTAGGGACTCTTGTTAGTGCAAACTGACTCTGCATTCACCACTGCAAAAGTGCACAGGAACCTTTCATGTGGTGCCAGAAAGGCAAAATTTTATCTCTGTGAATACCTTGATAGGTCACCTTATGAGCAGGCACCAGCAAGTCCTTTTAATGTACCATGGCCCATTCTGTGTAAAGAAAATCTCAATGTTTTAGACCCTCAGTGCTTTTGTTTCACAAAATGCTGTTCACAAGATAACTGCAGGCTGGAGCCATGAATCCATTTTGCCTTATTTACATGAATTTTCCACAGAGTCCTTCAGGAGGTATCATACTCAGCACTTCCCAAAGGAAATTATGTGTATAAAATTCATGAGAAATCCTCCTTTCTCTAGAGTATTAGTAGACATCTCTCTATTATGCAACCCAGGAATATTATAAGCCAATAAATAAACCTTGAGATGAAGGATATTTGCCTCACTGAACCAAACATCCTGAGAGGTGAAGGTAGTATATGTGTAATGTTTTTAAAGGATAGTCTTGGGGTTTTTTTATTTCTGAAATATCCACGGTGATTAAGATCAGAGCGGTACTGTCTTAGCCTCTGCAGCAATCTCAATACAAGAATATGATTCTAATCTGTAATCATCCTTGTAATACGCCTATTTTATTAAGCAATATTAATGAACCTTATATATGTCATATCTTGGTAGAGCAGAGGAGGAATGTGATGGCTTAATGCAAGTGAGTCTTTCCAATTTTTCTACGTTTGAACAGAGTGGGGCCAGAGCTCATCTGAAAAGCAATATTACGTCTGAGTTTAGGCTTTCCAGTCTGCCCATTATAATGCTCAATGCAGAATACATAGCTTACAAAAGTGGAAAAAATTTACAAAAGTGGAAAGTTATTTGAAGCTGCATTTTTGGAGTTAGTAAACTGGGTTTGGCATCATAGTTTGTATTTCACAACTGTTTGTACTCCCCATAGATTTGGGAAGGAGCTATTCTAATGGATGGCTTTGAAAGAGGGCTTGTATAAAAATAAGCAGTAAATTAACCACATTTATATTTTAGACCTTATCTAAGAATGGACCTCATGGGCTTGGATGGGCTTTGGAGTCAGCCAAAAAGAAATAGAGGTGGCTGCTGCTGCACCCATTACTTATCATTTCTTCAGAGACAGCGTCTAGCACTTGACTCTAAACATCTCTCACATTGAGGGCAACCTTGTGAGGAGCAAGTCCTGGGATTCATAAGAAGAACACGCCTTAGCTTCCTGATAATGCAGTCAGAGCGTTCAAAGATTGCTTACCAAAGCATTGCAGGATGACATAATCAGGCAGGAAAGACTTAATTGCATGGGATTTTTCCTAATATGAGAGGGTTGAAACAGCTCTGGATGAATAAAGAGGACTGCAAAGTGGTGTCAGAGGTGTTCCTTGCTGCCTTGTTTCTTTCCCTGGGCTCTCTCCTGCCTTCCCCTTCCTGCCGTGGGATTTGGCATTGCCACCCTCAGCACGCTTCTCCCAGGAGGTCGCACGCAGCCTCTCTTCCCTCTTCTTAGGTCCCCTACCACCCGTGTTGGAAAAGCGTCTTCCTTTTCTCCAGCAATGCTTCCTGCTTTCCTGGGCTTTCCAGGGCTTTGGGACAAGGAAGAGGAATGGGAAAAGGAAGAGGAATGGGAAAAGGAGGAGGGATGGGCCATCTTCTGTAAGAAAAAAGGAGATTGGTGGGCCAGTCCAGGAACCAGAGGAAATCCTCAGGGATCATGTTGTTCTCTTCTGTCAAGGCTGATAGTGGGTGCAAAGGTGACTGCAAAGACCTTTGGCGAGTGTGCCCAAAGTGGGAAAGGAAGCATTCCAACAAAAACATTTAGTCATCTAGCCAAAACTGCGGCAAGGATCTCCCATGATCAACCCCTCCCTTACAAAACTAGATATCCTCACTCTTAACATCCCAGTAGTTCCACTCTGAATTTGCCTGGCTTACAGTGTTCTGTCTAGGCAATAGAAAAGCTCTTTATTTTCAAATTCTGTTTCACCTATGAGTATTTTTAGACTGTGACCATGTCATGAGACCAGCACTTTCAGAGGTGTTTTATTCCACTGTAAAACTAAGATAAGAGATGCAAGGTGAGGCATCTTCTGCAGGTACCCATTGCTGATTACAGAGAAAGCCTAAATGACCAATTTATGCTGGGCGCTTAATTTTCAGCTGGTTTTAAATCCCTGCTTCTTTTGCTGTGGAAAGTGTTTTTCCCACCTGTGTTTCCTCTGTGAACCCTCCACAAAATTATAAACAACTTCTTGAACTGCAGACATCAAAACCAGAAGCAGTATCCGTCCTGGAATAAAAACATCCTCTTATTTAAAAGCTTTGTGTCCATGCAGCAAAATAACATTAGCTCCTTTGAAAGACCTTTATCCCGACAAAAATCATCTTTAGTTATTATCTATCATGATGACAAGCTGTTTTCAGTCACCAGCCGTCAGAAGAGAAACTCTCCCTGGTAAATACAGCCATATACTTACATATAATTTTTCTACCGTTATAGTAAAATGTAGCTCATTTTATCTGAACATCGTTGATCCACTGATCACACAACATAAGGGATCTGTCCTCTTCTTTTGTTTATCATTCCCTGTATCTCCATCTCAGTAGCCAATTGGCTGAATACCACCTTTTAGATTACCTTTATGTTTATAGATAAAACATTGCTAAAATAGCATCAGGACAAAACCCGATCCCTCTGTGACCAGACTAGAAACAGACCCGTTCAGCAGTAACTTCTATAAACACATTATGAGGTTTTCAGCCTATTTTTAATCCATTTAAGGTGCACCATGTTAATTTTGTGTATTCTTTTTCTAGTTTTGCAATCAAAATGTCACGGTGTACCAATTCAAATACCTCACAGATGCCTATTGCTTGAATACCGCTATCTTTACCGACCGAATTTGTAATCTCATCAGAAAAAGACCTATCAATTTAGTTTGACAGGACCTATTTTCCGTAAGCCCGTGTTGACTGGCATTCACTCGATGTCCCTTCTTTATTTCCGAGGATGGGGGACTCTAGGGTACTAGGGAAGAGGGTTTGCCACAACATATACATCTGCAGCTTCAAATTCAAGTACCAATTGTCGGCTTGTCTCCTGGAGACTGCTGCAGTCTGAAATGGCCCTGAAGTTATTTTATGCTTTGCTCTCTCCAAATCAAGACTGTCCTGTCTAGAAATCCAAGGAGGCCTTTCTCAGTCTCTATATAAATAATTCTTTCATACAGCCAACATTATTAGTCATAGTGTGCAATCGGTTCTGTATTAGAATAGTAAAGAAGCCCACTGGCAGTGTGAAATGACTGATCTCCGGTGTGGATGTATCTAGAGCGCCGAGTCCCAACAGCCGTCTACCTTGAGGCATGGGAGAATTTAAGTTGGTGAGGCGGAGGAGGGATTGGTGATATTAGGGAAGCTGACAATTTGTGTGACATGACAGCTCTTCTGCACGGACTGCACTTTTCTTTTCCTTTTTTTCTTTAACCCTCAGCACCTTGCAAGTGAAACCAGTTTAGGTGCACTTATTATTTCTATTTCTATTTCTATTTGTATTTCTATTTCTATTATTTCTATTTCTATTTCTCTGTATTTCTATTACTATCACTATTATTATTGTTATCACTATTACTCTTTTGTTTCAAGGGTGGGTTCAATGGCAACTGGGATGCCAGGATTGAACTGCACTTGGAAAATAATTAATTAGAAACAGCCTCAGTGCTGAGGACCCTGAAGCCTGAGTGGGCAAAGTGGACTGAGGTATGGAGAAAAGCTGTATTAGCATTCTCATTTTGCACGTGAGGAGCTGAGGGGCAGAGCCATTAAATGAGTGGCCTAAGGTCACAGAGGGGAATTGGTGGCAGGATGCAGACTTCAGCTGAGGACAGTCGATATCCAACCTAATGCACAAGCTGCAAGTCTTGCCCTGCATTACTTTTTCAGGGTTGCCTGTCTCCATTTTCCTCTCTGAAACAGGCTCAGATAAAAAAAAAAATTGTGTAGTGAATTTGTCTAAGGACAGATAGCCAAGGGAAACGGGTGCTTTTGCTGATTTCTTTTCCACTTGTTCTTACTGCAAGCTTTAGTGAGTTGCTTAACTCTTCCCTGCTTCACGTCATCTATCCCTGGTTCATGGACAATGGCACAGCTTCTCTTTCAAAAGGGGTTAGGAAAAGCAGTGATTAGGGCTGGCAGGAGTCTACTATTTCTCTTTGAAGGGAAAACCTGAATTTAAAAAAGAATACCAGAGACATCACTTTTTTTTTTTTTTTAGGTTACAAAAACATTTTCTTTAGAATTATTACAAATTTTTTTCCAGAGGTTTTGGGGACTGCATAGACCCTTAGCCTCCCTGAAGTGCTGTAGGCAACTCTTGAGGGACCTGCAAGATGGGAACCTTGACTGACCTAGCAGTTAACTCCCAGGACCACGAGATGGCCAAAGCCCTGAATCCCCGTCACCTCTTAGGGGTGCCTCAGGTGGGGGAACTAGTCAATCCCAGGACCTCCACCTCCAAGGTAAGCTGGTATTGGACGAGTTACTGCTAAGAGGGTCATTTACAGAGCAGGGAACTATTTTCAGAGACGGGCACTTCCACGGGGTGATTTGGCCTGTCCCGCACTCGCTGTGTGTGAAAAGCAAAGTGAAGCACCCTCCTGAGTGCATACCTGTCTATATCAACCACACGCAAGGGAGAATTAGATTATAGACACCTACCTTTTAATAATTAGGGGTAATGAGTGTAGATGAAAGTAGGTGGTCTTGGTTTTGCTCGTCCCATGAGTGTCTCAGAGAGCAATGGCTCAGTGCTTCCAGCATCACACACTAAGATGGAGGGTTGGTTAACCAGTGACTTTGATAAGAATATTCTCCAGTGCCACCTCTTGGGAGCAAAAGAAAAGTTGTCTCGTGTTCAGGGTTTCTCTCGTACATGTATTGTCTCCATCCTAATTTTGACCTCTACTCAGCCTGGATAAACAGATATAAATGTCTTCACACTGTTACCAAAAGAAACAAATTATTATATGCTCTGCCTGTGACTATCAAAGTCAAATCAACTACGATTTTACTCAGCAACAAGAAGCCTTGAATTAAAGGCTTCCTTTTCTGACAATTTAACCTCTCACAGTGGACCAAGACTCTCATCCTCAGAGAAATAAAGGTATTAGGACCCACAGCAAAGAACTTCTGATGCCATTGACTTGGGAATAGTGTTTCAGACTTCAGTACATCATATAATTCACCATGCAATTTTAGATTAAACAAGCGGATACTGAATCATCTTTGGACTAGTAAGCTACTAAGCCCAGTGGTGGACATGAAGATAAAAAGTCCCGATGGGCAAGTCTTAAAAGGGAGTCGCAATTTATGCTTCAGCTAATCATTGTTGCTGTGTCTGAAAACAAGAAGAAAGCATGAGGCATAACAGAATGAAATGTAGCATCCTTCTCCCTGCAATGCACATCTTTTCTCTGGGATTAAAATAGGGTTTGCATTTTAAATTTTCATTTACTAAACAGAAAAATATTTTACTAGGAGGGAATGGTATTAAGGAGAAATGATTCTTTGTGTGCCCTCAGGCCTGGTGAAGACAGGATTTGATTTGCTGTGTTAGGCTGGAATCTGGATTGATACACAGAGATGAGAAGGTGTTTAATAAAATTTACATTTCATTTTCTCACTTGACACCAGTCTCCTGTCACTCACCGAATGAAGGGAATACGACAAATAACTTTTGTCAGCACCTAGACATGGAGAGACAGAGGCGGGGGGGGAGGGAGAGCAAGGGTGGGATATTTTTAGCACCGTTCCCTTTGACGGCTGCGAGACTTGGCGTGTCTTGGGCACCGGCTTCATCTTTAATGTACTTCGGAACAGAGAGGTGTATCAGGAGCGAAAGCACAAATTAATCCAACCCCACCTAACCCGTCCCTGGGGGTGGACAAATGATCTACTGGAAAATGAATGAGATGACCTACACCCAAAGCAGCAGAGCATTTCTGCGCACGCTCCACGCTCGGCTTGTGTGTAGCTCCTGTCTCTGACCAACACAGTCCGATCCGGCTCGAGTCCATCTTCCACAGTGTTGCAGCAGAGATCCTTTTCTCTGCCATTGTCTTGGCCATGTCACCTGTTTCTGTTCTTTTTTCCCTAGTAATACCAAATTAAAGTGGCTGGGTTTAGTATTGAACCCTTTCATCCCTGATTTTTAACACCTGAATTTAGGTTTCTAATCGAGGACCAAAGATCAGGGTCCTAGTCAGCATCTACGTGCATTAAGTTACAACTGCACAAATCCAGAAGGAGGGAGGTCTTTTGCAGGAGGACTGAGTATATATTCTCCTTTTCTTTTCCTGCGGGGTATTACCCTTTATCTGTTCAGCTGAATTTTAAGTCAGATCCCTGCATCCCACGGGACTCCCACAGAACTTCGAAAGCGATGAAGAATGTGCAGGACATGTGGAAAAGCAAGGTGAATAAGCATTGCTCCTTATTTGTCATGCAACAAGACCTGGAAACTATCAGGCAGAACACTTAAAATAAAAGCAGAAATAACTTCTTTTTTTCACAAAGGATGTAGATAATTCAGTGTAATACGATAGTAATGCTACACATTCAGAAAATATTCAGGGACACTAAGTCCATCATCCAATGGCCGTTAGGAGCAACCACCATTCCCAGAAGTGTCTTCTTGCTTAAAATAAAATCCAGGTAAGGCTCATTTCATATTTGCCTTTTTCTTACATTCTTGCCCAAGTATCCAACATCAGCAGCCCTCGGTATGAGGGCCTGGTCTAATAAAATATGGAAGCTCTTCAGAGGTTCACCTAGTTGGTGTGCAATCTTCTGCCATGGCCTTTGTTCGTAACTGCAAACTGGGCCAGGTTCATCAGTAGTAGGGACTATTTTTCATTTAGCTTGTAATGCGAAGAAAAAGCTTTGAATTGAAACATCCGAAGCAAAGCTGACAGCATGCTGGGAGTATTTTAAGAGAAAATCATTCACTGAGCTGGAGCCCAAAAGAGACAAACAGAAGCTCAGATAGAGTCAGGTGTTTCTTTCACATTTTCTTCCAGTTTTGTTGTTTGTTTGTTTGTTTGTTTTTCCAAATGTTCACCTTGAGCATAAAGCTAAGGACAAACTGAGCAATTTATAATATTTTGGTTTGCAATCAATTTGGGAGTGTTGTGTCTTTTTTTTTCTTTCCTTCTTCCCTACTCTTTCTCTCCTCTCTGTTGGTCACAATGTGAAAGAAAAGGGAAAAGGAAAAAAAAAAAAAAAGCAAGCAAAAGGAGAGCGTAAATACCTCCCTAAACGATCCTCCCTCAAAAGACATTTCAATATCCAATTTAAAAAATAAAACATTCTCGATGTCCTTCTATTCTTCTTTTTTGAAAACTCACTAATGGAATGATTACTCTAGTTACCTTGTGTTCTTTGAGAATTGAAAATTTTGAAATGCCTTAGTAAGAAAATAGCAGATTGTTAGTAGCTTCTTGGCAGATCCAGACCTGCGCGCACACACACACACACACACAGAGAGGTTTGAGCCTGTGAAAACCAGCTATGGTATCTACCAAAGGTGCTTCCTAGGTTGACCTCATGCTCCCAGGAACTTCACTGTTCCTCCCTGCACCCTGTCATGTCACCTAGTTTGTGAAATCTTGTATCTCAGGTAGGACCTACCTCCTGTCCCCATCCCTCAAAAGCACACTCTTTTTATGTACCACAGAAATCCCTGTGCAAAACTGCCTTTGCTGGTGTGTTCTAGAATCTTGGAATGATCCTATGGTGTATCTGGCTTTTGCTCTTGCAATCATCTTTACAATGTTGATCAACAAATCATCACCCAACACTTCCCATGTCTTAGTAAGTACAAAGCTGGAATAATTTCAAGTCCTGGCAAATGCATAGTGATTGAAAAAAAATAAATCTGAAAAACCTGTGAATCTGCATATTCAATAAGTACCCATAATCACCCTTGGAGTGTTGCATCATGCAGCTTTCCTGATCCAGTGAAGGTTTTCTGTCACAGTTCCTAGTCCACTGAAGATATTTTTAACATAATTTCACTCTTAACAAGGCTATTCATTGCAGGATCAGAAGCTCAGAGAAAAGCCTTCTGACTGGACACTTGCCTCCTTTATTTGCCATTTATACCTCTGATCCTATAGAAATAAGTGCCATAATAAATGTCATAATAAATAGGGATTGGGAGTTATACCACATAGAGATGATGAAAGGGGTTATAATCTTATTGCTGTTATTTGGTTTTTCTTTCTTTTTTTTTTTTTTTTTTTTTTTTTTTTAATTTTGTCTTAGGCACACAATTCCTTCAACCCAGACTGTAATTAATTTTACTACATCACCAGTTATCTCTGCTCCCTAACCAGGCTTGTCATTTTAATTTTTCACAGGCTTTCTTTTTTTCTATCCATGTGCCTGTTCCTGTATCTTCGTGAAGTCTCATCAACTCTGGCCCAAAGCCTTAGGCAAATTTGTCTGTAATGCACTCTTCTACTTCAGACATAAGAGGAAAAAATACCACTTCCACAAAATGGGAAGAAAAAAAAAAAAAAGGGGAAGAAGAATAATTTTGACCATACATTGTCTAGGAATTCAGACAAGCCTGTAGAGCTTGGTTAAAAATAAGGCATCCTTTCAGCTACACTCTTATATGAATAAAGGAACTCAAGTGCTATTGGAGATGGGACTACAGAGAATGGTTAGCAAGTGGAAACCCTAAACTCAGCAAACTTAATGAAATTTTTGCCATTGGCTGCAGTGGAGCCAAACTTGTCAAATTTCACTGATGTCAAGAAAGACTTTGGGTCTGGGAGGATGGATCTGCACGGGGAGATGCAGAGACTTTTACATTCGTTTTGCCTGCACTTTGAAGGCTTCCTTGGTGTTCACTGTGGGGAAGTTAGCACTTCACTAAGCCTAAGTAGATTTGCTGAAAGGGCTTAGTGTCCCTCGCAGAGCTCTCCCGAATGTGGGCTGTGGTAGAGCATGAGGCTTTGACACGACATGCCTAGAGGCTTCTTTGAAAAGCTGAGCTGAAATCCTGCTCCTGGTTTTTTTTACGTGTCCTCCCAGAAGCTGCATCTTGACAGTATGAAAAAGTGAACTCTTTTCAGCTGAATGTCCTGCAGCTGGGCCAGAAGTGTTTAATAACCTCAAGTCTATCAAGGCACCCCATCCCTCATGGGTAACCCACGTCTCACACTGTGGGTTCTTCCTCTGGCTCCTTCCACTCCATCCCTACCCTGCCCTGCCCTCACCCTGGCTTTCGGAATGTATAATGTCTTCCTATCGCGGAGTATTTCGACACACAAATTTACCCATAAAACAACCATGCAAAGTTGGAAACCACCGTGATCTTAATTATAGTGTAAGGATTAAGGAGTATTCAGCAATACAAAGACTAAGGGTCCTGAGCAGCATCAGCAAAAGTACTGATGGTAGGACACTACCGACATGCAGATGCCCCACAGGCCAAGCTGGTATTGGAACTATTGTAAAATAAAGCCTTTGGCCTGGGACACGAGATGTGTGTTCTCTTTCTTTGCCTTGTCCAGGACATTCTGGAGCAGCTTGGGTATGTCTGTTCATCTAACCATATGTTCCCTGTAAGAGGGAGAGGCTGTTTTTTCCTTTGCCTGTCTAGATGGAAAAAATTTCAAAATAAATCTGGATCTCCATCAGCCATAAAGCAGTAGGATCCCATTTGATCCAAGTGCTGTTGCAGTCAGTCTAAAACCAATTATTTTTATAAAAGATATCATCTCATGTGTAACCATGTTCTTCAACCACTAAGTCTCAGTCACATCTTCTTTCTCTCTGATCACTAGAATGATTTTTTTTTCTGGTACACAACACAAGATCCCCTAAATTTCTTACTTGTTCAGGATTCACTTCACGTTTGCACTAATTTTTCATCATGTTTTGTTTCACTTCTTCCCCACTTCTTTCCCATGGTCTACCACTCACTCTGTTAATACACAGCACTGTGGGAAATTAAGATCGATAATGGTGCAGTTAAAGACTTTTTAGCCCTGCTTATTCCATTAGAGGTCTAGACATGCAAGACATTACTTATTCTGTAAACAAAGTATGGATAAATGCAAGGATTATGAATTAAAGGATTAATTAAAGCCCTTAACTGTTTCCAATGTGTCTGATTTTTTTCCCAAAAAGAAGGTTCCATTGTATAATGTTTGCATATAATTTACATTCAATATTATTTGCACCTTATTTGCATACATTCTGATATTTGCAATTATATATTATTTGCTTTCACAGTGCTTGGATGTGATAGAGTCACTTACTAGGAGTAGAACTACTGAAGGGGAGTGGAGTTCAGGGGATGGAGGAATTGTATTTCTGCAGAGGGGAAAGGATTTTCTACTACATGAAAGCATCTTAAATTAAGTATCAGCTGTGAAGGAAAGGGAGGGTCTCCAAATAATTTCACCAAATCTGGACGTCTCTGCAAGGTATAGCTTTTTATTTGGACCCTGAATCACAAGCCTTAGGGATTTACCATGTTGATACACATAAAAGAATATTTTAGCCTCTGCAGAAAATACTTAAGAAATTGCTTTTCCATAGCATGGAAGAGGTCAGAAAGGCTGATCTATGGCACTTAATAAGGCCCTCATGTTCAACTGTCTTAAGCCAGAAAACCTCCTGTGCAGTCAGCCAGAAGCCTAGTTCAGCGTGGAATCAGTCTGATTTCACCTGAAAATGATGCTTATAAACACAGTATAGTGCAGGAGCCAATGCTGGTGAATTTATTTTTGTGCCTAGAGAACTGTGTAGCTTACTGACCAGCATCTGCACCTTACCTTCTTCAGCTTGTAGTGAACCTGTGTGTGGTTGGGTTTTTTGGTTTTTTTTTTTCAAATCAAGTTTTCTTACCTTCTCTTCCACTGCTGATCTGGCCAGAAACCTTATTTTCATGCTGAAGTATTTTATCTGCAGAGGAGTATAAATTTTATCTTGTGCCACCAGGACACCTTGCAACCAAGAATTTTATGGTACAGAGAGGGCATAATAAAGTTCCTCATCTTCCAGCTCAGTAAAGCAAAGCACAGAGGAATTCTCTGAGCAACCGAAGAACATCAGCATTATTATTATCACTCATAAAGACTAGTGTTCATAACAAGCCAGTGATTTAAGGGTGCTAGAAAACAATGCCACGGTGAAGATTTAACTCTGCAAAATAATTTAAAAAAAAACAAACAACAAAACCAACACAGAATTAACTAAGGAGGAATGGGAGTACTTACTCAAGTGACAATGAAATGGAAGTTGAATACATGTTTGGTTTTCCTCAGAAAAAGGAAAAGATTTATGCACATACTGAGGTTCTTTTAATGAAACTAAAGGCATGATTGGAAGAAATGGGAAAATTCCTATATATTTGTATATATGCACACATACCAATCAGCATTGCTCTAGACACTAAAACTACATCCGTGCTAGTATATTAAAGTGTCAGAAATCCCATCATCTGCACTGTTGAATTGTTCGGCTTCTCCCTGAATACTTTTGAAAGTAATCTCAAAGCTGACCTAGCCAGCCATCTAGCACTCCCCCAGACAACTCGTGGAGAGAGTTTTAGAGGTGTCAGAAGGACTATTCTCAACAGGCAGTTAACATGTGCGTGTTTTTCTCTGACCACGGAGACAAAAACTCAGCTTTGCATTGACTGCAAGCCAGGCAAAGTTTGCTTTGTCGGTAGTCCACCACCTCACATCGCTTCTCTTACACCTCTGCTGCTACCACAGCAACACGCTCTCTGACATCATTCTGATGTTTGGGCATCCTTTGGGACTTCTCTTTTTCCTTGTAACCAGGCGAAGGCTGGGTGACATCCTTCTGGCTGGAGCATCCTTGGTCAGTTAGCTGCTGAAGTTCCAGAGAGTCACCAGGAGATGTTCCTCCACGTAGCGGTTGGTGACTGTCACTTTTCCCAGCTGAAGAAAAAGTGTCTCTGTCACCTGTCTTACACTGGACAGTGCTCACCTTTCTCCCTGACTTGGCTTCACGGGGCTGCGGGTTCAGCTCCTCCGGCTGTCCTGTAGCATGTGCCACTGCTCCAATTGCTTCCATATCTGTGAAAGCATGACTTGTTAGTGCTTTACAATGATTGTAAGACCCTATCTTGATGTTCCTTACCCTTCTATGCCTTTACTACATCTTAAAGACATTGAAGAAAAAGGAGTTATTGTTGGGAAAATAATTTTAACTGGCCACAAATTTTAGTTTGGCAGAAATAAGTTGTTAAAACCAAATAAACATAACCTGTTTCCACAAATAAATATACAGCAGCTAAAACAACTAGTTTGTTCCTATTGATACACTAATACCTCCTAGAGCATCTTCCAATGGTTATCAAATTATTCAATAAATGCTTAATAATAAAGTATATAGAATACAGCTGGTTAATAAGCTAGGTATTGGTAAGACTGATAATCGTTTTAGTACTACACATCTATAAAATGCATCAACTTTCTATGAATCAGGCTGGAATATAAGGTAGAACTTTCTATTGCTGACATTTGAATCCCACTCAAGGCAAAGCCTGTAACCTGCAATGCTGTTTAAAAAATGCCTTTGAAAAATGCAAAAAACCCCAAACATATACTATACATTTTTCATGTGGAAATGAAAAATGTTTACATCTTAATAAAACAAACGGTTATCAACCACAGAGGCAGAATCACTTGTGGTGTTACAGCAGATGGCTTCCGAGTTGACAGGGTGTGCTATCACTTCAGCGCGAGATTGGCAGCCTGCTCCGTTTGGATGCTAAAAACATTTGTAAAATTCTTGCAACCCTCTCCCTTCCCCCAAAAAATTAAACCAGCCCAGACCCAAAACTTTTATACTTTTTCCAAATCCAGAACTAGTCCTAGTCCATGTATCTGATGTGTTAGTGGACAACACTGGCTTTTGCAGTCCGTTCGTCGTCAGATATTAAATGTCCTTACCACAAATGACCCCAGAAAATGTATTGTTACCACTCCCTGTTTTTCAGGTTTGAACTTGAAGTTTAACCCTTAGCAGCCTGTGACATTCAGCCCCATGGTTTCTCAGACCTGCTGCTCAGATTCTTTCTCTTCTCCCTTTTCTATAATTCATTAATTGGAACTCTATTTGCTGGAATAATTCTCCCCATCTTCATGTATTTTTTACAATTTCCCTATTTCTTCATGCTTATATTCACTTTTCCCGTTACGGAGTGTTGGTTTTTTTCAACTTGTACACTCATAGCTTTCAATTTCAGGATTGCACCTCTTGGAAATCCACTGGAAAGTTGTCAGTACATTTTCAGTAGTCACACATGTGTCTGTGTGTAACAGTTTTCCTTCTCAAGATTGCTTTATCATTAAGTAGTTGGCTGTTTTGAAGCACAAATTGCATACATCACTAGGTTCGGTTTTCTTCTTTATACACATAAACATGATGATCAGGTTATGATCCCCTATTCCAAAGCTTCATGTTAATTCTTTATATGTATTGATGCCCTCTTCAATTTCAAAGGTGCAATTTTCAGCTGTGAAAATAGATCTTTTCAAACGAGTTTGAATTAATGGAGGAGGCTAAAAGTTTTCCAGATATGAGCAGTTTCAAGGATGAAATACTGCCCTGAGATTTATATGACATAGTAATCTAAAATATCCTGATTTTTTTTTAATTAAATACAAACTATTCAATACCAATAAAGCACACGATTAACTGGATTAAGTACCAGCTAACAGACAGAGCTGAGGCAGTAATTATATATGGGAAATAATTCTCAGAGGTGGGGATGTGTGGCTGTACCAGACACTACCACTGAAGTGGAAGATATTCAGTGTTTCCACCAGTGATTTGGAATTAAAATTAAAATTGATTCCTGTGAAATTTTGTAAAAGGTGGAAAAAAAGGCAAATTGGTAGAAAAGAAAAAGGAGTTGATCTGAACAACCTAAAAGCAAGGGATGCAGACCCTATTTGCAGAGTGAGAGAATCTCTTCAGGAATACAACAGTGATTTCTGAGAGCTGGTGGCCAAATAGTTCAGGATAAGGGTCAAAAGGTACAATACCTGAAAGGACTGGAAATAGAAGCTAGGGAACGTAAGCTGTTATAGGATACAACTGTAAAATTTGCAAAAAAGAAACAATATGTTCCTCCACCTCCAGATGCTGCTCTGTTAAGAATGCATCAGTCGATCAAAAGTTATTTAATTCAAGAGAGAGATAATTATGTGAAGCTGAGGAGATTTTTTGTTACGCCAAGGTCAGACAAGGTAGTATCTTGATCCCTTCTCCCCTGCACTACTGCGTATCTATGCATACGGTTTTCTTCCTCATTTCCATCCTCAGATCCTTCTTCTGGGACAACAACCAGGGCCCCTACCTCCAGCAGACTTTACACTGTATAACCACTTACCAAACAGAAAAACTCGGTCTTGCAAGACTTACCGTGGTGATTAAAAATAAAGGCTCCAAACACTTAATTGTATTAGAAAGATGGGATTTCTTATGGGGGGAACAGCTATAAAGCAGAAACTAAACAAAAAGACTGCAGCTTTGATTTCCTCCTCTCTCTCTCCAAAACCAACAGCACTTTAAATAAGGGGAAATCAAACATTAGACACTTCCAAGTCATATGTATTAAATTCACTTAAGATATTGTTATCCTTGTTTAGATTTGAACATATCGGGAATCTTTTTGTCTTGCAACTATTCCTAAAAGACTTTAAGTGGCTGGATTGCCTTTTTCTGACAAAAAAATTCTTTCCATGAATTATTTACACGATGGCTCCAATCAACGCTATACCTGTCAGCCTCCCCAGCCAAAATGAAAGTTCACTATGTAAAGGTGCCAAGGGAGAATGGCAGCCTCCCACTGCGAGTTTATAGACAGAACTAAGTCAGCACGCATTATGTGTCAGAGCCGACATCAGACAGAATCAGATCCTTTGATCTCAGACCTCCACAGGAAGCTTAGATCTCAGACAAATTAGATAAAAAATGAATTTATAGCAGATATGTATCCTAAGGCACACAGCTGAACGCTGTGTTTTGGAGGAGTACAGCAAATATCAAAACACATAAACTGCAGAATTTCCTCTCTCCTCTCTCTCCCTCTGCTTTTGTGATAGATGCTAATTAAAAGGAGATAAAACTCCAGCTCGGCTCTTCCTGCCTCTTATGTAATCCACAGGCTTCAGTACGGAGGAGGAAAAAGAAATTCCCAAAACAGAGTAAATGGGTGGTTCAGCAGGGTTATCCGAATGCCCTTAGATCTGCGCTGTTGGCAGGTGAGACAAAAAAAAAAAAAAAAAAATACTATAAGAACATTTCACACTTGCAGAGAGGGAAGCCAGCGCTTTATGCTGCCAGCCACATGCCCCCGAGGCTGTCTGCTTTCCCGTGACCTCAGAAGAAGTCGTGTTTGATCAGCAGATGATGAAAAGACAAGTCTCGAGGAGGTGTGTGGAAGAGGGGTGTTTGTGGCAGGGACCCTGGGGAGTAAAGGGGGGGGGACGCACAGAGGAGCGGGTGGGAATGGAGCAGCTTTGGGGTGCTGGCTCGGACTCAGAAAGCCCGGCATGAAGGTCCTGTGAGTGGTGGAGGAAACGAAGACTGTGCAAATGAGCCCCGAGTGGGTTTTTCCTACCTCCAGTGCACCTCGCTGCAGTCCTCCACAGCCTGCAAACTTGTCCAGAGCTTTTTGAGCCCTGTGCAGTTATTTCCACAGCACTTGGAGACAGGGAAAAGCCCTGCTGTTCCAGGCATACTGGGGACACTGTGGGAATGTCGGTACCTACCCTACTCCAGAAACACTAGGTGAAATCATGGGCTCATTGAGCGTAAGGGGGGTTATGCTGCTGCCTTCAGTGGAGCTAGGATTTCACACAATATATAAAAAAGGAGATAAAATGACAAATAGAAAAATACTAAGGAGAATGAGGAGGTAATAAAGTGATAGAGCTTCCGAGAAGAGGTGTGCCATTGATCCTATACAAAACTATAGTTTGTTAAGAGACCTAAACCAACTCTTTTGATGTTCGACGCTTATAATTATTGTCAAACTGCAGTCTCACCTCCTGCTACAGGCACACTACTTTTATCTTCTCCTTGACTGTAGCAAGGCTGGATGTGAGTTGCATGAGGCTGTGCTTGTTTACGGGGTCCCTTGGTACTGGCCTGTGGTACATCAGCCCGTTCGGTCCTCAATTCTGCAATGGAACATATAGTTACATCACTCTCAATCTATCCTCAGCTCAGCAGCAGTTATTAATTCAAGCAAGGACATATTGCTAGTGAATTAACAGATAATCTAAAAGTGTTCTTTCTGCCCAAAAGTGGAGAGAGTTGTTTTATGCTCATACCATCTTATGTTTTGCCATTAGGGTTCCCACCTGTTCTCTTCAGTGGAGCCCTTCCTTATGTTGTCACCACGTTCAATAACACTAGAAATTCAGACCTTATTGCAGCTAGTGCTCATGGTGCAGTTTAGGAGGAAGACTCTTTAGAAGTTACTCGAAAGCAAAAGTTTGGAGAAACTGTGAGAAGGTCTTGAAACTAGTGGGAGATGTCTTATTAACCGGGATGTGCATTTACTCCTCCGCTACGGGTTACCTGTACCTTTGGCAAGGTCACAACTTTAATTAGCGTATCTGAAAGGCCAAGTTTTTGGTAATTTTCAACATATCCAGCAGTTTGAGGTGGCTGTTTAGCAATCAAGCCACCAAGAGTCACAGTCACATCCTTTTATCTTCAGCTCTTTTCTTACACAAATAGACTTCTGCCTTCTGCAGTGGGAAAGCCTCCTTGAGGTAGCTTATATTTGTTTTAAGATCAATGCTAAAAAGAAAGCGACCTTAAGGTAAATTAGTAGAGGTGTGGATTTGCTTGGGGGAGAACTCCAGAGGAGCTGTAGCCCTCCCATTACCACCTTGACTCATATGATGCTGACAGCGTGATGTGAGCATGACTGTGCTGCTCTCTCTGTGGCATTCGCACTGCAGCTGTGTCTGGTCCTTGGTCAGCACCAAGGCTTTACATATCCTCACCACAGTGCTATTTTGCTATGTCATCCTTCATCAGGAAAATGCAGTGGCTGAATGGATCATTGAAATCATAGCAAATATTTCCTCCCTTTCTCAATTCCATGCCTGCGCTATAGGAACCTGATTTTCATCATGTTTCACATACAGTTAACACTCTTTCCAGACAATACCCAGGCATCTGTTATAGGCACAAAACTCTATAACCTTGAACTACAAACTATACTGCTAATTACTAAACTTCTCAGAGCTTTCTCTGAGTGCCATTGTCTGAACCCTGCTGTGGCCACTCTGGGGATTTGTTAAACAAAATAGGGAGTCTGCAAGTATAAATTTTAGTGGGTATTTCCAACTTACTGTTGCTTTTGCTCTTCTTGAACCAGCAGAATGCAAGAGCGAGGATGAATGCAGATGCTGCTGAACTCAGTATGACAACAAGGATCATGCTGGCCTTCACTCCCATGGGGACAGGGAAGACGGTAAATGGCTGAGACAGCACAGTAAACTTGGCTCCTGAGAATTTAAAGCAGTCAGAGTTTACTACAAAAGTAAGAACACTGGTTTCACAGCTAAAACACCAGGTTAGAGCCTTTCAACAGTGATGCTGCTGTTAAAAATGCATGCAGGAACAACCCAGAAGTCCTTCTATCTCCAGATGCAACATTAGCCAACAATATCTATTTAGGTCTGAGTACCAGCACAAACCAAATGTGTAACAATACTTCTCCAATGTAAGTTTCAAGCTTTCAGGGCTGCCTGAAGCAGAGGCAGCTTCGTTGTATTTAATAATCCGTAATATTTCTTCCATGAATTTGTCTAGCTGACTCCCAAACCCAGAAAATACATTCACAAAGTATCTATTTCTGAGGCCCAGACAGATCAGATCAGATCAGGCCCAGACAGAAAACATGAACATTCTTCACAGCAAGACAAAGAAACTGGCTGCAGTGAGAAATGTGCCAAGTCATACTCAGTTTTTGCAGGCTATATATTATTCATATCAATGTAACTAATGGGGAACTAGAAACATTCACTAGCATTAAGCTTACATCCATGATGCAGAAAACTCAAAATGAACTTGTTAATATTTTCCACCATGTCAATAATGAGCATTATAAATAAAAAATGTCAGTGTCCTTGCTGTTAACATGGTAAATATTTAGTCTCTCGATGCTCACAAGCTTTGGGTAATGCTCTTCGCCCAGAGATCCTGAAGTTTTCTGTAAATGAAGTCAGAATCAAGCCAGCCACTACTGATAGTTTCTGTGGTCAAGAGTTCATGCCATGTCAGCATCTGAGCTTCAAGGACTGGAAGATGCCTCATACTGCCCTTTTAAAAATCAGAAATATAGAAATTTTTTTGTTCCCTGAGTCACTTCCAAAACACATTTTGAATGGAGATGTGCCTGGGAAGGACAGGAGTTTAACAAAACTGGCCCTGGCCCTCTCTATAGACTGATTTGAAGGGTGTGGATTAGCACATCAACTCATTACCTGTCTTAATACCTGACTCATTATCGGTCCTAACCCCACAATTCTAATAATTTTGATGGATGGAAATTTCTTTTACTTGTTTGAGTTTCACTTTTAATAAAAACCTAAAAGCCTTTTTTTCATCAATTCATTAAAAAAAATCAGAAACACTGTCAGACGGAAGCTTGGAGACTAGGGTAAGTAGCTGTAAGTACTTTTATCTGAAACTAATTAGATTTGTGTCAATATTGTCCACTTGAACAAAGCAGAGCTTCATCAGAACAATGTGGGAAGCATGTTCCAATTGGGAAAAATTTGCCTGCAGGTACAAACACATATGAACTTCAGTTGAGAGGAGAGAAGTAATCTCACAGGTATCAAGGACTCTACACAGACAGGTGCTTAAAGGTGCTTTGCACTACTCTAATAGTTTGTGAGTAGACTGCTGTTGGTTTAAATGGAAAGTGGATGGATCAAGCCCATTGGGATCCATATCAGTTAAGTGAATATTACTGTAAAACAAGGAGCAAGACTATGCAGCAGTGCTATGAATAGTCTACTCTCCCCAGGAACTACCACTAAAACATTTGGAATTATTGCATTCAACATCAGCTGCATCTTCTGAGCTGTCTGCAAATAGCAAACTATGCCAGGGTACCCAAAGAAACCTGGTCATGTAAATGTATCCCAAACATCTACTGTTTGATTGTTTAATTTTTTGTTTGCTTATCTATCTCAAACAATAAGCAAATATCTTCAGTAAGAGTCTGGCAGTATAAAAGCCTTTATACTGTCTCCAGCACAGTTCCCAATTACAAGCAAGCAAAGGGGATTGCTGCTTTGGTGTGTACTTTTGCAATGCATACTAAAAGTGTACAATACTCTGATTTACACAGGTGACACCTACACAGACGTATCAGCCATCCCCATTGCTAGCTGTAAACATCTCTTTGCAATACTCTGATGGCTTAAATGTTTGATAAAAAGGATCTTCGTTTGACCTTTGTTCAGAGGAAAGATTTCGTGACTTCCCTGAAACAGCTTCCAAAACACACTACATTAAGCTATTTTTGCCACTAAAGAGTCGGATCCTGTGAGGTGCTGACTTTCCATCTGCTCTCACTGAAGTGAAGGCAATGGGAGCTGCGGGTGTTTGGCAGCACACACCCTCAAAAATAGACACATGTCCCCCTGGTAAAGGCCCACCTCCAGGTAATCACTGCACCCCACTTCTCCCTTTGCAAAGCCATGGGCAACACTTGATGTTGATTAGTCACTTGTGACTAGGAGAAGCAAAGGTTTCTCATTAAAAAAAACCCTGGACGTTCATTTAATCCCTGGATAAGAAGGGATTTCTTGGGTTACAAATCCTATCCCATGCTATTGTGTGCACCATGTTGTACAATATCATCCTTAAGTGTATTGTCCTCTATCCAACTGCAGTTTGATCTGCTCTCACTATTCATACCTATTAAGACAGGCTGTTCAGAAAAATATAGTCTAAATGTTAATAACCTTCTTCTAATTTTTTAGCTCAGATTTTTTCATTAGCCACTTCCACTTGGCCACTTCACCGGTCTGATGTATTTTCCCTCTCTGTTTTTTTTGGCTGAAAGAAGCCATGTTATCTTGGAGTTTTCTCATTGAAAATGTTCAGTCTGTACCTACTCCATTTTGAGATCATCTCTGAACATGCATAACCAAAATTATGTTCAGTGCTTCAAAGGAGTACTCATCGGGGCTTTATGCAGTGGCACACACACTGCCTTACCTCTCCTGGAAATATTTCTGCCTGTCCTTCCTAGGCTTCTCTCTGCCTGATGGGTCTCAGTTTATAGAGAGAGAGAGAGATACACCTATATCTATATCTATCTATGTCTATATCTGTATCTATATCTGTATCTATTTAGATATATATCCATAAATCTATTTATGTATGTATGCAATATCAGAATAGACACTTCACACATGGTCTTACAACACCTGTATCTTTGGACTACACGCCAGACAGCATGTTCCTGCTTCTCCATTGACTTGCCTCAGCAGTCACTCCGAGAGAAGAAACCAGCACTTTGACCCCTATATACCTTCAGAGCCAGATTTGTAGATAAATTCAGGCCCCCAAGCAGCTGGACTGATCTTGTGCAGATGCCCTGAGGCTTTCACAAGCCAGAGTTCACGTGGTGCCTTATCCCCACGGTGCCAATGTCCCCCTCAGCTGGTATTTCTAAGGAGGCATTAAGCACACCTGCCTCTTCACCATTACTGGAGAAGGCTCAGAGGCCTCGTGCAAGCTGCACGATCCTGGAAGTCCCAACATCATCTCCGTAAACTCTCGGGATACCCCTAGCAGAGCCCAGTCCTGGAGGCATGCTCTGAATGTACATAACCCGTTGCACCCATAAAGATGACCAGGTGCGGACAAACGGTTGGTGAAAGGCACTATGAAAATAATTGGGAGCACAGATGGAAAATTTCTGAACACAAACAGGAAACAAAGAGGGAATAAGAGGACTCAATTTATAGGAAAAAGCTTGCTCTGACAGCTTACCTGACCTTAAGTACCTGATTCCTACAAGGGATACATAGCTAGGGAATCTAGGGAGAAAGAGGCACCTCTTTCTGGCAATACTTCTCTATACTAACTCATCTGGATTTTGTGGATCTTGCATGAATAGCACAGGAATCACCCAGCTCTCTTGCTGCCTGGGTAATGCCAACTTGGACTTGTAACAGAAGTCAGGCTATGTAGAGGTTTGGCATTGCTCCACTCTGAACGAGCTTAACTCCCTTTTTACAAATCCAGACCACCTGTAGGTTTTGAGTTCAGTTACCAACTCAAAAAACATGCAGAAAAACAGAGCTTACCTGGAGGTGATGTGACAGTGAACACAAGTTTCCAGTTTGTGCCTGAACTGGAGACAGCCAGGCTGGAAAAGCTTGCACATCCATCTATGACCTGCACTTGGGTGAGCCCTGCAGAGTAAAAGAAATTGCATTGCAATTAACAGCATCCAGATAAGTATCACCTAAGCCCCTCAGAGAGTCCCTGTGACTTTAAGGGAACTTCAGAAAGCTTAAATTCAGTGTCCTTCCTAATTATAAACTCTTTGTCTGATCCCAGAAATTTCATATAGGGTTAGGTCTTCAGACTTACTTGGACACCAAATTCCTGATGGACTGGAGAACCTTAGCTTCTGAATCTCTGTTGCTTGAGCTCATCGTGAAATGGCACTTACTGTACATATCTATATCGTGGGGGTGTAACAAGAATACAGATGTTAAGGGGATCGAGCAAAGGTAATGGGAGCTATATAGATACACTGAAAAGTTCCAGATGCTCATCTTTTTGGTTTAACTCATGTCTTGTGTGACCAAGTACATCACCAAGGTTAGGAGAGTTTTAGTGAGAGACTGAGTATTTTCTGTCCTAAAGGAATGGTCTCAAGGAGCCAGCCACTGCAGCTAAGGGAAAAGAGCTGACTGTTTTAACCCTTTTCTGATTTGTAGGTGTTTCACCCTGTCATTTGGGGCATATTAGCTCCTGTCCTACTGTTAAATCATTTTGAATACTTCTCCAACCCTCTCAGACACTTTGAAAGTGATTTGGCCATGAAAAACGTCTGTGGCGACTGCCCTGTGATCGTACAGGAGACACTTTCAGTTAGAAACCTCGCAGAGGAAAGCTCCGTGGAGAGCATTAAAATGAAACCCGGGAGAGCCTGTTTCTCCATCACTTTACGTCTTGTACTAAGCTATCAGGGAATGCATTCTGACCCAACATTTACACTTGCCATGGTTTTTATTTTTGTAGGCTCTTTTTGAAAGTTATAATTTATTTTGTAACTGGATCTCCATTTTATTGTGTGTATCTTTGAGCAGCAGCCAAGTCCTGGCCTTTGAGCAATGCTGACCAGGTCTGGGCTTCGTTCAGGCTCTTAGGGTGAGAGGGGTAAAATCCTAAAGACTGACAAATTTCAGAATGTTGGTTCAGGTGGGGGTGAGAAGTCAGAACTTCTTGGGATGCTGGACTTGCTCCAGTGATCACAAACACAGGCTTTCGCCTGCTCAAAGACAACATGTAATAACCATTTGCTTTATGAAGCAGGTGGGTTGACATTTTATTGCCGTTAAGCAGCACAGGTGAAGGTACATAAAGCCTGAATGTGAGGAGGACATTTCTACTCTGCCATTCCGGTGTCCAGGGTATTGAACAAAGTGGTGAAGTAGCAAACCTCTTTGTGAGACATCTTGCAATCACAGATGCATAGGAAGGTTTCAGCAGGTGGAGACAAGGCTTTTGACGGTAGGCCAGTCTGCAGGACAATTTCTCCCTGGTTTTATCCCATTATTTGTGCCTACACCTCTAGGATACAAACAGTGCCAGGATCTGTTCTTTGGCACTGAAGAACTGGTATGCCCTGGCCAAACCTCTTAAACTCTTACAGCCTCCAAACAGAGATGCTGCAACGCAAACTGCCTACTGAGATTAATTCCTTGCTGTGTTGAGTTCGGAACCATGGCCAGAAATTGCCTGAGACAAGGTTCTGAGCAAAAGCATGCCACATTTTAATGATCTAGCAACAGAAGTGATAAAGTTTCCCCTCTCTGTGATCTGGTACTACTTAATTTACTAATATCCCAGTCAGTTTTGGCTACATATATGTTTTTCTACTTTTGTGCAGCATCTAGCACACCAAATACCCAATTTCATTGTGAGTCTCCAGGACCAGCTGTGATAAATAGGCAGTAATTTACACTGTGAATAGACTTGGTGGAGAGCTGGGAATCTAGATTTCTCTATTTGCTCCAGCCTGACCCTGGCTCATCTATTTATCCACTACACATGTGATCCTCCTTAGGACAGTATCTGCCCAGACTACCAAGACTTTTCTTGGCTCTGATACTCACTGTAACACTGCTTTTATGGAGGGTCTTGTCAGCTGCGTTCAAATACTTTATAATTGCCATTTCTAGTCTATGATGAAGCCTGGAGTACTGTACTGTACTTCTCAACAGAGACTATCTCAGCTTTTGGGCACATATGCTTCAAAGCTCAGAATATTACAGATATATATGGGAGTCTTCACAAAGATCTCTCAGGCAAGCTGGTATTTAACATAGAAGCAAGCTAATTTGGAGCTAAACTACTTTCCATGAGGCAGTTTGGCTGCTGTCAGATGAAGCAGCCTCAGTGTGCTAGACGGGACCCATTTCGATTAAATGCTGCTTTCATATGCTTCAAAAGACGAGTGCAATAAGGACGTTTGTCAAAGGAAAAACTGCAGCAAACTATTACATGCAGAACATCTGTACTACGCAGTTCTTTCTTTGCTGGAGTTTATTGACTATTAATTTGATGCATGTATCTTTTAAAGAATGTGAAGTGCATTTCTCTTCGGTGACTTCCTTTCTTTTTCCCCCTTTTTTCTCCTTCTCCCTCTCTTTCTTTCCATCTTTCTTTCTCCTCTTTATTTTTCTCTTCTGTCTTTTTTGTCGTCTTCTCTTTCTTTTCCCTTCCTTGACTCCTTCCTTCCCTTCTCCCTTTCTCCCTTCCTTTCTCCCACTGTTAGCCAGTAGCTGATCCAATAACCTGTGGTTCATCTAGACCCATGTTTCTAAACCTGTCAGATGTACCACCCTGAAAAGGCATGAAAAACAGCAGAAAAGACCAAAGGATTTTTCTAACCTGTAAACCTGGAACTACCATGAGGTAGGAAGAATGTCTAATTAACAGAAACACGGACTGAAAGGGTGAGAAACTCTGATCTACAACACGAGTGCCATTTATCTTCTCCAAATGTGAACTTTTCAAGCCAAAGCTAATACACAAATGGCTTTACTGCAAATAAAATACTGTACCTGTAATAGGAAACCTCACCTTTCAATGTGTGCACTGTTTGCTTACATTTAAAGATTTTAGCAATGAAATTAGGATGCTTTATAATCAATATAATTTCCACTTTCTAGTGGATTCTATACCTAAGCATGTTCATAGCCTCAATAACTTCAAGGAAATACTCACATGCTTAGAGTTAGTCATGAGTTCAGGTATTTCAATAAATGAGGATCAGAAGGGAAATATTTAGATTCCTCGTGAAAAACGTTTCCATATTAAAGTATGCTAATTACAAACAATAGGCAGTTGTTTCTGTCTCTACTTTGCCAGATCCTTTGCTGGGACAATCGGGTTGTCACTGAGTCTAAGGAAATGTCCCAATTAACACTAGCTGAAAATCAAGTATTAGAATTTCTAATATTTCATTCTTTTATTTTTTGATCTAAGATATCTCTTTTCAAGATAAACTACTGGATATACTCCCTCTAGGCTGCCACATCACAAAAATACTTTGTATAAACTTCTCTTTCTCTAGCACATGACTGGGCAGTTCACCAAACTCCTACTGCAACCTTCTTTTTTTAGCCCAAAGACTATCCAGTATTTCTCAGGGACAACTCCTAAATTTATCACCATCATTCTCCACAGCTGCTTTGCCATAACCCTCGCTATAAGAAAACATATCCAAACCTTTTAGCACAGCCTCGGAGGAGCCCTTGAGATGAGCTGATACGACCCAGGGTTCTGAGGGAGGCCCCACTTTGTCAACTCTTTGACCCTGGGAGGAAGAACAAAAAGGAATTAAAGTCTCATCTCCTCAACAAGAAGAAAGAAAGTTTTCATGGTTTTAACAATTGTAATAATTTTTTAATCACCAGTGGGAGGGCAGTTTGCATCTACATGTCATATGTTACAAATGTCACAAAGCTCGCCATAACTCTTTAAGATGAGCTTAAGCTCAGAGGAACCAGTTCTGGCAACTTCAGGACTGTTTCAGTGAAGCCTGGCAAGGTTTGCTGCTTCACTTGAAGTATCTAGGTTCACATTCACATCACCTATCAGAAGGAGGTAATTTTGACATTGTGGCTTCGATGGTGTCTAAGTTCATAGAATCACAGTATGGTTGAGGTTGGAAGGGTCCTCTGGAGGTCATTTGGTTGAACCCCTCTCTCCTGAAGCAGGGCCACGTAGAAAGGGTTGCCCAGGACTATGTTCAGATGCCTTTTGAATATCTCCGAGGATGGTGACTCCACAAGTTCAAGGAAACTGAGTAGATTCAGTCTGTCAATTTAGTCAGGCTGAAGATTTAAGTTCCCCATATGCTCAGTGAAAGAAACTCATTTTGATACCTAAATTACCCAGCCATAATAGGTGTGCAGGATCTAGATCCTATCGTCTATGTGTATATAAATATATTATCTGTCAGATTTTTTATTTTTTTTAAAGAGGTACTGCTTCTCAAGCCTAATAGAAAACCTGAAACACATCTGAAGAATGATATGAATCTCAAGGGAAGATTCAATTGCCTAGATGTAAGTTTTGTGTGTCTTTCCAGCTAGCCAACAATGTTTACATCCAGCAGAGTTAGCTTGTGGAAAGGTCTTACTTTTCTACAGGAGCTGGAGGCCAAACAGCTTATTCCACAGCTTACAACACAACAAGATGCCTTCATGTAGGAAACTGAAGTCAAACAGAAAGAAGCTGAAAGGTTTGTGTCTCACAGCTGTAAAATCAGTCTCATGACTAATGGATATACAGAGCTGGCTTTATTATAAAGCCACTTAGCATCCAGAAATAATGTCCACAAAGCTGTCCAAGCTTGGATTTGATACCAAGCTCCAGGGACAACACTGTAAAAATGTCATACCTGAGGCTAGTTATTCTGTGGCTATACTGTTGGCCTGTCCAGTAAAATGGGAATGATTCCATAATAGAAAATAGTTGGAAAACAGGAAAGAAGACATGAAAATACAAAGGAAATAGAAACATAGCACAAAGCCATGCTATGCAGATTTCACATGACTCTGGGACTGAACCTAGTGCATCCACAACTAATAACTCAGTGGACCTAGTCTGCTGCTTCCAGGACTTGTGCTAGCGCCTCTGGCAGAGCTAAATAACATCACATAGATGTCCAAGCTTGTTTTAAACATGGTTATCTCTACTTACCACTGCTCTGCGTGGTGAGGACTTCCTTGGGCAGCTCAGGATACCCCCTTATACCTGACATTGCCAGACTTCATGATTGTGGTGGTGTTCCCACATTCCTCAAAACTTGAGGAGCAGAAATCAGAAAACTGCACCCAGTGAATTCTACAGCATGAATCTAACCCTTGTGGAAAAAGCTGAAAAACATGAACAAAATCCATCCTGGAAGAAGTTCCCAGAATACAAATGACTGCTTATTTATAGAGCTATCCTTTGCCATATTTATTTATAGAGCTGTCCTATACCATATTTAGGTCTGTCTCATAGCTTTGGAATGCTTGGAAATGTCAAAATTGTATAGAATTAATAGACACATCCATCTACAAAGGAGAAAATCCTACCTTCATGTCCAGGAAAATGATTTTCGGCTGCACAGGAAGCTGCTTCTCAATTTCTCCATCTGAGGGCTGCACTTGAACAGAGATGTTATAGGGCCTCACATACAGGCAAGTTCCTGGGTGTTGTCTGCTTCCATTTCTTTCTCATGCAAAAGAATGTTAAAAAAATAATTAAAAAAAAATAATTCAAAAATTTATGCTATGAACACTCCCAATGCTAGTCCCGGAGTTAATTCACATCTTTCCTTGGAATGACACGTTACTTTGTGTTCATGGGATTTTCCACCTTAGTAATGCAGGTGGAAATATTTAGCGTCTGTTATGAATAAGAAGGAGCACTATACCAAACAACTACTAATTTACCTTATCACGGCACTTTCATTCCTTGGATGAGAGCAACATGTATAGAAATATGGAACAGACATCACTTCCAAGGAGACGGCAGCACTAAAGTAACAAAAAACCCTTTTGTTTCAATCCCCAGTTTACAGATGGAAACCTGAGAAATTAACAAAATAAATTATTTCCCCGGTATCCCTTTGGAAGTATGTGGCAGAGACAGAGATTTTATGGATTCAGAAACCCAATGCCTTAGTCCCAAGTCTTCATTGCGGTGCACTGATAGCAGTGGAAGCTTCCTGTCCAGCAGAAAAATTTCCAGTGAACACCTTTGAACTCCTCTAAGAACAAAGTTTTGGTTCCTCTACACAAGCACAGCACTTACAGGGCTTTACTGTATTTCTTTATCCTCCCACACCTGTGTTCTTAGCCTTCATTATCTGCAAAGTCTGCATACTGAAATATAGCGGTATACAGACACCCCATTGAAAGACATTTGGTTTTTTCCAAGACTGAAATTTAAATCAGAGCATCCCAGGAGAGGGTTTTTGCATTTGAATAAAGAATCAACACTTTATTCTGAGCCTGTATCATTTCATTCCTTCTTCCAGTGCTTTGTGTCATTTAGTATCTCATATAGATATATAATTTATATATATATAAACCCCTCTAATCTGCAACTGCAGTGAAGCGGCTGGGGGTTTGGTATTGTCTTGAAATGAAAGTAGAAAAGCTATTCATTCATCTCTAGTGTTTGCTTAAAGGTGTTTACAAACAGAAGATATATGAAGCATAAGTTTCCTTTGGTTTAACTCAGGGTTTTGGTTTGGGTTTTGGTTTGTGGGTTGTTTGTTTTGTTTTGTTTTGTTTTGTTTTCAGAGTGTTACTATGCATTACAAACTAGAAACTGTTTATATTGCAGCTGATGGCAAATACTAGAAGAGCTAGCTCAAGGATTTAAGTTTCAGTTCTTACCTTGGTTCTTTTTCTGTTTTGTGAGTGGGAAAGTCTGAAAGGCAGCGTTATGTTTGAAATTTATGTCAAAGGCACAAAAGTGTTCATCGTTGCTCTTAGCCACCTCCTTCCGTAAGTGTGCATGCAGCACTGTGACTGAAACTCACTGCGGGACCAATACACCAAGTCACTCCTGTTTTCGGGGCAGAGACCTGCAATTTCTGTGAGCTCCCTGACTCCAGCGGAATCCAGATGAGTCTTGGCATGGCTTCTGTAAGCCAAAATAATTTTTTTTTCTCTCTCTCCAGCTGCTTTAAAACTTCCAACAAACAGAAAAACTGTTGGCATGAAATGCCCTGCCTCCACACCCCAAGCCCTACACGGTAAAACTGTGCTCATCTCACACTTCTAGGGAGACTGCTGCAAAATGTGGTTGTAGGAAATAGTTCCCACTCCCTAGGGTGAGTAATGGCAAAGAAAACAAACCAACACAGAAATACACATGTATGCTTAAAAATTAAAGTCTTTTGGGTTTTTTCCTCCGGAATTCAGCGAACACAGCACAGACCATGGTGTGTATAACCCACACAGTCCAACCTGACTCTTGCTGTGAGGGAGCCCCAGCCTTAGGGTGCAACTCTGCGCGCAGCAAGTTACGTTCCTGCAAGTGAGCGTCAGCGTGGAGCAGGAGGTGAGAAGATCAGCCTGCTGCCGCCCTGATGATTTGGGCTGGAAGGAAAATAAGCTTTCCTGGCATAGCTTTGCCACTGGGAAGTGGGGACGGAGAAACGTGCCTATAGCCTGGCAAGGACCAGAGCCAGGAGACCTGCCTCCCTCCTGGTGGGCGCGAGAAGCGTGCTGTTTTGTCACTACCCTGAAGTCTCACGCTGGGACAGAGCAGGCTGGTTTGCAATTCCCTGCTGACAGCGCTCAACGGGGAGCAGCTCCGTTGCTCAGTGCCTTGCAGCTCTTCTAAACGTGGGCACGGCGGGCGAGGAGGCGCTGCTTGTGATACCTTAGTCAGCAGGGACACCAGAGATCCC
Source organism: Astur gentilis (assembly GCF_929443795.1). NCBI lineage: Eukaryota > Metazoa > Chordata > Aves > Accipitriformes > Accipitridae > Astur > Astur gentilis. Next base: position 26,771,313 of record NC_064895.1, read on the forward strand.
AGATTCTTTCACCAGCAGTGCCAAGACGTGTCTGTTGAACATGCTGAGGCTCTGCGGGAGAGCAAGTGTCTGCTCTTTAGTAGCAAAGAAGTCAGAGGTCTTAGAAAGTAGAGGGTCTACTGCAGGTATTGAGGTGTGATTGAGCAAGTAGGTGGAGAGATTTGGGGCAGAGGGAAGGAAGTGTCCCTGAAATCAAGAAGAGCTTGTCATTTGAATTAGAATTACAATAATAACAACAACAACAATAATAGCAGCTGTTATTATCGGTTGACTTCAAGAGGAAAGAGATCAGACTGAGAACCTGGGTCAAGGGTCTGTTAAAGCTGATGGATACATCTATGCTAGAAAACTAAATAACGCCAAAGAACAAGCCTTGGCGCTGACACTTGATCACCTCTACTGTTAACCTGTCCGTCCATCACAAGCTGTGCTCCAGGCCCAATAGCAAAGTCCAGGACAACTCCCAAATGGTCTGGGAGCTAATACAGTCAGAAAATATTCTCACTTGGCAGTTTGGATGAGGCCACCCTGACACGGTGGGTGAGAGAATTTAATTTTATGGACACAGGCTGATCCATATCAGCTGACCTTGGTGCCAGAGAACAGACCCTGGCATATTTAATTTCCTAATAAACATCAGACAATGAAACAAATTGAACATTTGCCATGCTAGTGTTGTGGCATCAGTATATCCTTGGAAGGGGAAGGAGATTGGGAAGAATTTGAGCGATAAATAATGTGTCAAAATGCATCATGGTCAAGCCAAAGAGATGGGGTTTTTTTGTGTTCTTCAAAAGATGGTGATTGCTGGTGAAGAGGCTACAAGAAAGAAGATGCTGTACTGAAGACAGGAGATAGGCAAGCTGAGGACTTGTGTAAGGTAAAGCAGGTACAGATTCGCTGGAAGGGCTGTGAGGAATTTGGCAACTTCGAGTGAGAAGTGCGTTCTCATCATGCAGTGATGAAGTTAGCCAGACACCAGGTACCTGTGCCCTCTCAGCTGCACCATTAGAACTTTGTCTCCGCCTGCAGATCTTATCATTAAGTAAAAGAAACAAGGAAAGAGAGACATGAGCATCCAGAAGACAGTGAGGAGTCTGAGGTTTTTCCTACTTTAAGCAAAAAAGCTATCCAAAGGATGACTTTTATTTCCACTGATGTCCATGCTTTCCCATATTATAGAAAGAAATCAAAGCTAGAGGAAATAAACTCCAGTGGAAAGCAGGCTGCAGCTTCCCTTGACAACAGAGAAACAATAAATACTTAATATTGATCATATCTCCTTATGAGGACTAAAGCAATGGACTGAACAGGACCCGTGGTGTTAGACATTACTGATGTCTCCCTTCTTTCATGTAGGTTGAGTCCATAAGACCAAAATTGAAAAAAACTAGGCACCTAAATGCATATTCTAGCTCTCATCAGCAGGGAGTTTTGAACGCAGCCATGTGTCCACTGCCCTGGATGTCAGATGCTGTGATGGCAGAAAGCTAACAAGAGAAGATCTAGTAGTGTGGAGAATTAGCAAGGGGGCCTAGGTTGATGGTGAACTGGGATAAGAAACAAGTAACTGAACTGCCTCTGTGGACAAGGCTGGGCAAGAGGAGTATGCTTCTTTATCTAATTATTGTGAGGGTTTCCTTTCATAAAGCAAAGACGCTTTAGTTAGAAGCTAGATATTTTGTGGCTGTTGAAAGCATCAGGTAAGTTGGTTAGATTGAAAAAGTTTTGAAAAAGAGGTCCAATGCATACTCTCTTGGAGTATATATTAATTAAAATACCCAGTCTTTTTGACCAACTTCTTCTGACATTAACTTTTTGAGGCACTACTACCATCAGATCTCCATTTCTCCATTTGCTAAAGACTGTCCAAACTCCAAATGGCTCCTGATCTAGCATTCAGGAATTTTTTTTCCCCTTTTACGAATCAGTAAATACAGTCACAGAGCATGGACACAGTTGTCCAGGAACACAGAGACATGTCTCCCCCACAAGGGCAGTCTTCTCCCCTCACTCAGACAACCTTTGTTTAGCACTTTTCTATTGCAGTGGCACCAAGAGGTGAAGGCAAGCAGCTGCCTGGTGGATGCAGCTGGTGGAGTCCAGATTCCTGCAGTCTGGAGTGATAAGTCACCCTAAAAAAAGAAACACAGAGAGTCTGGATCCACTTAATGGATCCACTCAAGCGCAAGGTGGGATCACCAGGAGCCTTTAGAAGGAGAGAGACAGCGCAGATGCATCAGATAGGAGAGAAACATCCTCCAAATTCATTACCAACTTCCATTAATTGCTGTAGATGAGTGGAAATACCCCTACTTACAAAGCTGCCTGCTAGTGGCGAGGAGCTAAGCCAGGCCTCCTCCTTAACACACTCCCGAAGTTTACTGTCAGAGAAACGTTTTTTATTAAATGTAAACAGCATCCCGCCGGAGGTCAGAGCCTTGCCGCTGCTGCGTATCCCAAGGTAATACCACTTTAAGCTCCACATAAACTCTTAAACAGTTTCTATCCTAAAACCAGACCGTAGGTGGTACAGTTTTTTACGATATGTTATAATAGTGCAATAAATCTGTTAGCTTAAAATCGAATCTCCGTGGCCTTTTAGAGAAATCATCATTAAATGCAAGGCCCTGTTAATGATGCCATCCCAGTGAAATTGTTTAATCTGCTAGGGGGGTGAAAGGTCACCAAATGAATTTTTTATAATACATCAACTTGACACGCAATAGGGAAAACTGTAATAGATAAAAGCAAAGGAAAAGGGCACTGTCTTCTTCTGATAGGTCAATAGCAGCCAAGAGAGTCACTCATCCACTTTTCCTTCACTACCGTGCTCCTTTTCCATTTAATATGGACACCCAATTAATACCTCAGCACCATAGACAACCTCATTTTAGGTGAATTATAGCAATTTCTTCCCCCTTCTCCGAAATGAAAGTGATCACAATACATCATAGCATTGTGCGAATTAACGTTAATTGATTCGAGTTACCAAGCATTGATGGGCCACTTCTATAATCTGGTCCTTATTGGGAGCTGGAAGGGATGGAGGGAAGATTAGATTGCATCCTCCGTTGCTTTGACGACGGCGGTCACCTGATGGCTTGTTAGACAGTTGTACGCTTCTATTGCTGGCCCCAGTGGGGTCGTCAGTAAACTGGAGTGATGTCCAAACATCATTACACGCTGCTCCGATATTAAAGCAAAGGGATTAGCACCTTATTGCAAGCAACCTGGATTTGTCATTGTGCTGTCGTTATCCAATTTCCAGATGATAATGTGACTGTGGCCTGCGGGCGCGAGGTCCTACAGCCAAACCAAGGTGTGTGTGTGTGTATATATACACACACACACACACACGTATACATAGATATACGTGCACACATCCCCACAAAGACCCAGCACCCCGAGCCATTTAACCCTTCGCTGGCCAGATTCCTGCTAACAAAGCATGTGGAAGAATTTTCCTCCCTTTCCCATCCGACGCGCAGCAGCAGTCAAGAGCGCGATGCGACGGCGAAGCGGGCTGACCTGGGAGCCGACGCGGCCGTCACTCACTCAAATGTCACGCCAGACAAGCTCTGCTGATAGAGGTGACAGCGCTGACGTTTTAAATACGGCGGAGCGGGGAAAGGATCGGTCCCTCGGAGACACGGCTGGCAGCTCGTCTCTGCCGTGCGCACGTGTCATGTAAATCATCCCTTTCACTGCAGGTCCCGTTAATTGTTAAGGGGGAAAACGGATCCATACGTGACATGAGCAAGGCAGGTTTTGCCTGACAGCACTGAGGTGCTGCTGGGAGCAGATCTTTTTCCAGTCCCTAAGAAGGACAATGGGGACACTCCTGGCTCTCCCGCATGTGTCCAAACGTCCGTAACTTCTGGGACTACACTGGAGAATTGGGAAAAGCTTCTTTTGAGCTGGTCCCCTTTATTATTAATGGACATTTAATAACACAAACTCCTCCCTTTCGAAGACCCACACTGGTGTGGGGAATATATGGTAATATATCCCTCCTTCCTCCCATAGCGACCCACAAAGTCTGCTAGCACTCCCCTTCCTGATTCCCTTCTACCCTTCATCTTCCTCCTCCTCTGCTCTCTCCTGTGCTCCTTTTACCTCTCCTACCTCCTTCTCCCTTCTTCCTATTGGGTTTGGAAGCCCGTTGATGGAGCAAGCTGTGGTTTCCACCATGGTTACTGTGGAGGTAATTGCCTGAACCTTATAATTCACAAGTGTCACCTTCGAGTGGGATTGGCAAAATTTAGATAGGTTTATTATGTGCAGTGGATACTAACAGAAAAGTAGCTTAAAAACAAGGCTCTGTATAAGAGAGGGAAGGTAGCTTGGGAGACTGGTAGTCAGTGATAGACCCTTTAACACTTACACTGCCAGAGGGGTCCAGACCAGGAGAGCAGTGGTGAAAAACTACTGTTTTCTGATTTGCACTGGCAACATGAAGCTCGATGGCTGTTGTCTAGAAGGGTATTTTGGAGATTTGTTTGAAAACTTGCAAGGGAAATAATACTGGCTTCACACAAGGATCGTATACAAAGAAGCAGACTACTTTGACTGTTTGGGATTTTTTTTTTTCCCCAAAGACAGACACTCAGGCTTGGGGAAGACATCACTGTAATTAGCAGTAATCTATATTGTGGCGCTACCTTCAACCTGCATGAACAATTCACATACCTATTCTGCAAGGTATACGTTGTGCTTATTTAGGACAGTCCCTGAATGAAAAGTGTTTCTGTCTAAGCTGCAATTTAGTTCCTCTACTAACCATGGACAGGGGCCACCATATATCTCCTCAGTTTCCCCACTCTGATTTCAATTTGAAGAAAAATGCTAAAATAGCAGCCTTGGAGTCTAACATCTACATAGCTAAAGACCTTGTATGGCATCATCATCCCTGCTACGACTATGCCTTCCTGACACCACCAATATACTGACAGTTCAGATTTTATGCCCACTCAGTTCCTGGATTTTCTGCTAAACATGCCCCCAGAAGCAAAAAATAGCAAAAGGCTTTGTGATAAAAAAACTTCACTTCTGGGATCCAGAATGACTTCTCTCAAACTCTTTTCACACACAAGCCTCCGTTGCCACCATCTTCCATGCAGAAGATCTGTCTGAGTCTCTGAGTTCTTGATGACCACCTGCCTCTTGTTGACAGATCCCACAACTACTCAATTTCACAGTTTGAAAAGAATTATTAATTGAGAACAAAATAGTGCAAGTCATCCTGACTCCTTAAGTGCAATATGATCACACAGTTTTATATGACATAACACTGTTTATACATGTATTAGTCTCCACTTTATTCTCATGAAGTTTCTTATCCCATTGCTCCTACAAATAACCCATTACAGAATCCCACTTCTCTGATTAGAAACCTTCTAGGTTATTCATATGAACTTTTCCACAGTTTTACTAGACTACTAAATGAGATGTTAATCAAAAATGGGCCTCAGCTATTCCCAAACTATTAAAAAAAAAGTCAGAATATAGCTTTGGCCATGTGGGGAAAAAAAGTCAGGAAAATAGACTGGTATTGAATGGGAAGCGGTTTTCTTCCAGTTCTATTGCAAGGTTCTTCCAGGTTATTCTCTGAGGAGGAACCTTCTTCCATTTTTAAATGTAAATTTACCTCTTGATACTTTACACTTATTTGTTCCTGTGCTGTCCTTGTCCATTAGTGTCTAGAGCTTCCTCTCAGTCTTCCAACATATTTTCCCAAATAGGCTGGTATCTTCCCTCAGCCTTATTTTGCCAAGTTAAATAAACCAAACTCTTTACTAAATGATTCTATGATTCTATTCCTTACATCTTAAAATAAACTCCATTTCCATGATCATCCTAAATGTCCTTCCCTGTATCTACTTGAACTGAGTTCGTCTTTTTTGTACATCAACAAGCAGAGTGACACATGCTACTCAAGAACATGCCCTCTACAGTGTTCCTACGAATATCTGACTTAAAATTATGTAAGCTTAATTTTAAGGAGATTTTAAGCTTACAATTTAAGCTCCTGAGTATCACCTTTTCTGCACCTTCACTTCAGGGTTATGTGGCAGATAAAACCTTGACAGAACCTCAAGTGCTGCAATAGCTGCAGCTCTGAGATCACGATTTTTAGCATCCTGCCTTTGCCTAGCCACTGGCAGAAAGTTGGATCCCTACGCAGGAAAAAAGTCGTCATCTCCCTTTTTTAAAACCCTGTGCAATTCCATAGAGCAACCTGCCTGAAATCTGCACAAAGGTTACCAAACCCGAGCACTTTGGGGTTAGGATGTGTCAGAATTAATGTAATTTGGACCTCTAACCATGCCTGCCTGGGTATATGCCATGTGACATGGGGAATTAGTAGTAATTTCTCATTTAGTCCTCTGCATGGGTATTGCTGTCTAAATGAGCAGTTCTTTGATGATTTGCTTCACTTTTATTGCTTGCTGTGAGTCTCAAACACTGTTATCTCCTGCACACACACTGTTTTTCATAAGCTACCCCAAACCTAACTCTTGATAAAGAAAGATTAATTTCTGCAAATTTCAGTTTGTAGCAGGTTAAAGGTCCATCAAAAAGGAGCAAAAAGTATCATGCTGTAGTGTGGGAATATGGACTAAATGGCTTCTGGACGACTGTTCAGCTTTATATTTCTGATTTTCTATAAAAGCACCAGGACAAACACACCCAATACATTCTCTGCTGTGTTGTCTCATTCTTTCACTTTTATATTTATACTGATATTAGGCAAACTTTGCAAAACAGAGATTTCTATCTGTAAATACATTGCAATATGCATTAATACACGGGCATTCACAGAAAGATAAAACTATGTGATAATCATCTCTCTGATTCTCCAGCTGTGCAAGACTATAGCAGTCGATAGCAATCACCTCTGTCTTTCTTTGACAAACCAATGAGCCGTGCTTGAAGTGACCCTAACAAAGGAGTTAAATTAAAATCACGTAAAAAATCACGTAACGGACAAGTCATTTTTTTAAGGGCAATGTGATATACAGACTGACTGCCTATCTACCCGACCACAGCAAGGTTTCCAAGGCTCCCTTCAGCCTCACTGTCCTGGGCTGCAAAGGCGAACACCCAGTCTCTGCTGATCAAAGATCTTTTTGTTGTTGTCTTGATGCAAAAGGAGCCACTAGTCTGAAACCGCAGGAGACTGGCCCGGCAGGGGTGCAGGTTCTGCATATATCTGACAGCCTGATTGGATTTTGCACGACTCAGGAGTGAAAATATTTCTCTTCCTTCCACAGAAAAATACACTGGAATACTTAGCCTGACTTGTAATCCCAGCCCCATTATCCTTGCCTGTGCTAGCATGTACTGCGTAAAGAGAGACAGATAGACAGTGGGGATACTACATGTCCCAACAGGAAAACCCTGATTTCATTTCACAAGTTATCTGTGGCCTTATTGCATCAGAAATGTCAGCCATGAGTAATTCCAGAAAAGCTATGACTGATGGGGAGCAATAAATAACACTGCAGAGGAGCCCAAGCAGCTAAGGGTGGATGAGCTCTGAGCTGGTCCTATGATCTGGTGATGTGAGTATTCTCTTCGGCATACATCCCCAGGTCTTCCCCTACTGAGATGCTGCATCTGTGGCTTCCAGCTAGCACTGCTCTCCTCCCTCTAAAAAACAGCCTCTCCTCATCCTTGCCTCTCGGACAGGTTTCACAGAGCATCCACAGATGTGGAGACAAACCCCAGCTGGGAGAGCAGTCCCCGGTGTGAAAACGTCATTTCTGCTTGAAAAAAGGCAGCCATGAGGTTTGTCCCCCAGCACACAGAAGAAGGTGGTCCTCTCCTTTAGGTGATCTCTGCTTATCCCCCCTCAGTGGTGTTACACTAATGCATTCAGGAACCTATAGGCATTTAATAGGGTTCTGGTGAACTTTACAAAATCTGTACCTTGTTTCTTTCCCACAGCGTAGCTATTGTTGCTCGTCTTGTTCTGGTCACCAATAATGGACACACCGAATCAGGGGTCTCGTACCTGTCACACTCTGCAGGCTATGGCATGCCTTGGGATGGCGGAAAGACAGGATAACATTTCCTATCACAGGCTGTAAAACTTCCTACAACATTTCTTTGCTGTCACATTTTGTAGTATCCTACATCGTGACACAAATACCCCCACTGACAATAGTGATGTTAGTTCTGCTAATAAAAAATATTGTATATCTTTGGAGTTTGGCTCTGATTTAAGATTCAATCTTGCAAATAATAATTTCCCACTGTGCTTAACGTAATACTACTTCAACACAACCCCCACACACACACCTCAAAACCAACAAACCAAAACCAAACATAAAACCAAACCAAACCAAAGATTCCTGTGGTCACAGACCAGTGTCCTTACTGTGGGTGCTTCACTACCCTAAGCCACACAGTGCCTAGTAGAAAAGCTAGAAGTGTGTGAATAGTAATTTGTATCACTAGCAGCCAACAGACATCAGGATGGTACAGAGGTCAGTGGTAAATGTTAGAGGATATGGTATTAATTAGAGAAAGTAAGTCTTAGACAAATCCAATTTCTTTCTTGCATAGATGGAATATGCTTATACTTGGGTAAGGCTCAGTAGCGCACAACATAAAAACTAATATTATGCAATATCAAGAGAATACACAATAAGGTTGCCAAACATCAAATCCCATGTCCCCTATTAAAAACAGATGGGATATTACCTTTTTCATATTTCCCATATGCTTTTATACAGATTCAGGATCTGAGGCTGAAATACACTGCTGTCTGCTCCCTTCCCAGCCCTGTATCTCACAGCCTTCTCTGCAGATAAGGGCTGCCAGCTGGGACATGCAAATAGTGGCTGCGAGAGGCTGAAAAAGAGCAAGATGGGGACACAGAAAGGAGGGACAGAAAGGGCTGTTTGTTGCTGTGGAGAAGAGGGAAAAAAATGACCTTCGAAAACTGAGTCTTGGTACAGAATATAAATAAAAAAATAATATGTACAAAACTAACCAAGAACTAGGTAACTGAGAGAGCTCAAAAGATAGCTCCCATTGGGAAATTATTATAAAGTAAAGGAGTGTCCTGTGTTGTTCTGTCAAAATCAGCCACAGGCATGATGCTATATCTGCATTGAGAAACAAATATAAAGCCGCTCCTGATAAAATGCACGGAAGGATGGGTGCACTGATAAATTACAGAAAGAAAAGCCAAACATGGGCACCTAGATCACGGGGTGTGTAGTATCTGGGCAAACAGAGTGGATTGGGCTCTGGAAAGCCAAAACTGAAAAGGAATTGGAGAACACAGTGAGCAAACAGATGACCATGAGCTGTCCTATTTCTGAGTAAAAATGGGCTAATGGGATCATTGAGCTCTGCCAGTAGAAAATGGGATTAACCACTTTTGCACATGACACTGATATCATAGAATACCAGGTTAGAAGAGACCTCAAGGCTCACCTGATCCAACCTTTCTTTGCAAAAGCACAGTCTAGACAAGATGTCCCAGCACCCTGTCCAGCTGAATCTTAAAAGTGTCCAATGTTGGGGAATCTACCATAAAGGAAAACTCTTGGCTTTTCAGACATGTACATTTCAAACAGGATTCAGAAAACAGAGACAGAGAAGGAAAGAAACACTCACAGGAACTCAAACCTTTCAATTTATGAAAAAGCAGACAGCTAAGTGATTTGATTACTCTGGAGGTATCTGGAGGAGGAGAAAGAGTCAATGCCCAGAAACTCGCTGATGTAACCGTGAAGGAAAGAACAAGAAACTCTCATGGGAAGCTGGAGAGAAAGGCTAACAAGAGAAAGTGGGCAAGTACTTGTGACAAAAAAAAACAGGGATAGCATCCAACATCTAGGCACACATTCAGGTAGTATTGGATGTGTCCAGCTCTTGTATCTTCAAGACCAGGTGGTTTTCGAGAACTTTAGCCGAAAAGAAAGGTCAATGCTGAGGTATCAAAGTGAACAGCAGTGGCCTGTATCATGCAGGAGATTGAAGTATAAGATTAAACAGCCTTTTCTGGCCTTAAATTTTAAAAGTGCAGCAATCAAGGTTTAGACCTGCAAGCAGTTTAGGCAGCAACTCATCTTTAATAACACATCTCTGGTGTTACATCAATTTATAAACATTCATAGATTAAATTGTTTAAAAGTTAAGAGCTATTATAGTCTGAACGTCTTTAGACACATTGACTTTACCCCTTACTTTATAGTTTCAAGGCAGACTTCCAGGAACTCTGTTCCTGGTTTAAAGCATGATGGACATATCTGCACTACAGAGATTCATGAGCACCAAGAGCATAACATGGTAATTCACACTTGGGAGTCCAGCTAGTACTCGGGCATAGCCCTGTCATGGAAACTTTATAATGTGTTTCAGCATGGTTAGTCATATTTCAATCAATGAAGAACTTACTCCCTATCCTAATAAGCAGATCAAGTGGTTAAAATGCCTCCCTACACTTAAATCAGTATCTGCTGATACTGCCTCTGATACTTACCTATTGTTAGCTTCTGCTGGAACAATTAAGGCAGACTGAGTCACCATTAAGGTTTCAATCGGCAAGCCAAGGCCTCTCTGAAGGTCTCCAGTCTGATGAGTGTTGATAATTGTTCTGGCCAAACTCTTTAAACTGTCACTTGTCAGCTCATTTCTTGGATGCCCTGGTGGATCACTAAGTTCAATGATGAGCACTCTGGATGGACCAGCCATGTCAGATGGCTGCAGAGCTCTGGTGCTCACTGGTCTTCTCCCCACTTTCTGTGAGCCATACCTGCTGTGAAAGGCTGTGCAAAATGTCATGTTAGGGCAGTGATATTTCTTTTTGCTAGCATTGGCTGAGATTACTTTCAACATGCTTTCACCTCCCAGCACATGATGGACTACTCTGACTTGGTCGTGACCAACCTTCAAGAAATCAGCTAATTGACGTATTATACTTGCCTCACCCTCTTTCCCAACAGCCTCAGTTACAGTGAAAGCCACAAGAAGGGAAAGGCCAGCAACTATTTCTACAGGTTCCTTCTCATGGAGGAGAACATAGAGAAGATTGTCCTCAAAGCTAAAGTAATTGGCTCCTGCCCCTTCATTCAGTGAAAAAGAAGATGGGGTGGGAGAGACATATTTCCCTTGAATGAAAACGCGAAGGCTGAGCGGTTCGTTGTAGAATATAGCTAGGGGCAGTCTGGTTGCGTTATGGCCACTGAGGAGGTAGAGTCTGAAAGACAGAGGTGCTAGATCTGGGAAGCAAACCGTAGTGAGTTTGGTGGATGGCAACACAGAAAAGAAAGTAGAACGATGCTCTGCAGAATAACACGATGTGTGCGAAGTCACATCACTGAAGGTATCCATGAAGCTGCCAGTCATTGCTACCACTGGAAACAGTCTCTGGCTGACCATACTGGGGTCCAAGTTTTCTAGGATGACAAGTGCATGATCTGCCTGTTTGCAGAAGTAGCCTTGTACGGAGGGCTTGAAGGTGCACTTGCTGTCATCTCTGTAAATTCCTGGAAGAGAATAGAGGGAGATGAGCACAAAAAAAAAAAAAAAAAAAAAAAAAAAAAATTGTTTAAGAAATCATCTCAACATTTGGTGGTATAGCTGCTTATTTTCCCATTCAGTACTCAAGTCACTTTTGTTGGTGCTAAAATTTTACACAGTTTTAAGAGAAGCCTGGACACTTATGGATATTAAATAGGTAGAAACCGCACCTACCTCAAGATGCCCTTGAGCTGAAAATGGTTGAAGATTGCTAACAAATGACAAAGAAGCATCATATACACTTACTTTGTTCTTTCTAGATATCAAATTATGGTCACTGTTGAAAAAGCAAACATGCTAGATGAACCTTTGGTCTGACCCAGCACTATGTCCCTATGTCCTTGTGTCTTTTACATTCTCCTGCTTCTAAGCCTGTATAAGGGTAACAAACCAGGGCGTGACTGCAATTTTTTGGAAATATAATTTAAGTCTACAGAAAGCCATCTCATCCCACTCACAGGGATTGTATCTCAAACAAAAAAATAGAAAGGACCAGAATGTCATTAATGTACTCCAGCGGCGAACCACCTCACAGAGTCTTAGAGCTAAAAGAAAGCACCAGATTCAGAAACCTACAAATAGCAGAGACCCTTACACATTCTCAGCATGCCTAAGCTCCCATTGCAGTCAGCAGAGAGCTGGAGTTTAAATCATTTGCCCACAGGTGGGCATCTAGTATCATGTGGGATGCCCTGATGCATCTAAGACATGTGGCACAGGGTCTACAGAAGACCTTTGCCCTTCAAAGGTGGCAGCTGGAGGCCTGGTGGGACACCCCACAGCACCTGAAATTACGCTAGACACACATTTATGGTAATCAAAACACCCCCAATTCCCCAGTCATCGATACAGATAAAGCAGTTTAGAAAGCAATGAAGTTCACCCTAAAATACCTCTGTTTTGTCAGCTGGATTGCCCTTTACTATCCTCTAACTTTACTGACCAGAGGTAGGATCTTGTCGCTTAAACACAAATACATAATGTCGCCTGGACTTCTTTGGGTAGCTAAAACACCTATAGATATAACACATGATCCATGGGAGTGCCAAAGCCACTTTAGATGACACTTTAGGTATTCTTTCACTGAATATAACAGGAGCTAAGACACTTCCACGTATGTCAGAATTAGGCACCAAATCCCATCCCAAGTGTCTGTGGAGACAAGTCACGAGGATCCTTTTATGGAAGGCTCTATACAGTCCTCTGAGTTAGGGTATGCTGCGTCTGACCAAGTATAGGTCTCTGCTTTAAGATGAGAGAAATTGTGCCCCAGGCTGTAATGATGAGATCATCACTGATTATAAAGAGAGAATAAAAGTAAATGAGTTCAGATATGGGCACCAAAACCATAAACATTTCTGCCTGGAGCATCTTAGGAAAAGATGTGTGTTTCTGTTTTTCCTTCCTCTCTTCAAAATAAAATCAAAGGAGGAATTTGCTGCTGTAGCCAGCTATAATCCTCCTTCCCTCACCAAGCCTGCTCCTTCTCTACTTAGCTGTGCTCACGGACGAATGTGTTTTAGGCAAAACATGGCCAATGCCTAAATTAACTCTGCGCTCCTTGCTCAGCAGCTTTGGGGATGCGCATGCAGATCAGCAGTGCCTGGTGCTAATGATGAAAAGAAAGGGACAGCAGTATCCTTGAGAGTCACAAACTTTTGGATGCATAAAAGGGCATTCCCCTTATCAAGGAAACATTATGTGAAACTCACTGCTAGAAGAAAATAACAGAATCCTGGGAAAGAAACAAACTATGAGATGTCATTCTGGGCTCTGCTTATAGTCAGATCTCGATGCCTGGATCCTGTGGACACTTACCTATTATTTATTTCAAGGGGATTCCTCATGTGCAGACCGTGGTCTGTGAGCATTTCCCAGAATGAGCTCTCGCCCTGCACGTCACCGAGGAAAGCAATGAAATTACGTAAATATCAAGCTCTGTTCAGGGACGACATCCAAGAGAGATAGGATCTGTGCGAAAGCCCCTATTTTTAGACACCAGCTTACCATTTTCTTTCCCTTTTTCTCGCCTTTCCCTTTTTTTTTTTTCTGCTTTATCAGTGTAAGTATTTTGCTACCGGCGTGTGCTGGGGGCAAATGGAGAGAAAGAGACAACTCCATTCAGAAGCAGAAGTGGAAATGCCGCACTCGGAGACATTCTGTGTTGTCCTGGAGTGTTGGGAGGATGCACCCTGCAGCAGGCAGCCAGCCCACAAAGGCTGACAGAGCTCATCGTCTGCTCTCCCGGAAACCTCCCATCTTCCCCCGGTGACATTTCTCTTGTCTACAAATGGGATTTGCTGATATTTTGTGATTTCCCAGGACTTTCCTATGCCCTGCCTGCCTTGCAAAGTGGGTTTGCTTCGTTTCCTGCACACGCGCAACCCCCCACGCACGCACACACATCGTTGCTTGTCTCCTTCCAAATGGCCTTATCTGCCAGTCACAATTTCTGCAGCCTGCAATTTCGATCACTTTTAAATGAAACCCATGCTGGCCTTAGTAATCATAATGTCATTTACAATTTACCACAAAACACGTTTATTCAGTTAGTAGCACATTGGAGAAAGAGAACTCCATATGAACTCGCCGCTGAAGCCCTAATCTGATTATTTCCTCATGAAAATCCAAGCAGGGGTGCTTGTAAGAGGGGTCTGAGAAGAGAAGGAAAAAGTGAGTCCTGGCCACAGCTGACTCTCATAATCAATGCGAATAGATAAGTGACGCGGTGTGTCAGGGCCAGCAGCTAATCTGCCCCGGGGCTTTCCTCTAAAAAAGGCCAGAGTGGACAGGACTTAATAAATACTGAGTGACCACTGAATATTGAGCTGACATGTGCTATTTACATTGGCGATGAACAATAACAGTGATAAATTCCAGAAGCATCCCCCTGCGATGGGCAAAATTCGATTAAACAGGTTATAGTTGTATATGCGTGTGTGTTTGCGCACATACGTGTGTGAGAGAGGGGGAAAAAATGGGGGGAAAAAAGAAAGAGAAACCTGGCATGTGTGAGTCAACCGGAGACCTTACAAATGGAAGACGGAAAAGATGTTTGTATCTGTAGCGATGTGCGCACGGGTGAGGCTGAACGTCGCACCAAGAGCTGCATGCACCCAAGCAGAAGAAGAGGACGTGTGTGTGTTGGGTGCAGGCACGGGCAGGTGTGTGTGTCCTCCTCGGTGCAAGAAAGAGGAAGAAATAATATGTGGAGAGTGCGTGTGTTCACCCTCTGCAGCTATTTCCTCAGCTTCCGAGAGCAAACTTTGCTTTCTGCAGATTCCCCTATCGTCGAGTCAAGTTTATTATTTAATTATATACATGCACGCACACACATAGACACACAAACATATACATCTATATGAGATTTTAGCACTCAGGTTGCTTCTAGGGCTCCTGACAAATATTAACTTTGTGTCAATATTTGTCCTTCCTGTCGTGAAATGAGGATTTTCCACCTCATTTCACATTTGAAAAGAAAAATGCGCCGAGGGGGTCCTCTTTGCTTAGGAAAAAAACCACCACCATCACCAACATCTCATATCCTTTATTTAGAAAAATGGAGCAGGAGGTAAGGAGGGAAGAGTATTTTTAAAATAGATGTTTTGACTTAAAGGCACATAGAGTCCTGTGCAAGTCTCCTGCCTTTACCCTAGTTCACCAACGCCAAATAAATAAAATAAAATAAAACAAATTCTACTTTTAAAATTGAATGAAATACATCAGCATTAATGATTTTCCCCTTCAGGTTAACACCACCATTTCCTTCAATAATTTTTACCCATTTCATGATAGATTTCACAATTCACGTTACAAGGAAAAATATAGTCCTTTTTTTGACAAAAACAAAAGGCAATGTCAGTTTTTTATCAAAATAAAATAAATCTCCCACAATTTTCTTTCCATCTGACTGGATTTGGCCGTCAGTTATTTCTAATTTAACTACAATTATAGATACAAAAATATAAAAGCGAGTAGGGGAGGAAGGGGGAGGGGAGAGATAAATGGGACACTGTTTAGAAATTGCGATTCATTGGCCTTGGGCTGGCCAGCAGGTATCTTTGCTGAGGGGGAAATATTCATCAGCATTAACTGTTCCTTTTGACCTGCTGACATTCAAATGTGAAATAAAGAAAAAGGGCCCAGCAGTAGGACCTTAGAAATCTAGCAAAGGTAAATTATTCTGAGGTCAGTCGTTTTTTCTATACAAAAGGTTTTCTACGTTTCTCGAGTTCAGATGTTCCCCATAAATAATTTTGACCCTGATTCTCCTGTCTAATCCCTGGCACAGGGTCCTCATGCCTACGCACTCGTCCTTTGAAAGCAATGGCTCTGCAGCTGCTGATCTTGTAAATCTTCATGTAGGTAAGTGAAAACAAGCCCATCAACTTCAGCGGATGCTGAAACAAGGCATCCCCCATCGTTTTTAGAAATCCCACCGACTGTAAATTAGGGATATCACTCCATTGAGTTTAGCAGCATTCCCATGGGGGATAAACACACAGATATGCAATGCCAAGTAACTTATTTGGGGTGGGTTTCTCGTAAGGTGTGCGTTGGGAATACGTGCGTAGGAACGCATGGTGGCATGTGTGCTTGCTTGTGTATTTGTGTACGTACATGCATGAGATATACACATAAATATAAACTCAAAGCAGGGACCGTGTAAATAAAAATGGAGTGATTGCTTTAGGCTGTTAATTCTTTCTTTTAGAGAAAATTATTTTAGAAGGAAATGAATCTCGTAATATCACACTGGGCGGGGGGTTTATGCTTTCCTGTTTATCGTTCCTCCATAAAAAACTTTGAACCCTCTGGCCAATTTCAGTCACATTTGTGGACTCAAAGATACTATGTTCCTACAAGATCTGTAAAAGTAGGTACCCAAGTAGAGAAAAGACAGTTATTAGTGCTTCCACTGAAAGAAAGTCTGTAGTATAAACTCACTCTTACTATGTATCACAGGATCTGCATTGACCCTTCCCTTTCACATACAAATCCGTCGGAAAAAAGGTGTAGCACGTGAAATATTTGTTCTTGCATTCATTGTTTGCATGCATTGATATGGCCACACACATAAATACTATTATTCACCATGAAATCAAGCATTATTTGCATCTTTCATATGATTACATATTTTTATGCTAGCACCAACCCTTCAGAGCTCCCCCATGCCTAAGAGGTAACGCACATATGTTACAAACGATAGTATATCCTTCCAAGTTATGAACAAAAAATTGCAGTTTTCCAGTTCCCAGAGACTATAGGAATAACTCATTCTTGACCTTAAAGTATAAGTGCACAAATAAAGTATTAACAGGAGAGACCAGAAGCCCACTGAGGCCAGGATGCTCTCCAACAGCGATCAAAAAGAGTCATCTAGAAAGAGTATGGGAACAAAGCACGCATACAGCAATGTTCACCCAAAATGCTCCTCAAGCTTTCAATGATTTACAGGTCAGGAACTTCTTGAGCCAGAGAGATCATCTTTGGTCTTTGAGAGAAAATATCAAATCTGTCTCGCAAAACTGCAAAGAGCTGGGGAGGAGAATCACATAGCCAGGAGAATGTATCTTGAGCCCTCTCAAAGGAGGGCTTAGACAGCAAAGGGGTGGAAATAATGGCTTTTTGTACAGTAGCTAGCAAAATAGGACCCAGGACCCTAACTCGAGCTTTTAGATGCTCCCATGAAGCAGATAATACAAACAAAACTATTCCCACAAAGCTCTTGAAGTCATTAAGCATCATTCAAAGAGCCAATAGCTGGGTGTGACAAGGGTCTTGTCTCCCACAAAAGATGATTAAAAGAGACAAATGCAAAGAGAAATGGCTTTTGGTCCAAATTATTTCACCTTTGAAAAAACAACGCTCTTCTGCAAGTATCAATTTGTTTCTCACGTCACTACCAAAGCTTTTCCCATTATGTTTCCCCTTAAGATAATCCTGGTTTCCTTTAGGCGTATTTAAAGCCCAGGAAGATTTTTCTCTCCTCCTGACCAGCAAACCCACCGACCGAAGCTTTAATGACACTGATACCCGGGGCTCAACATAAAGGCGAAGGGCAGCAAATGGCAGAGGCTTTGCCGACGCGGTTCCAGTCACCGTCTCTCCGGCCAAGGGATGATAAAACTACCACCACCACCCGAAAGCAGAACAGCAATTTCATCGGATGCCAGACCTAAAAATGAATGTGGCCGTGCCATGCACTGCTCTGAGCCGTGGATATAATGAGTTTTGAATGGGAAGTCCCGGACACAATAAATCTGTGCCATATGTGACCATTTCCTGTGTCAGTT
This sequence comes from Astur gentilis, assembly GCF_929443795.1. NCBI lineage: Eukaryota > Metazoa > Chordata > Aves > Accipitriformes > Accipitridae > Astur > Astur gentilis. The sequence goes on from NC_064895.1 coordinate 26,789,153, forward strand.
CCTTTCTCATAACCAGGGGAGGCTTCACCCTCCCCCTCACTTTCCCTTTCATGACCCCACACCAGGGCTCTGAAATCTTTCAGGGTTGCTTATGGGCCCCAGGCCTTTCCACAGCGGTTGCATAAATAAATGAGTTTGACAGCAAACATCATAACGGTTAGCGGTAATGTGTGCTCCACACAAGTGCTTGTGCTACTCACTGGAGAAATGGGGGAGGAAAGAGCTTGTTTTGTTACCGCAAACAAAAGTATGTTCTCTGACAAGTGGTGAAAGAATTAGTCAAATAAACTTGAACTCTATTAAGACCATCGCTGCCAGGTTTTGTTACGGACAGAAAGGTTCTCAGCTTCTCTTTCCCTCCTTGGCCTGCAGTCACTGCAAAGACAAATCATCCTTTTCTTCTGCAAAAATAAAGTTAGGGGATAAAATGAACTGCCTCAAAATAAAATTTACAGGGAACTCCACTTTACTATTATTATTATCATTTCTTCCCAATGAGAACAGTTCTTTGGTCCTGGGAACAGACTCACAAAGAGACAGAATGATTTTCCATTAGAAGTGGGACAGAAGGAAAACGCCAAATACCTGTAGATTTTGGAATTATTGGCATTAGAATTAAGCTTAAAAATGAAAATTATTATTGTAAGACATAGGTGAAGGAGAGGACAGAACAGAGCTCAGCATTTGCCCTAAAATTGTTTTCCCTTTTTTTGTTCATTAACAAATCAAACATTTTGACTAAATAAGCAAAATTTTACTAAGTTTTCAGCTTTACCTGAGAAATTATAAATATTTTGGACCAGGTAAAATTTTTCTGTAAAACTATTTTACTGAAAAGCCTTTTTTTTGCCCCAGATATACCATTTAAACAAAGATATTACAAATATCCCAAGTTCAGCCCAGAAAGACTGCAGACATTTCAATTAGTATATTAAAGAGTATAATTAGTTTATAGAAGCTTCATAGGAAGCTTCCGTCAGAGCAAGGAAGGTAAATTGGTTTCTCATGTTCAGTGCAAAGAGAACAAAAAAAAAGTATTAATATTTTAACCAGGGAGGTTTAGGTTAGAAATTAGAAAAACACCTTTCTAGTTTAAAAAAAAAAAAAAAAAAAACAAAACAAACAAAAAAACCCAAAAAAACCAAAACAGCAAAGCCTTAAAACCAAACGATTAAGAACCTAGTGGAACTAACACAACTGAAGAGGGTTTTTAGCATGTTATATTAATTTCTTTTGCAGCACTGTAATTATAGATATCACTTCAGAGTAAATGGATGGGTGAGGTGACTTTGTGAGCTCTCTGCCCATCCTGCCCAATGCCTCTAATATCTTTTTATCAGCAGCCTTGTCTTCAATTTCATTCTTTCTTTCTTTGCCCAGGTAAGTTATAAAAAAAATGTTAAAATCTTACTTGTACCTGCCTTGGCTGAAGGCGCAGTCCTAGAGCCTGTGCTCATGACAGAAAGGTTCGCAAGCCCAAGAGTCCCTGTGACATTATTAGGGTGATTTTCAGCAATATTAGTCCTGTATGGGCTATGGAGCTGAATCTTAAAGCAGAAGGATTTCATTATAGGTACAGACAGCTATATTATGCCATGGCATATTTATGACAATGAACAGTAATGGGAGGCAAGTATTTTAAGCCTTAGAAGTTGAAATTAATCTGAAAGCATAGCGCAGAATCTGAACACCTATGAAAACATATTGAAGAGCTAAAATTTGAGATACAAAGGCTAGAGTCATTATCCTGAGCACATAGAATGGGATTCATCACATTAATTTTAGCTGCCTAAATGTTAAGCATCTAGTCTAAGCTAATTGTCTAGTCTAAGCTTTTCATCTAGACAATAATCATTAGAGAGAGAGAGAGAGGAGAGACTTACGAGGGTCATTCATTCCTGCTTTCCCTTGGATGGATTGTAGCACTTCTGGAGGTATCTGTCTCTACTGGCTATATGGGAAACCTAGACAGCTACTTTGGACTGCAGGCCTGTATTTGGACAGCTGAAGTTAGGTGAAATGAGCCCAACCCCTAATGATGTAGATAACGAGACTTGCAGAACAGTGAGGGTAATAGATGTTCCTATTCTGAAATAAGTGGGAAATGATAGCTCTGTACACACGTCGAAAGTAACCGTCTTCTCCAGTTAAGAACAAGGGGAAAGACAGAAAGAAGGGAGATGAAGGCACTACCACGTTAATCTAGAAAATAAAGTACTCCAATGCCTAACAGAGACCTAAACGGGCTGCAAACAAATTTTTCAGAAAGACCCTGAAAGAGATCAAACTCTGCATTTCGCTTTTGTAGCTATAATAGATCCAGATATTCCCACCTGTGGCTGGTGCAGTCACCCTGCAGACCACGGCTTGCTCCGCTCACATCATAGAAAACAGAGGCGGCACTGAGCAAAATGCCTTGGAAACCACAGAAATAGAGAATTTATTGGAAAAAAGACATCTGTGCAAACACAGCGAGAACCTAAAAAACTAATTTCTCACCTCTGGAACCAACATGGGTGCAGGGATGGAAGGAGATTGGTTTTAAACACCACTTACAAGAAAATCAAATGTGTCTGTAGGCATAGTCCTAAAATACCATGCCTACATCGAATCTTAGGAGAAAATAAGTCCAAAGAGATTTCTGGATGTCATTTATTTCAAGCTCTTGCTCAGAGCAAGGCTAGTTAGATCAGCCTTCTGAGGGCTTTATCACAAATCATAGTATATCTACGATTTAGGCTTCTATATATTTACTAGGACAAGATTCCCAGTTTACAGTATGTCCAGAGAAGCTGCCGGGGTTGAAAAAGACTTGAAAAAGACTTGAAGATCTGTGATGCTAATGACACTTTCAAACATAACTACACACGCTTACAAGACGGTTTGAAGAAGCTTTGAGGCTTACTTTTGCCAACAGTTTTTATACTCGCGTGTGCTTGTTTTAGGTAGTCCAAGGCCTGTTCCTTGTCCCACTAAAATCTTCTGGACAGCTCCAACAGGGAAGGAGTAAGTTTGGAGCTGGAGCATCTCTTGTGCTTTACCAGACAGTGTTCTTTGTCTTCATCTAAACGTGAATGAACTCAGGGTCACACCGATCCTGGTTGTGTGGTATGGTGCCCATGGAGAAAAAGAATAACTACATCGGTGGAGCACTGCAAACACTTACCAGTCCTGACTGTCCCGCTCTAACTAGTAGGCATCACTCCCTTTGCATTTTATTCCAGCCTTCCTAGTAAGCCATTTGAAATTTCAGACAGGCCTTGGAGTTATTTTGGCCAGGGAGTATATTTAAAACTCATTGTGCCTAATGTTGTCTTTCTACAATTGAGAAGTAATCAGGAAAGACGTGAAAATAAATAGACAAGTGAGAGGCAAAATGAAATATGAAGTGGCTAGAAAGGAGTCTGCTCTCTAATGTATTTTTTCAGCTTATTATTGTAAAAGCCCAGAGCAAAAGAATAGCTTTGAAGAGTCTTTTGTTAATAGTGGAAAGGTTGTCTTTTTATTTTTCTTAACTTTTTATTTATTAACCATGCTGCACAGGGTACTTCCATAAATGATGGCCAGGTTTCAGGTTACAGGGTCTTGTTTAGTCTGAAAACATCCCAGCCTGCAATGGGAAACAGAAAAGAGAAGTAACGGCCCATCGTATGGTGCTTGAAGGGACTAAAACCGAAGCCCATTTGTTCTCTGCTTTTCCCTGTAATTTCTAGTGGTTGAGCTTGCAAAGGTTTGGATGTTTCTGTTTGGATGGTTAAAATGCATTCCCAGCAGGCCACTTCCTCAGGTGGTCTATTTGATGACAGCTTGATGCTTAGGCCAATATAAAACAGCTGATGTTTTGACCCTATCTGAGAATAAAATTATAAAGCTGCATTCCTACATGGTGCAAAGATCTTATCCTCCAGATTGTTGTGAGAAAAAAAAATAAATATATTTTTGAGGGCGCTTACCTTATGCGCAAGCCCTAAAACATGACAGTCAATAACATTTTTGAGACTCTTAGCGTTGGGGTACTATGTCTTTATTTATCATTGCCCTGAGTATGTGGTTAAGCACACAATTATTCAATTGCTACAAAATTTCATTCAAAGGTATCATGTGGGAATACACTAGCTGTGCACAGGAAACCAGACAGGTGCATTAAGCAGTTTTCTTTCTTTGAGACTTTTTAGTGCTTCAGCACCGGTGAAAAAAAGAGCACTGAAACAAAGTTAAGATAGGCAGAGCAATATAGGATTCCCAAAGGCTGCTTAGCTTAGGCATCCTGCTGGTATTTAAAGGATGCCCTTTATGCTTAATAGTCTATATTATTTAACTTTTATCAAAAGAATTGCCAGTATGGACAATCTGGGGTCTGTTTTTTTGGTATAGCACCGCATTGCCAGACAGGTACATGAGATGATCATAAGCGTGATTTTGACTTGCTTATTCCTTGGCATCAACAATATCAGAATATATTTCATTTTCCAGGTGTACCAACTGCGAAGTTTAGCTGGCAGGCTCTCCACAGGAACCTACTGGTTTGGGCCATCAGAAAGCATCTCTCAGCTCCCAAAGTGCCACAAAGAGCCAAGCCAGTTTGAAGAGCCTACAAAGAGCCTGTCTGGGAGGGTTTGCTCAGTTTGCACATCCTCACCTGGCAATCATAAGGGACGCCAGACTGAAGCCTTGTAGGTCATGTTTGTATCCCTCTAGCACGGAAAGGCTCATTCCAGAGTCAGAGTACACCAAGTACTGAGTGCTAAGCACTAAGTACTAAGACTTATCCAGCAGGTAGAAAATTGGTCCAACCCAGTTCTAAATTTGTGTTGCCTTATCAAGACATCTGGGCTATAACCACTCTCCATGAACGCCACAGGAATTCTGTTTATGTATAATTTCCCTGGGGAAGAGCTATCAGCAGAAATCTCTCTTTCCAATCCAAATCCTACCCAAAAGGGTGGTACATTATGTCAAGCACATGTTGTTGGTTGTCAAAAATGAATTCACATTTTCTTGCACATTACGTTTCCCTGAGGTCCAAATAGGCAGTCTGTAACCTGAACACCCAACCAGAAGGATGTGCTGTGGAAAGGATCCCTGTGTTGCCAAGGTCATTGAGGGGAGGAGGAACATAAGGGAATCTTGACTTTTTTTTTTGTTTTGCTCTCGGTGGCTTACATGGAACGGGAGCTCAGACATAGAGATCTCAGAAGCAGAGATCTGAATTTAATAAAGCTGTCTGGAGGGGAAGTGAGACAGCGAAAAGAAGATCATGGAGATAAGAGAAGCAGAGATAGGAAGAGAGGAAAAGGAAGGACATTATAGCTGACTGGTGATGGCTGTGCCGTTTCAGACTCAAGTGGGCAGAAGTGAAGTATTTGTTTAAGAGGTGGGACGCCATTTCATTATGAAAAGAATAAGAAAGAAAAAAAAAATATTTTATGTTTAAAGAACATACTTCCATGCCACTGTAATGAGGATAGGCAAAAGGTAAGGAAAGGCAAGGATAATGGCAAGGCACTGCAAAGCAATTAATATAGCTGCTTGATTTCATTGAAATTTTGGGGGGTATTGAAGTGACCGTTTAAATTCAGTACAGATACAGCTCCAGTATACAAGCAGAATTAGGCCCCTGCTTAGGAAAATAACTTCTTTCAAAGTAACAAGAAATACCACAGATTAGCAAAAGGAGAGGGTCTTTTTGCTTCACCGCTTCTGCAAACTTTCTCCCATTTCTGCTTGGAGAGTAAAAGTTAATTGAGGGGCAGTAGGGAGGAGGAGGAGGTTCGTCTAATCCCCACTGACATGGACAGCCCTGTCCGCCAAGGTACCGAGTTGACTTCTTTTTAAAGAGCAAATGCACTGCCAAAGCTTCCATCTAGGGATGGGTGTTTTTTTCTTTTCTTTTCCATAAGAGTCTGTTTGTTAGAAAAACCAAAAAGACACCAGAGGGAAAATAAATGCAGATACATTTTTAATGCGTACATTTCATTTTCAGAACATGGTGGGCACTTCAGTGCGGGTGCTGGAACTGCGAGGGGGAATTTATCTAATCAGTCCTCCGTGTCCCCGCTTCATTGACATAATGTGGTCCTGCCGATTAAAGCACTGGAATCATAGCTCTGCATTTTCCTTCTCTTTCACACTAAAATTATTGATGTGCTTTGTACAATGTGTAATTGCCATTATTGTATATGTGCCTAGAGCATGTGCAGAGCTGAAATTGAAATAAATAAGCAAACAAAAATCATACGATAGGAAGTCTCTGATGGTATGGTGGGGGTTGGTGCCATGGCATCACGAGCTGAAAATAGGATTTGATACTGCTGTGACTGGTTTTGATAGAGTGAGATTTGATAAGATTACAAGAAAGGCTGCTGCGATCCTCTAGTCTGAACTCCTCTTTTTATATAGCACAGACCCTCAGCAAACACCCAAATCAAAGATCTCTTTTAGCATCCTGGGTCCGAGTCTCACCATCCAGGGACTTCACCAGAGCAGTCCCGATTTACATCACCTGAGGATCTTTCCCAGTATCATACATTCACTTTTGCTCCCTCTCTTTCTCCCTCTCTCATACACACGCAGTAGATTTGTTCTTTACATTTAATTTATGCAAGTGAGGCACAGAATACATTTCAGTAACGCCAATTAGATACGCACTAATTTCTCCTCTGTGAAATAGCAGTAAGTAATTAATCAGAATTTTGATCACAACTCAGTTGGCAATTCTAATTGCACTTACCATTTCCACAGAAAATACGGAATCATTATCTCTTTCTCCTAGTCCTCTCTTCCTAATCATCCAGGGTGCTAGAAGCAAAACATTTCCAAGAACTAGATACTGTCTCTATCAACCAGCAGCCTTAATACCTTTGGACTGAGGGTTAGTGGGTTCAGTCCATGGCTGTGTTTTATTTCAAGCTTCATCATAATTTTAAAGCGAATAGCTAGTGGCAGGCTGGCTGCTTGCCTGGGGGAGGGGGGATTCTGCCTCATAAAATTATGAGAAAGGATAAAAGCTAGCAGCTCACTCCATTAAAAACCTTCTGGGAGAGCACGAAAGACGCCTGACCTTTGCACAAGCATCCAGCAGGCATCTAAGGGGCATATGGACGTTGATCAGATCTGTATCATCAAAGCCTGCACCACATCTCTGAGGCACCGTAACCACGGTTTAAATCCAGGTGTTACCAGCCAGCTTGGTACCAAATAGGATGATCAGGGGAGATCAGTAACCCGTGTTTAACAGAAACAGCGTTTACACGACCATTTAGTGATCATTCTGCTGATCTGCGCAAACTGACAGTGCTAGTCTGGAGCAAGAATGGCTTAAGATTATCTGCCTGGAAAGTGTTATGGCCAGGGGTCTATGGAGATAGGACTCCCCTTTGCTATGCTCCAAAAAAGCTGACAGTGAGATACTCCTCAGATGCCTTAGAGTTGAAAGAGAGGAGGAAGAAAAAGGAAGATTTACCATTTAGGAACTGAGCCCTACAGGGAGCTGAGGGTGTATGTACACCAGGTCCAGCCTTCAAATCCAGCATGGCGCTTCACCTTCTCCCACTGCTGGAAGAAAGGTTTCCAAGGAGCTGTCAGCTACAATCTGGTTTAATATCCAGATTCTTCATATAATTCAAGCACAGATGGTTAATATTTTCCCAGATAATCCCAAACCATAGACAGTAATTTGGGGAATAAACACTAAAACTGAGATATCGATTCTGTTTGCTTAATAACTCATGAAAAAAAGGTTTACAAGACATGTAAACACACTCCACTCCACTTTATGCAGGAAGTCTCTGCATAGAATACATTGTGAACCAGTATAGTTCTGGTACTACACTTACATACGATTTGAGAAAGTAACATCAATGAAAACTACTATTTTGAAGACTGTCCAAACATCACTCAAACTGCCCAAATCTGTCTCCTCCCTGCCTGTAGACATTCGTCTGATCACCCCGTGGGACTCGGCACAGGGTCCACCATACCCTGGGCCACAGAGCACTGACACCAATATGAGGATGCTGCAAATGGCGTTTATTCAACTGCGTCACGCCCTTATATACTGTCTGTCGGTCATCCCGCCTCCCTTAACCCTTCTCTTTCCGTACATCGCGAGATCTTCCGAGCGCCAATCCCTACACCTGCCCTAACCAACAGAGATGACTGTAAGAACAGGAAGGCATCACTCAGCCCTCTCCTTTGCTTCCTCAGTGGGTTTTTGTTGTTGTTGTTAATGCTTTTGCTTTTATTCCATATCTGAGACATCAAAAGGAAGGATTTGAGGGGAACTGGAGCCTTTCAGAGTCCTTCTACTCCCAGGCACCAAACCTCTCGCATAGGAAAGGCGAATCACTCTCAACATTAGTGATGCCAATGGGGAATGAAGAGGGACAAAACATCTCAGAACCTAGCTATGAACATTGCAGCCAGGAACAACAATGCCTGAGATTTTGGTGGGCTGGATTTCTTTCTTTCACAGAGGACAGAAAAATACAAATAGAATAACTGTCCGACCTGCCACAGAGACATTTCTTCATCTGGGGTTGGGGTAGGGATGGCATGTTAAACATGCTGCCCATGCCGAAAACTCTCAAAACTTTAACCACATATTTTCCAGTCTGAACCCTGCCTTCTGGGATGCAGTAGGACACAGACGTTTTTCATCAGCCTTAAAAAGAGGTACACTGAGGCTGTGTCTACACTTGTGAAGGCTTATGCCTTAGCCTTGGTATTCAGTCACACATATTTTACATTCCTAGAACAATGCTTGGCATGTTTTTTTGTCTAGGTCAACTAACACTGACCGAAACAGTGTCTAGGAGGTGTCTGAGGGTTAGCGTGATTAGTGGCCATCCCAGTTTGGATGCAACCAATCTGGTCTGCAGGATAAAGGATTTTAATAATTATGCATGTGGCCACACTAAGAGTTGGCCCCAGGGCCATAAAACTGGTTCTGGTGCTTTGTAGTTTCCCAGCATAAAGGTCTGAGATCTTGGCAGCCACGTTGTGCAGAGCAGTGCCTCCGTGCTCCCCACTGTTGTTAGGAGACACATCCCACTTCAAGCAGCTCAGGAGCATGGGAAGCACTGGTAGAGTTAAAAATGAGGTAGCTACTGACAGGTTTTTCCTAACCAACTATCCATACTCTTATGGAGTCAGCGATGACTGCGCTGACTATCTAAACGTATAAGAAAGAACCTAAAAAGGCAGAAAAGAACAAAAAACTGTTCAAAAAATGTAACACATTTCTCTGCAAAAGAGAAAGGATGCCTTTTAATTGACTATAATCAGGGTTGTTTAATCACCTCAGAATGGGAAAAAAAACCCCAAGCAAACAGCAGCTCTTGGAATCTGAGCATCTTAGAGGACCGAGTAAACCGACACAGTACAGATTTATGAAGACAGCAGATCACGTCCCAGATCAGCTACAGCAGCCAAAAGAAAAAATAAGAGCTTTAAAACCAGAGGCAGTGGAATACAATCAGACTAGTGCAAAAAACATCGACTTCAACACAGATATATAAGTAATGGATAGTCCTGAAGAGACATTCTGGCTACATCTTCACTAGTAAATTAAATGTGCCCAGGAGTATTCCCAGACACCGAGGCCAGCTGACATGGTCTGGCGCATTCATCTATTAAACTATCTCAGCTTTCAAAACAGGATGGAATCATCCAACAGACCAACTGGGACTGCTCCTTGGCATACATTAACTCCCAAACTGCACCCAAGAATTGTTTGGGAGAGCGTTAATTGGCCCAGGACAAAAGCATGCCAGGGGCTGTTGTAACCATTTTTGCAGAGCAGAGGATTGTGTTTACATGTCAGTGGGCTGGCACCACTTTATTTATTTTAGCATGGGCATAGCCCCTATCCACGTTAACACCTGGGCCTGGAGAGTGCTGCTGTGACCACAAATTTACCTGCAAAATTTAACAGAAGGCACAGGCCACATTGGTTAGAGAGGCATCTTGAACCTAAGGAAATGAACAGGGAAACCTGCAGCCAGTATTAATTCTGGGCCCCTTCGAGACGAAAGTTCACACCCAGAGGCAAAGATCAAGCAGACATAGTTTGAAATATTTGGCCTTCTCCTGGCATTATTGGAGGTTGGTGAATTTTTCACACTTAGATCATATTCATTTGTCGCATACTTGTTGCAAACAAACTATTACTGTTCACTTAGCAGTTTACAAGGCTGGAGCTGACGTTTTCTTGCACTAGAAAAATATTTTAAGTGGAGAAAAACAATTTGAGGTGATTATTAAAACGGTTATTAGTGAGGCAGGAAACAAAGTTGTTGCTGTGTGCCTTCTGTTTGTTGCAAGAGCAGGCTTCAAACTTGAATAGAAGAGAAGGACGGGACAATCTAGTCACCTCCTAGCTGTTATCTCCCTGCTGGAAATGAGCAATAGATTGACAGCAGCTGAAGAGAGACATGCCTACGCACTGCACCTTACTTAATACAGGGAGGATGGGTTTGGGAGGATTGGAGTCACCACAGGAGCAAACCTGGGAATAATTTCCTGTGTCTACTCAACTAGTGTCTTTCTGGGTTGATACAACTGGACCCAACACTGGTCTTCAATCGTCTGTCATAATCTTTGAGTTCAGTGAGGTTATGGCCTCATGTAGTTGTGGGAAATAGTCTGATGCACGATGCCATCAAGTAAGACCCCTCCTCAACGCATCATGCGTGGGCATCCCTTTAGTCAAGATGCTCTGAGAAACAGTTGGTGAAACGTGTGTGCATAAAGCTTCATAAAACCAAAGTAGCTGTGGAAATCCTTCTTAAAGACATGTTGAGCAAATACAGGAGCAAGAGCTGGGTGAGGTGAGGGGCAGCTACACCACCAGGACTCTGCCACCAGTGGGTTTTGAAAAGAACCATCTGTTGCCTGCCCTTGCCTTGGATGAGAACTGTGAACCCCAGCAAAACCTCTTGCTGTTTCTTTTAACCATATGGCATGGTGTGCACAGAAATATTTTTCCGAGCACAGGCTCAGAGACAGACAGGGCTGATCCACAGCAGACATCAATGCCAGGAGGAGTCAGAAGCACGGGCTGGGGCTGTGTGTAAATGCACCCACAGAGACCAAGAACAACAGGAGCATGAGGTCCACTCCAAGCAGGTCCAGTGTCGTGAACGCCACTTCAGCCAACATACGTCTGTGCAAAAGCACACAAGGAACAAGGCAGGAAGATATCTCCCAGCCAAGGTGGAGGCAGAGCTGATGAAAGAGGCAGACACTGCTGCCCAGCCTGAGACCTGCCCTCACAAGGACCAGGGACACATCTTGGCCCTGTGTTTCAACCTCCCTCCCTCTTTAGATGCTCCACCGCTGGCTCTTTTGCTGCTGTGGACAGGAGTCCATTGCACAACCACAACAGAGGAGACTTAAATTATTATGGCCTCTCATTGAGACTTTCTTTGCATCTCTTGTCTGCTCTGCTCCATGGTACTGATGCTAGCATTCGGATTTTTGGTGGAAAGTCACCTAGATCAGGCTCATTATCACCCTTTGCCAGGTGACTTGGGAGCAATACGCATACCTGAAGAGTGGAGGGCTGAGCTGATGCCTCCTGGCCTGAAGACATAGGGATATGCAGGGGCATAGCCAGCGTCAGGCTGGGTGACTCCAGAATACGGTGCTGTTACAAATAGCTCTTTGCCTGGAGGCCCATCCAGTTGAATTAGAAAAAAAAAGAACCATTAATTAACTTGACTTAAGAGAGGGCTGATGCAGGGCAATGTGACCTTTTCTCTATGTCACATGCCACACGGATTTCAGCCTCCCTCTGATGCTTTGTCACCGCCAGTCCTTGTTTTTTAGATCACGGGATTGCAGGGGGTGATGGTGGCCAAAGGGATTGGGGAGGCAGGAGAAAAGAAAGAGATGGCTTCACTATTTCAATGGTCCGTATACCAAAGACAGCAGAATAACCCCATTATACATCTACCGTCTATTACCTTGCAATGTAAAAATATATCTATATGAATGCATAATTTATTTCAGGTACACGTCATGTTTACGTTCAGTTAATATATACAGTTAAGGTAGTTTTGGAAATATTTTACAGAAAAACTATGAATGGTATCAGTTTACAAAATGGAGACTTTAATTATTTAATGCTGCTCAACTTTTGCATAAATGTGATGGCAACAGAAGGAGTTTTCTGCAGTTTCCACCAATAATTCAATGCATCGCTGAAATAGCCCGATCTACTTAAAATTTGCCATTGAATTAGCCTAACTCAGTGTTGGGAGGGAAAGTGTAGTTAACAGCCTCCATACAGGCTGTTGAGAGTAAAGAGACATTGGGTGAATAAAATAAAGGCTTGCAGCAAGGAACCTCCACTCCCTTTGGCTGCAGTACGTACAGACACCCCTGATACAGATGATTTCTGTTTCGGAGTCCTGCAGATTGAGGAAGACGTAAGTGAACCTACATGCCTCTAACCCACTGTGAGGTTTCCCTGCGATATCCCTGGGGTCAAGGCAGACATACGGCTGGGTCTGCTAGTCTCTCTGTGGCTGGGAACAGGCTGAAAACCAGGTCTGGTCTTCTGAGGCTTCTTCAGATGAAAAGTCACCTCATTTGGGGGTGTAGTTATGTAGTCATATGTTTGAGTTACAGCCTAGCTGTGGTGATACTGCTCAATTTTGGATTAAACACGATACACTGTCCTTTAAGGAGGACCATTACTAGATAGCTTCACTATGCAAGCCGGATTACTTTGTATAAACTATGCATGCCTTGCTAAGGACTATGTCATTAAGAGGGAACTAAAGCCTGATAAAAGGAGACATCCTGCCCCAGAAGGCACCAAAGACCTGATGATTGCCAAAGAAGCATGAACTAAGGGAAAGGGAAAGGTGGCAGGGGGGATCACCACCTCCGACTCAATTCAAGGCTGGAAGAACTTGCCCCACACACACCTGCAAGGAGCATGCGTGCTAATCTCCATAGCAAGCCAGGCTAATTTAAATGTAACTGGCCAATAGTAGATAAGAGGGTGACTACTGTCCTAATCAATGAATGTAAAATTAGGCGGGTTTTTACTAATCATGTTAACAGAATAAATACGTTGTAGTTCTTTGGTGTGGTGTGCCAGCTTTGTGGAGTTACCACCTGGCACCCATCTCTGTGCAGACATGAAATAAATAAATATCTCGGCTCTGTGTGTAAGATCGGCTCATTGCACGCCGGGTACCGAACCTGCCTGTGGGACAACAGTCATACCTGGGTTCTAACACAACATGTAATTTCAGCTTTGTAAAATAAACCGAAGGATAGTTCTGGGCTCAGGAGCACATGTGGTTCAGGGATGACATGTCAGTCCTTCAAAACCACGGACATTCTTATTTTAGGATATGAAGAGCTCTGTTATTTTAAAATGGGTAACTTCAAGCTTAGGGTATTTGCAATAGATTTTTTTTTTTTTTTCCTTTTTAGTTGAAAATTGGGCTTTTTACTGGGTTTCCTGTGGAAGCAAGACTTCTGCAGTTTCACCAAGGATGTGTTCCTCTACCCCTGGCTTCACGTATCCTAGAATTTTTTACTTCACTCACCTTCTTCACTTAAAGGGGTTAGAGGACATGTCTTAGAAATGTCTTTTGATAGCAAAACCCCTTCCATTCTCAAGTCCTTAAGCTGAAGGAAAAGCTTCTTTCAGAGGACAGCTTTTAATTTCGTCAAAATTGATCAGTCACAAAAAATAAAGCCATAGGAAATGACAGTTACCAATTATTCATGCTCATAAGACCATCTCCTAGTTTAGAAAACTGAAAAAATTTCACATCAATATTCAATTTTCTGATTTTTTTTAACAGAGTAGGTATTTTTAAATCATCAGTTGTATCTAATTTCAAATAATATTTGTGGGACTGCTATCTTTGTATTCCTTTTACTATTACTTTCAATTAAAAAAAGAATGACAAAGGAAACAAGGAAAGTTGAAAAAGTTCCTTTAAACACAGAAATGAAAATTCAAGTTTGCATATGAAATCAAAATAGATTTTTTTTTCTACATAAAACTGGAAAAATTTAAATTTTATATCAGAGACTTGAGAAAGATTAAACTCCCACCCAAACCTAAAATTAAACAACTCTAGATATTGACATAATACACAAAACATAGAGGCCACATAATGACTGAGGCAAAGAATCAGAACCACTGCTATATGGACCATGTATTTTTTCTTTCACATCATCTGCTAGATCAGAGATCTAACAGGGAGTCTGGCAAGGTTTCAATGATAGCTACCTGCTGTCAGGAAACTTGAGTCAAAGAGGGGCAAATCTCTCTTCTAAATCTCACTGGAAAACCCAACCTTGATGCCTAGTGCCTCAGGCCTCATGGCCTCAGAAGGCCATGGTTTTGCATTACTGTATTTTCATCACCCAAATTACGATGGAGTCTTACAAAACCAGTTCAGAGAACATCTCCTCTGACTACATGGAAATAGTCTCCATGCAAGTCTTTCTTTCTGAATGTCCCCCAGGTCTGGCTTCTCATCTAGCTTACACGTTTATAAGTTTAGACATCAGCATCTAAGTCTGAGCTTGGCTCCTTCAGCTGAGAGAAATCAACACCTTGGAAGGGAAATTTATGCGTCTTGGACACCGATTTTAGGGTGAAATAAATTATTTCAGTTAGACAAGATGAATCTTTTGAGTATAACCTGAATTTCTCTTTGAAAAAGCACCCTAACCATGACATTCGGGATACATCTAAGCCTTCTCCTTAGCACACCACAAGGTCTCCCTCAAGACCTGACCCACAGCCCACAGCAACAATAAGCCGGCAATTACAGGTCCCAGGAACAAGGGAAAACCAACTTTCAGAGCACGTGTGATGCAGTGAGCCTCACGTGCCCGAAAGCTTCGCAGACGGCGAGGCGCACCTGGGCTGGCCGTCCCTGGGTGACTGCAGGTATTTCTACCCTGCCATCATCTGCCTGTGTGGTCTTTGTGGGGGTGAAAGGTGGATGGATCTGGGAGCTCACCGAGCCCTGGGTTTCTCCCACAGATCCTTCTTTGAGAGTTGTGTAAACATAGACATCGAGTTCAGAGGTGCAGGGTTTCATCCTCTGAATTGAAGGGGTTTTTAACCGCACTGTTGAAAAAGAAAATACAAGGAAAAAACACTTCTCAAATTCTGTTGGATAACATTGGCAAAGAAAGACATGTCAATGCTATACCCACAAATAGCTTAGGTAGAGCAAAAAACCTCAGAACGGCTTAAAAAAGGCTTGTCCGTGTCCCATTAAATCACTGTGGCTTAAAGTATTGGAGGTTGTTTTTGAAACTTCTCTCAATGAAATCTATGCTTTTATCTCAGTGAAAACACTTCCATCGTACTAAACAAACACGATGTGATCAGCAGTGGACCTCAGAAAATCCTCTCACATCTCATTATCCCACAGTTTAGATTAGGGCTTTTATAGCTTGACTTCATAATTCAACCACAGGATCAGCTCTGTTCCCCTCCGCCTGAGCCTTTGCAGTGCTAATATATTATTTCTGTAACATGAAGAGCAAAGAAAAGGAATATAACATGTTCTTGTGGCAACAAGTTAATTTTGATTTAACCTTCCACTGCTTGACATTGTGGGCACTAACACTTCCGTTGTTTAAACAGAAACACCGAGTAAGCAAGCAATAAACCCTTACTCAAGCAAAAGCTTCCCGAAGGTGCTGGCTGCTTTGTTTCCTGCAACACAAAGCGTTTCCTTGTCGATCCTGTTGGCAAGATAGGGTTATGCCCTTTCCATGCCAAGATGGACCCTATTGGACCTGTTAAGCATGAAACAGCTAACCTGTGAAAAGGGGTCTGAGCTGAATTATGAGGACTTTCACTCTGAGGGCACTGGAGGATGGAGAGGAAAGCCCTGTGTCCAAGACCAGATCACCTATGGTAAGGCTTCTGGTTCTGCCACGGACTTGCTCAAAACCACCAGACCCGGCTGTGCCCCAGTTTCCCTTCCTACCCTCTGTTTTACCCATTTAGGGCTGTAAATTTCTCGCAACAGGATAATCTCTGGCTGTCTGATGGTGCCTAGGGTCTCCAGCCCCATTTGGTACAGCACGATAGCTCTTAAACAACTGCAAATACATGGAGACTGAGGCACTGCTGGGGGTAGTAGGATAAAGAGGAGTTGCAAGCTAGATTTTTGCTCTTGCAGTTCAAGCAATCCAGCATTAACACTGCTGAGCTAGTGGTACAATCCACTTTTATTTCTCATTTCAAAACTTTTTCTCCTAGGCCCTCCATCACACCTCTGCTAATATGTTCAAGCTCTTGGACACCTCTAACTGGTGGGAGGAGGTTCCTTTACAGAGAAACCATTCAGACAGGACGGCGACTGCAGAAACCTCAAGGACTAAACCAGAAGTATTTATTGCCCTTTGATCTTAAGCCTCATCTTTTTCCTTTGCAGAACTCAGAGATCTTCCCCATACACTCCGAGTCAGAGACTGAGATTTCCACAGTGACACAAGGAATTGGGTGCCTGGTATCCAATTCCTAACAAAGTTATTTAAGATTTAGTCATAGCCTTTCCCCAGGAACATTCATAGAGTCTTTCACCAACAGACCCAAGGTCAGCCTGACTTCACCTGTAGATGATCACAACTGAAGGAGCTGAGGTTAGCCTGGCACTGGATCCTAGCGATTAGGTCACGTTGAGGTAAAGACATGTAACAGCTGAGAAGACATGGCCTCATGCTCACAGCACACTGGGACCACAGCCAAAGCCACCACGCGCTTCTTACAAACGGTCACACAGAGAACTTTGAGGAAGGATCTAGGTTGCCTTTGGATTAGGTCTGTTGGATTGTTTTGGATTTTTTTTTTTTTTTAATCCCCTCCAAACTCTAGCCTAACCCTCTCAAAGAAAGGCAACTGAAAAAAGAGACTTTGCTTTTCGAAAGACCTTCAGCACATCTGCCTCCCACTGGAGCTAAGCGAAAGACAATATTATTTACCTAAGAAGCCCCCAAACTGTGAATATAACAGTATACAAATTCAACACCCACAAAAAAGAGGAATAAGATAATAACCCTAGACAATGAGAAAATTACACAAGTTCACTTTCCATGTCAGTATGCATTTCCCTTTAAGAATTTCCATTTCCCTTTAAGCAATTCTATTATTCACACATAGCATTTCTAATCATTCTTTCAAGTGTTTCTATGTAACTTATCAGGGTTTAATGAATGCCAGAATAAGCACTAGAGGGAAAATCCACATAACTGGACAGTAACCCAAAGGTTTTAACAAGACCTCTACATTTTTCCTCTTTAATATAATCTTTATTCAAGCATTTTCTGCTTTGATCAGAAAGATGGCTTTTTTATTGGTATTATTATTGACTTTTTCCCACCCACCCTTTTCCATAATCCACCATCCCATAACTTGTGAGCCCTCCAGGGTTGCAGTGGAGAGTTATTAGTTACAAAGGGCTTCTTTGGAAACATAATCTACAAGTAAAAATCAGTCAAAGGAAACAAGTTCACTTCCATACTGCCTTCTACTGAATCAGGCTCCACACTCACTTTGCAGAGAACAGTAAAAAAACTTGTAAACATCCACCATTGATACATGAATATGTTAGAGACCAAGAGTGACTTGCTTAGTTTGCCATTCACTATTAATAATGATTCCTAAGGATGATCTTGTGCCCAGAAGTTGTCAGTCACACAAATTCTGGGACACCTTGTCTCTGGGGGTTAGAATGGCTGAAAGAGTGGAGGAGACAAGATACCTCAACAAATAGCACAGGAATTGGATCTACTTTCAGGTCAAACTGTCCTTGAATGGCTGCTTTGGAAGACGTGGGTATGAGAAAAAAAAGTCACCACCTCTTTCAAAAAGACACTGGAAACATGCTAAACCTTGACCCTAATTTTTAAGCCAGTCTCAGAGTTCTGTAGGACTCCTGTCTGCACGCCAGTGTTGTGGGCAGCGCTGTACTTGTACTTGAGCTCTAGCCAGTTTGGGGTTCTTTTCTCTGGAGTGCTAGACAGGCATACATAGAGTCAGATCTTTTCTCTGGAGAGCCTCAGGCTTTCCAAGACCAAGGGGTATTTTTAGTTTTGTGTGGTCATTGACCTCGGTTGGGCTTCATTCTCGCTTCAGACACAAATTTGAGTGACTGAGGAAGTTTGTCTCCTTGGGCCCTAGAGAGGCAAAGGCGAAAGCAGGTTTCCCTCACTGCACAATGATCCAAACCAGCCACCTGAAGCGAACTGCATGGGGAGCTGGACAAAATAGTTTCTCTAAAGCTGACTTAGATGTCTTACAGTGTGGTCTCAAACAGTGAGGGAGACATCATATAATTTTCCTGCAATGAAAAGATTACTTTTATTGGTCCTACTTACACCTCTAATAATTTATAATAATAACGTGCAGCATTTGAATCAGAGGGCTGGAAAAGTCCTCAACAAGTGACACATCCTATTTCTCTGCTACACAGCAAGCTATGCTCTACCAGGTTTCATTCCTGACAGGTCCTGCTATTGCTTTATTTCTTAGCTCCCTCTCCAGAGTTGGAAAGAAGGCAGTTGGGCCCATCTCCGAAGGCACAGAGACCAGAGACATTACTGCCTAGCCCTGCTCCAATGTGAGGTATGCTTTTACTGTGGTCACTCCTCAGAGTGAGATGTAGACAGAAAATTCAAGTCATTTGTCACAAGGTGCACCAAATCAGTAGCAGAGGTCCAAGAAGAGCCAAGGACTTTCATCAGCTATTAGGGAAATTATTTTTACCAAGCATCCTCTTCAGCTGAGGATTTATCCAATAGAGCTGTACCCCCTACTTCTTTCATATTTATTTTTGGTACAACCTTGAACCCAGTTGGCAACTTTGATCAGCTAGTGCTATAATCCCCTATCAATCCACGGGGGGAAAATAGTGGTTTTGCAATATGGACCTCATAGGGATGAAACTTCATTTTCAGTCCAGTAACTGTTGTATCCTAGTGAGCACAGGAAGAAAACAATGAGGCAGACTTACTCTAGTTTTGCAATGTGATTGTTAATTTCAGAAAAAACACTGCAGGAACAAAGTTTATTAGTGAGTAGGAGGATATTTCAGGAACAGAGCCCGACTGAAAATAATCAGCTCCCTTTAATTAATTGCATACAGTTTTATTGCATAACTGATGGTTTTAAACCTTGGCAAATTAGCTTGTCAAACACAGAAGTTAAATTCTCAGTTGGTCTCTCAAGTAAGGTCTATGCCAAAGTTTTAATTCAACTTGCCTTATCCAAGCAACTGGAAAATAGGGCCCCTTGAAACTGAAATTAGTGGGCAGTTACCCAGAACTGTAAAAAAGAATAGAAAAGACAAAGGAAAAAAACAAGAATGCAGAAGTCCCAAGCCGGGCCAGTATCTGACTCAGGTCCATGACCCCCATTCTGGGGTAGATTACAGTTGCAAGGTTACCTCTTCTTGACAACCTGTTTTCTAAGACAGGATGAGGTACTGTTGTTGATTTAATGTGCCTACAACAAGGAAGAAAAAAGAAAAAAGCACACCTTTTCTTTGAAAAGAAAAGTCGTTCCAGAACAGCTTATGATGCTTCAGTGTGATAGCTGCCTCACTAGCTGTGTGTCTCTTTTCCCAGCAACTGGAGAATGCAGGACGATTTTATAATCATATGTATTTATATATTTGCATATTAAAATGAATATAAAGTTAAGTTAATAACTATGTTCTTGGCATGATCTTAGACTGAATATTCAATGTAACTACCCCTGCAAATATTTATTTTCCAGTTTCTTAAATGCAATGCCAGTGAATTGACTTTTTTCCAAAGCACTGATCTGTTTCTCCAAAAATGCATTAAGAGATTAATATGTTCTTTTCAACTAATTATTTTAACTATTAATTATATTAATACTCATGCTACATATCCTGAGAACCCCAAGGTGCTCATTGCATCAACCACATAGTTGACAGAGTGATGACATCCGTATCAAAGATATGCTTTACAAATGAAGATCTTGCATGTTTGGGCTCAGTAATTACCTTGTGAAAAGTTGCTTTTGGGTGTACCAACCTTTTGGTCCAAGCTTAGTCAACATTTGCAGTTTCATTAGCCAAAATTCCCTACTAAGTCCCTGTCCTAAGTGCACTATAGCTGAAACTGAAATGGATGGTTTCTGCACTTACTGCTTTTTTTTTGGTGTGTGTATGACCCAGACCACATCTACACCAGTAAACCAAATAGTGTTAGCATGTGATCTCACGCCTTGGCTCACGATCACCCGTACACTTTAACCATTAGTACATTTCCCAGAGAAGTTTTGGTCCCTGCAACTAGCACTCTCCAGCACCATGCTCAGGCACGGCTGGATCCAAACAAGAGGGGAAATACTATGGGGACATGAACAAAGTCGTGGGCAAGTGGTTTGGTTTAAAAGACTTGCTTAGAGGTGCTCCGTTACTCAGATGGGTTTCAGGAACCACCTGTGCTGCAAGATCTTCCTTTCTTCTCCTCTGGTCCTTATTCATCCCATATGTTTCAGTTTCTCTGGGAGATAAGGCAGAGCTCTTTTGTACAAACATGTGGTACTACACAGCCCTGAGCCATCCCAGAACAATCACATTTTGGACCAAATGAGTCAAAACTGCTTGCTTGTTACTGTGATCATGTAATGCAAGACGGTCAAAACCTAAAAGCACACATAGGAGAGCAAGGCAAACTAAGGTCATACAGGCAGACATCTAAGTGCTTGCCTGCTTTAGTAATGCCACATGGACACTGTTAATTACTGGTATGTAACTTTTCCCAGTGTTTGATAGAACCCTCAGACTAGTTTGGGATCGCTTCATACCAGACGCTACATAGAGACTTCTTTAGTCCCAGCACTGAAATGTCAAGAGCCATCATAAACCAATGAGTGGAGGAAAAAAAAAAAAATTAACCTCATTTCACAGGATAATCAACTGACTTCTTCAAAGTCACAGGAGAAGTTCTTAGCAGAGTTCTGCAATGAACTCAGACCTGCTGAGTGATTCTGCAGCAGCAGCCTGTGTTTCCCTCCAATTCTCACAGTAAATCACTCCTCACATGCTGATGGTTGAACCTGCTGGCTCCTGTGATGCAAGTCTCCCAGCAGTAAAACCTCTACCACGGCATGTTGTAAACAAGGAGGACACTTAAATTGCTCTATACAGACAGACCTGAGATTGCTCTGCCCACAGTTCAAACTCAAAGGACCATGCCTAGTTTGAAGTGTAACCACTTTAGTATGGAAATACGCCCAGTCTAACCAGTCCTACCCTTCTGTGGCTCTGTGAGACAGCTGCTGGTTCAAAGCTGGCTCGTGTCCTGCCAGCCCCGACCACAGACAGACGACTGTGAGTTTGCCTGGAAGAGGTCATGTCAACACGGCCACGGTGCGATGGTCCCCACGTGAACTCCTCTTTCAGTTCTGCTTTCATATCACTGTCTTCAAGCCACAAGGCGGTATTTTCCCTGCTTTTCTCATGGTTCTTTTACAGCACTGACCCAGTGTGGAAAAATTAAAGATGCTTTATCTGAAACATCCATGAAGGAAATCCTGTGTCTCTGATGAACCTGACTTCCTCAATTTCCTGTTTGCTGCACAGCTGTCTGCATTGGATGGGTCTCAGGGACATTTTTTTGGACATATTTGTCTACCTCAGTTGGAAGCCAGGCTCCTTGAGTTAGAACATAAGGGTCTATAATCTTTAAAAAAAAAAGAAAAATCACAGTGAAAACAGAAAGAATGAAAAGAAAACAAACCAATAAAGAATCTATCCTGTCAAAACATTTGAGGTTCTGGTATTTGCTGGCCTTGGAGTAGGTTCAAAATAAATGAAGGAAATGTGTATTTCATTAAATGCTAATATTTGGAAGATAAGAGGGAAAAAATGATGAAATGCTTCCAAGCACAGTTGTGAGGACAGTGCCTGCGTGTGTGTGTATAAACACACAGGCTTGCATACACACAAACATAGTCGTGATTCTCTCCGATTCAGAATACTGCTATGTAGGAAGAATTACAGGGGAAGGAAAAAAAGGGACATATTTCCCCAGGCCATTGCTCTTCATGTTTATGGTAAGGGCTTTTGCACTTCTCATTCTCCATCTCTTTTCAGAATCGCAACTGAATCCTTCCACAAGGATCCATTTTTTTGCAAATGAGACTTGATCTTATAAGTAAAGGGTCATCGAGACATATACAGGCATGTATAAAAACAATCTCAATCCCACACAAAGTGAACTGTGCTAGGTGCCTTAACAATAAGGCTGGTTAATCAAAATTGAACCCGCATGTTCCCAGTTGATAGCATGCTTGTTGATGGTTAAGCTTTGAGATCTCTTCTCCGTTCCACCACAGATGACTCTGCGTAATCCCTTGGCTCCTAACCGACCTAGTCTGTAAAGTGAGGACATAACACATGTTTGCCTCCCAGGGACACAGTGCCTTGGGCAGCAACAAGGGTCATGAAGTGCCCAGAATTCTTTTGTTAATTAGCAGATGCAATGCAAGGGAACTAGAACATAGGATTTAAGGCTCCAAATACTCAGGTATTTTGAAAGCAGCTGAAAAAAGGAGAGCATTTGATGTCCGTGCTTCAAACAACACAGCAGAGCAGGAACTGAAATTTTCAGAAGCCACAGCCAAAAGCTTAGATCTTTCATAGCATATCGGAAGATAAAGAATCTCTGCAGTTTATTTTCATAGATAGTTCTGGACACAGTTTTTTTGCAGGGACTGTGGATAGAAAATATTTCTCTGGCCTCAGAGTTTTTTCCCTGCTAACCTTCAGTCCCTTATTGCAAGCCCATAGGTTCTAGAGTTTAGAGATTTTTTTTCAAACACACACCAAAAAAAAGCTTCATTTTGTTCTTTGCAGCTGAACCATTTCTGAGCAAACTTGCAGACCAAATCTTACCCTAGGCATAAATCTAGCATGGGAAAAGAAAGGCATCAAGTGTAACAAATAACATAAATGTATACAGTATTAAAAAAATAAAATAAAATCAAAATAAAATATAAAAGTAGAAGCAACTGAAAAACAGGGATGATGATGGAATAAGTTACAATACCAGCTGTTAAAGAGTGGTTTGCATGAAATTCAGTGGTATTCTTGGATAAAAGCCATTGATCCATGGTAACCTCCTTGTAGGTGCACAACACCTGCCAAGGAACTGATTAAATGCCATGGTCTAGGTTTTAGGCATGGCTATAAGGCAGCAAGGAGACAGTTTAGTTGCTGATTGGGAAGACTGTGGAAGTAAAAGGTTTGGCATTAGACCCCTGTTTTGTAGAGAATGTGGTAAATCGTAGCAGAAAGGAAGAAAGAAGTGGCACGAAGTCAGAGTTTCGGTTTGGAGACAGGAGGATCTTGGGGGTCCTGGGAGACAGAAGAGGAAAAGGGGTCCAGGCTTGTGGAAACAGAAATGTGTGTTGGGGCTGGGGATTTTGGACAGGTCAGGCAGAATGAAAAAGTAGAAAAGGAAGGGAGTTGAGGTTAGCGGTCCTGGGGGCCATTAGTGATGTGAAGACTATCTTAGTGTCAGGAGACTTTGACTTTCTTGTGCTAGATGTTGGGCTTCATCTAAACTGTCCCCACTTCTACCCCCTCCAGATCTCCACTCCTTTCGTGCAGCATGTACCTCACCACATGACATGCAGATGTGTTGGATTCAAGGAGACTTTAGCAGCATGTTGTGTAAAACAAGCATTACCAAAGCCCTCTCAGCAACAGACATCTCCAACACCACATCCCACCCAAGTGCCTCCTCTTTTCCTTATACTGGAGATTATAAATCAATTGAGCCCTCACCTTCAGAAATACCGTCTGCCCAGTAACAACATTTCACACATGAATGGAAAATGTCATAACCCCAGTTTTATAACTTCAGATAGAATGGAGGACTACCAGATTTACGTCAGTATAGCTGAGGGACAAATTGTCCTAAATATTTCTGAATTATTCACAGAGATCAAAGCTAACTGAAAAATTATTCTGGAAGATGGGTTTCTATGTTGTTACTGCAAGAAAACTGGGTTCCGACCCCCCCCCAAAAAAAAAAGAAGAAAACCAAAAATTACTTTGGCTGAAATATTTTAAGCGTTAACCACTTCTTTTTTTCATGGAAAAAAATATATTCTCAGCAAACTCTAGTAGGAAAGCAGTTTCTGTCTACTTTTATTCACCAGGTTTTAGTCCAGAAGAAAAGAAGCATTTATATCTCATCATTCAGATGGCTTGCCAGTTTTCTCCCTCATGTTAGAGCTCTGATTAAGAGAAAAAAAAAAAACTTGTTTTTTTTGTTTTTTGATCTGGTATCATGGGATAAAATCTATAAATCTTAAATGTTCCAATTTTATATTTTCATGTTTTCGTAGTTACTCAATAATATAGAATCATAGAATCACAGAACCATTTAGGTTGGAAAAGACCTTTAAGATTATCGAGTCCAACTGTAAACCTAACACTGCCAAGTCCCACTAAACCATGTCCCTAAATGCCACATCTGCACGTGTTTTAATGTTACAACAGAGGAAAATCAGGAGTTAAAGAAACCGGTTGCATGCAAAGTGGAACCAGTGCTTTACTACAGAGCTGTGGCTGGATTCCCTGATGCATACCAATGTGCAAAAGTTTTTCCTTTCGTTGGGACACAAAACTGGAGTTTCTCTCCAGAGAACTTTTCGTGGTATCCAAGAAATGGATACCAAGGGATATCCCCCTTTGGGAGAACAGAGTGGTTCACTCGTAGTGTTTTTCTTCCCAGACCCCAATTTTTTTTAATCTGTAGGAGTCTGTTATCTTTGAGAACTTATCCATCTAGTGCTTTTGATTGAAAATGAAAAATGGGTTAAAAATTACTGGGTGGGCAATGGCACATACATAAATATGCACATACACTGCATGATTACATAAATCTTACACTTAAAGAAAGCCAACCTAAAAAAGAGGGAGAAACATGATGCATTAACATCAATAAATTGACTATGTTTGCCAGGTTAACTGATATGTTCTTCTGCAAAACTCAGGAATGCGATCCACTGGGAGCCAATCCAGCAGATCTCTGTAGTGCTTATTCAGAAATGTGGCCCCCACAGGCTGCCCAACACCCTCTAAATGGATAAGAAAGCTGCTTTGCTATCCACAGGCCTTGATCAATCCCACAAAGAGAGGAAAAGAGGAAAAGAGAGAGATATCCCTTGGTGTTTGTGCCTGCTTCTCTTTCAAATGGAATTAATGGTGGTTTAATGGGGTATGAAAGGATGTTTTACTGGAAACAATGAGGAACAATTGTCTAGCTCACGTTTCATTTCACAGGTCATTATTGCATTAAGAAGTAAATCGACCAAGTCCGGTAAATAACAGTCTGTGTTTTGCCCAGAGCTTCAAACCAACAATCTTAGCAGTCACCAACTAATATCTCTGTCATTTTTAACCCTTGCAGGGATCTGCTGGGGGCTAAACAATTATAGTCTTCACCCACCCCTAGCAGGTAAGCATTATTCATTTTATTTCTCATCCTTTCTTCCTGCAAACCCCACGAGGCTGGGTTTTTGCATTGTTGTTTTGTTTATTAGCCAACCTAGCCAACTGTGTGTCTGGTGGCCTTGAAAAACAACACATACTTTAGTGACTGCTGCAGGCGTCTTTAAACAGGCTGCTTCCTCTGCAAAATTAATTGTTGCAAAATGCAGTGCTTCCCCTGTAAAGCTCTGCAAACTAACACTCAGCAGTTTGGTTGGATTATAGATATGCCTCTAAGATCTAAGGAAAATAATACAGTTATACTTGCAGGATGCAATTCGCATTTCTTTTTTTAATTGCATAAACACAGCCATCTTGTCTCCTTAAAGGTAACAGCCATCAAGCCTAGAGAGGATGTACGATGTAGGCTGCTCACTTCTCCACTTTCCTCTTTCTCCTGAAGCCTTCTAGGCTGACTGTTAATATCTGCAGCTTCTTCCAGAAGCTACCAGAAAAGTTTCTGGAGAGTATCTAGTAGTACTAAAACCCGACTACTAACTCAGATCTGCGGGCATCACTGAAGTAGGAATGATAAATAAGAGTGAAACAGTGCCTTGGGAGAAAAGGCATGATGTCTGAGCTACTGAGCTTTGAGGGGATGTCCCGGATAAGGAACCTGCCTCAGTTTTGGTTCCCTGGTGCTGTAAAGTCTGCTCAGGCCCTGTACACCATTTTCAATGGGATTAACCTCTACACTTACATATTGCACAACCTTTCAAGCACATTAGCATTCTGCAGGAAGAGGCAGACTGGCTGAGAGGGACCAAGCACACGGGTTGGGAGAGAATCTCTCTGCACTAATTACCTCCCCAGTAGCCGCTCTTCGTCTTCATCAGCAGCATTTAGAAAGTCCTAATTACCAGACCTTCCTACTACAACACTGTGGCCTTTGGACCCATAAATCACTGTCAGGCCTCAAAAGTTCCTGCAGACCACTGAGCATCCTTACAGAATTTTGAAAATAGGTTCAGAAAAGGCCTTCTGAAGTTATTTGATCCATCCTCCCCCAGGAAAAGATCAGCTCTATCTGGATCATCTAAGGATGTTTGCTTAAGTTCCACTGACAGGGACTCCACAACCCACTCAGGCAAGATATTCCAGTGTTTTGCTGTCTTTATTCTAACATTTCCTCCTCCAAATCTAAATTATCTTGATGACATTTTAGCCCATTATTATTGATTCTATAGACTTGGGGAGCAATTTATTTCTTTCTGCTCCACAACAGTCTTCCATATTTTTGAAGGCAGCTCTTAAATCTCTCACCCACTTCTTCTCCTCAAGCTTGAGCCACCCAACTTCACCAGCCATTCTTCACAGCTTCTGTTTTCCAGATGCCTAATCATTCTTTTCACGTTTAACTGTCAGGCTCCAAAATTAATCCATGAGTGGTGTGTGCATCAGTTACTCAGGTTTCATGGACCACCAATACTTTATATACTACAACTTAAGAACCACTACCCTGAAACAGTAGCATCATCATGTCAATGATAAAAAAGCTGATGCTCACGTCACAGACAACATTTATATACAGAAAGGTAGAGATATGGATATCAAATCCATAACTAGACTCTAAATGAAGGTGACATGGTGTTTTGGGGGCACTGAGCTATGTTTTAGCTCACAGGGGAAAAAATGGGCTCTCCGAGATTTCAAAAACTCTGAAAATGGTGTCATTTTTCTAAATAGCTTCTTAAATACAGGAGTTCGGTTTTGAAAACGACAAACCTGTTGTTTTAACCTCAGGAATTAAGGCTAAAAGGAGAAGGCAAGAATTTCTGACAGCAATTGTAGGCATAAACTATTTGCTGGCACATCTTCAAAAAGGATTGCTATCCTAAGGGCCAAGGTTATCTCCCACAGTCAGGGACCTAAGTTTGCAAACACTTTTTCCAAATTTCATTATTCCTAACAGATATGTACACATATTTTCCATTTTATGCACCTGAACACCGGTGCATGCCTGTTTAAAAGTACCTGAGGAATTTAGAAAAAGAAAGGGTGGTACAAAAAGCTAAACTCCATTTACAGAAATGAACATGCAGAATGGATGGGTTTGCCCAAGGTGTTTTGGCTTCATCATGAGAAGAGCATTTGATGCCTTCCATGGGAACAAGAATATAAAGCTTGATGAGCTTATACCTTTGTACATGTATATATATATGTCTATATACGCATCCTTCTATACTGATCACACGGACAATGAACAAGGCCACTCATCTTATATCCTAGCTTCAGAATTAAGGAAATAACATCCCTGAAAAAGGAAAATAACTATTTATTAGAGGCTGAGATACGGATGAGTTTGAGGGAAAGTAATTTATAGTATTTCAAAATGGAAATGTCATATGGCCATATCAGCCCCAATGGGACCTAGTTTGCTAGATCTCCAACTCAGGTCTATTCCTCCACGATTTACCAAAACAAATTACGCAGAGGAGTGTTTTGCCTTGGCAGAGCTGTCCCCTTAGGCACAGTCTCATAGTGGCATCTTCTTTTAGTCTCATGTGGGCCTTCCTTCCCAGCTGGTGGATTCACCACCCACAGATGTCCCTCACTGCCGTGCTGCCCTCAGCAAAGCTGATTCTTTAGTTCAGAGCTTCAGCCATCACACACCTGATGAGCCACCACATAGGTATCAAAGATACAAATTTAACTTATTTTCCCCTTGGCTTACTTTAAACCTTGTTTTCCCATAATCGTCAAAAAAATGCTCCCAACTTTGGTCTCAACTTTGGTCTCAACTTAATTAAGGTCTGCTGAAATCTTTACCAGGGATGTGTTTTCAGGAAAATTAAGTAAGAGTTACAGGCATTTTCTGATCATATTAGGTTTGGTTTTTATAAAACAGTAATTTGGTAACAGCTCTTTTAATGTCCTGCATTGCCACTTTCAACCCATTTTGCATGGGCCATTTATTGCAGAAAAAGCAAATTTCTATCTGTGAACAACAACAGCAAAAAGCTTCAGAGGAAAACAATAAATGTTTCAGGCCAATATTGCATCTGTTTCATTCCTTGCAAATATACCAAACCTGCATTCTCTTCTCAAACAATTTTAATTACTACACATGATTATGCATAGCAGGTGTGGCTAATCATAGTCCTTGGAATATTAAATATATATATATGGTGCAACATTTTCACACAGCTTTAGTCCTAAATTATACTGGCAGCCTGTATGTCAAAATTATACACTTCCTCAACTATTACTTCAGAATTTTATTCAATGATAAAAATTACCAGAAGAAAGAATATTGTTCAAAAATCCTTGATCCATATCCCTGGGAATTTTGGACTGTTTACACCTAGATCTGACATTTTATCTTATTTCTGATGAAACCAGCAAACCTCTGCATATTCATTTATGACATTTAACTTCAGTTCTACACAATCTTTGAAAGAGTTTTTTACAATAGCTGTTGACGAAATCGAGTGTTTAAATGTCTGTGCAGGTTGCTTCAGACAAGCATTTACATGTGAAATACCTACCCTTTTATGATCTAGAAAATGTACTGATTACAGCTCAAGCAAGACTACTGTAGGAATCTCACAGCTTTAGATATGTCTAGATTGAAAACAACATAGGAAAATGTGGTCTTAGTTATCTCTTGGTCAGATAAAAAGATCAATTGTTCACAACACACTAATCTTCTCTCCAATAGATTCTCATTAAAGCTGACTCATTTTTTTTAAATAAAATATTTCTTCAGCTTTTAAAATAATAATAATAAAAAAGAAGTTTGGGATTTTTTTTGTTTAAAACCACAGTCAGAATTTAAATGTTCAGTAAAGTTCCCCAAAATGCTCCAGGCATGTTTTTTAATAAAAAAAGTGGTATGTAAAACACACTTTTAGCTGATTCTAGTTAATGCAGCCATAGTGTTCAACCTGCCTCAGCAGGGTGGGGTGCTTTTAGATTAAGAGTCTGGCTGTCAGGGTTTTGGAAGGATATGCATTAATTCAATGACTGACCTTGGGCAAGTCACAAATTCTGTCCTCTGCCTGGGAAACTAGTCAAAATATATGCCTATCCCACAGGGGTATTACAGACCTAAATTTCACTACTATATCGAAAGAACTTACAAGGAGGTGCCAGGTTTTACTAGTGTAAAGTAGAAAATAAATGCAATTATTCACAGGAAGTGCAAGGAGCACATATTAACAACTGAAGAAAAAGTTGCATGATACCTAAATCTTATAGCCCAGAACTTCATAATCCTTCAGTACATCAGAATTACTCTGACGAGTAAAAGTAAGTAGAACAGGGCCTCCGTCAATTAACCTAACAAATTACTCTCATGTAAACCTAAGGATCTTTCTGCATCTCTTTAGAAACCATGGAAGTCATACTGGGAACTCTGCATTATAACTAACAATTTCATGAGACACAGAAAGGTTATTCTTCTGGCCAATATTTGAAGCCATGCTAATGGGGAAGAATAAGAATGGGAAGGAGTCACTTTTGGATTTGCACAAGATCACTGGGGCTGGACCCCTGCCTGCATGGATATGAACACTCAAAGGCACCTATCCTGAAGAATCCAATACTGTCTGGGATGCCAGCCTGCTTTCATGCTGTAATACCCTGGCATCTGGAATCCTCATAGTCTAATGTTTAACTATAAATATCAGCTGAGATTAAAGACCTATACAGCAAGTTACAATTTTTTGGGTTCACTTGGAAAGTGAGAGTCATATTGTCCCCTCTAAAAAGGGGGGAAAACACTTCTGCAAGTATCAATACTGGCAGACAGATTTTCTGATGACCATTTCCTTTCTTCATTCCTCTCCCCGCATTCCCATTTCCTCACCTATAGCCCCATCGTAATGTCTCTCCTACAAGGCAGGATAAAAGAAGACAAACAAGTTGTTAAGTTACTGATGCTCAGTACCTGGTTGCATAGAGCCAAACAAACAAACATCTACTCCTTTCTGCTTTTCTTAATCCCTTTATCACTCAAAGGGGTCACTGACACTGGCAACAATTTAATATTCAGGTTAGCTTATTTGTCCTCCAAGGATCGATACTGGGTCCCATGCTGTTCACCATCTTCATAAATGATCTGGATGATGGGATTGAAAGCACCCTCACCAAATTTACTGCTGACACTACACTGGGTGGTGAGGTGCACACATCAGAAGGGAGAGCCATCTTACAGGGACACTTGGAAAGGTTGGAAGAGTGGGCTTAGCAAGAACTGCATGAAGTTTAACAAAGACAAGTGTGAAGTCCTGCACCTCTAACTGAAGACCCCAGTACAGGCTAGAATCTGTGTGGCTGGGGAACAGCCTTGCTGAAAGGGACCTGGGGGTCCTGGTGGACAACAAGCTGAACGTGCGTTAGCAGTGCAGGCAAATCAGATCCTGGGCTGCATCCAGAGGCATTGCTAGCAGACATAGAGACATCATCATCTCACTCTACTAAGAGCTTATCAGGCCACACTTGGAGTAGGGTGTCCAATTCTGGTCCTCACAATTCAAGAAAAATGTGGACAGACTGGAGAGGATCCAAAGGAGGGCCACAAAGATGATCAAAGTGCTGGAGAACCTGTCCTATGAGAAAAGACTGAAGGAGTTTGGTCTTTTCTCCCTGGAGAAGACTCAGGGGCAGCCCCATCAAAGTATTCCAGTACTCAAAGGAAAGCTACGAAAAGAATGAAAGCTCTCTCTTCATAAGGAGCCACAGGGAGAAAACAAGGGGTAACAGGTACTATTTGCACCAGGACAGGTCTCACCTCAGTAAGAAACAAATACTTACAATGAGAACAATCATTCACTGGAACAACCTCCCCAGGGACGTGGTAGAGTCTCCATCACTGGAGGTTTTCAAGATGCAATGGGACAGGGTGCTACATGTTCTCATCTAGGCTCCCTTTCCCACGAAAGGTTGGACCAAATGATCTTTCAAGGTGCCTTCCAACATGGGCTGTTCTATGATTCTATGACTGTTCAGCACAAATCGCTTTAAAAAATGCCTAGAATGTATCTGCCAGCAGAAAGAAAACATGGGTGTCTGCAGGCTTTAGAACTTGAAAGGCTTGGTTTCATCTCTCAGACATCTGTGTATCAGCCCACTTAACTTCTGCCCTTAACATGTCAATCTCTCTTTGTTCACTGGAGAGGACACTGGAAGCAATGGAAGTGGGGTCAGATGAATCTTCTACCAGCCTTTGGTCCTCAGCTACATTTCCACAAGGGAAGACAATGAACTTCAATGTCTCTGGGACCTGGCTGTTGTCAGATTACAGACATGAGGCAGTATGATAACAGAGTCCTATAAATATTGCAGAAGCCAGCAAATGGTTGAAACTTTAACTACAGAATCATGGTTGTATCAGGTCTCTTTCATGAAGTAGGGGTTTTAACCTGGGCACAGAAATCAGTTGAGTACACGAACTGTTCATTTATCCTTTATTCCTCAGCTAGACACACTCATGCTTATAGCTAATTCTGCTGTACAGCTTGTGATTCTGGAATTTCCTGTATCATGGTACCATTTAGTGCTCCAGGCCTGGCCCCAAGCTCTTTTGTAAGAGGTCTGGTATAGAGATGAGTTTGGGGAGAAAAACATTTTGTCATCCAAAAATGGCAGCTCAAAGAGATTAAAATAATTACAAATTCATGTTAAACTCATTAAATTGTTTTGGATAATTTGAAAAATGATACTGTGAAAGTTCCTCATAAATGATTTAGGGGGGGTGTTGGAAAACATTTCAGTCTCAACTTTTGCAGTATTATAGTTAAAAGAAAAAATAAGAGCAAAATGTACCCTTAGATTAAAAAATAATTATGCTTTTTTTTGAATCAAAGTCTCTTTTGTTGTTGCTCCTTTTTCTTTTAGTAGAATTAATAATAACAAAAATCTTGGATCTCTTCCCTCCCGTTTTTTTTTCTGAATTCTGTGGTTTATGCAGAAGACTAAAACTTCAGTTTTACGTGAACAACTCTGCTTCTGCAGAAAGCCACAATAAAAAGACCTGGTCTATGACCCTAAGAGGTAAGACAGTAGGTAAAACATCAGGCACACAGGAAGACAAAAGAAAAAAAAAAAAGGTACATGATTAAATATACATTGCATGGCTTGCTACTGCCCATCTGCAGTGGCAGAACTCAGGAAGCCAAGTCATCCTTCCTTGCCTTTTGCATATACGCACATATATATACAAATAATATATTACATATATACTATATTGATTGCATCTTCTATAAAAGACATCATGTGAATTCAGGAGCATGAATATCATACTGCATGATACCCTGTGCCCCAGTTATGGCTCTCGCAGAGTCTTCCTTGTGGTATTCTTCTGAGAAAATACATCCCTGGCATTTGTGTCCCTGAAGTATATTGAGTGTTTTGGTTTGCTCCCCCAGAGTAATCAGAATATCTAGAAATGGCTGAGGGCCAATAATTTCAAGCTGATTGTCCAAACTGGAAGCTTAAATGGAATATATATATGCATCTGGAAAAAGGTGTAATTAAAAGGATATGGAAAGCCAGACCTTTTGAGTCTCAAAGAAACTTGTGTCCCTGAACTGTGGAAGTAGCAAGGATGTTGTGTAGCTACCTGAAAAGACTCTCTCTTGTTTCTGTGGTTAGTCAGGCTAGCAGAGCACTAACCACTGCATTGCAGTGCTCTGATGAAGTGGCTGGAGGTGGTCAGAATTACTCAGGTTTAACAGGGTACCAGGTGGATACATGGACGAAGTGGGTCTTGACCACCCAGATAACATAAATACTGAATGCTCATTTGGATTTAGGAAAGGCAGAACTCCAAGGGACAAAATCTGCTCAACAGCGTCGTAACACCACTATCCTCACTGGCCTTGAAGCACTGTCATGCCAAGCAGGAATGTGGCCCCACAGAAGATCTGTGGGAGCAGGAAAGGCGAGCATTTTCTCCTGTTTGTCTAACGTGGGAGCCTGCATTGCACTGTGCAAAATAGTCAGTGCTATGACTTTCAAGAAGGAGAAGGAGAGAGTAGAGAAGGGAAGAAGACGACCATGAATTCACCTTAGCATCAAGCTGTGCCTTTCCAAATGTTAACCTCAAGAGGAAAGGAACCGCAGGTCAGAATGAGAAATACAGAGGAATTTAACACACAGTTGTGAAGGGAGGGTGGAAAAAAAAATTCCCCATTCATATTTGGGCAGCAAGAAGAAAACACAGCAATTTTGTTACAGCCTCAGAGGCAGGCAGCATTTACCATATGCTGTTGCCTCCATTACACAAGCAGATAAACCCTGTGGAGTGCAGGTTGCACTGTTAGTGCACTTTAGATGGTGGGGATTCCTGGCATGCCTATGACTGCGTGCCAGGGTGTGCTAAAAATCTAAATAAAATCCAGGTTCTGTATGCAAAAGAATGTATGCGTTAATACGCAGGTACTAAGTGGTAATACTGCTAGATTATTAGCACTTGCATGTGATTCATAAACGGGGCAGAAAAGGTAGAGTAAAAAACAGTGTGTTTGCATCTAGACAACACATTAATCAGCCCTGTAAGCAGCCAGTTAGAGCAGGATCCTTAGAGGAAAAGCCTTTACTGGGTACACATTAGACATTTTGTTTAAAGATTAAAGTTCTCATGTTTAATCAGTTTTAGAGTGGGATGGAAAACAGGATTAATTACAGTCCCTTCCATCAGTCTCCCATACCGCTGGAGTCACAAATGATGCGCCTTTTCAGCAAAATGGCCGCCATCAGCAGCAGGCGCAGGAAACGCTAATTGTAATTAAAGAGTTTATTTGGAATCAGAGAGCAGAGTTTTAATCAGGATGAGAAGGGAGCCTTGCTGTGTGAACCTTCAGAAAGTGGTTACCGAGCAGAATGGGCCTTTTTAAACCAGAGAGAGGGGTCTTTAAACTTCTGGAGTGGGTTTGCAGCTTGATTATCTCCTCAGTGGGATATGGATGAAAATCCTCGCTGGGCCAATTGTTATTATTTTGCACTTATGTAGCATTTACATGGCCTGCATCTCTTAATGCTCTCAGAGGACTTTGCAAAGGGCAGGTAAGTTTTGTTCTGGTCTTAAAATGAATTAATTAAACCCTAAAGGGCCTAAGGATGCCAGATGACATGATTCTGCAAGAAGGCAAAGAGACGCTGGTGGACACAGGACTGTGCAACGAGGGCTCCCAGACCTCTACACTGCAATTCACTACATCCATCCTGGAAAGGCATCACACAATCTGGGACCACCAGCATCTCGACCTCAGTTGAGGTCTCGGTGAAAGCCTGGGGTAAAATCACACCTCATGGGTCAAAGGTACGCACGATTTTGCAGGCACTCCAGCCAGCACAGGCACTTACCAGCTTGCAAGTAGAACTGCGTCCATTCAAATTCTGACTTTGGGAAAACAGAAACGGGCGGTTCTAGGTCCAGGACACCTCCATCCAAATCCTTGAAAAGGGCCTTCCTCGAGCTTTTGCAGCTCTTTTCAGGGAACATGGTGTCTTCAGAGGTCTGTATACTGACAGGTAGGAGAGGTAATGTTATTATGAAGAGAGCAAAGGAAAAATACTGTGCTGTTGTTTGTAATTTATTTACACTGGTAACACACTTCTGCACATACATGCAACATCTTGATGTGTTACTAGGTGAACTCACGTGCCCAAGAAAAGAAAAAAATGGAAAGTAAGTAAAAATGAATGAAACCTAAGTATATTAGTTGAGGTATACTCTGCAAAGAAATTCTGGAGAAATATTTGTATTTTGGCATGTTTGTATCAAAACTGACAAAAAAACCCAAATCAACACCCTTTCTCTTCAAAAGTTGGCTGGATTTGGACAGAGAAAATCATCTCATTTCCAGTATAACTTCTGTTCCCAAATCCCCTCTTCCCTGGAGTTGATGGTGTGGACTATCATGGTCCTTAGAGCCAGCTATACAGTTGCAGTTTGAGTACCTCTGGTTCCCTCCTGGCTTTCCTGATTTGAGGAACCGCAGTGATGCAACCATCAATATCCATATGCCATTAATTTTTGACCTATGGCAGATGAAACCTGTAGTTGCTGAGTGAAAGGGAAATGTGCATTGGCTGCTATCACACTAAGTGACCAGGAATATCTCTGCTGCAGTATGCAGTGCTGATACGGCACAGGCATTGCTATTCACATCAGCCAGGTGATGGATTATTTATTTTTTGCTTATAGATTGGTGTGTGTTGTACACAGTATTTCATTGAAAAGCATTGCCTGCCCAGCAGTACCTGCTTGCCTTGTTCTCACCTCTGTACTCAGGAATGGGGGAGCCCAGAAAATTGCACCTTCCCATGAGCAACTAATCTTATGCAGAAGAAAGCATGAAGCAAGGTGCAATGGCAGCAAGTATGAGAGAGGGACCCAGCAGGGAACAGACATCTTAAATAAAGACTTAGAGAGTCCTGGAACAAGCAAGGAGAAGATTTACGGCTGGGCCACAGAGGGTCCATCTATCCAAGTTAACCAGTTTCAGAACCCACCCTTTTCCCAGATCCACTGGTACGGTCTGTCCCTGTCTGTAGAGTTAAATTGCCATAGCATTCAAAACAGGATGGTCACATCCAAACTATCAGTTTGGAAAAGTCCTTGACCAGCTCCCAAACTATGGCATTGATTGGGTTAATGCTAGCTGGCTCATGCCAAAGCCAAGCCCATGACCATGCTCAGAGTCGAACAGTGCTAAAACTCAAATCCTGATGATCAGTTCCTTGGTTCTACTTAATTTACTAGTATGAACATAACCAGAAGAAGCAAAATAAAGAGACTTCTGCTAGGAATTCAGAGAAGTTTGTTGTAGGAGCCACTTAACATTTCCAGAGCAGAAGCAAACTTGAGAGAGAAAACTCACTCTAATAGGACACAATGCGTAAGGATTAATGTGTTTATAAACCTGTTTTATTTTCTGTTGTGTTTTTTTTCATGCCCAGGTGTTTTGAATTGTGTCTGAAAAGATTATTTTCCTAGTTTATGTTCTAAAAAAAAAATGGGTTTGGATATTCAATGTCATTTTGGTGTTTTGATGGGCTTAAAAAGAAATGTACACAGATCTCACCTCAGAGCTATGCCTGAGCCAGGGTTTCATCACCCAATCACACATATTTAGTAGTAAGCAATTACTCAACCGGTACAGTCTCCCAGACAATGAATAGCTATTTCTCTCCTTCTAATGACAGGTTCAGATGCTAAGAACTTAATTAAACCATACTTTGAAAATAAGGCTCATGAAGTAAGAGAGTTTCAGAGTGTTAGTCCAAACTAGAACAAATCTCTTTTTGGATGGCATGATAATGTATCTTGGCAAACTACATCTAATTTTCAAATAAGTTTATCCAATTTTATAATCAGTATACTCTCAGGAGGAAATTGTAAATTTAGTGGCTTGAAACAGCCAGAAAAGCTTATGAACCTCTATGTAGATCATTAAAGCGTGGCGTCCAGGACGGAGGTACCTGCAACAGGACAGGTTTGTTGGAGGGAAACTCACCTCACCTGAGACATATATAGGACAGTTGAGATGAATCATTTCTGAGAGAAGGGTCTCTGTTAACTACAGAATGAGTTTAGTGTCTTCTTTAGATTACATGCCTAATTTTTGGATCACGAAAATGTAGGGAGCTGAATCACATACTGAGGATCTTGAGTGCTTTTAACTGCATTTTGGCTAAAGATTTAACACAGCTTAAAGGAACTAGCCAACTGGCCATATCATTCCTGTTACAAAATACAATGAGATACAATGATTTATAATCCAGCAAAGTCCATGGAAACATCTTCAGATTGCTACAGGGATACACATTAAGTCTTGAAGAAAACTTAGAATTTCTTGGGCTCAGGTTAGGAAAACACAGTTATTAATATATGCAGAGATTTACAGTAAAGGCAGAGAAAAAAACGAGCCAATGCCCCCGATGAACACAGCTCACACGAGCTGGAGAACAAAGATAGCTCCTCTGATCCTGACAGCTAGTACAATTGTTGAACATCTCTCAAAAGATCCAGCATTTCAGCTGGTTGGGTCTACCAGTGGGACAAGCAAAGTACTTCATGGTCTTGCTATATTCCCTGATGTTTCTAT
This sequence comes from Astur gentilis, assembly GCF_929443795.1. Classification (NCBI taxonomy): domain Eukaryota; kingdom Metazoa; phylum Chordata; class Aves; order Accipitriformes; family Accipitridae; genus Astur; species Astur gentilis. The sequence continues at coordinate 26,826,750 of NC_064895.1, forward strand.
TTTCTCATCTTGCTCTAAGGCAATGCTCACCTTCTCTTTGACAGGACATATCCATCAAGATACCCCTTCAGGATGCTGAAGCGGAACAATGCAGCCACAGCTTGGATCAAGCTCAGCAGTTGCAAAGGTGGATTAAATATATGCATGCAGATAATGCACGAGGAGCACTGAGAGATGAAATCACCCTCAGAGGTTTACCAGACTACTAAGAAAGCATTTGGTAATCCATGTGCATTCATCATGTTTGAAAATCACCAGCTCTTGCAGTGGACTGCGTATTCAGCAGCTTACTAATAGCATAATATTGTGGGATGGATACAAGAGTGAAATGTAATGGGAGCTGACAAGCTGGACAGGTGTCAGAAATCTACACGCAAACTAATGCCCAGAGCAAAAAGCAAAAATATAGAATAAAATAAAAACTCTGGCAGAAGGCTGGAGGGGCTCTAAACATAGCAGTGTGGGACACCTCCAATTATTTTTGACTGGCAAGTGGAGTCCATGCTGGATTTTTTTGCTACTTCAAGGCTTTCCTGACATAGCCTCTGTATTGTGTTCCCTGGTTGTAATAAATAAATAGGCACGTGGTCTCCACTGGATGTGGAATGGTTAAAACGCTGCAACCAGCAGTGACTTAAGGTTGCAGATGAAGCTCTCCCCTCCCTCCTCCACGTACCTCCTCACGCAGATGATATTCTCCCTGGGCAGGAGCAGTTCTGGCAATCATTTGACATCTCACAGCCTGCCTGGTACTGATCAACATTTCTGATGTGATCTCGCAGGCAAAAATCAAGGTCCACTTCCCTGACCAAAAGGACATTCCCTGTCTCAGGGTTTTTTTGCTGGAGGTCCTGACATTTTCGGAAGCCTGAGGCTGAGAAATCAGAGATGCTCAGGATGGAGTTTTAAGAAATGGGATATGTGAGGCTTGTTTTGCTATACAAACGTCAGTAAAAAGGGAAATCCAAGAGGCTTGGTCTGGAGATGCACCTTGATGGAATCTGAACCTCATTTTTTTAAAAAAATTGCCCTAAACTAAGTTGGGGGGGGGGGGGGGGGAGTGGGGGGGTGTGTGGTGTGGCGTGTGTTTCTTCTTTATTTTTGGATTTGAGTTTTCCTGTGCATGTTTGATGTCTGAGCTTGTTAATTTTTGCCAGACAGAAGCAGTATAAGAGCAGAGACAGAGACAAAGAATGGGACTGCTCTGCAGCGAGACATCCAGGCTAAACTAATTGCTTAAACTCTTTGTAAGACAATACAATAAGACAGCTGATACAAACAGAGGTGAGAAGAGTCCTGCAACTGTAGGTGCTTTTTTTTTGCACAAACCATTGAAAAAGATACTTCAAAATGAAGCATATTACCTTGTTGGATGAAAGTAGAACTTGTCATTCTCATTGACATGTAACATCCTTGATGTCTCCGCTGTGATAAGAGGCATGATGCCTAAATGGTCAGCATTTGACATGATGCAGACATCCCTGTCTTCACTGTAGCAGCTCTTTGTAAAACCAGTAAAGGTGACTTCTGCCAGGGATTAAGAGAAGATCAAGTGCAGAAAAGTGGTTAGAGCAGTGCCGGAATCAGAAAGAGACACACTCTGTTCTATGACATTTTTCATGTTAAGTTGCTCCCATATGTGTATATATATATGTACAAATAATTTTAAAATCAGACTAATTACATTGATCATAGATATTCAGTTGGCTTTAGAATATTCCATAGCCAAGTTATATCTTAAGTTGACACAAACCAAGTCATGCCCACAGGAAATTAAATCAAAGGAAATACTAAGTGAGAAAGAAACAAAACCAAGAGTGATTAATAAATTTCCATCTGAATCAGTAGGAACCAGTTCAGTGACAACCTGCCTTGGATGGTTTGTCCTTTTGCCAGATGTTAGCATAAGATGAGCTGGGTCTGGTGACACGTGCTTGGCTCGGGCACTGAACTCTTGTGCAGCTACAAACCCCATGTTTTGCCACAAGTTTTCTGTGAGACCCTGTGCAAGTCTATTTGTTTTTCTCTGTCTCCATTATTCTTCAGTAAAAAGAGGATAAAGTATTTTCTTACAAAAGTAGGTAGCAGTGAGGGATAAAGACATGAAAAACTGTGAGGTATTTCAATCCCACCACGGCAACCAGCTATCTAGGTTCTGCTATATGCAAATATTACTCTGGGGACTGTAAAATTCATTTGAACCAAAGACACAGGATATATAACTGACTTTTATCCCTCTTGTGCAATCCCTTATAACAATAAAAGCCGTAGCTGTTTCTGTGCAGCTGTAGTCATTATGTTCTACGCAAATTCTATACAAAGTGTGCTATTCACTTCTCCAGCTTGGTATCTTTATTTAGCTAGAGGTAACTGTAGATCAGAGAGATGAATCGAGTGGAAAAATAGATACCACAGAAGGCAGGCATGTTTGAGGTAAAATATATACATTAGCACATGACATAATTATACTGCAGTAGATTCAGGAAGTGAAAAATGCCAAATAATATTTTTTTTTATTGAACTGTATCGAACTGAAGAAGAATTCTGTTATTAATTCCACTGAGGCTCAGATTTCCCTACTACATCCATTTGTGGGTGTGAAAGGCTGCAACTTCAATTGGAAAAATGTAATTAGTTGAGAAAAACAGTGACAGAACAGTCTGGCCAGTGGACGTGGAAGACCAACCTTTCAGCTTCATGAGTCCCAGGACTTTTGGACAATGTCCAGTTTTGTGCCATGGGTTATCTGGCCTTTGGCTGGGAACCGTGGTAAACGTAGGCCATAAAATCCCAACACGGCCTCTTAGGGGGTAGTATGGTGGTCGATCCTTGGCTGTTAGATCAGCTGAGTGAGGCTTGATTCTGTCTCTGATGCAGTCAAAAGTTGAGCTTGTTGCGACAATGACGGAGTTTCTAAATTCTATGAATCTTTTCCCCATGTGGCATTGCTTGGCATAGAGACAGTACACAACTGGCATCAGACCCACAGTGTTGTCCACCAGCACCACATTGTCCACGATGACGCTGCTTCCAAGGTGGAACATGACACCATAGTCGTAATTTTTATAGGATAGAAAACCTGTGATTCTAGTGCAGGTCTGAAATCCATCTCCCCGGTAGAGGTGAATACCATGGAGACTTGAATGGGCCACGTTTTCACTGCAATAATCTCTATCTAGCGAACACTCTTGCCCCCTGATATGGAAGCCAATTCGCTCAGATCCTGCCACAGCATTGCCACAGAGGGAGACACCAATGGCAAGGTTCACCTTGATGCCAGCAACCCAGTTTAATAAGCCTTCTGGTTGCCTGCTCAGAATAACAAGGTTCCCGATGAGAGAATGATTTTGCCCTTCCAAATCGATGCCAGGTCCAACCGTGTTGTACACTGTGTTATCATGCAACAAGATCCAGTCGCTCGTGACTGCTTTAATGCCAACTCCGCAGCTACCAGTAATGCTGGATGACACCACCGAGGACCTTTGGGATATATTCCTGAATTCAATGGCAGAAAGCTGAGGAGGCCCAAAGTTCAAAAATTCAATATTTAAGAGTTGAAGGACACCTGCAATGAGATAATTATAGAGAAATAAAAGCTTACAAAATTACCTAAGAACTGGTGAGGATGTCGACCATTCAAACAGCACTCAGGCATGCAATAGCAGGCAATCTTTGTCAGTGTATTGCAAGTAACGGGTATTTGTTCATAAACATATATAAAGTTATGGTAAAATTCAACTAACCACAGAACACCCCTTCCTAAAACATATTCCACTATTTATGAAATATTATTAGTACTCAGGCTTCATATGTGTCACACAGTCACAGTTTGCTCAGAATTGCATAGCACATGCAAATGGATACGTCTGTTGTTAGACTGTACTTTCTTGGGCAGAACTGGTGTGGTCGATGAGTACAGGTGAATCTCAACTACCTTCAAACTCTGTCCCACTGGAGGCTGTAAAACGTCCCACCAACATCCTCCCAGCACAAGCCACATCAGACTTCATCTGTACGTTCCGTGTTAGGAGCCCAACCTCTGCAGCCAAAGGGATGCGTCTACCATCTTCTGTGTCATGGGAATGCCCTGGGGAGTTTCAAGAAAGAAAATGTGATAAGTGTCTATCATACCTATAAACCAGTGTTTTGAGGGACATAAAGCCTGACAGCTTATGCACAGCTGCTCTGCAGAATCTGCACTGACATTCAGGTGTGTTTTTCCTCCAGCACAATCTACATACATCAACACAAAACCAGAAAGGCCACCTGCCCATCAAATATTCACCATGCACTTATATTTTACCAGCATTTTTCATTTTTAGAAAAAGAAGGTGCTAAACCTTTTCCCTGCGGTGTGCAGATGCCAAATCAATGAACAGATTAACACTTCATTTTTTTCTAAGCTGTATGTGCTGGAGTTATTCTTCAGTGCGCTGCAGAGTTGATCTCCATGAATTCTTATTAGGATCACACCAATGACAATGCTAAAAAACAATTTGCTGTAGTGTCTTGGTTGTGTGTGTTTTCTAAACAAAGTCTTTCTAAACGAGATTTATGAGAGAGTTTATGCAGATGTCTAGCTTGGAATTAATCTCAGGTGACTTTAGATATCTACATATATGATTTAGTTATCCAAACCATTTTTATGTACAAGGAGAGCAAAAGCACTCAATTCTTAAGTGCAATTTATTATCTATTTTATACACCTGCTTTAGGGGGAGATGAAATACAAGTGAGCAGTATGTGGTTTTCTGCTCTGATTATCAAGGGAGCTGAGAGTGACTAGCTCACGTGTGAACATTTAATGTAGATACCTACATTGGCCCAGGTGAATCCCAGTATTTACATAGCTCTTAATTCTCCCATCAGTTCATTTTTTTTTTCAGCTATATCTAACAGCTGCTGCAGTACTCAATGTGTATGTGATCATTTCATCTCAGGATACACTTGTTGTATCTACTTTAGCTAAGAAAATAGGTTAAGAACCATTCTCTGGCCCCAAGACTGATGGGCAGGTTTCTTCTTTCCCTTGAAAAAGCAGAAAGGCCATGCATAAACTACTGGAAATGGGGTCTAGATGTGCTATCTTTTGAACTGTTTTGTGTTTTTTTAAAAATACAATTGCCATACAGAACTGTGCCGTGGAGGCTACTATCAATTAACACTACAGATAATTGAAGAACAGGGCTTAGTTCCAAGTGAAGCTTTGTTTACTAGCACAGGTATAGCCATGTAAAACACACAAGATTTCTGAACCTTTTTATCCATCATACTAACTTCTGTGCCTAATAGCTTGAATAAAGACTAAATTAAAAAGATATTGCTATGCACAGGAAAAATCCTGGGTTTGGATCTTCAGAATTTGACCTGCTAATCAAATTCTTTTATTTTTGTTAAATAGATGATAATAAATTTACTTTATAGGCTGAAATAAAATTAAATAAATTATAAACAGTGCATCTCTTTTTCCACTTAGATACAGATACTATGTAATCTACACAGGAAATAGAGTTCTATACAGATTTTATGTTTATTTACATATTAGATTACAAATACATTAGTTTCATGCCATGGAATTGATAAATTTTTGCATTTGAAACTCCATGAATCTAATGATTTTGAAATTTGGAAAAAAAAAAAAAAAAAAGGTAGCTTTTAGTTTTTCAGTTTTTGACACACCACAGAAATTGTGCAAATGGCCTAAAAAAATCTGCTTTTTTTTTTCTTTAAAACTTCAGTTATTTTCTCTCTCTGCTAACTAGTTGTATTTAAAACATGGAACACCGGGAAGTTTTCCAAAAGCATTCAGCACTGAATTAATTCTACTCCCAGAAATTCGTGTTAGAATCAACTATTCTGTACAGTTTTTAACATCACATTCTCAGTATCAAAACAGCAAGAAAAAAGTATTTGGAGAAAGAAATGAAGATTCTACTTTTCAATAAAGTAGAATTGATCTTGGTGAGATATGAAATGGAAAGTCAATGCTTCAGAAGAAAACTCTCTCAAATGGAAACACAGATTCCTTACCAATATGCCTATGCAGAAGGCGTTCATGAATTCTTATGCTATGACCATTGACTTCTTTAAGTGTCACTAATTCAGCTTCGTGGGCTTCATAGGAGGAAGAGCTGATCACAATATCTCCACCATGATTCCAGTCTACTTCGTCCTCCACAAAAATCCTGTAACGCAAGATATTAAGTTAATGTCATTACATTTATGAAAGTTATACTCACAGGTTTCCTAAAAAATGAACAACAGTTTTGCCTAGGCAGATCTCAGAAAGAATCCACAGGCTATGCTCTAGGAAAAGCCCCTTTAGGGCTTTCTGCAAAAACAGATGTCTAAAATATGTGGGAGGAAATTAATCCTAAAATGTCTATTTCACACCATTGATTAACAAGGTATACAGTTCCAGTACAGAGTTGCAGGGCTCAAGGAAGTTACCAAAGACATGTCAGACCATTTTTTGGTGCCAGGAATATCCTACAGAGCTGAAAGTCAGCTTTGGACTTAAGACAACAAAATGTAGGTGTCCGTGTGTGGGGTTGTGTGTGTGTGTGCATGCACTTGGCATTTAAGCTTCCTCTATAGTTGATCGGTACAGTCAGTAGTGAGTAGAAGGCAATAAGCTCTCTGAATTGGGCACATAGAGCAGGATTTGATTCCCTAAACAAGAGCACCTTTTGCTATCTGAGATGTTTCAGGATATCTAAGACATCAGCTGGTAGATATGATAGAACTTGGTCATGGAGTGCTCCTGGAGACACAGGTAGAAGCCATGGAAGGGACTCAAAGGCATTTCCTATGAGCCCCAAGGCACCTCAGATCAGCCCAAAACCTATGTTTAGGTTCCTCAATCCTGCCCTTGGTAGCTGAATTGCCCTCTAGGCTCCAGCAGCTAGAACTCTGCTGACTCTAATGGGAGCTTAGGTACCTTTTTATACATTACACAGTCACTGTTTTAATCTTGAACTGAAGATCCTTCTTTATTATATTTATTAGTTATATTTGTAGCTATGGGGTTTTTTAGCTTCACATGGAGAAAATAAAAGCATTTAGTAAAAGCAAAATGGATAATGACCAGTGTTTATATATATTTGATAAACACCTTGTCCTATTACAGGGTGACTGGTGCTGGCCAGGTGATGTTCTGTACTCCTCAGGTAATTGTTGAGAAAACAGACCACTGAATGAGTTCAGAGTATGCCTCATCATGCAGTCAAGAGTGACAGAGGTGCAGAGAGAAAGGAAAGTCCTAAAGCGATGTAAGTAGTGGGCTATGTTGCCAAATTTTCCTAGTGTCTCTTCTCACAGTTTTTTTCAAAGATGAGTAGGCTCGAGATGAGTACTTCTAGTTTTCAGCACCTGTGAACATTCAGTAGGAATGTCTACCAAAACTTTGATTTCTTTTTTTGCTTAGAGGAAGCACTGTATATCGTCTGAAATGGCAGGAAAGTGTTAGTGTGACTGAGAACTATGTATTGTTCAAGGATAAACACATTGGAAAAGAAGAAGCAAAACCACACAGAGTAAGAATAACTGTGGCGTGTATCTGGAATTTTTGACAGTTCATGTGCAACCCATACTAGAAGTTGAATCTTAAGTCCAGTCCCAGGCATACACTCCAATAATAATTTACATCTTGTAGATCCAATTGTAACTCTTTTATTTCAAAGAATTCTAATAAAAGGAATCAGTAAACAAAAGAAAACATGGTAAGAGACACCATCTAAGATACTAATCTATTGAAATACTAGTTTAGGTTTTTACTGTAAGTACTTTCTTTTTTTTCCCTTCTTTTTGAAAGCCTAAGTCCTTCCCTAACTCATGTGCTGATTCATGTTGAAAAATACATAGAGCAGCTTCTCTCAGTCAGTAAAAAAGGCACTTGCTTCAGCTTTCATATTCTAGCACTGACTTGCTTATTTCCTGTATCTAACCACATTAACTCTTGGCTGGCTATTAGTAGACTTTTCATGATAAATAGCTTTTTTTTTTTTTTTTCTTTTTCTTTCTTTTAACAATGGAAACAACACTTTTTGCTGTATTTAGGGTGCATGAATGAATTCCAAAAACTTGTATCTTAGCACCTCATATTTCATCTAAAACATCTGGGCAGCAGACCAATACTAGCCTGAATCCATTTCATCCAAGTATTCAACAGGCATGCTTCAGTCAAGAATCTGCTTACTCTGAACTCCCATCCTAATCAGGGAAAGAGAAGAATTTCCAGAGGGTGATTCTAATATTGCATGGTTTGAATCAGCATCTGGAAGTATCTGGTCTCTGCACTAACTACACAGCAATCCTAAACAATTAATCTACACTAGAGGCTCAACTGTGTGAAAGCTAACAACAGACAAATCCTACTTGCGAGGTCTTTGTGCTTCCATCGCCCATCTTTGCAATGAATTTCCAAATAATTCCTTCCTTCCCTCTACCCAGATGGGAACTCTACCAATGAGTTTTTCTTAGGCTTGACTGACAGAATTTCTTTTTTTTTTTTTTTTTTTTTTGAATACACATATTTCAGTTTAAAATTAAGCACTTGGAAGAATTACAGCAAAGGCAATAAAAATTTTGTGTAACAATCAAGAATGAGAGCTCCAGAGAGAGCTAGGTAGGTGCCCACCGCACCCCAACTAAGGTCAGTGCACATAAATGGGAGATCCTTATATACAGATGTGTTCTCTGGTTCAGAGGAAAGATTTGAACTTCAGGCCGTAGACACCTATTCATTTAACAGGCATTTGTGGCAATTCCACTTAACCTGCCTTAGGTTTTGACTAAGCCTTCAGACTGAATTCGCAAGTAAGTGATGATGAAGATGAGTCTGCTGCTGGGGCTGTAAACACTTATGGATGGGTAGCATCAGGGAAAGAGAAGATAGCATTTCAAAGCTATTTTTGCCAAGGTTAAGTGAAAATGTGTCTATACCTTGGAAGACTCACATTCCAGACAGACACCTTACTATTCAGGCTATACAGGTAGCTTTATACCCTTTGACCCAATTGACATTAATTACATATACAAAAAAGATTTCCTCTAATAGGAGAAATTAAGATGTTCACTCCAGAAACCACTTGGTAAAAGACTGATCTAGGATGTTGAAGAACATGGTTCATATCCCAGTTTTGCTTAATTCAGAGATGAGATTTTAAAGTAGGTCTCTTAAACCAAAATGAACATCCTAATCACCAAAATATCAGCCACATTGAAGTTAATCTCTTCCTTCTATAAAGAAAGAGAAAGGCAGAGGGAGAAATAGAGGAAGGAAAGGAAGAAAGGAAGAAGGATGGAAGGGCAGAAGCAAGCAAAGAAAGAAGGACAGAGGAAAGAAGCAAATCTCAGCTTCATTCCTCTTTAAAATTAAAATTAATCTAAAAATAGTATAATTTTCTTGCAAGATGTAACATAGTTGTTCTTTTCCTACCTAGACATAGTTTAAACAGAGCCTATCACAAAGGAAAAGAATAATACAACTCATAGGAACATTAATACAAGTCATTGAAATGGAAGCCAAAACTTAGTATTTGGACGCATATTTGGGCAAAACACCACCTTTCATTGCCAGGAGCAATGTTAGTTCCCAGATGTGTCCAAGATGTCTTAGGATAAGCGCTATAAATTTGCACCTCTCCATAAACCCCTGGAAAAAAAAAAAAAAAACAACAGAAGCAGGAGTTCGAAGGTTAGGGGAAAGAGAGACTTGAGAACTGAACCAATAATTAATACATGGAAATCTTTATATTTATTAAAGCATGTTTTTATATTTTATGAAAAGTGTAAGAACAACACATAGGCTGCACTTGAAATACAAAGGGAACTAGAAATAAATCAAAATAAAGTAAAATGACCATCACATGCAAAGGCAAGAAAGGGGACTGTACCATAGAAGTCTCATTAACTCAAACTGGAATTGCAGACAAATGTATCTACCCTAAAAATAAATAAATAAATAAATAAAATCTACCTAAATAAACAAATTAAGTAAAAACTACAGGAATGAAAGATACAGAAAATTACTCAGCTATTATTTATATTTCTGATTTGTAAAAAATTCACTATTTTTTTCTGGAAAAAGGATCCAAAACCAGCACAAAAAAACCAAAATATAGAAAATTTTCATATAGATGACACGTTCCAAGATTATATTTGAAGCATGAAAAAATTTCTGATTTCCTGCACTGAAATGTTTTGTTTCAATTTGCTGACCTGATCTGAAATCTGAGTCAGTTCCACATTTGTTCTGCATCTCTAATAGTGACACATTGCTTCAGAGGACTTATGCTTCAGGTATTTAGTAAACCCCTTTTACTGCTTGGGCTAATCTCTATGGACAACTTTTTCTACAACATACTGTGTCACCTTAGTCCAAAAGAAGCCTGCTGCAAGCATTGGTAATGCAACCCTGATTATCCCACCAAGGCAGACATTCAAAATAATTTCCATGATCTTGCATTTGCAGTGGTTTAAGAGGATAGCATGAACAGTTGTGAAGTCTCATCTGATCCATGATAGCGTGCTAAACAGCTGCAACGCCTCTAACTTTGTTTCTAGCCCCTAAAATTACAGGAAGTCAAATTGCTAGCTCTTGTTATACTTCAACTCCTAAGTAATTTAGGCTTAAGAACCCCTCAGAATCCATTTCCTCTCTCAATTAGCTTTCTGTCTTGCCTTCCAAACATTCCACTCAGCTATTTGCTAGAAATTTGTCGCTGCTTGATCAATGTGTGCAATAGTTTCTCAATGTCACTATCAGAAACAAATTGGGGTTTTTGTTAGTGTGTTCATTTGTTTTTTCTCTGAATTTCTTTAATATTCTACAAGTCTTGATCCAGGCAATTTTTCTTAATAGCAGTTTGAATTTCTACTGTCTTTACAGAAGTTCAGCAATGAACAATGTCTTGCAATACTCAAGTATTGTTTAAAACATTTTAAAAGATAGAAAACAAAAAAGTTAATTTATTTCTTTAACCATAATTATATGAGGACATGTAAAAATTAACATAAACCTTCTTTTGTCAATCTTTCTATGGGTTCAAACGCCTGGAAATATATAAATGTGTGTATCCATCCAGTAGCTCTTGAATGTAATTCATCTCACTTAAGTCAGGCATTTAAAAATAGTGATATGAGTTTAAGCTCATCATCCTAGCCTGGAAACTTGAGGGCAATTTGTTTCATCCTAAGAGAGACCAAAGATAACTGACATCAAATACCCTCTGGCAATGTGCATTTCTCTCCACTCAACAAGGTCATCTTAGTTTTAATGTCTTCAACTTTGACAACTACCTTTTACAAATCTCAAATCTAAACCCAACACAAACCTTGTACATATGTGTAAGTACTCTTAAGTCCTCTCCAGTTTCCCATAGAACGACCTCAGGATTTGGCACCTAGTTGCTTGCTTCTGCCAAATTTTGCCTAAAGAAAATCTCCACAGAAAATCCAGGACCTGGTGAATGTTAAAAGTTTTAACTCAAAAAATGTGTGTACCTTTGTTACATTATTTTCTTATATGACATAGTAACAGGCTCAACAGGGTAGATTTGACTATTGTTTAAGATTGGTTTCCTATGAAAAGGTGAACTCATGTTTCATACCAATACTCCCTGGGGGGGCGTTTATTCCCTCCAGACGATCACAGTAAATCCCTTCAGATGCCCGAAGAAGGACCAGCAGCTTTAAATCCCTTTCTAGGGGATGTTGAAAAGAACCTGCAATAAAGACAAAACAGCAACAACCCATCACAGAGGTATCAATGGCTTTTGTAATGCTGAAACTGGGGGGGAACTGGGGTGCATGAATCCACATTTTAAGGCCTAAATGGCTGAACTACCATTTCCTTCCTCAGTCCATTTTTGCCTTTCTGGTCCTTTAGAATTTCATCAGTTCCCAGGTAATCATGAGTTTTGCAGCCAGGTTGGGTAAAATGGTCTTTCAGACCAATGGAAGGACTGAGGGAAAAAAATAGGGGGGGAAAAAAATGCCCAAGAAGTTTTGGTGTGTGCGATGGTGCTCTTATCTTGTGGTGATATGTCTGTACAGTAAACTGTATTCCAACTGTGACTTCATTTATTTCACCAAGGGTAGTTTACAGTTTCAGAAGAAAATGGCCCAGCACTAAACAGACTAAGGAGGAAAAAGTAGGACAGTTTTTGCCCTGGAGAAATTTATGCGGAGTCCAGTAAAAGAGTTCAGCGTTCCTTTAAAATTAGAGATTAAATCAATTATGCAACAGAAAACTGCAGCAGATGTAGAACTAAAAAATATATACATATCTGTACAAAATTAGCCGGCCTGTCATGTTCTTTTAATATTTAAAAATTACTAGTTTGGAAAAGAGAGCCGATCTCATATCCTAAAGAAACATTCCTCTTTAAGAGCATTTTTTAATTAAGTGAAATCAATAAATAAATTCATTGTTCCCTACCAGTATCTGACTGACATCTGTGGATATTTAAATTCTCTGTACAGCTTTTAAATGGGTAAAAGACAAACAGTACAAGACTTGCATGCTGCCCATCTAATATATCTCACACCAGTGAGCTCGTATCTTCTCTGGGGACATGGAGGGAATTCAATCTCACAGTGTCCGTCGTCCATCCAAACCATCTTTGACTTTCTTGTTTAAACTTCCATAACTGCGGTTTGAACAGAAGTAAACCAGGAATCGGGCTCTAATCAAATACCACTTTCACAAAGCAGAACTAGTGATAAGGGCTTTCACCACCGATGCACTAGGTTGCAAATATCCACCTAGGGCAGCAGAAGAGTTACGTAGACATTTGTGTCTCTTTTTGTATGCAGAGTGATTGTTTTCCTGCTTCACCCTCACAGCAAGTTGTGATTTAAAATACTCAGCCTGAACATACCTTTCCCAATCCTCAGGTCAACCTTACCCTCTGGGATAAAGTTATTAGCTACACTGAAGACCAAAGAAAGACTCAACAAAATGTTTGGAGACCTTTATATTGATCTTACACTGTTATTCAGAATTACCATTTCCTAATCATGATCACTTAAAGAGGGGGATTATTATTAATTATCATTATGAATTACTGTTGGTGTTATTATTGGTGTTATTATTTTACTCCTGCTTACAAAGCATTTACTATTTCTTCTAGTTAAGTCAGTTAAGAGAGATATGTGATATATGCAATTCTCAGCTCAATTTCAAAACCATTTTTAAGTAAGCTTCCAGCTTAACAATCACAGACAAATGCTTGGAAATGTGAATTCTAAAGGCTTGAACTGGAAGTTATCGCACCTTTAAAAGAATTACATCTACATTTAGGTAAAATTTGTGATTTTTAATCCTGAAAATCATGACAATAGGTTAGAGAATGTTACCCTTGTTAAAGAACAAACAAACACACAAACCAAAAATCTAATCAGAATGGGAAACAAAGAATTTATAATAAAAGTATTTGTAATAGCTCATCACCATATTAAATCCTTAGAAAAGAACTAAAAAATGGGAAGATAATATTCACAGAAATGCTTCAGTGGCTGGAAACTGTAAATGGTATATGTCACAAAAGAGCACAGGAGATACCTAGGAGTAGAAAAATTAGACTTGTTTTAAGTATATTTAGAACAAAAATAATCTTAATACTTGCTTATTTCCATTTATAGTTCCATGGTTTAAATCAATGGATTTCAATAACTCGAATGCAAGTGCTACAGAAGAGTTGACCCAGAAACTCGTTGGACTATTAAGGCGGACTTTTCAGTAAGTTTGGGATCACTCACGATGTCTCAGAGCACTTGAAGAAAGCTAATATTGTGCCAATATTTCAAACAAAGATAAAAGTAAGAGCCCCGGGTAATTACAGGCCTGTCAACTTGACACTGATTCTAGGGGAAAAGTAAATAAAAATGGAATGTCCAACTCTGAACACAATTAATAAATCATTAAAGGTGGATGATATAATTAATGCCAATCAACCTGGTTTTATAGAAAAAAAGGTCCTGTGAAACTTCCTTGTTATCATCTTCTAATGAGACTACAGGTTTAGTTGGTAAAGATAATAGCTTTGATATAATATAATTGGCTTCTCCAAGGCACTTGACTTAGTATCACAAAACTTTCTGATTAACAAACTACACTGGTACAACACGAACATGGCACACATTAATTTACAGGCTGACTGACTAGAATGGGGGCATTGACTCAGATAGGCCTGGTCTTGCAAGCCCTGTGGTATGAAACATTTTATCAATGACCCAAAGTAGTGTGAAGATACTGAAAGCAAGCAGATAAGCTTACACAAATAGGAAAAAAAAAAATTCAAGAGATGGGCCAGCAAAGTCAGCAAGAATTTGGAAGTGAAGAATTAGGAAAGAAAGTGAAGAATGTTCAAAATGTAAGATGACAGGACTTGAAAATGTAGTGCTGTCTTTGTGAATGGATGGGGAACAAAGGAAAACAAAGGGAAAAGCTGAGTAAGGTCTGAGATATGCATTTCGGCTGAGTCTAAATACAGCCCTACAGAATGGCTCATGAAAATGAAGGTATAGAAACGGCAGCTACCTCCACTTACTCATAGGAAAATTCAAAATAGTTAATGCACACATGTCACCAGGGCTGGATAATTTTCATCACCTTTTGAAGCAACTGGCATATGAAATCACAGCTTTTATTATAAGTAGTTTTGTTAAAACTACCAAGTTGCCATAAACACTGGAATCATAATCTCTGCAACACATATATATGAAGGATCTGGGCTTTAAGTGTCTGTCTCTGAACTTTGGATGTGTAAACTTCAGGCTACTTGCCCCACTTTATTGTGGTGAACAAATCCCACATAAGATCACATCAAACTGTTGAATTACCCCATCCTGCACGAGACGTGCGGAAATGGATCCCGCTTCATACTCCTACTACGACTGAAGGCTTACCAATTTGATGAGCAACCTGGTTGATCATAAAGTGAGATAATAAGGTACTGCTGGCAGAGAACCAGAAAAAAGGTAATTAGAACCAGAAGCTGGCAGAAGTGTCTGGTGAGATGTGCAGAAAATGTCAAGAGGGACTATAGAGAGTGTACGCAGAAAATAGGCAGGGCTTCCTCAAACCTATGTTCTCAACTGGAAAGTTTATCTGGAATTTGAAGGGTTTGCTCATCTGTCCAGATACGACACATATCTGCCAGCCTGAGCAGTGCTCCTGAGCAGTGTTCTGTCCGCTCTGGATATCTCAGGTATTTCCTCAGTGCAGAGACATGTCAACCTGCTGGTGTGTACGCAGCTACCATGCAACTTCCCACAAGCTGGGCTTTCTGCGCCGTCACTGCACAGTTTGTGCCTTCATTGTCTGTCTGATGATAGATGTCACATCAAATGGCCTCACTGCAGGTGTGTGACCTTCTGCAAGAAGTATCTAAAGCTAATGTTCTTCCAGGGAGTGTTGGCACCATAATGTATGCACTACACAGTGCAAAAAAAACCCCACATACATGATAATCCTATGTATAAGAAACAACTTATGCTGCTAATAAAGTCACCACTGATTACATACTTTCTTGAAGAAGTGTGAGGTCCAGCTGCCTGGATTACAACACAGATCTGTTAGCACAATGGTTGCAGCTGATTCATAATCTTTCTTCAGGTCTAACCGCTGGAGAGGATGAACCCCTACTATGTGAAAATAGGAAAAAAAATTAAAAGGGAGACCAGAGAGAGAGGTGCGTTTTTTCTACTCAGATTTTCACTTATTCTGGACTGCAGCCTGGATCTAGTTTGCTGTTGAGTTTCAAAAGCATTTTCCATTGTTTTCATGTTTCTGTTTTATTCCAGATGTTCTTCCTGACAGTATTTTGTTGTGTTTTTTTTTTCTTTTTCCATAGCAAAACCCATTCGATTCTTTCCTAGAATAGTGGGTGTTTCCTCCCTTCTAGCCTTTCCTTTCTTTACAGCGCAAGACGCTGCAACAGCTGTTGTATATAAGAGCAAGGAAATCTCTGAGATAAGATCCCCTCCCTTCCATTGGCAAATACACTTTGCTAAGTATCTTGCTGTTACCATCTCCAATATCAACTCTGTGTTTCCTGAATCTGAAACTTCTTGGACTCTAGCTACTTCGCTATTTTGAAAACTGTGGTATATTGTCACCAGAAAGGCTGAAGAGTCTTTATTTGTGGTCAAGACACAGCTGGATAGTCACCTAGTGTTGGTTCTCCTTTCCTATGTGTTCCTTCAGGTGTTCAGACTGCACCCTGCAAAGAAGCCTTGAAAAGCAGCCTGTGAACAAGGAGACATCACATGGATTGCCTCTTACGCGCGGTGCTGCCAAATAAACAGAAGAGATGAGAGACAAACAGCTGTGGAGTAGGAACCAGCAGCCAGAAGTGAGAGATGAATGTCCAAGGAATAAGAAGTGAGACATGCAGGATGGGATTCAGCTGCCTAAATATAGATGCCTAATGCCATCTGAGAGTCCTAGTGCCCTCCAATTCCGCTATGTGAGGTTGGCAGACACAAGACAGTGATCAATGACAGAACAGTGGATTTTTCAGCAGAAGTGGGAGGCCAGGTGGGACTCCTGAGGGTGCCCAAAGTGATACAAAACCCTTATAGTTAGGCAACCGAACCATGTTTCCAGGGAGATTCATATAGCTACATTTAGGTTTCATAATGCAGACGTTTCCGTGTTCTCTGGCTGTCTGAGCTAACAAAGATCAGACAATACAGTGTAGACTGTAATTTGCTCTAGGTACCTGTATTGGCCAGTCCTACTGATTGCAGTGGCTCCACTGACTTTATTGGCTATTTCTCTGCTGAAACACCCGGTTCACATGCTGATGTCCACTTGTTACACCTAAATTCGGATGTAGTAAACGTGTGAACCGAATCTCTTCCCTAGACGGTACAATCAGTTGAAAGAAACCAAGTGGCTTGGAAAGGGTAAAAACCAAACAGACAGAGGCTGAGAGATTAATAGAAGGGAATGCAGATGGTGCAATGAACTTTTCAAACCACTTTTTCTGTGATCAGGGATGAAAAATTGCTCTCAATACACCAACAGTACTCCATCTTCATACGAGTTGAATAGCTGTGCAGGGATGCAATATGACTGCAAGATGGAACTCAGCTTACAACTAAAGAAGATGGGAGCCACACAGTCGAGGTACTGGTGAAACTGGAAAAGATAGTCGATTGGTGAAGCTGGAAAAGCTAGTCAATTGGTGAAACTCACTTGTGCCCTAATTGTCGTTATAAGGCTGAGCATTAATCATCACTAACACATGGCTATTTCATGAAGTACAGTGATTTACCCTTTGGGAAGTCAATATGGGGGTTCTTAATAGTACTGAGAAGAAGGAGAGTGAATGTATTATAGCTCTTACCACAAGCAAGATAAGAGACATAAGAAATGTCCAGGGTTTCATCTCCAGACAATCAAGCCATGAGCTAATGATGACCTTAGGCTTCTTTCCTCAAATGAGTGACATGACTGACAAGCAGCCATCACGAGATATGCAAAAAAAGAATGTGACAAGTTGAGACTAAAAAGAGAAATCCTATCTGGATAATTACTTGGTGAATTCTACTATAAAAAGCAAAAATAACCTACCAGCAAAGAGCAGCTGAGTACAGTGGAGTTCAGGATGAGTCCAACGGATCAATTTGTGCAAAACGAACTTCAGCATTTTTTGCAGCCTTATCAGGAGCTGAGGGCTTTGTGCAGCAGTGGAATAGGGCATTTTCTGCACATATCATCTGTGTTTTAATGCTGACTTATGGGTTAAAATAAATGGAACCATCCTAGCCGAGAACCAAAAAAAACCCTCTGAGATATTGAGCTCAACATTTCTTTTCTTATTCTGACACAGGTGTGCTAATGACATTTAGCAAATCGCTTAATCTCTCTGAACCTCAAGTTCTCTTTCTATAAACTGGGAAAATAGCTTTTTTTTTTTTTTTTTTTACAGCATGGCAACAAAAGGAGGAAGAAATAAATGGTGTTTCTAAATTGTTATTGCAAATATCACCATCAAAGAAGAGACTTTGAAAGTTTAAGTGAAACCAAGAAGCTTCTTATCCAGGAGCTAGGACTACTAGAGAAGAAGTAATCAGAAAGTCTCCCTGGCTCCAACAACACTGAAGAGCCAGGAGCACTCAAAGAAATTATTGTGGGGATAGACCCACACATTTTACTTCTGGGTTGTCCAAGGGCTCTGAGAGAGTTCTTGCAACCCTTTATGGATCTTTAATCATCTCATATCTCCCAGTGATTCTGTTGATTATTTCACAGTGGAGTGTGATCATACATTGAAGAGGAAAGTAATGACAGACTCTGCAGGATCAAAGGTGTACCAAGAATTCTGATCTCCCAACTATCACTGTATTTTCTGATCCCAGTTTCCCTGAAAATTATTGTTTCAATAAAATTAATTAGGTTCTTGTTTATGTTTCATAAACTCCAATTTTACACTGATTTTTTTCCCCTTTGTTATATATTCCTCACCATCACTCGGTTCCTATGGACTTATAGCCTTGTTTTAACCAACTTTGGGTTTTCCCTGCTGATAAGATCCCAAGTGCACCAAAAGACACCAAAGTCCAAGTAAGACTTGTTTCTAGAACTTATCGTTGTTCTCTAGCAGTTTAAGTGAACAAAATACTTAAGCTCTATCAGAAAGCCTCTGGACCAGGCTGCTGATTTAGAAGCAACAGCATGTGACCAAAGATTGCTATGCTGAAAACAGGGCATGGAGAAGTTACACAACAGGGAGGACCTGGGGATTTGGCTCACATGATGTCAACCTCAGCTCCTGCTCAGGCATTGCTGAATGCTGATGTCCACATCTATTAAATCTGTTTACTAAACTGTCTCATTATCTATTTTGTGTCAGGATTTCTTTAGGGTGTGGTAGAATTGGACAGATGGGCTTCAAAACCTTCCTTCAGGCATGGAAGAGTCAGGATTAGACAGATGGGCTCCAAGAAGCTACCTCTAGGCCTCGAACACATGGGAGAAGAAAGAGGAAGGGAAAAGAAGCGTGCACTCCCAGTTTTACAAGCAAGCGTAGAAGCCAGTGTAAGATGTGGGAAACTTGCAAAGTCTCTACCCACCTATCATCTCACAGCTGAAACAAGAGCAAGGATAGCTCTCCAGAAGATGCTGGACTATGATTCAACAGCTGCAAATACCTGTTTGGCTTTTAATATCATTACTACTCACAGATGTGCTGGAGGGGAGTTTGTGCAGCAAAGAAATGCGTCAATGTTTTTTTAATAAGTGTTTTTAGCAATGAACACATGCTTTTTCTTAAAACCAATATGAAACCATATTTAAAGTACAAAAGAGTGTAAGTAAGAAACAACTGAGCCTCTTTTAAGTATACGTGTATATTAACCTCCCAGATTAGGCTTTCAAACCTCTTTTTCAAAAGAAAAACACAAGACAGGGAAATAACTCTTTTGGCCAGTACCGTATTAACTAAACAGTCCCTTGAGATTAACAACAAACAAATATTGGAGCAGACTTCCTCAGGAGGTGATTACACAAACAAATTCTCTTTTTAAAGTTCATGAAACCAATCTTGAGAAAGGTCAAGCAGTGATCAACAATGTGATCCCAGTGTCCTAAGGATTCCTGTAAGTAAATACAATGCCTGGCTTTAGGAACCTTGATATTTAAAGGGAATTATGTGTGTAATTACTTCTGTGGGGAAAAACATCAATCCTGTCTGTTGCAAATAATGGGGAACAGCCCCAGTGACGCTGGGGACTCTGAAACCACTAGAAGTAGGGGCAAGGTGGTACCTCCCTGAAGTCCTGGTGCTCATCTGTGCAGAGGGATGAGAGGAACAAATGTGCTGAATCCAGCTGTGCCACTTTCATGCCACAGCAGGATTTCCAGGCACTCTGGGGATTCTCCGTGACTCTGTTTATATTGGCTTTAAATACTTCTGTGTCATCTACAAAGTGTCTTACTAATGCCCATGGACAACAGGCACTGCCTGAACACTAAGGTAGATCCTGCCCTGAGGAATTACTGTCTCATAAAGCAACCCCACATGAAGTAGGGAGGACTTTTACACATATTAGATAAAATCTCAGCCACGATGAGATCAGGAGTATTGCCATTAGCTTCACTGGGGTGAAGATAGTAGTATTTGTAATATGTTGCTATTAAATGAACAGGTAATTAGCTCCAGTGGATAATCATTGCACTTAACATGGACTTTGGGTGTCCACACTGCTGATATCCAGATAGCTATGGGGCATTAGGATGGCCAGCATGTTTATAGTAACACTATGCAGTCTTTCTTCACACTTTCTCTATCTATCAAGAGCAGAAAAAAAACCCCAAAACAAATAGGCATCCAGAAGACAGGCTGCTCACTTACCCACTTTCAGCGTACCCCCCAGCACCACGATACAGGCTGCGCTCAGGACATTGCTGGAGTTGCTGGGGAACTCGAGGGTCCCCAGGACGTAGAGACCTCTCAGAGGGGGAAGAGCCGTATCTACCAGGATGGTCCGGTCTGAGAAATGAAACAGAGGGTTGTTTAGAACAATGGCAGCCTACCAACACTATTCGCCACAAAAGTGTGGCACAGAGGTGAATAATGTTAGCTTTGCTTGAGTTTTGCTTTATTTAGATTGTTTTTGCTTAGAACTACCGGAGCAGGGCTTGTGTGTTTGTGCAGCATCCACAACCAGGGAGTTTCATCTACAGCTGAGGCTCCATGGTGTGGCTGTAATCTGATAAATTAATAATAACATCATATTTACAATGATATTGTTCCATGCTTAAGCCTCATCAAGTGTTGCTTGAACCTTTAAAAATGCATGTGATGGGCAGCAAGTTAGAGGTGTGTTAGTCTCGCTAGGTGAATCTGGCTCTGTTTATGAAAATAAAAGTTAAACCACCCAATGCAATGAACCAGGACTAAGTTAAGCTGTGTCCAGACAACATTTTTCCCGCATGGCATTGAAGAGAGCAAGATTGATGGAAGTGAAAACATCCAATGGTGTCACACAGGTGCTTCATGGCACAAAGAGCCTGCAGGTCCCCACCTTGTTACCAGCAGCGATCAGCGTGACAAGCAGAAGCCACACACCGCAACATACCTCCAATGCCACCCTGTCACTGCTTTTCCCTCTCTGCAGTTTGGCTTTGTTCTCAGGTTTTGTGTATAAAAGCCCACCTCTTCCTCACCAACCAAAAGGAAAGCTTTGCTTACGTGAACACAGTCTGCAGGAAGCCAGACTTCTTCAATTCTATATTCACAGGACTACTCATTCTCTACTATTAAATTAGTTAACAGTCACCAGGAGAAGCACCATTCCCTCAGATCCTTAAGGACAAAACAAGGAGCCTATTTTGTAGAACAGAGTGGGAACTGTCGATTGAGCACAATGGCAACGTCATTGCTGCCTCCTCAAGCTGCAAGTCTACAGCCTGCAAACCTTTTAAATGCCACTTAAGTTTTCCAAGTAGGACATCAGGAAGGATGTAAATGGTGTATCGTTTAGAGGTAGCCCACCACACAGAGGTGAATTCCACCCTCAGGGCTCATCTAATGCTTTTTGATGTCACTAGGAGCTTTTCAGTTGATTGCACTGGAAAACAGCTCAGGCCCTTAAATCGTGGTTTCCATCTGTTTTCATTATTGACAAGAGTAACAGTTTCCAGGTATGGTGCATCTCTGAGTCAGTGGATGTCCCTGGAAGAAGGAAAAGCAAGGTATTTCCTTAACAAAGGGTTCAGTGAGATGATGTAATTGTGACTTTCATTGAAATAGCTGCCAGAAAATAAGAGTCTTCAACATAATGACAGCTGCCAAATTCTACCTGGAGATTTGTTGTGACTTTCATTGATCTCATATGCATTTGTTGTGAGGAAGAGGTATACAAAACAGGAGAGATTAAGGAACAAACATATTTTCCAATGGATTTTCACAGAGTGGTGAGAATGGGCCACTTGAAACAGTTTTGGTGTGGAACATAGAAGGAGCCATGAAACATTTTGGGAAGTGGACCCGCTACTTCACAGTTTTGCTTCTGCCTATAGCCATTAGCAGCTGCTTTGGATGAAGGCACAAATGACCATGCAATAGGTAGCACAGGGAAAGTCCTTTCCCCAAAAAATGTAATTAGGGGCTGACTCAAACTATTTAGCACAAAGGTTTAGGAATTTTTCTAAGCCCTGTTTGTAGGAAACATAAGCAAAACCTACACAAAGTACACTCAGAAGTGGACTGAAAAAAATATGAGTATACTATCTTTAATAATAGCATTTCCTAGTTTTTGATTCTCTGGGTTTGCAGCCCTGAATTTTGACAGCTTCAAGGGAGAGAAAACTTCTGCATGGTCCGGGCTCTGCTTGCAGATTTGTTTGTCTCTTCCACATACATGTTTCTACTTTATCCCTGTAACTCAGTCATCCCACCTCTTCCTTTCCCATTTTTATTTTTTTTTTTCTTCTTTCTCTCTGGACATCAGCAAGGGGCACCCTGAAAGCCCAGGACCTCTGTTCTCAAGGACTATGCCAAGTACTGCAGCAACTATGGCTACTCTGAACACCTCGTCTCAAAAGAAATTCCCTGCATCCTTGGGCTGAAACATCTTTCAAGCATGCAAAATTTTCACAGCATTCAGATGTAATAAGTCTCTACAGAGCAAGCGTAATCTTTTTTTTTTTTTTTTTCCCCTAAATCCTATACTGTTAGCACTTGATACATTTTTACAGGCATGAAGAAACTCCTGTCTATAATCTCTTTACAGGACAGGTATAGTCCTATGCCCTGCAGAGCTGGGAAGTGAAGGCACAGTATGTGAGGATATGAAACAGAGAAGAGAATAAGAGGAAAGATGTTGTTAAAATGATATCTCTCAGACAGAAGGGGAAATCTAGTTTGTGAAATCACAGCTCAAGAATGTGGCAAAAAGCTGCAGTTGACAAAGGCCATAAGTATATTCATCAAACACAGACTGAAACATTTTTACAAGGAAAAGAAGAAGTGCTCCTAGGCATACCATTTATATGTCAAGTCTCAGTCTAGAACAGATATTTTTGCTGAGTTGCGCATCTTTCTAAAAAAGGTTTTATAAAGGAAATGCTGAGTGCTCTGTAACTGTAGCATCATGTATGTGAGCCCTGAAACACAGGAGTGAGAAATTCCCCCATTCAGAGATATCTCTGCAAACCTATAGCTTCCTCAGTTTAAAAGAACAACACTCTGGGATGTGATGCTTGGGGTGTGAAGTCCTTGGAGGGTGAAACGTTGCTCTGTAGAAATAACAGAATGCTCCTCTGAGGAAAAAAAGGTCCTTTCACACTTGAGGAGAAAAGCAAACAAGAGGATTCCCTTACATGGTCCTTACAGAATACACTCATTAATGTAGCAGAGGGAGATGATGACTAAGTGGTTAAAATCATAAACTTTAGGTCACTGAGCTCAAGGGAATTACCTTCAGAGAAAGACAAACCGAAGTTTTCTCCCATGAAGACATTCACGTAATGGCAGCAACCACTTTCAGGAAACCATAGTTTGAGCCTGAAAACAGGGCTACGTTTCATTATATATATATACTTTCTTCAGACAAAAGCTCACAGGTATGCCACAGTCTTAATGTTCAGACGTACAACATTGAGAAGTCGCTAATGACTCCAGCAATGACACAAAATGCCTTTGATCAACTGCATCACTATATAAAACACCATAGCATGCCATTGAATGGAAATCAGGCACAACAGAAGAGCTATTATATGAGATACAGTACTCCAGCATTCATCTCTTCAAACAGAAAAAGTTCAAAGAAAATCAAAATCAGAAAATGAATAACAGAGTGAACTCCACCACTGGAAAAGAGAGAGAGAGAGGGGGGGGGGGGGGGGGGGAAGAAGAGAGAAATTGCCAGAGGCTACATGATATCATATCAATACCCTTCAAAACAACATTCCATTGCCTGGAATTATAACACATTCTCCTTCCACCCAGAGCGTGCTGCATCAGGAGTGTGTCACACTGAAAACCATAAACCAAAGCCCTGAAAATCCAAGGGCTTGAAAAGCTAATGCCACTGCTGGCCGCCAGAATGGCATGACTAAACTATCCAGCTTGTCTTTGAAGGTGGTGCGACCGCTGAAGCCCGATGTGCATGAGAGGTCCTTGCGGGATGGCTGTGGCTGTGCAGGATGAACCTCCAGAGATAAAAGCACAAGTTGTTGCAGCCTGAGCTAAAGATTTCCAGCTGGGGCTGGAAGCGACTTTTATCCACTACGGAGCCAGACACTGAGGGAACTTGTAACACACCAACACTAGAAGTCACTTTAACATGAGGGACCCACCTCTGTTGCAAGTGAAACTCATCCTTGTACAAAGAAGTCTATGAACTCCTGACGTCCCACCAATGCTTT
Source organism: Astur gentilis (assembly GCF_929443795.1). NCBI lineage: Eukaryota > Metazoa > Chordata > Aves > Accipitriformes > Accipitridae > Astur > Astur gentilis. Next base: position 26,851,138 of record NC_064895.1, read on the forward strand.
CAAAACGGCAAAAAATGGAATAACGTAGAACATGACCCCGATTTCCAAGCCCTCCAAAAAGCACCCTCTAGATGTCAAGCAGACACCAAGCAGTGACACAAAAACTTGGGGTTTAATATGAACATTTTGCTAATAGAGGTGTTTTCTAGCTTTTCAAGCTTTCCTGAGTCCAGCCCATGAGGCAGCCCTAGTGATGCAATTTTGCTTATTTTGATAAATAAGAAAATTGAAGCCTTCATTAGCCAAGTTTAGGCAGTGCCCTAGCTCTTTAGTGAACTCTGGGAATCCACATTCGTTCAGAGATTTCAGCACTGTCAGGCCCAGACCAAAGTCTTCCCTTGCACTTCACACTAGAAATGAGCACTAAACATCTATTATTTGTTTTTATAAGACTCTAAAACTGGTTCTGGGGGGCTGAAAGGACTTACCCAGTAATGCATAGCATACCAGACAAAGGTCCATGGCTTGGCTTTCAACCTGAAAATCATTATGGATGGCTACCAGAGGAAATTTTAAGTAACTAAAAGACAGTGAAGAGTGAGACACAGCTACACCTTGCCAGTGGTGTATCACAAAAAAATTATTTTGTTGTGTACAGCAGCACAAAGTTTGTTCTCATGGGGACAAACTCTCACTTTTCTGTAGCCAGCTGGAGGCACTCTGAGTTTAGCAGGATATGCACAAACCAGTGGAAATGGGAATGGAAACATCCATAAAATGCTACAATTAAAGATAAAATTTAAAAATTGTTGATTTCATTTAAGATTTTGGATCCAAGCAAGGGGTTGACTTTCTTGTAACTGGAAACTCATATACACACTTCTGGCAGCAAAACAAAGTATGACAAATGGACAGAAAATTCATCTTGCCTAACTACATTTTAGGTGCCTTCATTTGAGCAACAAATCCAGTGCCCTTATCACACCACCGATGACTATGACTCCAATTTAAGACCCTGCACTCTGTTGACTCCCACTGTGAAAAACTGTTTCAACACCTCCAAGCCAGCAAGAATGAAAAGGGGGCATAAAAAGAAACTAGAGGGAGGATGATCAGAAAAGGCAGACATGCAACAGAGCAGTCCTCTCTCAAAATAGATTGGGTGATAGACAGCTTGTGTTCATGTTTATGTTCATGTTCTTGGGCTAAAATTGAAGGAGAATTCCAGAAAAGCGCTGGAGAGAATAGTCTCTGCACACCAACTAAACACACATATCTACTCTAGTGATGGGAGCTAGCAGATTTTTATCACTGATGGGAAGAAGACAGTCACAGAGTATGGCTCTGCACCACTCCTAGAAGGCAGTACATTTTCACATCATTTGCCTCTTTCCTTTTCATCCATTAAGTATTTTGTTGTGTTTTTTCTGTTCAGTAAAGCTCCTCTGAAGAGCAGAGACAGTTTTATCGTACACTGTGGAACACCCTGCTCTAAGCAGCTGAACACAGTGATTCAGAACTGGGAACTCCCAGGGTCTCATCCTGTTGCTCAGGCACGAATTTGCATTCTGGTTTTGGGCAAACTTTATTGTCCCGGCCCCTCAATTCCCCACAGGCAGAGGACATTCCTGTCCATTGTAAAACAGAGAACCTGTCTAATAGTCCAACCCTTACCCTGCTGCCTCCCAACCAGTAGGCACCAGTATGCTAAAGAGAATCCCTATACTACACCCTGCAGCACCGAGCAGACATTCCCCAGTTAAACTGACCAAACCAGAACTGCTCTAAATTTGTGAGACATTAGTTCTGACCCCAAAGGCTGTGCGGTCATGCTGCACAGCGCCAGGCCTGAGCTAATGAGCTTTGCCTCTCAGGAGAGCTAATTAGTTCTGGTATACCAGCATGCTGATGCAGCGGTATTGTTTCCAGTCCTAGAACTAGATCAGTTGGGCTGGGCTGTGGGCAGCAACGTGCAATGCTTCAGGCACAGCTTCGTCATGAAGGGCCTTGTGGTATGTGACAAAGGCCACAGTCAATATCTCATGTGCCAGCTAAAATGAGTTATTTTATTGAGAGGATTACACTCACCTTTGCAGGAAGCACAGAACAGTTTTATTTATAGGTGAGTTTGCGATGTACCAAAGGACCATCACAACCACAGCATCCAGCTTCCACTCTCTTAATCTAATCTAAACAACAGAACTCCAAATCCTTAACCAAACCTTTTTATTTATTTGTTTTCTACTTTCTGTTTCTGTGTAAATTATGATTTAGCTCCTGTGACCTCCGGATCACACTCCACATGATTAACTCACTGTGCACGCAGAAGACTTCGCTATCAGCGGCACCTTTGTGCCTTTTCATATCTGCATCTGATGCATGATTTTGAAGACTGAAATGATCTGGTCTTTTGCCAACCATGGGCTGGTATTGGTGAACTGGTTATAACGTGATACACAGGAAGTTGAAACGGACTATCTGGTGTTATCTCTGACCTTGTTCTTAAGGACAAAATACGCAACGGCATGCAAAATCCAACCATGGCAAGAGGATCCAAAAGAGAGCAAAGCACATGGGAAATGCCCCACTGTTTATTGCCTCCATAAGGGGTCAGATATAACGGAGGTGAGACAGAAGTAAGAACCTAGGAGCACAGGACAGAAAGGACACTTTCTGTGTTTCTGAATGGCAAGCAGCCACGTGTTCAACATTAAGTACTGGAGTAATGTTGTTGGAGGAGGAAAGCGAGTCCAGCATTTTGGGTGCTGCATTTGGACTTTGGAGATTGAGGGTCAGTCCCCTGTTCTGGTACAGCTTCTCACCGGCAAGACCTTTATATGAATGCTAGTGTTACTTATACTGTCAAGGGAAACAGATGTAGACCTTCACATCATGGTTCAGAGGACATACATTAACTGCAAGCTAGGGTCACACCTCAGGTGCTGCTGAACATGCTCTGGAGAAATGAAGTTCAGTGGGATGTAGGTGTCTAAGATCCCACCATAGTAAATTCATTTATGCATTTAGTACTCTCTGAAATGCTCTTAGATATTTGAGACCTCGCACAGGACTGGCAAATATGACATAGGGGACACCCTATGACCATCTAGGATTTCACCTGGCTAGGTAGGATGCTCCTGGAGTGCTTCAGACAACATTAGATATCTTCACACAAGCAAGTGACTTGAGCTCTGGAGCTCTACATAATACCATCAGTGAAGTACAACTGAATTCACATTAGATACCCACATTTGGTCAGCTCAGTAACTCTTCCAGCTCTACTAATTGTGATGACAAGGAATAGGTTAAGATGCCTAAACATATGTGGTTACTGTTACCTTAGATGCACATAGGACACAGGACCTACAGGAGATAAGCAAACACTGGAGGGACATTTCTCTGGCCTCTGAACTTACACTTAACCACATTTACGCATTATAGCTAGTGAGATGGCAGAACTGGAAAAAAAAAACAAACACCAAACCCAAAACAAAACACAATGTGCTTGTTTGACAGGAAAGAGAGATATCATCAGAAAATGGAAATTATCTACTCTTCAGTTCAATGTATGTTCCCCCCAAAAAGTGAAGAAAAGCATTATTTCAAACAATATAGGAGGTTTTCACATTTATCAGAAAACTGAAGATTAAGCTAAATATTCATTGAAGGTTGAACATAATTCTTAATATAACCTAAAATTATATATATTACTTTTGATGACACAGGACAGCAGAGCCCTGACCATGACTGAGGGCCCATGACCAAATGCCAACACAAAGCAACAGAAACTTCCTTCCAGAAAGATTTCATAAGCCAAAACCAGGTGGAAGAGGAAGACACAGGGAGCAGTGTCATCCCTATTTCCAGAAGTGGAGCTGTGGTACATAGAGAGACTTACCTGGTTTCAAACAAATGAGGAGGAGCCAGCACCAGGTACTAGAGCACGTCAGGCACATATGACACAGTATTCATAGGATCATACAATAATTATGTCTGCAAGGGACCTCAGGACCTCACCTAGTCCAACTTCCTCATCAGAGCAGGGTCAGCTATTATGTAAAATGGTTATCAGAATTTTTTTCCTCCAGATATCATTGCAAGTTGCCTAATGTATTTGCTAGAGTTCAGAAGGTTGCTCATGCAATAAGGTTTTAAGCTGAGCTGGGATTTAAAAGTAACTCAAGTCTGAGGTTGAAATACAGGCACAGGCTAAAATGTCTAGGAGGCATCCACAGCAAATGGCGTGAGAGATTATCATCGATAGTGGGAATTCCAACAGGAAAATAAAATGGAAGGTAGTACAATTGTGGAAAGGTAAAATATGCTCCCTTAACAAAACACAGAGAGGTGGGCCAAGAGATGAGCTCTTTGTGAGGTGTGATTCCGGGTCTTGAAAATTCTCTGCTCCTGAAATAAAGTCCCTGCATATACTTAAGCTTGTGTACCAGTATCAGTAACTGTGTGTGTCCGTGTATGTGTGTAAACGGAAAAGAATGATTATTCCCTTCCAAAAAATCACACTTTTGTACTTTAACTGAGATTTCAATGTGATGAGGAACAACTGTGGTGTCCTGCACACACTAGAAGGGACACTAGTGCCAGGGAGCCTGTGTTGCAACACAAATACATATCTTAATGTCGACAGACCCCAGCACCCCTACAGAAATTAAACACCTTTCCTTCCTTACTAGGTAAGATGATGACGTCTTCCCCAGGGCCTGGGACGCTGCAGTTGGATCCACCCCAGCCTTTTTCCACATCATTCCATGTCTCTGGGTGTGACCATTTCAAGACAGCGTCAGAAGGAACTACAAAACAGGACATACAAAGACAGAATTATCATTTTCAGTAGCTGGAAGAATTACCATTTCTTTGATAGTCAAGCATCTGTGGTATTAACATCCTCCTTTTGTCACTGATGAAGCAACACTAACTGCTCTTTCTTATCTTCCATGCTTAAAGGAAGCTGCCTGATGGGAAAAAAAGATCTCTCCCAGGACCATGTTTTCAGAGTTACAGGGCAGGGAGATAGCTGGAAAAAACAGATTCAAATTCTTTGGGACCCATCAAAAGCAAAGCACATCTTGAGGTTTGTCAGACTTAGCTTGTGCCTTGTGAATACACTTCACAAACAACTGCTTATAATATTTTTATTTATGCCATCCAAAGCTCTGAGCACTTTGAATACAAAATTAAGATGAACAAATGAAAATAAAAGCCAGTCACCTGCACTTGGTGGCAAAACCAGATGATCAAAATGGTAGCTAACCTTACCAGAAAGTGCCAACTCTTCTCATGCATTTTTTTCTCCCCCAATGTTCTAGAAAGGAGATTGAATTCCCAGGGTATGGGAATTTCTATTCTTTCCCAAAGTATGAAAGATTTTAAAAAATGAGTGATCAACTCTCAAAAGCTTGTTAGCCCTTAGAAAAGAAGGAGTCTTCCCATTACGAGGGGTAATTAAGACCTGCTTTGGAAAAGCAGCTTGACTGAGACATGTGGCAGTTCCTGTTTGTTCCCCAAAGATTTATTTTTCAGCTCAGTCCAAAAGGAAACTTCTGAGCCTTAGCACCAGGAAAATATTGGGACAAATTAAGTTCACAGAACGTAGGTGCTTAACTTGTACTGTATTTTAGACAGCTAATGAGCCAGTCTTCATAAATTAATTGCCTAAGTTTGTTCTGCCACCAAGAGAGGAAGAAAAGCCTTCAAGGGGAAATCCTGTACACTGAGTTTAGTAAGCCCTAAACTAACGCAGGCAGGGCCTCCCTCTGGAGGCCTCTACAAGCACCTACCTCTGTCCTACCACTGTAAAGGAAATTCCAGCATTTTTCTTCTTGAGGAGGGTTTCATTAGGTATTGAAAACACAGGAGCAAGTTCATGCCTAAGATGGGGGGGACTAGGCTCAGCTCAGTAACGCTGTGAACTAGAAAACCCCTCTGTTGCCAGCACAGGGAAACACAGAGAAATTAAACCCAGGTGGAGCTCCTTAAGGCTGGGTCTGTCTTTACAGTACCTGTTTGTTCAGGGGGAAACTCTCCCCAAAAAAGGTCTCTAAACCCTATTGCCACATAAATTATTATTGTTGTTAATATGCAGCAAGGCAGCTATGCAACTAAGACCAAACTTTGGAGGTCTCCCTTGTCTCTGGTGTATTTTTCTGTCTGATTCAACACGTAACTGTGCAGTAATGTCACAGTATTACACTAAGATCACTATGGAGCACTAAAATACACTGTAGTCTTACATTCTCCATGACCTTTCTGATCTGCTATGGTAATTCTTAGCAAAAGTTTATAGTCTTTTATACTGTGGAATCACACATTTATCTTGAGCAATGGTAGATATGGCTCAATGAAATGCTTAAATGAATGCCAGAACCCCTGTTGGGTTGATAAATGTACAAAATATTGAAGTGAAAAATAGCAATCTATTTCTGAAAAAGTAGTAAAAAAGAAATGGTTTGACTCCCAGACCAAGCCTTTCAGACACAGATTGTCACTCACCTGGGGTAGGTAAAGATACTCTTTCCTTCTCTTTCAGCGTGACCTGAATTAAGTCAGCTCCTGTGACTGAACACAGAGAATTGTAGGGAGTTATGGCAAGGCCTTACAAATTAAAAACAACAAAAGAAAAAAATCACAGTAAATCAATTGCTACATGTGATTTTCTGACATCATTTTACATTTCTAACAACAACAAAAAAAATTAAGAACACCTCTATGTGTTTTCTAAGTATTTTTTTTGTCTTTTTTGTACTTTGTGAAAGAATTAAACAAACACATTTTAATTTACAGATACGGAGGGTCTCAAGACAACTCATTAGACATAGCTAAAAGAAAACATTCAACAATCAGAAATTCTAAGCTGGAACATGAATCTCATTTATCCCACTATAAATCTACAGCAGTTCCACTAACACAAGCGATATTACACCATTGAATGCATAATGTATTAACTGGCTCAAACAGTGAATTACAGCTTTTGTTTTGTAGTTTGGTTTTGATTTTTTTTTCCCCAAATCTGTTATCTGAAAGAGATGCTTTAATTAGTCAGACTTTATAGACTGAAGACAGGGACCCTGTGTTCTCTACTGTGAAAAGAGGTCAGAAGCAATTACCACAGTTGTAACCTTTGTGCCAATATATTGTCAGCAGGAGAAGGGCCAGGATAATGCAAATCAAACTAAGAGGAGCAGGAGAAAACTGCTTCAGACCCAGCTAAAAGGCTACCTCCTCTTCATCTCCAGTGGGATATAAAGACACTTCCTTTCAGTCACCAGACTGGAACAACCGTAGGTTAAAATAGAAACACTCCAACAAACATAAATCTCCTCTCCACTGTTCAACCCCTCATGGTGACCCTAAAATGTCATCAGAAGATTTGGGGGGGGGGGTAGAAGAATTGTATAAATGAAGTCATTGTCAGAACTTTCCTCAGTTGCAGAACATGCCAGGAACTTTCCTACATGTGTATCAATCCACCGGTGGGATTTCATGCCATATTGTAATTTACTTATTTTATCTTTAAACAAGTCTCTGTACTTTTAAATTGTGAGAACCATCCTTCCCTACCTCCCTCTTTTTCTCCCAGTGCAACCGAGCAAATTTAAAATAACTGAGGTTCATTAATTTTAAGTGTTCAATAAATTAGTATGAATAATCAAAAAACTTGATTCTTTCTGATAATTACTATTTGATGTCAGTTAAAAGCACTCGATTGAGTTAGCAGCATATGCTCCTATGCCAAATGAGGCTTCCATAATTAAATAGAAACTGATTCCATGAGGTTTTTCTCATGTCTGATTAATTAGTAATCAGGTGGCTCAGCCCTGTTCTTCCGTGACACCTTCTCTCCCAACGGTAGCTGTGATCTGATCCATACATCAGTAAAGCCAATCTGCCCCAAACCATCATGTAGAGCTCAAACTGAACAGCATCATGGCTTTGGGTGGCCACAAGATGAACCTTTGAGGAGGAAGAATGACACGAAGATGCTAATTTAAAGTCTTTGACTCAGAGTTCATGTGACTTTTAGGCAATAGTCTTCTATGGGTACTTCTCTGGTTATGGTGGCCTTCCTTCTCTTTTCACTTATAGCAGGGCAAATCAGGAGCCAAAGGTATTACATCAGTCTTAGAAAAAGTGAGAGAACCAAGCCCTGACACTATACTCTTTTTTTGATAAATATATTTTGCCAGGTTTGCTGGGGTTTTTTTTTTTGCTTAATTTTGCAGACACTACAGTGCAATTGTCTAATTAAGGATGTTTGTATTGTTCAGAGAAAAGCTGTTCTAATTAAATCCTGAGAGGACATAAAACTTGATCAATATGCTATATAGACCTCATAAAGGGGTTCAGTCCCCTTACACAGTGAAGAAAGGAACCGTTAAGACTTAACTCGGCACAGTCATGTCCAGAGTCAGGGCAAGGATAAAAGTTTCTCATATTTGAAGTGCCATCCAACCAGAGAGCATGACAATTCAAACCATCATAAGTCATTTACACCCTCCACGAGTGCAGGAATCCGGGGCTGAATTCTCCACAGCCCTGCAACTTGCACAATTATTTATATCGATGGGGTGTAAACTGCAATGGTTGTGAATCAGCAGTATTTTGTCGCCATTTCCGACAAATACTCCTAAAAACTGATCAAAACAGGAGAGATACAGGCCTTGGGAATAATCAAGACTACAGTGACACAGTTCTTCTGGCTGTTTTGTTTTGCTGCCGAGTATGTTATCATTGTTTCTGTACAGGACAGGAAGAGATATAGGCAATACAGACGAAGGACGTCATTAGTAAACATTGAATTAAGGTGACTCTTCACAAAATGTAGTTATAAGGCTCCAGGGGTTTAGTTGTATAAAACCTTTATAAGGCTCATCAATTTTCTGTCTTATTACAGCTCTTCCTGGATGTTTGGGCTGTGAATCATAAATACAGGCCGTCTTGACTATAGTCCCAGTAACTTTCTTCTGGTTAAGGGCTCCTTGAATGAGCATGAAGGAGGAGCAACTTGGTCTTTTATCAGCTTTGCAGTGACGGGGAATTTTGCCTGTGGATATTAGGAAGGGCTGAAACTAGGATAAATGGCTCCAATAGCCTGACTTACAAATAACAAGCAACTCCATGCTATTTAACATCCATTGGGCTAACATACATCACATGGAAATCAAAAGTTTTAGACAGCAAAATCAACAACACAGTGAGACCTCTAGAAACTGGAGAACCTGGGATAGGATACTGTGTCATCCTCTACCAGGATCTGTTGCAGGAGGTACTCAGAAATATGGTATTATGAGGACACTGCGGTGAGGGGAAGAGATTTTAAAAAAAAATAAAATTGGGCTAATGGACACAGATTCTTGCTTATGGCAGATTAATATTTGCAGAGACAGAGGTGAAGGCATGAAATTCCTCCTGCAGAGATCGCATAGTCAAAAGACCATCCCTGACAGGATTATAAGGTCACTTCATCATCTTATTTCTGTAACTGGTACATATTTTGGTCTCTCTGCTGCCATGCCAGGAGGACAGGAGCTCCTCTGCCAGGAGAAGGTTGATTTTTCTCTTTCTGTCCGTTACAAAGGGAACCTTTTTGCTAAGAACTGACATTTCATTTCATGGAGGCCACTGAGCAGCCCACATCTGGTCAACTGACCTTCTGCAGCAACTGATACAGAGTGAGTTTTATCTAGCTGAAAGACAAGACTGCTGTCTGTACAGCCAGTCCTCTGTAACAAATTAACTCCATTCTTTAGGTCTTTCACCTAGGATTCTCCTTTACCCCTGAGCAATAAGGCTGCAGAAAATATCTTTGTTTATTTATTTTCTGTATTTTAGTATTAGAAACAAACATTCTTAAGGGCCTGTTTGTTCTCCAATACAAAGCAATTACAGAAAGCCACAGAGTGTAATGGAAGTGAGATCATTCTTTAGGAATTCAGAAAAGACAATAAGGGTAGTCAAATTATTTTTTTGAAGAACTATGGAAACTGTAAACCTGCTTCTGACACAGCAGTAATATGAGGTTGAGCCTCAGGCCCTCTTAACAACTTACACATGAGCAGCCTGAGCAAAGTCAGCAGGATGACCCGTCTCCATAAAAGTTGTGTCTACTGAAAAATGTATTTGGGGTAAATAAAAAGTTTGATAATCCTTTCAGTGATGTTTTCAATAACGTTTGAGTCCAGCACTTCAATTTTAGAAAAAAGCCGAGAAAAATCTGGAGATTAAGCAAGCCAACACTTCGTTTCATTCCAAAAGAAAATGGTTTAAACATTTCAAAAGTGAACAAAAAGGAAACAACATCTCTCTGGTTTTTAGCCAACTCCAGTATTGCCCAGAGACCTTAACCAAGGAGCAGTACCACGCTGTGGCACCATATGCTCGTATTTGTAACAGACTTAAAAAGCTCATAATGTTATTATTGTAATTTACACACGATATTTCTCCTAAAAATATCACAGATGTCCCAGTGTGACGTTTCATTCCACCTCCCTTGCTACAGTAAGGTTTTTTTTGATTCAGCACGGTCACATCATGTTAGGACCACTCTCCTGAAACATGGTAGAGCCCCAACCCACCAGTGTTTTGGAGAGCCACACAGCAATTTCAGGGCCCGTCAGTGACCTTTCAGGAATGCTTCTCTCAAGACACAGGGTGCCCCAGAGAAAATCAGGATGATGCTACGAAGACTAAATAATGTCAAAGCAAAGCTGATGATGTCGAAATGACTGGCATGGGATGCTTCAAGCTTCCTCATCTCCCCTTCACCCGGCATCCAGCAGGGACGTGGGGTTATCTGTCCTTTAATGCCATTTCCTTTAAAATGGTCTGAAAAGATTCTTTTGAAAGGGACTTATCAGTTAGTTAAACAGGGTTTCATGTATGTAGGTAGCCGTGAGTACCTTTGTTAACAGGATCATTGCATAGGTAGCCCACGTAGCAGAAACATTCTCATTACAATCATTTCTTTCCATTCAGCATCCCCTGCATCGTCCCATGCCCAAGCCTAATTTACAAAACTGCAAGCATGCAAAGCATCAGGGCAACTTAACTCCTTTAATCCCCTCCATACGGTATATTTTCTTGCCTTTTGTGTTAGACAGACCTTTTTTTCTCCTTCAAAGATAAACAAACAATTGCATGACACCAGGCAATTTTGGATGGAAGGGGGCATGGAGAAAGCCTGAGCCCAACGCAAACTGCTGGCCAAGGTGGCTTCATTCAGCTGCCCGCTTCGTTTGAATAACAATATCTTCTCAGTCATGGGGTTTTCCCTCCCCTTCTCCCCCATTTTCTCCCCCATGCAGGCCTGAGCAAAAGGCTGTGTGAATTCAGGAGCCTGCTTCTGAATGAGCTGGCATCTGATACGTATTTACTGACGTTAATTTTGGATGTAACGCACCCCTGCCACTTCCCCGCAGTTTGCCCTAAAAGGCTTTCTGACGGGCACAAAAGCAGAGGGTCAAAAGTAAGTTGACCCCTGCCAGAATGTACAATTATTGGAAAGAGGCGGTACACCAGCAGCTGTCGAAACCCCACCGGCGCGGCGAAGTGCTTCCAAAAGTCGGCGGATGACTAATACGCTCGAGCTCTCCCCTACGCCCTGCAAGAGCCAACTACTTTCTGCGGGAAGAATTATGGCCCTCCCGAGCAGCTGCAATAATTGTCTTCCCATTGTCCCCCAGCCCTCCCTCCGCCACCCCCTACAAGTGCCCATTGTCGGCACGGAGTCAAGTGATTATATGCTTGGGCTGATGCTGTTTGTGCCCAGCTGCCTGACTGCTGACACACGAGCACCGAGAGGGGGGACCCGCGTCTGCGAGACGGGACTCCGACATACCAGACCTTTTACATAAGTCAAACAGGAACAAATGACTCTTTATCAGCCCCTTCTGCCTTTGAAGTGGCGGCTGCTTATAGGCCCTTACAGCTTTTCCTCCTTAGCCCGAGCAAACATCCTCCTTTTGATATGCTACATGCTCATTATCTCTGCCCCATTTAATGATTTTTGATTGAAGGGTGGCAGCGCAGTTGCCAAGAGGGTAGTTAAAGAGGCTCCACGCAGTCAGGACGACAAGAAAGGCTTTCCTTGTGCAGCAGCCTAAATTTGGAGTTTCTTAACAGTGTGTTCTTGTTCTTAGCAGCAGATAAGGGCTGAGCGTGAAATTCTTAATTAAGCAGTAAATAGAGAGTGGGGTGTCAGCAGATGCAGCCTGTAGCCATGGAGACCAAGTCAGATGAAGGAGGGAGCTGAGACTCCACGCCGGCCCCGGGCTCGGGCATGACTGACAGCTGAAGAATCCGACAAAGCTTGTAAACGGGATTAATTAGTTGGCTAATTATTTCATATAGTTAAATGTAAATAAAAAATAAAAAAAAACAGCTTGCAGAGTTAGGCAGGAACATGTTCTGAAGGCCAGACCTTCAAGCGTTGTCCTCTCCAGGTCGGTGGGTGGACTGGTGGGGTTTTAAGGCCAGAAGGGACTATTGTGACAGCCTTCTCCGACCTCCTACGGAGCGTGAATCTCGCCTCATGAGGTTTCTAATATCTTCTTGTAGAGCTGGAGCATATTTCTCTGAAAAGACGGCCAAGCATCATCTAAGGACCCTGAGTGATGGAAAGTCCACCACATGCCATGAGTCTGCTCTCATGGCTAATTATCCTCACCTCTCAGCCTGCACAGCGGAGATTAGGGAAGAAAGTAAATGGCACACCAGAGCTAGGAATCCGCTTGCTTTGTTTCAGACTTTTACCCTACCAACAGCAACAGATATTAGGTACCCGCTACTGAATTATTGATCTCACTGCTATAAAAGTCCTTGCTGAAAATGTTCACAGTAAAAATTATAAATGTTAGGTGTTTTCATAAATTTCCCCTCATGCACTTTGGATGATTGTTTCTCTCTGTATTAAAATGAGAAACAACAAGCTCTTCATATAATAAAAATGAAGATGAAAGGGAAGCAAGAGAAGGGAAGAAAGTATCTATGATGCAAGAGTGACATATGCCAACCAGATCACTCTGTCCCAGTCTGCCCAAGACTGTCATCTCCTCTATTTTCAACAGTAGTAAGAGGCCAAGATAAGAGGTGTCATCCTTTGAGCTTTCCCGTGCTGCCTTATTTAAGAAAGTGCAATTTAGGATATGCAAGCTGAAAAACAGTTGACTTTTGTATTTGAAAGAACAAATTTACACTGTTAGTAAACTGAAATAATAAAAACATATTTACTCTTTCAGTAGATACCTGGCATGATCTTGGGCGAAGCTTAGACTCAACAGCTAGATTTATACTAGCCAATCTGTATCTATATAATATCTAAACAGGGCCAGGACATGGAACTAAGAGCTGGACCCCAATAATCTACATGGCTATATTGCTGGTGAAGTTCCTGGAACAGCTTTGGCCCAGACCAATGCACTCTCCCAGATGGTGACCATTACGGTTTGGGAGTTGGCACAGGACAGGGATCTTTCCTAATTTGAAGCCTGGGTGCATTCAGCCTCTTTTGAGAGATAAAATGTTAAGCTCTTTGGATACAAGCTGTGGCCGTAGGACCAGAGATGGATGCAAGAAGTGTGACCCTCAGACTGAGGTTAAGGTATGGGCTTTCCCATTTCTCCTCAAATCTCCTCCACTGGATGATTTTCATTGCTGTCAAACTAAGCTCAGTGGATTGCCTGCCCTCATTCCAGCCATGTTTTCCTCTCCACTGTCCCACTGATTGTTCTAGTTGTTCATTCCTAAACAGATCCTACATGAGAAAGTCATTTGCATGTCATCTCATCAGTGCAAATCAGGAGAAATTCATTAAAACTATCGGATTAGATCAGTGACAAAATTTTCTGTTACTGTGAAAATCAGCATCTTTATCTTCCCTGTATGACAGTCATGAAGGATAAGCTATGCTTCTCAAAGGCACTGAAATGTTTTTGTAATTCCTGGTTCTACTATTATTAATAATGACAACAATCATTATCTTGCCTTTTACATATAGAACTTAGACCCTTATATCATCATTTGCTTGAGAATGAGAATTGTGGAAAATGTCCCAAATTTAAAAGAATAAAGGAAACTTGAATAAATATCAGTAAATGTCTGAATTTCTTAAAAGAAATGACCGCCACACTTCATGATCTAGTGTACAAAGCCAACATACTCAAATGTAAAGGTCTATGACACTTTTGGAAGTTTATAGTCATAGGAAAAATTCTCACCCAGTAATCCTATTGCCTTCAGTGGGCTCAACCTAGATAGATTGCACATGATTTATTGATGATACATGTGATATGGGACCAACTGACAACAGAGATCATTAGTGGAATTTAATGCCTTTTCCTTTCCAAAACACCAATTCAACACTACATTCAAATTCTACCGATGTCACATTGCCCGCTATTCAGGATACATTCCTTTTGTTGATAGATCAGGCATCAGATCAGATAGAGATGGACCTGATGTGCATGCATTTGCCTATTTGATTGATCTTTTTGAAGGACTTCTCACTTATTGAAAGGCCATTGAAAGATGGCCTTGAGTCTAAGGCCTTACATAGTTTGGGGGTTTAAATTGAAAAGATATCAGCTCTGTCACCATTCTTGAACAAAAAGGTACATTGCATCCCTCGTATTGCACTTACCCAAATAGGTTAGCTTCCCCAGTCTGCTGTCAAGATACCAGTCACAGCTCCTATGATGTCCGTATGAAGGCAGCGATTGGAGTGGCTGTCCGGTCCTTGTCCCACAGGACACCACAACTTCAGGATGTGCAGGAAGGTCCTTGTGTTCCACCAGCAAGTAATTCCCAGGCATGAAGTTGCTAAATGTCACTGAATACTAGAGAAGAGGGAACCAAAATAAATACGCCTGTGTCTGTGATTAGAGCTCCATGGAGTGCAGTATAAAGGGATAAAGAGGATGGTGCTCCTCACAGGCAACATAGTCTTCTACAAAATAGGTAGTGGAAATATGGAAGAAAGATGTAAAATTAAGCAGAAGGTGATGGTAAATGCAGGTAAAATCAGCTCTGCTCATCACCTTTAAAAGGCGCAGAGCAACAATGTCTTCTAAAAAACATGCTTCAGTATGTCTTAAGGTAGTAAAAATTTTGTTGATTCCTAAGAACCACACTGAACTTTCATCTAAGACATCCAGAAACATCTTCCTGCTCCAAGTTACTACTGAGAGCTTCAGGGACTAGGTTTTCTGTCTATATCTATGTAGAGATTTTCTCAGTGCACTTAACACTTTTTTTCCTCTCTCTGCTCACCCAGAAAGATGAAAGCATGATTATCTCTTCCAAATATAATTTTGAAATTATAAAAAATTCCCATGTTACCTGGAGCTGTTTGCTGGCCAAAGGGTTGTCAAATGTCAACACGTAAGTCTCTTTATCCAAGAGGAGAACCATCCAGCCATACAGGTTTGATAAAGTATCAGGGACATAATTGACTGTGGTTGTCTTATTCCTACTGTCAGTCACAGTTAAATTATAAGGAATGTCTGGAGCCTCTTTTCTGGAGGAAAAAAATATAATCACGTTTTTTCACTGAACTCTCTCATTTTGCAACCTACACAGTTCTGGTTTTATTTGAATTACAGTAGTATATGCTGGTGCTCTCTCACAACGTGACTTTATTTGTATAGTTCTTTACAAGTACAGTAAGAAACTATCTCTGCCTGAACTGCCATAAAAAGAGAAAGAGAGAAAGAGACACAAAGGGTGGAAGAATAAAGGCACAGAGAAGCACAGCTTGTGCCAAAGTAGAGCAATGGCAACAGCCAGGGTACCAAATACTGCATCACCAGACTCATGAGCCTCAGCTTCAACTTTTACGATCTTTGTCTCATGAAATTTGAGGTTTCTGACTACTCGCTCTCATTTGAGCCGTCAAAATTTTTGTCAAGGCTGAAGGTGCCAAAAAACTGTGTAATTCAGAAAGCTGCTCTGCACCCAGGTCAGAAAGCAGTATGAAGCTGGGGCTGCTGCAGACTGATGAAAGCCTTCACAAAATGGGTGGACTTTTAGTACATCAGTTCTTCTGAGCATCCAAATGAGAACTCAACCTCCTTTTCACTAGAGCTTTGCACTCCTAACTTCTGTCCAATCTAGGCAGAGAAAAACAACTCACTGAACAGATCAACAGCAGTAATGATATCATGAGTGGGCATAAACTCTTTAGATTTAAGGCCTCTGGAGACCTTTCTCTACTAAAAATAGGAAATAGCACAGTGAAGCTGGAATGGGTATAACCACCCACCTTGACTTCCTCTTCAGGGGCAGGCTCTGTCTTTTTCCTGCATGAAGGCTTTTTTCAAACTATGCTAAACTGATCTTGATTATTTGGGTGTCTGGGCAGAATAACCTCTTACTGCTGTGATTACCGGTTTCCCCAAGATAGAAGGCTGTGTAAGGTAAAGTCCAGAGATATAGAATACTCTGCATTCAGGAACCGCTTTGCTGAAGGCAGCAAACTACATGAAGGAAAAGATGAAGCTGAAATGAAGCTAACCCTTCCGAACATCCGTTGTGTCTTCATGTCTGATTGATCAGGGACACCCGATCATAAGCCACTCCTTCAAAACAAAGATCTTACTTCCAGACCTCAGCATCTTGCATTCCTACAACAGCTCTTGAAACTGATGGACACCATGATTGAAACTATGCTCTGGTTAGCTACACTGTGTTACCGCTTCACATCTGGAACAAGACTGGGAAGGTGTCCTCTCCTTCTAGAGGCAACAAGGAGCATCAAGCTCCTCCACAGGATGTCAGATGTGAGGTGGGCTAAAATGTTTCTGATGTTTCTCCATGACCTGAATAAATTTGGGTGACAAAACTTCCACATTAGAAAATGCATTTTGATATCAAAAATCAGGAAGAATAAATCCTAGCCTAAGAAGCTTCTCCCTGTCCTCTTACTGCACAGACTGCTTAAGCTTGTCTGAGAATTTGATGCATCTCATTCTGGCACTCTTCTCAGTAGCAACTGGCAAAGATTATTCCTCACTCTGAGCATGATCCCAGCTGGCTTGCAAAGGGATTGGCGCAGGGTTATCTATGCCACTAAAGATACAGGAGGAGCTCTGATGGAAGTAACCAAAATTCTAGCAAGGGTCTTACCCCATCATCACCAGCATCTCCTATCCCTGGCCCTGCCACCACTAGACATGTTTATAAGAAAATTGGGGTTGCAGCTGCACAATTGCAACTCACAAGTTTTTTCCTGCTTCTTGCATTCTTCACATTAGACATGGGGAATAGCTAGGGATACACGTCCCAGGACTGCAGATCTAACTTCAGCCGAGGAGAAGCCTTGCTGGCTTGCCAATGTACCCTGGGGCCATGATTCTGCCATAAAGATGGATGCAGCAGATTTAGACATGAATCAAGTGCTGCTGCAAGATCAAGGCAAGTTAGCAGTTTCACCTTTAGTCCACTTTTAGTCAGTTTTGGCATTTGAGCTGACACTAAGCTTAAAAAAAGACCTGTTTTAAGCACGTCTAAAATGGTATTTCTAAATATTGGAGTATTACCCTACAACTAGATATCTCAGCATATTACCCAACCCTCCATACTGAATGTGGCTTGCTTACTCAAGATAGACAGTAATAAAGCTCATGTCATCCTGCAATTTGCCTGTTTGTATTTGCAGTTTTGGTTGTTTTTCCCCTTGCTGCTTTGTAGACAATACATAATTACAATAGCACTCATCTTGGAGGAGGGTTGCCTGCAGATTTTTTTTCTCTTCTACAATCAGTTCTGGGTTTTTTTTTTTATTATTCTGGTGGCTGTCACTTTGGCAAAGGACTTTCTGGTTACCCAGAAACATTCAGCTGAGAAACAGCAATGGGAAACAGAAGTGTGAATCAGCAAAGAATCACTCAACCGGAAGATATTGGCAGACCAATGAAACTGACTGGAAGGAGTTTATAAGGCTTAAACGGCTTTCGTACTACTAATAAACCTCCTCTTATAGGCATTAACTGGACCAGGATATTAGGCTGCTAATTAAGCAAGTAAATGACAACAAGCACATTATTGCCAGAGTTATCAGCACCTGCACAGGTACACAGGAAAACATTTCTAGCAGCAGAAGCACACCACACATAATGTGGTGCAACACTAAACTCTCCTGCACGTCAGAAATTGCCTTATGGAGTTACAAAGGTGCACGGCACCACAGAAAGCTATAGAGACTCAGTGCAATGTAAATCCACGTGGTTTTGCTCTTTACTCATTTTACCCTTCATCACTGCAAAAGTCTGATGAGGCAGTTTGACTTCTCAGAGACTTGTCCCTGGAACCTTCAAGAAGTTTTAAAGACAAAGAAGAAAGCCTGGAATGGGCAATCCTACTGGGACGAATACACATCGTGTTTGATTTGTCAGAAAGTTAGGTGGCAACTTCATATTAGCCATGTAGATTCGCTGGCTAGGGAATGTCAATGTGAATTCACTAGCTAGTGAATTAAGTGTGAATGCAACTCTGTTGGACACCAATCTTGACAAGAGGTTATAAAGGCACCCCAAATAAATATCTTAAGCTAGACAGCTAAGTTCCAGGCAGCTACAGTTAAGTGAAATACATCTTTCCCAGTATTCCTACCTATAAGTCCTCTCTCCCTGGACTTCAAAGCTAGGATAGACTTTTGCTTGCTTCAGACACTACCAACTTTCTTTTTCAGTTAATTTTTTCTGTCTTTGGGATAGAGAGACAGGCAGCTTTCACTGGAGAATCTTTGCTTTGAAAATGCCGGTTTTTTATACCGGAAACCTTTCTGAGGAAGAAGGCTTTGCATGCTTTCATACCGTGATAGTCTGGATTCCCTGACCTTCAACTGGAAGTTTGTTCATGACCCAGGAAGGAAAAGGGAGCAGGAGAGATCTTATGGCCTGAAGTCTCTGGGGTTTTCTTGACCTCGAATGCTGTGTCCTTGCCTTTTACATACCTTGCTCGACGTGTTGCCACCCACAAACACGTACCCTACTCCTGGTAGAGTGCCAGCACAGCAAAGCAAAAATTTGGGGAGCCTGAAAACCTGTGCAGCTCTGCATAGAAGTTAACTACTACAAGACAACAATGAGCCTGAGACTACATTCCCCTTGAAAGGATGTCAGTGTGCTTTTTTTCCACCTATATGCCAAATAGACACCAAAATGGAAGTACCCTACTAATGGAATTGCGAGCCACAATTAGCACCATTTCCATTTGCCCTAAATAGCCAGCAATTTCACTGTGCCCTAAATAGCCACCAATCTACCTCTCCTTAATGTTAATGAAGCAGAGTAGCTTGCACACACACAAGTATTTCTAATTCAGAGGATCCAAGGGAGCCTGCACGCATCATTAACATGGAGAGCTTCATTATCAGAGGAAAGAGCCTTCCCCTGAACTTCCCCTGGCTTTATTTGAAAGAAACTAGGAGGCAATGGTCTTAATGCAAAATTAACCCTCACTTTAAACTGCTGGAAGCCTTTACAAAGTGTAAGGGGAAAAAAAAGGATGACTCATTGAAAAGGCTGTATTTTTATATTGAAGCAGGTTTCAATTAAGGAGCAATTTGCTTTAGAAATATGGCAGGATTACTGGATAGGACTTTACAGCCTGAGCCACAATTTACCAATTGTGATTGTATAAACTGTTATGTAATTTAGCTCAAGTGCATTGTGCAGAACTGCTCAGCATTGATGGGCCACAAAGGATTTGTTAAACCAATCAACAACATCAAGTAGAACAAATATTAACTCTCCTGTTTATGTTTACCATTAACTTACTTATCCTAAGGGTCCATATCTTTGTGTATGAAGGCAGACGCTGAGTTTAGCTCTAAATGTTTTCTGTTTGATACGTTTGTGTAATAATCCATTATGATCATCCCTCTCCAAAACAGGAAACAATATAGCATTGAACTTCAAATGGGACACCAAATGTTTATATCCACAGTCCAATTTATTGCTGGCCAAATGGAGGCTAATTCCAAATTATGACCATACCGAACATTTTACAGGTTTGATGCTGGGCCCAAAACCAGTTCATTTTATTTTAATTGCCAAGAATTAAGAATTTGCAGCTGTTTTAAGTAAATGTGTGTATCTTTGTTGAAAGACCAAGGGCATGATTCAAATCTGCCTTGTATTATGAACCCTTACCATTAGCAAGTTTTTGCATGTATGGGTCTTTTAAAAAATAACTAGATCTTTGTCCCTAATCCTGAGTGACCACTATGAGATAGGCCTTCTGAATTTGAAGTAAAAGAAGAATTGAGATGATCTCCCAGGAGGCGAGAGGGTTGTGACTGACAAGCTAAGATGGCTTCATTTAAAGTAGCTTTTGAGTTTGCTACCCCTGGCTTCTCTTCCTAAATCAGTTCCCCAGCTCCTATAGTTTACAGGCTGATATTTTAAGGAAAATGAAAATGAGGTACAAATTCTGAGCTGGAAAGTGACTGGTAAGCAAGCAGTCCAAACATCTCTGCAGTGTAAGCATAGCAAAGATCGGCAGAAGACCACTTTGTCACTCCATTTATCCCATGTCAGGCAGAGCTCTAGAGCATCCAAAGTGGATCTGAAAATCTGGACACAGGTACTCTAGGCAAGGTTTTACTGCACCTCCATTGCCCACTTGCAGTCCTCTACAAATTAACACAATTTTAGGGCTAATAATACATTGGTTATGACAATGAGTCCCAGCTGGCATATCTGGCTTGCATCTCTCCAGCCCTCAAGAAGCATCCAACTGGATTGTCAGGTTTTTCCTTGCAAGGAAGGAAAGTGTAGGGCTAGCAAATGCTGCCTCAATGCTAAACATATCTCCCTGCACCCAGAAAAATCCTAGACAACAGTTCAGCTGAGGCGGTAGGCCTGGGGAAACATCTTCTCTTGCGTACTCATAAGCCTGTTCAGGATCTGGCTTTGCTGCCAATACTCCAGGCTGCAGGGTTAAATGGAAAGGGGTCCTACACCTGGAACCAAATTTCTCTTGGCTGCTTTGGTGAGATGTCTCAGATGCCAGAAATACAGAGCAGTAAGAGCTGAACCTCTGAAGTTTAGCTGATGTCTTGGTTAACCGAACAGTCAACAGCCAATGATTTAATATTTGCCTTCCACATTATGCCACGGGAGCCCCGAGAGGGCTGGGTTATGAGGCCAAGTGAGTGTGTAAGCTGCCCCGTGTGTGAATACAGTTATGTACACAGGGGGGGATAC
The DNA here is from genome assembly GCF_929443795.1 of Astur gentilis. Taxonomy (NCBI): domain Eukaryota; kingdom Metazoa; phylum Chordata; class Aves; order Accipitriformes; family Accipitridae; genus Astur; species Astur gentilis. Next base: position 26,872,296 of record NC_064895.1, read on the forward strand.
AGGACCAGAGAGCAACTGAGCATGTCCACATTGAGAGAAGTGTGACTGTAAGGGTGTTTCACAGCATGTGGGTGTTCATCTGAAGGCACCACAGTAAGTAAATACCAAAGGAAAAGCAAAACTAGAGTAACCATTTGAACTCTCTTCAAGACTCAAAGACACGGAGGTAGGGGGTATGCTATTCTTTTCACACTAACCCATCAGCAGCGGCTGGGTTTGCAGCAACTGAATGCGTGCACTACAGGAGAGGATATTAGACCAGATTTAAGAATTAAGGCTATAAAGAAGAAAGTTAATCTTTTCCTCTGCAGCAGACTAGAGAAGAGGGAAGCAATAAAAGGCTTGAAACTACAAGAATGGTGCTGAGCAAGTCCCAGGTTTCCCCAGTGAGAAGGGGAAAGCAAATGAAAGGAACAAGAAGCAAACTTCCTCCTGGTGTGCGCAGCCGTGAAGTGTTTGGAGTCCCCTTTGCCGCAAGGTGCTTCCTGGCTGCCGATTATTCTAATGCTCTCCTCTTGTAAAAATTATGCATAATGTGAAGAAACTTTTAAAGTCACTTAATCATGTTATGACAATTTTTTAATGAAAATTTGTTTTAATATTAATAGAGACTCATATTTTCATGATAATATGGGTAGTGGTGGCATTTGGAGCAGCCGTATCTAGCCTGCAGCCATGCTGTGCTGTGCCATGGCATAAGCTGTTCTTCAGACTACTCAATAACTTTCTCACATATAAATTTATAAAGACTTTTATAAGCTTCAATTACATTTTTAAAAGACATAAAAACCCTCTTTAAAGGGTGCTTAAGTGACACATTAGTTTAACTTTCAACTGGACTTTGTGAAGAAGACTTTTGTGACAGCAATGCAAGCTTCGAAATGGATCCCCATTGCCCTGGAAGTTGTTGGATGAAGCAGTTCAGGACAGAGAGTCAAGAAATGCTCAAGATACTTGTTTTCTTTCAAAAAAAAGGCTTCTAGGGTTTGTCTGTAACAAAAACTCTTTTTTTTTTTTTCAAACATTTGGTTTAGGGGAAAAAAAAGTGCCAACACACTACATGCATTCTTGTAAATTAAACAGCACAAAGATAAAGAGCCAGTTGCCCACATAGTAACTTAAATAATTAAAATGGTCCTAGACATGCTTTTAGTTTGCATCAACCAGCCCTATCCCAGACAGCTCCCAGGAAGGGGATCTCTCCTCCTAAAAGGCAGCATTGATGCAAATTCCCTGCTGGTTTGGAGGCTAAGAAGGGTAATAACATGGTCACAGCCGAGCTTTCCCAGTTGCCCACAGGGTCAGGGAATGAGCTTGAGGTTGCTGGGACAGAGGTTGCCATACTAGGACTGCCCTCTCAAAATCCATTACTTGCCTCAGCCTTTAAGATTATTGGAGCTGGAGGAGCAACTAGCAAGTTGCAGATCTGACAGGTCACATACTCCAGGGCCTGGTAGAGCACAACAGAAAAGATTTCTTCCAGAGCGATTTTTAATTCTTTGCTCATCAGAAACTAAAGCAAGCCAAGCAACAGTACTTTCATCTTTTTACTGAGATTAGATGAATCCAAAAGACTGCACTGTTAGGAAATCTTTCCTGTCACCCACCTATCTTTATTGTCTCTGCTCAACTTCTGCCAATTGCTCCTAGTCATGTTTTGTTGTATTAATCCTAAACTATTCCCTTTTTATTGCAAACACTCTTCAAATACATCTGGACAAAATTCACCCTTTCTTCTTCCTCCACCCCCTCATCCTCTGGTCATGCTGTGGATATTTTATTAACTGACTTTCATTTTTCATCCCCTCCAGCTCCTTTAATTCCTCCCCCTGTTCCTCTACCAGGTCCGTTTTGGAGTGCTGTCCGTGTGACTGAAGCCTCCCTGACACCGCATTTACTTGGCTGCATCCTGACACTCTTTCAACTTAACATGATGGTGATTTGGCTGGTAGGAGCTACTCAGGAGAGAGGATCTGGAAGCAGAGAGGATGCTCCCAGTCTCTCGGGTTACTCTGCTAAGTACATAGTCCTCAAGAAGACAGGCTAACAGCTGGCTTCTGCTACTCAGACTGCCAAGTGTCTTTGATGCATGTTGACTCCCAGCTCATGCAGATGAATAATAAAGAAAGGAAAGAAATGGGACTTGCTTGAAATAAAAGGTTGATTGAGAAGTGCCCAATCATTGATATGACTAATCTAAAACTCTTAATTAATTTACTGGGAAGACAAAGTTTAGGTCAAGGCTCAAACATTTCCAGAGTTCAACAGCAATGCTGATGGGATGAGGTCCCATTTGTACTTGCTCCTTAACCACCTTTTGATGCAAAGGGGAACAAGGTGTATTGCATAAATTAGCTGTCACATTTATGTTGTGAAAGTATCCAAAAGGAGTCATCACACTACAGGCAATGCTGTGAGATGCTCTATCCACCCACACAGCATCGATCCAAAGAGCTCTAGTCCGTAGAATCAAAGTAAACACAGGCTAGAAAGGGAAGTGATGTGCCTAAGACCTCATGGTTAACAGGTCCAGAAAGACATCTAGCACAGTTGTGTTTTGTCTTCTACTCAGTTCCCTTTTTGTTAACTCAGAATGATTCCCAACTCTTAATTTATTGCAGACTTTTGTTTTCATTATGAGAAACAGTAATCACATGCAAAGCCTGCAGGTAGCTGAAAAGTCTTACAGTTTTCCCCTTCAATGGAACATGTGATTATTTTTTCCTCCTATTTGGGAAGGTTTTTTTTTCTCCTCCTTCTTCTAAAACATGAATTATAAGACAGATGTGAATTATTAATAGCCCTCTGACAGACCACTTCAGGATTTCTGCCTGTGTACTACTAACCTGAAACAGCAAAAAATGGATAATGGTTCAGGCTTGTACTTCAAAAAGAAAGTGAAATGTTGAGCTGGGTACTGGGAAGGGAAGATGAGCATGGGAGGAAAAGCAGGACTGTTGTTTAGATCACTAAAAGCCTTTTCCACTCCCTTTCTTTTTATGCCAGGCATTCGCAAGTGTCCTCCCTGGGTAGTAGAAATGGTGGCAGTACTTTGCTGAACAGTATTTCTCCACTGGATCTCTTTAGCTGCCAGCTGCTCAAAGGCAGGAACAAGTCCAGACTGCGGAGGCACGTGTAGCAACAGAAGTGAGCTGGGACAGCACTTGGGAGCTGTATGACCATTAAAGCTGATGGGAAAGACCTGGCTGTATACCAGGACTGGGTTATTACAAAGGTGGGCTATGAGGCAGTGACAGTAGGAGGCTGAACTCTCCAAACCCATTTTCTATCCCTCTAGAAATTAAATAAATAAAAAAAAATCAAAAGTGGCAATCTGTTGCAAACTTAGTAGACATGATTTACTGGGAGTGTGAAGAGCTACCAGCAAGGAGGACATGTACCCTATATCATAAGACATGGTTATACTCACACAGATAGACAGATCTTCTCCAACAAGACCATGTCTCATCCACTCATAGAGTGTGTAAGCACTCAGACACAGACCAGTGGCTACACCTCTTCTGATAAGCCAACTGGTGCTGTGGCCAGCCCTCTGGCCTTGAGGTTAGCTGGCATGGCCTGGCCATATCCATACAATCAAGCTCCTTCAGCCTCCAAAACAGCATGGGGACATCTAAACTGCCCTACTGGAAATGGTTCCTTGGGTCGTGTTGACCTCTAAATTGTACCCACAAATTGCCTGGATGTGGGATAGCTGTCCTGGGCAAAAACATGCCACAAACAGCTGAAACTGGAATGGGTTCAAAACTAAGTCAAAAAGAGAGATAGACTGCACTTACATATATATGTTCATGTATATATGTGCAAATACTCCCTGTGCTTGCTTAAGTCACTAGAATCATAGTATGTACAGTCAGTGAAGCCAAAAGGGCAGTTCAGCTGACCAGCCCCTAAGAGAAAGATCAAAGGAACAGAGGCATCTAGTGCTGCTTAAAATGTCCCAAGCAATCAAAAACTTTGTTGTGAGATGCCAGATCTGACAGAGTGTCTCCAGCAGATCCTTACCCTTCTGCCACGGAGTCACAAGCCAAGGGAAATATCGTAAGACATTTTAAATAGCACTAGATAACTCTCCATGAGCAATCAAATCAAGGACACAGGTTTCCATCAGCTGTAATGGGACACATTGCCAGTGTCTACATGGTGAACACACATTTTGTCTAAGTTTATATGTCTTCAACCCAATTTGAATTCACTCATATTGAATTTCTGGCTCACCTGCCAAATCTTTCCAGTAATTTTTGACTGCTGAATAAGCTCCAAGAGCTACATCACAGATTTACTGTAGTACCTTTCACTCATAAAGTAATTTGTTCATTTGTGCTTTGGGTTCCTCTATGATGATTAAGACAACAAACAAATGGGGTTTTATTTCCATCCATAAACAGTGGTATTGTCACAAGTGCCCATTGAAATCAAGTGAAAACTAGCATCTTAATGCTGGAAAAGCAATTATCTAGTTGCCAAAAAAGTTCTGTCACTCACAATAACAAAAGTTTATTCTTGAGTTCCATATCTCCCTCGTACCACTGTCTGATCCCATAATGTTGATGGGAAACCATAACTATATAGACTGAAACAGGTTGCTTAGGTTTTGAGCCTGGGTCAGTCTTAACAAGGTTTGATGATCTGAATTGACTCAATTCACCTCACAGCAAGCAAAGAACAGCAAAATGAAAGACCAGAAAGTTCTGATGAGGTGGGTAAGGCATGGTTCCAACAGAACAGCAGAAACATATCTACTGAAAAGTTTTCTTTTAATTAAATACAGAATGAACTTATAACTTCTGTATAACATGGCTATTCATTGCATGAGAGGTGGGCCCATGAAATCATAAAATGTTAAATCCAGTTTTAGTAGGAAACATAATACACAAATCTGATAGTTTATGAAATTAACAGCAGTGAAATCAGAAGGCAAAGATTTTCTGCTTAAGACATGAAAATCTACCTTAATCATGACCACTTATTCTTTGCGAGTATTTGGGGAAATCTCTCATAATGAGAATAAATGGAAACCCTCTCAGAACTTGACTTAAAATATAATTAAAATCAAACTTGTTTTTTTTTAAGACAGCATCTTATTATCAGCTGAGGTGTTTCCCTCATGATCTGGAAGTATTTTATAGGTCAGCACTCAGAAAATCTTGGCAAAGTTTGCAATTTGCCCACTGAATCTCTGTTTCTGGGGCTTGGCCATCAATCGCACTTTGAAGACTTGAGTGTCAGTGTCCACCTTGAGTTGGATTCTCATTTCTACAAGGCCCATTTATATACCCCTGGTATTTTAAGAGTGACAAAATAGCAGTACACCACAACCTCCACTAAAAGGGCTCACTTAACGCTGTCAGAATTGTCTCAGCACAGGAATCAAGACTATAGGTAGGAAACCAAGGTAAGAAAGATAAGCAGCTTGCTGAGAACCTCAGAAAAAATTTGAACTTGGGCAGGTCCAAGTAAATAAAATAAACCAAAGACTGTCCTGTGGCCTGGATAATTCTTGCAGCTGTCCATACAGCTAAGTTCTCCTCCCCAAAAGCACGATGACTACATCCAAATTGCCAGATGGGAATGGTCCCTGTGCTATGTCTCAAACCATGCCTGAGAACTCTCTGGGTGAGAAGTAGCCAGAAAAAACAGTGCCAGAGACCATGTGGACAACAACATGGACTAATGTATGCCAGCGCTCAGGCTTTTGACCTAGTTTAGGACCCAGCAGAGAGGCCGGAGTCTTCGGACTGTGTTCAGACCCAGCAACTCTCTTAATGTAAAACATAGCAAGCGACATCCATGCCGGTTTTTCAAAAGTGGAATGGTTACTTACAAATGAAGAGACATACGGTGGAAAACAAGGTCCCTGCCACAAACAGTGCCACCAGAAGCTTGACTGAAGTTGGCACTGGCTGCGCAAGATACCACAAGGATATCTGTGGAAGGGAGGAGGTGGCTTCCTTTCTGCCCTGTGACAGAGCCGTCGAGATCCTCAAGGATGGCTGAGTTAGGAAAGGGGAAGGACACTTGGAAAGGTGAGTTGATGAAGGTCAGACGTTCAGCTCTCACTGGAAACCCACCTGAAAGAAACAAGCAGCATTTCAGCAACAAAGACTGGTACCTCTTCAAGTAAGAGGCCTGAAGACGTCTCTGGCGAAAAAGAGATTAGCTTCGCTTCACCTTTGCTTTGGAAAAATGTCTGCTGAGTCAACAAGAAGGGGAGATTAAGCAAAATGAATAAACAGAGATGGTTGTAGGAATTCCCACCTGTCCAGCACCCTTTTGTGACGGGACTTGTGGTTAGACACTCCTCTGATCGAGGTGCTGCTCCTGGTCCTTGTTAGGTCAGTGACCCCAAATGCTTCTTCGCAAGTCCCACTGCCAAAAGTTATAGTCTCCAAAACAGTGATTTGTACAGATCCTTTCTGCCTCGTGTATAAGATAAATTCTTTAGAGATAAGGACTGCTTACGGTTGTGTGTAAATATACTCGTATGCATATGTACAGCACCTGGCACAATAAAGCCCTGGCTGAAAAGTGTGGCTGGAGGATCTCTTCATTACTGTAATGAAGACAGCTACAAAAAGGAGGAATATTTATGCAGGTTAAAGCACAGGGGGGGGTTCTGAACACAGTAATATTTCCAGAAGTGTCAGAAAATCATTGCCCCATGGAACATAACAAGTCAGCTTTGGAATAAGTGTTCATGCACTGCATTTGGTTACTATGTGACTATCATATTGTCTGTTGCAGCCTCTCTGAGTCAGATTTTACTATTCCTTCTGTCCTTTGATCTCACCTCCTGAAGTCTTTTTCTCTGTTATGTTATTGTAGGGCAGTATACGTTTATATATAAATATATTTAAGAGGTAATTGCAGTTGGAACATTCTTCAAAGAGCCTTTGAGTACCTTTTCAAAGCTCAAAAGGATACTTAGTTTACACATGTGATCTTAGGCAAATTCACCTAAGGTTTAGGCTGGCCTGAGGTAGGAGCTTGGCGAAATTCTGTGAGGATGTGTCATAGCTATTAAAGAAATCATTGCTCTTGAAATTTTACCTCCCAAAATGAAGAAGCAGTTAACAAGTCAGTGTATAAAAATGCCTTCCACTGAGAAAATGAAATCAGTGCAAAAATAAGGCTACTTTTGTCTCAAAATACATGTGCAGCATGTGGCTTCCACTAAATGATGAAGCTGTTTCTTAGGGAGATTGTCTGGAGAGAACCTGCAGCCTCAGACCTCTGGAGCAGAGCAGCTAAAGGCTCTGATTCAGCCTGCCAGCAGTGTCAGCAAAATGCACACACTAAAGAGGGTGAGTATTGTGGAGGACTGGTTGTTATGTGTATCACTACAATCCCAGCTCAGCGATTTTCTCAGTTCATCTGAGCTGCACACCATGCACAGCATTTACCTTGCATCTACATCTCATCATCTCATGCCCCACCTTCCTGCTATTATCCTTCTGTCCCAGCTGAGGAAGTGAAACAGAGAGAGTGGCACTTCTGGAAACCATTTAGTGCTGTGAAACCTAAGCAAAGCAGGTATGCAAATACCTCAAAACCTAGCTCTTGATGCAAACATAGTGACAAGATTACAGAAGCAAAGCTTGGGCCAGTACTCCTCATCCCTATACAGTGCTTTTCGAGGGATTCAACGGAAACATCTTTCAAGGGTTGTCTGTGGAAACTATGAACTCCTGAACATCTGAATCTGAAATGGGGGGAAGCCAAAGACTGTGGAAACCCTGCTAAATCAGAGTAAATCAGACTCACCCTGCCCTTGGTAACAGCCAGAACAAGTCCTGATTGCTGTGCAAGTGATCGCATCAAAGTTCCTGAAAGTTGTGTTGGAGATGAATAGTTGGTATCTTTTGGGAGTTTTTAGTCCTGCTGACATACAGGTCCCATCCTGCAATGAAGAAATGAAGAGCGCTGGGAAACATGTCACCACCTCAATCTCCAAGTCTAATGAGTCCGGGATGCAGCAACTGGCACACAGGGACATGATTGCACTCACACCCATGGTTGTGGGGCAATGTATGCTGTTTGATGGACAGATCTGAGCTATTGCTCTGCAAATTCTGACAAATAACATCTGTTTAACTCAGCATTTGCAGTACGTGATAGTATTACATTCAGGGCAGCGATTGCCTTGTTTGCTTTGTCCGGATTGCTGCATACTAGTTAAGGTTGGACATGTGAAGGGAAAGGAAATTGCACATTCCCTGGGAAGAAAGAATCCACCTGGAAGGCACAGTGAGCAGATTTGTTTAGGGCCCTTTTTATTTTACCTTGTCTTGACCAGCAGGCAGGAAATTTCCCTACTCCACAAAGATGATCATCCTAATTTACGTTCTAAGAAAAACCTGACTGCCAAGATCCAAAGCCCTTTTGTGTGATTGGGGATGGGGGGAAGCATTTAAGCTAGGCTCTTTTCAAAGCTCTGGTTGACTTCAGGGTCCATCACAATAACAAGAAGACAAGTGTATCAGTGAGAGACAGAAAAAAACATAGGATGTGAAAAAGAAGAGCAAAACCCACAGGTGATGGGAAACACAACGGACAAACCAGATTTTGTGGGGATTGTAGGCCATGGCACAGGGGAGGTGTACATCTCTCTGCCAATTTATCTTGGAGACAGGCCGGGAAGAAGGATGTACTCAGAGCTAGTAGGTAGCCTGGAGGGGAAAAGGCTGGCAGGAATGCGTGATGCTATTTCTGAGGCCAATAAACACTTTTGTAGGACAACTCTCAAAAGCCATAGTAGGGAATCAATCAAGAAATCCACCCTCTGTGAAAACATCCTCCTTAATTGAAAATGTAGAAGGAAGTGGACTTTTATAGTTTATCACTTCAAAGAGATGGTACTATCTTTGGTCTCATTAAGAGACAGCAGCTCCATGACCTTTCTTACTCCAAGGCCAAAACACCCTGGGGTAATGGTCCTGGTCCTTGTGCATCTTCTTCCAAGTCACTGCTAAGCAGAAATCCCCGGCTTCTGGTAACATCTCAGAAAGACTCTATTGTTTTTTTGCTTACACTTGCCCGTTCTTCCACACCACTCTTATTTCTGTAAATTTTTTTTTAGTTAATTTATTTTATTTAAATAAATAGTAAATAGAGGAAGGGTGTGAGGTGATAATTCCTCCCTAGTGTGTGTCATCTGTCTCAGACCTCCTGCTTTTTCAGGAAGAAATGCTTTTCCTCAACTGGCTCCACAAAGGCAATGAGTTGCTTTATGAAAGTATGGAAGAGGTTTGCTGAATGTTTAGGAAACTAATGAAAGTCTTTCCCTTGGCTTTTACTGGCCCTGGATCTAGCCTTGCCACTAATGTTTTAATTGATCAAAGCCCAAATTTTTAAATGCCCTGATAGTTCCAGAAAACAATCTTGTTTTAAAGCACCTCTTTCAAAAACTGGAAGAGCTAGCAGAGAGGAATATCCAAGGTTCCCATTAAATTAATGTCATAAAGTTTTAATTGATATTAAAGAGACATCATTATTAAAGGGAGAATTACATAAATTAAGATGTAAATTATGACAAGGAGGCTCTTATCATGAGATAATCAAAGATAATCACCCCCCTGGGGTACTGCAAGAAACAAGGCACAGCTGAGCGCCTCTAAATCTCTTAACAAGTACAACATCAGAGTCCTTCCATGGATCCTGCAATGCAAAAACAAAGACATCCACCCTTTGGTGCCCAAGAGAAATTCATTGTGTCTTTGGGATGCTGCAAGGTTGGACTGGTGAGGCCAGGATTATATCTGAGCTACATACTTCCAATAGATCCACTACAGAGGCTTCTTTCTGTGAGTTTCTAAAGAAAACTCATTTAAAACTCTTTTTCTGCCAGTCAGAGAGAAAATTAATTTCATAAACAACAATAGAAAACTGAGCAGGGCAAAAAAGCCCTCAAAATCATGAACAAGCAGCTGTGGCCAGCTGTAACTAAAATTCCATTATTATCCATGTTATTAATCTGTTAACAACCTGGTAGCCCCCAAAGGACTTTGACCAGCTGCCTAAAGAAATAATGGAAGAAGATCATATTTACTGCATAAATAAAAATATTACATTTTGACAGCATTTTTCATTCTTGAGTAAGTAAGTAGCAGTCTGTGTTCAAGGTGGACCAATGATACTATGAGAGAGCAGAGGAAACCAAAATGTTAACTAGGATAGAAATCAAATCTGTTGTACCCCCTTATTATTCTCAAATCAGTAAACTAAACCCAGTTGTGTATGGTTAGTTAGTGTCTGTTTATTACAGACAGCAAAAGGTATATAGGAATTTATGTTAGAAAAGATTTTTTAAACAACAATTATGATTTCTCTCAAAATTTCAGGTTCTGTGAAATTCCAAGGGTTTTCTGAGACCATGTCAATCTTGGAAAAAACATGAGTAGGGAAAAAATTAACACTTATCTTACTAAAATCCTTCAGCTCGTAAGTTGAACAGAAATGTGATTTTGTTTTTAATTTTGAATTTTGTTTTATAAAGAATATACATGAATATGAATTATAATATAACATCTTCCAATAGTTCCAAATTAAAATAGAAAAATCAGAGTCCTTGTTTGAAATTTGTTCAAAAAAATCTTCAAAACTTCTATACTGAAACAAAAAGACATATGGGAAAAATGCTGAATTTTCCTGCAGAATGTAATCTCCACTTTCTCATCAGCTAGTATGAATGGAGCACCTGAAAAATGATGCAGGATCTAGCTGATCAAATGCTATTTCTCTTCTGCTGCTGCAAGCAGAAGCGACAAAATCCTCCGTTCCAGCAGGCTGGGAGAGCAGTACTGATGCTCCAAGTTTCTCTGCTTGATCACCAAATCAATGTCCCTTGCAGGTGCTGCTGCTAAAGGCATCATCTTTCCAAGGCATGGAAGACAGCTAGAGGACTAAGCAAACAGATCAGTGCCCAAACCTCATCCTGAAGCTGTGTTTATCTTTACATACAATCTATTTAAAATCTAAGTTTCACCAAGGCTGCCATGGTGCAGGGGCTGTTCTTCAGGTTGCTTTCTTGTTTCTCTAAATTCCTGTTTGAAGGGTTGCTGTGTAACTCAAGAGACATTGAAATAATTCCTGCAGTACTTACCTTTTGCCCAATGTGTCCAATTAAAATGCTATCAGATACAGAAGTGTTTCCCAGGCTTTCTATGATGTCAATGCCAAAGTCTTTGCAAGCATAAATCCGGAAATGTTTGAGTTCAAGATTGCTGCTTCTAAAAATCTATACAAAAGCATAATACAGGAATGATGATAAATTAAAAAAAAAAGATTATAACTCTGCTTTCTTTCTTTACAATACAAAGGGGAAGTGCAAAAACATACAAGTGTTAAATGTAGATTTAGTATCTGAGAGTCTCCCCTTAATGTCTGGTTTGTGCTTTCAATTAATAATACAAAAATCTTTACATTCTGTTAACTTATTTTCATGTTAAAAAAAAAAAAAGAATAGTATGAAATAGAATCAATAATAGACAGGGTAAAAGTGCTCTAAATTTTGGGGGGGGGGGTTATTACTGGAAAAAATGTTAGGGTAAAGAAGTTAATGTTTGTGGCAGAAAGATGCCTTGAAAATAACCAGAGGTATTTCTTACAATTACCTAACAACAAGAAGATTGTTCCTAGAGGGAGCCCATGGAAAGAAGCAGAATAAACTTAGTTATTAATGTATGCTAGGTCAGTAACATACAAAGAAATTATGAGTTAGGCAGAGAAAACCACAAAAACAAAACTGCAAAACATCCTTTTGTTTTATTTCTTTTCATACAAATAAGCTTTTCCAGAAAGAGAATGCACGAGTCTGAAAAAACACAGTAAAAAATTGGACACCTTCAAAGGAAAAGCCATAGGATGGGTTAGACTAGAAAACATGCCTTACAGAGAAATACATCCAATCTGTTCAGGTCATCAGACTGGGTTTTAAGATCATAGCCTGTAAGCACTGGTATGGGAAGAAAGCGTAAGATAATAAAGGGTGGTGTGGGTTTTTTAATCAGATTAAGTAATAATGTGCTACAATAGCTGGAAAGTGAAGCTAGACAAATTCAAACAAAAAAAGTGCACATTTTTAACAAGGATGAAACAATTCCCAAGGAAACCACTAACCCTATGAAGGTAACAGACCCTCTACCAACTTCAATCTTTACGAATAGCTCAGATGCACTAGGAGGACTTTTTTTGGCTGCATGATCTAGTGGAAGGTGTCCCTGCCCATGGCAGAGGGGTTGGAACTAGATGATCTTTAAAGTCCCTTCCCACCCAAACCATTCTATGATTCTACAATTATAGTGGCAGACATAGGCTAGGTGATTACAGAGGACACCAGCTATTGATGGAAGTAGCACTGATTCTGCCTTGAAGCAGTAAGAAGAGTTCACACAAATTGCGTTTCTGGGTTTATCACCAAAATAGGAGCCTCCATCTGAGAGACATGGACATACAGGTACAAGAGCTTTTACTGTAACTCTGGCCTATTTGCAGACTTCAGAGATGAAATCAGTGTAGAGGTGATGTACTTGTAAAGATCCTTAGCACCACAGAGGTCAGTCAGGACGAACGTACCTGTGCTCCACCTTGGCTGCTCCAAGCTGTAAAGTTGTTGAACTGCACAGGTCTGTTTGGGCTGTCTGGCAAATATTCTGGGTGCACCAGCAACCCATACCTGTTTAAGAAAGCAGGTAAAGGAGACTGTTTCTTTACAGTGCATGTATTCATGAGCATGTTTTCCTACTCATCATCTTGATATTTAAAATTTTAAATCTATAACACTTCTCTGCATCATACCTTATCATTTAATCCAAAATAAAAAACTGGTGGTTAGCAATAATTATTTTAAGCATCTGATCATGCTGGAGAGCATCCTTAAAATTTCTTTTCAAGTATTTTCAGAATTAGCCATGCCAGGGCTAACAACCAGCGTGCAGTACCACTGACAGGTGCTCTGCAAAACACCCCCACCATGCTCATGAGCTTTCAACCAGTGTTGGCTTCAGATGAGCCCGACATGAATCTGGACAGATAAGGATTTTCTAGCTCTTGGATTCAGCCAACTTGGAGTACACTCCAAGTGCAAGGGCTCCTGAATGCAGTCCTTGGATTGACCTTCTCAGAGATTTTAAATCCAGATTAATATGCAGATTTCCTCAAAATTCAGGTGACTCCATCCACTGACTTTTAGCACAATATCATTTTTTTACTATCGTTTCTGGTTTAGGGAAGTACAGGCAAAAATTCTTGTGAATAGCCATTCCTGGATGCTACAGGAATAACTGTTATATGTAATGTCTGACACACTTACAGCACGTTTTATCCCATTGGGCTTGCAAAGTGTTTAGTCTCCATTTCAATCTACTTAATCAGAGGCCAAACTCTAAGGGTTGAACATTCATGCTGCTATGGCATAAGGCATCTGGAGGTAAGAAATGCCACTCCAGGTTGTCTCAGCCAGCATCATGTCTCTAATGGTGGCCTGCAGGAGGTGTTAAAGGAGGAGTGTAAGAAAGAAATCACCTATCTGTTCTCCTGCATGCCACCGTCTTCTTCTCAAAATGCCTAGTATACTTAAAAATGAGCTTTCAATTCAACACAAGTGCATGCTTCAGTGCTTTGCTGTTAAATGGTTGATGAGGAAATGTGTTAAATGTGGCACCTTAAACTACATCAGGATCATTTAAACAAGGGAGTAAAGTAGAGGAGCTTGTTACCAGCACAGGCAAATGATGCAAGTTAACAAATTGGGCTTGTGAATTAAGAGGAAGGACCATATTGAAGCTACTAAGGAAACCATTTGCAATCAGGCATTGAAAATCAGCCCCAACCACATCACTGTCAAACACTGATTCTGCTCTGCTGTGGAGAGCTCTGCTTACAAGAGAGGAAGCCCTTAAAAGTGTGGAAAATAATAAAAAAAAAAAAGTCTGAAGGGAGGGGAAAAGCCTTTTCTGCTCATCACTGCAGTTATAGTTAGCACTAACATGCACAGAATGAAAATCTCCTCAACCAAAAATCCCCAAGTACCTTGTGCAGGAGTGAGCTATGTTCTCACTGAAGGACAGGAGAGGCATTTTGGATGGTCCCTCAGGGGAGAGATGAAAGAAATAGCCGTACCCAGCAGCACACACTGTGTTACCCTGCAGAGAAGCATATGTGACTGTGAAGAAAAGACTACCACAGATTTCTGGAAGTTAAAATAAACTTAAGAAAAACCCAAATTAAAATCCCAGCTGAGGTCCATTCAAATTCTGGTAAGTCTGGCTGGCAGAAGCTGGTACCTTGTTTCTGTGTCCTCAATCTTGTCCTGTTTTCATTCTATCTTTGGGCCAGTCTTAAAAAAAAACCTGTTCTCAAGCCAGGCAACAAGTGTTGGCCAAGCAATAGAAACAAATGACAGAATTGCAGTAATTCTTCAAAATGTAGGTAAGAGAAAAGGTGTGTGGAAAACTCCTTACCCCTATAAAATCCTTTCTAAGCAGGAAGACAGTGCCATGAAAGAAAAGCAAATTGCAAACTGCTCAGTTTATCGATTTACTTCTCAATCCATACCTTTCTGATACCTCCCAAAGCGAATACAGGAAAAGGAAACAACATTGGTGCAAAAAAGCGAGACCCACTAAAAGTCAAGAGAAAACAGAGAATTGCATCTTCAGGATATGTCAGTGGCTGAACAGCTAAACTTACTCAGACCTGTGGTAAATTACTTGCTTTGAGTTGTTTTTAACAGGGTAAGTGAATAACCATGGGAAGATGCGTTGTAAGTTATTGTCACTTAATATCTCTTAATGAAGAAATTATGGAGTTGCATTCTTTGTATTATTGCAAGAGGTGAAAAGTAAGTGAGCCTTAAATTAGGCGTTTAGTACTTACAGAGTCTAGCAAGTGGGTTATGTGGATTATATACAGTGGGTTAGGAGCCTTTCTACTCTAGGGAAAAAAACCTGCTCGTAACTGCTTCATTTAGACAGCAGCCAAACCTAGTTGGTTTTGGATGGTGTCCATATAGCAGCTAACGTGTGCATCTGGGCATGATCCCTCTCACCTACCTTAGATGCATACAAATTTGATGCTGAAGTCCAGGCTGATAAAGCTAGGCTCCTTTTCCAGGAAAAAAATAAGGCATAGGCATGTCCAGAGGGCAATTCTTCTGGTCTATTCTTAGATAAGATTAATTGCTCTCTGGAGGTATCTAGTTCTCTAAGGGAGTCTAAGATGAGCTTTACTGCAGCTGTAGGAAGAAGGACTGACACCCACCACTACCGTTCATTGGTCACCGGACAGTGTTAAAACACTAATGACTTTTTGGTCCCTGATGGTCCAAATCAAAGCCAAGCCTGATGACCTAGAGGTGAAAGCCTCCATAGGGCAATTACTTTCTTCTGACCCATCCAAGTGTGTTCCCCGCAGTTGTGATCTCTGACATCTGTCAAGCACCAAAGAAGTATCAATACCCAAAGCACTGCTTTCTCTATCCCCTGGTAAAACTACTGCTTTTTCCAAAAGTGCAGCCACAGACCCTTTTCCTTTAACAAAATACTTCTGCAGTCCGGTCACATTATTTCCAGGATCTTTTACTTGCGACTCCAATCATGCGTTCTACAGATGATTCATAAGGAAAAAACCTGCATATTTATTCAGCCAGCTAGTGGCTGGAGGGCAGGGGTTTTAGGCAAGCAGGGAATTTTGTGTGGAAATCAATTCTTTGTGGAAGTCAGTATATTATGAATGTCCGTGCAACCAAAATTCCAGAGAGAAATTACCTCCCTGAGCATGCCAAATACCTGGAGGTATGCATTGCAAGTCAGTAAAATAAAGTGGCTGACGTTTTAAGTGTCTCTTAAGCGTACAACACGGATAATGTAAATATTTCATGAATTTCTTTTAGATAACCAGGGCTCAAACTGTTGACCTTAAAGATGACATTAAAGCTCTGGAAAGTGTGCCCAGCACAGCTCCCCCAGTTTCAGAACCCGGCAGGATGCAAGGAGTACCCCCAATGGGTCCACTTCAATGTGCACTCACCTTGCAGAAGGTTTTAGAAAAGATCTCAGTAGGGATGAAATGATGAGAAATAATCAATGCCAAACAGATGCAGCCTCACCTCTTTGGTACTGTGGAGAATGGCTGGGTTGGGTGATACTGGGAAACAAATTCATTTATCAACAGCATGACCATCAGTCACTCCTCTGACATGGAAACACTGGCTGATCTCCACCCCGCTCATTCATTTAAGCTGTTTACCAGTCCTCAACACCATGGCAAGAAAGGAAAGGGAGGATGCTTGTTGAATTTCTTAAACCCAGTCTGGACGTTATGCATAAGCACTGCATGCTCGCTCTGGGATTTAAGGGCATTGAGTCTTTATAAATAGCAAGTTACTACAAAAGGTCAAAGATCCACTGGGCCAAGAGAACCAAGAGAAGAAGATAAGAAACTACTCTTTTTTTTTTTTTTTTCCCCCTTTTTTTTTCCCCCTGCACACAAAAATAAAACCAAGGATGTAGGGCATGCACTTTAGTGACAAAAGAGCCAACATCAAAGAGGGGCATCTTCAGTTCCTCATGCTGATAGCATTTAAAAGGCACAAAACCAGCCTGCTAGTGAAATTGTCTTATGACACTGAGAAGTGATAACCAGGACTTCCATATTTTATTTAAAAAAAAAAAAATACCAACCTTGCTATAATCATTTTGCCCTTATACTGTATGAGTATAAAATTTTATCTAACACCCTGATTCACAAATGCACTTAAGAGCTTAAGTCAAATGGAAACCAGTGGGAATTGGGTCTCCGAATGTCTTTGTAGTCTCAGGTTTGAGTGACTGCTGTGTCCCAATTTCAACACCGTTTAGGAGACCACTGATTTTCAAGGAAATTTAAGCTCTTCAGTCACCGATGCAAATTTAGGGCTCCCAAGTAAATTGAGTAGTTATGAAAATATTATTGCAGAGCTCACTGTGGAAAGCTTAACCCATCATGCACAGAAGAGGTAACACAGTCTGGACCTAGAGCTGTAATCCTTGCCTTAAAGATTGCAGCCTGTAAGTTTAAAACCAGTAATTGAAAGATGGCAATCTGAAAACACACAAAAAAAAAAAACCAAGCAGAAAACCCAGCAATGACCTAACATTAAAATCTAGAGGGGGAAATGTCTATTCTGTGTCATGGCTTGGAAACCAAGCAGTAGGAAGATGAGCCTTTCCCATTACACTCTTCAAACCTTCCTATTGCATTAAGATTATAAATAACGAAAAAGCAATACCCCGTTCCTGAACAATTTGACCAAATCAAAGGCGCTGAAACCCTGTAACATCGTAATTTTGGTGCTGGACCAGCACCCCTTGTATTTACTCATTATTATCGTGCTAAGAAAAAGTCCACAAGACACAGGTGTTTTGCTTGGCAGAAATATGACTTTTTCTCGTAATATCCATGTCCTTTCATGTCTTCTGCTGAGCACTGCTCGGTACTGTAGAACAGTAAGTGCAGCTAATAATAGTTTTAAGCTAGACAACTTCTTCATATTTTCCTTTTGCTGCTGCAACGCCTCAAATAGCTCACTCCAAGAGACTGCTGGCAACAAGGTTCATCAGCAACCCTTCAAGGGCCATCTGCTATTCTGCCTTGAGTAGCACACCTCTGGAGAGCAGACTTAACCCTGATGTTTGGGTACACAGCCACAGACACAGCTTTGGGCATGTCTATGAAGACACGTGAACCGAGCGAGCTAAACAAATGTGCTGAAAGCCTACCACAGTCAGTTCACACGTACCCGTAGAGATAATTGCAGCAAACCTTTTCAAAAGCTGAGCCACTGGCGATTGAGTAGACAGCTCCAGGGTAAGTCAGTGCATGATAGTACAAAACTCTGTGTTTAGTGGAGCTGAAATTCATGTGATTCTGCCTAGTTGTTGTATTTTTAACCATATTTGATGGTCTTAAAAATGATAAATATGCCCTTGAGGGAATTGCAGAAAAGTCCTCTCCTTCTTCCTAAGTACTATTGTCTTCATACTAACATAGGAAATGTGTTGGTCTCTTTTTCACCTTCAAATTTAGGTGCAATTCTTTCCTCTTAGAACAGAAGCCCAGGGGGTGACTAGGTCTTCACATACAGTTAATAATTGGTTTGGTTTCTGTGGGTTAGCAATAGAACAGATTAGGATTTTTTTTTTTTTTTTTTTTTTTTTTTGAGGAATATGTACTTTTGTCACAACTGAAACTGTGGTAAGAAAGGTCAGTTTCAATGAAATTCCAGACTTAAAATAGTTGAGAAGGAAAAATGATTTGAAATCACGGAAAATCATATTTTTCCCCCATGAAACATATAAGAGTGACTCTTTATTCTGAAATGTAAGTGACTTGAATAAGACAAAAAAAGTATGAACTAAAAGAAAGCATCAGAGAATTAGTGAACAAAAAGATTTTTACAGAGCTCAACTTTTTGATGTGAGGGTTGTTATTCTGTTAGCTTTTTAAGAGTTCAATGTTTCATCACTATTTAGAATAGAGAAGCTTCTTTTTTTTTAAATCAATGTCATTTTCATAGGACTGGGAAAACATTCTCTTTCTCAGCCTGGAATGCAAATCTTGGACTGTACATAAGTTGTCATTTTAAAGCCAGACAGAGGTGCATTTGATACTGCTGAATTTTAGTGTGTCATCCATCCATTAAAACCGAGATTTATTTTTTTTATAATGACAGAAGTAGGAAAAAATTCTAGAGAAGCTGAGCCTAAACTTTTTTCCAGTTTTTATGAATCCATGAGTATTCGAAAATAAAACAACTTTTTCAAGTATCCCAGGATGAAGGATCTCACTGCAATATTTCATTCCACTCAAGTGCAGTAAAATTTTCAGTAGTAAATTTGCCCATTAATATAATTTATTTTGTAATATGCACTTGTTTTAATATCCTATCACAAGCACACTTTCTGACAGCTCAGCCAAGAAGCAAATGCTGTGTATATGATCTCCCAGATAAATGAAGCTCCATATCTTTCTGAAAGGAAATGTTATGTTTTATACCTGAACTTCTCACCTTGATGTGATTGTCAGGAGCCGTGACGTAGATCCCTGCTGGTGACAGTGTCTCAATGTTGGATAAACCATCTGTTCCAGAAAGGCCAGTCACTATGTTGTTACTTACTCTGTTCCCCTCTTCCAGTCCCTCTCCTTTAAAAAAAAAAAAAAAAAAAAAAAAAAAAAAAAACAAAAAAAAGAGAGAAAAAAAGATAGAAAGAAAGAAAAAAATGAAAAAAAAAAGAAACAGAAATGTAAATATAGTTGGAAACCCTCCATTATGCAAGTCACAGAACTTGCTGGGTTTTGCCCTGCCTGCTTTGCTGGCATGGCCCACCTGGGAATTAGCTTTCCCTGCTAACTGTCCCTGGCTAAATCACTGTTTGAAAAGCACTTAGAAAGCTGTGTTTAACACACAGAAGGCAGCTGTGAGGTGGTCAAAGACTGACATGACTACTCAACACAGTGGTGTACAGCATGGAGACGGAAAGGCTGTGTCCTTCAGAAATGTCAGGAGACCACAAGCATGATCTGATCAACATTGTAAATATGATAAAAAGCAGTTTCTGCCACAAAGAGCTTACACTCTAATGAGATAAAAACAATCAGGGAAAGGAATACTACAATACATCCTCTACAAAGAGGCAATAGAGACCATGATTCTGCAATTCAATATGAACAAGGCCCTGTATCAGGTGTTATACATTAATATAACACCAGCCATACTGTACTCCAGGTTTATGGAGCAAATGAATAAAGGAAATATTGTAAAGAAAATATACAGTTGGGAAAAGAGAGACTCAGTGGGGATGTGGCTCACCCATGCACACATAGCCATGCTTCTGGCAGTACTAGAATTCAAAGTTGTATCTATCTCTTCTGTCTCCATCCACTGCCCTACTTACATGTAAGATAATTTCTAAATAGACTTAAAAACACCTGGTGCAGCTCTGCACAAAAGTGGGGCGTTTGCCCCCATAAGCAATGAAGTATGAGAAGAAAAAGGGAAAATCAATCAAAAAATTGATCACACAACTCAGAATCATGGGGTGCCCCATATCTAGCAACAGGATTGAATTAGGAATTAAAAAAAAAAAAAAAAAGAAATATCCTTTTGAAGTACACCATGAAGAAATGTGCCATCCAACAGCAAAAAGTGGACAGCTGCATACAGGTCAAGCCCGAATAAGGACACATCATATGTCCTCCTGCTCTGGCGTTTTGGAAGCAGAATACAAAGTGGATCATCCCTGTTTGGCCCACATCAGGAGCAAATTAAATCTATTTAGTTTTGTTTATCAAACATAAACGATTATCTTCAACTATACCTGCTCAAGTTCTATTCCAAATACAGATCCTTTCCACAATTATCATTACCCCAAATATAAGCCACTTGCCAGGAAAACCTATGTATTTTTGTTCAGGAGATGGCAGCAATTATTTCTAGCCTTCCTCTTAGTCTTTTGAGCCTTTCTCCATTTTTGGAACAAGATTCGTTTAGGAAATATTTCCTTTCCAGGCTGTATTTACTACAAACAATGCCACTACCAGAGCACAAACAGGATCCTAAAGCAGTCCTTTTGACAGCCATTTAGGTTTCCGAGGTGGCATAAGAGGTCTTGGCTTCCAAGATGAGACCTGGTGTGTCAATTAATTTTAAGCCCAGAGCGACTTTTTATGACTGTCTTGCAAACCCCCTGAAAATAAGGGGTTTAGATGAAATCACTGAGGGAGTCCAATTCTAGAGCTGCAAATAGCCAGCTATAATAAATATTCCTTCACAGGCAACAAAATGATATATAAATTCATCCATCAGACCCTCTGGAGCTGCTGACAGTGAAGCCATTAAAGACATCTTGGGGATAAGGTGTATTCAGGCTGAAACTTCAGTGGAAACATTCAGCCTCAGCACAGAGTCCTTTAACTCAGACACATGTCCTAGCACAAGTGAGCCGAGGTATGCCAGCAGGTTGGAGATCTTGTTCTGCTTCCCCACGGCCTCAAGGCCTCTGTGCATCACCTTGGGCAAGCCGCTGCATCTCTCTGAGCCACCTCTCTTCCTCTGCAAGATGTGTACAATCACTCTCATTTTATAGTCTCTTCCATTTAAATCGTAATCTATCACTTCTCATTATGTTTATATACAGGACCTAGCATAGGGACTCGCTGTGTGTGTGGAACTGCAGGATCAGGACTGATGGCTTTTTTTTCCCCCTCTGTTTATCTTAAAATTGGTCATTTTTATCTCATCTCTGATGGAAAACAAAAATCAAGCTCTATCTTTAGGTACTCAGGCAACATGAGATCCCAGCAGAAGATGCTGCAAGTCAGTCTCCTGATGGTTAGTTAGGAGAAATATTTTGTTGTTTAACATTTTTGTTGCTCCAAGCTCCAATTTATTTAAGTGCTAAATCCTCTGCTTAACTTTTAACATATGTTTTCACTCCATTATCTTCGATGTCAAATGACTGAAGTGAAAGGTAAGTATGCTCCTAAATGCCTCGCTGAACTGGGGTCTTGAATATTGCATAATGGTCCTCTTCCAAAGACAGATAAATCAATGCCCTAAAAAAAAATTAAATCTCCTTCCACTTGTACATTGCAAAAGAAAGGATCCAGATCAAGTGAAGACTGACCTGAACAAACAGAGAGTGTATGGTCAAATGGAAATAGCTGCTAGGAGTTGCATGTGGAATTGTGGGAGCTTTATTCCAGATTCACCGATACCAGAAAACGCAGAAGATGTGATTAATATTCTCAGGGTACAGTTAAGGATCTGCCGTTCTGTCCTCCAAAGACATTTTCATGCAGATGATAATCAGCACGTTGTTGTTACATGTAGGATAAGTATTTTCCTACTTCACTTACCCAGTAGAAGCCCATGGCCTGAAATGTTGTAGAAAATATTACTGTCCACACTAAGGTTTGAGATCCCGGTCAGATGGAGTCCTTGGCCAAAGGAGTCCAAAACACAACAGCTATGTATGTAAGAGCCTGGAAAGAAATGAGTGCTGTCAGCAAAAAGCACACTGAAGCCTGAAGGTTGGGAGAGTTTTTTATTAGCTCCTCATCATTTGATGTTGTGCAATTAATCCTTTTGGCTCTCGTGAGACTGCTCAGTTGCAGCTGCCTACCCTTGCTCACCTGGCAGATCTTTGCCAACAGGAACATTTCAGAAGGGCAGCGAGGACAGGGTAGGTATCTTCTACACCTTGTCTAGCCAGGTGTGGTGACCTGCCCACCGTACTCCAGCATCATGGCTAGTGCTGCCTTCTCTCACCAGATCATCACTCAGTGATGAAGATGGCATTGGGAAGGCAGAAGTGTGAGTTAGCTGGAGGGGAAAGTCCCATCCAGTACTCTTAAACCATTATTCGAGCCCACCTAACTTGCTCCCCAGTCTTCAGAGATCTCATTGCCACTTCCACAGAGACAAATTTTGCACTTACCAGTGACAAAGCCAAAAGAACTTACTATTTTCTTTAATTTTCAGGTAAAAGAATTAAATTTTGACCTATGATACCAAACAGCCTTGAGCCACCTCTGGGCTCCCTCACAGTATATTAGCGCTTTCATTTCCAGAGCTAGAAGTAGCATGCCAACTCAGAGGTGTGGCATAAAAATGAAATACTATTTTAGGAAGAAGCTGCCCAGAGATGCAAAGGAACTGAAGCAACTTAAAGTACTCCATCACGTTTCACTTGGGATTAGGCTACAGGTGACGTTTTCTGACATTTACGAATCCAATTTGTCAACTGACTTGAGGGCTTAGAAGGCTTTTGAGGATATCTGCCCCAGCTTTGGGTAGAAAAAAGTGGACATTTGAGATCATTCCATCCCACCTCCAGTGCAGCCATCTCACCTGCCATCTGTGCGTTGCCAGCAACAGTCAGGGCACTGCAGCGCTGCCGAAATACTTGACCCATGTGGCGGAACTGGACCCCCTCCATCCAGAGCCGACTCGCTTCTCCCTGGAAGGCCTCCACAATCACGACAGCCCCCAGGTCCCGAGACCCCAGCTGCCTCTCACTTCGCTCGTACAGACACCTGGAGCTACCTAGAATACAACCCGACGAGAGCTGTCAGCATTACTTCTCCATGGTGACCATGGGATGTGCTGAGTGCCCCAAGCAACATCGTGAGACCCACCACATCGACCGCATCGCCAGCAGTGATCTTAAACATGGGCCCAAAGACAAATAGCCACAGCATATTTAATACTCCCTCTAAATACTCTCATGTTTCCTTCCCTAAGAGTCTGGACATTTTTTGAGGAACATATATTAAAACCAGCAGGAAGCTCTGGTAGTTTTATGCCTTGGAAAGTTTCTTGTATTCAATTTTCAATAGTCCTATGCGTGGGGAAGATGGATTTGACATTGATTTACCTTGGGTGAGGTTCTTGAAAAGGAGATTGGGCACGGATGTACTGAACTAAACTGAAGTGAGAACATTTTGAAAATTCTTTAAAACTCTTGCTCTCCCCACTGTCCCTGCAGATGGGCGAGGAACTCTTACTACCCACAGTCTGAAGACAAGGGAAGTAAATCGTAGGGCTGGAGAAGGAATCGAGATTCCTGAAAGGCATCCTTCCACGGGTCTCTGCTTAGGCTATTTTGGTGCAAGGGGATTCAGGCTACGGATGTGCAACTTGGGTTTGTTCATTGGAGGTGCAGAGGGGATTTCAAATTCTGGCACTGCCTGCTTATGCTCAGTAATGCTCATTTTTCTTTTAAAGAAGGTAAATTAACCACAGAAAACACTGCCCACTCATCTTCTGGTGACTCCTCTGAGAAATCCTCCTATCCTTTAACTCAAATAAAAACCTCAAATGGTTAGCACATTTCAGAGACTATATTTATGAGTTCCACAGAAAATGGACCATAAATCTATGAGTAATATAAGCAGTTGGCTGCTGGATTTCAAATGGAGTCTTGTGTCACAGTCTGAAAGCCCAAGGCATTTTATTTTTAAAGGAAACCTTACAACTGGGTTGCCAGATAACCTAACTCTCCTCAAATTATAATAACTGTGTCTGATTCTGCTTCCTCATCAGCTGGTGTAAATCAGGAAGCCACCTGTAAAACTTCATGGTCTTCCATACAAATAAAACTAAAGGAGAACCAAGATACCTAGTATTGTTTCACCAGTGTTACTATATGCTACAAGAAACCATCACCTGTTTTTTTCCCTTGATATCCCTAAACACCGAACAACATCTCAATATTTTACACTAAAGAGTACAAACAGCATTGGGCTGTTTTGTTTTCACTTCTTCTTAAAGTGACTAAATAGTAAACACAATTAAAAATTTAATATATTATGTACACTGAAACATGTTTTCAGAAGATACTTTCTTTTTTACACCCTTAGGCTCAGGCAAAACTAAAGGGTCTTTCCCAAGATGACTTGAAACAACAATGTGAAAATAATACATTGGAGATATTACAATGAAATGCAGTTCAGCTCCCAAGACTTCACACTTCAATGTCAAACAATGTTTGGAAAGATAAACTCACTTTCCTGGTGCTGGTATGTCTCAAAGTTACCCTATTAAGAAAGATTTCTAATACACAGTGATACAACAATGTGATTTTGATGGAGCAATTTTCCTCCTCAGCACATTTCTGTGAAAAAAAGACCTCCTCACCTCGTGTAACACCTGCTTTGGCACACTGTCTGAGGTGTGACATCCTCTCCACTGTGATATTTCCTTGAACAACAACCCTTCTGCTAATCAGGGCCACCACAGCACTCAGAGACAGACTTTGGCCATTCACCCATCCCTCTCCAATGCTGTGGGAGTACCTAGGGAAAGACAAAAAAGGCACAAACACATCTGCACCTGCCAGATGGCAAGAATGATGTTTACCCTCAGCTTATGACTCCAACTGCCCAAATCCAGAGCTGGGTTCACTCCTTACCACAGACAGTGGCATATCCAGCATACCTATGTATATTGGCTAGATATATTGTTCCTTGGCTGATGCTTATTTTCATCCTTCTGTCTCTCAAGCTCAAAAATTTTCCTTAGATTGTGTATGCTTACACCAAAATATTTCAGTCTTTGAATTTCCTTCATCTTCCCAAAACATATTTTGGTGAAAAACATCAGCACTTTCTTCCTCAAGCCCCAAATATTGTTGAAAATGATACCATTAATCTTCCTGGGCACTGGATTTGGGTTGCCTCCCAAATAGCTAACATGTTTCAACACTGGGGCTCCAGGTGATGATGATAAGGAGCACAGTTTTTCCAAGATCTACATGTGCAGAAGACGAAGAGATCATAAGGCTCACTGAAAACACAAAAGCAGTATTTCCAAACTGAAGTAATTTACTTTGAGTGTGTTGTTAATCATCTTATGTAAATCAGTCAAGAAGAGAGGATTTTTTTATTTTTTTTTTAACAGAAGTCAGACACTTTTTGTGAAACAACTCCAGCTTCTGAAGAAATTAACAATGCTGGAAAATCTTTGTCAGCCCTATGCTACTGGACTGTACTGGCCATCGGTGTTTTCTGCTTCAAAGGTTTTCTGAGTTCATGGTTATGATACAAAATTTAAACATAGTCAGAAACATTCAGGACTGAACGTCCACTAGCTTTAGGGAGAGCGAGGAACCGAAATATCTCTGACCACTTTTATTAAAGGGATTTATATAGTTATTATGTCCCACAGGAAACTGCAAATCCTCACCTTGACGAAATTTTCCCCTAGTTTAGCTCTCTGCTATAGAAATCCCCTTGGCCTTTGAAAGTGTACCTGAGCGGTGATCTAAGGTACAGCTCTGTGTTGTTCACAGACTCGATAACAGCCACTTCTTCTTGCTGCTGTGCATCTCCAAGGCCCGTCCTTCCCACCATGATTTCATCACCGGGTTGCCAGTCAACAGGATCCTGAAGCACTAGTAGTCTATCATTAGCATGAGCTGATGATTTCAAGTGTGTGAAAGCTGCTTTGGGCATCCAGCCTGGGAGGAAAAAAAAAAAGGCAAGTCAATCAACATAAAAAAAACAGGAGCTGCATGCTTAGAAAACACTGCCTCACTGGGATGATCCCACAGTCATTCATTTCTTTTTGATGCTGTGTAGGAGAGACAGGATTAACGCTACAAAATAGGATTTGTGCACATCTGCTTGGATCAGAAATGCAGCGCTTTCCAAACAACATCTTCATTTCATATCTTTTGTCTTTATTGCTCCCAAAAAGCTGAAAAAACATGCTGGAAAGAAGTTTACTCAACAGGCAGTGGGAGCTGAGGTTCAGTTTCCTTCCTCCAAAGTGGCTTCTCTATATGAGAAACTTTCTTTTTAAGCACCCTTTATAACCGAGGGAGACAAGCAGTCTCTACAGGGACCATTCTCCTTTTCTGAATGCAAAGAGCACTTTGAATTATCAGATACACCAGCCAAGCGACCACAACAACGTGCAGTGAATCTAGGCTCACAAGCAATTTGTGTTCACAAAAACATGCTTCTATCAGTAACATTTCAGTGACATATGGAAAGACAAATATCTCCAGTTTCAAAAACTTTTAAGAGCGATTACAGATTGCTCAGGTAGCAACACAAGGTCATCTCAAAACTGTCTCAAATGGAGGATCCAAAACGAGGGGTCATTTTCTGAAATCTTGGGTTAGGTGGCTTAAACATTTCTTATGAGAAGAATTTACTTCAGCCTTTTTCATCCAAAAGCAGAAATAACATCACATGCTATTTTAAATCTTGTAACTTTGATTTTTTTCCAGAAAACTCAAATCTCAGAAAATACTGCTGAAACATATTCTTGGTGAGGCCTTAGTCTGGCTAGACCTGAAAACATATTTTCAACTTTAAGGTGAAGGTGAGGTGAAGGTCACGTAACATCCTTTGGGATGGAGATGGGACACAAGTTTGGCAAGCAGCATGAATACACAGGCCAGCACGACTGCAAGATGAAGAAGAACCCCTTGCATCAGCAGCCTTAGGCCATCACTGGAAGGCAATAGCAAGGTTGCAACAGCAGTTTCCCAAATTCCCTCCTCTTCATGTCTCAAGCCTTCAAAAGACTGATTAACAAATAAGAAGGCAGTGACAGCTTAAAGAAGAAAACCCTAAAACATGAGAAGTGTGATATGCTTGCTATTCAAGAACTGTTTAGATTATGTGTATTCAAGGTAAAGTTTATCTAGTTTAAGATTCTGATTACAATAGAGGATGCTTAAGGAGTGTTTGGATAATAG
Source organism: Astur gentilis (assembly GCF_929443795.1). NCBI lineage: Eukaryota > Metazoa > Chordata > Aves > Accipitriformes > Accipitridae > Astur > Astur gentilis. Next base: position 26,899,565 of record NC_064895.1, read on the forward strand.
CCAAGGCATCAGATAATGGACATGTCAGAGTCACAGATTTGTTAACGAAGGACATACATCCTCCTTCTGCATTGAGAAAACGAGGGGTTGCCAAGAGAAACAAAGACCCTGGTGTCCTCAGATGAGGCATGCCCATAGGAGGACAAAATGAGGAGGGGGATTCTTCCCCAAATGACCCCTGAAGATCACCAGAGACCCCTGCACAGGCGTAGAAGACTCTGGGATGATTGCTCAAGAGAACACCACATCACGCTTGCTCAACATAATGAATATGCCATAGTTAGGTGGAACATACGTATTAGATAAGCTTGGTGTTTTAACTAGAGTGTGTAAGTATGGACTGAAAACCTCAGTAGGGGTGCTTGATTTGTGGAAATCTTCTACCTCGCACCTTGTGCAGAATAAAGCAAAGTCTTCTCTCTAAACGTACTTTGTGTGTTTTGGGAGTTACTTTCTGATCAGGTAGCAATACTACCAAGTCTGTGTACAACAAGCCCCAGCAATGAAACATCTTGCCATTTCACCCTCCCATCTTCACTTCATGAAGTTTGCTTTAAGTCTCGACATGTCTTTTTGCCTAGGTCCTGTGAGATCCAACACACTGAACGCCATCCAGGGACAGCACGTGCCTCAGGCACCCACCTTTAGTACATTTTTCCTTCCCTCCTTTGCAATAGATCATAATTTACCTTTAGTCCTGCCGTGGTTTCAGCCCAGCCGGTAACAAAGCACCACGCAGCCTCTTGCTCACCTCCCCCCTGCCATGATGGCATGAGGAGAAAATATAAAGGCAGGCTCGTGGGTTGAGATAAGGACAAGGAGGGATCACTCACCACTTATGATCATGGGTAAAAGACAGGCTCAGCTTGGGGAAGAAACAAAATCAACTTAATTTACTAACAATCAAATCAGAACAAGGATATTAGGAAGTAAAACCCAACCTGAAAACACCTTCCCCGCCACCCTCTGGCCTTCCCGCCTCAGCCCCACTCCCGGTTCTCTCTCCCCAGGGAACAGGGGACGGGGGTTGGGGTCGGTTCCTCATATGCTGTCTCTGCCGCTCCTTCCTCCTCAGGGGGAGGAGGACTCCGCACTCCTCCCCTGCTCCACTGTGGGCTCCTCTCTCCCCGGGCTGCAGGTGGGCCTCCGCTCCCCGGCTCCCCTCCGTGGGCCGGGGACGGACGGCCTGCCGCCTCACTGCGGGCTGAGGGGGCAGCCCCTCCTGCCCACCTTCCTCACTCACCTCAGGATCTGCAGAGGGGTTCCTCTCACATTCCAATCTCCCTACTCACTGCAGGTTCCCCTTCTTAAATCCGATCTCCCAGAAACGCTACCACCGTCGCTGACGGGCTCGGCCTGGGCCAGCAGCGGGTCTGACTTGGAGCCTGTGAGAAGCTTCTAGCAGCTTGTCACAGGAGCCAGCCCTGCAGCCCCTCTACCACTACCAAAACCCCACCACACAAACCCAAAACAAGCCCACAACAAGTTACTGTCCTCCCTGGTTGGACTATAGAAAAGGAGTAACACCAGAAATCACTGAAGGTAGAAGTTGCATCCAATAAATCATTGTGAAATTATTTTAAGCAAGAAGAAAGCTTCTCTTTCTCCATATCCTGTTTCAGTTTCTCATTGTTTATAATCTAGTGTCCCAATTCTTACCTTAATGAAGATGGAAATAAGAAGCAGCACCTCCAAGTCAATAAATTCACAGCGTAATGAAAAAAAGGAAGAATCAAGTCTTTATACTCTGTCATCTTGAAGTATATTTGAGCACCTGCTCTGTGTGCCAGTGATGGTCATCTAAACATAGCTGAGATACTTCTGCCTTAATATCTTTTCTTTTTTTTTCTGAAAGCAGACTTGAAATTTCTCAACTTACAGCTAAGCAGATCTCCCAGACATCCTTCACTTAATGTGCTTCAGTTCATATCATGGAACTGTTTTGGAATGCATCAAATGGATTTTCTTCAGGCAAAACTAATGCAGAAACTCTGGTTGCAGAAACTTTGCAGCTCAGAAAGCCAACCGTATCCTGGGTTGCATCAAAAGCAGTGTGACCAGCAGGTCGAAGGAGGGGATTCTCCCCCTCTACTCCACTCTCATGAGACCCCACCTGGAGTTCTGTGTTCAGCTCTGGGGCCCCCAGCATGAGAAGAACATGGACCTGTTGGTGCAAGCCCAGAGGAGGCCACGAAGATGATCCAAGGGCTGGAGCACCTCTGCTATGAGGACAGGCTGAGAGAGTTGGGGTTGTTCAGCCTGGAGAAGAGAAGGCTCCAGTGAGACCTTACAGCAGCCTTCTAGTACTTAAAGGGGGCCAACAAGAAAGCCAGAGAGGGAATTTTACAAGGACCTGTAGTGAAAGGACAAGGGGTAATGGCTTTAATCTGAAAGAGAGCAGATTTAGATTAGATGTAAGGAAGAAGCTTTTCACTGTGAGGGTGGTGAGGCACTGGAACAGGTTGCCCAGTGAAGCTGTGGCTGCCCCATCCCTGGCAGTGTTCAAGCCCAGGCTGGATGGGGCTTTGAGTAGCCTGGTCTAGTGGAAGGTGTCCCTGCCCGTGGCAGGGGGGGTGGAACTAGGTGACCTTTAAGGTCCCTTCCAACCCAAACCATTCTATGATTCTGTGATAAGCTGTAATGCAGTAGGACATATAATACACTTTGGACGCTAATGGAACCAGGCTAGAATGACCCTCCAGTAACCCCCAAAACACATACAGTGTGGACCCTGCATCCTCAGCACCTACATCTTTCACTCTACAGACCTGCTTCTATCGGGCCACACTGTTTTCTGATGTAGACATAGCCAAAGCACACCTTGCACCATTCACAAGCACAGACATCAAAGAGTTTCCCTGTGAGACCTCATCCTCAACACAGCTTTAGCCAGCTCAAAAAAAACCCTCTTGATATCAGCCTATGTGCATTCTTTTACTAGCAGCAGTCTCATCATCTTTATTCATTTACCTTCTTTCATTGAGAGATCCTCGTGAATTTTTAGGACTCACATAAAAGCGAACGACTGACAGCAGCCATCTGCATGTTGAGCAGCAGACAATTTTTCTCCAGCTCTGGACATTTTGTTTATAGTTCTGATTTGTGTGCATGTGTTAATGTGTGTTTGCCTGCATCTGTGGCCAGACACACAACTGACTCCTATTGTGTACATCTGTCACACACATACTACAGCAGCACTGCTGGGCAACAACTCTCATCATTAAGAAGTGCAAACCACCATTCTGCATTCAAAATATGCTCTAATGGAAAAGGCTTGTTTCAAGCTTTTTTTCCTCTTCCAAGCTCTGAAAAAAATTTTTTTTAAGGAAAATCCTCTCAAGATTTTTTTTATTCTAAAAGAAGAGTGTTCAAGGTATCCAAATATAGCCCCCTTTTTTCCTTTTTCTTTTTTGACTTCTTACTGTGCTCTCACAGCCTCCCTCTCTGTCTCCCATTCCACAGTCTGTTTTACCTTCTTCCTGACAATTTAGGTGGGGTGGGGTATTTCTTTGTATGTGTAAGATCTACTTCCAATTTCCAATACTTTTAGTATATATGGGGGGGGGGGGGGGGGGGGAAGTAGCAGATTCCTCTTTCCTTGCTTTGCATTTATATTCCCACATACAACACCACCTGCAGATAAACTCTCCTTTACTCTAAGCAGCATGAGTGACACACAGGATTTGGTCAGTGATAGTTTTCTGCTCAATTCACCAAGCAGGGACCATAACTGAGGCTTCTTTGCCTTAACTATAACATATTCCTAGTGCTATGGTTTGGTGAGAGCCCATCATATGCTGAGTGTTGATTTTAAGTGCCTAAACATGTAATTTTGGATGTACGATTGGCCTCTATCTGCTGTTCCAGAAAGACATTGGTCTGACGCAAGTCCCTTGTCCTATCTGCCAGACCCATATAGATACCTTGGATACCATTCAGCATGCCTGAAATGGTCCTTTATATTAACTCTCAGGTAACTGAACAGCTAGCAGACAGCCAAATCAAATTGTTCCTTCTTGAAGAACTTTCCAGGCTTCTGCTCACCTACCAGGGTTGGGCTGGCTGGACAGGGTACACCACTTTCCAGAGGCACTTCTACGCCCAGCTTTTAAATGGGGAGGTGAAATGTGCTGATGAACATGTCAGGAGGGAACGATCTCCAGCTGGGACACAACCTGCATTTCCCAGAGGTCTTCTGCAGCTTCTCTGCTTCAAAGAACCAATGGACTCTCTACAGAGATAATGAATAGCTCAAGGGCATTCCCTGGAACAAAGATCCCTGTCTCTGCAATCTGCAGGACCACCCTTTGGAAGCCCAGAGCCCTCTTTCTTGTTTCCCCTTGAAAACAAACTCTATTTCAGATAAAACATGCAAGGTTCATAAAATAACCTTTGGTGATTGGGACTGCGCTGTGCAACAGGTAAATAAATGACTTGTTTGAGAGTAGAAGGTTTAAAAGACCAACAGCTGTGGTATATTTAAATTATTTCTTCCCCCAAAAAGTACTGCAAGCAGAAACACTCAAAAGTGCTGAAAAATAGATGAATCTGTATAACTCCTTAATTATTGAACTCATATTTAATAATTAACTATGCCTAGATTGGAAAAAAAACACATATCTTGAGATCTAAAGCAGAAGTGCCTTCATGTTAAAGGGACAGGACAGAGCCTTTAGACTTGAAATGCTATTGCAGGCAAAGAAAGAATTGAACATTTTACTAAATTACTTAACAGGAACACCCTTAAATGCTGAGCAGAGCAGAACTGTGTTATCAAATGGCAACCTAAAACTGCAAGTGACTTGAAAGCAAATTCTGAAGTGAATTAATCACAAATTGTAGCATAAGGAACATCTTGGCCCCAGGACACTGGTTTATGCTTCCTATTGGAAGCATGATGTGAAGAGGCAGTCTTTTATAGACCTGGCAAAACTATTATGAACAAGGCAATTCTGATGGGTACAATGCCACTCTCTTTTCTAAGTTAAGTAGAGAAGAAGAAGAAAAGTACAAATTTAATTTCTTACACCCCCTACCACAAAACAATTTATAAATCGATGTAGGATGCTGTATGACCCCACTAACCGATTTCACCTAGTCCTAAGTAGTTCAACTGGAGATAAGAATTTGACCTTTACAGAAATGTCTTAGAATCTCCAGGGTTACAAGAAAGTCTGTCTACAGTAGGCAAAGTGTGGATTGTACTGAGTGTTGCAGGTTTAGATAAATTAGGTCATTATTTATGATCCTCTGATCACAAAAGACATGAATATCATTTCCTCTTCCAGGTCTACACTGGGTGCCTCAATGGGTTTTGAATATTTAAACTGGGTGTTGGAGAGCTATCTCTGGTCATTCAGCTTTGAAAGCAGAAGCTGCTGCAGTTGGAAACACTGAAATAGAGGGTTCTGAAAAACAAGGACTACAGGCTAGGGAGAGGCAGTTGTAAGCTAATTAATTAGGAGACCCATCCTATAGTCAATGGGAAAAATAGGCTCCTGGGGAGCCTATACACTCTGAATCACCTTCTGGAGGAGTTTCTCTGTTCCACTACAAGCTCAGGAGAGTTGTCTCCTAATTCAGGCAGGGGGATTGCCCTGAAGTGACTCAGAAGCACTTCAGTGACCAAGGAGCCTTGGAAATTCCAGCTGCCCTGACTAGTGGCTGCCCCTACAGAGCTACAAGTTTCCTTGGGTCTGAACGGATGCACAGACCTGTGCTCCCCTGATCACTGATTCCCTCCTCTCGTTTATAATCCCTGAGCACATTTCCAGTCTTTCTGTCGGCATTACAAAGCAGAAAGGGAGAGAGGGAGAGACAAAAAAAGCAGTGGTATTGATCTCTGCTGAGAAAGACCACTCCAGATCCCACTTCTTATCCCAGTGGGAAATTTTGTTTTAGACAAAACAACTCCTTTAAAGTTTCTGTTTGTCAGACCGGACAGTTATGAAGTGTTGAAGTGTTCATTTTACCCATTCCTTGTAAACTTATGAAAAAAATCACCTCTTGCCCACTGCCTTAGAATGCCTTCCAGCTTCCACCAGAAGAGAAAATCAGATTGACACTCGTCACCAAAGGAGGTGCATAGTTTGTAATCTGTTATTTGTACTAAAGTTAAGACCCACCATGCTAGATACTCTGCACGTGCAGATAGCTAGGGCCAGACTTAATGGGAGTCTCTCCACTGGATATAGACAAGTCCTACCACAGCACCCATTGACCTGAGGAGCCTACAGTTGGGTGCTTCCCTCCATGCAAACATGGGTGAGACCTTCACAAGAGAAAGTTATTAATCTCATTGTACACAAAGGAAGGTGCGGAGGAGATGAAGAAGGGTTAAGTGGCTTGTCTGGGGTTACACAAGTATCTGGGGTAAATCTGGGAAGTGAGTTTCCTCTGAGCCAGCCCAGTTTCTCAAAAATTAAGCCTCCTATTCTGGCTAGGAATAATATAACATATCTAAAAACCAACACTTAGACTCTTGTTAGCATTTTCAGTTACTGCTCACTGTTCAGATATTAGCTCCAGAGGCAGGTGGCTGAATTGCATCTACTCAAATGCCTTGTATCATTTTACAAGAAAGGGAAACTGAGTCAGTTCAAACAGATAAACTGAAAAGCAGCTAGTTTGCCCTGGTCTGAGAAGCAGATCAAAACCAAAAGAGGAGGTCAGAGCCCCCTGAGTCACTTCCAGCTCTCTGCCAGGACACCATGAGGTGTTTGATACCACAGTTACCAATCTCCATCCTCCAGGGAATAATTTTCCAGACAACAGCTCTCCTTTGAACTGAGAGTGATCCATTAAATTCCAGCCTTTTTTCAGTCTCCAACAGCCACTGCCAGCACACTTCTCTTCCTGTTGATCCACCGCTTCTTTCTTTTCAGCTTCTTATAGCTCCTGTCCTTCACCTCTCCCAATCTCTCCTAGAGGGCAATTCCAGTCTACAGATAAATCTCACAGCCTTGCCCTTTCTCCTGTCATTCCTTCAAACCTGTTCCCTTCCTCCTTTCTGTGTCTCAGTCTGATGCCGCATGTCCCAGACTACTACTTCTCTTCCTCACATAGCTTCAGGAATGTATGGGGCATGGGCAGAGAAAACTGACTGTTAACCAGTTCTCCAGCTGATTTGTGAAGGCATGTGGCTTGAGCATCCAGCCTTAGGCAGAGTGATTTTTTCAGCCTGCTTTGCCCAAGTTCTCATTTCTTCCATCCACAGATTCAGCTTCCACGACTCTTTTTATGCTTCCAGGTCTTCCTGTTAGGTTCTGCTGCGTAGGTCCCAATTCGTGGTCTGCCTTCTTCCAAGTTTTCCCTCAATCTGTACTTTTTCTGTCTACTGTTTTCCTTCTGGAGAATGTTCCTTTGGACTCCTGACTTCTCTTTCACTTCATCCAAGGCTGCTGACACCACTTCTTTCTTCCAGCCACACTGTCCTTTGGGTGCTGTGTTCCAAGACTAACGTTCAGTCATCTAGTTATATACACCTTCATATTTCTCCCTGTGAGTTTCTCAATTTCCACCTCTGCTTCTCCTCTTTGTCTCCAACTCTCTTCCCAACCCACAGGCTGTCTTGGGATCAGTCTGTATATGAACAAAATGTGTGCTCACCTCTGCTAAGCATTTGTGGTCACCAGCTTCTCGCACATCTACAACATATCAATGCAATGGTGACGCATATAGAGAGAGTCTTTAGGTCTTCTCATTCTTCAACTCAGCTTCTTCCATAAGGCTGTCCTGTGGTGCTGTTGTTTTTTCCAGCATTTTCAGAGTTACTGGCCATAATCTTTCAACTTTGTTAGTTTGTTTCCAGAACATGCTTCTTCAAGATACAACAGTCCTTCCCTGCAGTATATTCAGCACAGGCACTCTTCTGTGTCCAAGTTATCCTCTTGCAATCTGCATCCACAGATGCATTCCTGTTCTTACTCTGGTGGCAACCAGAAGGCATTTGAAACCTCAGATCTCACTGCCTAATGATTTCCCTAACGACCAGTTTGCTCTGAAAGGAACTTTTGCCTTTCACACATTTCTATTTAGTTAGATGGATTCCACCTTACATCTATGGGATGGTCCAGGTCTAAGAATTTACATGACTAGGTGACATGCTGCTTAGATGAAAACCAGATGCCCCTGACCTGAAAACAAGACTTTTTGGAGTATACGTTGTCACCTAACTTTAGACACCCAGGGAACCTCCTAACCAAGCCTGACAGCAACCAGTATGAGGCACATCCAGAGTTAGGCAGAGCTGGAGAGTCTGGCTTATGCACGGGATTGTTGGTAGAAACTAAGACTCCTTAAATGGGTTTTCAGAGGACTGGTTCCAGCCCTAAGCCTGCCATGGGACCGTTGGTCTTTCTCCCCAAAGTTGTTTAAATGTTCTAAACAATTTCCTTTTCTGGCATGGGACAGCAGGCTTTGAACCCTTCTCCTCTGACTACACAGGGCCAGCATCCTGCTGCATCTCATCTTCGCTCCTATTTACTACAAATTAATTAACTTGGGTTATGAACACACAGTTTGTTTGTAGTGTTGACAAACTGTAAAGCTCTTTTACACCTTTTGACAGTTTATTGGCGCTTTAAAGTTGAGGTAATGAGATCCCTTTATACCACAAAAGGAATTTACAAGAACTGCAGGGCTCAGACACACAATCTACTTACTGTGACTATACAAGTTATACTGCAGATAATCTGTCAATCTGTTGCAGCTACATTGTAAATCTTTAGTGTAAACGAGAATAAGATCTTTCAATTGCCATGAACAAAGTGAAAAGAAACAAGCAGTTTACATTCCCCAAAACGAAAATAATTTTGCAAGAGATGGAGTTAAAAATGTAATTCAATGGATTATAGCTATGATTAAAAAAAAAGAAGAAGAAAAAAAACCCAGTAATACAACACAATTTACTGCAGCATTTCAGGTGTCAGACTGCCTAAGGAATCCAGCCTCCTCTCCACTGTCTAGTCCCTTATTATTCCCTTTTCCTTATCCAAATTGCACTGCCTACTCAAACTTAGCTTGGTCATTCCTAAAAGTTCCAAATGTCAAAGTGATAAATGGCAATACAGCCATTGGAAATGGGTGCTTCAGAAAATAATTTTTTAAAAAATATATTGTTGGGTTAAGGACAGAGACTTTTTCCTGCTGCTGCTTCAGTTAATAAAACAAACCATAAAAATAATAAGATACAAAAGTCCTTAAGTTAAAAGGAATAGAAAATCTTTTCCAGAAAGCCTCCATAGTCAGGATAGCACACAGCTGTGCCTCTGTAGATCTCTATGGTCAAATGGACCTTAAAGTCCCAGATCTTTAATTAAGGACCTGGCAAAATTCTTTCATCAAACTTGGATTTGATGAGGACTTTTTTAGAAAAATGCCACAGCTACCCCAACTCTTGCAGTGACTAGTCCAGTCACTGGCCATGAAGCATAGGGAATCAGAAAAGGAAGAATGAGAGCTGTTTCCCTCTGTTTTCATATGTGTTTAAAAACAATTCCCCTGAACTGTGAGCCCTCAGTCCTCTGGACTTGAAGGTTTCCAGCTTACTTTTGTTCTCTGTTAATTCCACTCCTAGGTATATTCCTTAAGCATTTGTGCAACCTTTCTAGCTTGTTTTGCAATGAGAGGAGATTGGTTTTTATTTTTTTCCTGCTATGCAGCTTAGAAAGACAGGGATGTCTCTGCCTGAAACTGGGAGATGTCTTTCCACCCCCGTACAGTCCTGCAGGACAAACTGCTGTGTGTGGGCAGCTCCTGGGGAGATGCAGACAGCTTTCCTGCCACTGCCAGTGCAGAAAGCTTTTCATTCATGCCCTGAAGTAAAATAGGAGGTCCTTTCTAATTTATAACTGCTCATTAACCCTTAGGACACCCAAGAGTTTATCAGCTTTTTGACTGCTGCAGCAGCCTCAGTGCTGGGCGCTCAGGATCACGTTGGCTATTTTAGATTGGATTTGAGCAAGGGCTCAAAACGGAGCTTGTCTGATGTCCCCGTTGTGTGGGACGAAACCCAGGCTCAGGCACACGCTTTACACAAGTAATGGGCAGACCGAGACAAGAAATTTGGACCTACCCCATCCCCTCACGTAGGTCCTTATGCACAGAGCCACCACGTGCCATCTCACTTGCGGCACCATCGTGTGCTTGGCCCTGGGCAGAGGTCTTCGTGGAGAGGGTCCGACGCTGCGTACCACCGAGGCAGGGGATCGGGGTGCTGCCACTGCAACGTGAGGACATGTGATTTTTCCAGCAGTTATTTTCTGTTCGTGCACTGGGAATGCACAGAAGTGAGTCACGGCTCAGCTTTTTAACATCAGCTTTTAACCTGTTTGGTGGCCCTCTCATCCAAGGCCCAAGGTAGACACAACTTCAGTATCTCTCTGATTTCTTCCACTTCTCATGAAAATAGGGGTGGTGCTTCCCCATTATACATGGGTTCTGGAGGATGAAATCCAAGTCTACAACTAGCCAGATGTGATTTCACTTCAAATTCAAATGAGGCCAAACCTTCAACATCTTCCACAGTGTAAAAATTCCACAAAAAAATTACTTTTGGAACTATTACACTTTTTTGACTAATGTCACTTTGGGGTGTTTAGGAGTTTTGATTTTTATTCTGTACAACATTGCATTTCAATAGTGTAGAAAAGTTGACATGAAACAGATATAATATTAAAAATAATATTATGAAAGTCTAGATGAAAGCAAAATAATAGAATTAAACACCTTTTCCTTCTCCCAATGGGGAAAAAAAATCTGATATTTTCCAAACAAGAGGACAAAGTGAATAATTTTTATTTTCTCCAGTAGGAAATATCCTTGAAAGTGACCTAGTCCTGCTGAATGTTTCCCTTTTGTGAAACTACAGTTTTCACCTAAACCATGTCCACCTAAATATTTTTGAACAGCATCCTCAAGAAAGCAAGGAGTATCTTACTGAGGACGGGAAGAGCTATGTGATTAACCAGGTCTATGGAAACTCTCATCGTTGCTCTTTTCTGACACATTACATCGCAGAAGAAGTACCTTCCCTGTGTGCTGTCCCATAAATGCACACATTTCCAAACGTTTCCTTTAATCGGAGGTTACCCAGTCACTTTTTAAAGCCACATCAGTCCAGAAAGGAAAGGGGAAGATTTTCCCAGTTCCTGCGATGCCTTTGCATAAACCAGCAAGCCTGACACAAAAACCACGCTCCGCCCCTGAAAATAGCTCACAACCAAAGGTGCAACGCAGGAAAACCTCTTTAAACTGACACCGGGAACAAACTGCTTCAAATGCAGCAGCCAACTACCGCGCGATCCCATCGCGAGCTGCACACAGCTGTTAACATTTTGCATTATTGCCAGTTAATCTCCCGCGCTGCTGCCGAACGAGACGGGGAATGTCTGCCCGCAGGAGCGGGTACGCAGGGCGGCACGACCATTTAAATGCTAAGATCGGTTCGCTACATCCCCGGCACGCGATGAAAGAGAATTAGACACGCGGGAAAAGCGAAGATGAGCCCAAACAGAGGGTCCCTGCCTGGCTCAGCCTGCAGCCCTGAGAAAACCCAGATCTGGGTCCAGGCTTCTCAGTTTGCCAAACTTTGCAGGCTTTCTCCCATCTGGGGTGGAAATTCACCCTGGTTTTGTTGTTGGTTGCTTCTCTTCCTCCAGCCAATCTCCCGGTTGTAGTTGGGGCCAGAATTGGAAGGGGCATCTCAATGTTATATTCAGAGTTTTAAAAGAGGTGACTATTTCATCCCACAAAAAGCCTCCACATTTTTAGTAACCCATGGACCTCCCCCTGTCAAGAAACACATGCTAATACATTAGCTATACTCTATTTATATCACATATCATATTTATCATATATAAGCACCCATCTCTCAGTCCCCTTTACATCACATGTCTTCCTCATTAAGATCAGCACCAAAATACAGAGCAACTGATTTAAGTTTAAATCAAAGATGATTGATGCATTTCTGTTAGAAAGAAGGACAAGCTAGGAAAGACACAGCAGCTTTTCCTGAACCCAGCTCTCGGGGTTTTTTCCTCCCATCTGCTAGGTCTTTAAAATCTAATGGTCATCTTATATTTGTGAATAAGAAAGTGAAGGAACAAGTCATTGTACATTAGTTACTCCATGGGAAGTGCCTAAGTGCAGTTTCTTACCCCCAGTGAATGCGAGGGGATTCAAGGCAGCTTAGCCTTCTGTTCAAGAGCCATCTGCTTTAATGCATCATGTTAAAGTCAAGGTCTTGAAAGGAAAAATGCTGTCACAAAAGGCAAAAAGCCTCCTACAACCACCACACAGAATAATGAACATCTAAGGAAAAACAACCTATGGAAGTGACCCCAGAAAGGCAAAAAGGATCTGAACTCATGGTGTAACAGGGGTGTGCAAATCAATGGTTTCGGTTAGTGGGAAAAACATGTATTGAATGGACTAACATTTAAGTAAGGTAAAAAAAGCACATCTTATCTCTAGCAGATCTCTGCACCCTATCTTGAATTCCCCTGCTACGGATTTTTTTTTCTCTCTTTTTTTTCCCTTGGGAAGCTTTTCTTTTTAATATGTGAGTAAAGCAGAACAAATTCTCTCATGTTGTCTATGATCGCTTAATCTCAAACTCAGCACAGATACATAACACTGCTTAATGGAGGAAAAGCAAAGAAGCATTTGATTAAATGTTTGATCTCTTGAGGAATGCATAGGCTCTATAGAGTACAGTGCACAGCTCACAAATATTTTGTGTTTTATTATTGATTAAAAGTGATTAAAATTAATAATTGGTGCAACTGATAAAAAATACTTTTTTCCTGAGCTAACCCTGGAAATGTGTAAGATTGTTTTGATTGCAGAGAAGTCTGGGATAGAAGAAGTGCAGAATTGCCTCTATAATGTCACCTTCCACAATCAGCATCCATTGCAAGTGCAGGGATATTCTTTGCAGCAGGACTATCCATGACTTTAGACAAATGAAATGACCTCTGACACCTCTGTTTTATTTATGCCAATTATAAATAGATGTGGTATTAAATGAAAACTCTCTGGACATTGTTTTTTCTTTACCACACAGCTTTCACAGTCTGGACAAAGTGAATGTAGCATGTTATTAAATCTGAAGTGTAACATCTTCCTCTAGTTGGAGAGGTATAAGTTATTAGTCGAAACACAGGGAACAGGCTCATATGTTCATGCCCCATATCATCACAGTGTTGGCACTGACAAAGTTTCAGCTAAATACACAGCAAAAGCTCTGGTTTTCTTTTGGGAAGATGCACAGTCTGTTTCGAGGGGACACAATGGAGTAATGATCTCACCTACACAGGACTGCTAAAAATGGAAGAGAATGGAAAAGGTCTTTAAATTTTTTCCATCTGTGGTAATAAGAGCGTTGGAGCCATAAAATCAGGCTGTCACAAAGCAAGGGTAGGTGTCCTCGGCTACTGATGCAGCATCTCCACTTACGCTGCTCCTTGCACCCGGTCCCTGCCCTCCCTCCGTTCAGCATCTGCTCGTGTCTCCGGTCCGCTTTCCCTGGGAAGGACAAAGGTGCAAGAACAGCCAAGGCCACCATGTTAACTTCTCTCCTGAAGCTTGTCAGGAGAGTTTCTCGGGGAATAAATTACGAATGGAGCTGGAGACAGTGATAAATTTCCCTTCTGAACAATCAATAAAATTCTCTCAGCCCCGCTCAGGCCCCTACTGCGGATGCAAGGGCCATAATTACATTGTCAAAAAGTCGAGTTGCCCTGGCTGACTGAAACCCCCTTTAAAACTGACGTGTGATTGACAGGCAGTTTATGGGTGGCACGCTTTGACTGGCAGGGGAGTTGGCTAAAGCCAAAGGCAACAGTGAAATTTCCCAGTCCGCTACAACTACCGGAGCAAAGGACTGCCACTCACGAGAGAATTGTGGGAAACCCTTAGTCATATTAACATATCAAAGTGAGGAGCTGACAGCGCTTACTAAACAATCTGAACTCAACCATGGCTGCAGAGCATCCCCCAGACTTCCCAGTCTGAAACAGAAAAAGGAATTAAAATGCACTCAGTCCTGTCTTCACCAAGACAGCTAAGAATTTGGAAGCCTGCTTATTTAATGATTTTGATCTGAGATAACATATACATGCATGTATATATTATGTACCTCACAAATGTATATTGCTGAGCATGTCAGCCTCTTTCATAAATATGTATGAAAGAGGCTGTCATGCTCAACAATTTGTTCTATACCACAGGCCAGACTGGTACTAAATTGGAGACAGAACAGCATATTTCTGTTTCATGTAAGAAATATGAACCCAGCGAAAGAACACACTCCTTTTGGTCTTGTTTTCTACCAGCCTTCTACTGCTTCAGTGCTAAATGGCAGATTACATGGTTTGAATGAGCCTTAATTGCAGCCATGCACTGGGACTGTATGCAGTGCAGAGCTTAGAAGTGACTTCATAGCTAATCTGGATTTCTTGAATAAGAAATTTATAAGAATTCTTGAATAAGAATTGATAAGAAATTGAAACCAAGAGATGTTTCCACTAACAGGCCAAGCCACCTTTGGCTCCACGTATCTCCATCCAGGTAATGCTTGGGTTGCAGACCTCAGTTTCTTGGTTTCCTTCGGAGTGAAGAATTGCTGGGAATTATGGCACTGAGTAAAACGTATGAGGTATCAGTGAGAAATGCCTTGAGGGTACTGACATGGACACCTAGGTTTACTTCTCTCCCTCATATTGCCAAAGTAACACTGTAAAACGTACTTCTGCCCTGTTTGGCTCTAGAATTTCATAATTGTCCATGAGGATAGAGTCAACAAGCCAGTGATGATACAGGCTCAGAATAAAAAAGGAGAAGCAGCACAGGAGGTGCAGCTACAGGGAGATGCTACTGGCTTTGCTAGAAAACAAAACAGCATGAAGAAGACAAGGCTCTTGTTATAAAGGGCTGACAATTTAAGGACAAAATCCTGACTTACAGGGCTCAAACCAAGAATGGGAGGATACTTTAGAGTAGCAGGAGAAGACATGGAAAGCGAAGCAGCAAAAGCTGTTATCAGGCAAATTCAAATCAGACATTTTAATGCTTTTCTTAAAAAAGAAAAAAAAAATAAAAACATGGATGATTAACCAAATTAATCCCCTGGAACAAGCTTCCACAGAAAATGCTGGCTTCCGTTTCCCTTGATGTCCCCAAAGACCAAGCCTTTCTGGAAGGCATGCTTTAATCTAATGCCAGTTACTGAACTCAAGGCTGGGATAACTGTGTGAAATTCAATGGCCAGTAACGGACAGTCAATTCAGCCTAGATGATCTAATAGCACTTCTTCGCAGAGCCCCTCTAGGAAATGGGATAGAAACGCCCTGCCCTTTTGCAAAGCCAGTTTACTGAAATTATTAAAGCCGTTTGCAAACACTATATGATTTAGCCTCACCGTGTCTCGACAAAGTGGTCGAGAGCACCTGACGTGGCGTTGGGGAGCAGTGCAGCCCACCTCCCTTGCCACTGCCCCGAGCACCTTCCCTAGCCTCCGCTGATCCCTCCTGGATTCCAAAAAGCATCTGTTCGGCGACTTCCCTCCAACAACCGACCTCTCCCGACCTTGCTCGGCTCCTGTGAACTGACAGGATTACCGCACAGCAGTACAGCTCGCTCCCTGCCTGTGCTCAGATTGTACCCCTCGGTGTCTGACAGCATTTTTGACTGAACGCCATACGTGTCAGCGATGCTCAGCTAGCAACCTTTCTGCCTGTAGGCCAGGAGGGTGTAAGTTCAAGCCCTGCTGGAGGATACGAAAGCCTACCAGGACGAAGGTTGACACGCCACAACATAAAGGAGGGAAATGAGGCATTCAGATACGTTGCTTTTTTTTTTTTTTTCTTCCCTCCTCTATGACACATATTGGCTTTAAAAACAGCCCATTAGTTAAGAGCTTGACAGGTGTGCATTGCACTAATGTTCTGATTCATGCTGAGTTTGGACCCAAATTCCATAGCCAATCTACTGCACCAAGAAATGGCCATTTTATACCTGTATTTCTTAGCCCCCCCAAAAAGCTCTGTATCTAAAGTTCTCCGTGCCACAACATCTGCAAACCTACAGCCACCTTCTGTCCTTTAAGTCCCTTGTCTCTTCCACTTGGCAGGAACTTACAGCTCTGACCCTGCAGGGCTTCCTTTGAGAGAAAGGTCCAGTGGTTACAGCAGAGGACAGGGCATCTGGGACCGAAATTCTTGGCATTGCCACAGTTTTTCTGCATAGCCCTGGATTTGTCATTTATGACAACGACCTGTGAGGACCACCAGAGAGTTACCAGCTGTGATCCTAATGCTACAGACAGACCGCTGGCGTTGGGATGCCAGCACAGCACGGAGGGATGGAGGAGGAGGGGAAAACACAGTGCCAGGAGCACTTTGCTGGTGCTTTGAGAAGTGTCATCTCCATTCCAGCTCTCACGGGCTACTAACTGCAGCATGCTTAGCATTGGCCTCGCCATGGGACCTACCTGGCAGACTACCCTCTGTGGGAAACCCAAACAGCCAAAACTTCTTTGGGGAGGAAACTTCCCAGTTGTTATGGAGAGAGATGAGGGGAGAAGTGTCCCCCATTCCAGTAGCAGAGCAAACCTACACGATCCACAATGGACAGCTGAGGTCCAGTTTCCAAGGGATGGAGACTTCTATTTGTGGCCAGACATGCACAAATCCAAACATCTTCTAGGCACCTAAATGACTGCCAGAGTTTCATAACTACTTGATATCATCTATCTTCTTGGGGTCCAGATTTTCAAAATGACTCGGCTCCCAGTATGGGAGCTTTTATGGAGACACAGCACTGAACTTTCGTGCATAAGATACTGCAGAAGTAGGAGTCTGATGGTGAATGCAAAGACATGAAGTTTTAGCCCAAAAACCTGATTTCAACAAATACTTAACTAAAATTAGAAGTACAAGTTCATGACCAAAGTTGTTTGTTGGGTTTTTCCTTCCAACACCTTTTTTTCTTTGTTTTGTTTTCTTTTATTCACTTGTGCTTTGCTTTTGGAGAGAAGAAAAAATGTACTCACCGTGAATGGAAAGGGTCCCATTCCTCACTGCCAGGAACTTGACCCCATATGGATGTAACGGTGGAGAATGGAGGCTTCCGTAGAGATAGATGTGGGCTTTATGATGGAAAGGGGCCTCAGGGGATCCCACCTGGAGCTCTCCTCCACCAGATATCAGAATGTAATGAGCATGCAGTTCTACAGGTCCTGGACCAGTGAACAACAGTTTGCCACCTGAAGACAACAGAATAGCAAAATGCAACCATAGATCTATCAGCCAGTCATTATCTCACAGTCAAAGGAACTGTAAGAGTTGGGTAAACAAATGGTTTTACAATAATATTACAAGATTAAAGGTAAAATGTTATTGCGTCCTGCAAAATTTCCACCTTGTCCTATACATCTCCCTATGGATTTATCAGCTCTTTCCAGACCCGATTAATTCAGTCCATTTTTCAATTCTACCACAGACTGCCTTTCTAGACTTGAGCAAGGGCATTCAGCCTGGGCAGACATCTAAATCTCTCCAATACCAGTGCAAGGGAGCTGTGTTTGGAAAATCCCAGTTTTAACTTACTCACTCATGTTAAAAGCGATATTGCTACTTAATTTGTATGTTACTTTTCAGATTACAAACTACTTGTGACAGGGAGAGGGGAGAGGAAAATCACTTTGGAACATAAGGACTGGGAACTTGTTTAGATCAGTGGTTGATTTAATCCTGCATACTCCTCCGGCTGCTGTTCAAAACCAGATGCTTCCAAACACAGTATAAGAAACTTCTCCCTCTTAGCTGGATGTGAGATGATCTCCCCATCTCATGAAAGCCTCATTTTAATCCCTAATTAGAGGTTAACTTCGCCTCAAAGCATAAGGTTTCATCTCCTTGCCAACATTTTCCTTTTACCATCTATTAGTATAACTGGATAAGATTTGTCAGTAATACAGAGCTGATCCTTCGATTCTTTCTAATATTTAGTCTCAATGACTTCTTGAAGCAATGAATTCTGTGGTCGAAGTACACAGTGCATGAAAAGGCATTTCCATCTCTTGGGTTTGACTCAGTCTCTTCAGTTCTGTCAAACTCCTCCTTTGTTCTTGCCTTGTGTGAGCTGGCGATCCCAGTCTGTCATCTCAGGATGGTTTACTCTTTTATCTCCTTTCATATTTCCGCTCCTATGAAGGACACTGTCACTATCTTCACAATGTATTTGGACAGAGCGGACTCTCAGAAATCTAATCATTCTGCACATGGAATAGGGTCTTCCTAGGTCAGCCCATGTTTCCCAGGACCTAGTAGGGGATACCTCAAAGCCTGGCAACCTCAGACCTCTTTACGAGGGGTCTATCACTCTCCCAACATTTCCCTTCAGGTGAAGTAGCTAATAACTGTGCCATCTCATACCATGGCCAGCTTTCTACTGGTGTTAGCAGTTTTTAATGGTGACCTCTATACCTACCAAACAGTTGGCTTTCCTTCTCCACAGGATACTACCAATTGTTAGCAAGAAGGATAAGGGAGATCAGACCTCTGCTTTCATTTCAGTATCGAGATGAAAAAGGAGGGACGAAGTTTTAATATAAAAATCAGATTAAAAGCTACCTTGATCATTGTTCGCCTTTGATCAGGTCCTGCTGCTCTCAGTGATAAGGGAGATACATAGCACTCGTGTGTCTTTCCCACCTAGATGTATCCGCTCCTGCTGAACACATTCTGCTTATCCTGATCTCCTTACTTATTCTTGCATTGAGGGGCTTTCATTGTTTCATTGATTTCTCAGTCTTGTAAAAAAGTCTTATAACTTAGTCTTAGTTCTAATTTCTTAGGCTTCTAACAAAGATAGTATTTGAATAAGGACTACCCATTAAATATTTTCTTTCCAGATTTCAGTAGGTTCCACATAAGTTTTTACAGAATATGCTTAAAGGATGAAAGAGAAATCGCATTTTCTTGCTTGTAACCACTGGGAACCATGGGATTGCTCCCACAAACACCAACTCCCCTATGTGTAAACTGTCTCTTTCCCTAGACATACTTTTCTATATACAAATGTATTTCTGTTAAGCTTGCTATGTAGTGTTTTTACAAATTATACTGAATACACTGTGATAAAACAGCACACATTTCAGCTTATTTCATGCAAAACAACAGAAGATATCTGACTGTTATTCTGAGATACATCTGAGACTTCTAGAAAAATGAAATGTTCCTAATACAAAATGTGCTATGCTGAAATTAGGATAATACTTGAAACGGTATTCATTTGCAGACTGAAGGGACCATTAGATGATATCGCCTGATGGTCTGTGCACATCATGCTCCTGAAAAACTGGAGGAAGTCAAGTCGTCTGTGTTTGACTGCTGCATACCCTCCGGAAAGGCAGGCAATCAATTAAGTGACTTGGGGACATCACTCTACCATTTTCTATGATCATCTTTTCCAACAGCTAATTTCTCTTACTGTTCACAATTTCTGCTTTATTTCCAATCACATCTTGTCAAGGACGAGCTTTCAGACAGAGGGTCGCTTTGTATCCTCCTGCATCGCGCTGCAGAGAGCTGTAGAAAACAGCATTTTCTGTGAAAGTACTTACAGGTAAAATCAAATCTCAGCCCTCATTCAGACTGGTTGATGAGATTTTTAAGACTTTCCCTGCAAGGAATTGTCTCTAATTCATGAAGCAGTGCTTCTACAGCCCTCTGTAATTTCCTATGTACCCTGAAATTAATATTTGTGGGGCATAGAATGCCTGTACCTGTAGTTTTAAAGCTCTTGAATCAGACTGGACCTGTTGATTTAAGAATGTGTATTCCTTATTCAACATCTTCATTATATTAACATTCTTCAGTAATAAATGGACTGCTGGTCCATCTTCCTCTTGTGATATAATTTGCCATCCTGTTCATTCCCATACTGAGAACAGAAATATTTATTAAATACATTTGCCTTATAGCACCAGTATTAATAATTTTATCACCACAATCTAGAAATGGAACTATAAATCACTGCGATTTATTTTATTCCTAACATAAAAAAAAGACACCTTCCCCAAGGTCTTTATTGACTTCCCATGCTCTGTTCCCACTGAAATATAGTCATTTCTGTTTCCACTTCTCTTCACACAATTTTTAATGAGTATTCTAATTGCTGCCATGCTGTACCACTGAAGTAGGAAGGCTCGTAGCCAGTTGTCCTATCTTTTGATTGCAAAATCATAGTTCTGCCTCAATATCTCAGAAAGTTTTCCCAAGTTTCAGCCACACTTTGTCCATCCAAAATTTTCAAGCTGTCTACAAGACAGGTTAAAAAGATTAAATTCTTTGCACAAACCCTTCTATCCCCTCCCGTGGATGACAGGGATGGGGGAATGTAAGATTCCTGAGTCCTTTTCTTTTTGCAGCCATGCCAATGCACCTGGAGGCAGCCGTGGGAAGACGCCTGTTTCCCATGAGGGTCTGGGATTTGTCTCCATCTGCCCTGCTCCCAGAGGGTCTGCTGTACAACAGTAGTGCATGTTCGTTCCTCCTCCATTCATGAGCAGGGCTGAGACACAACAGAGCACAGAATGGAGCCGTGCTTTGCTACCAGGACTACAGACATCTGCCTCTCTGGAAAACTAGGAGGGAGTGAGAAGAAGACAGCTTGCACTTTACATGGAGTCCCTCTTCCTGCAAAACCAGGAGCAGCTGGACCAGCAAGAGTTAATGCTTCTGGGATGGGTGTTAACACTGGTTCTGCACTGTCTCTGGTGCACTTTTCTGAACAAGGTGGCTTTGGCAAGTCAGGAGTAGCTCACCCTCTTACAGCTCCTAAAAATCACTGTCTGCCTCCTTACATATGATCGGTCCTCTATCTCCCTTTCGTTTCCTTTCTTCTTTTTAAAATCTCCTGTTCTTCAGTAATAGGCTAACTGCATGTCCTGAATGATTTTTACCTTTGTCGATTCAAAGATTTTCCATAGCTTTTGTGGATTTCTGGGTGTCTGATAAGCTTGGATGCTGGTAACTGCTCTGCACTGGGTGCAAGTGCAAGCAATAGTCCCAACAAGTTTCAGTAGCAGCAGGCAGGCAGGCACTAACTGTGCAACACCTGGCCTGCAGGTTTGACCCTTTTTGGGGGAAATCCTACATAGAAGCAAGGTTTCCCCACCCTGGATGAAAATTTGCTTGTGAAGGGATAATAATAATTGGACTTCAAGGTGAGGATTGTTGCCTGACTGTTGGGTTTCTCTGTCCCTAGGTGCAATGGCAACCCAATCACACTTGGCAATGGTGCAAAGATTTGCAAGATCAAGTCCACCAGAAAGCATTTTCTGTACGTGATGCTTTGGCTTTCCCTTAGAAGCAGCAGTCAGAGCCAACGTGTGATCATAGGAAATAGATATATCAGCTACATTCATGGTCACACCATAATGCCGTTGTCCCCTGGTTATTTGCAAAGCTTCTGAACTCCTCCCAGAACAAAGCCAAAAGTCACTCAGTCTTCGGGAGAAAAGAATGTGTAAAAAGAAAAGTTCAACTGCTAAAGTTAAAAGAAGAGCAGCATCACAGAAAAGAAAAGAAAGCATTACCAGGGATTCATTTTACTATTTACCAAGCCTGAGTGTAAAACAAACTCTAGCCAAACTTACAAATACTTATGTCAAAAAAATTGCATACTGTCCTTCTCACCCTCAGCTCTCTGTATCTTTGTGTTTTTCATTGGGACAGAATAAATATACAGCTGCTGCTTTACAAGATTGTCTTCCCCTTTTTTTAAAAAGAAAATAAAAGTTATGCTTCCTTCTTTTATTGCACTTGACCTCTTCTCTGAAAGCAGAAAGCAAGAATATTGCTCAACTGAACCTTTGACTATGACCCTCAAATTGTTTGTTATGGCTGCACAGGAAAGCAAAGTCCTACATATGACCTTGAGGGTGATTTTATAAAAATCAATCAACTACTGTTATGATGGCCTCCCCACCAAGCAAAACAAATACAATTAAACCCATAATCACTTCTGTACAGTACTGTGCAAATTCAATGGGTCTCTTTAGGTGGAGTGAGGGAAAGGGAGAAGAAATATGTTGAGGCTATTTGATACTTTGTGAGAACATCAGAAGCACCATTCTTCTCAATTAACCCAGCAATTAGCCTCCACCTCTCTGCCCAGAAAAGAAATCTTTCATTATCTGTCTTTACCAAAAAAAAAAAAAAAAAAAAAAAAAAAAAAAAGAGGAAAAGAAAGAGAGAAAAATCTCCATCTGTCCCACAGGAGGGGAGAAACAGCCAGACCAAATAATGAAAAAAAAAAGGAATATTAAGGAAAACAGACTTGATAATAAGGTGGGGGTTGTAATTTGCTGTGCAAATAACTACAACACCATCATGCCATTGGCAGAATTGCTTTTGTGAAAATTTATCTTCTGAAGATTTATCTTCTGAAATCCTTGGGAAATGGTGGAGGGAACACTCAAAGGAAAGGAATTGAAAAAAATAATGTATTAACACTTCACTTTGTCAGGTGTCCCGGGCTGACTCATGCAATGCCACAGCCCAGGTATCCAGAACATTTACTATGGAAAGAAGCTGCATGAGGCACTTCTGAAAAAAAGCACAAATAACGATAGAGTAGAGGATTGTGAGAATTGCTGTAGGAAGCTTCTCCTTGCCTCTGTCATGAATATTCACGCTTTCAGACATAGCAGCTTATATCCCTTTTCAAAAGCCTCATTTTTTAAAAAAATCCTTCTAACATAGATGTTCTCATAATGCATAAAAGAGATACTGATATTTCTCATTTAGGTTGTGATTTAGAGCGCTCTAGAGATTTCCTGAACGCAGTGGGAAACAAAGTCCCTATTCCAAAGTGCACCTTTTAAATGGAGGGCTTTTTTATTACCATCTTTTGAGGCCACACTTTGCATTCACTGTCGTTATAAGATTTTTTTTCTAATGAACTGCTCATTAGGGAGCTAGGATAAAAGTGACTATCGCCAGACATAATTTTGCTTCTTTATGTAAAGCTGAACGAAGCGTTAAAACAAGCAAACTCCAAGAAAGGTGCTGGTAGTCTCAAGAGATTCTTTTTTTTGTAATCAATAATAGAAGGTGTTAGGAAAGTGCCAACAGAATTGTCTTATATATCACTACTGTGTCGTGCCCCTCAACTAACAGAAAACCTCCTCTGCATGGAAAAGGATTTGCAGCTTGAAGGGTCATCTCCTCAGCTGGACTACTCCTTCCCATCACCGTGCAGGGAAGATCTGCTCTGGTTGTGCTGCGGACACACCGTGGCCGTGTGTAAGTAATATTCCCACAGCCTTCAGCTTGCTCTTACCGGTTCCTCTCACTTGGTGTTTCACATGACAAAGCCACAGAATCCCCCATGAGACAGGCTTAAGCTCAGAAGTTATATTCCTGGCAAGCATCCCTGAGTGGCAAACAGCAGGAGGCAACTGCCGGAGCTGGATTATCTTTGCTGAAACAACTGATCCTGTGCAACAAGGCTGCAGTGTGCTGGCAGCACACTTATTGCTCATTCTCCGGTTCCAAGGGTGTGCCTGGTGGGGCCTTCAAGCAGGAAAAAAAACCCTACCAAAACACAAAGATCCTCCTGTGTACAGGAAGAAGAATACAGAGTTTATGAGCCTTAAAAAAGAAAAATTGATTATTTCATGGACCTGTCACCTGCACTCTGTTGACATGCTCACATGACATTTGGATGAGCCATGAAAGTTGACTGCAGGCTGGACCACTGCCGAACAACGCGCAAAGGAAAGAAGTTAGCTATTTTGGCTCCATCCCAAAGGCCGCCTGAACCAAGAGTCCGAAACTCATTCTCCACCTCCCTGAGTATGTTCCTCCACGTTCATAATACACAGGTACAGATCCCAAACTAGCTGTGAATTCAAATGCCCGTGTATTTCCACCAGATCACTAACACGCTAAAAAGTTAAGCTTGTTTTCCAACGTTTTGTTGGACGGAGGCCTTAATCTGTCCCTGGGCGAGGAGCCGGCAGCTGCTTGAGTACTCTCAGATAGAAATCATCTCCCAAGCCTGACAAGCCTGTGTTTTCTGGCTTGCTGCGCTCACAGCCATCTGTTCAGATGGCACGTGCTCCCTTGTAAGCCATTCGGGCTCTTCCCTTAGAGCACGGGAGACAGGGAAAGGCAATTCAGATCAGCAGCCCAGAAGATGCTGCCATAGGTATACCTCCCTCAGAGAAGTCCTTCTACTTCTTCAGCTCTTAGGTAGCCTCCAAGATACTTGGCAACACCTTTGATGCATTTGCAAGAGGAGAGCTAACCTGGTGAGGAAGAGGTGTGGACGCTCCTAGATGGCTTCCAGCACGTATCACATCATCTCGGATCTAATGAAGGATGCTTCCAGGTGAGCCTTGTGAAGGCATCAGGTAAATACCACACACAGAGTCTTTGGGCTGTTATTTCAAGTCCCCCCATGACAGACATGCACTATGTGCTTCAGCCTCAACAAGGGAGAGGTGCTCTGGGGAGGGCACAGGAACATTATTTTAGGGAGCAGGATTATGTTTCTGCTCACCTAACGCCTGCCTGGGTGACCATGAGACCAGAGTGTTTCCATTTGCTATGCCCCTCCAGCAAAGTATCTCATTTCAAGCCGATTTCTGCCATTTGAATTTAAAGATGTTACAGATAGGGTTTATCTCCTCGTGTCTAGCACCTAGGACCTCGGTCTTCACGACAGCCTGTTCCTACGGCAGAACTACTGTAATGCATGGTCTGTCAAGCCGTCAGAGGAAGAGGGGATACTTCAAAAATTAAGAAACCTATGTGCAATCCTGTTACACAGTATGCTTCCTCTGTAGCTCTGGGCTCATGATACAGAATTATGCCTTTGAAGGCATTTATTTGCATTTAAAAACCTTAAGAAGACCTGGACCTCAGTTCCCAGCCTGCACAGGTCGCGACAACTGTATTTCTGTACCACATAAAAGTGTGCGAGGATAGATCTACTAAGGGTATGAAGCTGCTGTAATGAGGGCCTGATTAGTGCCCAAGACAGGTGGAGGACTCAGCAGATCTTTCCATCCCGTGGTTAGAGGCAGCATCTGCTTCCCTGGAAGGGGCACATTCCCTCCCTTCCATGCCAGCGAGTGGAAGAAGGGGACGATGATCCCTCAGGTTTCAGCCCAGTCTCTGCCGGAGGTGTGTGCAGTTCCTTGGCTGGGATTAACTTCCACCGATCTGCTCATCCTGCGATGCACCAGAGAAGTCTCAAGAGCTGCTGAAGTTGCAGAAAATCAACGTCATTGGCAAGCAAGAGCCCTGGTGGTCTAAAGTAAGTGCTGTAAGCCCATCCAAAACATGATGGGAAAGAGAAACCTGCAGCCCCTACCCAAACATGAACTAGGGTTTATGGCTGGGGGAAGAACTGAAAAAAAAACCTTCAAATTGCTACAGATTCGGGGCCTTAAGACCTTTCCTTCGGGAATGTCCAGCTCTGCGAGTTGCACTTTGCTGAATAACACTGAATTCCTGCAAAAACGTATACTAACAAATTAAAGAACTGATGCCTTTCATATTTTTCCATGAAAACAGCCAGGACTTTAAGGCTCTGAGACTGTAATTATTGCAGACTTGGTACACCTCACTGTAACAATGTAGGAAAATATCACACAGAGGCAGGGAGAAATAGGGCTGACTTTTCTTCCTTTTAAATCTCAATTAAAAAATACATTGGATGAAATTTCCCATTAGCTGGTACTATTTGTACATCCCATGTTCTTTCTTTAATTAAAAAACATGCTTATTGCAATACTGCCAGAATCGCTTTTACGGTATTTTAATTGTAATGTCTCTGCCTGATTAAAAAAAGAAAATATGAACTAGAAACTGCCTGCAAAAAGTATCACAATGCACATCCCAAATGGGTTGAGCAAAATGGCACAGAAAACACCGCAACACAAGCAGTTTCCAACCGTGCCTACTGACAAGGGATTTTAAAACGGGTTTAAGGACTAGTTAATGCCATAGACAGGAAAACGGAAGGAAAAGCTTTTTCCTTCTTTCAGATAATTCAAACCCAGTCTCTATCAGCAGTGAATGAAGCACTAGTTATATGACAACTACTTATGCAGGTGTATCAGTTAATATTTGATGCTTTTTGCTAATAGCATCAAAGCCTAGGAAAAAGTCAAGCAAAATACAATATCTGGATACTGTCCTCCCGAGATCTACTCAGAGGACCCATTCTAGGCACAGTCTGATCAGAGCATGGATTACAAGAAATTCAGAATATTGATGGTAACCATTGCTCTTGTGACATGCATTCAAGATCAGACAATAACTGACAATGTCATGAGTATCTTTGGGGCTTGTCAGTCCTCTATGGTTTTTTTTCTGGGATCTCATGGTTTGGAAAAAAAAAAAAAAAAAAGAAAAAAACCCAGATCAGCTGTGGTATTTTGGAAACTGAATGCACCGATTTTAGAGGCAGAAACCACAGCTGAGGTGGGTCAGACCTTTCTGAAAACCTCAGCCTGGAGTCTGACCCTGGAAGAGGGAACTGGCATGCTGGTTTCAGCAGGGCTGCTAAGATGCAGCAGTGACACAAACGATAGGGGACACCAAGAGCTGTGGCAAGTGATACTGAGGCTTTTCTAGAATAGAGGCCAAAGCAATCTTCTCCCTTATGCCTGCAAGGATGGCCATCTCAAAATTGCCATTGCAAAGGCAACTGGACAGTTGGGGATCTTCAGCCCCACCAGAGTACACTGGCAGCATCACCCCAGAATTCATCCCCAAGGTACTCCTGAAAGACCAGGGAGCTTTTTTGGTCTCCAGACCTCCCTAGAGCACTATAAATTCAGACAAAGGCAATAGCACATGTCTGAGGTATCAACCCATCAAACACAAAGGAGTTACTCCAGTGTCAGCTCTGCGCAAAGGAAATTTCCATCTGTCCTGGGTTATCATAAATATTTCCATACTTGTGATGTTGGGATTACAAAAATAACTGCAATCTGCTGAATATACAGAGTTATCTAAAATCTGTCTATCTTGTATCTCTTCCCCAATCAGTATGAGCAGTTTCACAGTCTGGGTATTAAACTTTCCACTGCCGATAACCACGTGTTCATGCTCCTCTTGGTGAGGAGGAGGTAGAAACTGCTGAGACCCCATGGCAGTGAGTGGGACCCAGCTGCCTAATCCTGTTTCTCTATTGCTTTGGCCTCCAGGTCTTTGGCCCAGACAGTCAGGTCGCTACCAGAACCACCATGTATTTGGCTATATGTTAATACAGCCAAAGCAGGGTCACTTGAAGGCTGCACACCAAGCTGACATCCTTGTTATAATACTCTTTAAACAATTTATTCAGTGTTGAAATCATAATGAGACAACGCAGGATCAGTGTTCAAAATCCTCATGATGTCCTAAAAAAGAGGAATTTCAGGAAATAGGCCTGTAAACATGTGCTGGGTTTGCTGGATACAGCACCAGAAAATGGGCAGTGTCTTTGCATAGGAGTGGACTCAGTAGCATTACAGCTTTTTTTCATCTGTAAAGTCTGTTAGATTTTCAGCTTGTGAGTGTACAGACAGCCCGATGCTGAGTCATGAAAGCCAAAGGGAGTAGAACTACAATTTAATCCCATTCCGCAGCTCCGACTCAGAAAAACTCTCCAGCTAGAATAGGAATGGGTTGCTTCGATTGAAGCACATATCTACACCCACCTAGAGATTAGGGGCTTATTGTCATTCCCATCTTGCACCTGGGGAAAGTTGTCAATTATTTTACATCCTCCAAGACTCAGTAGTTGCTACTCAAGGGGGATCACCCAACTGTGATTCATCTTAAGATAGGTATCTATAATACCTAAGACGAACAAGTTTTTGGTGGTGTGCGTTTCTCTCTATCAATACAGGAGCCTAAACAATCCCCCTGAGCTGAACAACTTATAGAAAGGTAAGGTTAGAAAAGATAAATCTCAGTCTCATATCAGAGTAGGTCTCAGCATGTCTTGACTCCAAATCTAACCAAGGCTAAACAACTAGCAAGAGTGGGGGTGGATGCAACAAGGAAACTTCAGCAAAGATGAAGCTCAGATAATCAATTACTGTGTAGGTTCCTGCTTCTAAAATGTTTGGTCCCTATGTTTGGCATGTAGCAATGCAGAAAATAATAGCATCTAGAAGATTTTAATGCTGCTTTCCTAACTAAATCTACATTACAAACCAAGCTTCCTGGAAAAAATGATAAAGGGGAGAAATGATTTGAATGTCAGATGAGCCGAAGCCATAAAGATACTGCTCCAGACTTCATTAAATTCAATCAGAGCTCCGTTTGCTTCATGAGTGCTGACTCATAGATCAAATGTGCCTTTGAGTAGGCCCAAAGTTCAAAGGGTTTTTGCTGCAATGTTGTGCCCCAATTCTTCACAAAGTCAGAGACTGAGCCCCAAAATCCTCATCGAGATTTGCAGCCAAAAGTCTCAGAAATCTGGGGCTCTGACCTTTCTCCTTTACTGTATGTCATAATCACAGTGAGGTTAAGAAGACTCTTGCATCACACAGATTTAGTATTTTCACTGGGGAAGAAAATTGTACTAAAACATTTCACATTTTTTAAATCTCAAAATCTTACTTGATTTTTTTTTTTTTTTTAAAAAAACAAGAATGATGG
Organism: Astur gentilis; assembly: GCF_929443795.1. Taxonomy (NCBI): domain Eukaryota; kingdom Metazoa; phylum Chordata; class Aves; order Accipitriformes; family Accipitridae; genus Astur; species Astur gentilis. Next base: position 26,928,244 of record NC_064895.1, read on the forward strand.
CTGGTGTAACTATTCTTGAAAATCTCTGAACCTAGGCTAAGCAAGTTCGATCTTTCTTGGAAACGTTCTCACAATAGGGATAAACTTGCAAAGTTTTTTCTTTATAGAAAGATCATGCAAAGTTAGATTAAAGTATAATTGTCAAATACATGTTTTTCATCATCATCTCAATCAAAACCTAGTACCTTTAACATCCTTTTAATATAAAATAAATTTTACCACCAAAGAAGGTCCAGGTCCCTAAACATATAAAAACTCCACTTTCCATTTTTTGAGCTCCATTTCAGCAGAGGTTTACACATAAGCTTAACTTTGAGCAAGCAATTTCACCAGAACAACTCATCCACTTAATACCAAGCATATGCACAACAGTTTTCACAACCAGGACCTAATTTCCAGGACGGAATATTTCTGGCACTGAATTACAAGTAATTTTAATTCTTACTTTGACACCCACAGAGATACACCTCCAGACACTTGTGCTAAATCCACCCCAGGGTACATGAACCCTGCAAACCCAGTGTTTCCCCCCATAATTGCGCTCAGTTATTTATTCTCCGCCAGCCGTGCTCTAGGATCTTGGATTATTTATTACATTTGGTAGCTGTGGCCTGTAATTCTGTAACATCATTAATTTTGTAAAGGCTTTTGCAATACGCTTGCCTCAAAGATGCCAAACAAAACAGAGTCGATTATTGTTATCAGCGCTGCCATTATCACTGAACGCCGCTCAGGACAGTAGCGCTTTCAGTAGCTGGGGGAAAGAAAAACAAAACAAAAAAAACCCCTTCCTACTCATATTGTCATTATGCCTCAAACAGCATAAACGACGCCTTCTGCATACATAATAATTAAATGCTTCCCCCGTCCCCCATCACCGCCCTGTTGTATCTACCGAGAGCAGACTGGGCCGCCCTGACCAGGTGTCTCCTTCGATGGAGGAGCTGGCCAAGGGAAGGGGAGATCACAGCCATGAGAAAACCCAGCCCTGGAGGCCCAAGAGCACTGAACCCCCCTTCTGCAGACCTTTGAGATGCAGCAGGTTGAGGTTGGTGGTGGTGGTCCCCAGCAGCAGGGTCCGGCCTTCTTCTATCGTGACGTTATCGCCATCTCGCGGCTGGTGACCAGCAGGCCAGCTGGAGTCCTCATCCCATCGGCCACAAAACTGGAGGGGAAGCTGAAAAGCAAAAGACCCAAAGAAGTTCAAAGCTCACCCCTTCCCACCCTCGAGGAAGCCAGCTTGCCAAGAGCACGGCGGAGGAGATGCCAACGCCATGCCGGCTACCTTCCCGGCGGGACCCTGCGTAGAGCAAAGGGATGGAGGGACGTTGGTGTTGGGGACGTTCTCGGCCTTTGGAAACGCCTGTCGCAATTTGGGGGTTTGCCCCTTGTCTCGTTCTGGTTTGGGTAACGAGGGGCTTGCTGCAGGTCTGGCTGCGGGAAGTCTGCAGGTTTCCTGGTGTGTGTCTCTCTCTGCCTCCCGAAAAGCAGAACTGCACGTTAATTCCTGGCAACGTCGTTAAAATAGCCTGAAGAGTTTGGAATTAAAACATCACGCTAGATGGGCAATATTTTGCTTTACAGGCTTTTTCAAAAGCTCTCCTGCCACCCATCTGCATTGAGAGCGCCATTCCTCCTTCCAAATACCTTTTTAGCTTTCTCAGCTTATCCAGTATTATTATTGCCTCTCCTTTGATGGCTTGCACATCAGTTCCAAATAAAGCACTGTTTAACTTGAAAACAGCAAATAGACTGACTCATGATGAGCAATGGCAAAATGATGCCTGCCTGTTTCGAGTCGTGGTTTCTACTCACCTCTAAACTTTAAGCACACATTTTGCAGTGAAGGTTTGACCTGTTCCTTGAGGAATGTGTGCAGATTTTTGCGTGGACATGTGTGCACAAGTGTGGGCATAGGCGTTCGTGACATATTCTTTTAGACTCACGTGTGAACTAGCAAGAACAGCCCCAACTGATCCGAAGTGGGGGGTGGGGGCAGAACCAGACATGGAAATATTTGTGGTCCTTACTGGGTTGTGCTAATCAGAAACAGCAGTGGAAACAATAACCTCAGTACAAAAGCAAAATACAGTTACTCCATTTTCAATCAGAGCACCATGTGCATTAAAGGTTTTGCTCTGGAGCTGCGGTTTGGGTGAATCAATACTGGCAGTGTTATGATAGTTACTCTTTTGACTGTGCTATTGTCAGTTTTAGCTTTCTGTGCCTGATGTTTTATACAACATTTCCCATAGCACCTAGAGCAGTCAGATAACTATTATATGGTGACTACTGTCCTAATTATTACCACCAGGGAATGGGTGTTGGTTCCCAGGCTAAATGATACAACTGGTTTATGTCCATCCTGTCTGTAGGGTATGGGTGCTGATATTTTCTACCCTCTGACCCAGTCTATGATTTCCCTATGAAGGGAATTACTTGGTTCAATTTAGACTGAAGCCTGGGACTGCATTAACACACACACAGTGAAAACATCTGGGGAGCTAAATCTCTGGAATCAGAGGGAGTGAACCACTTCATCATTACAGAAGTACAGATAAGCCTTCACATCTGTACACAACTGTTACAGAGAGTACAATTTCTCCATGGTTGCTAAATGTAATAGGACAAGTTTCATCTTCATTACTTGCAAACACATATTTATATATTTCAGAGATTTAGGACAAAATTCCAGCTGAAAGGATAGATGTCTTTATCTACTGTCTTTCCAGAGAGGTTGTGAATTACTCTTCACTGATAGCGCTTTGAAGCAAATTATATACAATATATGAGGGTATACAATAGATTCACTGAAAAAAGGAGTTAATTAAACATGTTTTTATCTCAGAGCAGGGGACAGAGGAAGGTAGAGTTCATGGAAAGGCACACATTTCACAGATACATAGCTTATCAAGATAACTGTAGCACAAAATTACAAATTCCATAAATTCCTGTCTGGCACAAACTCAACCAATGCTGCCAGCAAAAAACTGCAGGATGCAGTTGTGAAATTGTGGGATCCATCGGAACATTTTCTTGAGAAGGTTTGTTAAATGGGTTAAAGTCACTCTGACATCACTCTAACCCTCTGAAGCCACTTAGAAGTCTCCAGTTAACTCTAATGGCAAAGCAAGGGCGTAAGGAATATACCAGGTTGTTGTTCTTGCTAGCACCAAAAACTTAGTAAGCTGTTGATAGAAGTCTCGCAAGAATTAAGAAGAAGTCCTGGTTTTGGCTGGAATAAAGTTAATTTTCTTCTTAGTAGCTGGTATAGTGCTGTGTTTTGGATTTAGGATGAGAAGAATGTTGATAACACACTGATTTTTTAGTTGTTGCTAGGCAGTGTTTATACTAAATCAAGGACTTTTCAGCTTCTCGTACTGCCCTGCCAGCAGAGGCTGGGAGTGCACAAGAAACTGGGAGGGGACACAGCCAGGACAGCTGGCCCAAACTGGCCAAAGGGGTATTCCATACCGTGTGACATCATGCCCAGTATATAAACTGGGGGAGTTGGCTGGGGGGCACCGTGGCTCGGGGATTGGCTAGGCATCGCTCAGTGTCTGGTAAGCAATTGTACTGTGCATCACTCGTTTTGTATATTCTAGTTGTAGTAGTACTATTTTACCTTCCTTTTCTGACCTGTTAAACTGTCTTTATCTCAACCTGAGAGTTTTACTTTTTCCCCCCCCCCGCCTCTCTCCCCCATCCCACTGGGGGTGGAGGAGTGAGCAGGCGGCTGCGTGGTGCTTAGTTACCGGCTGGGGTTAAACCGTGACAGAAGAATAAACTCCTCTTCTGAATTTGACTTCTCTTTTATTTAAGATCGTTCCCCTTTCTAACTAGAAAACACCCTAGTTCTTCGTTTACGGTTCTCTTTATATAACATCAGTGTTTAAGCTACCCTTGCTAGGTTTCTGCTGTCACCTCTTAGAAGGCTCCATACCCATTAAGACTCCATACCCGTTCAGTTCTACCAATACCCTCTGGCATAAAAGCTAGTAGCTCATACATGCCAGTGTAATAAGGCACAAGAAATGGTTGAAACCATCTGGGAAACCATCCAAAGAATGTAATTCAGAAAAGATACAAATATGCTGAAACCAAGCACTCTGTTATTTAGACGATACACGCATCCACAGTAAGAGGCAGTCCCTGCACCATCAACCTAAACAAAGACGGGCAGATTTTATTGCTCAGAAGAAAGTTTACTAAACAAGAATGATTACACAGAGGCAGAAAATGAGTTGGCCAAGATCATAAAAATCTCTATTGTTCCACCCAGTCCATACCTAAAGGTTTTCGGTGAGAAGATGCTTGGCTTAGTCTGCTGCTGTGTGCACCACCTGCACGCACGTCTTTCAAGGGATTTCTGATTTGTATTCTTTTTTTCTTTTTATTTTTTTTTTAATAAAAGTAAAGAGATGAACATCAGCTAATAACACAGGACCAAGAGCTGCTTATAATCACTTGCACCATCCTTGCATTATCATGGAGAGAAGAAATCTAAAGAATCTGTCTGAAGAGAGAAAAGGTGGTTTGCTCAAGGAAAGTACTTTAAATTACCACAGCATGGAAGAATGTACAGGGAGGTAGAGGGAAGGCAGCTCTGTAGGAACTGAGGAAAGACATCGAACTGATGGAGGGAAATGAGATAGCAGAAGATTTTATTTGGTGACCCTTCTCTTGCAGTCCTACATGCTTCCCTAACATGAAAGAGCACCTCCTTAAGATCTTTGAAAGAAGAAGATGTTGTCTAGTGCAAGGCTAGTGAAATGGCCCACTGCCCTGAATCACAAATACAGTTTGCCTGGACCTTGTGAATCCCATAGGATTAAGCTTTCCTTGTTTTCCAGGAGAAAAGCACAGTGCAATCTCCAACTGTAATGGACTTAAGTTCCTTTGCTGAATGGTGGTGGCTATACCCAGTTCCTGTTAAGCAGCCCATGGTGAAATAACACGGAGTAACACACACATAACCTAGCTGCACATCCCTCATCAAGCAGGGTGGGTGGTAGACCCACGGCTCTAGAAATCCATGCTCTCATCTGGCCCTGCTAGTTTCCCTCCATATGACCTTTGGGAACCTCCTCTGTTATCACGCCTGTCTTGTCTAGCTGCCCCGTTATCAACAGGGGATGGGTTCTAGCCCACGCTGACCCTACAGACACCCAATACCACTGTCTCTGCATGCTAAGGCTGCCATGGGGGACTTTGCTGCCTTGCAGGCTGAGCGTGCTCTTACGACCACTGGGCTGGACCTGAGACCCCAAAGAAAAAACAGTGAGACAGCTGTCTTATCTCTCACAGGGCTGTATAGCTGTGTCCTAAACATCTGCATCATGCAAAGACTCCAGCTCCTTTCCCACTGTCTGCAGCTGAGCAGGATAAGAACATCCCCCTCACTGTTTTTTTCATAGAAGCAAAACTTTCCTTTTCCATTTTTTCCCCTGCTTGGCACCAAGCATTTGACCTATGGTGTTTAATTTAAACCCTTCTCAGTAAGACTGAAGAGCAGCAGCAGCTGCAAGCACCAGGGTCATGGCTGAGCGCCCATCCCGTGCGTGCTTGTTGAATGAACCGGGAGGAACCCGCAGAGCCAAGGAAAACTGTGCATCAGCGGCTGGCAGCGGCTATTTTCCTCCGGTGCTTTTTCCAGCTTCAGCACAGGGCACAACAAATGTCAGGGAGTTTGAAAGTGAGGATGGGGGAAAGAGGAGTTGGCATAAAGCAAGCCCTGAGTGGTGAAGCTGGAGCTGGCTGCCTGCAGCTGCTGCAGTGAGGTGGTAGTTTCACACTCTGGCTTCAGCATCTACCAGATCGTTGGAGAGATGATTCGGAGGAGACGGAGCTTATAAGACCATAACATCTCTGCATCCATCTGTGTCGCTGTCAGTGCTGACACTTGAACATGGCCAACTTTTCAACTAAGCTTAACAGGAGGAGTGAGACCACAAAGATGCTGTATTCCTGCAAGGTTCCTGGAAATCAATAGCCAGATTGAGGCAAGAGACTCTTCTGGTGTTTTCCCCGAGGACGCAGGTACAGCATGAACTGAACGCTTAAAACGGTCACCCAAACTTCTGCAGAGTGTGCCCTTGCATCAGACCTCCGTAGGAAACCCATCCTGGCAACATTTCATGGTTTGAATCCAGTACAGCGGATGACACTAACTCAGTAGGGAACCAAACCTGCAAAATATGGGCAGAAACCCCAGGTGGGTGTCTGGGAATCCCTAAGGAGCCAGTCATTCTTCCTGGGGTACCAAAGAGCATGAGGACCAGGGAGGGGATCTGACATGAAAATTCAATGAGCGGACTCCTACAATATTGTCCCACCTCTGACTCCCACTTGGTGTGGGCCACGCACAACTCATTTTGAGCCCACACCTTACGTACCAAACCACAGCTTGTGTGTAACACGGGTAAATTTTGAGGGATATCAACTCCTTCCCCCAGTAGTGCTCCAAAACAATGAAAGGATAATGTAAAGATAAAATAATGTTTTAATAGCACACAATAAACGATGCACGAGCTCCTTGTAATTCAGCACATTATCCCCTTCCTCCCTGCTGCACCTCCTTTGTCCGTTTTCAGGTAGATTTCTTTCCATTTTATGGTTTTAGCTGCTGCTGTTGTCAGCCAGCCCAGGCTTGCCTTTATGTCAGCCTTTGGGGACACGATCTCTTGGTACCAGTTTCTCAGCTTGTGCCTGTGACTACCAGGGCTCAGAAACAGCAGCAGCAACTGCAACAAATGCATAAATAACAGTGATATACTTGCATTCCAACACAGGCTGACAAACAAGTCACAAAGGGAAAGGATTGTAAGTGACCACTCGTTCAATGTTTGGTCTAAATTTTTGTAAATAATAATCATTCTGCCAACACAGCACAAGTTTATCTGGTGATTTTTAACTCCCTTTTCCCCAAAAATGCAAGGTTTGGGCTTAAGAGGGTTGAGAAACTCCTGTTTAGACACGCTATAGATTGTTTGATCTCACTTTGTGGTAACTTTACAATTTGTTCGGTTAGGCGGGATTTTTTAGAGGGCCGAAAAAGAGGATTGCCAACAACCGTTACAGACGCAAAGACAAGAGCCCTCATCCTCTGATCAGAAAAAGACAAAAACTTTAAAACCAAACCAAGAACCAGCAGTGTAATTAAACACAGACACTGCTGCTTGCTGCTGTGCTCAACACTCTCTTCTTTGGGCGGTGGGTTTCAGCTGAGGGTTACCTGCGACACGGCCACACGGAGAAATCTGAACTCAGGGGGGTTTTCCCACCCGCCCCACCTCCAGCAGCCAGCTTTATCCTTTCCCACAGACACATCCAATACGACACGGAGCACAGGACTGCTCCTGCACAACAGCACATGCAAGAAACTCTCCCAGTTGCTGCTGACGATCCCCAGCAGGAGGAAGGTGCACCCTTCCCGGCGCACACAGCCGCGGACAAGCAAAGGGTTCGAACGCTGCAGCCGCGGCAAAGATTGAAACACCCACAAGGTAGCCTTTTCCTCGGTGCTGACAGATTGCCATTTAACCAGCAAGTACGGAGAGCAAGTGTTCCTGTCCTCAGTCACCACGGAGAGACAAGGTTAACATTTTAAGTGATGGAGTACAGCGTATATTTCCTCACGCCGTAGACCCAGGACTCCATGCCACATTTGAAAACACTTTAATTTCAGTGATGGATACAGGGAGCTCACTTTCCAGGCTGTGAACCCTTGACAGCTCCTCAGTTTAATACATCAGGAAAAGATTTACACCCCTCACCCAACCCCCATCCACCTGAAGGAAAGAAAAACGTATATTGGGGGGAGACAAAAGAGGAGGGGAGGTATTTTATTACTAGATGTCTTTTACAAGGGAAGTATTTTCAGCCATCTGCTCTAATTATTCCTCCTGTATTGGCCACCATCTTCATGCAACAATAGAAATAATTATCTCCTCAAGGGCAAAAAAAAAAAAATATTTACAGAAACAAACAAAAGTTGATTATTTTTAGCTCCTAGGGAAAAAAGAAACAAGAAGCTACTTCTTAATGAAGGAGCAATTAGGAAGGTGGGTAGAACATCTATAATTAAAACAGACAAATTGGTGCAGGCTCCTCCCTCCTACACATACTTGAAAGGGATGCAAATGCATGTTATTTGCTAAAGTCAGGGGAGTTAGCATGCAAAATGCTGCCCAGTGCCCAGAGAAGCTGAACCTGCCTCCTGGCATCGTACCCTGCCTCTCCTGCTTATAGGACCTCTAACCCTTTCCCAAATTAACTGAAAAACACTCACTACAACTGTAAAGTCATAGAATTTTAGTTGGCATGGATAGGTCTTCCTCTGTATAACCAACATCCCTGAGACAAGCATGATAGGACACTCTTTCATCCTGCTGTTATAAGAACAGTCTCCTGTGTGCACTTCATCACTCAGTGTAAAAAAATGTCCTTTTTTTTCTATATAAACCAAAACCAAAAGAGGACTTTTGCAATCGTCTTTTCATTCCCGATAGCATATAAGGATTTTGCTAACAGAGAGAATGAAGGCATACATACAGCTTCATGGGAAAGGTGAAATAGGGTCGTCCCAAAAAGAACAGAAAATACCTTACATCATGCAAAAACAAGTATAAGCAGCAAGAAAAAATATTCTCTCTACCAACGGCACAGTGCAACACCTTATTTTGTAGAGAAATATATCAATTTAGACTTCCACACAGAAATGAGTAGAATTTAGTTGGCTGTGCTATGAAATCAAAGAAGGGCCAAGACTGAAGCTGGTCAAGTCTAATAACGACTGCAGAAGTTCCCAAGGCTTCTCCAAGCAGTCTCAGGACAGAGGGTACCATCCAATGCTCACTACAGGAGTGCAGCGAACAAACACCAACTGCCAGGGAAAAGCTGCAAACCAGCACGCTCTACTCTAGGCAATTTTCCCTCCCATTTCAAAAAGGCCAATTTTCACTACGGAAAAGCAAACAAGACAGAGATTAACAATTACCAGGTTTTGCAGTGTTTCTCTTGCCCATGCAGCAATTTCAGAGAAGATGCCTTCAAACGTTAAAATAACCTAAACCGAGTTTCTTCGGAAATCAGGGTGCCAAAGCAGTCTAGTGGATCTTACAATGTGATCAGCAACCCCCTAAAGGACTTTTATTCATATGCACTTTGTTACAGTCCTTCAACTTTGCCATTGATTGAGCCATTTCCAAGGTGCTTTCTAAGCTGGATGCAAGGGAGTAGAAAATAATGAAAAGAGAACCTCTGGAGAAGTTTGCAATGGACAGTCTATTCCATTCTCTTAGTAAAAGCACCACATTCACCTCTGTCATTTCTATTGAATCTGGTTCCATTTGGAAAGTCCTTTGAAAAAGAACATGGCAAAACGGGGAGCGTATTTCAACTTCTCTAATTTCTCCCAGCCTTCCCTCAAAGAAAAGACAGCCTCTTTGGCTCCATCAGCTTCAGACCTTGAGAAATTTCTCACCCAGTTCATCTCCATGTGATGATGATACTGAAAATAACATGATCTGACCACTGAGGTCCTTCTTCTCTGAGTGCCACTATTAAGACAGTCCCTGATGCCAGTTTAACAATGAGTAATAGGTTGGTAGTTTTTAGAAGTTGGTACAAACTGCCTTGGCAAAACAATGAAGAATTTTACTAATGATCCAGAGGCATGAAAGGAAGTTCCCTGCAAATTCATGTCACGGCAGAGACCACCCATGGTTAACCCAACTGAGCAGACACTGGTAACCAAACTGGGCAACAAAGGTAGATAGATAATGGGACCATCTTCTTCCAGTTTATGAAAGAAATTATACACAAAATGGCAAGAATAGTTGTGCTTTGAGAGTCTGTAGCAGGCTTCCAGAGGGAATAGGAGACCAAACTGGGTTTTCCCTTATGAATTAGCACACTTGGCATGACTGCCTGTGATAGAACAGGCCTGGAATATAACACAACAAACCCTTTCCAAGGCCACAAGGTGATATCTTTATGACTATCTGCATCATCTGGTGCTATGTAACTTCTCTTTACCCTTTACTCCAGCTTCAAAATGTAGGTGGTATTATCCTACGTGAGAGCCATATAGCAGTTCCTTCATTAATGACTCCCACAAGCACTGATACAACAAGGACCAGGACTGGGCATGTGGCTGGACATGCAGTGCACTATCCAATATATTTATTTCTAATTGAAACTGCCTGTACCTTGAGTTAAAAAGAAAGGATTACTTTTCCTTTTTTTTTTTTTTTTTTTAATTTTAGCTGTCCTGCAGGAATCTTTCTGACTTCTGCTGAGGTGCACAGGCACAAGAAGGGAAGAATCTCTCTGGGCATGTTCTCCACGGGACTGATGAATGACCCTAGTCTCTCGCCAACTATTACAGGATAAATCTGTTTACACACAAAAAATTGACCTGGGCTGGTGAGGTGGGACTAGAACCAGGAAACTGGCACGTCCCAGAGGTAAAAATGCATTTGCAGCCAACAGCATTAGTAACTCAAGACCATAAACAAGCCACACTGTCATTAATTACTCAGACAGGGGCAGCCGCAAAAGCAGTGAGAAGACCCAAAAGCCAACTGTAAATAGTTCATCTAGCTGATTAGTTCAGAAAAAAAATGAGTGGGCAGTTTCAGAGGTCAGAGCCCATGGCACAAGTCAGTCTCAGGCCAATTTGCAACTGGACAATGGCATGAGAAAGAGATGAATTCCTGTTAAAAGAAAAAAAAGAAAAAAAATCCCCCAAAAATAAACCAGTGAAAACACTCAAAAAACAACCACCAAAAAAAAGGCTTTTCCAGCAGGGGAGTAATCACTGCAATTTCCAAGCACAGAAGGTAAGGCTCTTTGCACCAGAGGTATTTAATTAAGGACATAGAGTATTAGTTAGATCTAATGGTGCTTTCATAGGGAGGGCACTGAAAAGACATCGCTCTTGTCGGGGGCTGCACGTCCCAGATACAGCATGTGTCAGCTTCCTATACACAAGCAACAAAATTCACCCAAATACAAGGTAAAATACCAAGTAACAGCAGGATACGAGCAGTATTAAGCCACTCCATAATTAAGCAAACCGTAAGACCCATGGGAAGGTCCAGGTCTATTTACCACACTCATGTGAGTCCCGAAGTGTTGTTCTTGGGTCTCCCAGCGTCTTTTGAGGGTTGTGGTGGGAGGTCGCTTCTATAATCAGAAATCTCAACTTCAAATATTAAGGAAAACACCCTGGAAGCAGAGGAAATGTCCTGGAGCACATGAAGAGAGAGCCCTGTTTCACAAAATGTAATTTTTCTCTAGAGTAACTCTGCTAATTCACAAGAAGCTTCCTAATGTTCATTTATGGCCTGATATTCAGAGACAGTTTATTTCAGTGGAAACTACCCCAGTACAGAGTTTTAATTGCAAGCCCAACTTGCATGAAAGTCCTGTGCATGTAAACGCATTGGGGAACTCAGTACGATCTTCCAATTTAGATACAACAGGACTGACTTTTTCCTTTCCAGAGCACAGTTAAAGGGCACACATAATTTACGCATCTCTCTAAACCAATGATTTCTCAAAGGATGAAGGCTTCTGAGACAAATTAAAAATAGCAATTTAATGGTAATGAGAAAATTGCAACATCAAGTTGTTTACACAAGCAGAATAACCAAGCCTGGTGTCTGGGTTGGCCTTTTCAGTATACACTGTGCAAATATTGTCTCACAATTGAACGATCTTGACTTACTTTAACTAATCTGAGAGCAAATGTTGCAAATGCAAAGATTAGCTTAAGAATTTTCCAACCACCTGCAGGAAAAGAAATCAAATTACATGCCTATGTGTCAGCAAGAAGGATTTCTGAACAAGCACTACAATAAATGGGGCGGGAGGAATGAGGCTGGTCCACCCCAACAGTGTCAGTGGGGATCTGATGATGATGACGATGGGGTTTTTGGATCAGGCAGGGGAAAAAAAACCACCATTGTGAGTGTCCCAAATCAGCTGCAAGGGCGGGCTGGAGGTCAGAGCAGTGGTGTGAGATCCAGCCCCTGGCTTTCTCACAGTTCCTGTGGGGACGTAGGGAATACAAGTGAACTGATACACAAACTGTCTCCACTGCAAACCAGGTTGGCAAGAGGTTTGCAGTGATTTACCAGGCAAAGACTGAAAAGTGTTTTGAAGAGGGAAAGTGCTGCATGTAGGCAACAACTTGGTATTTCCTGTGCCTAAAATAAATCATACAGACAGCAAAACCACACAAGCCAAGGACAAACACTGTCTATGCATCCACATCTCCTCAGCCAAAGCTCAGGGACATTTAAGTGGACGCGTCCAGTGTAACTGGACACGTTTCTTCTATTCTTCTGCTACAAATTTCTTTTCACTATTTCATTAAGAGGTTCAGCAATGTCTCGAACAATACTTCATTATCCTCACAGTATTGCTCCACTGAGAACATTTTAAGCAGCACCCAACTGAAAGGTAAGAGGCTGTGTAAGTGCTACTGTTGCCTTCCCACCAGTATATCTTCTCTCTCAAAGAAACAGGATGGCACTCGCCCAGCCATAGCTCCTTCCATCCAGAGACCCCCAGAACATGATGGAAGAAAGGACCTGCCAGGAAAACTATAGGTTGTGATCCCTGTTTTGTTGAAGGGAAAACTGATGTGCTTGCTGATACCTTGTGTAGCAGGAGGGCATTGCTTCATCATCCCGCAAGAAAAACTCATGGTTGACTGCGCTAGGTTTGCTTTCTGCTGAATCACTGCAGCAGCTTCATTAAAGCATTTTGCCTGATCATGTTCACCTGTTTAAATTGTATTTTTAAGGTAAATTCCACCTTTGAGAGGAAGGACCTGAACGGACCCAAAGAAATTTCTTCGAGCTATACAGCTTTTCTGTCTCCCAGGGTAGGATCTAATGTGGTCTGGCGGTGTGGAAAGTTACTAATCTCTGAAATCTGCACCCGTCCTCCAGCGCAGTGACCTGCATGGTGGTCGGGACGTTACCGAAGTCTTCGCTTTATCTGTCAGAAGCGAAAACCTAGAGGAGGTTAGAGATGAACCGCCCTGGCACATTTAGTAGTAACCATCTCCCTCAGCACTTGGAGCCAGGGTCTGCCATCCAGCTGCTGAGCACCACCTAAACCCAGCTAACATCACCAAAACAGCGTGGTAGCGTGTGTTCAGAACAGCACAGTAGTGCAAACCAGCTGGTCCGAATCTGTCCCCCAAGGCTGCCCCTGTATTGCAGGGCTAAGAGCGGGTGTAACGCAGGCGTGAAGAGCTTGGCCAGCAGCGGAGGCACGGTCAGTTCTCCAAGGTGCATCCTTGCCCCTCGCTGACGTTGTGCTATGGGGGGGGACAGGATTTGGGAGTCCCAGAAGCTGCTGAGACCGTCCGGCTCCTGCAGAAGTGGGTGGCAGCAACCAGCAGTGCCGGTGGCAGAGTTCTGCGATGGAGACTGAAAGGCGGTGCTGGGGAAGCCTGCACTGCCCTTTCGATCCTGTACCTGCCCAGCAGGGAGAGGGTTTCACCCTGCACGGCTGTTATTTCAGTAATGCAAGCTTTTTAAACGGCTCAGCCTAATCTGCGAGCTTTTGGAGTCCGCTTTCAAATGCAATGTCCTGTTTAGTTTTAGCACATCAACAACATGCTTTCTTAGCCTATCTGTATGCATTATCTACTGCTGTAATGTATCATGTACTGAACTACAGCATCATTACAGGTAAGTGCTCAGGTTTAAATGCAAACATAATTGCATAATGTGGTACAGCCAGGAAGAATAATGCAGGAAATAGAGCCAGCTCCATCTGATAGTGCAATCTGACTGGAACGCCGGCCGTTCGGATCAAACGCACAGCCCAGATGGGGCAACCAAGAATAAAAGTGCTTTGCAGTATCTTTATTGTCATCATCAAAAACACTTATCTGCCAGAAAGGTAAAAAGGTGAAGATGGGACTCTTACAGAAAAGGTCACATAAGCAATAGGATAACACTGGGTTATGATGGCTAGGAAGACGTCACGCCATAGCAAAGGCTACCTTTGCACTGTCACTTTGAGCTGAATTTGCCAAGTCCTAATGGGAATCGGAGCATTAAGTGGCATTTAGAAGACTGGGAACACCCATGCTGTTTCCCTGCAGTCAAGGGTGTCTATTTAACTGCAATAAATCCAGATAAAGCCTCAGATCCTACTATGCAAGGAGCTGCACAAACATAGGAGAACATTCCTGATGCAAGACGCCTTCCAAATGAGGACATGTCTACAGAAGATATGTACACTTTAATACATTTATTTTATACAGCTAAAATTAGAACTGATTCTCAATGGAACATCTATTTCATTTTCTTTTTTTTTCTTTTTCAGTTTGAGCTCACAGTGGCACACGATAGGCAATTTCAGCAGGGGTGCAGACAGCACTGCAACATAAGCCAGAAGGCAGCTGAAGTTAATTTAGTGCACTTTGTATCGAACCGCTATGCCATGAACGACTACGCCTCTGCTGAAGAGCAGCATCACACACGTTATGGGACAGTAACCGCTCTTGTCATTTCAAGAGATTTTAGCCCAAACATCATTTAAATCAGACAAAAAGATGGGAGAGTAGCGTGAGAGAGAACCTCTCGACTAACACGCTGCCCTCTGAACTGAGGGGCCTTTGAGTTGAAAGCACAAACTGCTGCTGTTTGAACTATAAAGCCATCCCTCTGTCTTGCAGGGCTGTAACAGCTCATCTTTGTTGGGAATGCAGATCCCCTGGAATCATGGACACTCCGTGGCTTTCACTATTTGCCCTCCCACACACACATTTGTCTGCCTGTTAATCGTTTGGCAGGACATAAAATCCAGGGTCCCTTTCCCAAGGAACTTTTCTGGTACATCTTTACCCCAACATCAGAATGCATTCAAGCGCTTAAGGGTGCAGATGGGTGTCTAGTAGCATTTTCCAAAGACAGATTTGAATTTGGGGACAGATGGGCACCGCACTAGGGTAGATGCCCAAATGAAGATGTACATACAGGAGATGGAAGTGTCTCGATCCAATACCTCAAAAGACCTGTCCACTGCTAGCTATTACCACTGGAGAAACTTATCCAAAATTGTTACCCCATGGTACCTGCCTTCAAGTCCCTCAGGTGCCTGGCAATCTAGCAACTGCCTCTCCCAGAGCCAAAAATGAACGTTGGCTTGGGGCCACGCCGGTGACCAGCGACTTCAGTCCTTCCTGCACGGGAAATCTCAATTTCTGCAGCGTTGCCTGGGCCACCTCAGCTTTGAAACCACGTTTTTACCTCCGGTGGCTCCATTCCCTGACTCACCCCTGTGCTGACCCCAGTAAGGCTCCCCAAAAGGCACTGCAGAGCAACACCGACGACTTCTGCACCAATTCATTTGGCACAGGGAAGTTCAAGACCAAAAAGGGCTAAGTCCCAGGAAGAGGTAAACATAGACAGAAAGACCTTGGGTGAGTCATCCCTACGATTAATCCAGAATTGTTTCGTACCTCTCTACCCAGCTTTTCCTAGGTCAATGTGCTGCCTCGCTGTGCATGCCTTTGTGGGCTTGCTGCTGAGCTCAGGAAAAAGTTCTCCTCAACACTGAAAGCAAAAACTGCGTCTTCCACTCACCAAACACGGGTTAAGGCAGGAGGAAAAAAGGCAAACAAATGAGAATTAGAGGGTGAAAGAGTAAGAGAGTGTGTGTGTGTGAAAGAGGGACAACCATAATCCCTAAGTGGGTGAAGCTGAGCCTGACCCTTGATCAGAATCACAGACCCAAAGATGTGTGAAAGCAGGAAAATAAATCAATAAGCAAAAGGGCAATCTCTTTCTTCAATTTTATTTGAGGAAGTCAAATTTACCGAGCTCCTCACAAAGTGTCTTTGGCTAAAATCACCGCTAATGAGCTCTGACATTTGAAATTTAACTGAATATGAGCTAACAGCTCCCAGCCCTGCACCACCCATGAAGTTAACTGGGAATATTTTGTTAAAGCCGTAGACGGGCTAAACTGACGCTTTATTGAGAAGATGCAGCGTTCACGGGAAAGTGTTTATAACATCCACTTCACCTGATGCTTCCCTGCCCTGGGTTGTCTGCTTTTCTTCTCGGGGACCACAGAGCCCTCGGTCCCCTCCGCTCCTTCCCATCGCTGTCGTAATTATTTGCTAGTTTTTATGAGGTAGCCTTACGATCCCTTAATGAAGTCCTTTGCTCTGCAGCTATTCACAAGGACAGATTGGACACGAGGGGCTTCCACTTACGGAGCTGCCAATCAGGGGAACGTACCCAGCATTTAGCAAGCAGTTGTTAAGTCAGTCTATCACCCGGCTATTACAGACGCATCATGAAAACAGCTTGTTTTTACTGGCAATCACATAAAATTAACCCTTTCCTTAAAGACAGAAGGAAGGCTCTAGTAGATTCTGTCACAGTGCTTGAACACGCTGGTTTTTTCCTCCTGCTACAGCAACTGTATTTTTAGTTTTTTAATAAACACCCTCTGAACTGAAATAGTACAGCAATTCATTTGTCCTCTAACTGTACACCTGGTTCACATTGTTTAGTCTGTGAAAAAACTTGCGATAGCAACGACAGTAATAAAACCAGAAAAAAAATCAAACTTTAAAAAAAACCAACACAACATATACTACTCATCCTTACTCTACTCCTTAATCTAAAGTCCATACACAGAAGAAATCATGATACAAGATGATTATCTTTCTGTCACTACCAGTAGCTTACTACAAGACCAAACTTTTCAGGTTTTTTTATACTCAGATTTTACTCACTTTTTTTCTAAATGAAGCAAAACCCAATTGTCCCACACACACACTCTATCCAAGGCTTCTTCTCACTTCTTGTGTATTAGATGGGAAGCCTGATCCTGCACTCGTGGCTAGAGGCCAGGCCAGGTACCAAACTCAGCTCTTTAGAGCTACATCCCTACAGAAATGGTGTAATCCAGCACCCACCTCGCACCAAATGCCATATATGACAGAAGCATTACACCGGGTTCAGGTATAGTCTACAACCTAGCAGAAACATTGTAGAGACAGAAAGAGAAGGAGATCCTACTCCTCTACAACCCATGGCTAATGCTAGCCAGCCAGCCCCCCTGATTTACTGGCCCATATCCTGCCAGCGCTTACCCAAATAAGTAAATGTCCCTGAGAACTCTGTGGCCTTGTATACAGGCAGCAAGTTTTTCTCCTGAATAAAAGTCTGTGAATAAACTGCCAGTAATTAGGAGTGACTCGCAGGAACATGGAGCCACCATGGCACCTGACACATACCAACACAGGTGTCGGCTCAGCATTTTGGAAGACTAAATCCAAGCAATTTTGATGTGGATAAGGAAACAGGGTCATTGAGGGGAAGGTTTAAATTTTCTTCGGAACTGGGCATTCACGTGTCAATCAGGGCCTTAGTGTGGGTTTAGGTGCCTAAAATGAAACACCAAAATAAAATTAAATAAAATAAAAAGTCTCTGATTATTGCTCAACTCTAAAGGGAAACCCACTCCACCTCCAGATCTGTAATTTCAGTGCTTCAGAACAGGAGGTGTCCCCAACTCCCCAGTCAAACCCAGTTCTCAGTCTTGGCCACATGTTTTTGGTGGCGCTTGAAGAGCATGAAGACAACATCTCCATCCATGGTCTAACCACATCAAGGACCCCTCCAATGGTCCCACTCTGGCCAAGTCCACGCTACTAAAACCTCCCAGCTTTCAAAACAGGGTGACCACATGCCCAGCCCTTGCAGGGTGACAAACCAGGCCCCAAAACATTTGGGAAGTGGCTGATAGGTCAGCCAATGCCTCTGCTACACAGAAAACTCCTGCGTGGAGCACAAAGTCCGCAGTAGTGTTCTGTTTGGCGTTGGGGAGAGGACACGAAGTCAAATGGTGATACAAGTGTCTGAAAGCGTCTTCAGCCCACATTACACCTAAGGAAGGGCAAGACCTTCATATACGTTAAGCCATGTTCCAATGCAGAAGAACAAGTCCGGGCTACGTGTGTCTCCAAGGATCTCAGCCCTTTCCCAACTGAATTCAAGATGGGGAGATGGAGAAGGCTTCCCTCTGACTTCACCCAGGGCCCAAGGCCGTGCACCGCCCCCAGCACGGACGCAGGCATCGAACACTCCCAGCCCTTTCCCCCAAATCCAGAGTGAGTCCCACACATGAAAAACGAGAGCCACGCTTTCAACCGCAGACAGTCCTTCCCCCTCCAAAACTGCCTAAGCGCCGAAGGAGTCAATTAAAGTCTCTGTCATAATTAAACAGGAAAGTGGCAGCAAGACTCTGTGCAAGAGCCTGGGAGCGAGCAGAGCGAAAATGTGCCCGCAGTCCCTCAGGAAGGCTTCCCCGCACCCTCCTGACCTTAATTCAAGCCTTCCCTTTGTGCGGGAAGGGAAAGATTTGCTTTCTGTTCCCCGGAGGAGCACCTCCGAAATGATACTTTTCACTCTGAATCTGTGTTTCTCATAAGGGTGGGGAGCAGGAATAAACGGAGGGGGGAGAAGGAAAATGGTTCTCATTAAACTGAGCCATTCGCTGTTCTGATTTCACACGGGTGCGTTTAAATGCGAGTGGAAAGGCTTTGATGCGCTGTGGGTTAGAAGGGACTGGTATCCCATCCGGGGGGTAACTTCCAATGCACCTCTACCGCAGCAGTATGAGTGATGGGGAGAAGAGGGATCCCTGAAAAAGCACATACCATTTAGGAAGCAATTTCCTCAGAGACACTGGAAAGATGGTGGGATTGAAAAACAAAACAAGAGGCTGTTCAAAATGGGGGCGGGGGGGAAGAGAGAAAGATACAGTTCAGTCCTTCATTTTTGATCTGACAGCAGGAGAGGAAAGAGTTAAACCTCAAATCAGGAAGCAAAAAGTTAAAGTAAAAGGAAACAAAACCACGCCACAAGCACGTCTCCTAAATTTCCCATTGCAGCCCAAGGCTGATCCCATTAAAAAAAAAAAAAAAAAAAAAAAGAGGGAAAGGGAAAAAAAAAATAGAGAAAGAAAGAGAAGCAATTCTCCTTATCCTTTTCTCACACACCTAGCAGCCACTTTTTTATTATTATTTATTTATTTACCTCCCCCTTTCAGAGCAAGGCCCTTATTTTCTCATTTAGTCCAACAGAGATTGTCCTCCTGGAATGACCTTTTTTTCTCTCCCTCTTCTCCTCCTCTCCTTCTTCCTCCCCCCCCTCCTCCTCGCTGCCTCCAGGCCATTGCCCTCGTGCCAGTAACTAGATAACACACTCTATCAGAGATTTTTTAAAAAATCATTGCAAAGGCACTAGGGCTGATAGTGGCATCAATCCTTGCCTGACACGGGCTCGGGTCAACCATTTATCTCTTCGCATTGCCTGTGGTTACTGTGGAGGCCATCTTGGTTCTCTACATCTTAACAACCTTGCAGATGGTACCTCTCCCTGCTCTGATAGCATCCGCACCCCAAGACTGGCCTCGTGCTTTTATTTTTATTAGATTATTATGGACTCCTCCACTTCCTTTCTGTGAGGCTTGCAAATCTCGGTCGGTTTTGTTGCGTTCCCCACCCCCTTCTGAAAATAACGCTGTGACCAAGCCAGAAGGTTAAGAAATGGGGAACATGGAGATGCAAGGGTGGGCTTGCTGGGCTGTTAAAAGTGTGTATTTATGAAAAATACACACACAATATTTTAGGAGGGTTTCATCTAGTCCTACTCCTGGCACCCCGTCCTCTGTGACATGTTTATTTTTGGCTACTCGCATTGCCAAAACACCCAGGAGCCCTACGCAAAGCCCAGGACACCAGAATGTCCCGTTCTATCAGGATGCTCCCTAATAAGCTGTAGTCAAAGGAAACTATTCCCCAGCCTCTGCATAATGTGATCATGGTGGCCAAATAAAGGGATCTGGGCTTTTACAGTATCTAAAGTGAGACACAGGAATGAAATATCGTACCCTGCTTAACGACTCTCAAATTATTGTAGTGGTTGTCCTCGCAGGCATTACGGCAAAGGGGAGCACTGGAGAAGGCAGAGAGAGGATTGTTTGCCCTTTCTGGAACTGTTTGGTGCTCCAGGAAAGAAAGGTCAGTATAGAAGGAGGACAGGTGGAGGTGGACAGCCAAAGAACACCAAAGTTGTTACCAACACCGTAATTTTTTTTTTTTTCTTTTAAACAGAAAATACTTATAAACATATCTGACCATAAACTGGAAGCCTGCACATGTCTGCAAGCAGGAGCAACCAACTATGAGCCCTTCACCCTCAAGAATGCACCCATGGAACATCCATGCAACGCGATGGCACTAAAACGAGAGTGAAAGAGCATCGTGCATGTAGCACTCAGGGCACCAAGAGACTGCTGGTCCCGCAAAGCAGGGTCACCTCCTGTCACTTGTAACCCCCCCAGACAGACAACAAGGACGAGAGATTCGACATCAGTCCTGCTGTGAAAAATAAAGTCACAGCCTTTTATGTCCAGAGTGCCCTCTGCTTCCAGAGAGCCTTTTATGCTCCCCAGAAAGCTGTCTAGGATTTGCCACCTATATAAAGTACCAAATATCTCCAACAGGCAAAATTATCTCATCTTCCTCACCTCCAAACACTGTGGCATCCGGAGAGACCGTAAGTGGAGAAAATAAGGGGGAAAAAAAGAAGGAAAGGAGCAATTCTAAGATCTGCAGAGGAATCCAAGGGATTTGGAGAGCTAGTCCCGATTACATTAAGTCGAAGTGGAACAGCAAGGGTCTCTTAGGTGACTGTGTGTACCTCAGACACAGCCCTTATGGTTTTTTCCTTTTTTTTTTTTTTTTGCTGAGAAGTGAACAAAGCAGTTATCCTGGTATCAATCACCAAGCTAAGCATTCACAGATCCTCAATACTCTAAGCTACTTCTTAAATCTCAAGACCTTCCCTTAATGCCCTATTTAAAAACAAACTAAAGGCAGCACAGCATACCCAGGCAGAGCCATAATCCAGGATGGCATTTTTATCTAGCAAGTTATTTTTTATTAGCCTTCTATTTCTTAATAGGGACCCCTCGAGGGTTGGGTTGTAGAGAATTCACTAGTATACCAGTTCAGCTTCCCTACGACTGCCTTAATATACGTGGCATCTGCCCTCTGATGAACATTATATCACCCATCTGGGCCAGAGGAGGGGGGGAGTCGGAGCAGGGAAACACTGCTCAAACAGCATGCTTGCATGATGATTAGGTCTGGTCCAGTGATCCGGAATAATAATCTGAAGGCTCACTAAGCATAATGGGTTCGGAAACATCCGAGCCTGGTCAAACCTTCCCATGAGCATCTTTTACGTGTGTTATCGGTGTGTTTTGCATGTCTCATCAGTGTCACGGTAGCTGACATCTCATTATGCAGCCAAGGTGGAAATGGACAGGTACTGAGTGAGCATTAGAACTTTTCTTTTCCCTTTTATTATTTAATTCATATCTTCCCATTATCCAGTGTATCGTGAAACCGTGAACTAATTAAGTCCTGTGGGATATACAATCAGTGCTGGATTTCCCCCCCCCCCCCTCCTTTCAGGAGGCTAAACTGCATTATATACTGATATAAAAATAATTCTGCAACTCTTCCTTGGATAATAATGGAGCAAGTTACAAACATTAATGATGCCAAATGCAACAGTGGGACAGAGGCCTGCTGCTTACTCTATGTGACCTAATTAAGTCATATGGGGGCAAGTACTTCAAATACAAAGTGAGGCAAGGGCCTAAATCAGTTTCTAAAGAAATCCATAAAAGCTATTCTCTGAAGCATGACCAGGCACAGACCAGACCCCAGGAAAAGGCCACGTTGGTGAGCTCAATTTTCCCCGAAGTCTGCCATTCAAGTCACAGATCTCCAGCCAGCAACCTGAAACTCCTAGAAATTTTGGGGGCCCTCTAGATTCAGAGCTGAGCCCAGCTCAGACTGTAACCATTTAAGCAACAGCTCAGAGATTGGAAGGCACAACACTTGAGGCGGATATTGTGTCACCTTCCCGAAAATACAGCTATTTTCCCCAGCTGAGGATCCTGCCCAAAAAGGGCTCAACCTGAACAGCGAATTCAAGTGACTGACTCAAGGGAGCAGCATGCACAACATGGATAGAACAGCCAATATTTTCAGAAAATAACCTTCTAATTTTTGATGGTAGCTACAGCCCAATTTTCAAGCAGTTATGTTGAAATCAGAGGCAGAAGAGCTCTCTTTCCTGCAGAATTAAGCTTAGCCATCACATGCAGATCATCCAAAAATTAAGGTATCTGGAGATAAGCTCTTAATTTTCATTAAAATAGATCTTTATATGTTATTTATCAGGGGAAAAAAGGACTTAAAAAATGGGGGGGGGGGGGGAGGAGAAGAACCTGTGAGAAGTTTTTATCTAGGCACCATGATCTTCTAGCACTTGGAGTTTCTGTATATCTAAGACAATAAAAAAAGTTCAGAGGACAGCTACCTCATTAACTCATTGAGAAAGAGCATTTGTGGTGTTTGCTAATCTCTTCAGATAATTTTGGTGTCCTTGGCTTACACATGCACTCGCAATTCAAACAGACGGCAAGGGAAAACCATGGTAATGTATATAATATATTCTGGATGTGACCAGAAAAATGGAGGATTGGGTCTGGCAACATGTTATTTAAAACCCAACTAGCATAGCTAAGGTCTGATTCCTGGATGAGTTACAATAGCCATTTAATGCAGTTTTTAGTAAAGCTGACACGCAGATCCAGGGTGAATTCACTGTCTGGATACTGTTCTGCAAAGTCAGGCAAGAGAAAAATGGACTATTTCCAGTGCAAGGCTCCAGCTGGTCAAAGAAGGCAAATGAAGCTGCTGGACATGCTTCTGCCACTCGCTGTACAGAAGGATCCTTATGCATGGATTTCTCTTCAATGTTGCGAGGTTGTGTCCGTGAGCTGTCAGCAACAGGGTTGCTAAAAGCATTATAGAAACACAGACCTGGAAGAGATCACCATCTCACTGGAGTTCGGTTCCTTGCTACTGGGAAGACCATGTCACCCAGCCTCTCTCATACACCCACCACGCTCCTTCCCGGATATCTCTGGAACCTTCTGCCTGGCATTCTCCCACCAGGAGGTTGCTGCAAAACCTTGTCACATTCACAGTCCATGCCTTATTTCCAGCCTACCAAATCCCAACTAATCACATTAATCTCTTCCTCATTATTTTAAGAATTATGGTCAGGTCCTATTAGGTGTCTTATAAAGACTGAAGAAAAAATGACTTCACCCTAAAGCTTGTATCCCTTAGACTCAAGTTCCTAGAACCATCCTTTTAAGTTTGGGGTTTTTTTTTTTATTTTCTGCTCTGAACCAAGGTTGTTCCTGCTTCTTGCCAATGCCCTCTCCACGCTCTTGATAATACAAGCCTCTGTCAGCCTTTCTGCATTGCCTCTTTTTACTTCCAATGCCATCCTGGAGCTAATCCTGCTCCATCATCACCTAATCATTCCCGCCCCAACCCTCCCAGCCGTGTTAAGACCCTGCTGAGTTATCAGCCCGCCCGGGCATCGTTCAGCTGGCAGAAGAATAAACAGAAAACAAAACACTGAACAGTGTAGCTATGCTGAGAGCAGCTACGGATCGGGCCCTTTTTTTATGAAGCGCTTTGGGATCCTCGCATGAGAGTGCAATAGAAGTGCCAGATGTTATTATAAAGAGATGCAGTCCCATTACTTGTACACAGAGTTGTGCTGCCTGCTAATAGCACCATTATCCTAAGGCACGTGGTGCTATTAATGCATTTCACTGCTTGGTGCTGAACCTGGGGACCATTATTTCCACTGGAAAGGTAAGGCCAGTTCACATGACATGATTTAAACCTCTACAGTGAAGCATGCATATGCTGCACCAGGTCGTAAATCTTAACGGGATGCTGTCAGCTAGAAAGGGACCAAAATTGAAACCATTTATCTGAACTCCCCACCCATCCACCTCTGCTCACCCAGGACAGTTTTGGGAAGAGGGATAAAATGATCACAAGTGCCTGCTGGGTTCATTAAGCAGCAGCAAATCCGGGATCTAAAAGTGCTGCTGGTTTCATCCTGCTCTCCCTGAATGAATTCATTGATTCAGGACACTTAGGACTTCCTCGATTTTCCCCACCCTGAGCAGAAAAACCACAGCGGGGACAAACCTCACTCCTTCTTCCTATTCTTGCTCCCACCTGAGTCAAAAGACAACCTGTCATCATCTCATTACTGAGACTCCAGGACCCGTGACAGCCGAGCTGTTCCGATCACAGCCAACCGTAGGTAGTAATAACTCCTCTACGCTGCAGCCCGGGCTTTAGGGCAGTAGAGATGCCCTTATCACATTCGGGAAGGAAAATATGAATGAAAGGAGTAGTTACCATTTGATCAGATACCTGCCTGAGCACTTCCCTTTGCTGACCTCCTGAATTTGCCAGCTAGCGGGTTTTTTTTGGATTGGTTTTCTCCTTAACCTGGGCACGTTTCTGGTAGCATAACTAGCAAGGCTGACTAGTAAACGAACACTAATAGGTAAAAGGCTACATGTGACATTCCTTCACACACCAAGGACAGACTTAACAGAGTGAAGGAAAGGAATTGTATTTTAGGATACTCAGCTGCAATAGTAGCATACTTCTAAAGTAGATTTGTAGGGCAAATATTCAGAGACTCTCAGTAAAAGATCCAGAAGGTGATGCCAGAAACACACCAGATTTACTCTGCCAGGAGACTGCAGCTGCTTCTGGGGGGGGGGGTTGTGGAGTAAAGGAAACGTCATTACAGACAGCAGAGTTACAAATTACCACGGTAGCTTTAACATCAATGCTGAGCAAACAAACTTCAGTTTCCTAGGTTTCAACCATACTGAGAAGATTGCACGATAATTTGATTTAATAAATAAAAAACAGTGTTTGGTTTTCATCCTAAGTCAGGTGTGTAACTCTTCCCACTTGCACTGCCCTGTATGCCGTAGGTCTCCACCACTTCTCAGGAGCTGCTCATTTTGGAAAGGATGGTGACAAAGAGATATTTGATGCTCACCAAGTACCCAGCCCCTCTAAATTTCCTCTCACAGGTGGCACTACCCGGTATTCATCTCAACACCCCCGAAAACTCTGCAACACCGCAAGGACTCCTTTTAGGACATCTTAGGTTTGCAATGAACATTTTTAGATATAGAGCCTTACAATTATGTTAGTTCAGAGTCATACATTTTTGTCATGAACTCTCTGCATATGTCTTTCTTCTTGCTTTACCCACACATAGCACTGGGAAGCCTGTCCCGTTTTACTTCAGATACTGAAGAGGAGCAAAAATCAAATATAACCAGAGCTGCACAAATGCTGAACGCTAAGTCTTTGCCAGACAGCTGAAACTCTGTATCTCATGGCTAAGATTTTTGCTCAGGTAACAGAAAATTACACTTTTAGAACAGACTTTGAATTTATATTAAAAAAAGGATAGTGTTAAAAAGGATATACATTGCCCAGAAAATAAGGTAAAGCTCATTTATGTCTCATAAAATAATTGATTAACCATAGATAAGCATTAATTCAGCTGCACTGCATTAGAACTGCTATTCAAAGTTGGAAAGCATTTAATATTATATATTGCTGCTGCTCAGCCTAAATTGTTTTTTTTTTTTTTTTTTTTGCCCCCTTTAAATGTACACAATATTACAAATTTAATTTTAAGCTGTTTGAATCAGTCTGTAAAAAAGATTTGATTATACCTGAGTGTTCTGGCCCCAGTTTTTCCATATCTCAGTAATCTTGGCGGTAATTGGCTGATTAGCTCCCTCACACTCCATCTCTGCCTCAGTTTCCATGGTAATGTTACAGGAGCTATTATAGATGAGAACTTCATCTCTTTCCACTTTAGGGCTGAAACGAGAAGGGAGGTTAAATGGGGTGTCATCAATCTTAATGAAATGCAATTATTTTTACTCTTATTAATCATTGCAAGCCATTAGCTTGTGGCAACTCCTGGCCACCATTTGTCAAACTTTGCAAATTTCTGTAATTTTGTTTCCATTCTTTTATTGTTTATTTGTTTTTCCCCCCTTTATCTGCACACACTCAGGATGAAAATACATGCAGTAAATATCTCTCAGTGATGCCTTCCTGCTTCCCCAAACTATTACAAATAGTAGCAAATGCCATTCTAGGACCAAGACAGGAAGATAAGTGCAGACAACAGCTAGGGAATCAGCAGCGTTAGGATCAAAGATGGACTCCTACATGGAGTGAGGTTTGCTCGTGTCTCCCCCCTCCCCATCTTGCTCACACTTAGCAATAGGGAATGAATAACTTGCAACTCCCCTAGGGCAAGTGGAGAAATTGGAAAAACCACACAACTGGCTAACTGGTCCCTAATTCCAACTGTGAAAAAATGAGCTCATTTAGGGGTTCCAATTCCTGCTACCCAGCTGATTGCAATGATGCTTTGTTGCTAGCATTGGAACATTAACTTAGTAAATTAATTAAACTTACTTAACAGCCCAGACTAAGCAGATTCGATATATGTGCCAGTTATACTAACAGACATTTGCTCTAAAGCCTCCCCTTGCATGGGGGAAGAAGTAATAGAAAAGGTGGTGGTGAAGAAACATTTTTTTTCCTTGGTCTTGCTGCTGACTTTGGTAGCATCTCTTTATGGGGAGCTACAGGATCCAACAACCCTCAAAACAAGGGGAAAACTTCCAAATTTACTTCTACAGGCTCTGGATCAGGACAGGATAATCCAATGTCACTTTTCATTCCTTCCTCGGCCATTGCTCCTTCTTCCTCCTCTCCCCACCCCACCATCAGATACACACCTGCAGCTTGGGAGAAGGAGAACAGAAAGGAGAGGAGTTACAGCAACACCGACATAGCTCAGAAATTCCACCACTTTTCTGAATAGCTAAGGAAGGACAGAGTTCATATGATTTACTCAGCAAAACAGAGGATCAGATAGGTAGGACCAGGATTTTCAGAGCTTCCCGAAAGCCTCATCTAACAGGATTTTCTAAAGTGCCAAAGTTAGGAGCCTAAGTGTTACCAAAATCAACCCAATCCAAAAGCCAGCACTCAGACCTTTGTTGGAAGGCTGATGATCAGGATGGTTTGATGAACCTGAAGTTTTCAAACCATGCTGGATGTGGCAGCTCACTGTACAAAGAAAGAGCTGCTCTGACAGCGCATTTAGGGGGTATTTGTTCAGTTGCCCTTTTTCAGGGTTAAATTGTTAAAGGAAGCAGCCACATTAGAAACTACCAAAAAAAAAAAAAAAGCCTTCTGCAAGTAGCTGAACCTTTTGAACAGTGAATTTTTATTTCTATATTTAAATTAACCTTTCCCTCTGCTGTATCAATAATCAAAAGCCAGCCATAGCGAACTACACCTGCTTCTGATAGCAACACTTTGAGAACCGCTCATCCTGTACAATAATTCAGTGAACTGGGCTATCTTTCAAAACCGCATAGTACTTCTGTTTAATGCTACAAGAAAAAGCTGCATCTTTTAAATAACCAACTGTTTTAAAGGCAGAAAGGGGTGGTTGTTGGCTAGACGCAGGGCACGAGCCCAATTTGCCAGGCGCTGAAGTCAATACAAGGACCTCTGCGTGGTTGTTCTTGTCTTTTTATGAAAAGTTGACGAGCTTTGCGTGTAGGCAAAGAGCCATTTCCTCCCTGTCCACTAGTAACTGCATCCCAACACCTTGATGCTGGAAAACTGTTTACAAATTGAAGTGTTTAAAGGAAATGCCAGAAAAGAAGGGGTGACTTGTTAAAGGGAATTCAGGGATGTCTCTTGGTGCCAGTGTTGTTAATGGCAAGACTTGCACCTCTACTAAGGAATATGCATTTGCCATTATGTGTTCATAAAATATAGGCTATAGTACAGTCTAGATTAGGGGAAGCTTTATTCAAACCACTGTGAAACTAGTAAGAAAGAACAGGAGAGATTTAATGTGTAGCTAAGCCAGGAATGATTTCAGTAGTCTTGTCCCCATCCTGGGACAAAGGTCTTAATTCTTGAACATTTCTGCAGAATTCAAATCCATATACTTTGTATTATTGCTGTTATCAGTTATGATTATTAATTACAGAAATCAATGTGTATTATTTCAGGAATTCCCAAAATAGTTCTTTTCTGGTTTGAACATTTTCGTTTTCTAACACTTTTTGAAATGAAACATTTTTCTGAACTGAAATTTGAAAAAAATGTTTTCAAAAGTTCTGAAATAAGTAATTTGGATGACTTTAAACTCTCCCTTCCTCTACTTCTCCCCAGATTTTTCAGAGCAGGAAACTCACTTGAAATCAAACAATCTTGTTTGCCCTCGCTCCCCTTCAGCAAGAACTAGTTTAGAAATAGATTCACAAGAAAAAACATCAGTACTCTGGAAAATTCCTAGGCAGCCCAGGTTTTAATTTCTGACTACTAGACAAGCATGACCACAATAGGAGGAAAAGCTAAGGACAATAACAAAGAGGCTGAAGAAGTTGGAAGAATGGGAAAATAATAGGTATGAAAAAGTTGACTGATTTGATTCAGAAATATCTCCCTGATAGGATTCCCTGAAGGAATAATAAACCCTATCTCTAGGACATTCACAATTAAATTGGACAAAAACACAGTGAAAAACAATAAGGAAGCAGTCAGCAAATGGACTGCATGACTTTTTCCTCCGCGGTAGCAGCCCAAACCAAGAAAAGGAGCAAGAAGAGAAATAATCATAGGAAGAGACTCATTGCAGGTGCATTTTTTTATCAGTAAATTGCTGAGCACAATTTTGATACCCAGGGAACAGGAAGCAAAAAAAACAGAGACAGATGTTGGGTTGCCCTGTTGCTCTCAAGTTTGTAGGTTACCTGGTTTGGGGTTACACTGGTGTGTGTAACCCCAGGAAAAGGAAAGCAAAATACAGCTAGACAAGGCAAGGCTCCTGGAGTTTCTTGTTTTGAAACAAGTCATTCTGGAAGCAATAGAACTGCTGAAATTAGTTTAATTTCAGGATTTTTTTTCCCCCCCCTCTAAGTTTCCCTACTCTTATCTGCCCCAACGGAACTGTCCTCCCCGACTTCTAGGATGTTACAGGACGTTACCGATGCACAATGTGATTTTGGACATGTCAGGTGGCCAGCTGTACATATCTGCTGTCTGGCCTGCAGTTTGCTGGCAAACAACAGATCAGGGCAGAATTCTGCCTTCCTCTCCCTCAACAAGAAAGTAATTTCTGCCTCACACAGATTTTCTCAAAACTGACAAGAATTTTGTCAATCTTAAGACATCCATCCCTTATGAAACTCAGGTCAACTTAAAAAAAGCTGGCGCGGAGGAAACGACAGACTGACAGGCAGATGCTGTAACAGTGTAATCATTTTTTTTTTAAACATTTTTTTTATTATTTTTGAAACAATTTTTAAAAATTGTGCAACTTGTGCCTTGCTGTCTTTGTTCAGTAAATGCCAGTTGGCTTTCTTCCCTCAACACAGGGCATCCAGAACTCCCTCTGGTGACACACAACACCAGCTGTGACAGAAGGAGCAGATAAAGATGAGGACCAAATCTCTGCAACTCCACTGAAATACCTGGGCTGCAGCATCATGCACCAGCCAGGAATGGGTTCACCACGTTCAGCAAATCCTGGGCAATGCATTGCAGCGATATTCTAATTCTCTATTTGTTTAATGTCTTTTGGGAAGTTTTCTTCATCTGTTTATTCCTTCATTCAGACCTCCCTCTTACTCCTAGAAGTAAATGCTCTGCAGGTATAAATCCCCGCTGCTCCATTAAAGGCAACGGTACCAATTTAAACTCCTGGGCAACTTGGCCTTGGATTTGCAAAGCCTGAGCCTTGAGTAAGTGCCTGAGCACCCTTGCTGAGTAAATATTGCACAGCCTGCTGAATTTTCTCTATGACTTTTTACTCAAGAAACTGCTTGGAGAGAGGAAAGGGGAAAAAAAAAAGAAGAAGAAAAAAAAAAAGACTTCTGCTTTTCATAATGCCTAATCTTTTTCCCCATTGGCATCCACCAGATGTTGCTTTGGATCAGAAGATAAATATTAAAACCTAAGAAGGAACAAAGCAGGCTGTTTACGAGATGGATTTTCTGATGTCTCTCAAACACTTTAAAAAGATGGGAGGGAAGGAGGGGGGAATAGAGATGCTTTGATAGACACCAGGAATGAATTTCACAACCCAGCGGAGCTCTCTAGTGGTCTCAAGGCTAAATTGCTCTATTGGCATCAACCTAAGAATTAGGAATTTGCTCCTTCAGTCCATCATTTGGCAGGGGCCAATTCTGCAAAAGGTAGAATACCTTCTGGGGGATGTTACTCACGGGTGGGCCCACTCAGCTGCTGGAGAGACACAGCACTAACCTGACAAAGAGTCCAGCGAAATGCCTCTGGGGTGGGTTGATGTCCCTCGGGTGCCACTGAGGTGGGCTGTCCTCACAGACATACAGATAAGACACGGATCGTCCCTGGTGATAGGAACCCACCGTGACCTGGACATCACATTCAACGAAGGTGGCTCTGGCGTCGCGGCAGTCGGCAGAAGAACGCGTCAAGCTACAGAGAATGGCCAAAGAAGCTGTAAAGACAGGAGAGGAAAAAAATAACCCAAAGCAGCCTACACGGCACTGATACTAAGCAGATTTTAGCAACTGACAGTTGTCACTGTGGATTCCTGATGTGCGCGTCCCAACCTCGCTTTTGGTGCATCCCTTCTGAGGATGAGTAGGTCTCCATGCAACTCCTTCAGCCCCTTTTGCTTTGTGTGAGCAAGCTCATAACCTCGTTTGTGCTTTGAGCATCAGGATGGTCTTTGGGATCAAATTGCTCTGTCCAGGAGAAGGTGACATACGTGATTAAATACGAGCATGAACATTTCTTCTGGGGAAGACAGACCATGGTTTACACATCAGGCACAAGGCACAAATCTTTTACCAGGGAGATGTGACAACCTAACGTCTATCACAACTTTGAAATCCAGAAATGGGTTTTGTGAAAGCATTGCCACAGCTTGGAGGGCTTCTGGAGAACTTGTGTGATCTGGGATCTCCCACCTTGCTTTGTACCTGAGTGTGACTAGAGGCTTGGTCCAAGTTTGACTCGTGGATGCAGTAGGAAGTATAATGCGAGCAGCCGCTTTGCTTTGAGGTGTATTTAAGGAACAAGTGGTGTGAACAGAAATTAGGATTTCTCATTCTAAACCCAGACAAAAAAAGCTGAAAAAAAATATGAACTGTCACTGAAGTTCAGATCAGTTGAAATGTTTGGTTTTAATAATTTAAAAAAGGAATCCTTTAAGTATTAAACCATGCCAGGGATCAAAACTGTTTCTCTCAAAACCCTGAACATGTAAAGACTTTTGAAGAACTTTCATTAATCCTAAACTAATCAAACAGTTGTAACAAACTCCTGAAAAGGTCTGTGGACAGCATTACAGTCTGCACTGTAGTATCCAAGAGTGTTCCTCAAGTATCAGAAATGCAATTGATGAGAATTTATCAAGAAAGGAATTTTTTTTTGTTTGCTTTTTCAGTTCCAGTTTGTTCAAAAGGTGTCTTGTTTGCTGGGAAAGTGTCATTGTCAATGAATGTCTTAGCTCCTAAGCAATTGTGAAAACTAGTTTTGAAATGGTAAAAATATGAAAATGCTGTATTTCCTATGTTGAAAGATTTAGTGCTTTTTGCTAAAAATGATTATTTCATATGGGGTATTTTTGAAAAGTTTATAACTGTTTAATGTTTAAGGTGTTCTTTGAAATATTAAAACCTGGCATTTCGTATGCTCTGAACTTCAGAGAAAGAGTTCACATTTTTCTGTATTTTTCTTCTCTGGATTTAGAGTGTGAAAAAAAGTTACCCACATCATTACTTCACACATTTTGCAATATGCTTAATCTCTTTCCTTCCTCAAATCCAGTGACAATTCTTTTGCTCGGCATCCATTCAAACTCAGCCAAACACAATCCCTGCCTCGAAGACCTACGTGTAAACATGAGAGCGACAAGTAATAGACAGAGAAGCCTAAAGGAATGATGGCACCATGCCTATATTTTGCCTTTATTGTCCAGAAATTATGTCTAGAGCCACCTCAGGTGTTCTGTAGTTCCCACGGAAGCCTTGCGTCTTCCTTGAGGCCAGGCTGCCATTCCAAGGGCATTTTAAGTGGCACTAGATACCTGTGTTTTGGCAAGTGAATACCATCCAAGAGGACTAAATACTACAAAGAAATTGCCTTTGCAACAACCTGCAGCAGAACCAATTCATTACAGGAATTTCTCCAAAAGACATAACATGTATGCTTTTTTTTTTTCCCAGCCGGTGAGCGGCTGAAAACTTCTCAAAACTAGCAAACATGAAGGACATCCAAGCAGAGGTGGCACTGCCCTTTCCTTCCTCCACAAACCTACAACTTTCCTGTGAATAAAAGAATTTGTTCCCCTTTTGTAATAGGGTATAACAGCTCTTTCTGCTTTACTATTCTGTACTCCCTGTGACACGAAAGGCTGTGATAAGCTCAGATGAGGTAGTGGAGAATGTACAGCTACCTTAGATGAATAACCGAATAGAACAGAATATTTTCAGCTGGAAGGGACCTACCATGATCACCTAGTCCAACTGCCTGACCAATTCAGGGCTGACCAAAACTTAAACCATATTATTAAGGGCATTGTCCAAATGCCTCTTAAACACTGACAGGCTTGGGGCATCGACCACCTCTTTAGGAAACCTCTTCCAGTGTTTGACCACCCTCTGAAGGTGGGTGGTCAAAGGAAGATTAAATTCACATTCCACAGTTTAAGAAAAAACAACAGGTTGCTGAGCTAATCAAAAGAGGCTTTGGTTTTCTTTTGTGGTCTTGAAAAGGACATGGCAGAGTTTTCCTGAGTAGAAAAACAGCTGAACCCTATTTTAGGATGAATGTTAGAAATGACCCACAGAATCTCAGGGTCTGAATATTTTCCTAGATACCTTGCTGCTGTCCAAAAACTTGCCTGGCTAATGTAGGCCACCAGAAGATTTTTCCTGCACAGCCCTTACAGCTCAGCAGAAGAACAGCCTGACTACCTTTGGATACCCCCAAAACGTTACATGGAAATTGGGCATCTCTGACGTGCTCCAGTGCCCTCATCTCAATTTTATCATACCTGTAGGAACATAAGGCCTTGCATCCTGCCAACTGCTGAAATAATTTTTACATCAAACTGGACAAAGGTATTAATTTATAAAGTCTAAGCTAAAGAGCATAGTTACAAAGGGTTGTAAAGAGATCGGTAGAAGAAAAACCCAAGAAAATCCTGCTTCATCTATACACCCCAGAATCAAACCTAGGTCCACTTTCTCCTTCTCCACCAGAAGGAGGGAGGGATTCCATCTCCACACCCTACAGCTCCTGTCCATGTGATGGAGATGCCACTCTTTGAGGACATGTCCATTTCTCATCGCTTCCTTCGGGATCTCTGAGGTACTCCTATTCCCCTGCTCCTAGAGGATTTAATATCTTTTCTCAGTTAGGAGGAAGTCTTGGCCTTTCATCCTCCTTCATCTGACCATTAAACACAAATATCCCTTGATATTTTTGGTGCTGTTGTCTCCTGCCACAACAATAACAGAAAATATCAACTAAAGATTGCAAAACTCTTAGTATGTCCTGAAAGGATAGTCTGCCCGTTCTGGGACACAATTCTTCTCCCTGCTTAATTGGTTAGTGTTCAAATCCCAGAATGAAGCTTCTTTATGCTTTATATTCCCTATAAAGATAAAACCTGCTAATCACGTGTAATACAATCCCATCACCGAGATGAATGCATTCACCCCATTACGGCTTCTCTTTTGAGATCAGACACAACGGCAGCCAAATCTCTGCATGTAGGTAATGGGTTAGGGACTGACTGCCCCCAACCCAGTCTTTGAGGGATACTTTGGCTTAAACCAGGATCCTGGGATGCTCAGCACAAGGGCTTTGTTCTGGGTCACTGTTTAATAACAACTGCCGGACATGTGATGAGGCTAAAACCTACAGGAGTTCCAAGGGCAGCTGCAGATTGATTGAACAATTGCCCGAGGAGTCCCGGTGCCAAACCGCACATCCCCAGTTATCCACTGCTCACAAAATAGACTGCGGAGCATAACATTAACATGTGCTTAGCTGAGAAGACAAAGGTTAAAAAAAAAAAAAAGAAAAAAGAAAAAAGAAAAGGGAGAGGAAAAAAAAAGAGAGACCTGTTAAGGTCATCAAGTCCAATCTCTGCCTATGAAGAATTGCTCCCTAGGAGACATTCATTTTGCGCAGCCGAGTTTCAGAAGTCCCAGGAGGTGACTTTGCAAGCATCTATTCCACCGCCTGATAGATCTCACTGTCAGAACGTTCCTGCCATGTAATCAATATGCATTTTTTTTTCCCTCTTTCTTAATTTCATTTCCAGATTTCAAAGACAGAAGGGACCATTTGGATCCTTTGGTTTGATCTCCACAATTAAACATCAGAGGCCCTGGCTTCTACTGAGGTCTCAATTGCCACAACACGTCCTTTCCATATCTTCTGCATTTACTCATACGAATCACTCCACTTCCCTGGCTATAGACCCCCTTGGCCCTAGCACACTGCATCTCCTTGGTACACCTGCACTGCTGCAACCAAAACTCATTCCTCTCCCTCCTCTCGCCCCATACAAAGAGCTCCACCAAGCCATGTCTTGTTCCTTTTAAACCAGCCTCATTCCACTTCTAGCCTTTAATCTAAATCCTCTTCCCCAAACATCCACTTTTGCCAACGTAAGCTGGCTAACAGTAGGTCCAGGACTCGCTAACCAAGATGCCAAGAGCTGTTACATCAAAGCCCTAAAACCAGACCTGTTATTCCAAGCACGCCGATGCAACCAGTTATACCAGTCTAAGCTTTCTCCCTGATGGATCTTCTTATCAGTTCATCTCCTTTTAAAGGTGCCTTCTTTACCCTCACCCCAATGTCAAACATACAATCTCAGGTACTGGCTTACTACAAAATTTACATATGGTACCTATCCTAATATCACCTAATAGGAATATTCAGTTATTTTCTCACCTGCCTCAAGCTTCCTGCCAGTCTTCCCATCTTTCACAGGAGCACAATTCAATCCCACAGACATTAACCATGTGTTCTGTAAATTTAAACCTGAGCTGAACAGAATCTACAGCTGTATTTGCACTCATCAACAGCGCTGTGACATGAGTAACAAAGCAAGAACAAGAGAAGGGGAGAGCTCTTGGGATCAAACCAGTTATCTCTTTACCAGGCCTTATTGGCTTGAGGGTTGGTTTGGGTTTTTTGGTTTGGTTTTGTTTTTCCTTGAAGGGAGTGTGGTTTTGTTAATTTTCTTTAATTTTGTTAATTTTCTTAAGCTTTAAGGGCGAAACTCACATTTTAGCTCTCTTCTGATTTGATTTTTCTGCAGCTTGCAAAAGACGACAGCTCACATAAAAGAGTCTAGACTTGCATTCCTATTCCCTGTGCTCTGGACTGATCCCGTTTCAGTATTTAGCATGCCCAGCTCTTGCCAGCGATCAAACCGAAACCTTGCTGCGACCCTGCTCAACAAGGGAAGACCCCGTGGGGCAGGCTTAGGGATGGATCCTGCTGAGACCGGTGGTTCCTCGCGTTTTAGAAAACTGCCTGTTAAATGGGAAACCAGTCCCATTTCCTACCTGCAGAGCCTTGCCCTGTGGATTTGATCACGAGGAAGCTAGATGGACCGGTTGGGGATTCCCACGTGAACATCTCTAATCTTAAGCCGGCCAGACACAACATGACCTAGCGCTGAAACCCAAGGGCAGCGAGCTGCCACCTGACGTCCCACGGTGCCGGAGGGAAGGCGTTTCTGCTTCACAGCGTGCCGTAACAGAAGAAACGCAGCTTGAACTCTTCACTTCTCATCACCCAGTCCACGAGCAACGTCGGGAAATGTCAGACAAGCGTCCAACCCGGCCGCACCAGCCTCTGCGCCAAAGGGGCCCTGGGGCATCACAGGTTTATCCCTCTCGTCTCCTTCACGGCTCGCGGTCCCGCGTCCCCGAAGTCGCTTCGCCTCTTCCACGTGGACGAGGCCGTGAAAGAAAGGTCTGAGCGCTGGATGTGCGAGTGCCAAGTGGTAAAAACTTCCCCAGGGAAACAGCAGCACATAAACCATGAGGTGAGACTGGACTAACTGCACTTAATAAATCCACTTGTGCCCTGAATGGTGGGAGCGTGCAATCCCCTAAATATTAGGGGAAAGCCATCTGGAAAGCATCTCGCTCTATGTACAGATTCACCAATGCCACATGGAGATGTGCACGGGCTGAATGTGCCTGTCTCAGGGAGTACAAATAGCCCAGCAAATTCTCACAGATTTAAGCAGCCTGCAAAGGAGATTTTTTTTTTTTTTTAATTAAAAAAAAAAACCCACAAACATTTTCTTGTAAATACTTCATCTACAGAGAAACACTTTTGCAACTCGACTGGTGAGATTTGCAAGGCTGCACGCTACAAAACCCACGGCAGGGAAGAGAAGGGTTGTCTTGTAACTGGCCTCAAAGCAATAGTGCCTGCGTCCCTTTGGTTAGTGAGGCAACACATCCTTTGTATCTTCTCTCCAGAAATGCAACCAGCAAGCGAGCAGCAATCAGTATTCACTTGCTGACATCTAGTGTCAGTAATAAGCATTGTGGTCCTGCCTGTAAGATGGTTTTTCCCAGGCTCCCTCTGCCGCCTACCACTCAGTGAATTTTGAACATAGTTATTAATGTTTTCACAGTTTGGATCAATTTGATTACCTTTTATTCTGCTATTCTTCCTGCAATAACCAGACTTCCCTGTTTTGTGCTCTGATTTATTTTTTTTTTTTAGCAGTCCAGCAACATGTGTTTTTTCTTGTTTTAAAAAAAAGGCAGTTTTGTGGACTGTGCCTAGAACTTGTTTAAAACAAAGAAAATTGAGCCCTTATGACCTCTTGGTGTCTCCTTTTGAGTGCCTGTTGTTGGGTTTTAAAGCCCTTTCCCCAACCCCCCTCCATTTTTCTTAGTATTCCTCATGGATGAGGAAAGGAACTGTCCAAAATGACAAGAAAAATTTAGAATTTTGGAATAAGTGAGGCTGAAGAGGACCCCTGGATGCCTCTTGTTCCAACCCTTCCTCAAAAGAATGTTAAATTTCATGTTGGACTCATTTCTCAGCTACTAATCTAGTCAACTTGTGACTATTTTGAAGGCTGGAGATGCCACACACCAGAGCAAAACCCTGGCAATTTACGCTGATGGACACTCTCACTGCCACCTTTCTTCCAGGTCCACCAAGGATAAGAGGCCACGGACCTTTGGTCACAGGGATGATGGATCTCTGGATGACCACAGGACAGCAAATATTTCTGTAGATCTCAGGATGTTCTCCTAGCATCAGAGCCACGAAGGGGCTGAAGTGTTATGCTACCAAGTGTTGCAATGTTGCATCACCAGGAGAGGTGCTCTGTGCTCAGCATTTGGGGAATGGACTATGTCCCAGGGTGAGATTTAAAAGTCTTAAATTCTGCCTTTTGCAGATCTTAGGACCCTCATACTGCACCGCCAGTAGAAGAGGGAGGAAATACATCTTGTCCCAGAAAATGCCCATTTTGAAGACTTTCCTCCAAAATTGAGGCAGGGTTATTTGTCTCTTTAAGAGAGCTGGAGATCACGGCGTCATTCCCTGCTGTGTGTCTCCAGTTAAGGAGGATGCTCTGGCCGTGGGATGATCCCATCTTCCTCTCAAGGAATTCAAATCCTCATTTCCAGCTTCCCAAAGGTATGAACAGGCCACAGTACATCATTTGTTCACCCTCCCAGTTATTCACCCTTTTCCTCCCACCCCTTACACCATTGAAGTTGTCCCATCGTGCAGCCAAAACACAAAATGTATGGAGCCGCAGAAGAAAAGGCATTTAAGGGAGCTCAACTCACTAAGACGGTCATGATGGCCAAGAAGTGCTTGGGTACCCAACCCTACAGCCCTCGTGCACATCTTATGTGAGAGTTTTCCCAAGGAATAGCTGCCACAAAGAACTGCCGACATTGTGCACATCTCACACCCACCCACAAAGCCTGTGTGACCACAGACGCGTGGCGATTCTAGCCCAAAGCCCATGGCCACTGACACAAATACTCCCCCTGTCAGCAATTGTCTTTGGACTGAGCTCAAAACCCAGAATTCAATGCTATCTATGTTGGCGCTTCTCTTTTCTCCAGGGTTGCTGCTGCTCTCTGTTCCCCTGGGATGAAATACACTGGGACCCCCTGCTTTTGGGTCAAAACAGGTTTTTAGGGGATATTTTTAACACAACGCCAGGTTTTGCGTCTTAGCTGACCGTGTAAGCGTGGGGCAAGGCAGCTCAGGTCAGTCACCGTCGTGTTGCCCAACAGTCCACAGCTGGCACCACAGACTGTGACCAAAGTCTTCCCTGGGGAAAACCCAGTTCCATGCAGGCCAACTGCTCCTCCATTCATGCCACCTTGGAAAAGGACAGAAAATGGGATTTAAGACAGAGCTCAACAGCCAGCTGTCAACAAGGGTATTTTTTAAATTCATAATTTTTGCTTTCACGCCCAAAACCCAACCAATCACGTTAGTCCCTCACACTGCACCCCGCGGAGGAGCTGCAACAAGCCTTCATGACTCACCCCAGTTGAGACGTACAGCTGCCACCACCAGCCGAGAGGTGAACGTCAGGTTGGAGGAAGCCCAGCCCCTGGGGACATCCAGGCCCAGTACACGGTACTTGCCAACAGGGAGCCGAGGAGCCAAGCACTGCAAAGTAGAGCGAGCGATGGTGACATTACCACAAGCAAAGTCTCCAACGAATACGTGGATGGCGCCCATCTCTGTGACCCGTGATACCGTCATCGTTAAAAGGAGACCAGTTGCAATAAGCGAAAGGAAAGCTGGAGTAGACTCCTCGTTGTAACTTATTCTTCCAAGGTAATAGGAGATGCCGTCTACTTTTAGACTCAAAGCCCTAGTCCCATTACCCGGAGGCACCGTGCACTGGATAGCTACACAGGTGACGCTGAGAAGGAGGCAAGGGTGATAATCAACGAGAACAGAAGTCAGTCTCTTTCCTTTCAGCGCCGAGCCTGCTAAGGTGAGCAGGCCTCCACCGTTGGTACTGAAGTTTCGTGGGTAAAACCGATACACCTGAGGCAGGATGGTGAGAACACTGGACACCTTTCTGAAGCAAGCTTGACCACTTTTCCTATTGGATATGGAAATGTTGTGCTCCCCTGGGGCAATGCAGTCTGTTTGGCACTCGATGCTGGTCTCGTTCCAGAAAGTTACCTTGCAGACAGCCTGGTTATTCAGGTGTACCATGGGGCTATCACTTGGCCATGCCAACCTCTGTCCTTTGATCATCACATCGGTGAATGTCCCATTGGTGTGCCAGGTCACCAGATCTACAAGGGGGGTCCACTGCTCATGAAGGTGGAGCGTACAGTCTCCAAGGCAGACACTGCGGATCCCATTGACAGTGGCTGTGACATTAAGAGCCCAAGATGCCTCAGCCAACCACTGATCACGCAAAGGACGGGCCCCTGGAAGGACAATACAACTAATGGCACCGTTATCAGAGTTCTGGATCTCACAGGAATAATTACTCTCCAGGCTGACCTGTACCAAATTCCTCCTGGATTTTAAAGCAACACCGGATATAGTGAGTAACATCCCACCACAGATTGATCCTTGCGATGGGAATATGGATGTTATCCGTGGAGTTATTGTAAGGGCCTGCAGCCTTGCTGTCACACGAGCATATCCTAGCTGCCTCTGGATAACCTGGATGGGGAAAGTCCCAGGTTCCAGGCTGTTCAGTGGCAAGGAGCACTGATAAAACATTGCAGACTTGTTGCTGCGTTGGAACTCAAGTTCACATTCACTGTGTCCAAACTTAGCCACAGATCCAGTGATGTTTATCCCTTGGATGCTCAAGAGCAGGCTGCTGTCTGTGATTTCCATTTCAACAACAGTAATCAGAGGAGTCAAAGCTCTTTGGTAATTAAATGTGGTGGTCCTTTTTGCAAAGAGAGTATGTTGAAGTGACCTGCTGCTGATGACTACATATACTGTGACAGAGACGTCTTGTGAATCTTCATTAGACAAATCAGCAGCTGGTGGGGTCAGGCACCAAACTGTCTCTTCTGCCAAGTGAGTAACCATACAGGTTTGCCTGTTCATTGAAACAGAAACCAGGGCAGGATTTTGGCTAAAGCCCACCCCAGAGATTGTGAGCAGTGTTCCACCTAGGAGGAAAACAAAATAAATAAGAAGGACATTATATGCAGGAAAGGAATCAATGACTGTGAACAATCACAAACCATGATAAAGCTGATAAGCATGGAAGAAGAAATTAAGTCCTTTTTTTGGAACAAGACAGCTAGAGATAATAGCAGTCATGTATCAGGATAATCCTACGTGGGCAAGAGGCTACGGTACCAGGTAGCCAGGGACCTTTGTGGCAGTAAATGACAGTAGAAAGCCACCACAGAACTGGAGGAAGCTGCTGTGAGAGGACCCCTGAGAGCAAAGAGAGACTGAACTCTTCAGGGAATGAGACTGTACAGGCAGCTGGGGAGATGGTAGAGATGGTTTGGTCCTGTTGCACACAGGGAAGCAGAATGTGGTATGTCTACTTTCAAACAAAAAGCCACAACCACAGACCTTCCTTCAGTCTTCAGTTCTGTCTGGCCACTCAGGCAGGGTGCCAGATTTGCCACGCACTGATGGTCACTTGCCTTCGAGGAGATCACTGACCAGAAAAGTTGATATACTGATGAATGCTTCCAACTCTCCCCTCCTTATATGCTCCCAGTCTGCACCATTTAAGACCGGTGGAAGAGGAAGGGGAAGGGGAAAGGAAGAGCAGTTTCCCCTCCACTCCAAAGACAACTCTGACCAGGGTTTCCCATGCATGGGCTGGAGGAAGGCAGGCTGTTTGCCTTGCCCTGTGGTTGCCTGGATGGTTTTATTCCCTGGGCATCTACTTAAGACCACAGAAGACGACACCAAATGGGTAAACAGACTCTTGGTGTGAACCAAGAGGGCCATTCATATGGAAAAGCAATTCAGGAGTTGGACACAAAGTTATGACCTCCAGCTGGAGCTGTCCGTGTGTCCAGTGTTGGAAGCTGGAAGATTATTGCAGAGAAGTATCCTCACACACTGCTCCACTCATACAATATTCCCAAGGCATCCTGGGTTTGGGTCGCTCTGGGAGACAGGCTGTCTTTGGTCTGACCCCCACAGTTGTTCTAGGACATGGCACTGGAGTCTCCCTCTCCACATTGACAGGAGAAGCAGACATGGGAGTCTCTGCTACTACCCCGGCCACTAAGAGTAGGTGCCAATTATCTGGAATAAGCGTGAATCCTGATGTCTGGGTCTACATTAAGTTGCAAAGCAGGGGTATCTGCCTTGCTTCCCAGGGTGCTAAAAGCAGCACTGAAGAAGCAGCAGTCTGGATTTTAGGGAAGTGATAATCATAAAAATGCAAACCCTCCAGAATTCCCAGCCTAATCCCATGCTTCCAAGCCCAGAGCCCAGCTGAAGCCTCTCTCTCCATCTTCCTTTAGTTTGCAATGCTGGTACCCCCACTGCTCTGCCTTGCTTTAACCTCTTTATCCATTAATCCTATGCCCTTCCTTTTCCCATGATCTGGCTGAAAAATAAAGTTGTTTTATAATGGTGTTCCTTTTGATTGAGCTCAAATCCTTAATCCAGATGGCCACACAAGCGTTAACAAAAGACTAGAGATAAGGGGGGGAAAGGACTGCTGCTTTTTGCAGCGATGAGTTTCTAAATCAGCTTAAGCCATTCATAAAACTACAGCTAAAGAGTTAATCAGCTCTTATTTACATTTCAATTTACCCTTAAATATGAAAAGAAGGGTTCAATATATATATTTTTATATATATAGCTTAATCTTCAAAACTGAGAGCTTTTGCTATCCAGGCTCTATCCACACTGTCACCTTTCAAGGCTTGGGCACTTCACAAACTATTGAACTAATCATGTACCACAAAGCCTCTGAATTTTTGTATCTTTAAATGTGTTATGAGGCAGGGAGAGCAAGCTGTGGAGGACCTAAAGTTGCATCAAAGAATTTCTCTGTCTTCTATAAAAGCATTTCTAAGGGCTCATGTAAAATTCACTATAGGGATTCAACTCTCCCCCACCCCCAGCCAAATGACAAAATAAATCAACCACCTCAAATCTGCTTTTTAAGATTTAAAGTAAAACTTTTCTTTCTAATTCAGTGATGTTTTGCTCTGAAACACACTTAAATTATTTCCAACGTTTAAAAGCTTGGAATGGAATTAATAAATATTTCACTTTTGATTAAAATTAACATTGAAGGGGGGGGGGGGGCGGTTGTCTTTTCAACTCAACGAACATGAACATCCCCTTTGGGATCACTTGAAATTATTGTTTGCTCCAAACCACAGTTGTACGCTGCCTTCCACCTAACTTTCACATAGAAAGCCTTGAAAGATGGAGGCGTAAGGACTGAAAGAAACAGCACAGATGAGTCAGGTGTGGGCGTGCTTTGTTTTCCCAATGGGAACATGCAAGGATACATGAGCAAACACTTGGGGAAATCAAATTCAAAGCACAGGGAGCCTTGAGCCAGCCAACCAGATGGAGGAATGCTCACTACAATCCCACATTTCCAGCCTGCTGCTGTCTGCCAGTTGATGTCTACATAATAAAGGGTCACAGATTTAAAACACCCTCATTTAAACTGATGTGAAATGGGACGCCCTTTCCATTCCTGCAGGAAAACCGTGCCCTTGATCCCTTTAACCTCCATAAGCGGCTGCAGATGTACCAACGCTCTTTACCCAGAAAGGAGCCACAACACGGCTCTATGCTGAAGATCTCCGAGAGGTACTGGATTAACGGCTCAACCCTGCAAAACACAAGCAATGTAGAAAGGGGGTGGGGTTATTTTTATATTTTTCTCTCCTGCCGTAGTGCTATTCTTTCTTACAACTCCTTTTAGGTTGGAAGGCCAAACACCCACCTGGCACATCCCCTTTGTTCAATGCCACAGTGACAAGACCACCCTGCACCCCAAATTTTTCTGTGTGATTTGAGCTACATCTATTATGAACGCTGTCTTATCAAGTGGCAACCTGTGGGCCACATTTAGTCCATGAGGTGCAAACGAATTGCCCGTCAAAAGAAGCAAGAGTGAGGGGATTTTTTGCCAAACAGATCCCACTGTAGCTATGCCCACAGACAAGAGATGCAAGTGAATTGAAGAGACATCCCAGCCGCCTGCCTTCTTTACATCTTTCCACCAGACCACTAACAGACTCCAGTATCAGATGGGATGAATCCCTGCATGTCATCCCACTGACCACAGGCTTTCTCCTTCTGAAGTTCATTAATGCAACAAGAAGCTTAGGGTGGGTCGTGAGCAATAAAAGCAGCTCCTCTCCCCAATACCATGGTTTCAGGATCATTCCTAGCAGCTGCCATGGATGAGAACTGCATGGCTGAGGGGAAAAACTGTGCTGCTTATGAATGCATTGTTGCGTCCCATTTTCAGGTCCGTTTTCCCCCAC
Organism: Astur gentilis; assembly: GCF_929443795.1. Classification (NCBI taxonomy): domain Eukaryota; kingdom Metazoa; phylum Chordata; class Aves; order Accipitriformes; family Accipitridae; genus Astur; species Astur gentilis. Next base: position 26,971,846 of record NC_064895.1, read on the forward strand.
ATTTTAATTCATTTACACCACATTTATCTAGGCATGAACTTGAAGTGTCACCTTAAAAGATGGAAATAGCATCATTTAAAAATTCTCCAAACAAAGCATTTTTTTTATTTTTCAAACTAGCTTTTGTTTTTCTCATGAAAAGTGTTTCTTTTCTTCTGCTTTTTTCCTACAGCAGGATTTATCTGCATTTGACCTGAATCTGTGAATACCTTTGATTGCCTGAATATGCATTTTTCATCAAATCAACTGTTTTTTCTAAAATGTTTCTCTCCTGCCTCCTACTGATCCAAGGGGAGTTAATTGACTAGCATTAGCAGTTTGCTGACTTGGGTTCCACAGATCAATAAATGCCTTGATAATTATTCATAATTTTATACCACACTGCAGATTTCACCGTTAGGTACAGAATTTGTGAAAACTCTTACCTTCCTTTTCAGATTAACCCTAAAATACCAACTAGGGCAGAGAATGAAATTTATATCTTAAGGAAAGTACAGGCATTCACACACCTGTTTGAAGCGACAGCAACGCCATTGATGATGACAGAAATGTTGTACCATCCTGCAGCCAAGGCTGGAAGCGTCACGTTAACACCACGGTCCGTCTGCGCCTGGATCTGTGCCCATGAGCCCCCAATTTGGACCTTGACATCTGACCCTCGGTAGCTGGCAAACTGGGATATTCCAATCTGAAGCACCTGACCCCCTGCAGAGAGGAGAATGGATGAAGCTATTTCAGTATTTCTGGCAACAGCTATTTTAGCACACGTAACCATTGCCTGAGGAAGAGCATGGAGTCCCGTCATGCCAGAACAGGTCTAGCCATGTCCATCAGCCCAAAACAAAAAGTTGAAGACCACAGTGGTTCTGTATCCTACTCAATCCTTTGGCCTCCTTGATAAGTCACAAGCCGTCAGGGTTGTCCTGAGATGTTAGCATTGTGCACTAGGCTATGACCATCTACGGCCACTCTCAGCCTGCTGGTACACACTCCGGATAGGATCCGTGCCCCCGTCTATCCTATAAATATCTGCATCTGATAAAACCCAAACCCACTCTTTCTAAAGCTCACACAAACTGGAGCTGAGGAGTTCTGGGATTTTTCCTTAATCCCTGACAATGATCCAGACCTGTTATGAGCCAAATTATATTCAGATGATAGAGGATACTTTCCTTTATTTGTGCATACTGTAGTAATAGGAGAGGACAAGGGCCGTGAAAAAGGGAATTTCATAACCTAAATTCCTCCTGAAATAGCTTAAAAAAAAATTAGGGTGATATGCATCAGTCCAAATAAAAGCAGTTTCACTGAGATAGCTGTATCTGTAGTCAAGGAAGAGAAACAGAGCTTTTACGGCATGATTCATCTTATTCTAAGGGAGACATCCAAAAGAGCTGTGGTGAATCCCACCATAGAACCACCTATTTCTCTTCACTGGCTATGGAAGACACCTAAGCAACAAGAACAGAGATGTGTTTAGGTGAATCTCATCCTCCCATCTCCTCCGAACGGTGTGGGTTCAGTTGCACAGAAGCTGGGATAAACAGGACAAAGAGGGGTCTTCAAGTCCAACTCCCTGCTGTTACGTAAATCCCCTTCCTAAGTACTCAAGCAAAAAGTGTTAATGTCTCTTTACCAACCCCCTGAGCCAGCCAGCCCAAAACACTTGTCCACCCGCAGAGTTGCTCCAGAACAGCTTCATTTTTGCCTGTTCCTCTTCTTCCTTGAGCACATGGGACTGTCATATCCCAGCTGCACAGGGAGGTAGTCAGGAGCAGCTCATCTGTTTTACTCTCTCAGCTTTTGTTAATCAGAAGTAACTTTTATAGGTTAATACAACCTTCCTAGAGATTCAGATCTAAATAGAAATTTTGTCTCCCAAGCAGAGGCCAGGGTCACTCGGCATTAGCATCACCTCCACAGTGGGCACAGTCACCGTTACATTCAACTCTGTAGCCTCAGCTTTGGAGAAGTCTCTGCCTTCCACGAAGTAGGAGAGTCTGTACAAAGCTCCCCTCATCTACCAGCTCCTCTAAGCAGGTCTTGAAACCAGTACGTTTCAATTCTGCATGCGCAAAGAGTCCAATAAAGTTTGAAAGCCTGCGAAGTTGAATATATTAATAGCGTGAACTCTTTGGACTCTTGGTCAATTGTCAGCTTAATCCTAGATGCCTGGAAGGCATCGGTGTAATTTATTTATTCTTTTTATTATATAGGAGGAAAATTATATTGAAAGACGAAGCTGTGAAGGTTCTGAATAAGAGATTGTGCCCAGCCCCACCACCGTTCATGAGATGCTATAACATTAAGGAATTCCTTGCACCTGGGCTGCCCACGGCTAGAAATACCTCCCCTTGGTGCTATGATATCTGAATAATATTCAGATGATAAAGGACGTTTTCTCTTATTTATGCATTCTGGAGTAATAGAAAATGACAAGGACGTTTGGGAAAAGGAATAGAAATGCCGGGCGTGCAGCAAGAAGTGCATTTCATCACTGGCAATCACCTAACTCCTTGCATCCCCACCAAGTCCAGCCAAACTGCCTAGCTGGGGGCAGCTTTATTAAGGTGTGTACTGAAGAGCTTACAAAAAGAGAGAGAGAGAAAAATCAGATTATTGCATCCTTGGAGGAATGGGAGTGGGGTGCATAGGAAAGCAGGAATGTTTCTGTCTTCCTTTTATCTTCCTTCCTTCCTCTCTCAGTTACTAGGAATCTGGTGTCTCTCTGCCACACAGAAATGTAGTAAACATTCTTCTAAAAGACTTCTCTGTAAGTGGACACCATTCACCATTAATGCTTTTATTCTCAATACCCAGCCAAAACCTTGTGGGGAAAAAAAAAAGAAAGAAGGGAAATGGGCAAAAAAAACCCAACCCCAAACACAAGTTTTCAAAAGACAGGAATGCTAAACTCTCCATGAGATCTTCTTGGGATTTTGCCCCCACAAAGTCCGTGAAGTCTGCACTCATATGCTAAAGTAACAGATCACAAGGTTAAACTGGAAGAAACAGTTTGGCTTGGAAATGGGAACTAGCAAGAAAAGTGCTGCCTCTCTTCTGCTTTCAGCAACTCAAAATGCACATGATGCGCTTTATGATCAACCCTTTGGGATCCTGGAGAAGGACACTCTCTAGAGTTCATTTCTCTTGTCATGGCTGAACCTGTTACCCAGGATGAATGGGTGGGATAATTTCAGAGCAGAGTTAGAGAAACATGACACAAAAGGAGCACTATACCACCCCTAACATCCTATGGACATCATCCATACTGGCTGAAGGCAAGCAACTCTCTCTCATGTGTGCTAGACTGAAACCATCATAAAACCACCAGGACTGATCAGGGCAAGCAGGAAACATGGGGACTATAAGTTAAAAGAAAATAACAGAAAAATAGTGTCAGATCACCAAACTCCCCACCACCATCAGCAATAATAACACTTCTACAGACGATGCCCAATACATGTCTGCAGCCTTTTCACCTGCTATGCCACTTCTGTTTCTGCTCAGTGATACAACAGCAGGGTTTAAGGAAGGATCATACTGGAACAAGTTGGTTACTGTTGTTGATTGGCACCCAGAAATCAGTGTCACATGGACAACAGTATCTTCTGTCCCCTAGAAACAGAAATGAAGAAAATGTCAGGGTTAAGAATGCACCAATAAAAAAAGTTATTCCCCATATTCCTGCATCTCCCATACTTAATAAATCCGGGATATGGCACTGACAAAATTTGTATATACACCAGACTCTACTTAAATGTGTACAGTTATGTTGACTTCAAAGGGACATCTATGGAGAGTTAGAAACCTTAAAACAATCTCAGACCACGCAGATTTTCATTTTCTATATCCATACTAGTAAATTAAACAGTAGTAAGTCATAGGCATAGACTGTTATCCCTATACTTAAACTATTAGCATCATCCTGGGTATAATTTTGCCATGCAGCAAAGAGCACTGTATTTGCATGACACACAGATAATGTCCAAAGGAGGTCTGGATGTAAAGTAAAAGATTTGGAGCTGAAGAGGTTTCAACAATGGGAGCAAGAACAATTGTCCCAGGCATGTTTAATCTACTACTAGACAACTGAAAGTAGAGACGGGCAATTTTGCTGGAGTTCAAAGCCCCAGTTTGGTTTATGTGAGGCTTAGCTAATGATGTTGCAAGCTGGACTTTTTACTGTTTCACTGGTTTTCATAAATCACCTATCAATCTATTGTTAATTAAGCTGGTCTAAACTCTAGGTGGAGTCCTTGGTAAATTGTCCCACAGCCAAGACTTGGCTGATGGGCTACCATTTGCCCTTCCCCTAGTGCGGCTCAGGCCAGGAAAATATAGAAAGGCCTGTAGGCTGCTGACTGTTCCCAAGAAAATGTGGTTTCTTACCCGAGAGGGAACTTTACATTCAATTCTTGTTGAATTTCTGTCATCCTCCATAACTGGGCAAGGCTGAGATCCAAACAACACCAAGTTTACCCCTTCCAGATTGGTCCCCCTGAGAGCCACTCTCAGTCCTCCTACAAAACCAATTATTCTGTTACATTCAAGATGTAGAATGATATTTTTATATGCAAAGGATTCTTTGTTAATAGGTGACTGCAAAAGGCGGTTCTGTCTCACAGTTGATCTGAGGATCTGCTTCCACCTTGCCATGCCTAGCATCCTCTTTGACCAGAGATGCTTCTCGCCTATTATTTGAATTCTTGTCCATGATACAGGAGGACTGGGTTTGTTTCTTGGTTTATTTTTTAATGACATACTTGCTTAAGCCAGCAAGGTCTAGCCTGTGATCTCAACCTTAGAAAGATCCCTAGTCCAAGAACAAAATAAGAAAGGAAGGAAGAAACACTAAGAATGGAAAATGAGCTTAACACAGCAGGTGTTTTCACAGTTCAAATAGCTGCCAAGCACCCTGCTGTCAAAAAAAAGCCTGTAGCATGTGTCTAGGAAACTTAGGTTAGAAAGAGGACTTGGCAGGGCTTGAGACTTAGCAGAGTTGTGAGGAAAGTCACGGAGAGCTTAATTCTGTGAAGCACTAAGCAACCTCAACTCTCCTTTGTGCCAGCCAGAGCTGAGCCTCTGCAATCACATGCAGGATCATACCCAACACAAGTCAGACTTGCACTTGACCTTTCTGCAGCACCCAATTCCACTGCAAAGAGTCAAGGTGCCCCTGTTTCTTCAACTGACTAGAAGATTCAGGGACATTTCAAAGAGAAACAGGAAAGAGAACAGGAATGGACATTAATGGCAATTCTAACCTGAACTTTGTTCTTTGATGCAGTTCAAAGACAAATTTAAAAAAAAAAAAAAAGGAAATTTTGCTTGAAACTTACAGCTGCTTGCTGTAGTTATCAGTACTGTACAGTTTTAGGACTATGGCTGGGCAGACAGACTGCTCAGATAGGTACTTCATTAATGCAGTGTCTATCAGTATGTGTTAGTATGGCTATATTACGAACCAACTGAGCTTTCATGATGCTTTTCATGTGTGACGTAAGTAAACTTCATGGTAAAGTCATTGATGGCAGGCTCCCTTGTACCTTTTCCTCAAAGCATTGTTTCCTGCTAATTCTTTAAAGCAACAGAGAAGTTTAGAAGTTTAATCTTCTAAATTTTCTCTGGCTGACAGCAAAACCAGGCAAACAACAGCAATCAGATATGTTAACAGTAAGCTCCTTCCATCCACTGGAGCATCATGGGATCTTTAGAAAGGCATCCCATGCGTATAGAGTTAGGTCACAGGGAACTCCCAGTACAGCACCACTGAGACCAGTGATATTTTGACAAGAGGGACCTGGTGCAGCAAAGTACATGACGCTTCCTGGCTTCCTCTCCTGTAACGTTAACGTTTGTAGAGTCAGAAACAGCAAGAAGTCAAAACTGAAGCCACTTGTCTAATGTGATAGTTATCAGACAAGGAGCCTCCGATTTCGAGTACAAAATCCATGTGTGTTGTGTAAAGACTGATGCTCTGAAGTTTTGATATCTACACTTATATCCATATGCAGTGAAATACTGCATATGTGCACTTTACGATAAGATTGAAGAGAGGTATTTTAAATGGAAGAAATTAAAAACACAGATGGAAGCTGTAATTCTTTCCAATTATAAATGTTCAAGGCATATGTAATGTAAGATAGCATTATACTTGCATTCTTTTTAATGAGTGACAGATCACTGTAATTGGGAGAACAACTGGATTGTCAGCAAAGGAAATGAGAAGCAAGGCCCAAGCACTAAAACTTACCATTACTGGCTTTTTTCTTTTAGGGTTTTTTGGGTTGGGCTGCTTGGGGTTTTTTGGGTGGGTTTGGGTTTTCTATGAAACAAAAGTGAGTCTTAGCCTTAATGTACTCTATGACCCTCCCATTAGGTGGTGAAAAACAAAGGCAAGAGAAGGGTTAGAATTGTTTTCTTCCCGTGCACCCCAATAAAACATAAAGAAAAGAGGTGGCCATAACTTCTTGTTTTTCAGCTTAGGAACCCTACATTTTTCCAAGTCCATCCCATGGCTGACCCACAGAGAGGTTCACAGTCCATCATTCCCTTCCTCTGCCCACTCCAAGGTGGCCAAGCATGGCACAATCAGTTCTCCGACCAACATGGCCGAGCTAGCTTCATCCTGCACCTAGGCCGGTACTCCTGCTCTCAGTGATGTTTGGTACCATGAACTCAAAGCACCTCGATCATGAAACTAGGAGGTTTCCAGAAAAAAAGCTGGTTAACTTTTACTGTCATTAGACCTGGGTCATGTTGTTTCTAGGTGCATTCCTAGCCACTTGAAAAGAAGTCATATGCTGAGACTTTTGGTTTGTTCGCACAACCCAGGTGTGTCAAGAGTGTTCTCCACATTTCTTATTGGGCTGGGGAGACTCTTCCCTCTCCCAAAAAAAGAAAAGGTGGCTTTTTACAGTGTTTGGTTTGGCTTAGCTACAGTTGTCTAGGCACCTTGCTGGAACTTCCAGGTGAAGTCCTCTCACCTGTGTCACATACAGGGCAGATGAGAGAGTCGTAACAGTCCTTTGGCCCCAGAGTCCAGTGGAAAATCTTCCAAGCTCTCATCTTCAGGGATGGAATATATCACCTTTTATTTCCTCTTCTGTTTCAAGGAGAGGGGGGGTAATGGGAATGAAGGAGCTTCAGTTCAGTTTGCATTTCTCTGTGTTTCTCAGTTTTGTATCTAAACGCATGAGTTTTCCATTTTATCACTCAGAATATGAATTCACTTCAATGGGCCTGGGATGAGCCAAAGTTTAGCCATTTCACAATTAGGCCAGATTAATTCAAATACTACAGAGCTGTGTGTCAAATGGATACAGGAAGATGAGCTATGAAACATTAATACCCATCTGAATTGCTGAAATGAATATACCTGCACTTGAACTGCACAAGAGAGTCTGTCACTCTTAAAGAAACTTACCCCAGGGCTTTGGGGTACACGCAATGTGTCCAGCCACATTATGTCTTTTTCAGCAGGTGAAGACATGGGTAGTGTAAGCACAGAACCGCCAAAACATGCCATGAAAAGCAAGAAACAGAAAGCAGACGACCCCTTAGAGTCGGTCTGGCATTCAGACCTACCTATCTCTGAAGCTGTCGGAGGTTCGATAGCTACCAGCTTTGGCTCAACTCTTAGGAAGACACCTTCTCCTGTGCTGCCGTTGAGTGCGAAACCATAAGGTCTCACCAGTAGTGTCAACTGGTAGACTCCGACTGGCAGCCTCTCCATCTGGCAAACCACTTCGGTTCGATTCGATCTTATGACGTGGCAGGTCGTGTCGTTCACCTCCACCTGCAGGGCTGGCTTCTCTTCAGTGAAGCCAGCTCCCCTGATAACTACTGTGGCCTGGGACCCACCATCTGAAAGAATATAATCAACAAGATGACTCATGAATTTGGGTGTAGCAATGCCCAGGATTTACTTTCAACCAACAGTTAAAAGTTTTTACCATCCTCATCAGGACATCCTAAAAACTACACACCACTGATGATCTCTCATTGTCCCCCATAATGCCTATTCCTGTCTGTTTCTGTCCAGCTATTATGTTTTTCTTTAAATTTTTATTAAAAATAACTTTAGCCAAGAACCACTTTCACTTTAAGCACCAAGCCTACCACTGTTTCTCTTCCCTTTATGCTTCTACCATCTTCATGTTGCTGCAAAACCATGTCTGCGCTACATACCGTAAGACTGGAACTGATTAGAAGTGCCCCACTAGAAAGTACAGTTTCCATAAAATTAAAAATTTCCCAAAAGAATACACATACACACAAAGTCTTCAGCATCTGGCAGATCTTTTTCACAGAACAGTATTTTTACCATTTTGTTCAAACACAAAACCCCGTTACCTGATGAATACTCCACATCACTGACTAAGGGTGTCAATTCCTGGCTGAACTGGAAAGAGCATGAATTGGAACAGTTTGCAAGGACATCGTTCACCACCACCACCACCTGGAGACAGAAAAGAAGGTTACCCTAAAGCTGGGAAGGGAACAGAGGTGTTTTCTAGAGCCTGGTAGACCTGCAGAGCAATGCCACTTGCAACACTGAGCTACCGAGAGCACTCCGACTGTGCCAGAGAGGAGCACAGTCAGGCAGCTGTTTATCCTGCTGCAGCCTCGTTACAAATTTAATTGCAAGGCTTGCTAGGGCTCATCTTAGGTAAAGCAGAGCACAGCTATGGAAGCCCTATCACCAGCCTTTCTTGGTGTCTGCAGGATCCTACCTCCCATCTTGTTGGGACCCACAGCTCCTCCCAAATCCTGTTTTTCTAGTCATCCGTTGAAGACCCTGTTTGCCATACCCCAGTTCTTCCCACCCTGCCTTGGGAACAAGTTTATTCTGTTTAAAGCACACTCTAAGACTAATTAGAATGAATCCCAGAATGTGTCTTTTCAGCATGCAGTCCTCAATTTCCTTCCCCCTCCCCCACCTTGTTCATGCTGAAACAAGAAAGCTGGGCTGTGACCTTGATTATCTAACAAGAGATATCAAGAGATATCTCTTCTGAGATCCTGATATCTCAGAAAAGTCAACTGGCAAAGCATAGGGTGTAGGAAAGCCCCTTTTCATCTCTCTCCCAGGTATTAAGTGTATGCTGGAAGAGGACACCAACACCTGCAAAAAGCAAAAGCAGACTGTGTCCAAGAAACGCAAGGAGCACAGAGTTGCAAAGCACTCTGCTTGAACAGAGACAGAATAATTAGAGGGACATTTTTATACTTAGGCTAGCAGCAAGCCAGAATGAAGCTTCAAAACTCAAGAGGAAGCAAAGCCAGCAATGCGCACTGCCCTGCAACACCTGAGAACAGAATTTGCAACACGTTTGTCCATCCAGCAGAATCCTTCAGCCAGGAAGCCCTCCTTGCTCCCTTTTCCCACTTGAAGAATTGAGATCCACAGAGGCTGAGGGACTTGCCTAAGACTAATACCACAGTCACCATCTCATTTATTTACAGCCCATCACTGTAACAACAGGAATGCTGCAGGTGAATAGCGTCATTCCCAAGTTTGGTGGTCAGCTCTATAGGACCCAACAAGGGTGGGAGTCCAGAGATGACATCAGCCCTTGGCCATTGCCTCAAAAGGAATAAATAGTCTTCCACTACCTATGATGACCATTCTCCCCACCTGCAATACGTCTTGGAGAAAAGTCCTGCTCCGCAAACCAGGGAACAGAATCTGACCAATTTATGGCAAAGCACAGAACAGCAGATTTCTGAAAGGATTTAGTGGCAGAACTAAGTACCTGAACACCTGTGAGACTCCTGGATCTACACAACCAGGTGAATCACTAGGAAGTGTGACAGCACATTAACTCACCTGTGTTTTGTTATTGAAGGTAGCAAGCATGTCCCCAAATATTGGCCCAATAAACACACCGTCATCGTAAACCACACGACTAGAAACAGTTGGCTTCAGACCGGTGAGGTTTTTGGCAGACACCTAGCAAAGAACAAAGAATTTAAGTTTCTCATCCTTTTCTGTCCTGTGATTGTAAATTAAAACTATCCCCCCAGCGTTCATACAGAGTCTTTACAAGGTGGCAAAGAACTCCTGGAAACCTTTTCTCAAGCTTCTTCCATGAATCATGTCTCCAGGTCTAAAATCTTCATTACCCAAGACTTCACAACATCTCCCTGTTCTCCTCCTCACCCTTGCAGGTGAAGAGACTGCAAACTGAGGCAAAGAGATTCAGGAGCCAGATTTGCAAATAAACTTCTAATACTCAATAATATCATTTGGAATTAGGCATGGAAATGGTTTTGAACATCTGCTTCTCAAAGACAAGACTTTGGGTGAAACAAGGGCCTGTGCTACAGCTGAAGATGCAGCTCAAGCTTTTTGCACCATCCAGGCCAATGTCTTGAGCGTGGGAATTCATTGCTTTGCTGAAAATAATTTCACACTTTTAGAAGCTGGATATACAAAGAAATAGGTTTCTTTTTGAGGGAGGAAGCAGCTCAGTCTGAGTCCTTATTCAAAAAAGAGCCTGCTACTTGAAGCAAAACCTCAACATGAAAAATCTTGGGATGGAACAGCGTAAACTGAACCTTCATCTGAGACTTAAGAGAACCAGATATGAACCCATACAGAATAATTCTCAGAAAAAGTCCTTCTTGGCCCATAAATGATACCACAAAGCTGTACTGAGCTTCAGTTACTGTAGTGAAAAATTAATGTGATCATAATAGCTTTAATTTCAGTATAACAGCCCCTTTATTGTGCAGAACTACAACAAAGCACAGAAATTACATTCTAGCCTCCTCATTTTGAAGCACAGACTCTGAAGATGTAATTTCTCCTTCTGCAACTACAATTGGTTTTTAATCATCTAATCTGCAATTTGCTTAAGCTGCTGTTCCTAATAGGAAGATAAATTGCCTAAGGTCCCAAGGGTGTCTTCATAAAAACAAACATTGGGAGAATGAATCAGCCAAGGCCAAAGACATTGCATGGGGTTCAAAGTGGGTGTTAGTAAAAGGAATTACTGTACACTGATAACATTGGGCAAGTCCCCAGTTTTTGTTTTCCAAGTCAATGTCCAGATGCTTTCATAGCACGAGTTCGAGTCTTTGGTCACGATGAAGTCACTGGTGTTGAAGTACGGGGCTGTGGAGTTATCTATGTTGTCTTGCAAAAGCTTGCGGAGATGGTGGGAGGAGATGTGCACTGAAACATCTGCAAAAGACATTAGAAAGCAGTGGATATCCTCATCCCTAGGAGAACGCAACTACCTGCTTCTCGAAAAGAAAGGTGTTTCATTATTAATGCAAGTCTGTTGTGATTCAAACCTCTGTAACTGCCAAAAAGCATCAGAGGGAAACATACTAGACCCCAAATGCCAAAAGAAACATAGAATAGTTTGGGTTGGAAGGGACCTTTAAAGTTCATCTAGTCCAACCCCCTGCCATGAGCAGGGACATCTTCAACCAGAACAGGTTGTTCAGAGCCCCGTCCAACCTGAGCTTCAATATTTCCAGGGACAGGGCATCTACCACCTCCCTGCACAACCCATTCCAGTGTTTCACCACCCTCATCATAAAAAATGTCTTCTTCATATCTAGTCTGAAGATCTTCTGCACTATTTAATAGCTAAGAAAACCTAGCAACTTCTCTCCACTTGGGACCATCAGAAATTTTAAGCAATACTTTTACATAATACGCACATGTGAAATTTCTGTGTGCAAGTCATTTTCCTTCAAAATAGAAAGGTTGGAAACTTCCTAGAAGAGATGGCTGTGGAGAGAGTCAGTTTATCAAGAAGAATTTGTAGAGTCCAATCCCAAATAAATGCAAATGATGTTGTATTTCTTTTTAAAAAAATACCTATAGCCAATCAAAGCTGCAGATACGATAAATCTCTGTAAACCAATTCATAAGAAAGAGGGGAAAGCCCAACACCTGGGAAGAGGGCAAGAGGAATGAAGTACATTTTTTAAAAGATGATGTTCAAAAGCAGGCTGCTGAGACTGCCTTCAGCTATGGTAGGAAAATCTTAAGTGACAACACAGAGGAAAGAGTTACTTCACAAATATTCTAAGGCTGCATTTTCCTATTTTGTTATTTGACTTTATGACTGAGTTACAAGTTCCTCAGTCAAGAACTTTATTCTTTGGCCTTGTTCAGATTAAGCTGCTCACTTCAATTCTAAGCCTCTCTGATTATTTAAATCAAACACAAGAAAAAGTAGCACATCTAAAGGGTGACTAATTCAAGTTAAGCAATTCTATGCACAAAAACTTTTGTGGTATCTGCAAACCAATTACCAATCCTGGTAATCCTAGAAGATAATTAATTTCCTGATAACCTGCACAGGCCTTGTAATACAAAAAGTGCAGAAGTACACATGCTGAGAAACAGCAGCATAATGAAACCTTGGGATGCAAAATCCCAGTTCAGGATCTGATGCAAAGTTCTTTAACATTAAGGCAAATATTTCACAGTGGCTGTATCTATTTTGGAACTACCCCATACCTAACATCTAGAAATACTTCCATGCCTATAATCCTTAACTCCTGTCTTGAAAGACATCAAATGCAAAGATCTAGCAACTATCACAATGGGCTTAACCTGACAGCCTGCACCCTGAGCTTTTCCAAGCTTCAAAATTGTCTCTTCTTCACTTGGCTTCCTGCAAAGGAAATCCAGGACCTGTATTTGCATCTTCTCTTACCTGATATCACTGTATTGGCAAAGTGGATGCGGAAGGTCCCTCCAATAGGCGGGGATGACTTTTGAAGTCTCTGAATAGTGAGGCTGACCGTCACATCCTCCGTGGAGACATTGAGGTAGCCATAGTCCTTAGAGCCCTCCCCAAGAAAAGCACCTCTGTGTGACAGAGAGGGTTCACATGAAGGCATTAGAAGTCAAAATCCCCCCTCCTGACACCCCCATGTCAACCAGCAGCAGAGGGGCACCTATGGGAACAACGCTCTTGAAGGACCCAAGGAGAACATGTTCAGAGCACAAATGGAATTGAATACTCCCAACTTATACCTGCATAGCGTAGGCAATGCACGCAACAGGAAACTATGGAAAAGCACTTTGGTTTTTTTTTTTGGTGATAGAAGAAATAGTTCGTATAGCACCAAGTATAAGCAAGTCCTATCCCAGTACTGGTGTCTTTAAAGGACCAACTCAATGCAGCCTGGACAGCAGGTACAACATCAAAGCAAAAAGCTTTCCTACTTCATCCTGTAGTCTCCTCGAGTCTATTAAAATCTTAACTCCCCTGAATTACAGCTATATTTCATATTAGAGTTCACCCAAAGCCCAATTTCTAAAACTTGAAACATTTTCTCCCTTGTCACTAAAATTATCCTTTTTTCAAAGGAAAAAGAGACTCTCTGTGGTACAATGGTGCCACCGTGTGGTTCCGTGCCTGGATAACAGCTGAAGACAGAGTTCAGCGGTGACTTCTGCAGAGCAAATTTCGAGAATACAAAACCAAAAGGACCGCTGAGCCTTCTCACCTGATGTACAGCCAGTACATCAGATTTTAGCTAATATTCCTGTCCCGACTGCGGCAAGCAGTATTAGAATAGAGCACAACACGTGCTCAGTGAAGAGAAAGAACCATGTTTGTTTTGAAGATATGCAAAGAGAGTGATCAGCCTACCCATTTTTAAAGCATGTGCTGATTTCTGTCTGCAGTCTTCCTGGCTTCAGCATCACACACCGGTTTCTCTTACATCCTCCTCTGTGAGAAGGAGAAGCCCACCAGTGCCAAGCACTTTTATTTTTTTTCCTGGTGAGAGGTACTGTGATCAATCCATCTCTTAATTCTCTTTTTATAAGCTAAACAGGTTGAGCTTCTTAAATCTTTATCTCCTAGGCATTTTCTTCAGGTCCATAATCATGCTCATGGCTTTTTTTCCCCCAGTTCTTCTAAATCCCTTTGAAAAATGTGGTCATGAGTGCTGCACGTGTCATTCCAACATCAGTCTTGTTAAGGCTACACACAGGAGCAAAAATTTCCCCTCTTTCTGTTAACTGCATCTCTGTTTATGCATATTAAACCTCACAAACATCCCCCTCTATCCTCATCCTTGCCTTTGCCATTGGTGGTTCATGTCAAAATATGACATTTGACACTGGCAATTAAATGTGCTTTGCAAGGAGAGACTTTCACACATCAAATCCTTCTATGCTGTGCTAGCTAAGTTGACTTCTACAAATCAGCTAGGACTGAACTGTAGTTTAACTGTTTTACCAAACGACTTCTGGGAGTTGGGCTTTGTGGGAAATAGCCTGAGCTGCTGCTGAGCAGCTATTATGTTGGGAAAACTGAGATATAAACTGCATTGTGTCAGTCTTCTCCTTTGTGCTGACTTGGACTATGTCTCTGAATCCCAACAGGAGATTGACGAGTTCACCAAAGCCTCGGATTCCACCAGGAAAGGCAAGGACTTGGCTGCTCCGGGAACCAGATCTAATTTTCTTCAGATCTTAGCCACCTCTTAAAGGAGAATCTAATTGTCTTTAGAGCACTCAAAACTAATGACATGTTGCTTTGTATTTCCTTGAAAGAAGGGAGACCACAAGGGTAAGAAACTAAACTTGGTTACAGCAGGCTGAGGTTCACCTTCATCTGAAAGATTTCCTGTGGACGCCTGGGAAAGTCACTTTGAGTGAAGTAACTGAGCCAAACTAACAGCTGGCTGCTGCAGAGAAGAGGCTGCATCATTCCAGCTTCTCCTTTGCCTGGCTCTATTCCCATCAGATCCTTGTTGACTTGACTGGATACAACCCGACTTTTGCCGGACTTACTCGCTGCAAGTATAACTCTTTAATGGTGCACTCTCTGATCTGGTTAACCTATGGCTCTGCCTTCTTTTTCGTTGTTGAGACTTCCAGAATAGAAACCATCTCAGTAAACAAGGACAGGTAAGGTGGACTTCCATTGCCTAACGGTAACTGGTGTCATTAAAGGTGTTTAGGAGCATCTCTGGCTGATCTCCATCCACTGTTCCAGAAGGGCTTAGATCTCCTTCTAGTCCTACATCATATCTTGATGGCCCACGCATACTTTTCACCCCAGGTCAGCCAAAACATCTTAAGCACCTCTGGTTCAGCAACTGAATCCCACTCAAACCGTGGAACTTCAATACCAAAATCTGATACCTTCACCAAGATGTCTACAGTATTTTATGTCAAGACCCTGTATGGTGAGCAAAGCTCAAAACACTCATGTGCTGAGAGCGAAATTAAGTATTTTAATTTAGAACAGCAGCCCATCTACTGAGTACAGACATCTGTGCAGGATTCAGTAGCCTAAACAATCTGAACACGGCCCATTTGAAATGCTTAGAGGAGAAGACTCCGGTGAAAACACAGGGATTGCTAAGCTCCAGTCATCTTATTCTCCACTGCCTCTTATGTCCTGTCTTAGTTGACAACCAGCTCCAGACATGTCAGGGGGAACTACAAGAGGTATTACAGGGTATTGAGATAATCTACTCGCTGTCCTTACCTTAGAGAGAGAAGGGGCAGACTCGCACCACAGCCAGACACCATCCAGGACACATTGTAAGTGGGAGAAGACCCCACCACAGATACTGCTTCAACCACCCTCCCACCTAGCCAAGGTGGTTTGGGGTCCCTCTGAGAAACTGAAAGAAAAACAGCACAAGCATTCATTAGAGCAAAGCAAACAACTGTCACTATGCCTAGGTTATTTTCATTTCATAGGTGGAAACATATCTGCTTGGGGTTGTTTGGTTTTTTTCTGGGCAAGACCATTCAAGAGTTACATTTGTAGAAGCACATTTTCAAATAAACCAAGAATAGTGATATTTGGCAATTCCTTCTTGATTTTTTTCGCAACAGTATAAGTTCAAGAAAAAACAAAAGTATTATTGTGCCTGTTGCGAAATACCATTCCTCTTTGAAAAAGTTTCAACCAGCCTAATCATTAAAGATTTTAATGGAATATCCTGGAAAGATGGTAACATTAACAGAAAAGAAAAAAACCAGATTCCTTTACCAGTCACAGCTCTGTCTGCAATGATGACTTCATCAAGGTAAAATGACCCAAATGTTTCCTTTTGCAGCACGGGGCTCAGCAAGTCTATCTGATGCACAAACATGGGGGAATTGGCAGGGAGGTCCTGGAGAAGCGTGGAGAGATTCACACACCCCTTCCAGAGGTCAGTGCAGGTAAAGCTCCAGCTGGAAGACACCAAGGTCGTGAAAGCTGTCTTTTGCTGTGAGGTAGTGGCAATAACCAACTTTTGAGATGCTTTGTGTAGCCCCTGGGTAACATCAGATACTGCTGTTATCATCACTGTTATTTATTCATACACAAGACGCTTGCTCAATGGCTTGTGATCACTCTCTGTGTGTCTCTGTTGGGTTCCCCACAGTAAGAAACGAAGCTTTTTATCTCTGCTTAGGTGTCTTCCTCTACATCGCAAGAGTGGAATTTGGGAATAACTACCGCTGCTCTATTTTTGGCAAAACACTAAGGTAGCATCAGTGACCTCAATGGGGTCAATCCAGAGTTCAGGCCCCTTGGGAATACCAGATGACTGTTCAAGGCTCCCAGCTCTCTCCACCATGTAGTAATTTAATCCCAACCCCTTCTTCTGCTCCCAGGCGCACACAACCCCCCCGCCCCCTTACACAATCTTACAGATACCCAAGCTGCCAACTTCACTTCCTGAAGTTTTTCAGACAGTCCTGATTTTTTAAGTCTGCCTGTCCCAAGCTTTATACCTAACACTGAAGTTTTTATACCCATGGAATTTTAAGTGAATAAAGAAAATCAAAGACTACACCAATTTTCAAAACTTTGTGTACCAATGATCTCGTGAGGTTCCTGCGGGGGGGGGGGGGGGGGGGGAATTTTAAAAAAATCAATTCATCTCTCTGACTCATGGCAGAAAATCCACTGACTGTTGCCAAAGAAATCAGGAAATTAATGTCCTCAGAAACCTTACGGTGTGTTTACCAGAAACAGAACAAACTCTCCCTCTGTGCATGACTAAGGTGAGATAGTGAATATAACAAGGATCACACAAATTTCCTCAGTAAATCCTCAAAAAGAATGGAAGCACATTCCAGGAATGCCTCTGCAGGAACTGAGCATGTGTCAGCTTACCCCAGCTGACAATGTGTTCCTATACAAATAAGAACTTTTCTCTGTTTTCCTGGTATGCCTTCTTACTCTGGAAAGTGTAATCTCTGGAAACTCTAAGTGTCTGGCTACCTCTTAGAGTCAGTTTCATTGAAATCCCATAGGCAGGTGAGGTTCCTCTTCACTGAAGAAAACGAGACGTTGGTGTAGGACACCAAGATATGAAGGATATTGCTCATATGGCCTTTATGTGCAAAACACACCTGCAAAAATGGGGGAAAAAATTTTCACAAATCAAACGACAGGTAATTTATATGTGATGTCTGTAGAAGATATTATATTTTGTTTCAATGCCAGCTTAACATCAGTAGGGAAAAATGCTGTTCAAGGTCAGCAATAAAGGCCACCACTTAAGGCCAATTTGCCTTGAATAGCACCTACAGAAGACAGTGCATGGCACCCAGGTGACCCGTGTGCCACCACATAGCGTGAAGCTGACCCCTTAGGCTTCAGTGAGGTCTGGGGGCAAAACTTAGCTGGGAAGTACCAATAGGGATTTCAAGTATCTGGAAGGGAGGAAAGGAGACTGGGGGAATTGCTTTGATTTGCAGGGTACAGGGGTTTGGATGGGTGTCAGGTGGGGAAATAGGACTGGAAGAGGAACTGGAAGGAGTCTGGAAGGACTGCAGGAGGCTTTGGGGACAAATCTTTCCCTCCCACCTCCTTCCCTTCAGCCCCCAACTATTTGGCTTCCCCCAAGTGGCAAAGAAAGGGTGACAGAGTTGAATTCAAGACCTTATTCCTATCAAAAGTGATGTAGAAGTTGAGCAGAAAAGCGAGGAAGAGTGAACCCACAGATAACAAGGGGGTTTTTCCTTTTGTCAAGAAGTGGTCATCCCTGCATCTTCCATCTTCTCCCAACACCATCCCACCTTTTCTTTTCCCTCAGCAAGGGTTGCATCCCCAGGAGCAGATAGCAGCCAGATGTGTTAAACAAAATCGACATCTCTGGGATCTCAAACTATCCACTTAGTCAATAAAAGACACTCTGCTCTGTCCACAAGCATAGTCCAAAGACATGATCCTTTTGTGGATTTGGGTCAAGTAAGCCACATGATTTTATGTTGCTTATTGGGCTCTGAGTATTCAGTCCTGAGTGCAACCTACTCAGCAAGAGCAGCCACTTACATGTGTGTATTCAGTAAGATCATATCTTGGTGGAGTTGACGGGGAAGTTTTCACTAGCTGGCTTGGTCTGTGGACACTGAACCTCCCACAGAAAGGCTCCGTTCCACTGACAATTTCCCCCGTGGTAATGACACCCTTCATATCTGACAGATTAAAAAAAAAAAACATGAGGGGTTGAGAGGCTTGAAAATGATTCAGAAGATACCAGTACAGTCAAAAGGTTCATGAAAATACAGGAAGTGGGCATCCAAAATTTGTCAAACAGTCCTACACTTAAGTATTCTCCTGCCCAGATAAATGGTGAACATTTGCAGGGCAATTGTTCCCCAGCTTAAGAATGATGAAAGACAGGAGGAGGGACCATTAGATTACTGTTTTGATCATAAAACCTCATGGCAAATAACACTCTTTAGCCACAGAAAGTATGTTTGACCAATCCACCCTTCCTTTCCAAAAAAAGTCTCTGGTAAAGCTGGAGATCGATGTATAAAGCAACAGTGAATCCACCTTCCCCTTTGGGATGTTTGTTCCATTGGTATATCAACCATGCTGCTGAAAAGCTGCTAGGATTTCTTTTCTTCCTGGTACATAAAAGACTTTCTTCTGTCACTACATATTGACAGTTCACCATTTCTTCCAGTAAGAGAAATACAGCCTGCAAAATGAAGTTAGTTGCAGACTTTAAAAAAAAAAAGTCTAAAAGGGGTAGCTGTGGGTTTTTTGCACATCGAGTGTTGGACCTGTTGAAATCTGCACTGGCAGAAATTATGAATTAAGTAGTTCAGCTGTGTTCAAGGGGAGATTATGTAAATACAGGGAAGGGAGAGACATCAAAGGTAATTAAACTTAAAAACATATTCCACTCAGGAAATTGAGCTGAAAATACTTCATATTTGGAGAGAATTAATGATGACTTATTATACGTAATCATCCAGTTTTTACTCTTTTACTATTTTGGTTTGTATTGAAGACAGGACAAGGGAGGACGGACCCTAGGTCTGAATGTGCATGGCTGTTCTTATTTTCCTGGCATCCATTCACCACAATTTCACCATTGTTCTGCTGTCTTTTAATGTTATCTAAATTTTACAATCAACAATGAAAATTCAATTTCTTCTTTGTTCTATTTGTTACGCATCATTTTTTTTATTCCTACTGTACTGTTGAACTATCATTGGCTTTTCGCTCAAGTTTTTCTCTTTTTTCTTGGCAGAATCCTAGATTTGCGTTCATGTTAAGAATGTCCAGTTGCTATTTTCATTTTTCTGCATAAAGCTTCCCTCCCCTCCCCAATTAAGGTTAATTAATTGCTTTCCTCCACTTGGAGGAAGCAATCACCATATATATATATATATATTACATTACTGGTTGAGACTTGTTCTCTCTCTCCATACCAAATACAAGCATATGATATGAGGTCTCTAGGCAATCATCTACTTTTTGGCATAGGGTAAGTATACTGTCAGTATTGCTGTCAGATATAGAATCATAGAATGGTTTGGGTTGGAAGGGACCTTTCAAGGTCATCTAGTCCAACCCCTCTGCCATGAGCGGGGACATCTCCAACCAGATCAGGTTGCTCAGAGCCCCGTCCAACCTGACCCTGAATGTTTCCAGGGATGGGGCAGCGACCACCTCTCTGGGCAACCTGGGCCAGTGTTACTGGAGTTACTTTCTACTAGAGTAGCTTTCTGATGTGCACAATACCTTCAATGTTAGAAAACTATTATCAGTAGTTTTATTTTTTTTACAAAAGCAGTTGATGTTTTACACCTTGCCTGACTAGTCAACTATACCACAGATATTTGCACTGTTTCGCTTTTAGTCATCAAGAAACATGAAAGCGGAGACCTCCAGAGTCAGAATCAGCCGTTTCCGCAGCCTGAGCTGTAGCTATGGGCTACACCAGATTTGCTTCCCAAGCACACATACTGAAACATGAATAATTTCACATGCCCCAGAACTTGCTTTTTTTGTCCTACTCCTAACATTTCTAACAACAAAAACATGTCACCTGCTTTGATGTGTTGCAATATGACTGAGTCATCCAATGTATTACAGAAAAAATCTCTCATATTAATCGTGTTATATTTAATATTGGTACCATGAACTTCCCCATCAGAAAACATACAAATAATGAATAGCTGAGAAAAATAAATATATGTACTTAAATCCATTAAAAGTGTAAATTCGCTATAATTAATAGTACATTTATTTCATAAAAGGAAGTCAATGCTCACAGTAAATACTACTTATTCTTATTTGTCACAGAAGATCACTACCTTCTTTCTCAAAGCCATTGCGGAAAAGGATTTTAGCAGAAGTTGGCTTGGTTTCACATCCTATTGAAAGGAGTTCCTCTATTGCCGTTTGCACCTTTAAAAAAAAATTAAGAAAGTGAAAACAGTACAATGGTGTCTGGACCATTTCAGCAGAGAGCTTCAACACACACACCTTCACTACATTTTTCATCAGCCACGGACCGGTGGCAAGGCAGCTCTAAAGAAGTGGGTAGCCAAATGGTAGAGAATAAAACTTAGCTCAAGGCGGAGTGTAAACTTCCACGTCTGATAACCTTCAGGGTTGTGAGACATGCTTTACGTGTCCAGCAGCCTCCTCCGAAAGGTGCAGATTTCTGACATGAGCTATACCACAGCCAGGGCATCTGCATCCCCCTCCAGGCTCCATCAGCTGTGTTGACTAGAAGTCTAACGCCTGTCATGGAGTTATCACCCAGGGTAGTTTTAACAGTGACCAACTACCACATCGAGAGACTGAGATTTTGAGGAAGCCAGATCGGAGCTCCTATCCGAAGCAAGAGCCATACACCAGGCATCTGGTCTTAGAGAAGTCCAAGGGTCTGGTATCTGAAGATATCACAGACTTCATTGCAGACAGGACAGCCAAGACCAGATGCTGTGATATGCTTAGAAGGTACCTGGGAGCCATCCCCCCAAAATCCCACTGCAAGACAGTAACAAAAATCACCCCTACATCACCTAAAATTGATCTCAGCTTCTGGGCCAAACACTTAACTGCTCTCAAGTACAGAGCTCCATCAGTTACACCCCAGCAGAGGACTGGGTGTCTGCGTTTAATGACACCTACCTGGTGAGCCGTAGCATTTGTGGGGATCATTCTGCGGAATACGTTATTCCAGGAGATACTGAAACGCCCTGTACCAGACACAGTCAACATCTGGCAAGGAAAGAAGCAAATAAATGAAAACAGATACAAACTGAATGAGACACACAGACTTCAGACGAGGTATCTTCTACTGAGGAGGATTTTACAGCCAGCATTTTGTCTTTTAACCTCTGTAAATCAAGAGTCCCTTCAGCTACTCTTACACTGCTCTTGTCCTCCAAGGTCTCTCCTGACAGAAGCCTTCCGCTCCTGTTCTTAGATTAACAGGAGCACAAGAGATCCAAGACCTGTGCAGAAACGCTGACAGCCACAAATGGTCCCTAAAGCTCCTGACCTGCAGTTGTGGGATTTAACCACCAGGAAAAACTTCCCTCATTGCTGAGGACTTTATCAAATTGAAAGATTCTATCATCTGATTGCAATATAGGGTCGACCAGGTAACACACACTGAGCGTGCTGTCACCAAGTAGGGGAAATAAAAACAATCCCAAGCTTGTATTAATTAGCATTAGTTAACAAGGTGAGTCATTAATGAGCGAGACAAAACCTGAGGGGAGTCAGCGTTGCTTACACTTTAACACGTGAACAGATTATAATGCAACCGTAGGGTTTATATAGGTCCACCAATGTGTGTAAAAACCATGAACACCTTCAGCTCGTGATGCTGTTCTCATCAACTCTCAGCAGGTTAAAAACAAGGTGGGAACACACATCTAGCACCAACAAGGTCTTTGCAATTAGGATTTGTTGCCATTCATGCCAACTGAGTCAGGGTCAAGCATAGAGCACTGACCTGCACTTCTGGAAGATGCAAGGCACGAGCCCGAATTTCGTGTCTCTCGATGTAGTAGTTGTTCACCACGTGGGGATTCAGCCACGTGTTATGTATCTGGACTCCAACTCTCATCCCATTGCTGGGAGCCTTTCCATGATGCAGCGCTTCCAGGTAGTACCTCGAACCAGCAGTTAGCTCAAATTTCTGGGATTTTGGCTGCCAATGCTCACTCCAGTTCTTCACCCAGTTCTCAGACCATTCCGAATTGCCGGCTGGGAGAGAAGCTATTCTCACCTGTGCCCAGACCAACCAAATCAATCAGTTACACAGACATTTCACCATCCCCAAAAGATACTTTGTCCAATACCACAGCTTCAAAAAAACAGACTTGTTCTTATAAGCTGGTAGCAGAGGGTTGATGGTTGACACATTCCTTTATATTTGAGATTATGGGTTTTTCCTAAGAGCTTTTGGGTTAGGATTCAATGCCATAAGAAGATAATTCTCATGGCTGACCCTAGCCCTAATAACAGTTCCCCCATGTGAATGTTCATGGATGACTTCAGCTCTACATCTCATGTTCTCCAAATACAAAAGAAAGAACTATGTCCACAGCCTTCTGAGATGTAGTATGTTACCATTAGCAAGACCAGTAATGCTACTTTCTTTTCTTTTGTAGATAAGTCCTTTTTATGTCTTCTAGCCCTCTTCGGTTACTAGGCTTAAGAATAGCCCAGAGAAATAGATCAGCTTCATTTATGGCATCCTCTCAGCTCTATGAAGAGAAGGACCAATGTTTCCAGAAGGCAAAATTTCAACAGGCAAAAAAGAAGGTAAACTGAGGAAGTCAGACAGGAAGCCTCCAGGTCTCCTTGCACAGATTGTTAGCGATGGTGATGTGCTGAACTAACAAAAAAGTCTTCTGGAAAAGACTTTCAAAGACTCTGGTTGCAAGAGTGAGTTTTTCATGAGCTACTGATAGGGCAATGTAAAACATCAAATATAACGATACAGATTTCATTCTGCAACAGTTTCATAATAAGGGCCAATAAGCCAATTCACACTGGGGAAATTCCCACTTGTTATGACCTTAATTAAAACCATTTACTATCCTGATCTCATTTTTATTCTGCCAAGAGTAATACCTTACGTTCTGGATCTTGGGACAAACTTAAGTAGAGAGAAGCCTGACCATCTGCCTGAATCCAGAAGGTGTAATTGTTGGTCTGAGGAGCCACAAAAAATCCACGAAGCCTGGAGCTAAGCAGAAGTAGAACATCCATAATACACAACAGAATTACTTCAAAAACCCACCAGCCCCCCACCCCACCTTCACATGTACACTGAGTAACAAGGAAAGACTATGAGACCAAGTTGTAAGAAAAACTCAGAGACTCTAAGACTGAAAGAACCTCAAAATGACCCATTTTCACTGAGTCATTTATGCTTTACAGAAGTTTTCAAAACAAAAAAAAAAACCTGAACAGCTCCATGAAAACAAGTGTCGTTTTGTTGTTGGTCACTTTTTTGTGCATTTTCTCTCAAGCAAAGTCTTAACCCTGAACAGGCAGGAAAAGGCTCAAAATCACACACAAGAACTGAGAAAAACAGAAGTGATAGAAAAATGAAAACATCCATGCATATTGCACAGCTTTTCAAGGGTGTTTCTGAAGAGGCAAGGGGCACAAACACAGTTCAGGTATTTTTGCAGTTTGGGGCAAATCAGTTTATTTCCATTAACTCCGTCTGCTCTGCAACTCCCAACATCAGCTGAGGAGCTGGCCCTCCACATCTGGCTGGAGCTCCAGCCCAAGGCAGCTTCTAACTGGAGCTCCTTCTACCTCCACAGCAATTTCTTTTGTGGTATCTCAGCACATCTAGGCCAGGTAGAGCAGAAATACTGAGAAAAGGAGGAAAAATAAAATGCTTCACGGCATATTTTGAGCTTCAAAAAGACCTCGGAGCAGAGGGTTTGCTTTGATTTATAGGAGCTATGCAGTAAGGCTCTGCTATAAAGAGCTGTCAGGTGTTATTGCTACACCTTATACTGCTAAAGGTGATTGCCGTGGCTTCATCTCTTTTTAAGATCATTAAGTACCTGAAGGACTTCTTTGCCCCAGACAGAAATCTTACTGGGGAACTGGCATTAGGTACAAACTGCCATCTATATCCAGGACCTGCTTCTGTCAGATCAGAGGCGTCATCCCAGATTTCAAAGAGAAGCCCTCTGTTTCCTAAAAAGTTAAAATAAAAGCATTCTCAGTAGCAGCCAACAAAAATCCCAGAGCACATGCTAGAATCAGTTGTGTAAGGAGGTAGGCCAGAACAGAAAATTTTAATAATAAATTGGCTCTTTTTGTGGGTCTTTTTTGCAGTCTAAGGCAGAACACAGATCTCACTTTAGGGAATTTGTTCTACCTTGAAATCCTCCACCAGAAAGAACAAAAAGCTGCAGAGAGCAGAGCATCCAACCAAGCTCACACGTCTGCTCTTGCAGGAAAAGGTACCGAGATGACCCACAATCAAAATGAGCTAAGCCTCATTTTATGTACAATAATTTCCTACTGCAATGGTCCACTCAGACAGCATCCCCAGAAGCCTCTGCAGCAGCTCCAGTTCAGCTAGCCGTCCTCTAAATATTACTCTTACTTTTTTCCCCTCATTTTCCACAGCCCTACACACCACGCTGACCTTCCTCCCACCATCGCCCATCGGCAAGTGGTGGGCTGAGCGCTGCACCTTGCCTTTCCTTGCTATAGAATCACAGAATAGTTTGGGTTGGAAGGGACATTTGAAGGTCACCTAGTCCAACCCCCTGCCATGAGCAGGGACATCTCCAACCAGATCAGGTTGCTCACAGCCCCATCCAGCCTGACCTTGAATGTTTTTGGGATGGGGTAGTGACCGCCTCTCTGGGCAACCTGGGCCAGTGTCTCACCACCCTCAGTGTAAAAAATTTCTTCCTTGTATCTAGTCTGATTCTACCCTCTTTTAGTTTAAAGCCACTACCCCTTGTCTTATCGCTACAGGCCCTACTAAAAAGCCTGTCCCCATCTTTCTTATAAGCCCCTTTAGGTACTGGGAGACCACAATAAGGTCTCCCTGGATCCTTCTCTTCTCCAGACTGAACCACCCCAACTCTCTCAACTTTTCCTCATAGGTGTTCCAACCCTCCGATCATTTTTGCGTCCCTCCTCCCTATCAAACCTAGGAGAAACTGGCTTGACGTTGAAGCAGACAGCATTTTGGAAAGCCCTGTTTCTTGATTGCCCTCCATTTCCATGTGCGTTTGCTTGTTTGGACCTTCAGCTATTTGAATACCGTACCTGGCTGGGGGGCACCAAGCCTCCTGCCCATGCCGACAGGCTCAGTGGTGCATCTGATTTTCTGGGGAGAGACGTGCTTGACTTTACAGGGGACACCTGGCAGCAGGAAAAGGAGACAAATGTGCTGGGTGAGACTTGGAAACACAGGTGAGCTGCAGCATGAACCCATCTAGTTTCAAAAAAAGGGTCAACGCTTTGGTAAAAACCTGGGCTTGTACTATCAATCAAGCAAAACTGTTCATGTCCACAGTCAGAATAACTGGACCTTCCTGATGGTGAGTCCTACAACTCCTGCACTGGTATCTGCCAACATCAGTTGGGTTTTGTGGTCAGGGCCATGACCGCTGTATTGAAAAAAAAAAAACAACCACCAAACATTTAACACATTTCTCCTCTCACCTGCAGCAGTGACCTGCACTGGCTCCTCAAAGAAATCCCCGGTGACAGTGACATCGGTGCCTCCTCCGAGACTCCCACCAGCTGGGAACACAGAGACTATCTCTGCAGAGGAAGGAAAAGAGGAATCTGAAAACAAGCCTTGGAAAGGTTAATCCCAGTCCTATTTCTGCCAGAGCCAGCAGAGCACTTGCATGGTTTCCAGCCAGAGCAGGCTCCTGTGAATGAAATGAGCATCTCACTGATCCTTCACGGGGTTTTTGGCAGCCGCTGGGATTACACCAGGAATGAACAACATGGATAACTTGGCGGCGTGACAGGAGAAACACTGCAATGCTTGAACTGTTACTTAGCAGTGGCTGCATCTGTCATGTTCAGATTGCAAACTGGTATATTCTGTGCTGTTGAGGAGCTCTGCAAAATAACAAAGGTGGAATTAAAACTGTTTTAATCCTTTCGACCTTCTCTGACTTGTTTCTCGATTTAGCTTATAGGTTTAGATGTTACCACACTTTCCAATCATCGCTTAGGCTTCAGGGACAAATGGAGCTGAACATCTGACATATGAGGGTCCACATCATGACCATGAGAATCTTTCAGGATTTTATCTCTGTTATAGTCATACCCTTTGACACTGGAAACCTATTTTTCTCTTTAATTTACTCACTTCGCACTTAAATGTCCTAGTTTAACCACGCAATTGTACTTGCATAGTTCTGAAAAAAAGACTAATAAAAAAAGATGAGGTACTTTGGTCTGTATCTGCATTTTTTTTTTTGTTAATTCATTGATATTTAAACTTTATTTTTACAATACTGACTACTGGCTAGCACAGTACAGTCTACTGGATAGACCCGGCAGATCTTGTTTCTGCTGGTGCTCTGCCAATAGCCAACTTCATGCAGGGTTATTTCATTTTACTGTGCCTCAATTTGTGAATAAGGACATAAAATTACCCTCCTTTACAAAGTGCTTGAACTTATAGGTGAAACAATCTGTATGCTATAAATGATATTCAAAAGGCAGACATTTATTGGCTACATTTTTTCTTTTCTTTTTTTTTTAAAAAAAAAAAGCTTTTGTTATCTCTCGAACAAGCTCCTCAGATACAGTCCATAAGGAACTAGTGCATTCATTACATTAATTTCAGCCAGCTTAACGGCAAAAAAATTGATTGGACCTTGCTGGGGACCTGCACAGGTGAACCAAGTGGTCTTTCAGCTTTATGCAACCTCTCACTAAGGTCAAAGGCTGCCCAGTGCTCTGCAGTCCCTCACCCCCAACTTCTGCTTTGGCTGTCGGGCATACGGCCTTGCTGAATTGTGGACACTATTTGCCCATGACCATAATCTCGAGAGGGTGCTCAGGATTTCATTGCCTACTGGCTACAACATAACTGGAAACATCACAGTGAGGTTATTATTGTTAATGTACCTTAATTATATATAAATTTTTAAAACTAATGGTGGAGTAACCATTCACCATTTATTCAGAACTCAATTCTCGGAGTGGCTGAACATCATCTCCTCCTTGTAGCTGATGTGGGATCTATCTAATCCTAAGGTCTGCATTTCTAAAATCTCAACCGTACCAAATACAGTGTGATTTAAAGGGGAAAGGTTTCCCTAGATGCAACAACTCAAGTCTACAACTGATCTGACAGGAAAAGGAACAACGATAAAGCAACATTATCCAGAACCCTGCCATACTGCTGTTCTCTGGTTGACTGTCTCAGGTTAGGCTGTCCAAAACAGAGTTCAAATATGAACTGTCTGAGAGGAACACTAACTCACTGAGGATGTAGGATATAGCCCACGGCAGCATACCCAGCCTCAGCACATAAATCTGGTCTTCTTGATTTTGATTTGCAGGTTTTTGCGTAGTCAAGCCCATACCAGGGGAGTAGCACACCCAAAATGAGGACATAACAGGATTACGTCCTTGGGAAGAACGACAGTGAGAGGTCTTAGACCAAGCTGGGACTGCCAAAAGACAGTGTAGTCAGTGAGGTGGATCAGCGCAATACCTGAATGCGTTTGATACAAGAAAAGCTCCTGTTTGGCACTGACGAGCCATGCACCTTTGTCTACTGCTGACCTGCAAAAGAGAAAAATGCTTGAGAGATCCTTGGCCATTTAAGTTAAATTAGAGCTTCTTTTGGCAGACCTAGACACTCGCTCTCCAGAGGAACAGTGGAACATTTCTACAAGGGCTAACAACACCTTTCACCAGCACATTGAGGCATTGATTCAAGAGACTCCGTTACATGGCTGCAACTCTATTAGAAATACTGTCCATTGTAAAGTATGGTTTTGACACTATCAAAACCCTTTTTCACCTCCTTTTATGGCTAAATTCTTTTCCATTTGGATGAAGAGTTAAAAGCGAGATGAAAGGATTTTATTCTGCTAGGCTTAACAGATGATTTGTGCATTGGGCACTGAAGCTAAAGTATTAAAACCCCAAAGGAGACATCCTTTGGGGGAGGAACATTCTCCCTTTTCATTCCCAATCTGAAGATTATCTTCTCAAGATAGCAAAACCTCATTTCTAAGCAATGAAACACAAGATTAAGTAAAAACATCATGCACTTATCCTGGACTCAAATGCAGCTGTGTCCCCATGCAAAACCACAGAAAAAGACAGAAGAAGATTCTTTTACTCACTTTCCTTTGTTAAAGACGGAGAAGCTAACATTGTGGGACCCTGGAGGAGAGAAAAGTAATATGCTTTATGGCAGAATCGTGGAGGGCTCCATGAAGAGTGCATCCTACCAAACCTTGTCCAGGCATCCTGGGCCTGAGTCTCCTCTTCCTTACGCTTTCCTTACAACTGTCTAACTGTGTTGATTTCAGCAGTGAGTGTGTACAGGAACTAAACCAAATACCAGCTTAGGGAGCTTAGAGACTTAGATCGTAGGTAGACACTATATTGTAGATATGTACAGTTACACATCTGAACCTGCAAGCTGAATCTCAGGAGCAGGATTTGGTTGCCTAAGCATAAGTGCTTCATGTCATCTTAGACCCTGTGGATCCTATCTGACCTCACTTGCCATACTAGGAAGGTGCAGACCGCCTTCAAGACCTCCATTATTTCTGACACCCCACTGAAGAGCTCCTAGATACCCCAAGATATCGCAAAAGCTCAGGCTATTGTATTGCACCATCAGTGTCTACATGAGAGGTAGATAAGAATTTCTATTTTATATGTGTAACTCGGATCATCTTTCCCAAGCAGGCAGTTTGCTGCTCAAAGCCTCCAAAAGAAATTAGAAGTTTCTTCAGAGTGCTTGAAAGCAAGGAAAAATTAAAGGGATCCAACCTGCTACCTGAGAGACCTTGAATAGAAGGGAGCACCCAATTTATTCCTCTAATAAAGTTGTAAAGGGAATGTCCATCACATACAAAAAGGATTAAAGTAAAAGTAGTAAACTGAGCAACAACCCCAAGTCACATTGTTGCTGTCAACAATGTCCACATCATGTCATGGTTTCACTTGAGCGCTGCACTTCCATTTCTCCAGGGCTGTGCAGAATCTGCAAGTCACAGCAGTGACTATGTTGAAGACTGGTAAGCCTTGATCTGAAGCAGGTTTTGTGGACTCCGCCCTGAGCCACGTTCCTAACTTTGGAGGCAGAGCAGGAACTCATAATTGACACCCTCCCTCTACCCTCTGGAATTGCAGAAACGATGGAAACCCATGATTTTTCCCCCTTTCCACCAACCTATGTGGTTCCCTTCCACCTGGCACTGCAGGGTCCCCAGTCCATCTTCTACCTGAATAGGGTAGCTGTGGAGAGACAAAGGACTTTGCTGAGCCTTGGGAGCAAAAAGCACAAAATACAATGAGAATCATCTAACCAAGAAAAGATGTGGGCTTATACATCTAAGCTAGTCACTCTTGGCTCCCTTTAGAAACAAGGGAGAGAAACAGGGGAGATGGGAGAAGAACAACCCATGTCCCCACTGATGATCAAGAGTTCAGCAGCGTAGGAGGATGCTTCCCAGCAACACACAGTGCTCCAGCTTGGCCCCTTTACCCTTGTTTCCAGAAGCTGAACCTGTTGGTGACCTTCTAAACCCCTATTTGAAATAAAAGCTGAGCAGAGACAAATCTGAGCACACGGTGAGGGTGAATAGGAGGACGAAAGTGTCTCCCCTCTACTTGCTCCTCTGCACGTCCCTAATCTGTAAGAAGGAGAAGATAGCAATTAAACCAGATATGCTGGCATTACATCAGCCTTCTGGAGCCATGGAATGATACAAGTCCCATCATCAACTCACATTTACATTTAAGTCCCCCCTCCTGGGAGCCAGGAGGAATTTTACAGTGCAATAAGAGGGCCCACTGAGGACCCCAGAAGCCTTAGTACCGACTTCTGCAGGAGTAAGTTTTTCCCCTGGTTCCCTGAAAAAGCAGCCTCCCTCTTTTCCAGGGCTCACAGGCACTGTGAGAAGTACATCAGTCATAAAAGAAACGCTGCTGCAGAGCCCATGGCTTTTTCTGTAATTCAGCAGGGTGCAAAAGCCAGCAGCCTAAAGCGTCTTCTACAACTTAAGGAAGACAGGGATACATTACTACCAATAAATGAACAGTGCTGGGGCCCAGGCACCAGAGCTTATCTGCCTATGCTGTTAAATTTTTAGAGCTCTGCTTGCTCAGTTGAGGCTCAGGTCAGCTAATCTACCTTTCAAATCAATGCCTATGTATGGCCGAAGACAATGCATTGCCCAGGGTCAAAAGGCAGCTTGGAAATGGCTACCTTGTTTTGGAGTCTAAAGAGTTGAATAACATAGATGTGGCCAGGGCATATCATATCGTATCATCCCTGGGCCAGAGAACAGCCCCTGGCCCTGCCTGGTTATGGCTAGAGTCACAGAGAGCCAGCAACCCTCATCCACCCCTGTCACGGACCATATGGTCAACTCCCCATGGGCTCTTTCCATCTTAAGCTGAAGCAGAAGAGCTTCTCCAAAAGCCAAGAAAATCTTTTGTGCACAAGTTGCGCTGAGCCCTTGTACCAACACAAACCAAAAGTAAGCCAAGAACTGACATGCTTCCAGCTCGCCTGTCAGCAAAAGAGCAGAGACTGGTCCATCCGTCTCCTTCTGCCGTAAGGATAGCTGGTCTAGGAAAAAAAAAAAAAAACAAAACAACAAGAAAGAATCATTATGATACAACAAAGTTTCAGGAATGAAATCCTGATCCTGTTAAAATCAGCAGCCAATATTTTCAAATGGGACAGGAATTTCCCCACACTTGTATCTAGCATGCATTCACCTCCTAGAAAACTGGACAAACCCTAATGTCTCATATCTTAGCCTGCAAAGTACGTTCCCCAAACGCTGCAGGAACTGGACCTCTGTAAAGATTGTGGCAGGACCACCTCTGAGAGAGCTAGCTCTGAACAACCTGATGCCTCCTCCCTGTAGCGAAGGGCTCATAGTCCGAGGCCCAGGAGGACCATACTCACCCTCACCTCCCAGAAGAAGCAGGGAGTTCATACAGCCATACTGCTTCAAGGTGCAGCTCAGGCTTTTCTTTATTTCACTGAGGAAAGACACTACAAACAACCTCTGCTGGGAATCATCCAAGCTCCTAATAGCAAATCCAAGTATTCCCACCTTAAAGAACCAATATGGTAAGAGACAACTTCCATGGGAGAGGAGAAATCAGGTGGGAGCAATGAATTCACAGTAATTAGCATAATAAGCAAAAGGTGGCAATGATTCTCTGAGAATTAAGAGGCAATTAAGGAAAATATGTAATTAAAACCTGTAATACAAACACTGTGACCTATGCTTCAGAGTGTAGTTTTATGAGGTTTTAAGAAAAGAGTTTGCTTTTATTAATACAGCTTGCTGATATCGAGATGCCTTTCCTTCTAGGGATGAATAAAAAAAAGTTCAGTGCTGTAAAATGTTTGGTTCAGCATCACTGGACCATTGCATCCCATACAATGCACAGAAAGCATGCAGAACACATGGGAAAGTATAAAAACCATTCTCTTTTTTTGCTCCAAATCCTGAATCAGTGTGACTGAGTGACAGACCGCTCAAGTCCAAGTCCCCACCTGGTACATATTTACGAACACACCAAAAATGGGCAAAGTATTCATGTGAAGCTACAATGTGAACCTGTCTGGTATGCTAAGATTTTGAGGCCATTTCCTTTTTAGTGATAGTGAGGGTAAGCTGTAAATGAGTAATCTAGCAATCGAGCATGCAGGCACATCCAACCTGCAGTCAGACAGACCAGCCTTTCTTCCCACTGATCAAAGGTTTCATAGTTCCACTAGAGGCAGGTAAAACAATAATTAGTATCAAACAAAGGACACTAATATGCATCCAGTGGAAAAAAAAGTAGGGCTGATAAACGGGTGCAGCTGGTATGGCAGGAATCTGCACTGGACTTTCATTCATGCTAGCAGACAATTTAGTTCCTTAGCAAGGGACATGTCCATTCAGCCCGAGAAGTAGTTAAAAAGCATCTAGTGGTCAAATATCTGCTGCTGCAATTAAAAGTTCTCACTACTGAGAACACACACCTTCCCTAGCTGCTGAAATGATCCTTAAAATGCCAGCACAGTAACTATAGATTAATAGTTTATCTTTAAAATACTCACCCGGGCTTATTCCTTCACTACCATTGACACAAGTGTAAGGTAAATAACTCCATAGTATCTGAGAACACTTCCATATATATGGAAATACATATGACAGATGACAGGTCAGCATTCATGCTCATTTTGGATTCACTGTGCTTAAAGTGCTGCTGGCCTGAAGTAAATTTCTAAAGTCTACCTGCTTTGTTCTGTTGCATGTAACCATAGAAGCAGCAGAAAATAAAAATCAAACCTTTCTTGAGAACAAGGAAGTGACCAGAGAAGGTTTAAAGCAGTGAACAACAAAGCCTTTTGTCTCAAAATACTGCTTTGTCTTCTGCCTCACCAGAGCATCTGTTTCAAATTAATAGTTTTTCTAAAAATGCAAATGGAAGGGAAAATTTATTTAACTTTTAGACTCTGACATTATTTTAATTAGTTAAATTTTAATTTACTAGCCAAAATAAAATCTACAGCAACCAGACGCAATTACAGTACAATTCACACTGAGCTGTGATTGACTGTGCTGCCAGTAAACAAACCAACTAGCTTAATGGACCAGTTGCAATTAGATTAACAAAGTTTGCTGGAGCCCAACTCATGAGCTGCAATAAACCACAAAGGAAGTAAATGGCAATTCCGGGCCAACTGGTTGCAATTTATTGCTGTCAAGGAGGCTGATGGAAGAAATGCCAATTTACAGGGACTGGGTCAGATAGCAGCCTATATATAATTACCCATCAATATAATCCACGTTGAAGTCCAGGGTCTCGTATCTTCCAGTAATTGTCTTCCCATAAATCTCAATTAAATTTCCTATTTAAAAGGAAATGGAAATTGAAGGGAGTCTTTTAAAAGCAGAGAATTTATTTGCAGATTTTGTGAGCCGAACAAAAGAAGGTCTTGGTGTTTGCAAATCTTGCAGAGAGGTGCCTAACTGGTTGCATTGATGGCTACTCTCAGCTTCTGCCATAGTTGAAGGTGACTTTGCACTTAATTCACTTTTCCCAAAACACACGTCTTTGTTTCACACAAAAAAGTCGATTCCTGATTTTTTAGCAGATCTCTAGTATTTGTACTGAGAAGACATTTCCCTCAACTCTTTTGTTAACTAAACCCCACATTCTAACCAAATTCCACTGTAGAACCTCATGAGGCAACCAAAATTACATCATTTGTATGTTAGACAGGGTCAAGGTCTAAAGAAGGACCTCAGCATATATGTGGCCAACTGAATCACTCCCAACACTCCCTTGACCACGCAGGGTGACAGCTTGGTGTCTTAAATTGTTTGAGGCACCGTATCCTCCCGCTGTAGCTCCAGAAGGGAAGGAATCTTCCTGGTTCTGTGTCACATCTACCTGCTCCATGCAGTTCTTTCACGCTCCAGGACATCTCAAATAGCACTAAACACTTAGTGTTGCTCTCATGGTCTTCACTGACTACACCGGGAGGTCAAACATCCAGCTAACCCATAGAAACCTCCATACAGGCACCCTAAAGTAAGGCACAAGAATCTGGAGCTGAACTGCAACCTAAAAATAATTGGAAATGAGGGATGGACTTAGATTTAGGAGCATCTACGTGATCTAATCATCCATGTATCTCTCTGCACTCTTGAGAGACCTAAATGCTTTGATTAATCTTGACTTTGGAAATCAGCATTTCAATTTTCTCTAAAGAAGCCTACAAATACCAACAGAATAGAAATGGGGGGGAAGACTTCCATACACCAGTGGGTTCAAACCAAAACCAGTGACTGTCTTCTCATGTAACTTTAAAGCCCCATTAACCAAGAGGCCTGTATGGCATTACAATAGCATCACCTAATAGCTAATTCTTCTTAAAACTATTACTAAATATATAGGTCAGATGACTCAAGAGCTGAGACTGGTTAGACCTATCCATCTGCTGAACAACATCTCTCTACTCAGGCAGTGGAAACCAAGTACCAAATAACCTGGTCACCGTGCTTCACACACTTCTCTTGTACCTAGTGCTGTAGACTCTCTCCCCTCACGCAAACCCATTTTCCTGTTCAGCGTGAGCTTGGACATTAAGTTCTGGAGGTGCCCATTTTAATCCCCAGCAAGACAGATCCCCTCATAAGGAGAAAGACAGTATGGAACATGAAATAATAATTAAAGTGGGCTCCAGCTTAAAGAAAGGTCCCGTACCTGGGATGCCAGATGGTGGACTAATTTGATAAACCACAGGTGTCTGCGCAGCAGAGAACTGCAAAGAGAAATTTGTAGTTAAACAGCAGTCATTTTCGCAGCAGTCCAACAAGATCTGATTATGCATTGCTCACGACACAGTTGGCAACTGCATTTCAGAGACTCACATTTGAGATTTGATCTTTGAAGCAGAGTCCTGCTCTGAGAAGGAAGTACAAATATCCCCTTCTTGTCCCCTCTGCACTCAGAGTATGGCTAACTACTATTTTTACATCCCCTTTTGTGCCCAAATTGTCTGCCCTGGCTTGAGTTAATTCCAGAAGATACAGTTTAATACACTATAAAATTTCTAAGCCATGCTTTATCTGAAATTGAGACTTCCATTTTATCTTGCATTTCTTCCCAATAGTATACTCTTAAAAACTATTTCTACATCACAGAAGTGAAATACTTCAGCTAGCCTTTAGCAAGCTTGTTGGGTACCCTAAAGCAGTGTAGCAAAGAAAATGCTTGTATCGGCCCATCTTAATTCAGTATAATACATCAGGTTTTGGGAAAGCACTGCCTTGGCCTCTGAGGGAACAGTAAGGAAATACTGAAAATCTGCTACAGGGTACTATTTTTTTTACTTAAACAGAGTCCAAGAAGGAACATAGGGATTGTGCTTTGAAGCAAGCCTCTGGGAAGATGGAGAACACACAGGGACCCTTTCCAAGTGGAGGAAGGTCATCATCAGCCTCCTGAAGTAGCTGAGATACACAGATACCTGATGCGGCACATGCTTTGGCTGCATTTTCAACAAGTAGAGCAGCCCTTTTGCCCCTTTTCTCCAGTTGACTCTAAAATCTGTGAGACTTTTTAACCAAAATTACTTTAGAAATTTTTTGCCTAGGCTGATACCAATCCTATTCAAATGGCATTGTGCGTGGGAGCGCTACTCATCTGTCAAGTGGCCAGAGGCACACATGGTCCTCTATGTGCTGTTAACTCACACGGAACCAGTATTTTCTGTAAATGTCCCTGTCCTTCCCTGGAAGATGGTAAACCAAACAGGACAAATAAAGAGATGGCTTCAGCAGATAAAAAGTGCCTTATGTCCAAATCGAGCATCCGGATCCCAGGACTAAAGGAAATAAAAAGGCAGTGGAAACCCTTTGGAAGTGTTTAAACAATTCCTGCTGTGGATAAGGAGTTGTCTCCAGCACACTAGGTATTATCCAGTGCTGGGTTAGCTGCATATCATCTTGTAACAAGCTGATCTAGCTGAGACAGTGTGGTCTGGTGTCAGTGGGAATGTACCTGGACAGGCAATAAAGAGCTGGATGTCTTGGGAAAGCCACAAGGAGAGTTATGGAAGGGGAAGGTGGGCTCTTGGACTATGGCTATATAAGTAAATAAAATAACTCGGAACTTGCTATTTAGAATAGTAGATTTCTTTAGGTTGGAAAAGACCTTTAAGACCATTGAGCCCAACTGTAAACCTCACACTGCCAAGTCCACCACTAAACCATGTCCCTGAGCACCACATCTACACGTCTTTTAAATACCTCCAGGGATGGTGACTCCACCACTTCCTTGGGCAGCCTGTTCTAATGGTTGACAACTCTTTTGGTAAAAAATTTTTTCCTAATATCCAAACTAAACCTCACCTGGTGCAACTTGAGGCTGTTTCTTCTCATCCTGTCACTTGTTACCTGGGAGAAGGGACCAACCCCCACCTGGCTACACCCTCCTTTCAGGTAGTTGTGGAGAGCGATCAGGTCTCCCCTCAGCCCCCTTTTCTCCAGGCTAAACAACCCCAGTTCCTTCAGCTGCTCCTCCTTGTCCTCTAGACCCTTCACCAGCTTCACTGCCCTTCTTTGGACACACTCATCTTCCCCACCTTCTCTTTGAGCCCTGTCCTGTCCTCACTTGCACTTATGGAGGCTGCTGTCAGCCCAGTAAATAGCATAAAAAGCTCATTTGCTGAATCAAATCAAGGACACCATTGCATAAGTTGGGTTTTTTTCCAAGCTTTCTTTGAACCCCATTCCCTCTCAAAATTCAGTCTTTGCCTTCCCTCCTCCTTATGGTCATGTTAAAAATAAATGAGTAGCCACAAACTCCTTCCAGTGATGGCTGCTTCTAAGAAGCAAAGGCAACATCATGCCATACTCTGGGCTGAAGCTGATGCAGAGAAAGAAACCAAAAACAGCATGAAAGCTAGGGCCACTAGCTGACACAAGTCTTCTGAGCTGTTCAGACTTGTTGCTGCCTGCAGCGGGCTTTTTCAATCTAACGTGAAGGCAAAATTAATTTTTAATACGCATAGCTCCCAGGTCCCAGTCCCAAAACAAAGAGACACATTGTGTTTTATTTAGCTCGGAATGTGCCTCATTAACAGCATCCCCTGGTGATTTTTCATCAACTCTCTAAGCTAGCTGAACCACCCAACGACTCTTCGGCTTTAATGTGCAATTTACTGAAAACGCTGGGCTTTCTTGCTCGATACTCAAAGTTAGCACAGAGGTGGGACGTGCCTTCTGAACACACCAGGCGTCATTCCAAAGCACACAGCCATGGTTGAGGATTCTGCTCTGCAAGAGATCCTGACACCATCATCATTAACTGGTCTAATACCGCCATACCCAACGACCTCCTGAGACAATGTGCTTTGACATTGAGAGCCAAAGGGAAAATACTGGTCTGGGCGGGAGTAACGAGCTCTCAAAATGACTGAACAACAGATATGAAATCACAGCTGAGGTCTGAGCTTTTCAAATCTTGCTCATCTTAGGCGTGGAGAGCTGTCCTAGACCTGAAGAGATGTCCTTTCCTGGAACCAGCTGTGTCCATGGGAAGCGTGCTTGTCCACGGGAAGCGTGCTTGTCCACGGTTACCTGTCAGTGCAGGCTGTTAGCTGCCACCCTGCAGCTTGGACAGTAACACCAGAAGCAGCCAGCATAGGGTCTTCTGACACAATAGGGTCTTCTGACTGTGTGGCTTAAGTGCAGAGACAAACTAACTTGGACCCAGACTTTTGATTCAGGAAAATGTTAGGTCACCTAATCTATCCAGTGTCAGACTGATGAGTACCTCAATGCACCTAGTTTTAAGAAGGAGCATCCTAACTTCTTGTCCTGACATGCAATCAGACACCAGTATATGAGAGAGAATATTTCAACATATTCCGTGTGATACTATGAAGTTTGACTCCGAGACCTTGAATCCTTTATCATCACTTCTATACTTGACAGTTACCTTGAAAGTATAGTTTTCTTTCTCCACCTCAGTCAGGTTGTTAATCACACATCCTTTAAAGATTACCTCCACATAGTACAAACCCTCCTGGGGTGAAGACCTAGGCGGAAGAAAATGTGTTATATTATTGTTATACTGATTTGCTTTATTTTTTAGGAAATGCCAGGTGCTCCACAGGGTCTCCATTCTTAGCAGATCCACCGAGGGTTCAACAGAGCAAAGCAAATTTACACTGTGAACCCAAACTTTGCACGTATGAACCCAAACTCTAAAACTACAATTTAAAAGAAATGTGGAGGCACAGCAAGAAATTACAGTTAAGTGCAGAAGGTGATAGGACTACATCAAAACTCTATCCAAATTGTACGTTAATGCAAAACAGAGACATGCTCATTAGATATGCTCAGATAATAATTGTTGTTCATTAGTATTAAAATAACCCAGAGCTGCCTGGATCTACAGGGCATCTTGATCCTGGTTTATAAATTAATGCTGCATCCTTAATGCACACGGTTTCTCAGCACAGCATTCAGCAGATTTAACTCCCAGCCAAATCATAGCAGCAAGAGATGGAAGAGCCCCACTAGGGTCACGCTTACAGCCTCTTGAGACATCCCTAGTCTTCCAGTCAAACAATCTTCTTTAAAGTTATGACAGGATGGAAAGGAGGGACCTTAGATTGCCCAGATGGTGCTTGAAACCATATTTGTTTCCCTCTCTACTCGTAACCTCTATGAGCTTGGGCAGGACACCAAAGGCTGGTAAAATCCACTCCCAAGGTTTTCTTGATCCAAGAATTAGATATCTACAAGTCTTTGAGGATCCAAGTCCAGCCTCTACAAGATGCCTCACTGACTCTCATGCTAGCTAGCCTAGTGCTTCATTAAGTTGAAGCAAGGACAAATGAAACACAGCTTAGGAGGTGCTCAGGTGTAGCCACAGTAGCAGCCATAGGAATCCCTTAAACTCACAAACTGCCTGTACAGACACTGAAAGAAAAGGAGAATCCTGCCAGACAAACGGAAAGGTCTCACCCGCACTATAGTCATGGATCATACCTTGTTCTGCATCTTACAGAGGGTAGGTCAAAATACAGAGGAGAGACATCACATGGCAACCTGGGCAGGTCTGGATTCACCAGGAACACCTCCAGGTGGGATGCGCTGGCTGAAGACACACGTTCTAGCTGGTGGGATGTTGAGCCTAAGTAATCAAAGTCAACCAGAAGAGCTCCATGAAGACAGGATCACTCGCATTCAGTCACATGTCAAACATTTTTCAATGTGCAGCCCAGCTTCTTTCTAGCAGCAATGCTTAGAGCCCTTAATCAGGCTTTTTTAAAGCATGTTTGTGTAATTTCATATTGTTGTGGTTTAACCCCAGCTGGCAACTAAGCACCACACAGCCGCTCACTTACTCCCCCTCCAGTGGTAAGGGGGAAAGAATCAGAAGGGTAAAAATGAGTAAACTCGTGGGGTGAGATAAAAACAGTTTAATAATTAAAAAGAAATAACAATAATTGTAAGAGAGATTAAAAAAACAATGAAGACAGTGGCAAATTGAGCCCAAGAAAGACAAGAGATGCAAATGAAAACAATTTCTCACCACCAACCAACCAAAGTCCAGCCAGTCCCAAGCAGCAGCCTCCCTGCCAACCTCCCCCTAGTTTTATTGCTGAGTATGATGTCATATGGTCTGGAATATCCCTTTGGCCAGTTGGGATCAGCTGCCCCAGCTGTGTCCTCTCCCAACTTCTTGCGCACCTCCAATTTACTTGCTGGCAGGGCAGTGTGAGGAGTAGAAAAGACCTCAATGCTGTGTAAGCACTGCTCAGCAATAACTAAAACATCCCTGTGTTATCAACACTGTTTTCAGCGCAAATCCAAAACACAACCCCATACCAACTATTATGAAGAAAATTAACTCTATCCCAGCCAAAACCACTACACATATTAAGACCAAGTTCATCCCACCATGCAGCTGCATGGATTTTTTTGCCTCTAATACAGTATTTGGTCTCTCCTACATGTATTCTGCTGGAAAGAATCAGTTATTGGGAGTTTGAATTGCCTGATGTCTTGCGTAGTTTTGCTGACAGGACATCAGGTTGGCTTGTGCTGGAAGATGGATCTGCTTAGCCCATTTCTTTACAGTGAGCTGCCCAAAGGATCAAAGACTTTTAATCTTCAGAAAGTCAAGCTTTATCTGAACATAAACTAGCATTCTTAACTTCTGTAACAATCAAATACAACTAGAAATGAAGGTGGCTACAAACAACTCTCCCTTTGCTCACAACCTTCAATGGTGGTTCCCAGCCCACAGACTCACTTTAAATGACATCAGCGGTTTCTCAATTTGCAGCAAACTGTACTTTTCCTCCCGGTCCCAGGAAGGTTTTTTCCCCTTGCCCAAAGGCCTGGCTGTCTGTTCCCCCCTCCAAAAAAAGAGACTGTGCTTGAAATGTGAATTCCCAGCTGTGGCTGTCTCTGCCTGCCACACAGTGCTTCAAGGGGAAACATCTCCCTTGAAGACCTGAGCTTCCATTCTTCCCTCCATTTCATCATGTCTATGGGAACGCACAAAATTCAGACAAATAAGACTAATACCATTCATCGTAGTTATAAATGAGTGTCAGAACTTGGGCAGCCAAACCAAATGTACAGCTGGCTCAGAAACCAACTCACGTGCCAATGAATCAATATTCAGCACTGTGGAAAACCAGGCCTAGCTTTGTACAGCTGTTTGGGGGCCCAAATGAGCATGGCATATTAATTTCTGTGGTTTTTACTCAGGTCTTGTGTTTATCATTTGTGTTTTTAAAGCTTCAGCACCACAGGACCTATGAACAGAGGAGATTTTCAGTTTTTCTTCCAAAAAAAGGTGGCAGAGAAGAAATTTCCAGCCCTATGTCTGCAAAAATGAGGTAAAAATCTGAATTTTTTTTTGCTTAGAGGGAACCTAAGCAACCATCATCAATAGCTTATGAAGTAATAATTTCAAGTAGATTTCATGTTGTGGGTGCCACAGCCCATGGCTCTGTTGCTTAGGGTTTGTCACTCCAACCACAAATCTCAGAATGGAGCCGATTCTCTGCGATTCACTTTGTCGTGTGCTTCATAAAAGTTTAAAACTCACCGTCCAGAGTAAGAGTAATCCATGTTCCTCCAGCGACGCTGCCCTCTCGGGGCTTAATGAGCAATCCCGTGGCTGTCACTGCAAAAACAACCCAGCTACATCAGGTTGAAGTGTAATGCAAACATCTAAAAGATCTCATTCGGGATGAGACATAGTAGTCTGACAGCTCTCCTCCTGTGATCCCACTCTTCACCTCATTTCTCCTTCTCAGGCATCCACGTTAGTGGTATTGCTCATCCTTTTTTCCCCAACTGTCTTCCCTATGTAGTAGTCCTGCGTCCCCTCAGAGGGGTTTGATACCTTCAGGACTTGATGAACCAAGCTATAATCTGAGCCTCCTGCCCTCCTCAAGAATTAAAATAAAGGTGATAAACCTCATGCTTATTCCTCCAGCTCTGAAGGAAACGCGTTTACTGCCTTCTGTACATTCTCCCAGACTTAGGGCTGCCCACAAAATATATCCTTTTCTGGTTTGGCAAGCTTTTTCTTGCCAAAGTCCTTAGGAAAAAAACACAGGCCTGGAAACGAACTCCTGCTTCATGAAATTGTCACCTGTAACTTGCTATGCAATGCCTTTCAGAAAGGCACCAAATTCTTAAGGTAATTTAAGATTTATTTTGGGCACTCTTATCCTCTGAAGCTAATAGAGATGAACCAGTGGCTGGCTCTTTTTTGTAGCCAATGATCAGAAGTTTCCAGAAGTCCTTTTACAGTAATATCCAGTTTCCTGTTTAGCATTTTGGGAGATTTCCAACTTCTTAGCTGTGCATGAATGCAATCTCACTGAACACCAGTATTGATCACTGAAGCCAGATATTGGACACACTTGTATCACGATCTTTTAATATAAACATGCAAACAGTGATATGACTATCATCAAATGAATGAAAACCAGCATGAGATGAACCGAACTAGAACAGGTAAAATTAACAATGAATCCAGAAATCTCCACTGGCTATGGAAATGATGCCATGAAAAGCCACTGATAAGGGTAGACAATGTCCAGTATGCTATAGACAATATCCCATAATATTCAACACCTTTTAGAGATGCTTCTCCATGTCTCGCCCGCAGTCAGTCTGTATCCACCCCAGTGGCACTGGATTTTACTGGTGGTATATGACCAGTGTGGTTGGAGACAACACCTCTCTATCACCCACCTGCAAAGAGTATCAGCTCAGCACTCCAAAAGGATGGTGTCCAAGGATTCATCTTGAACTTTGGATGGGGATTTCACAAGAGTCTGGCTCCGGGATCATGGCTTGGGGCCTTAGGACCTTGCCTGGAGCCTAAAACAAACTCCATCTGTACTCTGTCTTCACACTGCAAACCTGTGGGAGCAACGGTCTGTGTTAGAGCAGACAAGATGGACTGCAATGAGGAATCGGAGAAAACACTGATCCACCTCTCACACAGTAGAAAGGATCGCTGTATTGCAAACCATACTCTTTTTCCTCCCACCCAACAGACCTTTACGGATCATATGCTCCTCTGAGCAGACCACTTTCCAGCCAAGCTCAGGATGAGCTTTCCCCCACTGGGGCCACGTTTCAAGAGACTGACTCTGATTAAGTATTAGGCACAGGTGAAAGCAGTTACGGGATTTAGAGCCGATGGTGTTAAACTCTCCTAGCTCCGTGCTGCTTCATGCAAAATTGTTGCATTTATTACATTCAACTAAATCGTGCCACAGTCATTCTCCAGCTCCAAAGCCAAATGTCAGGACCTGGCTATATTATTATGTTCTCTAGCCTTACACAGCTAGCCCCAAACTGGGAATGGCCCATGCTAGCTCCTCAGGTGTGCCTAGGAACTGTTTGGAAGAGCACTGGTAGACTTGACCACAACAGCTGTGAACTGTTCTCATAATTTAAGCAAATAAACATTTGAGTCCTTGTAGACTAGGAGGTTCCTTGGTCTTACTTGCTATCATAGCCAGACATATCACACATTCCCTTTATAAAGTCCATGTCAGGAACTGTTCTAACATTTAAAAATATAGACCATCAACTTCTACTGCCTTCACTCTGGGTTTTGTGCTAGTATGGAAATAACCATGGGTCAATTTATTTAGCCACATCTTTAAATGAGCAAGAACCTCAAATTCTCACCAGCGAGCACAGAGACTGTTTCCCCTTACCAATAACATCTCTTGGTTGTTAAAACTCAGCTCAGACCACAAAAGCCCCAAACAAATATAAAATCATATGGTAAGAAGCTAATCTTAGATTTTAGATTGTTGTCATGGTAGAACCTTGTCCTGATTTCGGCTGGGACAGAGTTAATTGTCTTCCTAGTAGCTGGTATAGTGCTGTGGCTTTGAGTTCGGTATGAGAAGAACATTGACAACACACTGATGTTTTCAGTTGTTGCTCAGTCATGTTTAGCCTAAAGTCAAGGTTTTTCAGCATCTCATGCCCAGCCAGCAAGAAGGCTGGAGGGGCACAAGGAGTTGGGAGGGGACACAGCCGGGGCAGCTGACCCAAATTGGCCAATGGAGTATTCCATACCACATGACATCACGCCCAGTATATAAACTGGGAGGAGCCAGGCTGGGGGGCGAAATCACCCCTCAGGAACTAACTGGGTATCAGTCAGCAAGTGGTGAGCAATTGTATTGTGCATCACTTGTATATTCCAATCCTTTTATTATTGTCATTTTATTATCATTATTAGTTTTTTTCTTTTTTGTTCTATTAAACTGTTCTTATCTCAGCCCACAAGTTTTACTGTTCTTTTTTTTCCAATTCTCTCCTGGATGGCGGAGGGGGAATGAGTGAGCAGCTGCGTGGTGCTTAGTTGCTGGCTGGGCTTAAACCACAACAGACTTAAAGGCCAAAATTCACAATTGCTGTATAAGGCACTTTATAATCAGTAATTCTCAAAGGGATAATCTATGTCCCCCACGTAGAAGAACAAAACGATGCAAAGGCAGACAGCCTTTCACATTCCTTCTCCACCAGTCAGTTATTGAGAAAAGGACAAAAAAAAGACCTCAATTCTCTTAAGGCCCAGTTCTTCCGCAGGACAATGGTGCAAAGAGCTCGTGTGTTCTTCCATGTAGTCGTCTTGCTTCATTCAATATATATGCTGCACTGATTCAAGCCCTCTTGTACATCAGTGAGTGCCTGTCAGGTCACCTGAGAAAGCCTAAACAAGTGTCCATAGCACTGTCTGCTTTGCTGGCTTCTGTAAATGTCTGTAAGACCCATCACAATGAAGCCAATCGAGTTGATTGCCAGCTACATTAAAGAAAACAACATTATTCAAAGAAAAAAAAAGGCAAGGGGGCTGGTTCTTTGCTACTGCTACAGAGGTTCAGAATACTGCATGCTTTAAGTCATTTTTAAAAGGACTGACACATGCAGAGAAATGATCTGCAGTCTATAGGCACAAAGTG
Organism: Astur gentilis; assembly: GCF_929443795.1. NCBI lineage: Eukaryota > Metazoa > Chordata > Aves > Accipitriformes > Accipitridae > Astur > Astur gentilis. Next base: position 27,016,330 of record NC_064895.1, read on the forward strand.
CTCTTGAACACTGATTAGAAGATGTGGTCAACTTGCGTCCAAGGGTGCTGGATTTTGTTGGGGCATTGCACATTCTTTACTTAAGAGGAAACAGGAGGGAAGGAAATTTGCTTCTCTGCTCTTATTTCCTTCTGTCTGGCCTTTGCCAGGTAATGCAGTAAGGAGTTTCAAGGCAGTTGGTGAAACGTCGGAGAAGCAGCATTCTCCAAGCACTTAGGGACCCCCAATACCGATCTGGTAATTAGGATATTTTTGATAGCAATATACTGACCTCATGGGAAAGGGAGGGAATGAATGGAGAAGAGAAATAACTCCTCAGGACTGGGCAGCAAAGCTTTTGCTGATAACGGCAGAAGAGGACAAAATCCTGAATATAGCCCCATCCACATTTGTTGCACAACCCAACAGAAGCAGATCTGTAGAGCAAAACTACCGGTGCTGAAGACATAACGCCCACACTGCAAGCATTTAGGGGTGTTACACACAGCACTAGCTCTAGCCTGGTCCCAAGGACTGAACATCCACTAATGGCTGGAGTGTTGTCTGGTGCATATCTTTCTTTGAATTAATCCAGAAGGATTGACATCTGTTCACTGAGACAGTTCTGTGGTCTGAAACAAATCACCTTATCCGGAGCTGAGAAGACTTGCTTCAAAAGTACACTCCTGGTCTAAAATGGACACTGAAGGAGATACTGTGCAGCCTCTAAAGCACTTCTCCCTCCCTTAGAGTGGGGGCTTTTTTGCAAGATTGAAGTGGGATGCAACACATCCACAGTGGGTGTTCAACAAACCAAGTCTGCTGGTTGGTCCTCTAGGAAAGGTAAACCTTACAAGCAAAGCTGATATTGTTTTCCACGTGCTTCCTCCCCTATTGTTACCACCATGAGCATGGTTTTAAGATCATCCAAATCCTATACATCATGGTCATGACATCTCAGACAAAAACTCTCCTCAGAGCTTCTGGGTAAGAGCAGGGCTGCACACTGGAAGAAGTGTGCATTAGCACCCTAGAAAAGATGCAACAGGAGAGCAACACTCTCAGAAGTGAGAGTTGGGCAGAAACTTTAGTTACCCCATAACTATAGCAAACACACTGTTCCCATAAAGCCAACTTTTAAGCTTCTATTGCTTATTGTACCAGAAGACCTACTGTACCTACTCTCCCTATATTTCTTGCACATTTTAACATAACCGCAGTTCGTAGGGGTCAGAGTCCAGAACCCTGATGCGTGCGAACGTTGCATTTCAAAGAAGGTGCATAGAAGATCATTTAGGTTTACTTTTATCACTCTCATTAGGATTTCTTCTGGTATTACTTACCTTATTCAATTTGTTCTTCTTCCATTCCTACAATGAGCAAAGTGCAGAGCTTTGCTACCAGCATAACCGCTCCATCCCTTTGACGCCAGCTCTACCGCAATTGTCAGTCTGAGGTGGTGTTAGGCACTCCGTTCAGTCCCTGCATGGGTAACTGAGTCACTCTGTGCTGAAACCCACCAGACTAGTTTCTCAAAAGGCTCAATGCCTGTCACAGACGGCTCAGAGCCATCCATTGGGCTTGCTTAATTATTAACCTAAGCTACTTGCTGCTATTAACTGTTTTGTTCCAAGTCTTTAATGACCATAATGGGAGTAACCTGGACTTGTTCTTCCATTGGTATATGACTAGATCCTCCAACAGGAGGACAACGAATCCATTTTACCCTCTTTTTTCCCCTACAACATGACAGATAAACTGATGGAATTGCTTCTTGATATGCTGATATCCAATCTGGGAGTGACTTTCACAGCAAGTGGACTTCAAGGTTTCCACATATACTCTTAATTCAATTTTTCCATGCCATTCTGCATTGGCAGGAATTCTGCCCAAAGGGCTTTCCAACCCCTTACTACATCTCAAGTACCTACACCCCTGCAGGTCCCTATAGAGCCAGCGGTGGAAAAAAGTGCAGTGGACTTACACAACGTTATCATTCACCCCACAGAGAACCATGTGCTTCCCCTGGCTTCAGGAAAGACCCAGCTCAGCCTACATCAGGTACCGAATAGCTGTGTGGATATCAACCCTACTCCCACCTCTGCACCCATCTCTTTGAAGCCCAGCTGGTTTTCGGTGGACCCACCAGAAACATGATGGGTCGCTGAGCCCCTGCACTGGTATGGATGCCTTCATGGAAGTTTCCACTGAAATTCAGAGGAAGCTTTCAGACACCACAGCATAACTACAGTTTAATGAGTTACCGTGCAGCAGTCAAACAACAGCAGTATGTATGCATGCTCTTACCTCATCCCCAAAGGGAGGTGAAACAGGTTTGCTTGTTCTTCCTTGGCCTCAATTCAGAGACACAGTGGCACGAAGTCACGGGCAATCAGGCTTCAGGGAAGTTCTGGAGCTCTGCCCAACAGTGGAACCAGTTGTGTCTGGTCTATTCTTAGGCCAAGCCCCAGAGTCTCAGCTGCATAGAGCCAATGATTACAGGAACCCAACAAAAGTTAACCCTACCATGCTCGGTAGCCTACACTCAGTTTACTTATTAGCTGGAATTACACTGGAAACATGGTCAGAAGAAAGAGAAGACCTGAGGGAATTCCCAAACAAAAAAGTATCGCCAAAGAAGAGACAGTTCAAAGATGATAACTTGAAGACAGCAAAGCCAGATGCTGGTAACAGGGTCCACTGACAGGCCCAAATGAGGGGACAGACCAGGTCCAGGGTCCCTCCAGGGACCTCCCTCAGGAGCAAGAGGAGACAAAGCCAGAGACTCAGCTACAACACAGGCCCATGATCCAGCTAGAAAGCAGGACTAGCCATGGGACTGAAGACTAGTGCTCCTACAACACAGCTCAGGGTAGGACTGCAGGCCCAAAGCTGAGGTTAAATAGGGCTCCTGACCCATGGGCAGGGTGTGGATGGGGGTCCCAGGTGAGGTTGATCAGGGTCGTTAAGGCTCATTGTCCAAGCAGCCAGCAATCAGGTTAGGAAAGCTAAAGCCCTGATAGAATTCAATCTGGCCAGGGACATCAAGGGCAACAAGAAAAACTTCTATAGATATGTCAGTGATAAAAGGAAGACTAAGGAAAATGTGGGTCCTCTCCGGAAGGAAATAGGAGACCTGGTTGCCTGGGACATGGAGAAGTCTGAGGTACTTAAAGACTTTATTGCCTTAGTCTTCACTGGACATGGATCTGTTTGAGCAGGTCCAGAGGAAGGCCATGAAGGTGATCCAGGAGCTGGAGCACCTCTCCTATGAAGACAGGCTGAGAGAGTTGAGGCTGCTCAGCCTGGAGAAGAGAAGGCTCTGGGGACACCTTGTTTCAACCTATCAGTACCTAAAGGGGGCCGACAAGAAAGCTGGAAAGGGACTTTTTACAAGGGCCTGTAGTGATAGGACAAGGGGTAATGGCTTTAAACTGAAAGAGAGTAGATTTAGATTAGGTATAAGGAGGAAGCTCTTCCCTGTGAGGGTGGTGAGGCACTGGAACAGGTTGCCCAGAGAAGTTGTGGATGCCCCATCCCTGGCAGTGTCCAAGGCCAGGCTGGATGGGGCTTGGAGCAACCTGGTCTAGTGGGAGGTGTCCCTGCCTATGGCAGGGGGTTGGAACTAGACGCTCTTTAAGGTCCTTTCCAACCCAAACAATCCTATGATTGCTACCCTCAGGACTCTGACATTTCTGCTCCCAACATATTCAGTTACTCAAAGTCTCTAGATCATAATGAACAAAAAAAATGAGTTATCACCTGTCATTCTGTATAGCATTTTTTTGATCCAATCCTAACGAAAGGCTTTATATAGGAAAAACTCAACAAAATGTCCAAGGTTTACAGATCCAAAGGATTTGACTGGGATGAGGAGTTTATTCTTTGCAGAATGTTGCAGATTAGTTAAGACACTGCACAGGGAACTGAAGGAGCTGAAATATGAAAAGACAGAGGGAAGCTGAAGGACATTGTCCTTAATAACCAGAATCATGGGCCTATAATTCAGGTCAGGAGAGGAATTGTTGAGTCACACAGGATTCTTGTTATATGAATTGTAAATACTCTCCCACTACAAGCTGATGACCACGTTTAGGCATGATTACCCACCAGAGAGGAAAGCAGTACAGTTTGATGAATACGTGCACGTTTGTCTATACGTGCAAGCAATTTTTTTCCTGTTGAAGGAAAGTTCTGCTGAAAAACATGGCCCCGAGCCATCTGGCTTTGTTTATTTGCAGTTATTCATTTAGAGGCTGAAGATTTTAGGCGCATGAGTAGAAATAGCCTTACGGGCAGGCTCAGCATCCGGAATCTGAGAAACATTCCTGCATTGCAACCAGAAAGGACTGAGAGAAAAGCAGGAGGTGTGAGCAGTAGCTCTTCGTCACTAGGTGGAAGTATGGAGCCGTTGAAGACCCGTCTACCACTCGAAACACAACTTAAGGCTGGCCAAGCTGTCCCTGCTTTGACACAGGTCCAGGACCTGTGGCTGTTAACCCCCTGCGCTTGAGCGAAAGGCCACAATCAAGCAGGCAGAGCACAGGAAAAAGAGATGTAGGACCTATTCCCAGCTCCTTCACTTATTAACACATGATTTTTGGCCAAACAACTTCATCTTCAGGTCATCTGCGTGTAAAATGGGGGACGGCAGCGCGGTGCCCGTGAGGCCTTTTGCAGGGCAGGTGCTCTCAAAGGGTAGCAGCGTGGGAGATGGTACGTTTCCCCAGGACTTGCAGCATTTCTGGGATGGAAGAAGAGATTTGCAGGAGCCAAGCGAGGGCTCCCCTCGTGCTCCCCCCAGCCGTCACACGGCAGCCACCTCGCGAGGGGAATGCAGCAGTTGTCGAACACCACGTGGCATCTCCCAGCTGAACAGCTGAGGGGAGGATAATGTGGGATAAAGCGAAGTTTAGCAACTTTGTCTGCAGCAGCTTGGGAATTCCCCTCTTCCCTCCCAGTCCTGCTGGTGCATGCACCACCCCGTGCCTGCTCCTCACCAAAAAGTCAGACATTGTCACGAGGGAGCGATGTGGGAATGCTGCCTGCACTCACAGTTCCTGCACCCAAACCTGTAAATAGAGCATAAAACACCCTCGGGGAAAGCAAGCCTAATGGGGTTCATGCTTGGACCAGCAGCATCGTGTTCTTCTTGGACACGGCTGTCAATAAGCAGCCTCCCACCCAACGCGAGGTGTGCCATACTGGACACATACTGGAACAACGTGAAAGTGCTTGAACTCAGGGACTCAGCCCAGACACAGGTCTTGGAGAAAGGTCTGTGCTTTCCAGCTTGGTATTGTCTGTAGTTAATGTCCTCTTCCAGCCCTTACCTATCGCATTTGTCATCTCCCCAGGCAAATTGCAAACCATGTATGCCCAAGAGGAGATGGGTTATCCACTTACACCATCAACCTCCTGCTGAAAGCAGATCAGGACTTCTGCAAATACTGAGGATCTGGAGCAAAGCTCCCAGGCTTGGAAAGTCTCTGAAGAGGATTTCAGCACTGCCTACAGGCCAACCTGTGCCTCAGGCTTTGTGGATAAATCTGTGAGTGAAATAAAAGGATCAAGGGCTTGGGCATTGCATCTCTATGGATCACAAATTGCAAACATGATCACCTGCATTATTTTGACTGAGACCAGCTCATATTAGCCCCAACAATTCCTAGGAGTGGTTCAGGAATCAGTATGGCTGGTGCCTGCTCCCAATGAGCAGTATGGAAGCAGTGACTGAGTTTTTTGAGGTTGGTTTTGAGTTTAATAGCATGGGCATGGCTGCAGAAGCAGGAAAAGGGCCCTGCAAGGTTGGTTCGTTAGTAGACATGCAGCCTGGAAGACGTCGCAGGCTGGCATGTCCTGCAAGGGCAGCCCCTGCACTGGCCATGCCGTTCCGTGCAGAGCTCTTACAGCTGCTCTTTCTTTCTATTAATACTTCACTTTTTGTGTATTGACACAAACTTCCTAGCAACCAAGGTCACAGGAGAAGGTGTTAAGAAGCTGGACTGATTAATAATAAATCCTGGGGTTTGATATCTTTTTTCTTGAGAGGCTTGTTAGACACCAGCAGGCAGGGTGCTGAGCTGAGATTTCCAAGGGAACCTAGGGGATTTGGAAACCCCGCTCTGATTGAATTTCCCTCTCTGATTCCCAGCCTTCTTCTTTCTGGCCTCAGCATCCAGCTGGGTGAAGCTACCCAGGGGAAGGTGAGTTGAGACGGTGCATTAGTGCTAAGCAGGAACCTGGCATCTATCAACCGTGCTCCAATTTGTCCCCTGGGGGTCCATAGGGGTTGGGTTTCTTTACTTGTAATCAGGATCCAATGGTCTCCATAGACCAGGCAAATACTTCTCACTGCTATCAAGTCCCACCATGGAGGGTGGACTGTACCTGTTGCCTCCTTCATTTCTGCAGCCCTGAGCATCCTTCAAGTGGGACAAGCACCACAGCCTTAAATGTCTGCCCTCACCAAGCCACTGTGTGTGGTCCTGGATTTGCTGAAACAGGCTGAGCTGCCCACCGTGGTGAGAACCATGCCCTTTCCATCACAGTCCTAGCCACAGGAGTAGGGCTCAGATAAGCTGGCTTGAGATTTTAGGTGCATTTTGTGTTGTAAAATAACACGTAGAAAAGTCCCATCTTTTCTTCTGAGTTTCAATGTAGTTAAGTCACGAATCCCTCATGTCTGGATGCTCACAGGTAGAGCAAAAAGAATAGTCAGCCAGGAATGAGCAGAGGGATTTCAGAAGCAGTGTCTGGTTTTGCCACATTCAATTCCTCATTAAAGACCTGAGCACAGAAATCTGAGTGTGAGAAAACCAATACAGCTAGTTCATGAACATTTCCAAAATCAGGAGAAGAGCGAGCCCCCGGTAGGAATGGCACTCGGATCTCTTATCTTTACTCTGGTGTTTTAGGCATCAGGCCATAATATCCCCAGATGAGCTGCTCTCTTGCCTGCCGTGATTTACACAAGGTGGGGTGGTGAAGGCAGAGAATACTGACATGAATACTGCATGAGCCGATCTAGGGAAGATACTAAGAGGAAAGGGGATTGAAAGTCAATTAAGAAGTTGAAAAGCAAAAATTATCCTTTGTATTTATCGAGCAGTACCAATACCGTCAAGTTTTCCTTTATTCCTGCTCCTTTGCAATAAAAAAAAAATTGTTTCTTGAAAATCTTAGCATTCACATTATTAACCTTTTCAGATGTTAAGACCTTTTATTGCCACTACTTCTACTTACATTTGCAGCCCGTAACTAAGCTGCCTGACTTGCCTCATTTTTCTAGCCAATTTGCAACAGGCTTAACTCCTTCCTTTGAGAGGAAAAATGTTGGTCCTTCCAAGAGCCTTTCTACATGTCTTTACAGGGTCACTCTTCAGCATGATAAAACTGTTGAAGTTGTTCCCATAGCTACTCTCGCTGCATTTTAAACAGGCGATGAACTTCTTTAAATACTAAATTTATTACCACTGCAGCTGCTTTAATGACAGGTTTGAGGCTTCTTTGGTTTCAAGGTTGAGTGTGTTTCGGCTTGCGTTCCCTGTGGTCGTATGGGTCGCGGAGGGGATGCTAGTCACCCAGCCGCCTGCCCATGGCAGATGCTGGAGCCTGGGGATGTACAAGGCAACAGAGTAAGGACAAACCAGCACCTTGCAGGGGATTTGTCTGCTGCAGCTTCGGTCTTCTCGCTGGCACGTAGAGGATGCTCCCCTGCTCCTGTAGGATCTGTCAAGCCCACGGGATGGCCAGAGAAAACAAAGGTCAAGGCTGGCTCCCAGACCCTTCCTGGCATAGAAATCCTCCTAAATAAAAAATACAGCCACAAAGGAATAAATGCAACTTCAAATAAAGCACTGGCTGCATCTGTACTGCGAAAAAAACATCCTGGTATTGAGGTCTTCACAGAGATTTTCCTCTGCTGGGCTGCTCATAGTCACCATCTCATTCACACTTCCCATTAAGCAGGACTCTGTTTCAGTGTGATGGACCCCACTCCTTCAGTCTCTGTGTTACAGGGCTTTTTATCATGCTAACAGTAAGATTCAAGAAAGGCTACAGCTCCATTGTGTGGGGTGCTCTGCGACCACACAATACCAGACGGCTCTAGCCTGGAAAAGCTTTCCATTTAAATAGGGGCAAAGAAATACAATCCCACATGACTGTGGGAAAAGATGCATGCTACAGACCGCGAACCCGGTGATAAGGTCCCCACAAGAGAACTGCAGAGGTTGGACTGCAGACCCCAGAGGCAGCATTCCCCCTTAAAATCAAGAGGGGTCGCTTCGATGGAAGAAATCTCCCAGGGAAGTCTAGACAGGCACTACTGCAGACTGAAGCCGTGGCATTTGCTTAAATAAACAGCTGGTAGCGGATTGGGTTTCTGAATCAAACTGCAACCCTGCACCTACTGAGCTTCATCCATCATTAGTCTTTCATTAGGAAACTTGTTCTCAGCCTGGTCCCCAATTCCCAGAGGAGCGATTCAGGCAAATACCGTCCCCGCTGCTGTGTCCAGCAGTCTCTGTTCTTCTGCCCGTCCCTATCCTTGTGGCAAGGCGAATGCCCGCTTGTTTCTCATTTTAATACGAAATTCCTTCTGTTCGATGAGTTTTCGTTTTAAAGGCTGCCACTGCCCCATCCCCTCCATCCCTGCTACCCATGTCTAAGCGGGGGGAACAGGTGGGACAGCTGACCCTGGTGAATGAAAGGAGAGCACAGTTTTGCTCCCTTCACCCCTTTCTCACAGCCTGCCACTGCTGTCAGTGATCCCCGAGCCCCTGGGGACTGGGGATTTGTGTGTATTAGTCACATGAAAGAAAAGAGCCTGCAGCAGGCTGCTCCCGGGCTTTGCTTCACCTCCAGGCAAGGGGATGGCTTGCCACTGTATTCCTCAGGGCTGGAATCAAGTGTCAATTTTTTTTGTTATTATTTGCACAGATTGGCTGCTATGTAAGACGTGCCACAGCCGTGATTAAAAAAAAAAAGAGAGAGAGAGAATAAAGAACAACTTACAATGATCCCAGTTGTGCAGGGAAATGTGTGAAGCCAGCCACTTGATAGAAAATGAAATCTTTTTCTGTCGTCAAAACTTTGGGGTGGGATTTGGTCTCATTCATTTACCTTGCATGAAGCTCCACAGCCTGTCACCACACGGCGGGTTCAAGCAGAGCATTAAATGGTCTCTCTCAGTCCTAACTCTATTAATCCGATGTCACACACAACAAACTCCGACAGACCCCCACTAAGGAGGACTCACCTTTACGTACCCGTCAGTGAGCTGCGTCTTGGGGATATTGTCCTTCTCACAAACTCATGGAAATTGCACCCATGATCCCAAACCTATTACACCATGAGAAAGCAATACAGGTACCTAAATAACCTTAAGTCTGCCCTGTATAGCCAAGGTCAAAGAAGAGGTTTCACCGTAGGCTTGATTAACCTTGGTTTTTAGGGACACACTGATTGCCTGCCCCAATTCCAGCAGGCACGAGCAGTATTTCCACCGGTCTCAGCTACCTCTGGTTGCTGGAAGCCACAGAGCCCTCACATTAGCTCAACAGCAGCAGTTATACCGTGAGCAAACGGTTTTACACTCCATCCAGAAAGAGCAAAGCCTTTTTCTCGGGTATTTAAGGTGCTTGCACACACAAAGAGCTCTTCTTATGCATCAGCTTGGCCATTCCCATAACCATCTTCAGGCAGAAATACAGGCCCCTGAAAGAAGAGGGAAAGATTCAATCCCACAAGACTGGGATGATAACATGCCTATGTGGATGAGATGCTAAAGAAAAAATTACTTGACCATTGGCAAAAGTATCTTGATCATTGGTACAATTATGGGACAGATGTGGTAACTGCGTATTGCTTTTCTCTTAAATGAAGGTGTCAGTGATGTTTCAGGGTTCAGTTCTGACCCCCTGATGGGTGGGTCATTGCCCAGCACGCCTGCTATTATTAGTGCTATGAATCTTAATTTGTTTTCACACTCAAAACAACTTCTTCCACATTTCCTTCTGGTTTTCTCCGTATGTTCAGAGAGTTTTCATAAGCTGCCTGAATCTAGCAAGAAACCATTTCCTACCCAGTCTTAAAAAAACCCCAAACTTCTGTTAAACCACAGTGAGATTTTTTCCCCCAGCTTTTCAGTACTGCCAGAGATCTAACAACTGGTAGTTCACACAGCTCTAATCAAGACATCCTTGCGCCTGCTGCTGCGCAGACCCATTGACCCAACAACGAAGCAAAAATTAGAAAAAGAGAGGACAAAAGCACACAGGTGGGATGAGGAAGGAAGCCGTGATCACAGCCTGCTCGCTTAAGTGCATGCGTTAATGCTTCAATTTAGATTTTTTGCCTGAGTTAAAATGCAAATTGAATGAATATTCAACCCCCAAAAGCAAGACGATCCCCTTCTTTTTTAAGGAGGGGAGCTAGTTCAGTCCAGTCAGATGCTTTTCAGCCAGCCACGTCTCGCCTTTTCCAGCGCCGTATGTGTGCGTACGGGGGGGAGGGCCGTCAAAAAATAAAAGTGCCAGTGTTCCCGCTGTCAGCCCTTTACCCACCTGTTCCTCTTTTAGCCCAAACGTGTCCACCTCTGACCCCGCTGTGGGACCAAGGCTCTTGCGAGGCTAAAAAACCCCCCCACCACCCTTCACTCCCCCGCTCCCCGCGGCAGCTGGGTAAACCTCAAGGGCAACAGCTGGGGGCCAGGGACGATGCCTCCAGTTCCCGGCTGGAGGTACAGCAAAGGGCATCTGCAAGGCTTCCAAATCGTTGGCCTGACGGTGAGGACTTCTATTTATTTCGGTCGCACAAAGTTTGGCGCTACCCCCGTTTGAACCCCCGTGCCCATAAATCCAGCTCAATTAGCTCTCGAGATGCTCGTTGTTGCCGCGAGGTGTTCATTTGGTAAGTGACTGCCCTGAGGGGCTCCGGGTTGGGGGTTGGGGTTTGGGGTCTGTTCAGGCATGCTGTGAGCCCAAGGGGCTCCCAAGGAACCCTGGCCACTTGTTCTTCGTAGATGCAAAGACGGGGAGGGGAGAAAAGGATGAGATGATCTCTTGAGTGCTGGATGAAGCCCTGAAGTTACCTGGAACTTGCCGGGAGGATTTTTGCATCCTCTGGCAGTCAGGGGCAGTAAATTTCACACCCTGACTTCAGAAAGACAGAGATGTATATAGGTTGATGTAACCCATGTTTGTGCCTGCCTGTCTGCGGGCTCTTTTCCAAAAGCCTGACACCGAATTGGGCCTTAATGAGATCCTCCTTAATCTGCTTAACTGTAAAAACACCAGTGGGATGAGATCAAAACACTACCTTAAGGCATCACTTTTTTTATCCCATCTAAACACATGCCAGAACTCAACAATTGCTCCTCCAGGATCCTTTTCCCTGCCTTGAAGGCAGACGGAGCTCTCCTGCATGGAAAGACGTCCCTGTACAGAGGAGAAGTCAGGAATCCACTGTTCTTATTCTAACACCAATAAATTAAAATAATCGCAAGCTCTCCAACTCAGCAGGTCAGTGGGATAGTGGCTTTCTGGCCTGGGCAATCGCTAGAAAGAGCAGTCCTGCTGCTGCAGTGAGTTCATGGCCACGCATCAGGGCAGCCTCCCTGGTACTCCTGACCTTCAGCAGGTAAGAGGAGCAAAGAAATGAAGACCGTTGCCTTCCCAGCAGTCTCACCTGACCTTACTACTGGATGGCCTCCAAAATCTTTCTCTTCTCTTTCTGGCTTTCAGAAAGTATCTGGAGATGTAAAGTGACAACTCCACTAATTCAGACTGGGTGTCCTAAAAGGTGGATCTACGTGGAGCCCAGATAGATCAGTCCCAGATTTACAGGGGTAATTCACTTAAGGTCTTCAGGGCTTATCTAGCAATAAGGATAACAGCAGGAATAATATGAGATTAACTGGATTCTCAGACAATGAGTCTGTGAAAGCAATAAATGTCTCATTAGCTGTTTTCCTCTCATTAGTCCAGCAACAAAAGCAGATAAACATCCTTGTTATGTTCTACATTATTATGAATTTTGTCACATTCCTTTAGCACATCTGTGCCCACAGCTGGACAGCACTACGCTGTTTGCATAGCTCATTGTAGTTTTTGTATGGTTGAACCTCAATTTCACGAGAACTAAGTGCTCTAAAATGCATCATGATGGAATATCAACCTGATGAAGCAAAAACAAATCTTCCCTGGCTCAATACAATTCCTCTTTACCTCCCTCTAACAGGGGCTTTACACCAACGATGAAAATGAAAAAAGTCCAGGGCTCTTGGTGCACTGCAGCACGCAGTTACAGAGGGGTATCTGAGGAAGCAGGGAATAATACTCCGGATCCATTAGACTGGGGAACCTCTAATACAGGAAACGGGGAGCACTTGCCACATGAGTTACTGGCATTGCTGGGAGGAGTTGGGGGCCTCTGCAGCCTTTGCTCTGTTCCAAGCCACTCAGTGGAGCCCTGTTCAGATGACTCCAAACCTAACATGTTCAGGAGACTTTGTTAGGAGATTCATTGAATATTGGGTGCAAACCAGGCCACTGCTCGGCCTTTTTCTGGAGATTACTGTCTCCTCCTATGCTTGCTCTCTCTTAGTAATTGTGCAAGGGACTATTGGAGTTGAAGCTCTGACTGCTGGACTTGGACTGGTGATACAGACCAGTTGGCAGCCACTGTATCAGGCCACGTCCGAAGAAGTCAGCAACCTGATCTTCCCATCAACTAACCCAGAAAGTCCACTCAAAATCAAGCAGAGAATCTGACTGTCTCCCAAGGGGATAGGACTTAACTTCTCTATCCAGGCCATAAGCATTCCAGGTTCAACCATCCTTTTTTCATTCTGGAGTCCACGCCAACTTTCCACCTCCCTTCCCCATCACCTACTCTCCCAGGCAGCGTGCAGGCACGTTCCCCCACCCAAACCCTCTCCAGCTCAATCAGCTGTCACAGGCCCCGCATTCCTGCAGGACTCCCAGAATTGGCAGCTCTGGACATCTGCTCTTTTCCACCCCCGCAAATATGCAAGCAGGTGTGAGGCACCACAACTTTCCTTGTTCCTAGTCACTTTTCCCCAGGCAGTGTGAATGAAGGCACAGCCAGAAGGGCAGATGATCTGTTCTCCTCCATCCTCTTCGCATCCCTCCAGGGAACATACAGAAACAAAAAATCAATCTCTTCACTGCCATTGAAGCACCCAGAAAAGATGAATCTTATGCGTCTGAATAGAATTCCTCTCTACGTCACTCTGACAGGGACTTCACACCAATGATAAAAATGAGAAAAATCCGTGGCTCTTGGTGCACTGCAGCATGCGGTTACAAAGGGGTATCCCGAGCATGTGCTACTTAGGGCAGTAAAGCTACAGAAAACTATCCAATACAAATGGCATCTGTATTAACCTCACACTCAAAGGACCTTCAAGGAAGGGATTCTGAAGAATAGCAATGGCTAGTGAAGACCAGGATGGAAAACCCCCAAATTTTTCACTGCTCATGAAAAAAAACAATTGCTGCTGGTTGCTTTCCTCCAACCAGCCAAGCTATGAGGTGATGGTAGGTATTACTGGGTTACGGCAGCAAAGAAAACAAAGTGGCAAAGCAAAGTTACCCTATTCCCATCAGCCAGGAATAGCAGAAATACAAAATTACCAGGAGATCCAGGTTTTAGATGCCCGTCATCAGTACAGAGGGGATCAGGCTGAGCCCCCTCCCCAGGAGAAAGCCCCGTGCATCTCTGCTCGGTTTATCAGATCAAATACAGCCACATCGCAGAACATTTTCACTCTGGATCTAAGGATCCGTTCATTTACCTGCCTCAGCAGAAGCTGACATCACTACTGCTTTTCACCTCACATAGTCTGTACTTGCCTTCCCACCCCAATTCCTCCACCTGAACACTTACGCAAAGCTCCAATATTTATAAACCCTTTCACTGATCAGATTTGCACTGTCAACCATCTGTTATTGAATAGATGCCCTACACTGGAAGGATATGTGAGACAACGACCCACTGAGAACTCTAGAGAAGAGGTGTTTGGCCATTAAAGAAACAATTAGTTGCAATACCCATAGAGAAGGTTTTGGTAGCTTTTTTGCATTGATTATACAAAACACCTTTCTATAGTGATGCTTATGCTTTTCTCTTTCCAATTGAGGCCAGTCAACTTACAGAGAAGTTAGTCTCTTCTTGGTTAATGTTATTCAAATGCTACAAGAGAAATGGCTGCCTGGCAAGTTTGTAGTTATACATCATATGAATTATTTTATGAATGGTGATCAACATGGAGGACTGCGGAGGACTGGTTTTACCCAGGCTCCAATGAATCTTTAAGTGTTGAATAAAAATAAAATTAAAATGAAGTAAATGTAGTTTGGGCAGTTTATGCCCTATAGGTTATTACCTAAGATTCCAAGAAAAAAAAATAAAATTAAATTGGGTGCATTCAACTTGTTTCTTTCAAACAAGTGGGATTTGGGGGGCAGAGCAAACAGTTTGTTCTGAAAGTTCCCACTGCCAAGTGTGTGCAATGCACCAATTGGTGGGTTTAGATGAAAAACCACCTTTCTTTCCATAAGGAAGGCGCTGATACCTTATAGGAAATTCAGGCCAGCCAGGGTTAATCTTATGACCGCATGAGACCGTGTGGGGTCCCTGAGTTAAACTGCTTCTCCTGTTATCGCTACAAGGTGTATCTGTAGCTCTAAATAGAAAACATCCCCTTTTTACAGCTTCCACGTGGCCACAGAAGTCACATGCTGAGCTTACACCCAGCTGCCGTCCCCGCATCCTCGTGAAGCCGGCACTGCCTGCGAGCACCAGCACGCTCCAGCAACACCAAACCCCGCTCCCAGTCTCAGCTTGCCGTGTCCGAAATCTGCTAGGCATCTACCCAGGCTGTTCCAGGAGAGCATCAGCCCCCAGCCACCCGAACGTAATCTTTCCATGGCAAGATTAATGCAGAACCTGGATAAACTACAAGCAGACAATGGAAAGTCAACCGTATTGTTGTCCCTCTTTTGCAGGTGGGGAAACTGAGGCACGAGGGTCTCCTCTCCCCGTCACGTCCTCCTCCCTGCAACCTTGTATTGCTGCCATGCACAAGATGTGGTGTTGTCCCTTTTCCTTCCTTTCCATGGTGGCCTTGCACCCGTGCTCCCATCAACCCGATTCAGCTACAGCTTTTGGGGACCGGGAGGACAGAGCGGCGTTGTCTCCGGCAGCCTGGTAGTAAGACCATCACGCTTTTCCAGCTGTGCTTCCCAGGAGCAAGTTGTCTGTGTCATGGCACTAACACCACTACAACTACATTTCAAACAGTTGAATGGAAAGATCACAGAATCGTGGAATAGTTTGGGTTGGGAGGGTCATTTAAAGGTCATCTAGTCCAACCCCTCTGCAACGAGCAGGGACATCTTCAACTCGATCAGGTTGCTCAGAGCCCCGTCCAACCTGACCTTGAATGTTTTTGGGGATGGGGCATCCACCACCTCCCTGGGCAACCTGGGCCAGCGTTTCACCATTCTCATCATAAAAAATTTCTTCCTTATATCTAGTCTGATTCTACCTCCTTTTAGTTTAAAACCACTACCCCTTATCCTATCTTTCTTATAAGCCCCCTTTAGGTATTGAAAGGCTGCAATAAGGTCTCCTCAAAGCCTCCTCATAGCAGAGGTGTTCCAGCCCTCGGATCATCTTCATGTCCCTCCTCTGGACCCGCTCCAACAGGTCCACGTCTTTCTTGTGCTGAGGACCCCAGAGCTGGACACAGGACTCCAGGTGGGGTCTCACCTGATCGGAGCAGAGGGGCACAATCCCCTCCCTTGACCTGCTGCCCACATTTCTTTTTATACAGCCCAGGATGCTGAGTCCACGTGAAAGCCAACGCCGGGGGCTCGGCTACATGAAAGATGAGGTGCTCAGATTTGTTCTCCCATTTCTTTTCATCCCACTTCTGTCCCCTTTGACCACAGACGGCTTTTGCAGAGGCTCCAAGCCGGAGGGTGACACCCGTCTGCAGCACCCTCGTCGCTCTGGCTCACGCCGCGGGGGGCACCCACCTGTTCTGTAAAGCATCCCAGCTATGAAGGCTGTTCGGGGGCGGGGGGGGTTATACAGCCCCAAATCTGTGTGCTGCACCCTCCCAGGCTTAAACTCTGCTTCAGAGGAGCAAATGCCCATAGGGAAGCACTCAGAGCACCATCCATGGATTAGCACAGACAAGCAACGCTAGGAATGCATTGCATCGAATGGCAGGAACTTTGGGGTTTTTAGGTAATTTATTCATATTGCTTGGGATGGGGGGGGGGCAGAATGCTCCTTTCCAAACTGTTATCTTTCACAAGCTGATCAAATAAGCATTTCTTCCCTACTATCCAAAAAATTCTGAGGACTAGAAAACCGGTTAAAGAAAAAATTGTTTTTTTCAAGTTGCATTGTTATATGTGATTGTGAATTCAGTCCAAAAAAACCCAGGTTACAACCTTTTTTAAAATTAATATTATTGTTGTTTACCATGGAGCAAGGGCCAGGGTTGCACTAGATATGACAGGACCAGTACAATGCATCTCCCTAAGTGACTTATCTTAGTTTCCCACTTTTTTCCCCTTTTTCTTTTTTTTTCCCCCTTATGTTAGAATTTGGAAACTTCCTCAGTTTTCTCAGAGTTAAAGAAGCAAACAGAAAAGTAAGCCTGCCATTCTGCTCCTTGCCAGAGCCCCACAAGACCTAAACCAAAATACCCTTTAAAAGTATATATCATTTTTTCCCCATTGTCTGTCAAAACATCAATGTTTAGTGTCATTTTTCTTCTGTGGGGAAACATACTTTTGAAGTGTACTCAGCTTTTTTAGCAGGGAAACTTTTTCATGTTAAAAGCAGAGGGACCATATAACCCTGCAGTCACTTCCAGTGGTTTGAACACTCACCTAGGATAAAAGTAGTAGGATGGGGACAAAAACCAGAGAGCAGGTTCTGTGGTGAAAGGCAGCCTGTAATAAGATGGTTTGAGAGACCAATGCCTTCAAGTAAAGGAAGCATTACAAGGAAACACCGCTGGGTGCAGGAACTCGATCATCCTCACTGTAGGAACATCGTCATCACAGTTTTGGCTGAGACATTAACTCTCTCCCATCATTTTCCAGGCACAGTTCAGGAGTTTCCGTGGGATAAGACACATCCTGATAGGCAGCCTGATGCAGCAATCCTGGTTTGGAGGTGAAAAGGCTTTAATAATAGTAATGTGGGTTATTTGGCATCGGGGCCAGGGAAACTGTGCCAATCATATTTAATTTACTACCTTAGACACAGAGTAAAGGGTGTGATATTTTAAGTACTTGCTGTGCCATAAACTCCTTCTGAGAACTTGGGTGTGTCGTCCCGTGCCTCAGTTTCCCAACCGTTAAAAACTATTTTGATAGCACTTCCCTCTCCCAGGGTGGGATGAGGACCCATGAGGCACTCAGACGCCCCATTAATATTATCTGCCAGACAAGAGATTAGTCAAAACCTCTCTGCAAACACCCACCCGTATAAATGGCTTCATTTCCAGTCTCCCAGGGATGCTAATTTTTAAACAGCTCTGATGGAGGAGAAAAGAAAAGGTAATTCTAGTTAATGGTGTACTTCTAAAGACACCGAGGTGGGGAGGACCCAGGGCACGGTTCGTATTCCCGGCTGTGCCCTGCGGAGCCGGTTGGGTTCAGCCTCTCTTGTCTGACCCCAACTCTTGCAAAAGCCCAGCAAATCCTGTCCTGCCCGACCACCTCTGCAAACCCAAGAGCTCCATCAGGATTTCAGACCAGCTCCAGCTCCCTGCTCCTCCTCCTCTTGCAACAGCCCTCTGGCCATTAACCTGATCTACCTGCAATAAATGCCTCTATTCTCAGAAACTTTCGGGGGTTATTTTTGACGGGACCGAGCCGCAGCATCGGAAAAAGGGATAAGAACGAAGAAATGCCCTCCTGGCACGGGACAGCTGAAGTGGCGTCACTCAACGCGCCGCTGTCAGCGGGGTGATTGAGGTGGACAGGAGGGACGGGAACGGCCACGGGCTGTAAAGGACACGGGCAGGTGGGAGGACGGGGCGATGGGGTGGGCTGGCAACGGGGGGGTGGGCGATACAAAAGGGACCGGGACAGCCTGCCGGGGCAGGGACCACGCAGGGATGGCAGGCGAGCATCTTAGGGCTAGAGCGAGGCAGGGAGGGGAAGGGACGTGGGAAGAGAACGACGGGCGACCCGATGCCCGGGTTGCCGGAGGCTGGTTTGCCCTCGGTGGGGTGAGACAGAAATACTGGTGGGAAGCCTTTAGCCATAGATCTAGCAAGGGGGTTAAGGGGATGCTAATGTAAGGTGGGGGAAATGAGCCTAGACGGTGGAAAACTGAGTGAGGGGAAGGGATTTGACGTGGTTGCCACTAGGGAGAAGGAAAAAATGGAGGCAGCGGTATAGAGGAGAGTGAGAGAGGGGGAAATACCCAATTCCCTACACACACACCGGCATGCACGCAGAGGGGCCAGTAGAATAAGCTGCTTCAAGTGCTTTTTTACCCTCAGCCTTTGCTAAGAGACTCTTCGGCACCCCCAGGCACAGGCTGCTTGCTGGACAGCATTTCTGACCACACCAGCTCCTGCTTCCTTGGAGAAACCTTGAAGAAGAGGAAAAAAACCCTCGCTGAAGTTGCCAGCCCAGATAACACCCCTGGGGTGCTACGAAGCCACAAAGGACCCAGGAGAGGAGGATGAAGTGACCGGCTGCTTCTTTGCTGAAGGTAACATCTGAGATTTACTTTTTTTTCTAATGCAATATCTCCTGCAGTGTGAGAATTGCTGATATTTAGGGCCAAGCCTAGAGAACACGGGCAAAAGCCAGTATCAGGCATCCAGGGTTGTGCAAAGTGTCGTAAGGGAACGTAAGGAACTCTGGGCAGGACAAGACATGTTGAGAACGGCAAAGGGAAGGGTGGTGAGGTGGTGCCCTCGTGGTCCAAACAGGACCCCGGACTCACTACCAAGTTCCCAGGGACCAGACCACACTGCCTGGATGTGGCCCATGGTTGTGGCTTTGAAGCATCCCTTCAAAGCGCGTGTGTTCAGGCTCAGAGCTATGGACAGACAAAACCAAGGGACGTGTTTGATTTTCAGGAACGTCTTCAAAAAAAGGGGTTGGTTCACAAGAGTGGAAGAGTTGGTGTTTGGTGCCCTCTTGGCCAGATCTCTCAGCTCACAAGGCAAATTTTCAGTGGCCCAGGGGGTACAGGGGCTGTTGAGGAGGGACTGTAGGATCTCAGCGGGTCAGCATAGGCTGGAGGGCCAGTGTCATCTCCTGGGAAGCTCTGCAATCTCAGATTGCTCCCGAGGAGGCTTTTTGACTACAAAGGGTGCCTAGGTGTGACTAACACCCTCCAGGAAAAGTGACCTTCTGATTTTACTTCTCACCTTGAAATAAGGGGTCACCAGCAAGTTTCCACTAGTGCTTCCTTCTCCACCAAAGCCAGCTGTTAGACTATGTTGTCTACACCTGGTTTTGATATATTTATCACTCCAGAATCCTTAGTAAACAATGAAGTGCTTTGTCCATTTCACAGGTGGAAAGCAGGGGTACATGCCTAGGTCCAAATTCATCCCCATTACTCTTAGACCCTTAATTAAGGAGTCTAGGTGAAGAGCACAGTCAACCCTGGCTCCTTCTGGAGTCAAGAGAGAGAGAAGACCCCCTCTTGACACACTCCTGGGCCCTCTCTGGGCGTCCTTGCCCTCCCTGGGTGGCTGTTCCTTGTATTTCCAGCCTGTTAGCAGTATTGGTTATTTTAACTGGGAATGCATGACTGAAGCTGTCATGGTTTCTCCTCCTCCTGGCTCAGCACTTCCCCCCAGCTCCCTATGCTTGGACCACATGGGGAGGAACTAACCAAAAAAGAACCTAGAGGAAAAGGGTACTGTCCTCTTCCCCAGGGCTGTACCCTTCACACCGCCTCTCAGAGCATACCGTTAGGCTTCCTGGCCTCCAGGAGAAAGCTCCAAGATGGGGAAGGGTTCATGGATATGAGGTGGTCCAAAAATCCCCTACTAAACCATCTTAGATGCAGAAAGAAGACAAAGGAGATTGCCCACCTTTTCAAGCCAGTGGCAAAAATCCTACCAGTTTCTTGAGGGACAGTTACACTAAACTGCACTGTTCTCTAACTTCGTTTGCATTCCAGATATGGGAAAAAAGGGAAAGCTAAGGGGCAAGGGAGGCCACACTGAACCTGTATGAGCATTGCTACGGGGTCTCCAGTTTGTCCCAGGCAAACAGTTTCACCTCTGTGCCTCAGTTTCCCCACCCATAATCTGGAAATACTGGTGAGCAGGCTTTGCTCAAGGGCAGTTATTCTGCTCTGGTGCCAAGGATCAGACTGACTAAATAAAATATGATGGGGTTAAACCAGAGCCAAGAAGCCAGTTTAAAAGCACCATATATTAGACCAGATAAAGCAGAAAATGTAACTTAAGGAGCCATGTTGTGAATATCTTTTTATATTGAGTTAAAAGTGGTAGAAAATCAAAGAAGGAGACTAGTAGGATGGACAAGCATATTGCCAGGACTGCTGGTGACTCTGACACAGCCTTTCCAAATAACCTTGGGCGACTCACTTATTTTCTTCAGCTTTGTACTCTGCTTAGTGCCTGCCTTTTTCTAGACATTAAATATCAGCACACTAGGACTGGATGTTTCAGAGCTGCTCATTGAGGCCTTATTCCCACTGTCTTCAGACAGAGAGCTCATTATTATAGTTTATGGAGCAAACTTGATAAGCTCTCAGACAACCTCATGAAACCCCACCAAAGTTTGAAAAACCCAGGCGTACAAAACACCTCCAAAAACCAAGTGCCTAAATATAGTCTCTGGCTAGACATAGGCGATATTTTGCCTACAGATGCAAACTTGCTTTGCTGAGTTTTAACCTTCCTGGAAGCTGTGGTTAAGACAGCGTTTAGATGAAACTAATTAGCCCTGCTGCACAAACATACCCTCAAACAACTAATTTGGCTCCCAAGGCTAAAATGTTAACCTCAGTGATTTGCCCACAGTCATACAGAAAATTTGCAAGAGGCAAGCAAAGGCTCTGCATGAGTTTTTGCCTCATGCAAGGTGCCTTTTGATGTAGGTAAGGGAACAATGCGGTGGTAAATCCAACCATGCAAAAGTTTGGGCTCAAATCCTTACTGCAGAGAGGGGCGGAGTATTCAGAAGGGCTGGGGAGAGAAACCACAACACCTTTTAGCTCCCAGGTTGGGGGTTTTTTCTCCCCTTTTAAGTTAATGGGATGACTTATTTACCCATTCCCTTCTTTGCACTGCTCTCACATCAAGGCACCTCGCTGTGCATGTGCGTGTAGAGAGGCAAATGACGGGCTAAGCAGCCTCCATCCTTCCAGTAACAACTGCTCCTAGGAGAGCATTCATCGTGCAATCCAGGGTGGAAAAAGAAACTTGACAAAGAGCCCAGATGAGTGAGTGCCTGAATGCCAGGCGTATTAGAAAGCCCGTTTCGGGAGTATCACCTCCCATCTCGTCCTCAGCGGCAAACTATCCCGATCACAGCGACCCTTGGAGGACAGCTGCCCCATTCTTTCTTCCTTCTCTTCCTCATGCCAGGCAGGGACAGATGTGGCTCTGGATATGCCTCAGATGATTGGATTACTCTCAGTGGCTCAAAAAAGGCATGATCTGTTGGCTCTTATTTTGCATATCTGCTGTTCGCAATGAATATAATATTCTTGGGTCATCAAAAAGGAAGATGCTGGCTCTAAATGGATGCATTTATACCCTATTGGCTTCCTTCATTGCAGGCTTTTATTGCCATGCTTGTCAATCTTTTGCACTCAAGTATGTGCCCCGTTCAGCTCCTTAACTTTTAGTAGTTTAGCTGTAACTTCCCAGTCCATGTTTCTTCATTCTACCTGTCTTGAGTTTTCTAATCTCAAAACAGAGTGGTCTGGGAAGCCAACCTAGTGAGCCCTTACTGCAACCAGTCCCAGTTCATTCAAGTCATTGAATTTAATACAAATCTTGCTCAAGTTAGGTTTTAGCGTCATTGATAAATTCCCATTTATACCCACGTAAGATTTTAAAATCCCAGTCCACAAATTGTACCAGAATAATCTACATAACTAAGGAATATTTACCTACAAAAGTGCTTGGGATCAAGGATCTTCCAAGTGACTAAGTGTGTTTCATCACTAATCACTCTGAACCCACTATCTGGTCCCAGAATTTGTATGATACTTTGATACAGGCCTATGAGAAATTTAAGAACATGCTGCCAGCAGGCGGCTGTAAACAACCCGTACAATTTGTTGAAGGACAATGCATTTTCCATACATATTAAATGAGCCTAGAAAATACATCTATGCAAAACTTTTTTGCTCTAGAACTCTTCAGCTAATTTCAGAAAAAAAGCAACAAGGAAAACCTTCAGAAAGTAGTAATCTTGGGTAAGGACTGTTAGTCTTTCCTGTAAGGACACAGGAGCTTAGACAGCTTAGCAAAAGTCAGGAACCAAAATAAAAGGTTTGTTAAAGAGGACTGCTGCTCATGTCTGAAAGAGAATTTTCCTCCCTTATCTTTAATATTTTTTTAAAAATCTTTTTTTTTTTTTTTTCTTTTTTTAGTCCCCCCACCTTTTGGCAGAATTTTTTATTAAACCAATGAATTTTGTTGTTGCTCTTATTTCCTTCCCCATTTTCTAGATAGCAAATTTCCATTTTTCTTATTGGAAGAATGGGACTCCTCTCTCCGGCCCTCAGTCTCCTCTAGGTTAAGCTTCAGGCATCCCACTGCCAGTCTGTGATAGTACGTGTCCCTGTCAAAGCTGCCAACACCCCAGCCCGTAGCAAGGTTGGACATACCACTTCTGTGTCCAACATCAAATGAGGTCAATCTCACCTCCTTGCACTCCTCTGTCATGCTTACTAGCTGTGTGTATGACGGTACAGTAATGTCCTTGATAGCAAATGGGGTGCGGATTCTGGAGATCTGATGCTTGTCCCGTCTGTCCACTTCCCTCTGCTGTGCCTCAGTTTCCCTACCTGACACCTACAGGTTTGCAATCAAAAACTTCTGTGCGACTGGAATGAGAAGCAAGAAATCTGGGGTCAAAGACCTGGGGGGGGCAGTCATTCTGCAACCCTAAACTGAATTTCATTGGCAAACACGTTTTCCTTAATACAGAGAATCTCTTACAATACATGGCTGTTGCAGTAGCCCCTATTCCAGTCTTGTTCATGGCCCCAAATGTAGCACAGAGGTGAAACAGGGCTGGTCCTATCTACCTGATTAAGTGCTTATAATCATGAATAATAAAAATTATGCAGGTCCACA
The DNA here is from genome assembly GCF_929443795.1 of Astur gentilis. Taxonomy (NCBI): domain Eukaryota; kingdom Metazoa; phylum Chordata; class Aves; order Accipitriformes; family Accipitridae; genus Astur; species Astur gentilis. The sequence goes on from NC_064895.1 coordinate 27,039,683, forward strand.
TGAAGGCTAAGTGGGCTAAGAAGAAACATATATTCATTCATTATTGTTGATAACTCATGTAAACAGATTTCTGCACCCAAAAGAGTGGGAATCCACAGACTGAGTCATGGCTCTACTGAAATCTCTGGGAGTTTTATCCTGATGTCAGCAAGACTCAGCTTCCTCACCTCTTCTGAGTCAAAAGCCTTCATTAACTGGGGAATAAATATTACATTGAGTTCCTAATCTCAAATCAAAATGTAATAAATGCTCCTATAATATTGGTCTGTCTTACTTTTTAAAAAAATAAAGAACAGTAATGTTTTGCTGGGGGTGTACAAATCTCTATATAATGGAAATGTAAACACTACTCCTGGTCCTGTGGACTTTTAAGAAATGTCATTTACTGGGTCACTGCATGACTCGTCTTTCTCTAAAATTCTCATTCATTTGTTTTATCAGTTATTGAGGTTAATGAAGTAACGACTGAGTATGTGAAATTCCCTGCCATGAATTGTTCTGGAAATCACAAAACAAAGTCTTTCTCTTGCTTTAAAGCAAACAAGCAACTCCCTCCAAAAGCCACTCATCTCTTCACTGCAGTCAATAAGGTTTTTTATATGAACAAAATTACTTAGAGCAGCATGTATAATATCAGAATCACAAAGTTTTTAATTGAAAATTAATTTGAGCCATTCCTAGACTCAGCAGCATCTAAATCCACAGAAAAGAAAAGCTACTGATGTTGTACAAACTATGAGTTGATATTTGTAATTACCACAAGTTTTCCTAGTTCTGCTTGCAGAAATCTTAAGGGGTGCAGCTCTTACTTGTCCCAGGACGTTCCCTGTCAAATGTAGTGATAACCGAGGCTTGAAATACTGCAAAGTGCCAGTGAAATAATTTCTATTACAAATATCTGTAGCTACTCTGATTGCTTCTCCACTGTTGGCAGATACAGAAGGAGGGTCCAAGCTGAGGCTCAGAAGTACGACTCTTTTTTCTGCTGTGAGCTTCCCATGTACCACGGGCCAGCCATGTATATCTCAACACCACTTTTTCTACTGACATACACAGAGCATATGCATCCCCTTCCACGCCTTGTCATAGCCACAAAATATTTAGTCCTTTGGCTGTAAGTAAAAACATGGGTCACCGACCTCTTCAGCCTCAACTGAATGCTACAATGAGCAACGGCGTGGGATGGACTTCCATCCTAAACCCTTTTACAGACATAAATCATGTAATGACACAGATTTACAGAGTAGCTGACAGGGAGAAAAAGTAGGGGCAGAAAAACCAAGGTGCTTCTGTGTGAGGTGTGAAAAATCAGTAATGTCTGATACTGGGGGAAGTTGCAAAAGAAGTATTTTCTGAAGAAGCATCATGCCAGGGAACACCTCTGCCCCAGGGAAGGATGGAGAACCCCGTAGGCATGGAGGGCAACTCTGACCCAACTTCTTGAACATTACAATAAAATTCCAGGAGAGTGACAGCAAAGCTGCACTGCAGCCTCTGAGGAGCTCACGTAGTGCTGCTCTGCAGTCTGTGCCTGGCCAGCAACCTCTCACCAGGGTCTGCCTCCAAAGAGGTTTTGTGTTTCCTTCAAAGCTTGGTGTTATTCCCACTTTGCTTTTAGTGCTTTTCATCAACGGAGATGGTTCCTTAGCCTTTGGGCTCCTTTGGAAAAGAAGACATGGGAGAAAAGCTCGTTTTCTTTCCCTGTCCTACGTAATTTTTGTGGACTAGTTGTGTATCACTAGCCTGGTTACTTCCCTCCCTTTTGCCATCCTCAGAGATGCTTCTACTTAGAAATGAATAATCTTTGTGAATCTGGTAAATGAACAAACGGATTCCAACCAGCTGCTTCCCAAACACATCCATAACTCCCTTGGAGCATGTCCAGCATCCCTGAGCATGTCTGCCCCACCAAGGACAAGAGTGTCCAATAGCCCCAAGTCGAGTGCTTAGCAAAGGAGTGGACACCAGGGTACCCTGGGTTTCGCTTCTGCTGGTCATTTCTATCATCAAATACAGAAATCCGTCCATACGTCCTGACCTCTGGGTCATAACAGACTCCTCTCAAAGGTGCACCGGGACATGACACAAGTTGGAACGCAGGAAATTCCAATTAGATATCGGCAAACAGGTTTTTCGCCATGAGGATGGTCAAATTCTGGGGCAGAGACCCAAAGAGGCCTTGGAGAAATTCAAACTCAGCTAGACGTGCTGCCGAGCAACCTGACCTCAGCTGGCCGTGCTTTGAGGCAGGAGATGCATGAAAGACCTCCAGACGTTCCTTCTGACCTAAATAACTCTCTGACTCTACAACTTAAAAGCTTGTTTTTGAACGACCAGGCCAGGCTGGTTTTGAATGCGCAGGCAGGTCTCCAGGGCAGGGACTATCTGTAGCCCCGTGTGTGTACGAGCCGTTACTCTTCCCAGACAGGTCCTCAAGGCCCTGCCTCAATACCAATAATAATAATAAAGTGAAAGGAAAGAACGCTATCTATCACCTCTCACTCATGTGACTTGTTTTTTTACAGCAAACTTTAGTTTTTCGGGATTTCAGGGCTACGGAAACAAGTCCAAGACATGCCCCAACATGCACTTCCATGCCCGCACGTAAGATTCCAGCCTTCAGCGCTGTGCAATGGCACACATGGGAGTGATTGCAAATGACGGGCACTGGAAAATCTGACCCCCCTGAAAATAAACCTCCAAAACATCCCAAACTGACCCAGAGCACCAACGAAACAGGGGTTTGTGCTGCCACTGCTTTTCCAAGGAGGAAGCAGACCACCAGCTCTGAAATACATCTAAGGAGCAACGCTACCTCTGCAAGAGTGGAGGATGGACAGCTGTCCTGCTGCCCAGAGGTCACGATCCAGAATTCTCTTATGAGATGACATGCTTCTTTATATCCCCATACGGATTAGGCTGCTATGGAATGTAAGGAAGTGTGTGGTTTCAGGGAGACATCGCGAGTGTCCTCTGCTTCCAGCTACTGCAAGGAGTCAAATGCTTTTCTGTAACTGCATTTTATTTGAATTTGTCTTTGCCAAATATAGTCAGGTAGCTTATATTCGCTTTACAGTGCCCTCAGTGCCTGTGGAAAGCACATAGGGATCTGCAAATCTAAAAAGGTTGCAAACTCCTGAATCCAACTGAATTTGATAACAAAGATGTATTCTGTACATCCTTCTCCAGAAAAATCACCCATCTGACTATAGGCTCCACCTAAACAAAATAATATTTACACTGTCCTGAAAGTGCTTTTCAAGGGCATTCTGAAAATCGCTACACCCCAGATAGCCTCAATAATTGTCATCCATTCTCAGCTGGTGGAAAATGCTTTGGATTTAGTGACATGGAGAAAGAATTCAACAGCACTGGGTAGGAGAGAGACTGCATATGATCTAGATCTCACATTGGTTACAAAAGTCTCCTTTTTACTCTGAGTAATACACAACATGATCTTCTTTAATGGGATTAAAATGAATGCTACAGATATAGCAATTGCTGTAGCAGATTGGTCAAGATGAATTCAACACACTGTCTCAGTACAGTAATAGGTAGAACAGGCTGCAGAAAGTTGCCTCCTATTTAATGTGACACTATGGACCAAAGCAGGCACAAAGCCTTTTCAGAAATGATGGGCTTTTTTTCCTAAATCTGTATTATCGTAACACAGGAAAATCTTGCCATGCACACAAATGTCTCTTCCTCTTCTGAGCGCTGCTTACTTCTTTGCTCTAATAACACTGTGTAGCAATGAGTTCAGTATATATTTTTGCGAACTGCAGGAGGGTGGACCAGTTGCCTTTCACCCATCTAGGACAGCCTGGAGATATCCTGGGTATTTCCAGGATATCCTGAATATCCTGTTCCACGGAGCTGAAGAGCTCAAACAATTTCTCATATACTACCTTCTTCCGCGTCAAATATTCAAAACTTCAGGCAGTTTTCAATCAGTCTTAATTTATTTTAAGAAAACATTTAGGAAACCTTTTGATGCTCTGCAGAGATGGTGACTGTTGTTAGCATTATGGCCTAGGTTTTGAAAGGTTTTCAGACCATCACTTCCCATGGGAAATTGTAGGCATTCCGACCCGAAATGCCCTCAGCAAACCTGATCTAGTTAGAAGATTAAGGACATGTCTGTGCTGCAGTGATTAATGTTCACGGCTTAATTTTAACCTGGCTATGAGAGGTACTGCTAACAGGTAGACCTCATAATTCAGCAAATTTATATCCATGTGTTTGTCCAACCTCTGGGCCAGTTGTGTAGTTGAGGCTGGCCATGCTCTGCTGTAAGCAATGCTGGAGCCAGCTAGCTTTTATCACTGTAGCTTATATGCCTTGGCCTTATATTCCAAAGAGGCTTTGGCGCCTAGGAGTCCAAGTTTCACTGTCTACACCACTATTAGCTCACTAAATAGTGCCAGGACCTGTCTTCTTGCCTTCAAATCAGTGGGCAAAAAATGACTATTCAGCTCTCTCACCTTCTTAAATAGATGGTCATCTTCAAACTCCAAAGTGGGAATGGTCCTTGGCCTGCCTTAATTCCCAAGCTGAGCTCGGGAACTGTTAGGGTCAGTGCTAGTTGACACAGGTCAAAACTGTGCCAGCAACTGTGCTAAACACAGCAGAAACCACTAAGTTCCTGTGCTTGTACCTCAGCGCTATTTGATATACCAATATAGACCTTGAAACCAATGACATTTATGTTCCTCAGACACCAAGATGCTTTGCAAAATTTCGTTCTGAATCAAAAACAAGGCTTCTGCGTCTGACCCAAGCCCTGTGGTCTCCTAGATGTAATTCAGGAAGGTGCTTGTCAAACATTATTTCATCCTGTCCTTCTTCTACAGATCTAACTCTTAGGTTATGAAGACTAATTCAGAAGAGAAAGAGAGTAGAGGAAAATGATCCTTTTTTCTTTAATTGTAACAACTACACAAGATAAAAGGGCCCCCAAGGGGTGTGAATCCTGACTCCTGTTCTCTCCCTGGCTTTGCTGATCAACCTGCTGCCCACGTCTCAAACACAACACTTCCTCTCTGCAGCTGGTGGTCTCTTCATCTCTGACGTGCTGAAGACACGTTGTAGTCTGCAGAGATCTGGACTTTATTTAGTTGCCTCAAACGATGCTCCTGGTAACTTTGGAGACACCCTGAGAATAGTCCACTGGCTTCTAGCTCTTCTTCAGGTACGTCCTATGCCATACCTGCATGTCACACGTGGGTGTCTCAGGCACCCTACGGCTCCTCGGACGGTGCCAGATGCTTGTGTGTTGGCAAATGAAGCCAACTCTTCTGGCTGGTCAGCTGAACCTGTCCCTAGTCTTGACTGACTGTATAAATTTGGGGTTTAAATCTGGAGTGGAATCCCATCCCACATTTACTTTCTGCAGCTGTCTCCAGCCTGCGTACGCCTGTTCCACCGGAGCCTGCAATCAGCATTAACTCTTGCTGCACAGCACGGGCCAGGATTAAGTTACGGGCACACACTTGCAAGGACACATGAGAAGAAATAATGCAGACTGGTCGTGCAGACGTGGGGCTAAGGTTTAGGAAAACTTATAGCCTGGCTGGGGGTCAAGGTCACTGTTTTAACTCTGTTCCTCCCTCCATCCTCTGGTTGGGTATCTGCACCCAGGCCCTGACTGACAGTAAAATTATTAAACAGCTTCAGGACAGGTCTAATTCTTCCTCACTTCCATCAAGTTTGCAACAGCCTAGTGCTGATGGGAGAGTGCACGAAGTGAATGGTGTAGCTGAAGGCTTGCCTGAGCTGTTCTTTCGGCAGCAAGGTAGATGTCTCCGTAGGGAATATGGAGTTTATGCTGCTGATGCTTTCTTTGCTAATGAATAGCCTTGACAAAGCAAAGAGAAAGTACAAAGCAAGCAGAGTCCTGAGGTTACTTGTGTTAGTATTCCTCCCAACGCTGAGCACTGAGAGGGCAAAGTGAGAAAAAAACCAAAGATGACACACACACACACCCCCAATTAAAATGTTTTTCAAAGGAAAAATGTATCAGGTCCCCGAAAAACCACATGCACATGGAAAGGGGCTTATGCATGGGGTTGGAAAAATGCTGCTTTTGTCCTGTTTGGAAGCTGCCTTGTGCTCCGCTGCTCATGGTCTCCGGCAGCTGTCTCCTCGCTGAGGCTCCCAGGTACAGCTGGAGGGCTCGGGGCGGCTCTGAAAAGTGATGCCTGACTGACAACTGGCAGGTGACTTCCCTTCAATTGACAAAGGAGGCATCTTTCCTCCCTTCCTCCCTCCCGCTTTTCCTTTTTTTTAGTATTATTTAAAAATTTTAAAAAAAGAAAAAAATGGAAAGAGGAAAAATAGGAAGAGAGAAAGCAGCAGCAAGAAGAGACCTGTATGAAGAGAAATCTTCGGACACATGCTGCGGTGGCTCAGGATGGGCAAATGTCAATCCTCCAAGCTTCAGAAGACTTTCCTCATTACCCATGTCCAGGCTGGTGAGCTGGCACCAGATTCCAAAACAAGCCCAAACTCTATGAAATATCTAGACAGGGACCCAGAATTTGGCTTCTGAGGCTTATCCCCATCCTTAAATACTGTTGACTTTTGCATTAGTGAGAAATTCACCCTAGTCCAGACGACCACCCAGGAACTGGGGCATCACACGGACCCTGTGCCTGAACCAGTCCTCAGCCAAAATGGATGTACCAGAAGTCATGTAAGCTGGAAAGTGGTGAATTCTCCTAAGCTGGTGTCCTCAGTGGTGCACCATCCTTCTCTCCCAGTGGCTGGCACCAGTGTTCCCGTCTAATCGATCTAATTCCCCTTGCAGGTAAGATGCATCGAAGCCAAGGGAGTGACGGGGTCAGGAGCTATGCTCTGCTCTGGCTGGTCAAACGGAACCAAGCCCGTCTTCCTTGGAGGTTTGGTCCCCTTCAACCAGCTATAGCAGTGTTGAAAACATCAAACTGGGAAGATGTGCCTCCCTCCACCCCAGCTCGACCCACCAGCCCTTCCTCCTGGATGGATCTGCTACCCCTCCAAACATCTCCAGAGGTGCACCTGGGGATAAGCCACCTGGAAAGGTTTGGGATAGGTTTTTGGTTTTAATAAACATCACTGCAAGGGTGCTTGCCCCTGCAAGGGCACATATGCATGTCAGCTCCAGCATTACCACAGGCCCAAAATGCAACATACAGGGCTTGCGGGCTCTGCAACATAGAGCAGGTTTCTAAGTCAATGTGGATCAGCAGGGCCTTACCGTACAACCCTCTTTATTTCCCTTCCCCTACCAAACATGCATCCACACACTCCTTTTTGCTGAGCACTACCACCCAAGTAATTTTTAAAAAAATTCATAAAGAACAAGGATAAAAGAACATATCCTTGAAAGCACACTGTGTCCACATGTCTTTTCTTATTTATTTAATGTAAAAAGGAGCTATAAATAACCATAATCTACAGGGTAAAGGTTTGTGACCCACAGGAAACAACCCATCAGTTATCCCATAGCCACTTAGCCCACAACACACACATCACATCTTTGTGCAGGGCGTCTTCTGAATATTCCCATTCACACCATACTGCAACAAACGAAGAAAGCATCCAAAATAACTTGAAAATGGCTTTGCTGACAGGGCCCGACCTGTTCTCTGAGCCAGGCAATGAATTTAGATGTCTGACTTTAGTCATCCAACCCATCTTCACCCCACCAAAAAAAAAAATGCAAAGCTATCAATAAAGAAATGAACAAACACATACCAACGTAAGTTCATTATGTTCATCGTCCCTGATGCCCTTATTTTTTGCTGGATGGATGGGGAGGAGGGAGCATGGATGAAACCTATACAGAATAAGGACTGGCAGCTGTCTGTCCCAAGCAGCTAGTGTCTCTGCTACAGGACAGCGATGATCCATGGAGTAACACATCTTCCCAGTCCCTGCGTATTCCCATGGGGACGCAGTGGGGCACAACTTCATTTCTGCCAGGTCTCCATGGCCAACGTCCTTTGGGAGACCCACACACACAGGGGTGACAGTGTGCGGGGGGGACAGTCTGGCCAGGATCACATGTGGGTGACAGACAGAGCAAAGGACACCAGCTTTTTAGTCCCCATCACATGTCGGGGGGGCGATTCTGAGAGGCAAGAAGGAGTATGTACATTGTATGGGTTTGCTGGTACTACTGAATGTAAAAGGTTTAATAAATTCAGGTCAAAAGACAAATTGTTCCGAGACACCCAGGTTTCCCTCTCATGCCAGATACACAATTCATCATGAACAAGGGCTGTGTCATCACTGACAGCTCGTAACCACTGCACAGGCAAAGATACCACATTTCACGGTCCTAAATCCCTTGAAAAATTTGCAACGTGGGTTTGCTCGGCCTCAGCACTGCCCTGCAGTAACACCACAAGGTCTACCTGCAGGGTACAGCATTGGGTTATGCAGCAGATACCCAGAGCCTCCTAACAGAGTGGGCAAAGCAAGCGTTAGGACGTGCAGTCCTCAACTTCTCAGGCTATATTTTTCATGGCAGAAAATGTTGTCTGGAAATGCGGTCCCATCCAAAATAAAACCCAGCCCTAACAGAAGATCCAACAGTTCCAGCACAGTATGTAGAAGTATTTCTGCTCGAGAAATAACTTGTGTCAGGGTCCATTCTCTGTCCCTGAGACGTGCTGGACCTATCTGGCCATGTCCACACTCAGCCACCACCACCACATCACTGCTTTCAAACTGCTTCCCAGGAGGAGGCCAGTGAAGAGGCTGATGAAGAGGAGGTGATGGGTCTCTCCCAGTCTCTTGCTGAGCCAGCCGTGCTGTGGCAGCAGTGGTGGGCAGGCAGCTGTGATGGTTAGCTTTTCTCTGCTCTGACTCTTCCAGCAGACACCAGTCATGGACCAAGTCCTTTATGGAAGACCCAGGACACCCCTTAGGCACCAATGAGGAGCAAGTCCTACAGCACTGGCAGCCACTGCAAAGCAGGGACATGGTAGGGACACAACAGCTTATGTTCAGCCAGCACCCGTTGCACCCTAAAACCCTCTTGCCATGCAAGGAGCTGGCTTTTGGGGTTATCCAGGAGCACGTCCTTATCTGTAAACCCTTCCCTGGTGTTCGGCTCTCCAGGACCCGCACCAGCCTGTGGAGGCTGCAGACCCATCCTTGGGGCAGAGCTGTGTTGGATGGGTGGGAAAGGAGACACAACAGACTGGGGCCAAGTGCTCAGCAGCAGCTGAAGCTTCAACAGAGAAAACACCAGCAGGGGACAAAATCCTTAAGGAAAGAAACAAGGGCAGGATGCTTTGGGGCTCCCCATGGCCACCCAGTCCCCTCTTACCCAAGGCCTGCTGGGCCAGCAAGGCTTCTACAGACATCTGACTGGGGTGACCGAGGTAATGTGTAGGAGCTTGGTCAATCCATCTTGACCCAGAGGCACTCTGTGGCAGAGTAGGTACCTCTGCGGGACTGCACCCACGGGTGACCCACGCTGGGGCAGGGTCCCCTGAAGGACTCACCAAGGGGACTTGGAGGACTGAGCACAGTGTATGGTGGCAACAAGGGGACTGGAGATGAGGAAGGGGGAGGAGAGGTGTTGGGCTGAAGCTGAGCCAGCAGAAAGGGGAGGAAGGTTTTTCCCTAAGCGTCTGCTTAATAGTTTTCCTTTTTAATTTCTTAACACCCAAGTCAGTAATTAAAAGTTTGTTGGGGGGGGGTGGGGTGGGGTGTATTTTTTGATAATAAATTAACTAGATTTCCCTTGGCTGAGACTCTTTTGTGTGCCATGGCATGGGTTTGAACACATCCCCCCATAATGCCATCGCCAGCCCAGTGCTACCTCAGGGCATGGCATGGCACGTCCCAGCACATCCCTACATTGCATCTGACCGTGCTTGGCCTCCCTTACACCAACAAGAGTTGGGTTGGGGTTAACCTGGGGGGGGGGGGGGGGGTAGGATTTTTTGCCAGTCCTGGGGCTGCCTTTCCTCGCAGGTACAGCCTGATCCTTGCTCAGAGGCACTGCGAGCTCAGTCCCTTAGGGTGTTGGGGTGAAGTGTGTTGGCCGGCGCCCTTGATGCCGTTCCTCTAGGAGAACCCACTGCAGCCTGCTGGGTGCTGGAAACCTCCTCGTGTTCAGGGATGAGGCATCTTCAGGCTGAGCCCATCTCTGCTCAGCCTCTTCCTCCCAAAATCTGCTGCGTGCCTCTGAAGTTCCTGCAGAAGGGCTTTCGTCCAGAGCTTCCTTCAGCGTTGAAAATATGACCTCCTCTCATCTGCCCTCCTTTCCTGGAGCTGAGCAGTTCCTGCAAGGCTACAGAAGACACAGGCATCGGAGATGGGCTCCCCACTGCTCGGTGATTCCGTTCCCTGTGGATGGAGGGGGAAGCATAATCTTGTGCCTTTGCAGCTCCTTTCTCATGGTTCTTCTTGTGAGACCTCTGTACGGAACTGTTCCCAAGCAAGGAGAGTATTTTCGCTCCCCTACACCTTCACTGAGGTTTCTCAGGCGTGTGAAAAACAGCAATAATCCATTTTTACGGAACATCCTCTGAACCCTTTTTCATGTTGATTTTGCTGACAAGCAAAACGTGCAGCAGAAAGCAAGGCTGGAAAAGTCATCCCAGCAGGTCTTGCTTGTCTCTGGAGTGAGGGCAACACATGCTTAAATCCAATCCTGTTTTACAAAGAGATTTGTGCTGAAGTCCCTTTTAAACAGATGCCTGAAATAAGATAAGTGCTTGCAGGCTTCCCAAGCGACCAAAAATTGAGATAGTAACAACCGGTGACTCCTGTCATACACAGTTCACCCAAAACAAACAGTGTTTCCAGGCATCTCACATCCCTCCTCTGAAACACACAGTATCACCAAAGTACAGTATTGGCAGCCAGTGCTGGCAAATATTGCAATTTTATTTCTTCTTTTTTTGTTGTTTTTGGTGTGTGGATGCCTTTTTGTTTTCCAGTTTACCCTTTCAGAGTTGTTAAGATTTTTTTGCTTGTTTGTTTTCTCTTTAATCATTTAATTGATTGTGGTATGTACATAATGGGATTCTCCCAACACCCTGAAGATTATGGATTTTGAATGTAAAAAAATTCAGAAGTAGTTTTGGTTTTCTTGAGCTTTACATGAACACAGAAAAAATGGGTTATTACTTTTAAGGGGTTTTTTTTCTGAAGGGGAAAAGCAGCTATATTAAAAACAAAAACAAAACAAACAAACAAAACAGCCAAACAAGAAAACCCAACCCCCAAACCAACAAAAAAATAAGCCCAGGAGAACCAGCACATAAGTGGCAATAGTCCCACAACTTTAAAAGGAAAAGAGATTTTAGTCAACTGTCCTGCCAAGTACCTCAGAAAAATGCTGTCAAAAATATGAGCAGGGAATGATTATATATGCCCGCTTGCACAACAACGTGAGGAAAAATAAAATGTGTATAACAAGAACAAAATTAATATTTAGCTTCTTGATGTGATGTTCCCTCTTGGTAAGCATCCCTTGCATTAGAGTAACTGGGCAAATGATATCCTTCCCATACTTGTGCTCCTCCTGCATTTCAGCAGTTAATAAACCCAAAGCTTCCACCAAGAGATTTCTTACCACTGCCATAAATCAAAACTAATTAAAAATACCAACAACTGTTAAAAGGAAAGGTCTTTCTGAATACTCCAAGCTATTAATTTTATTTTATGATGATCTGGAACAAAATATCTTGCTTCACTAAGGATAAAAAATCCAGTTTCTTCCCTGTTAAATTATCTTATAAAAAGAAAGAAAGATGTTTTGCTTTGTTTTGCTTTCCAGTGAATTTGGGAGTCATTTTGGTCCCCCAAGAAAGGTTTTGGAAAGCAAGAAATAACAGTGAACATTGAACTGAATGTGCTTCGGCTTTCTCCACCGTGGAGTAAGCATGGCAAGACAATAACTCATTGCTTTCTCTGCTTAGGTCTGTAAGACAAGAGCATCCATCGTACTTAGTCCTGGCACAGCAGGAATGAAGGGAACTGTAGACAGCAGAATTTTCACAAGTGTCATACTGTCCTGGTTTCAGCTGGGATAGAGTATGATTTGACTGTCAGCACGTCTCATTTCGCTTCATCACTGCTAACGTGATTTTTTCCACTGATTTAAGTGAAAAGACGTACTCTTTGTTTGCATTTTATTAGCCAAACAATTATGAGATAACAAGGAGCAGCGATGAGTAAATTCAGGAAAGAAATAATTCTTAGAAATTACCAAGTTCCTTGGTCTTCAGAAAGTACAAAATTGACTCAATTTTTGTTTACTGCTGACCCTTTAAAGTCCAAACCACTTTAGAAACAGCCTTCAGCAATTCTGCAGTAAGCAAACTACCTGTTCACAATAAATGAAAACACGGTGCAAATCCACCCTGAGAATATTCTGCAAATTATTCGTGGATGTAAAATATAAAATGCAATTTTATTGGCCATTAATTGTCACAACTGTCAGTTTTCAGGAAGTGTGGCATCATCCCAAAAGGCTTTTTTTTTTTTTTTTCCAGACGAAATATACATATATATGTGTGTGTGTGTGTTTATATATTCACACTGAAAAATTCAAAATAGAAGACTTCTGTAAGCTTGAAGTAATCTACTTCATTATCTCAGTCTTTCAAAACCAGGCACTTATCACACAAAAGCTTTTGAGCATCGTTTCCAAGGAGGACCACTGTTGGTGCTTGCTTTCCAAGGGAAGAGCATCACCATTCTCCCCTTTCTCTCCTCATAATTCTCTCATGAGAAGGACCACAACCCACCTCTTGACCAACTACCAATTATCTGCTCCTCCACCAGCCATGTCCAGGTTCTGCCAGGGCATGAGACCATTTAATCCAGTTTAAACCATCCTTTTCTCTCCGCAGAGGGACAAAAAATGTCACTTGTGCACATGCAGAAAGCCTCTGCCAATCCCTCCTTCGCTGAAAAGAATGAAAGAACATAAGACAGACAAGCAATCACACCACCATCTGATTAACATTTTACGTTGCCTGATGCAACTTTATATGGTAAAACTCTGCTTGAATCCTTTGCAAACAAACTTCAGGCTGGGATGATGAGACATTTGGGTACTTTGCCTGCTTGTCTCCTTCCGCTTGTCTTGAGTAAGTCACTTATCAGTCATCAACTCTTGTGCACCACAAAAGTCTTGTGATATCTGCCCCCCCCCGCACTGCTGCTCGAAGAGCTAAATCCCATCTCTGAGCCAGCCCAGAGGAACCCCTTGAGCATCAGGGGAGGCAGCAGAGGTGAAGGCCGTGGGGATGTGTCTCTCCAGGGATGTGCCGGAGGTTTTTTATAGGCTTTGCAAGCTGGTAGAAAGCAGCCAGAGGGTTTCTCTCCTTGGCTAGAAGTGTAGGCACATTTCATTTTAATATTTCAATTCACAGTAACAAAAACAGAGGGAGAGATGAAACAAAGGAGAGTAAATTCAGCTTCTATTTTGGAAGAGCTTTTAGCAAATCCTTAACTGATTACTTCAGGGAAATCAGAGGGGGTTTTACAGTCATGCATGCAAATCCTGTCCATTTATACAACCTTCCCACTGCTCAGCACAGTGTGGCTTATACAGGTCATGTGAAGAGCCATCAGAAAATCAACCTCTAATCATCCATAACTTTTCTTTTCTCTCCTCCAGAAGCTCATTGCTCCTACCTCATTTGACTTGCTCCCTCTAATGCAATGGCTTCCTCTGTTCCTGAGTGTGTGTATCTTATTTCAAGGTTTGGTGTATCTAGAGAGACTTAATTTCAAGTATTGGTACCTTTGAAAGGGTGCAGATCTTCTGAAGTGAAGATTGAGCGTGAAGATGATGGTTTCTGGACTGTTACCATGATAATTATGTGAATAACCTCTTTAGTCCACGGATGATAATTTCCTTATTTTTTTCTACTTGTGGTATAGTTACAGACGGATAAACCTGATATTTTAATTCTTTGCCAAGTAACGGTGTCCAAATAAATACACAACCAGCCTGTGCAACCAAACCTGCTATTGCAGCTTATAAATGGAAAGTAAAAGTGATACACAGATTCATCTTATGATGTTTATGAACTGAAAAGTGTGTTTAGATTCTAGTTTGGTATTAGTTATTCAAACTTTTTATATATCAGCTTCTTTAGTTCAGTTTGTGGTCCTGATTACTTATTTGTCTCCATAGACTAAACCCACAATTCTCACTTGGTTGATTGCAGATGTATTTTATTAAATATTGACTCCAATTTCTCTTAAGCTCTTAAGCACTTCTAACAAAGAGAACTCAATCCATCTTTAAAAGAACAGCAGTTCAAAACTGAAAATTATGCAATTCTCTTGAAAACTGGTTTCAAACCAGAATGCTTCTGTTGCTTTTGAGATGGAGAACAGACTCTGTATAAATGTCTAGGTTCTGGGCACATATGGGAAAAAGCGGCTGGAAACACTGGAATGAAAATGCAAAGAAACACCTTTATATTTTGGGTACCCCTATCTGGAAGCACAAGGGAGCAGCTACTCCACTGTGACTTCACGGTGTCCCATGAGAGGTCCTCATGTGCCACCCTGCCCAAACATTTCCACCATTGCCTATAATCCACCACCACTTCCCAAAGCTTCTGTGGTGGAGAAAACAGACATTTCTTAATTCGCAGAGGAGCGACAGGGAAAGACCAGAATATGGTTATTGTAATCCCTCCTTGATCCATGTGGGACCTCTGTACGCTGCTTCATAACCTCTTCTACCAAATTAGACTGGCCCATTGGCAACGAGGAGGGTTTATAAACAACATTCGTGAGAACTGTGGCCACACAGCTTCTTGGCTGGCAGGCTTATGAGTTGCAGCTACAAATAAAACTCCACGCTGGCGGAGCTACTTGAATTATCATTTGCAAAGAAATTATCTATCTGATGGAACAAGTAAGTTATCTGATCAAGTCTTTTGCAAGCAAATAATTCACATCCTAATTTGCTCTTTGTGACTATCTGCCATGGTTATGCCTTGGATGAACTAGAGTCAGTTAAGATTTTGCCCGTATCTTCTCATGTTGATGTGGTACAGATAATGTTTTCTTAAAGCCCACTGCTTCCTTGCTGGATGTGAGAGAGTTTGGCCACAGAAATATTAAAAGCATCACAAGCGTCAAAGACCTGACTCTTTCACATGATGTGTGCTACAGCCACTGTGGGATCCTGCGACATGTACCTGCCCTGCAGCGGGTGGGAGCACGAGACACAGATGATCCGTGGATTTGGGGCTGTGGGTGGTGTCCTCTAAGCGACTGG
Source organism: Astur gentilis (assembly GCF_929443795.1). Taxonomy (NCBI): domain Eukaryota; kingdom Metazoa; phylum Chordata; class Aves; order Accipitriformes; family Accipitridae; genus Astur; species Astur gentilis. Next base: position 27,054,942 of record NC_064895.1, read on the forward strand.
ACTGCACTGACAAGGTTGATCGTGTAACCTTATGCTCCCTAAGTCAGAGAGTAAACTGTAGTGCTCCCATCTTCACAAAAATGTCCTCACCGAGGATGTGGTGACCTGGCCATTGGTTATATCCTGGGAACCACAGACTCTTCATTCCCACAGACCTTTGCTTCTTTTTCCTGGTCTGGGACGATGAAAGTTCTTGTGGTCCCATCTACTTTGGGCTCAAGGGGGACTGAAGAAAGAAAATCCCCTGAGCCTTACAGTTTGCTGAGCTTTGATGCTGGCCCTTCTCATCCCTGTACCCATTTGGGGGCTAACTTGTTGGCTATCATTCCTCGCCCACTCTTTGCAGTGGAAAATTAAGAGTAAGGTCTGCAAACAAGCACCGGAGAACGGATGATGGCCTCCAGCATTGATGGAGAAGCTGTTACAGAAGGAATAAATGATCATGCAGGATTGCACATTGGTTGAAATACAGGCAGGACCACAATTCCTTTTTCTAGCCCTAGTTGGGTTCAGCACAGTCAGTTCACCCAGAGAGAATGAGCTGTTAAAAGCAGCAGGGATGGTCCATTTCGACAGAGAAATTACTCAAGAGCTCTGCCTGGCATACACTTATTCATTTTGTCCTTGTAGACATGGCATCAGCACAGAAAGGACCGCGTCTGGTTAAGAGGCATCATTAGGTTAATATAGGACAGCGAGCTTCTGTCGTCCACCCGTTGCCCCCACCCCACCGCTGCGAGACCACGCGTCTCAGTGGAGGAGACCTTCAGCAGTGGTTATTCTCTGAAATCTCTGCCTGGGATAGTTCTGGAAACTGCATTTCACTGCGGTCAGAATTTGCATATGTTTGGAAAAATGATCAATTTCCATTTCTTATTTAAAAAAAAAAAAAAAAAAAAAAAAAGAGTCAACTCAAACCCCAGCTAGGTGAAAGGGCTTGAAAATTAGAATGCCCATTGCGCATTTGCAACTCTCATCAAAACCACTCTGAGTCACTTATTCTCAAATACTTTTGAATCTGACACTTTCTTTCACAGAAAATGTTGTGGCCGGGAGTCATTTCTCTGTGAGAAAAAAAAAAAAAAAAGGAGCTTGACTTTTTAAAAAGAGAGGATGAATGACCGAGTTTTTTCAGATTTTACCCGTCAGTGAGCAAATGGCCACAGTGGAAACGACTTTATTTCTGCAGCCTGCCTTATGAAACCTGCCTGGCAGCCCTGAGTATAAGCCCTGGGAGATAGGTACAGTGAGAGCATCAGTGACAAAACTGATTTTCTGGACCTAATTTGGTTTGAAAGCAGTGGGCAGTGGAGCACAAGCCGGTGGCCATTTGGAGCAACAGCCACCAAATGGCCACCAAATTTGGTGGCCAGTGGAGCAACAGCTGCCGGCTAAGGGCTGGCGTTTCGTCACTTAGCACCGACATTTCAATGCTCCACGTGAGTCCCTTTCCTACAACGTCACCTTGCACCGCTACCGAAACCACGAGCTGGTTTTATGGGCGCTGCGTGCTACCCTGCACGGGGAGGACTGCTTCCCCTCTGCCCAGCAGCTCGAGGAGGCAGATCCCAAATCTCGTGGGCATCACCCCAGCCCAGGGCTGCAGGGAGTGCCTCTTGCAGATGAGAGCTGAGATTGGAGGGAAACTGCTCCCGTTTAATGATGCTGCCTCGTCTTCCCTCCGCTTTGGTTCCCGTCCAGATACGGTCGAAGATTTCGGGGTCAGATTCTCATTTGTGCTGTGGTTTCTGTAAGCCTTCCCAAAGAAGTAAGCTTCATCACACTGAGGATGAAGCTACAGGGCTAAATTTCATCCTCACAAGGATTTGAGAGCATGAAGTGAGGAATTTCAGCATCCAGTATTTTGGTATCTCTCCTTTCTTGCATCTGCCAGGAGAGTATACACAACTGTACAGATAACCTTGTGCACTGCTGCATTTCTCGTTTTGTTGTCCTGTTGAAGTCAGGGGTGATAACACAATATAAAATCACAAGCTGTGCCAGTGTATGAGAGACTTGTATTTGCAAATTTTAACAGCTGGAACTGATAAAACTACACAAGGAGAATTTATCTCCCCCCCCCCCCCCCCCCCCCCCCCAATGGATAGTGCAAAGATCTGACTCTCAGATGTTCTCCAGACAAGTCTGTGACATGTTTTTCTCCGTTTGCCACAGATTTTCAGTTTTGGAAACTCTGAGCACTCCAATACAGCTACTCCTAATTTACTGCAGAAAAAGTACGTGTACCTGGATGTGAAAGAGGCTGACAAATCTGCATCTGGCAACTGGTTTTGAGATGAGGACAAATACACTAAGGACTTCCTGACAACCTTCAGAATTTACTTCATTTCAGATAAATTTTAGTTACAAAGGTCCCAAAAAGGAAGAATAAATATTTTCCAAAAGGTAGGACACAGACTGCCTGGAAATCTGACACCAGATTTGTGCAAACAGGAGAGTTTCTGGGTGCTGTGATTGTGAAGAGGTGCCGTGTTCCAGTTCCCTGCCTTTCAGAGGGTCTGTGAGCATCGGGACATTGAATCACTCTGCAGGTGATTTGTCTTGAGCGTGGAGCATCACTCTGTAAGAGATGGATGTGTCAAGTGGAGATCCTCCCAAGCAGAGCAAGGGAAAAAAAAAATTAAAAAAAAAAAAGTGCAAAGGTCTTGAAAACATGACCCAAGAGGGAAGGGGGACAGGAACAACTTGTCCCTGTACCCACTGCGGATGGGGAATAAAGGTCTCAACCTGTAGCAAGTGAAATTTCGGGTGGAAATTTCATTTGGAAAGTGCTGCGGGTGTGGGGCAGCAGGAGGGACCCCAAGTCCTTCTCCCCCTGCTTCCTGCATTCGCTGGGGCCAAGGTGTGGGCGAGACACAGGATGCGAGCAGATAGCACAGCAAACAGACAATTTCGGAATGAGTTAAATGTTTGTATAAACCATTCTACCAGCTTGAATATGAGCCAATTTTATCCATAAAGGGTTTCTTCTTGCACAGTTTATAAGTGGTTGTGAAATGTATTGCCACAGGATGTCTCTGAAGCCGTGACAATAAAGCATTGACAGAGAGATCTCTAATTGATAACAAAACTATTTGGTCATTAATCAACCATCATTCATAACCACAAAAACAAATAAATGAGGAGATACATGAAATCACTGGTGCTCAAGGGAGATCTTTACCACCTCTGGTCATCTGGTTTCAGCCTAGATCCCCTCTCATCAGCCAGTTCTTGCATTTCGCAAACTTTCCTTTCCACGCAGACAAGTAGCCGGGAGATGTCGTCCCTTCCATCAGGTGTTAGGTGCTAACCCTTGGGCACTACAATAACACAAGTAGTAACACTGCTGCTGGTCGGGGTCCAGCTGCAATCTGAGCTGACATATCCTGCATCCCCCTCCTGGCAGCATAAAGCAACTCTCCGCTTACCCAGACTACATTACGGTTACGTATTAATCATCTATTAACTACCCCAGAGCAGGCATAAAATTCCTGCATCTCATTAAGTCCAACTCCCATATCTGGAAGCCCTCTCTTTCCCACATCCCTCCAAACAGCAATCAAAAAAAAACCGAATTGAGTGGTCTACCTCCTTTCTGCTGACTCCCCGGTTACTGAGTATCTATTAGATATTAGTCATGCAACAGATGTGTCAACCACTGACAGCAACCACAGCTGATGGATAGCTATGATATCGATTTAGCTGTGTTTGGAAAATTTAGGCATGCAGTAGAACATGGTAATTTCTACTGTAGCTGCTGGGGAGGAGAAGTAGAGGTGTTTAATAAAGGAAAAAAGTTACTTTACTTTTCTGTCATATCTCCTGTACAAAGATCTAGGAGTAGGAGATCAGTGCAGTGATTTAAACCATTTTGGAGGGGATGTCTGGATGTCTCTGATCGACCCATCAGAGCGGGATTAAATTAAACTAAACTAAAATTAAACTTCAATGTTTAATCAGGGTGCTCAAACCCTTGCCCTGTGAAGTTCTGAGTTTCTCTCAGATAACCCCAGGCCTCAGGCTCAGTCTGATCATTGACCTCCTGTAGATTACGTCCACAATGCACAGTGAGTCATGCAATACTTGTATGTAGGAGGAAAAGTATTGCTTTATTTATAGGGATTTGTAAGAATATGTACTCAAGAGGAAGAAAATGAATTCTTTCCAACAAGGAAAAATAGGTAAATATCTTCCTTTATGTAAATAGAAAAGCTCCTATTTTCCAGAAGTAGCATAAACTTAACTGATAGCAAATTAAGAAAAAATGTATTTGGAAATCTCTGCCATTTCTCTTTTAATTTACAGCAGGCTCAGTCAGGACGCCGGAGCTCTGGCACTGACCAACACTGTGACTCTGAAGGGAAAAAGTGTCATTAGGGCTGACACACTCAGATTTGGGCGCCTGAAGGATCTCAGCTAGGTAAAGTACTTAAGTAGCAACTTAATCTCAAGAAAGCTTTCACCAGAGCCAAGAGAAAGGCCAGGTTTGACTTCAAAAGGCTTTAGATAATCTTTAATTTTTTTGTTTCAGAAAGCTTTTGTTAGTATCCCAGTTTTCAGATCTCTAGCTAAGAGAGAGCTAAGTGTCAGAATAAAACAAATCCCATGGGGTAAATTCAAATCTCACAGGAAAAGTCATGTTCAATTTTTGTTTTCACTTCAGACCAGGAAGAATTGGAAAATAATTATTTGGAACTTGGAAAAATCTTGGAACCAGAAATGTGAGAGTTTCATTTGCATTTCAAGAGGTGGATTTTCTCCTGAGACCCTCTCATTCTGCCTATGACAATTGCAAGCAAATGCGTTCATGGGTCAAAATAAACCATGGAAAGTTTTTTTTCACCATTGCAATGTTGCGCTACGTTAGCCGTGTTTGAATGCTTAACTATTCACCTTTCAAGTACTGAGGCAACCCAAACCACTGACACATTTAGAGTAGATGAGCCTGGATTTAGGGTCAGACTGGTTGAATCTGACCTTCTGCTACCTTGTAGGTTTTTGAAATCTTTTTTGCTTCTAAAGTTGGAAATTTAACTGACCCACTTTGAATGGATATTTCAGTAAATGGCATTAGAGAAAACCCCTTCTGAGGGAACCATTTCCTTTAACCTATGCATCTCTAACTTGAGGAGGGAAACTGAATTATATATTTAACTTTTCAAGAATCAGCATCTTTTAAACAAGCTGATATAGGTCATAGCTATCCCAGAAACTGCAAACTAAATTCTACCCTTACTTACATCCTCTTTTGGATGACACAAGGTGAGTAAAATTTAGGTTTACAAGTAAATATTAAGCGAATGTAAAAAACACACCTTATTTGCATCATTTTCATCGGAAAACATCACCAGAATTAGACCTGAGAAGAGGTATACATCAGCAGACCAAGGCTGTTACACTGAGCATTACTTCGTGGTGCACATCCTAGCTGCTCGTAATGCAGAGAAAAGTGACGAGACTAATTTCCTAAGAAAGAAATGTTAGAGAAGGATAGACTCAATGTTCCCCTCCTCCTTTCTAAAAGGTAAGTCTCTTTGTCAAGAATCTCTCTGAAATTCAGCCTATGAGCAGCATCAACACCCTTGTGCCAGTCCATCCTTGTGTACTCTCCAGGGACCTCACCAGAGAAGCTGGCCGTAACTGGTTTTTTGTATCTCACAGTTCGTTACGATCAGCATCATTAACTGGGAAGCTGCAGCCCGAGAGATTTAAGCTGACCCATCTCTCTGTGTGCCAGGTTTTGTAGCACTGTGGGTGGAGAGTCTTTCCTCGGGAGATGTTGACTTGTCCTAATTAGCTATGCCATGAAGTATTTGCCAGGGGGAAGAAGACGCCGTAGGCTAGAGGTTGGGATTTTTGCCCAAGAGAGGCACCAAGTTTCTAGTTTCTGGCCCTTATCTGCTTTATTCAAAATCCTCACTGCCTACTTTGCTGCTGGCTGGCATAACTGTAGAGCTCTGAGCTCTCAGCAAAGGATATTGAATTATGCCACAAAAGCACCCAGAGCATACCATAAATCCCAGTGACTTACTAGAGAGCTAAATCCCTGAAAGAGATGAGGGGAGTGAACGCAGACAACCCTCCTTGCAGGCGAGGTCCCTTTCAGGGTCAAGCCCACAGTTTTTAATGACCATTCAGGTCTCACCGCGACATCTGCCTAAGAAAAATCAAAAAACAAGGCAGCCACTAGCAGCTAGAGCAACAACAATGACCCAAAGTCACAAGGGGGCAGAGCCTTGAAGTAGCCCAAGCTCTCCAGGTCTGCAGTCCCCTTACAAAATCTCAGTGAAAATCTAGAAAAAATATCCCTGAATGGAAGAAAGGCATCCTGACTGTCACCGTGTCAAATGGAGTGGGTCCTCTTGAACCTGTGGATTTAAATATTTCATGTTTAAATACTAACATGGCAGGGTACGTCACAGCTGCGGTATATTGGTCTTACAAGGATGGAGAGAGAGCAGGGTGGGAATAGGAGCTCCACGGGATCACTGATCACTGTCACCCAGGACACAGGGCTGGGACACAGGGAGTCGTAATGCCTTGGGGCTACACAGTGCAAGGTATTTTAGCTCCCAAGATTTTCAAGTGCAGCATGCTACCACCTATATACCATGGAGGAGGTGCCTGCAGTTTCTTCCAGTTTTTCTGCCTACAAGAGGAGTCCTTTTGCATCTCACAGCCTTCACAAGGTTTCTCTTGAAGCCCTCTGTCCATTCCCTAATTTAGGAACTGAAGGTTTAACTACATCCATCACACTTCCCAGACCCCTTTCCTTAGGATCAAAGCCCTGTCTCATAGCACAAGAGCCGAGGTGAAATGAAAAGTTGGCAAGCTCAAAATCAATGTTCACGGGGGGGGGGGGGGTCCCAGATGGAGAATGGCTGGATTTGGGAACTCACTATCACAAAGCATTCTGACATAAACTGACATATCACACCTGAGGTGTAGACATGAATAAAAATAGTCTGACCCGGACTAGGAAATCTGAGAAAAAAAAATAGGAGCTTAAGAAGGAACCTAGCTCCTGAGACATCAAGACAAGTGACAGCACATGGCAAGTATTGGAGAGCAATTAGATGGGGACCAGCTGTCCAACATCTGCCCAATTCAGGATGAAAAGACATCAGACTGACCTAGGAAAAACAGATCAAATCTGGCAGTGCCAGTGACTTTAGTGATTTTCATATCTACAGCATCCCAAGTCAAGACGGCGAAGCACATCAACTTACATTTGACTAGACGATGAGTCTAGTCACAATTTAAAAATCACATATTTTGCGCCCGCTTACTGCAGCGTGTGTCAATTTTTTGGTGGTTTTTCTAATATCATCATTGAGTTTTGTTACTACTTGAGCGACATGGCTAAAGTATGACATCATCTACAGATCTAAGAAAAGGTGAGCCCATATCCTGTCTTCCACCTGCGTTAATGGAATATATATATACATACACTTTTTAATTTAAGTTATGGTCAGAAACCACAGTTAAGGTTGGGAAAAAAACACCTACCCAAAATTAACTAGGACAGCACAGAAGCCCTTATAAAAAGTCCAGCAGCAAATGTGCCCAAACACCTTCAGTTCAACAGAGCCCAGCTCAAGCAGCAGCTGCAGTAAGAGAAGGAAGGAAGATGTCTCCGATCCTTTGTGCTTCTCTGGTAAGAACTTGCTTTCTGGGGTTTTTTTTTTTCTTCCAATTTGACAGAGGCTTATTTAAATTCTAATAGATGACTGTCAGGAATAGGGATCTGCACCCGCCTTTAAAATGCTTGTTTAAACCATTAGTAATTGAAAATAACTGAAATGGGAGACTGCTGAATAGCACCAGCATGGGGCAGCAACGAGACTGTACGGGGTATATTAGTGAACAGGGCTACCGCAACGTACTCCGAGTCAAGAAATACATTGAAAGCTCAACCTTAGAGTGTCTTTTTGTTGTTATATCCTTTCTGCTATCTCCTGTATTACATTATTTTCTAGAATTTAAAAACTTTTTTATCACCAAATTACGACTGAGTGTATACCATACCTGTCAGCACTGTAAGAATTAGTCAATGAAAGCAGGAGTGGACGTGATATAGGGAACATTTTTCCATAATTACTCCAACCTGCAGTATAGGCCTTAACTACCTGATTGTGGGTGAATTTCCCAGCCGCGCAGAAGAGTTGTTAGGCATGTCGTGTTAGAGCAGCTGTACCTGCGTTGTGTCCTAAATGCACCAATTGCCTTCAGCTCAGATCACTGCTCTTAATGCTGCTGGCCGTGCTGTCAGCCAGCAGTTCTGCCTACGGGAAGGTGATACAGCCTGGACTCAAGCTGGAGAGCTTCTTGAAGCAGGCATATGCTGGGTGCCTGACCCCGAAAGACTCAAAATTCCCTCAAACTGTGAGAGTCAACATAAGCATCAGCAACACGAACCAGGACATCAAAGTGAGTCCTGATGTCAGCAGCCGCTCCCTGGCTCCGTGGGATTACAGGTATGATCTCTGTCCCTGTGGTCTAGAAATACACTGGCTGCAGTAGTCAAGAATAATGCTGAGACTACGCCCACACCTTTATTTTCAGTGCTTCACTGTTGAGAGATTTTGAAAAGGTGTGGGTATCCACAGTCCATATAATCCTCTTTGAATGATAACAAATACAGAAAGGAGTACAGAGCAAAAACATGGTCTAGGCCAGCATACAGAAGGCAAAGCAAATTACTTTTGTAGTTTTATTAATTTATTTGTATATTGGGGCAAGCTTTACCTTCAAAAGCATTCTTTACCTAAGACATCATAAAAAAATACCTCAGAAGGCTGACATTGCACCAAATTCAATGGTGGTTTAATAACATATCAGGCTCTGAGAACGTTTCATGGTTTGGGGGGGAGCTGAAGGTCTTTGGGTCCATCAGTCAGTCTGGCATATTGGGAAGCTCGAATAGTTTCTAATCAGTCTTTCACAGTCAGTACCTATCTGAAACAAGTTCTTTGCAAACGCAGTTGCATGCAGTCCTGGCATGCTTGTCTTTCTTACACTGACAAACCTGCAGTATTTACTTACTTACACGTTATTTCATAAAAACCTACACTAGTGGAGGGTCTACTGACCCTTCATAGGCAATATCCCAGGAGGTACAGGTTCCCGAGCTGGGAGCCCATAGTGATCCAGACTATCACACCTCTGGAGATACAGCAGCATTTCCATTTCAAATACTTCGTTTCATGTCAACCCACAGGATCGATGAGGACCACAACCGTTTCCCCCGAGTGATCTCTGACGCCAAGTGCCGCCACTCCAGGTGCGTGAATTTGGATGGGCAGCTGGACCACAGCCTCAACTCCGTCCCCATCCAACAGGAGATCCTTGTTCTCCGGAGGGAGCAGAAGGGCTGCCACCAATCCTATCGGTTGGAGAAGAAAATAATCACTGTGGGCTGCACGTGTGCCACCCCCTTGATCCGACACCAGGCTTAGAGGGAGCCAGTAGTGTAAGAGCAGGGAGCCATGGAGAAGAACTTCCTTGCCTAACAGCGTTGAAATGAAGGGCCCTGATTCAGTCTCCACAAAACTGAATCAAGCCATAATGATTATCTAGAATTTATCAGGATATGTTAAAAATTAAAAGAGTCTCAGTTAAAAGAAAAAAAAAAGTTTTCCCCAAAAAACTTGAACTCTGTGAATTCAGAATCCAGATGAAAAAGTAATGGGAACTCTTTACACATCTTTAGTTTACACTTTGAAATCTCTATTTATGTAATTCTATTTATGCTGGTGGAAAAGTTGGTAATAATGTATCTCTTTATTTATCTTTGTGCAATAAAAAAGTCATAAACTCCTCTGTGGTATTCTCCTTTCTTTCCAAACAAGCCTTTTTGATAAGGCAAGAAATCTCTTAATTCAATTATGAGAGATTTGCATGATGCTAAAACCTAAAATTGTCTTGAAAAAGATCTAGTTCTGCTGCAGTAGAACGTAAAGCCCATGAAAAAGTTCGGGCTTGTGTCATTAACACCATTTTACAGATAGAGAAACTAAGATAAGCGGAGGAAAATTATTTACCAAGTGACATCCATTAGATTCACATTAAAGACAGACTAGCAAAAAAAGCAGCGGGTAACTAGCCAGTTATCCAGCTAATTATCTGATTGGGAAGGAATTTGTAAAGATAGGTCCAACGCAACACTTTGAATGCTTCTTTGGGGAGAATGAAACTCCCTCCCCTAAAATGGCGAGTGCGCTTCCACTGCCGAGTTTTAACTTTAGTCCGACGTTATCTAGAATTTCACCCCAACCCATTTCAACACATTTTCTGTGGTGCAGAGTCCCCACCCGTGTACACGAGGAGAAGCATGTGAGTCGGGTGGGTAACTGAAGCAATTAACCACGTATTGCTAACTGCAATCGTAATTTTCTCCGTGCTCGTGTCCTTCCAACACGTTCGCTGCCAGCAGTTAGTGCTTCAAATGTAGAGCACACTGACACAGCACTTCTACCGCAGATGCGATGGGACTTGCGTAGGTGGACATCTAGCCCTGCGGGCGGTTTTGTTTAAAGCATGCTTAGGTTAAAAGTGCTCAGATGAAAATGTTCCGTGTTTCAAAAGGCAGGCTGCTTTGCGAAGACGTGGATGTTTTGTTTGCTGCTGTCTCAGGGAGGTGTGACCCTTCTCAGGCGCTGGCAAAATGCCATCGGCAAATGCAACAGCAAATACAGAATTTCTAGAGACGCAGAGGCCAGAGTTGCAAGTCCCTAATGAGAGGCAAGGTCCTCTCAGGTGCAAGCATCTTCTCCAGATCCAGCTGTGCTATACTGGAGATGTGATCATCCCGACTTTTGCTGCTGGGGGTTATTTCCTCCAGCTGTGCCAGTGAGCCTAAACCCTCCCTACTCTACTCCAGGCACAATCAGGTGGGTCAGCCTGTGACCTAAACTCACAGCGTGGCCACAGGTTTCATACCATCCCTTGACCGAGCAGATATGCACTGGTCCAAGGAAACATTAATTAACTCTGAGTGATCACAGTATCTGCAATCACAGCAATGAACTCCTGTCCACACCTTCAGTTACCTTCAACCGCTGATAAAACTTTGCCCATATGTAGGGATCTAGCAGAATATGTGATCCTAACTTAGCTTGTTTCCTACCTTATCTCCAGCTATTCTTCCTTAAGGTCTCCCGCAGGTCCTGAAGTTCACCCTAGATGACTGTCCCAAGAATATTAAGCATGGGAACAGACTGCCAAGAAAAACCATCGAGGAACACTCATCCTTTGAGGTCTTCAAGGAGTTACCTAAATATCAGTCCAGGAAGATTGAAATAGAGCTGACTGCCTTGTCCATTAGATAATCTCTCAGCATTCTACCACTTGCTATAGAAGGAGCTTTGGCAAATCGTCTGCAGCAGCAGCCCAAGTAACTCCTAACAGTTAAAGTTACAGTAAGTCCCACCCTTTGTTACCTGGTAGCAATGTGCCGTTAGCTGGAGTTGGCACATGAGTAATGGAGACTAGTTAGCAATGTTGAGAGAGACCTACTATGCGGAAAAAGTGAGAACTAGCTCAGCCAGAGATGACGCAGCTGGAGTACCAACAGGCTGACAGTTTCTGCTGACGGGCTGCAAAGATACTCCGGTCTCCCTTCCAGCAGCATCATTTTCCCTTGGACCATTTACCAACCCAATTAAATCTGTGCCTTAGGACATAATCCTTTCCTATTTACTTGGCCTCGTGCCAACTTCACGCTCACCTCTGCAAGCTGCTTGGGTGTTGTACGTGTTCCTGTAGAAGCGTTTAATGCGTATGGTGGCCTGGAACCATTTGGCCTGAGGACCGCTTTCATTCCTACTGCCAGTTCTCTTGTAACTCCTGGCACAGCGAGCTAAGAGGTCTTCCTTCGCATTGCTGTGTTCAGTTGGAAAGGTGCAGAATAATTCCAAATCGATGCACTCTGTCGTGAGGTCCCCTCATCAGTGCCTTTGCTTCCCCGGGAAAACATTCATGACTACAGTCAATAATGATCATGACAGGAGACCGAGAAGAGTAGGACCCCTCTTCCACCCTTGCACAGTTTGAGGTCAACGGGTAAAACTTGCTTTTGCTTGTTTGGGGGCATTTCAGTGCAAATTCCTGCTTATTTGATGTCCTTTAATGATATCATTGGGGTAGGAGGTGGGGGCGATTGCTGCAAAACCCTCTTCAACGCAAAGGTTTCCAGTCCAGCACTGCTCCCTGTCTCAGTTTCACGTCAGCTTGCAAAATCTGAGCAGCGGTGGTTTAGCAGCCAGATTGCTTGGCAACCTGTGAGTAAAACCCAGCAGAAAGGGAAATTTGAGATGGGATTTGTGTAGCAAATGATCAGATAACCACGCTTATCATTGCCAGTTATCAATGCAAGCTGGACAGATACCAGATGCTTGTAAAAGCTGATAAAGATTCAACTGTCTGGCAAGCCTTACAACGTGAAGGAGGCCAGGAGTACACATTTCAGAAGTCTGAAATAAAAAGCAAACCCGAAAAATCATAGGGGCAAGTTAGAGAGAGGACAAACCACCTCTATTCATTTACTGGAACAGGGAATCTTGATCCTGATACAAACATACTGTAGGTATTAAGAATGCAGATAAAACAGAAACATGACACTTTGTACTGGTAAAAACACTAAAACTCACTCACAGAAAGCTAAACGGTACAGTAACAGTAGAAAGTAAAACAGTATTTTGAGTAGAGCCTACTCAGTCCGCAACACCCGAAGACTATCAAATGTGGTTTTAATCTTTTGTTGAACTTACAGAAAAGAGGTGGAAAAATTGAGCTAGTTTTCTGAAGAAAAAATAAATAAGTTACATAAAAAGCAGGAATTGATTTATCGGGAGAGCTGAGGACTTGAAGCTGCTAGCGCTCTCCAGCCCTGCAAGTACGGAGAACAATTAGCAAAGACGGAAAATGTTTTTATGAGTAGCAAAACCAAAAAGCGTGGTTTGTTTCTGTTGCTGAGCCTGGCTGGCATCTTCCCAGCTCCTGAAAGCCAGCACCAGCACACAGTCCCATCCCACCAACAGCTCTGACTCTGCCAAGCAGTATCAGGCAATCACAGACATTTTAAGCAGGTTTTTTTTGGTCACCACCTTGTAACAGTGCTGTAGAAGATGCAGGCTTGGCCCACTCACCTAGATACTTCTTAAGCACGAGGTTAAAAACAGTATCAGTGAGCGAAGAAGTAAGAGGGAGAAGTGGAAGGAGACAAAAGAAGGAGATCAAGGCAAGTGTCACATTTTACCCTGTGATGGTGACATGGGAACAGGTTTCTGGTCTGGTCTGTCAGGCCATCTCCCAGGACAGCCAGAAGTCACAGCTGATACGGAAACTCACCCCATCATCTGTACCCATCATGTTGGCACCAAACCTCAGCTCCCCACAGGACCGACCAGTAAATCGCTCATCCCCTTAAAATTTTGTCTGTGAGGTCTAACTCTCAACAAGGCATGTTGACTTCTGGATTTTCAAGCCAATGCTCCCCTGGCTTACCAAACACAAACACAAACAGTTCTTGGGCTGTTTCAACCTTTTAGATTGCATTCATTACATTTTTAATTTCTGTGCACTTTTAAAAGCAATGATTTTGTGGAACAGGCTGACCTGGTCTGTAGTCCCCTTGAACACCCTCAGGAGCATCTGCCCGTTCCAAGGGTCCGAAGAAGCCTGACTCACACCTGCAGGCCAACATATCCACAGGTCAAAGCACAGGTCTGGGAGGAGGCATCTACCCAGGCTTACCTCACCGCTGTATCTCCCAGCCCATGCTAATGCAGGGCTCTCTGCAGCGAGGAGCCAGCAAGGGCACAGGGAAAAAAGGCTAGTGAGAGGCGAGCAGAAGAGGAAAGGAATAGGAGAGGCCACAAGGCTCGGATACCAACCTGTGATTGTAGGTTGCTTAGTCCAGCAGGTTATGAGAAGACACTGCAGGACTGCTGCTATACCTACAGCTGTGTCTTCTCCTCCTGGGAAAACAACTGAGTCCCTGAAGGCTGCCCTAAGCTACATTTCAGAGCCAGAGATGCCCAGCTGGGCATCCAGGGGCTGGGCCCATTGCTGCAAGTGGAAGAAAAACGAGCAAAGACTTTAGCAAAGGCTGGTCCTCAGCTGTGAACTGTACTTGCTCTTGGTGGTGATATGACTGGGCTGTTTATAAGAAGCATAAACTCGGTTGCTGCGTTACTAGATTGCTGGGAATGAAAACCAACCATCCAACTCATTGCAAAAGCCAGCACCTAAAAAATAACCAGACTCATATTTACAACCAACTGCACTCTAAGAATTATGCCATTTGAAGGAAATAACCCTTGTTGCTCGTTTTATTTAGAAACAATCCCAATGTACAAAATCATGCCTTACTGAGAGGTGTGTGGTTTGCAGTTGGTAGCGCCGGCTGCAAAACCTCATGACCCATGGGTGAGACTTCCTTAATTAGCTTCCTTTGCATTTTCTTAATTAGCTACTTCATAATTCACCCAGTTAGAACAACTCCTAAGCTAAGCCGATGGGTATTTAAGAGCATCAGCACAGGAGCCTACACCCATCTAGCTGCCGCAAACCCGACGCCGAAATAATTCTGTCCAGAGAGAAAAATGCAGGCTAGTTTTCTCCCCGCAAAACAAGTGAGGACAACCCCACGACCTAGGTTTATCGAGAGGGAGAGAAATAGGTCAGGAGTAAGAACCAGGGTGCGCAGCGTGCGATTTCCTGGTCAGCGGTTACTGTAAGAGGAGAGCTGGTATTACACAAGAGCGCGCAGAAGACGTCTCCGTGGGTTTGTGCTCCACCACATGAAGAGCTTGGTGGTCATAACGAAACAGCTGCTGCCACAAATGAGTACAAATGCTTGTAACCGAATGAGACGGTTTCCCCACATGGTTGCCCATGGCTTGTTGAACTGGCTCCCAGTGACCCACGGGGCAGGGAATACACCCAACTCGACAAACAAGCACCAAAGGAGTCATATAGACCTAATGACCTACTCGGGGGAGGAAACCCAGGGTCTACCTGCACCAGGTGAATCTAATTTAAAGTGACTTCTATGCAGCTGAAATGAAATACAAGAATGCTTGCATGCAGGTTTACCCCGGTTTAAATGCAGGTGAACAAGGACATACAGGCTTAAAGCCTCCACCAGCAGAAAGCAAAATCAGAGGTCCAAGAATCTGGCTCAGCCCTCGATGAAAGATGAGTAGTGTCAAAAAAAGCAACACTGCAGCAATCTGATAAAATAATAAATAAGTCTTGCTAGGCTGTGCTCCTTGTGTAACTAAGGGAGAGAAAGGGCAGTTTCTCCTTTCCTAAGCTAGGACACCTCAGCTCAACAGGCAACTCTGCCCCGGAGGTATTTATTCCTTGTTCCCTTGACGTGGAGGGATCCTCATCCAGCACTTCAAGCCCAGCACCTAATATTTGGCTGGCTATAGAATGGTGAGATGAAGTCATCTTTGCCCATTTCCTTGCATTCCTGCTCAGCCAACCATCCAGCTGGTGGAGGAGAAGGTTGCTTATAAGGATGACATGTCTGGAAGAGGATAGCACAGGCCTTTCCCAGCTCACGTCAACCAGGTCAGACCCCCATCTCAAATCTCGGCTGCAGCCCTACAATGCGATGTCTCCACCTCTTTTCCCACCAACCCAACAGACCAACCCCAAGGTCTAGAGAACCTGGCTCCATTGCCAACTCCCCCAGCGCTGCCTGTATAACCTCACTTCACTATTATCAGACCTTTTTTGCATCTTTTCATCTACTTAGGTTGCAAGTTATCTCACGCTCCCTCTTACTCATATCACTGCACCGGAAAAAGCCTGATCTTTGCTGAAATCTCTCTGTGCTACTGCAGCACAAACCCATTCCCTGCGTTTGCTTTCATTTTGAGCTACCATAAAACAACATTCTTTCAAATAAAATACAATTTTTATTCAGAAGATGTTATTGAATAAATACAGAGAAACATTTACCATATTTTTGATACTCTGAGCACACACAAAGCCATAAATATAGTCATAAATAGAAGATATAAATAGAAATATAAATACTCATCAGTTCTTTAACACTCAATGCAAGTGGACTGATCGTCTCCCAAAATGCTCTGAAATGTCAGCCGTTGCTCCCCACAGAGCAGCAGCGACACAAACCCAGAGTGCAATGAGAATCAGCCTTAGTGGCACTTCTAGCAGATTTACACTAGTAATACCCTAGAGAGCAGGGATGGCCAGAGAAGGAGAAGGGGCTAGGGGATGAGGAAGAGAGGGAGAATTTTTTGTGCAGGAGGAGGAATTTTTTGTGGCAGTGCTCGTTGGCATTTTGAAACAATAATTCATTTGATTCACCAAAATGATATAAGCTGCAATCAAAAAAAAAAACCCAAACCCACACTGCTTTAGCCCCTCCCTGATTGGAGTCACAAACAAAACTTTTCCTCCATCCCCTTCTCTCCCCTCCATCACCAGCTACCAGTGACTTCCATTCAGAAATGAACAACTGCAAGAATCGGTACTTTCAGGAGATAATTTGCTCAGATTTGCAAGGAGAATGGCATGTTGAATTCCTGGGATGCATGGTGGGCATCTCCCCTAAGAGACGTTCATAGGAGACATTTCTTCTTCCCGGTGTCGCCTCTCTTACTAATCCCTCCTAGGACTGGTGGTAGATGACTGGAACGGCACACGTGCAGCCCACAGTGATGACTTTCTTCTCCAGGCGGTAGGTGGGCAGGCAGCCCCCCTGCTCCCGCCGGAGGACGAGGATCTCCTGTTGGATGGGGACGGAGTTGAGGCTGTGGTCCAGCTGCCCCAGTGCATTCACGCAGCCGGAGAGGCGGCACTTGGCGTCAGCGATCACTTGGGGGAAGCGGTTGGGGTCCTCGTCGAGCCTGGGGATGGGGACACAAAAAGGGTTTACACACTTGAACAAGACAGTTTGGCAGGATCTTCTCGTTTAGCTCCATGAAAGCACCATACTATTTACCTGTGTCTCCTCACTCTGAGACATGGCCAAAGAATTTCCCTATCCTCAACATTTTTAGAATGATTTCCTAGAAATGGAATCAATTTGGGGAGGGTAATACTGCTATATCATTCTTTAGGAGTTGATGAAATGGAGTGGAGCCAGGTGAAATACAGATCTAATCGCAAGTGGACAGATTATTTTTGATTGGTTTTGCTTTTATTTCAGCATTCAAA
This sequence comes from Astur gentilis, assembly GCF_929443795.1. NCBI lineage: Eukaryota > Metazoa > Chordata > Aves > Accipitriformes > Accipitridae > Astur > Astur gentilis. The sequence goes on from NC_064895.1 coordinate 27,072,144, forward strand.
AATTTCTTTCAGCTATAAGAGTGTAAAATTACAATGTACTGACATTTTTCTTTTCCTAGAGTAACAATTCTTCGACAAACATTGATAAGATGATTAGAAATCATGCCAGTGATGTCCCCTTGCACTGCAAGCAGTTTCTCTTGGAGAAATGTCACCCGACATCAAAAGGTAAGTGTGTGTCAAGAAGCATTTGCAATATTCACAGGACTCCAGGCATACCCTGAGAACCAGCCGTCCTTCACCACAAAAAAAAAAAATCTATGTAGCACAGCCACTGCAATATAGATAACAACTAAGCAGTTACCTGTAATCCCAAGGGGCAAGAGACCTGTTCCTGACATCATGGACCATCTGAAAGGCATGATCTGAATTGCTGATACGAATGTCAACTTTCACCGTTGTAGGGAATTTGAGACCCTTTTGGCTCAGGCAATCTTCACTCCATCTCACAGACCCACCGCCCTTGCTGGATCGAGGGTGAACGACCCTCCCATGGGGTGAGCTCCTCACGGCGAGTGCTAGAACCAGCACCAAGAGCAGAGATCTGAACTGGGGGAGAGAAAGGTATCATTAGCTCCTTTCAGTCAAGAAAGAGAGAGCACAAAGAGCCAGGTCTTGACTAGACTAGACCATCAATGGACCATCTTCATACTTATATTTGGGTGAGACAGGCCAGCACGAGCAAATAGCACAACGATGCTAATAATACTCATCACAATGGATTCTAAACTCTGATTCAAATTCTGATTCATAGTTGGTTCTGCACCAAGAAGAGCATCTCTGCAATAAGCTGTGACAGGTCCTCCTCCATAGTCAAACAGCAATGTCTTATGATCTACAAGGTGGGGTAAGGACTCAGTTGACCCCATGCCTAAGCTTAGAAACCTAGTAAGGCACATGCTTTCTCAGGACAGGAAAGGTTGGCCACCTAGCAGCCATCTGCTGGAAATAACCCTTTTCTCAAAGAAATCTGAGATTCTAGGGCCTTTTCCAGGAGATGGGGTTTTAGGAAAAGAAGACAGATAAATGCAAAGCTTTTAAGAAAATCACAGGTGTTGCAGTGCTGCACATACTATCCAGGTTGAAATTTAAATGCACAGACATTCTCTTCACAGTGAAATTTCAGCAATTTTGATAGCATGTTGTCTGAGAAAAGGACTGTCTCTCCCAATCCCACATCAGCAGTGCTGCCTTTCCAGATAAATAGGGGAAAGTCCATTGCCTCACCGTCTCTCAAGCACCAAACCTGTTTGCAAAAGCTCAGAACAGAAAACTGTATCAGACAGACTCAGCATCCCGTTCAGCTCCCACTAAGTTACCAAAAGGGTTGCTTGTAGATAACAGCATCGTGGGATCCGCAGTCTGCTTTTTCTCTTGCAGCAAACCTATCTTAACACTTACACCAAATATAAGGACTTACCACTGCAGTGTGGCTGGCAAAAGCCATGGCAACCTCTCTGCTGCTTTAGGCGGATGCGTACAGTGACAGAGCACAAGAGGTCTCCTTCTCTGAGACCTCTTCCAGTCTGCGTGTCTCTCAAAGCCAGTTACGGTCTCCTTTTTATAGTGAAGTTCAACCACTACCATCTTTTCCATTGCAGCATATAGTTGGCTTACCTGACCCGAGGTTAGGAGCTGATATTTCATTTTCTAGCCCACTTCCTTCCGTCTACCTCCAGAAAGGGGAGGGCAGATACTATGTCATCAGAATCCCAAATCAGCCAATACACTTTATTCAGGCAGATAAAGAGATAAGGGAAGAAAAGTTAAAAAAAAAATTGTTCAGGCAGCTATTTTTTTTCCCCCTTCCCACCCCCTCTTTCTAATATTAATGTTCTCTCACCGTGAACACACTTGTGGATGCACTTCCACGCTGCCTCACACAAACCGAACGGCAGAGATCAGCAAGCTGCAAAGTCAGGCACCCAACAAGGGTTTCAAAATGAGGCCAGGACATGGAACTTCAGGGTTTAACCTCCTTTTGCTTCAATATCACAATCCGCCCCCAACCTCATCTCGGGGTTCTCTGTGTCCTGCGGCGAGCGGGCAGGGGAAGAGTAGATGCCCAGGAGAAGTCCTTCTGGAGACCTTAGGGCACCAGGAGCTGGGATGTCTTCCCCACACATTGCTGAGATCCCCTGTTGACGTGTTCTGGAGAGCTCTTTGAAAAACTCATGCATGCCCTGTAAGGGCCCTGAGGGCACTAATCGGCCTTACTGGCCTCGACCAGCATCACCATGGGTTTCCCTCCACAGCCCATCACCAGGAGCCCCATTTCAGTTCAGCTTTGGGCCCCCGTCCCTGCCTGAACCCTGCTGTAGGAGTGCTGGGATTTCCTTCCCCTTCTCTGGCCTTGTCTACTGGATGGACCTTGGAGTAGCTTTTCTCCTGGATGCACTCCTTGGACATACGTTGTAGAGCATCTCCACGGCTATATGTCATAGACCGTCTCCATGGCCATACTGTACTGCATTTTGCCTAGGTCTCCTTTGAGTGCCAGGGGGCTGAAGAAAATATAAAATATTTTTAAACAATTTTCTTCTCATTTTAAAGTGCCTGAAAGGGCTGCGTGACCACCACCAGCGCAGTGTCTGTAGATGGTGATGGCGCAGCAAGTTGCTATGATGTGGGGTGAGGTGTGAGCCAACTCACATGGAGTTGGTATCCTGGCAAGCAACTGGGAGCGTCTTTTGACGATCCTGTGAAAATCCCAGCAAACTTGATGAAATCACAAATGTTTATAAAGCTTCAGCATGCACAATGCAAGGGCTTGGCAAAATTCAGCAGCCAAAGTCTAGGTGGGATTAATTGCTCCTTAAGGATTTTCCTAATGCGTCTTTTCCTTTGCTGTGTCAGTGTATCATCACACCTGTTCAGTAAAATATACCCTTAAGCCCTTAGAGCGATGAGAAGGTAATGACGTCCTTGTCCGGAGCTGCCAAATCTAGTAGCCCCAAATTCAAGCCCAGTAGAGGAGACGCTGCTACAGCTCTATGCCCCCACGTCCCTCCAGTAGTGAGGGTGAGCACAGATTCCCAATAGGCACATACACACACACACACATATGCCACACGTGTATAACATATACACATATGCAGACGTCCAGCCACACGGATCAAGACAGGCAAAAAGCATCACTCAGGCAAACACAAACAACACCAATGGCCTCATCTTGTTCCCCTCTCTGGCTGATCACGATGAAAGCCTGTTAGTGGAAAATAGGTACGGACATATATGTATACACGTACAAAATGGATCTCTCCAGTTATTGGCCTTAGACCATCTCTCCAGTAGCTGCCCCTGGATCCCCCAGTCTCCCCATTGCTTTGTGCACAGACACAAAAACCAGTGGGTCTCCCTGGCAGCTGCTCCAGACTTACGACCTTACCAGTAGCCAACCCCCAGATCCCACAATCTCTCCAGTAGCTGGTCTAGACCTCCCAGTATCCCCAGCAGCCAATTTGCAGACCCTCTGGTCTCTCCAGAGTCCTGCCCAGACTTACGGCTGCTCCAACCCCTGCAGCTAGTCCGGCTTGATGTCTTTCACATTTCCACACCGACATACGTACTCACACAATATACACGCACACCAGACCCTCAGTTTCTGGCCCGTAGATCTCGCAGCACTTGCGTGTAGAAAAAAGCTAAGAAAAGGATTTAATAAGAGGACAGGGCACACTGGGGTGATCAGGCACAGAACTCGGCCAGACAAGCACACTGACCACCATCCCACTTACGTGTGATCAGCCCCTGTCATCCCTCCTCTCATCATTTTCCATTTGTTCCTCACTGATCCACCTTGATCCTTTCCTTTTCCCAGCTTTGCCCCTCCCCCCAATCCCATAATAAGTCTTGCACAATCCCAAAATGCTCTTCCCAATGCACCATAATGAGTCCCATATCCCTGTAGCCAGCAAAGTGTTGTGGGGAAAGTCTTCCCCATTGACTTGTCTGGTGGGTCTCACATATGGATTTGGGTTGACCAACCTCCCTGGGTTGACCAACCTCCTTGGGTTGACCAACCTCCTTTGGTTGACCATCCTCCTTGGACAGCTCTGAAGGAGACGGGTCAGGGGCTCTGTTGGCACTACGTTTATTTGGGTTCCTCCACCTGGTAATGCTCCTCTGCTACTTTGTGTTCATGGAAAATAATGGCTTTTAATCACACAAGCTAACAATCCCCATTTTATAAGTAGGGGACAGAAGCATGAAAATAAAAGGGGAAGCAGGAGCAAGGATCCAGCAAGGATCAGCCACAAACTGGAGGAGAAAGACCAGTGCATGTGCTCTTTCCCCAGAAGCACCTTTTACTTTGGGACTAAAAGCTATTTTTATTGCAGAAAAAGACCATGTAACCAGTTTGATCAGCTCCTCTCTGGAGAAAAGCCCCGAGAGAAGCCTCTCCCAAAGCCACATAGCCAAGCTGGAAGAGGACGACTGAAGCACAAGACTCTTCACAAAAATCATCTCAGTCCTCCAGAAAAAACAACAGATTCATGGCATATTCAGTCCTCCAGAAAATCAGCAGCCTCTTACAGATTCATGGCATTTTCAAACAAGGGACTAATCCGGTCCCTGGTCTATCACCTCTCTTGAATAATGAGGTAATACCAATTTTTTGACCCAGTGCCCTGGTTTCAGCTGGGATAGAGTTAATTGTCTTCCTAGTAGCTGGTACAGTGCTATGTTTTTGAGTTACGTATTTGAAGAATGTTGATAACACTGATGGTTTCAGTTGTTGCTAAGTCATGTTTAGTCTAAAGTCAAGGATTTTTCAGCTTCTCCTGCCCAGCCAGCGAGAAAGCTGGAGGGGCACAAGGAGTTGGGAGGGGACACAGCCAGGACAGCTGACCCAAACTGGCCAAAGGGGTATTCCAGACCATGGGACTTCACATCTAGTATAAAAATTGCAGGGATTTGGGGTGGGGGGATCACCGCTCGGGAACTAACTAGACATCAATCAGCGGGTGGTGAGCAATTGCATTGTGCATCACTTGTGTATTCCAATCCTTTCATTATTACTATTGTCATTTTATTAGTGTTATCGTTACCATTATTAGTTTCTTCTTTTCTGTTCTATTAAACTCTTCTTATCTCAACTCATGAGGTTCGGGGTTTTTTCCCCAATTCTCTCCCCCATCCCATTGGGTGGGGGGGAAGTGAGTGAGCGGCTGCGCGGTGCTGAGTTGCTGGTTGGGGTTAACCACGACACACATGTTCCTATTCTGACTGTTCACTTCTATACATTCACGAATGCATCTACGGAGACATGGAGTGTGGAAGACCAAGAGAGGGTAGAATTACTAGAAATCCACTTTTATAGCCCCAAAACTGACCTCCTTTTTTTCCCCTGAGTACTCGTAGTGAAAGGAAAAGGGCATTGCCATGAAAATGGGTTGGATTTTGCAGGTACAGGGTTAAGCGGAAATTGTTACAGGCGATGAGGCAATGATGTCATCACGAAAAATACTGGGTTATTAGCCCTGACCACCACTTTCCACTCACATCTGCTGTCTTCAGCAGCTTATAACTTCAGCAAGGATTCCCTGTTTGACCTGAAATTTCCTACAACTGAACTTGTCCCGAGCTGAAGTTCTCTGAAAATTTGATCTAAAAGAGGTCACCTAATACGAATCATTATAAGGGAGGAAAAAAATACTCATTATCTCAAAAAGCTTTCATTCCCATGTTGCAAGGGCTTGGAGGAGGGATGGGGACTTGGAAATCAAAGAGAAGTTTTAATTCCACCAAGAAGTCTTCTACACTTGAGTTACTCCAAAGAAAACCACTGTTTGCCCTGCAGGATTCATTACGCGCTTAGGTTAAGGTTTTCGTAACACTGCAGGGGTTTCAGGCACAAGACATGCCTGATTTCAGATTGGGCTCGGATGCCACATTCTTCTAAGCTCCTCTGAACTTTTCCACTTTCACACCTCACAGGAGGCACCTGTACCACCTCCAAGGAAACATGGAATTAAAACTGCAGAGAAGACAGAAACCAAAACTACTCAAATGCCTTTGAACCTAGAGGAACAAACACCAGACGCTGAACCATGACCTGCATTTCACTGACTTCGCTACTGGGCAAAACAAGCGCTGTTTCTCACGTGCATCTCTGCAAATATTCATAGCCGGGAGTCACGCTTCGATGACACGATAATTTTCTGGTCTAGAAGCAGATACCCTGCCGTGAGGGAGGGACTAGAGATGGCTGGAATCCTAATAAATTAACAGGACTTCTCTGGAAGTAATGTTTCTTCAGCATCCTCTGCCCCATGGATGGGGTCCACTGGACCCAGTGTTGGTGTCTGCATCCCAGCAAACCACCACGATTTCTGCTATGCGAATAGGCTCTATTTTAGGGGCAGGTGTCCCAGCCAGCTCAGCTGAAGCACATCAGAGGACCTTCCATAGCCTGCAGCAGAAAAGGAGATAACGGGGCTGAAATCGCAACCCCAGATGCCAGGGGCAATTAAATATTTCAGAGCTGAGCTCGGCAGCTCAGCTGAAGCACAAGTACAGGGCAGGACCCGTACCTCCAGCAGCTTATTCCTGCCTCGCTGGGCACCCCAGGTTTTTCCCTTCATGACGTGTGACACCATAAAATCACCTACCTTCTGATTTAGAGAGTTGACTGTACACACTCATGCTTACTCCCGGTGGGGTTTGCTGACAGCACGTTATCACGCCAGCAAGACTCATGACCCATTTGCAGACCACAGCCGAGAGACGTGAACTGGAAAGACCGAATTTTGAGGGGAAACGTGGCTGGCCAAGCACGCCACAGATACCAGCAGCAGAAACCTCACCGCTTGTGGCCCTCGGAGAAAACCGGCAGCACGTCCGGGCTCTCTCCACGAGTCATGGGCAAACCTCATTTTTGGCTGCCACCCCTGGCTCGGCTTCACACTTTGGCCAGAGCTGCGGATTGAGTGGAAGGTAGGGATTAGTTGATGCTGATGGTGCTGGCATGGGGATTTCACCCCTAGTCCCACACCCTGGGTGCTCACCCATCCCACAGCAGGCAGATAAATAGGGCGTTTAATTTCTAGCATCAATAGCGCTGCTGAGAGTGGGGGGACTATGGGCTTAAATATAATACTAAGGTGCAGTGTGTTAAATAAGGCACCAGGGAAACGCCTGGGTGCATGACCCGACGCTGCGGTCACGCGTCTGGTGCAGGATCCAGCCCCGGGGGTTGGACGGGTGGACAGACTCTCTGAATTGGGTCATCCAACCCAAAACAAGGGTCAGGGCCAGAACTGGGGCTCCTGTTCTCACTCCCATGCAGCAGGGATGAGACCGGGTAAATTATTAGGGACATAACTTGAGAGGCGGCAACAGGGAAGGTACGAGACCAAACACTTTGGTTGCCCAAGTTGGGTTCCCTGAATCACCATTTTTATTACCTGCAATCCTCAATCTCAAAAAGAGCACGATGCCCCTCAAGAGAGGTTGCACACTCCCCATTTCCCAGTGGGAGCTGAAGTTTATGCTCTCACCTGTTTTGCAGGATTCACCTAAAAAGTCAGGTGTTGGTCTTGGTCACGCTGACACGATCAGCTTTGTTACCTGATTCTTTCCCACCGAGATAAGTTTTAGTCTGCACATTTTCAGGGCAATTCTGGGGAAAGCCCAGCTACCTCTCACTCACGTACAGGCTCTTCCTTAGACAACGTAGGTTGCGTTTGCATTCCCACGCTGCGCGCTGCTGCCTGGTAGGTCTTCCATAGGTCAGGCCACAAAAACATGGAGATAACTGGCCTCCTGTCCTTTCAGATCCTTTGGAGAGCCTGGGTCCAAGCCCTTCTTAGCTTATGGTGCCTTGGAATGGCATCACGTAGCCAAACCAAAGGGTTGCGGAAACATCACATACTTTTGTACTTTGTGCGCTATTTCCCCCGTATATTATAGGAAATTGGGCTGGAGGGGATCTCGGAAAGGAGCTTAGTGCATCTGTGGCCTCTTGCTCAGTCCCAGTGGAGCAGCACCTCGACTTGAATCGTTCCTGATAGGCGATTGTCTAACCTATTCCCGAAGAGCTGCATGTTACAATTAAGCTCTTTTGTTTTGTTGGCCACAGAAGAGAATAAACAAAAAAAGCTTATTTCTTTCTTCTTTGAAACTACCATGTCTTTTAGATTCTACATTTTTATACATCCCAACATATCGGGGCCTTGACACCAACATGGCACTTATTGGCTCATGTTTAGCTTGTGATCCCCTTGCTCCATGGCAAGTCTCTTCCTGAAGGACTATTCCCTCCCCATCAGTCTCCAGTCTCTGACTAAGGAGGATGATTTCTCCTACTTCAGTTCAAAGGTTTATACGCATCTTGATTGAACTGGACACTATATGTTTCATATTATTTCCTCAATTCTAACTTTGTTTTTGGAACATTCAAGGCCCTTCCCAACTGGCCATCACCTGCCGATATTAGCAGGAAGATATTCTGTTCCCTTACCCAGCCTGATAATCAAAGGGGTGCCCAGTGCTGGACTGAGGACAAACCCCTGTGGGAATCCTGCTCAGTTCATCCTCCCTGTATCACAACTTCTCTCTAAGCAGGGTTTTCCCAAGCAAGTATTCACCCACCACCTTATAATTTCATTTCCAGACCACTTTTTTAGCACGCTTATGAGAGAGTTATGTGCAACTGTATCAAAAGGCTTAATAACATCAAGATAAAACACACCTGCAGTTCATCTCTTAGCCACAAATCCCATTACCTGTCAAAGAGCAGCATTAGTTTGGCTTGGCATGATTCATCTTGTAGTCTTGCTATTGCTTTTTTGTGATACAACTTTTGCTTGATTATCTGTTCCTGCAGCTTTCTGGGAGCTATGGCTTTCACTGGTTTCTCCTTTTCTTTCTCCCACTTTTTTTTTTTTTTCTCTTTCTAGTTTTCTTCACCCATTCTTCAAGATTTCCCAGAAGGAATCCAACATACTGGCTCAGTTCAACTGACCTCAGTTATCTAAAACCAAGACACCTGGAGCTGAGCTTGGCAATTTAGGCTTGCTTTAGGCTCAGCAGAGAGCAACAGGCACATTTAGACCACAGTTAATTGTTTTTTATCTTAATCCCAACTAATCTTAACTGCTGCAGATGCTCAGACTTAGTCCCATCTATATGGGATGAAATCATGGCCTAAAGGAATCCATCATTTGTTTCATACAGTTTGCATTTAATATTATTTCTTCAAGATACAGAAATCCTTGTCCAGGCTGTCTTCCCCTGGGATCTTCCCTGCTGAGCCCCTAACATTACTCAAGCCAGGTTTCTTGAGAATTGCAATCTTTATTCTATGGTCTCCTCCCTTTTTTTTCTAAGTATCACAAACTCCATCATCATTTTCATCCACTCCGGAATTTTCAATCAGTTCTTTTCCATCAGCAAGAAAGAAGCCTGGAAATGAAATAGAATAGCGGATAATATTATATAAATATTAGCGAATATTAGTAAATTAAACAGTGGCAGAGGCTGTTTTCTAGAACTAAAACCAATTGGCACAGCCTGGCCCCACTGCTAGTATTAAAAGCTCCCAGCCTCCAAAACAAGGTGGTTTTATCACAACTGCTTCTTGGCCCATGCACCCTCCTGAATCATGGCCAAAATTCTGGGAGAGGGCTAGTAAAGCCCATCAAAACTGTACCAAGGACCAATCCAATAATATAGCTAGCCGAGGTGCAGCGCCCAAGTTTGGGTCCTGTCGCCGTTTATTTTATTAGAGCAGATGACACAGCTTCAGCGTCCGCGTGGCTGAGCACCCAAGAACCGGGTGACACCTCTGGTAACGTTGCAGATTCAGGCTGTTGGTCAGATTCAGCCGATCCCCACAAACCTCTCTGCCTTTGGGATTTGTAGGTCCAGATCTTTCATCCATAGGGTTAGCTGACCACTCATCGCCAAAACAATTCTCTTACTGTTGACAGCAAGCTGGTGTTGCTCCTTTGCGTCCCACTCCTTTCTACCTCTCTCCCAGCAGCCCCACATGGCAACTCTTACCTGAATTCCTTTGGCAGGGACGAGGAAGCCACAGTCTCATTTTTAGTCAAAGCAGAGCCCTATGGGGAGCATTCGGAATACATTTCTTTGGTCTGAACACAGCCCACGTGGGCCAAAGAGCAGCTGAATGAAGAAGTTGCCTTCCTAGGCACTCCCAGCTTTGTGGTGCTTCTGCCCGTACATCCTCAGAAATATCTATCTGCTGCCTTCCGTTTCCTAAGCTACGGAGTTACAAGCTCTTTTTATTTTTTTTGCAGAGACCTGTCCCCTCGTACAGGAGGGATTTGCATTTGCACCCCAGGAGCGGGGATGCTGGAGGACCTGGTGGCTTCCAGTTCCCATACCAACCATCCCACAAGCTATGGACCATCCACAGACCCACCAGCCAAATCAGCTACTTCTCCAAGGATCAGGGATTTGGTTTTCCCTTGTCAGCAAAGACCCTTCTCCCAAGGACCTGAGCAATTGCAAAGGATCTACCGAGGTGGCCACCAAGACACAGAGGTGGATAGCCACATCCTACCGTCCTAGGATACTTCAGGACAGGATTTAGTGGGCACGGTTGATGGTTGGACCCGATGATCCTGAAGGTCTTTTCCAACCTAAATGAATCTATGGTTCTCTAGGAAAATAAACCAGAGATTTGCCTGCCCTGGAGCTCCTCCTGGTGTCTCGTCGTGGGAAATACAATATCAGCAGTGCCCCAGCTGTAAGGACAGGGAAAACACAAAGACCTCAGCAGAAAAAGATGACTCCAAAGAGCCCTCCCTGCTCCCTGCTGTGCCCTGCCAAGAGGAACAGCCTCCAAAAGTCAGAGAGAAGTGAGGAGAGAGGAAGGAGATGACAGTCTCCCCACTCCTACAGCCAGGCAACGTCAGACCTGCAGAAATTAGCAAGGAACTGACTACTTATAAGCACCCAGGCACCTTTCCAGAAGAAAAAGGTTGTTTCCTCGCCCACGAAGGAGTTGGTAAGAAAAGGCTGCGTTTGGCCCATCGTTCGCAGGAGTGGAGCGCGCTGGCTCAGCTTTCCTCCCGCTCCCCCAAAGCTGCGTAATAAAACCACCGAGACGGAACATCTCTGACCATCCGCGTGTTTTAACTCGCCCTCGACGGACTTTGCAGTTTTACGAGCCAGGCGCTGGCCGTAGGGCTGAGGTCACTCCGCAGAAGTGCAATACATCCAACCAGAGACCTTTTAGACGTGTCAAATCCCCTCCAGATCTGCTGTCACAGCTGGGTTGGATGAGGGGAGCTCAGAAATCAGGCTTTTTTAATTCAACAGGTCTGTCTGCAGAAGAAAAATGGGGGGGTTTCCCCCTTCCCTGTGCCACGAAATGCTACCAAGTCCTCTCAGCCACAGGTATGTGCAGCTCCAGGTGGGCAGAGGCCACGTATCTGCGATGAGAGAGGCAGGAGCTGCCCACGTTTATCACCCACCCACCCCAAGGGCATTTCTGCAAGTGCCCGGTCCCCCAAGGCAAAGGCAGCTGCCCGAAGGTTTTCCACCACAGCACTGGGGACTGCAGGGTTGCAGCCCCAGAAGTGGGAAGAGTTTAAACCCAAGTAAGCAGCAAGTCACGGGGGAAACGCTATCTAGATATTTTTATTATTCAAATCGGTATTTATGGCATCTAGAAACAAAGGCACATGAATTGTGCAGGTGCCCGGAGATGGGCAGGGACAACAGCAAACAGCCAGTGCTGCTCAGGGTCTTCTCCAAAGTTTAACCTCAAATTTGCCAAGACTGAAAATGAAAAAAAAAAAAAAAAAAAAAATCCCAAACCTTCAGCAGCCCTGGCATCACGAGCAGCCGAGCCTGGTCTGACTACACATTCAGCTTTTCTCGAAAACCATCGCAAACAGTGGGAGCTTGCTGGTTTCTAGGAACAGCCTTTCTCCAAGAAGTGGTCACCTATGTATTCCCAGAAAGCAAGGTGGTTCAACAAATCCCCCAAGGGCAGGGGAGGGCTTCTACAATCTCAGTAGCTTGTGGTTACCTTCCCTAGGACACAGGAAGATTTGCAGCGGCTCAGCTGGGAGGACGTAGAGGGGATGCAGGATCCCAGGTCCCCCCAGCTTTGACCTTTCTTTGCTACAGAAGGTTTCCTCCCATTTGTGGTGGTCCCGTTATATTCATACAAGCGCAGTCCCAGACCGAAAAAGGCAGGAGCAGCTGGAAACCAAACCCTCGTGTGCTAGGGACACGTCCCCTGGGCAGCTCTGAGCATCCAAAATTCCCAGCAGGGCTTCAAAATCTAGTTATCAAGCTGAGCCATTGGCGCTGGAGCAGGTCAGACTATACTTGCCCCTGTGTCACCAGAAATCCTCCTCCACAAGATGGGTGGGAAATCAGTGGGGGAAGAGGCTGTTCACAGCCAACAGGACAGGCATTAGGCATCTTTACTTGTGAGCCAAGCAGATCTAGGCTATGCAATTGGGGAAAAAGGGGAAAAATAAAAGCTTCACTATACTAGCGGAGCTCTCATACTGCTTCTTACCACCACTGCTACTGAATGTTGGATTCCTAAATCCAGATTTTTTTATTCAAAGGCTGGAACTATTACTACCAAAGCTAAAAACAATACATTGAGAACACTGATAATGTGCACCAAAGTTTTTCCTCTTTGGCTCCTCGCAGACGCAAATCTCTTCCCAAATACTCCAGTTTGAAGACAGTAAAACTAAGAGAGCTTCCAGAGCTCACAGCTTGCTCCAGCAATGCACAGCAAGGAAGGACTGTAAAGTGCACAGACTTGAGCTCCCCAAAGTCCAGCTCGGCCAGATGAAGTGTTCAGGAGAGAGCTGAAGGCAAACACAAAGAGTCTCCAGCCTGAGAGTCCACGAGAACTTGGACTCTTCCACCCAGAGGCTCAGATTAAGAAGATAATGTCATCGGACACCATGATCTGGTTGTCATCTTGCATGTGGGCCAGCGCCACCTTCACTTCAGCCAGCGAGAAGGGCTCAGGGTTGTCTCGGTTGATGGACTCCATCACGTTCTTCAGACCCACGGACTGGGCATGGGAAGTTTTGAAGACCTCCAGGAGAGCAGCCTTGAATGCTTTCAACCTGGTCAGGCAAGGCGAGAAGTAATCCCCCTCAGAGACCACACGCAAGTCCTTTGCCTTCCTTCCCAGCCCAGTATTCCCCAGCCCTTCCCCGTTCCAGAAGCGGCATCCAGCAGGAAAGCCGAAACCGGAGCCGAGAGCACCCACCACAGATGCATCTCCAGCATCGGACAACAGCTTGGACCCACCAGGGTGGGGTGGGACACGCAGGGACAGACTCCTTCTCCAGCCCCCACTCACCTCGGCTCTGCCAACTCCGGCTTCTTCGCTTCGTCAGCAGCCGAGGCTTCGGGCGCCTTGGGAGTGTGTGCCTGGACTGGAGGAGAAAAAAGTTACCTTCAACCTGCCTGGTGTCCAAGCACCCAGAGAGCAAAAGCACTTGGCCCTAGGATGGGGTAGGCAATGCCAAACTCCCTCCCTCCCAGCGTTGTTATTTCTGCAGCAGTTTTGGAAGAGGAGAGGAAAAAAAAAAAAAAAAAATTAAAAAATCACGGCCACAAAGGGTTTCCAAAAAAAATTCATCTTGATTTGTGGGGCTCGATGGTACCACACCAGGGACCCCAAGTGACCCCAAGGCATCACAGCTCCCCAGGTACACAGACCCACCAGGGCAGAAGGCAGCAGCACCCTCAGGAGCCGGCAAAACCCTGGAGACTCACCCTCCGGCATCTCCTCCTCGGCGTCACTGAAGTCGTACGGGTCGTAGGAATCCCCCTCGCCTCCTGTGCGTGCCTTCTTTCTCCTGGACAGGGGGGAAGAAGAGGTCACCCCTGCTCCAGCTGAACTGCAGATCTCAGGACCCCCCTGCCCCGAGCTCCTGGAGATGTCTGGCGAGGACCACACAGGATCCCTGCGGCTCACAGGTAAGCCATCCTCTGGCCACAAAACCACAGGACCCGCACTGGTACCAGCCCCGAGGGTTGTGGCTGTCATAGGATCACAAAAGGGTTTGGGTTGGAAGGAACCTTCAAAGACCATCTAGTTCCAACCCCCTGCCACGGGCAGGGACACCTTCCACTAGACCAGGTTGCTCCAAGCTCCATCCAACCTGACCTTGGACACTGCCAGGGATGGGGCAGCCACAACTTCTCTGGGCAACCTGTTCCAGTGCCTCACCACCCTCATCATAAAATATTTTTTTCCTTATGTCCAACCTAAATCTACCCTCCAGGTGGGGTCTCACCAGCGGGAGGGAATCCCCTCCCTTGACCTGCTGGTCACGCTTCTTTTGATGCAGCCTGGGATACGATTAACTTTCTGGGCTGCAAGCACACATAGCCAGCTCACATCCAGTTTTTCATCCCCAGTACCCCCAAGCCCTTCTCCACAGGGCTGCTCTCAAATCCCTTCATCCCCCAGCATGTGTTGATACCGGGTGTCACCCCAACCCAGGTGCAGGACCTCGCACTTGGCCTTGTTGAACTTCATGAGGTTTGCAGAGGTATTAAATAGTAGCGGTCCCAGCACGGACCCCTGAGGGACACCACTCATTCCTGATCTCCATTTGGACATTGGGTCATTGACTGCAACTCTTTGGACATGGCCATCCAGCCAGTTCCTTATCCATGAAATAACTACGTCCCTCTATTACAAACTGGGGGGGGACAATCCACTAGGTCGAGCAAAACGTGGAGGATCTCCCCAAGGCCAGCACTGCCTCTTGCGACCTCAGAAGAGGCTGGTGCCCCTTGCGTGACATCCCCCCCTCCCTTGATCCGGCTCCTACCTCCTCGTCCTGCGCTCCTCCTTGGGCTGCGACTCCTCCTCCTCCTCCTTCTCGGTCTCCGAGTCGTCCTCCGCCTGCTTTCTGCGCTTCTTCTCCTTCTCCAGCACCTGTGTGGCAAAGACAGGATGGACTCGGCTCCCTTTTCCACTCAAGCTGCTTTTAGGGGACCATCCAAGATCCCACCGCAGCAGCCTCATCCCACACTATCGCCAGGAAAGGACCCACCAGAAGCCCAGGGTGCCCAGCCTGCACCAAACCCACCCTTTCTGCTGACAGCTTTAGGAACCCCCTGAGCACCGGGGGACACCTTTCCCCCCACCTTTTTGAAGTAGGCGAACTGCACCAGCTCCAAAGCCGCCTCGGCATCCTGCAGATCGACGGTCTTGTTCATCCTGGCCTTGGCGTGGGCTGTGGAGAGGCGGATCAGGGTCTCCAGGGTACGGGCTGTGACAGGGGAGGTCTGGTGGGGAACAGAGAGGTGGTTCTGCAAAGCTGACTCCCACCGGGACATCCCACCAAGGGTGGAAAACACCCGTAAGGGAAGAGGGGAGCCTGTGCCTCAGTTTCCCTCCTCCTGGCCTGAGAGGGAGCTGCTCCTGGGGCTCACCCTGGCAATGTCCGAGTTCATCTGGCTCTGGCTGCGCAGGCGGGAGTACTCCTCCGCTATGTAGCTCGCCGACTCCTGGGTCAAGACGGGCTTAATCATCTTTGCTACGTGGATGTACTTCCTCATGAACTCCATGCTGACGATCTTCTCCCTGCAGGTAACGCATGCACACCCGTGTTCTCCAAGGCGGGGACGGGCAAAGAGCGTTTGCAGAAGTGGGCTTCCCCCTTTTTACCCTTTGTGGGCATCCAGGCACGTGGGGAATTCAGCTGCAGGAGATGTTCTCCACCTGCCCGGCTTCAGAGATCAAGCCCAGAGCAAGGCTCCCTTGGTATCCCACCCACGTACCTCCTCGTGGAGCGTCTGGGCCATCACTCACGCTGGCAATCAGCCACCGCTTGGATATTCGAGCCAAACTCATCAACTCACAGTGCTGGAAACCCCCAGAAAGCTCCAGGGGAAGCGGGATGAAGGACTCACTTGCGGCGGTTGGGCCCGTGCAGGAGGTCATCATGTTTCTCATACACTTGGAGCTCCTGTTCCTCCTCCTGCACAAAGTCGGGGTCGTCCGTAGCCAGGATCTCCACGGCGCTGCCCAGGGGCATGGCTGGAGAGGAGGTCACAGAAAAATGACTTTTAACCTCTGGAGCGACTTCCAAAAGCCACCACAAGCAGCCCTCCACAAAGCCAGGGATGCTGAAACCAAAAACCTGCCACCCGCCAAGGAAGGGCAGGACTGAGCAGCAAGGAGGTTGCAGCTACAAGCGACTCACCGTCCCCGTCCTGCTCGTTGGGGTTGCGGTAGCGGTGCATCCGCAGGACATGGTCCGAGATCTCCCTGTCCTGCTCGGGGTCCATCTGGTCCAGCACAATGAAGAGCAGGTCGAAGCGGGAGAGCAAAGAGTCCTGCAGGCCGATGTTCTCCATGGGCGTCTTGTACTGGTCGTACTGCAAGAGGATGATAGAAGGGGTTACAGGAGACCCTCACGGGCCAGTCTTGGCTGCCAGGGAGGCTGGGAGGACCTCCTCAGGCCAGGTCTTAAAGGCTGGATGTCCAGGCAGCTGGACACCACGCTAAACCCAGCCTGCTGCAGCAATAAGGCCTCTATTCCCCATCCTGGAAGGTGGGTGTAGCTCTTGTTTACAAAGAAAACACATTTTTTGTGATCCCAGATCAGACACCGAGACTGAGGCTCGTTACCAGGGTGAGGGTCCACTGGGCTGCCCCGAGACACCCAGGCAGAACCGAGCTGGGGTGAGAAAGAAACCCCGCGAGCCCCTCTCTCCTCCAGGATGGCCACGAGCAGCAAGAGACCAAACCAACCAAGTCTTCACCGCCCCACGGATCCCAGTCCCAGCAAGAACCAAGTCACTGGTTTGAGCGGGGGCGGATCTTTTAGGTTTTACCAGCTGCCGCCTCCACCAAGACGGCTCCCAGCATCCTTCCCCACGGAGAGGACCAGCAGACGCCAGCACTCACCCGGCCATAGACGGGGTTGGCCGCCGCCAGGACGCTGCAGCGGGAGTTGAGGCGGGCATGGATGCCAGCCTTGGCGATGGTGACGCGGCCCTGCTCCATCACCTCGTGGATGGCCGTACGGTCGATGTCGGACATCTTGTCGAACTCGTCAATGCACACCACCCCCCGGTCAGCCAACACCATGGCCCCTGCTTCCAGACGCCGTTCGCCTTGGGGGGGGAGAAAAAGAGGGTCAATCACCGTTCGGCAGCCCCACGCATCTCCTGCCCTGCCGCCTCCCTCCACCGCGGTACCACCGCTGTGGCTAGGAGAAGCCTCAAAGAGCAGCAGCATCCTCAGAGCTGCCCATCTCCTACCCAACTTGACAGCAGGAGGAGGACACTTAGGATGAGGAGCAAGCCCATGAGGAAGATGACAAGACCCAGGCTGCTGCTAGCCCTCACGTAGGGTACACCAAGTAGAAGAGGAGTAGAGAAGACCACCACCTAACAGAGGTGGAGAAAATACCCCTGAACACCACTCTCATTGCTACAAAGCTTCTGGATGGAGCAAGTCCCACAAGCGTCACTGCAGAACAAACAGCAGCTCTGGATCTTGCAGAGTTCCTCCCAAGCATCCATCTGAGAGCTCCCACTGGGAACCAGCCTGCTCCTCACCAGTTTCTTGGTCCGTGGTGACGGCGGCGGTCAGGCCGACGCCGGAGGAGCCTCTGCCGGTGGTGGGGATGGCGCGGGGCGCGGTGCAGAGCACGTACCGCAGGAGCTGAGACTTGGCAACGGAGGGGTCTCCTGAAATGGAGAAGGCTGCATTTCGTAATCCCACATCACCTGGATAATGTGTCCAGTTTGGGGCTCCTCGGTGGGGAAAAAAGAAGGGGGCAGAGAAGTGGGTTTGTTCAACCTTCAGAAAGGAAGGTGATCAGATGATCTCCTTGCCTTCCTTTAATGACCCAATGGGAAGAAGTGGAGAAGATGGAGTCAGAGTTTTGAGAGGCACACAGTGACGGGACCAGTGGCAACGGGGACAACTTGGAACACAGGAAATCCCAATTGCACAGTGGAAGAAAAAGAAATCTTCTTGAGGGTGGTCAAACACTGGGACAGTGGCCCAGAGACATCATGGGATCCCATCCCTGGAGATGTTCAAAACGAAGTGGACAAGTCCCAAAGCCACCCGATCTACCAGCGACACTAGCTCTGCCCTGCACACACATTTGGACCAGGGACCTCTGGAGGTCCCGTCTAACCTCACTTATTCCATGAAGCTAAGTCCAGAGAAATGCTCCTTCATCTCACCCCCCAACAACACCAACCGAGGGTGCCTCTGCCCAGCCTTTCCAGACCTATGAGCAAGATGTTGATGTCTCCTCGGATGCGGCTCCCGTTCTCCAAGACCTTCTCCACCCCTCCGAGCAGCATGCAGAGAATGGCCTTCTTGATGTACTCGTGCCCATGGATGCTGGGAGCAAGGGATCTTGCCAGCTGGTCAAAGATATCCTAAGACAGAAAAGGCAAAGCACAACCCATCAGAGGGACTGTAGCTAATAAGAACAAGATGCAATGCTCCACAAGTCCATTTCAGCACAAAAAAGGAGCTTATTCCTATCAGAACCACATGGATGAAAATTATTTAGAAAGGAGAAGACCATTTGTCAGAGTTTTGTTTCAATGGGGCTGTGAAGTCCTAGACCATCCTGACTGTCACGGTCACCCAAGCAAGCACTGGAAGCAGCAGCCCCTGTGAGAGCAAGGCTTTCTTCTCTCCACGCTACGAAGCAAAGGTCTGAGTATTAAGACCAGGCTGGGACAGACCTCCATAACTCATGCTGGTTTGGCGTTTGAAGAGGAAAGAGGGAGACGTTTCTCCTGCAGAGGAAATTCTCTGGCAACAAGCTGGCAGCACACAACACAGACAGATCTCTGTCTCAACAGCTATGCACAGCAGAGCTGCCAGGAAGGATACTCTGCTAGCAGTACAGAAGCAGCAGCAAAAAAAAAAAAAACAAACCAGGACCTGATCAAAGCCTAAGCAGAAAATGCAAAGAAAGTGAGTGGAAAAATCCAGCAACGTTGCTAAGAGGGTTGAAGAGTAACTTGCAACCAAACAAGACACCTCCTTAGCTACATGCCAAGCCTTAAAGCAGCTCTAGCTGAAACCTCATGCTCTGATACAAGCCTGCCTTCTAGACGTAAGACTACAATACCTTGGAGCGACTCTTGCTGAATCTCTTGATCTTGGCCACATCGGCAGCAGAGTAGAGAGGCCGGACATCTTTGCTCATCTGCTTCACATGGCAGGCAATGAGGATAGTCCTGGAGAAGGGACACAGCCATGATCAGGTCTGCAAAGCCCACAGAGCCACAGCAACAACACAGCAGAAACCTCCACAGGGTCATCCTTTGCTCTGCGAAGCCCTGGAGGGGGCTGGAAAGCTCCGAGAGCTGTCGCCCCCTCTATCTGACTGCACTGGGCCATCAGCGGAGCATCTTTAAGAGCATCCAACCCCCTCTGCGCACAGACGAGGCCGACAGCTACACACTGATGCTAAGGACCAAGGTGCAAACTGCTTCCAACTGATTTAAGCCCATGTTTGACCCAGCTCTGTGATGGCCACCTGTCTGTCCTAGATCTCATCTTCCAGAGACGTGACCCGACTAAAAAGGGTGGGAGGGCTGAAGTCAAGACAAAAGAAGGCTCACCTGAAAGTCCCTGAAGTGTAACCGCCTTTCTTTCCCGGCAGGCAGCGGTACGTCCCCACCACCTGGATGCGGTCCCCAGGCTTCACCTTGTCCACCAGGTCATCATCCAGAATGACATCCACTGAGCGTGGCAGCTGCCCTGCTGGTGCCTTCTCGGGCATCTCCTGGATGGTGATGGTCTGATGGTCCTTGTAGACTGAGAGGCCAAACTCTGTCTCCAGGGGGTTATTCTCTTCGTCCTAGAGGAAGAACCCCAATAAAAAGACTAGAACCGTTTTTCAGGCGCACAGGAAGAAGCGGTGGGTCAGCTGAGCAGTGGGAAGACAGGCTGCATCACCCAACATGAACAAGACTGCTGGAAAGGCTTGCTTTATCAGGACTGCCGGAGGCTGGGGTTCACCAGCTCCACAGCCCCCCCAGTCTAAAGCTGCCAACACCATCACTGCTGGTACATTAGGTCTCTCCAAGCCCTGTCCCTTCTGCAGGCAGTGGTGACACACCACCAAGCTGCGTGCAGTGGGGACAAAGCTCAGGTCGACCTTCCCAAATACAGGGCTAACCCTCTACCCAAGGGTGCATACACCCTCCAGGACAGCACAGGCATGCCCACGTTGACCTGGGTCCCAGGAACAAGAAGACTGGCTGACAACCCCCGCAAGAAACCATGCTGCAGCAGAACCAAGATCATAACTAACATCTGAACTAGCGGGTCTGGTGGCCTTGTGTCCAACAGAGAATTTCTTCACGTGTTCCTAGTAGCTCTCTGGGACTTTCACACATGTGATGTGTCTTCCTCCTACTCCATGGGCTATGTTGGCAGAGGGAGAAGGGATGCGCAGGGATTTGAGTCCCGGGCTCAGAGCTGGCACGTTCTCCCCAGAGGAACCTGCTGATGCTTCCCTCCCTCAAGGCTACTTCACCTCACCTTTGTAGGGTAGACGGAGGTGGATGGGAAAGCATCCAGGGACGTCAGGTCTGTGTATCGGCGCTCAATAGTCTTCTTGGTAGCTGGGCAATAATGGACGCTCCGGACAATCTTTGGACGAACCAGAGAGCCTGAGATTGGAAGAAAGAGGAGTTAGGGGCAGGGATGTCCCACTCCTCTGTCAGCACACAGTCCCTGACAAGGTCTCCACCGCTAAACTGCACTTGGGACACAACCCACTGTCAACCACAGCCAGGATTTGCTGAGCTCAAAGCCCATCCCAACACTCAAGACCTTCTGCTAAGCCCCCCATTCCCTTTGCCCAGGTTGCCAGGACGTACCATGGCTCCCGGTGGACTCCAGCCCCTCCGCAGCAAACGCGTGGGCCCACCACTCCCGAAGCCCCTGGGTTTTCCCCCAGTCTCACATTTTGTCACGATGCCCTCCACGCAGACAATGCAGCTGAGGAAACAGGCCGTCAGCGTCCGAGGTGACACGTGCTTGGAGCCGAAGCTGCCCTCCAGCCCGATGTAGAAGTCCTCGTACTGCTTGGCATAGGTGGCATCGACGGAGGCAACGAAATCCTTCAGGGCGCGCTGGAAGGCGATCAGCTCCTCAAAGGCGTTGCTCAAGAGCCTGCAACAGCGGGAGGTAACGATGCAGACACACCAGCCCCTTCTGCTTTCCTCCTCAACACTTTTCCCATGCCTCCATGCGCTCCATGAGGTTACTAGGAGCGAGAGGTGAAAAAACCCAAAGGCCACCATAGCTCTGTGTCAGGTCCACTGCCACCAACAGCCAAGAGCTGAACAAACCGAACGACATCTCAAAAACCTCACATGTCCCTGAGCAGATTGGCAAGCCTGGTCCAAAACATCCCCGAGCACCCTAAAAAAAGGGGATGATTTCTATCGTGCGATTAAGCCCAGCTTGCTGCAAAAGGTTTTTTGCCTAATCACGGGCAAGCTTGGAAGGGATGGGTGTCGTGGGGGGGGAGAGAGCAGGTCCACCTGCTGCACAGGACAAAGTCTGGCCCGTCCTTGTCCCAAAGGACCTGCAAAACCAGGGCTGGACCTCTGAAATCCCACCAAGGGCAAGGTGCCAAAGGCGAACCCCGGTGCCCCACACCAACCGGTTGGCTCTCTTCTCGTTCTTCCGCCGCAGGTCATTGATGCTGACGAGGAGGCGATACTGGTTGTCACTGATCATGTCCCGGACTTTACCGTGGTAAATCCCTTGATCTTCCTGCAAAAAAGGGTGGTGGGGGGAAAACACCCCCAAAAAAAACAACTCACTTTGCATGATCGCTTGTCTGAGACATTCCCCCACCCCTGGAGCTGATTCCTGCAGAGCTCGACTCCCTTTAGCCCCACCGACCGAGCGGGAAGGGGCGAGGGGGGGAGCAGGGACCGGGTGCTCCCCAACCCTCCGGGTGCCTGGATGGGTGGGGGGGGGGAGGATTTAGCACCCACATCTCCCAGCGCAGCCCCGCTCCCGGCCTCACCTCATCGTCCAGAAAATCGAGATAGTCGCGCTGGGCCTCCCGCAGCTCCGCGTCCTCCAGCCCGCCCGCCGGCGCCGCCATACTGCCGGCCGCTGGGGGAGACCGGGCCGGGGGGAGCCGAGGAGATCCCGCCGCTGCAAGGGGGAAGGCGGTAAGAGCCGAGGGGAACCGACCCGGCCCCGGCAGCGCCCGCGATCCGACCCGACCCGATCGGACCCGACCCCCGCCGCCGCCGGGAACCGCCGCGCTGCCGCTTGGCGCCAAAACCGGGCGCCTTTCCCGCCAGCCAGCGAGAGTTCCTCCTCCCTCCCCGCCCCGCGGCGCACCTCATTGGTCAGCACCGCCCCGCGCCAGCCAATGGGACAGCGATAGAGCTGGCGAGCGAGACGCGCGCCAGCGCCAACCAATTAGAGCGCGGAGGGGCGGGGCGTAAGCGGGGATGGGGCGGGAACCCGCGCTCCGCTGAGCTCGGCGTGGGCTGCGGTGAACCGGGCCGGGGGTCCCGGGGGATCATCCACGGGGGGATCAGTCCCGAGGATCAGCCCCGGGGGATCAGCCCCGGGATCCCGGCCCGGCTCCCAGCCCCGGCGCTTGAAAGTCACGAACCGGCCGAAAATACCATTTATTTAAAAAGAAAAACAACCAAAAAAACCCCAAAACTTTTTTTTCCACTGCATTTTCGGGACTCCCGTTTCCGGGTGGTTTTGTCCCAAAGCACAGAGGTTGGGCCTCGCTTTTGTTTTTTACGTGGCCCAGCGCCAGTGCAGGAGTTGGGGGGCTGAAGACGCGAAAGCAAGAGGTCCCGTGGCGTTCGCCACGAAAAGGATGATTTTTGGGTGCGTCTTCCCAGAGGTGCTGCAGGCAGAAATCCGTCACGGGAAAGCAGAGACAGCGGTGCCACTCCGTACAGGGAACCTGGCTGCTCCCCCTTAAAAAATATTTTCAGTATGCCCTTCAAAATCTTTATTTAAACTCTGTTTAAAAATAGAAAAAGACTAAAAAGCTAGACAAAACTATTTTGATCAGCAAGGCACAGTGGACATCCAAACTTGGCTGGGTCCCCTGGATGATATTATAGCAGTTTTTCCAGGGTTAGTAGTAAATATTCACCCGTTTGGCTGTGCAAAACAAGTGTTCACACTGCCCGATCTCACCAGAGGGAGCAGCTTCGATTCGTGTTTCAGAAGAGGAGCAGGAAACAGCCCGTTTCCCATTTACTGGTTGGGTGCCTGCACCAGACCCCTCTAAAATCATTGGAAATGTTGCTGGTAACCGCTGTGGCCACTTTAGGATGTATGTAGCCCAAGTCCTGGGTATTTGTCCCGCTTCTGTGAGATTTTCTCAAGTAATTCTGCATCAAAGTTCAGATTTTCCTTCTCAGGCATTTGGACTGTCCTCTGGTATAATTTGATGGAGCAGTAAATTTGGCAGGTTAGCAGAAATGATGTATCTTGTGCTCTGTTGCTGTTTTCTTTCTTTTATTTTCTTCTTTTTTTCCTTTTTCTTTTTTTTTTCCTTTTTTTCTTTTGTCTTGTTTTCCTTCCTTTTTTTTCCTTTTTTTTTTTTAAAGCTTCCAAGTTGTTCTGCTAGCTCCAGAGCTGCTCTCCACAGCCAGAACAGCCTCCCTGCCTCTGCACACTCAGGAGCAACGATTTCCCTTCACACTCTCTAAAAATCCACCCCTTCCCATTATTTTCTGGATATTTCTCATTTTCATTGCAGCTGACATAAGTGGAGGCAGCACGAGGAGGAGTGAACAGAGAAAGCCTTTGGTGTGCCCCTGCCACACTCACTGGGTCACAGCAAGGTATTTAAGTGGGCACGTCAGCTGTGAGGATATAAACTGGCTGGGGGAATCAGTCCCCAAAGGAAATATAGTGTATCCTATATAAGTTGTCAGAACCCAACATGAGATTTCACCTCTGAGATGGTTTTTCTCTCTCTGCAGTAGACAGGCTATTAAATCCAGCAATGAACACAGTCTACGTGCTTTATTACAGATAAAATATGGATGAAAAAGATAAAATACCGATGCAAAGCAACCCATGAGTACAGCTGGCAGTGCACACAGGGGTACCAGGGTGGGATTCAGACACCTATATCTAGATCACACATAGATTTCACCTACATTTAGGCGGTCAAAATGAATCCCAGCCCATAAAGACGTAAATCGCTGTGGCATTCCTCCTGCCAAAGTCAGCGAGCTCTGTGTGAAGAGAGCTGGCAGGGACCCATCGCTCCTGACCGCAAAGTAATAAGAGTTAGGGATAAAAATAGCCGCCTCTTGTTATTCATGACAGCGCCCTATAGCAACTGCTGCCGTGCTGTGGCTCTTGCCTGAATAATTAATTGGAGCAGGTCAGGCCAGGGAGGACAAAGGGATGAGGAGAGATGGAGAAGAACGCCAGGATAACAGACGCCTTCCCTTTTAGGACTCCCTAGGATGCTGCACAAGATTTCCAGGGATTCACCTCCCTGCCACATCCCAGCGATACGGGGTGGAGGGTGCAGCACAGGCTCACAGAGACATTTAGCACCTTCCATCCACGGGAAAAAATAGGAATTGAGCACCTAAATACAGGGAGGGCCGGGGCTACAGAGCTCGCAGAGAAATAGAAGAATCAGGGGTGGATGCAGGAGTAATTTCCATGGATGAATTGCACACGAGGGGTGCTGCCCAGAACACCCTGACTGTTCACAGGGTGCATTTTCTCCTCCCTTCCTCACATCTCTGCGGGTAGGCATCCGCATGTGCACTTGATTTCAGAGATCCCTTTATGGGTACCCTGTGATCCCTCCCAGACTCTTGGGGTTTTTTTCCCCTTAGTTCAACTAAAAGTCAATTTTCAAGCCACAATTCAGTTTTCAAGTTGCCATCTATTAGCTCTTCAGTATGCTGAGCAACCTTGTCTCACCCATGGAGGGCAGAGGAGAGGCTTGTGGCTCCTTCACAGCTCCAAAAATGGGGGAAGAATACCCCAAATTCAATGCAGTGTCACCTTATCACCAAGCGACACACTGGAGTTGAGGTTTCAAATATATTTGTAATAAAATGGAAGGATAATAACATGCAATGAAATGTTTCGAATTAAAAAAAATATCACTTTTTATAATTGAAACGATGTGGAAAAGCACGATCACCTACAAGATGCTTTTGTCAGCGTAAATTTTAAGTTTTCCAAGGGATAAAAGGGGTTTGTCCTTGCTGGCGTCTCCTGCAGCTAGGAGCTGAACCCCAGCCAGGGAATTCACTCTCGCAAGAGGAGAGTTGTCCTGACTCTCACCACTTCAGGACCACATGTGGAAGACATATAATTTAATGCTGAAGGAACCCTTCCTCCAATCTGACCTTTTCCCTAATATAGGCTGGAGAATTTCACCCGATGGCATCTGCACCCAGCTCAGGCATTTCTGATATAATTTTCTTGAAGTATTTGCTATTCCCACGCACTCTGGTAAATCTTTAAACTGATCTATCTCTTATTTTTTCTAACTGCAGAGAAGAAAAACACGGAAAACAACTCTCAATGCATATGAATGGAATTTCTTTACTTAAATGCACGGGGACCTGCTGTTATCTCACCAGGAAAGCATGGTAAAGTGGGTAAGAAGTTAAGACTCTGACCTTCAGCATGTTAGGCTGGATTGTAGCCACCTTCTCGCTTCCCAGAGTAGGAGCCCAGCACATATGTGTCTGCTTTTCCTCCCAGATGCTGGTAGCATGGTCTTAGCACGGCGCTGGGAGCCTAAAATCTTGTTGAGGTCCTGCTTCTGATGCACCGCTACCCCAGATCCCACAGGAGATTCATTCTCTTCTCCTACTGTGCAGAAGAAAAATAAAGCAATTAATAAAAAACCGAAACAAACCCACGCAGGCCGTGCCTCCAGGCACAACAAAAAATGAATTCCCCCAGCAAACAAAACCAGAGGAGTGGCTCAACTAACAACGCTCTGGAGAGCACAGATGAGAGCGTGTCTGCGTAATGTGGCGACCCGACCACGTTTCCAGGGAAGTCCGAAGGGCCCAGATATAGATCGCCTGAGGTCTGGTGTTGCTATTTTGGTCTGCTCATCTGCTCTCATGGGTTCTGGCTGTTAGTAAAGACAGTGACAGCTGGTTCCTTCTCTTTTTCACCCTCTCCCCGATTTTCTCCACCTCCCTGCCTGGAACTCACCCATCTGTATGCAAAGCATCATCACCTCTGTATCGGGATCTCTGGGATCTGCTTTCAGCCACGGGGCAGGACCCACTGGTCACTTCAGCAAGTGATGTCCAGCTTTGGCAGATGGGAAGCTGCAGCAATTCTTGTAACCCACATTAGCAATCATCATCTGACTGTCACAACGGGCTCTCTGCTCCACGCAAACCGCGAAGAGGCAGGGAAGTCCTGACCCCAAATTGCCACACGCCCCTTGTGCAACATGGGAGGAGCAACTGGAGATGGCAAAAATAACTTTATCAAGCGCTTCTCTCTGATTGCAGGGGCTGGTCTTGGTAACCCAGAGCTTTTAGGGCTGGGTTTTTTCTGAATGATTAGAAATAATAAGCAAGCAGGATTCAAAACAATTGCACAAACCCAGCACCTTGAAACTCACCAGTGTGTCTTATTACAGAAGAAGATAAAAGAAACCCCTGCAAAATAGTTATGGATCACAAAGAAACTTCCCTCCTGAGCCCTGTTAGCTGGAGATTTTGTTTTGAAGCAAGAAGGTTTATAGATCCTCTCCAAAACTGACATTTTTTTTACCACCCTTAGTATTACGCATCTGCACAATCTTTTCTAAAACTTGCCAAACCATGAGCATCCATTCTTGTCCAGTGGAAAGCAGTTCAATAGACAGCAATGCATGGTACAGAAAAAGCCTCTTTTACCCAGTTATGACAACAACAAGTCAATATTCTTTATCACAGGCAAATACAGGGAAAAGGTGACTTGGCCTGCTTTCTGTATCCCATTCAGATATCTCCGTTGTCTTTACTGCAAAGCTGCTACGTTCCTCCTGAGCAAAACAGTCTGGACATGGTGTGTTTGGATGCATCTTGGTGAAGAGAGGCCCCGATCCCCAAAACAAGCTCCTCTTTTTGAGTGATAATTCAAAGCACCCAAAATAATGGGACGAATGGTTTGCAGTCTGCAAGAACAGGGTTTGTGTTGCGTGATGGGGAGGATGTATATGGCCAGAAGGTTGAGGGAGGTGATCCTGCCCCTCTATGTCCAGCTCTGGAGCCCCCAATGCAAGTAGGACATGGACCTGTTAGAACGAGTCCAGAGGAGGCCACAAAAATGATCCAATGGCTGGAGCACCTCTCCTATGAGGACAGGCTGAGAGAGTTGGGGGTTGTTCAGTCTGGAGAAAGCTCCGGGAAGACCTTATTGTGGCCTTTCAGTACTTAAAGGGGGCCTATAAGAAAGACGGGGACAGACTTTTTAGTAGGGTCTGTTGCAAGAGGACAAGGGGTAATGGCTTTAAACTGAAAGAGGGTAGAATCAGACTAGATATAAGGAAGAAATTTTTCATGTTGAGGGTGGTGGGACACTGGCCCAGGTTGCCCAGAGAGGTGGTCGATGCCCCATTCCCAAAAACATTCAAGGTCAGGTTGGACGGGGCTGTGAGCAACCTGATCTAGCTGAAGATGTCCCTGCTCATGGCAGGGGGTTTGGACTAGATGACCTTCAAATGTCCCTTGCAACCCAAACCATTCTATGATTCTGTGATTCTATGATGTATATTTGGGTGG
The DNA here is from genome assembly GCF_929443795.1 of Astur gentilis. NCBI lineage: Eukaryota > Metazoa > Chordata > Aves > Accipitriformes > Accipitridae > Astur > Astur gentilis. The sequence goes on from NC_064895.1 coordinate 27,099,903, forward strand.
GGAATTACGGTACGCAGGATATGTTTGAGGACACAAAGCCTGCCTGGATCGTATCAGATGATTGTGAAGGGTAGGGCGAGCCCAGCCTGGTACAACCTAGTCTTAACTGCCTGCTGAGAGCGATCTCCTGGGCAAACACAACCACACCTGGGTTATGCCTTGAAGGGAACAGGGTGATTCATTTCAGGGTGTAAAATGTCAAAGATAGGGAGTAGCAGGGACTGCAGTGCAGCAGGATGAGTCTGAGATGAACTACAGAGCATGGGTTGGCAGGTACTGGTCACTTGAGAGCAGGTCATGGAGTTAGCGATCAAAACGGTCTCACTGTGCAGCATCCACCAAGCTTGATGTGCAAAACAAGCTGTCAGCACCCACCCAGGAGAGCAGTTATCCCTGCACGGAGCTGCCCTTTGCCTTTCTCAAGTCTGGCCCGGGGTGTGCCATGAACATAAATGGGGAAAAAAGCCTTCATCAGAACAGAAAAGAAGGGCAGTCAACCCAGCAGCGTTGCAATATGCATGTTGCACCAGGGATGTCCCACCCCACCAACCCCTTCTGCTTGGGTTGTATTTTTCTTCCCACCTCGTCTCCAGCCTTGCTGTGGCCATCGCCAGCACTCAGCCGAGTGTTCCCACTTCTCCCACGTGAGCAATGATGGAAAGACGGGTGGAAGAGGAAAAGCCATGCCATGACCTCCATCTCATAGCCACGGAGCATCCCTGGAGATTTCATAGAATCATAGTATGGTTTGGGTTGGAAGAGATCTTAAAGACCGTCTAAGTCCAGGCCCCCTGCCACGGGCAGGGACACCTTCCACTAGACCAGGTTGCTCCAAGCCCCATCCAGCCTGGCCTTGGACACTGCCAGGGATGGGGCATCCACAACTTCTCTGGGCAACCTGTTCCAGTGCCTCACCACCCTCACAGGGAAGAGCTTCCTCCTTATATCTGATCTAAATCCACCCTCTTTCAGTTTAAAGCCATTACCCCTTGTCCTATCACTACAGGCCCTTGTAGAAAGTCCCTCTCTGGCTTTCTTGTCGGCCCCCTTTAGGTACTGGCAGGCTGTAAGGTCTCCCCGGAGCCTTCTCTTCTCCAGGCTGAACAAGCCCAACTCTCTCAGCCTGTCCTCACAGGGGAGGTGCTCCAGCCCCCCGATCTTCTCTGTGTCCTCCTCAGGACCCTCTTGAGCGGGTCCATGTCCTTTTTATGTTGGGGGCCCCAGAGCTGAACACAGAACTCCAGGTCAGAACTCATGAGAATGGAGTAGAGGGGGAGAATCACCTCCCAGTTGAAGGACTGGAGGATGACAAAGCGGTATTATGGGTCTTATAGGGGGAGATGACTTAGAGAGGTGTCGAATGAGTGCAAGATGTCACTGAGGGGGTCGGGAGCTGCTGATCATAACCCATCCAGACCCTTGTGCGAGATTACAGGAAAAATGGAGGTCCCCTGCCCACCTTCTTCACCCTGCAGGTTTCCCCTCCTCACTTTGGGAGCGCTGGCTCTCCCGCATGCTGGCAGATGGGTGCCGGGATGTGCTGAAGCTTCACCCAGGCTGGAGTGATCTTATCTGAGCCAGAAAGTCCCGTTCCTGGGCTGCTTCTCCTGCGATCCTCTCCCTGCAGAACAACCAGTCCATCTGTTTCCCTAGTAAACCCATCAAAAAATAACAGTCCCGACAGGCTGGAGAAGCAAAGCCCACATAAACAAGCTGACACGGAGATGGATGAGGGGAAACAGGTACTCTGTACTCATAAATTAACCCGCTCATGGGATCGTGGTGACTTTACAGCTGAAGCGATCGCCGTGGTTTTGGCACAGTCCGGTCCAGGCTACATAAGCCTCTCCCAGACATTCCCCAGGCACAGTTGACGGGCCCAGCGACCACTCCTGAAAGGCCATTTGGGTGCAAATGCTTCTTTTCTGGAGCCCAGAGATTTTGGTGCTGTTTTTATGGCATAAACCTCACTGCCCCGGTGGTTGGCTCAAGGCCATATTGTCTTTAGGCTGCAAACCCTGGGGAAAATCGTCCTCTCCCCCATGCTTCCATGTCCACAGCAGCAAAATCAGGAGTTTTGCCCCCCATGCAAGCTCAGGAACTGGGCAGTCAGCAGCAGCGCTTTTATTTTTCCTCCCTTTTCCCTCATTTTTTACCTCCACTCGGGTCAGCTTGGGGTCAGCATAAAACCAGCTCTCAGGACTAGTTATTTCTTTATTTGACACCACTGTCCTAATGGTCACAGCTGTAAACCACGACTTTCCCATCCACGTCCTCTCCATCCTTGGAGATCTTCAACAGCCATCCGGGCAACCGGCTCTGGGTGGCCCAGTTTGGGCAGGGCTGGTGGCCCAGCTCAACCTCCAGAGTTCCCTTCCCACCCCAACCGCCCTGTGGTGACTTTATATCCCTCTCCCGGTGTCTTCCTCCCCTTTCCAGCTCTCCTGCTCCGCAGGGACCACCGGGGGTGACCGGGAGTGGGCTCTCCCACCAGTTTGAGCCTCGCTTTTTCCAGTTCAGGTTGCCTGGACTGGGTTCGGCTGGACTCGGCTGGGTTCGGCTGGACTCGGGTCGTCTGGGTTCGGCTGGGCTCGGCTGGGCTCGGGTCGTCTGGGTTCGGCTGGGCTCGGCTGGACTCGGCTGGGTTCGGCTGGACTCGGCTGGGCTCGGGTCGTCTGGACTCGGCTGGGTTCGGCTGGGCTCGGGCCGCGGGGGCCACCCCGGGGCGGGGCGCGCATGCGCGGGGACGCCCGGTGGCGGCGGCGCTGCCGGGGGCGGCGGCGGCCGCGGGAGTCGGTGGCGGCGGCGGGGACGGAGACGGAGACGGGCGGTGAGTGCGGGCGGGAGCAAGACGGCGGTCCCCTCCCCGCGGGAAGCTCCTTTCCCCCCCACACACCGGGGGTGGGGAGACCCCACCGAGGGTCCCCGTGCGGGATCCGGTACGGGGCTTTCTGTTTCCTGAGCCTCCGGTGTCCCCGCGTGGGTACCGCGGCTCCCTTGCCCCGACGCTCCGCATCCCCGCCGCCGCAGGAGCATCCTTCCCCGCGGGGGACGGGTACGCGGGGAACCCATCCCCAGGGCGGGTAAAACACGCGTGGACACCGAGGGGAGGGGGAGGGGGGGGCACTCCGAGCCCCCACGCACAACCGAGGAGCCGGGATGGGTCTTGCGGCCGGGGGAAGAGCGTTGAGGAGGGAGGAGTGCGTGGGGAGAAAGTCACTCGTGCCATAAATCCCCCCCCCCCCCCCCCCAAGGCCCCGTGACCGGTATCTCAAGGGCTTCGTGAAGGAGAGAGGTGGGAATCGTTTCTCCTCCGTGTTTAACAGCCACGGGGGTGGGTTTTCCTCGCGTGATTTTGACCCGTGGGGTGTTCTGGAGGCCGTGGGAAGGAGACGGGCAGAATTTAGCCGTGAGCTGGGCGAAGAACCGGCTCCCGTCATTTGCTTTGGAGCCGCTACCTGCCCGTAGCTCCAGCTCGGGGCTCGGAAGGGTGGACGAAGGGTCGTTCCCTGCTTCTCTCCTCCAGGACGCTTCGGGGATTGGCGGTCATATTCCCCCCATTTCCCATCTGGATTTTTCCTGAAAACGCCACGAGCATCTCACTTTTTTGGTGGGGGGGGGGGGGGGGGGGGGAAAGAATTGCAGGCAGTCTTGAACCGCTCTGGTTTTCATCGACAAAAATATACATATATATAAAAATTGGGTAAACATTTAACAGTCGTTTGCTCGGGGTCAAACGGACTCATCTCCAGCATGAGCTGGGTTGGGTACGGAGCCTCCCAGTAGCTGTGCTGGGGTGGGATCAACTGGGTGCACAGGACCAGTGATTCCGCACCCGACGCTCGTTAATAACCGCCCAGCTCCAGCGGTTCATCCCAGGCTGCTTTGGCTGGAGCACATGGCTCTTTACTGCGCCGCGGGATGGAGATGTGCGTTTTTTTGTCGGATGTTGCGGGGGTCATCGCTTCGGAGCCGGGAAATGCCCCGGCGTGCTTTAGGTGGGGTTAGTCGGGGGGATTCCCAGCCACGGGGGGGGTCCGGGCGAGGGGTTAGGATGAGGATGCGTGTGATGCCGTCCTGGCAGCGGCCGTTGGAAAAAGAGGGAAGTCGTGAAAAGGTGATGAAAAAGGATGAAGCCCATACGCAATGCTGCGCCGGAGTGAAATCCAGAGGGTCTGAAATCTGGTTTTGCGCTCTGCCGGGGCAGGGAGGGGATGGGTGGCCGTGAATTGTACCGGCAGACCGTGCTCCTCCCTTCGGGTCGGGGTGCCGGGAGGGTGATACGTGTTGCAAACAATTCCTAGAAACCCACGGGCTCGTCGGGCCAAACCGCAAGCCGTTACACATTTCCTCCGGTTCAGCTGGTAAAGGTGTGGGTTTAACAGCCCTGCTCGCTGCAGGATTTTCTTTTTCGCTGGGCATCGTTGCTTTTCTTTATTTCCACTGAAGCTGCGGCCGGAGCCTCTGGCCCAGGAGAGGGTTGTGTCCCTCGGGACGCGGGGAGGGATGGCCGGCGTGGGCGACGTGCCGGCAGCGCAGGCAGAGGCTGAGGACAGGGGAGCTGCCATCATCGGTCACGTGCGTGCACTTGCAGCTACTTGCACGTCTTGAGTCATGCACCAGCTTAATTTTTAGCTGCTAGTGTATGCGATAACCCCGGTTCCTGGGGTCAGGCCAGTGGCCTTTCGATTGCAGTATCCATTTATGCTGAAGAAATTCCTCCAGAGGAATAAATTCCCAGGAAGGCTCCTTGGAGGCTGCGTGTTTGGTCTGCAGTTGTACATACGCGGCCATATCTTACGTCCTCCATCCTTCAGGCACAGGCAGTAAGCAAGCGGAGGCTTGCTGCCGGTTGCTTTTTTTATTCCCCAGCGGATCCTTGGGATCGAGTAGGGATGTAAGCATGCGGTTGCAGCACAGCCCGCATCCCTTGTTTGGGGGGAATCTGCCGTCTGGTCTTTGCTGGCCCTTGCTCAGGGCTTCGTAGCTGTCATTGCAAACCTAGAAGCTCGCTGGGAAAGTCCACGGGGTTAAATGGGAGGAGGTCCCAGATGGGGACAAAGACTTTTAGTGTAGGGAAGAGGAAAGCTCGCAGCTCCAGGGGGTTGGCACAGAGCTGCAGTCTCTCCCTGGCAGCCTGCTCTCTGCCCGCAGCAGTGGTGGTGCGCATGATTTATATACATTTTTGTCTAATGACCGAAGCTCTAAAATCCGCAACCTTAAAAAAAAAATGTTTTTGTGGAAGAGGCTTTTGTGGACGACAGCAAAGCTAAGCAGCCTCAGCCTGTAGGCTCTGGGAGATGTTTTGGCAACGGTCCGGATCCCCAAACAGTGCACGGCCAGTCTGGTTTGGTTGCTCTGCCTGCAGGCAGACGGTTCCTGGGTTGTCCCATCAGCAGATAGATCTGAGCAGGGAGGGATTTGCGGGCTCGTTGAGGTCTCCCCGTGCTAGCAGGAGTTCCCGTCTCCAGCAGATCTGCGCTGAAAGATTTGTCCCATCGGCAGGTGCTGGGCCTGTGGCTTTAGGAAAGGCTCCTGGCAGTGACCTCTTCCGTAGGCAAACTGGCTGCAGAAATGCCGTGCTCGCAGGGTGTGCACCCAGCTACTCGGGGATGGAAGGGAAGGATACCGTATCCCACGGACCTCACGGGAGGAAATTTAGGAGGCGAAAGCGGGATGCAGCGGGCTCCTTTTTCAGTCAATTGCAGGAGGAAAAACCCAGGCACTTCCCTGGCACAATTCCAGCTTTGGCATTTGAAACAGGTCAGTTGTCCCACTCCATCGGTGGTCCCTGCACGACTGAATACAGCAGGCAGGGACCAGCGTGGGTGGCCGGACCAAAATCGTGCTCGGGAGTGTGCAAACACTTCAGCAACCTGACGGCAGCAGGTCATTGATTGGGTCTGTGTCCTGGTCTTGTTTGATTACTGGTGTACTCAAAGCCTGTAAGCATGGGTGCTCCACCCAGGGATCTCGCACCCACCCGAAATCGAGCCCCAAACTGTTGGGGGCTGTGTTAGTTGTGTGTGGGAAAAGAAAGTGGTGAGCAGCTCTGGAAAGAGCAAACAGCAAAGGATTAGTGAGATCAGGAAGAAAAGCTGCGGAAAATTACCTCGATCTTGTGCAACTTTTGATAGGGGAGGGATGGATTTTCTAGAGGAGATACTTCTCAGCCAGGGTCTGTGGGTAGAAATAACGAACGTTAATGTTTTTGCATCTGCCTGGTGCTGCAGATGGGTTTCTTTTTTCACACATTGAGTGTATTGGTTGTGTTATCAGTAGCATCACCAAGTTTTAACCATCATTAGGCATGAAGAATCTGCAGCTGTGTTTATCACAGCAAATCAGAAATGTGCTGTGGTGACCCACACCATTCCCTGGCATGGTTTGGGAGTTAGCACGGTCCACGAGTTGTTCCTGGCAGACAGCTTACATGTGGGCACCCGTTTCAACGGTGTCGCAGCACGGGAGCATCCAAGCCATCCCAGCTGGTCTCAGGACCAAGGACCCGGTGACGTTTAGCTCAAGGTTTAGACTCTCGCGGTAAAACCAGCAGCCTCGTCAAGTCTTCGGTTTCCTAACTTTGGATTTCCACTGCCTCACTTTGCCCCCCCAAAACACTGCAGGACCTTGGGGGCTCCCCCTCCTTGGCGGGATGCCGTGGATTCCCCCCCAGCTTTCCTGCAGGGACACGGTTATTTGCCAGCAGCTTTGTTTTGCTCTGTCCGCTCCGAGCACGGCGTTCATCGCACCGGCTTCGCTGCTCTCATCCCCTGGACCTGTCCCAACTTGCAGGCAACGCCGAACCCATGTCAAGAGGCACTTGCTGCTCAGCACGGCTGAGCTGGCTGCTGGCCCGGCTTGCTTCCAGGCCAGAAATCGCGGGGGAGCTGGAGCTGACACTGCCATGGCTTCTGTGGGGGATCCTGCCATCTCCTGCCGGCTTTAATGGCTCATCTCCCAGCATCACGAGACGTTCGTTTCCTGATTAATACTTGCTTGGACAAATCCTGCTTCAGCTACGCGCTCTGCGTGTGTGTATAAGTGTATACGGAAAGGCAGAATTTGAGCCTTTTTTATTTGAAATTTTCCACAAGGTTACTTTGACCCCTTTTCTTAACAGATAAGGTTATTTTAAGGCTTGCCCTTCAATGTCTCCAGTAAATCACATCACCTTTTACCTTCCAGAGCATCCTCACCCATGCAGAATCCCTGTTGCATGACTGCTTGTAATACATCCATTGGGCTGATGTAGATGTAACTGGGTACGTAAGCGTGTCAAGGGAAATAAAATATTCTGTGCAATGCACTGTTCAATAGTCCCAGCACTGCCTGGTGCATTACAGCGGTGCATTAAGAGCACAATATCTAGTTCTCATTAGGCAGATGAGGACTGGTAGTGCCATTTAATAGATGGGGAGGTGGAAGCCCAACTTACAGAAGTCCTGAGCACCTGACCTCTCTCTGGTTGTGGGGGTTTCCAGTTCTTGGAAGCTGGAGTGTAAATCAGTCCTTCATACCCTGCTGCTTGTTTGGGCAGGGCTCATTCCTGGCACAAACCATCAAATCCCACCTCTTCCAGTTTCCGACCTCTGCGACACCCATGTAAAGCCGAATAACTCCCTGCAAGGGGCTCTGAGCACTCTGTGTGTCTGTCCGTTGCAGTTAGGAGGAAGGTTAGCACCTAAACATATGGCAGAAGGAAGCAGATAGTACCAAGGCTATGCAGGAATTGCTGCGATGAGCCGGTACACAGTCTCTTAGTTTCTCATCTCTGGTGGAGCCTTTCCAAAACACCGGGCAGAATGGGATGGAGAGGCTGGCACTGTGCTCCCAAGCGGGTCTTTCGGAGTTTGCCCCGAGCCCTCCGCAAGTGGTTTAGTTATAGGAGGAGATGTTTGTGCTCAGGGAGGACCAGCCTGCAGGCAGCAGGCTTTGGGTTGGGGCTTATCTGCTGTATCTGAGCTGGGTGCAGCCTCTCCCAGGGCTGGAGAGACAACCTGAGTTGCTCTCTGCCATCCTGGTGCTATAGGAGCTGTGACACCAAAGTTAACCCCATGTAGGAAGGGGTCAGAATAAAACCCCAGGCTTCAAAGTGACCTGGAGTCCCTGCAGGGACTTTTACTCAGCTCCCAGAAGACAGGAATTCAGGAATCACCTGCCGCTCTCAAAACCGGTCTGTTGCCCACTGCTGCACGATCACTGCTGTTATTTTCACGCTGCCCACAACTACTTTTTCTTTTTTTTCTATTTTAAATGCAATGCATTTATTAAAGACTTCCCCACAGCTGAGTTCCCTGGTCTTCTCTTCTTTGTTTACCAGGAATTACTGCCTTTCTGGAAGGCTGTGTAAACCTCTGATGCCCGAATATGAGTGTGCGAGCAAATACATCACATTGGTACAGCCTCAGTCCCAGACGGTTAATGCTGAGGCCAGACCGGTGGGAAAATCAACTGTACTCTGTAGGAAATTTTCTCATTCAAACCCCTCCATCAGACTGTGACCAAAAAGCAAAAGAGCTGGGAAAAGCTCGGGTTTCCAATTACTGTCTTCAAAAGGGAGAGAAAAATTGGAACGGGATCGTTCTCCTCCTGTGCTGCGGTTCTCATTGTGGCTGTAATGATACAGCCTGGCCATCATCCACTCTCTCCTTCTCGCCTTGCAGCTCCCTCCCCGAACAAACGATACTTGGTTGCCGTTAATTGGGAGCAGCCAAAATAACTGAATCCCCCGGAGATGGGGGGGTGAGGACAGAATCTCAACGAGACGCCCTGCTGATGAATGTGGCTTTCAGCCGCTCCTACGCCCCCGTGAAGGGAAAAGAATAGGGGCTCTGTGAAAGTGAAACAGCCAGTGCTGACCTTGGGTTTCTGGGTTGGGTTTTTTTCTTTTTTTCCTCTCTCTCTCTTTTCTAACGTTAATTGCTTGTCGCTTTGTCCATCACATGATCGGTGGAAATTGCCAACTTGTTCTCACTCGTTAATGTCACAAGTTCGGTTTAAAATAAGCAGTCTACCAGGTTCCTGATTTCATGCTGTTTATCTGAGTATCAGATGTATTTCTTGTGATTTCAGACTATTACTTTGAAAATCTCTGACCCTCCCTCGGCCTGTTAAAAACTGGCATTTTCCAGCTATGAAAGCCTGCCTGGAAGCTGCTGTCAGGGAGATCTGCAGCGTCTAACCTCTCCCCAGCTCTGCTCAAAGGCGATGCTCGCTGTATACACTGAGCTCTCGGGATGAGAGACCGTGGCAAAATCCTGGCGCTAGCACACACCGTACAAGCTGGAGCCAGCCTGTGCCTGGTACAGAAGCTGCCTGTTTCTCTCGTATCCTTGTCAGCATGCAAAGCAGGCAGGCCACGGACGGTGAAAGGGCGATGTGCCCCTCACGTTGGCATGCATCAGTATGCCCAGGCTTGATTGCTGTCTTCCCGGGTGTCTTCTGGTTGCCTTTGCTCTTTACGGGCAGGTTTCAGCATATTGCTGCCTCTCTGCAGATGATGAGCGCTCTGACCCTGCTCCTGTGCAGCTTACCTGACCAGTCTGCGCCATATCTGAGCTGTTTTTCGGTTCCCGATGTCCTGGGGTCCATGCTAGCATTGGTCTGTGTTCTCCAAGAGGTGGGGAGCTTCAGCATGCCCTTTCTCCTTGTGCCTTGCCACCGTGATCCCCATCTCCAATATCAGTGCCTAAATACCTTTTTGGAGGGTTTTCCAGCATCCTGCTGGGATGAACTGGGATGAAGATTCAGCACTGAGCCCCCTGTAGTGGACCCAAATCCTTGAACCATGCTTAGTTAAAGGGAAGCTGGGAGATGGTGAGCAGGGGTCCAAGCCCTCTTGCTTGGGTTAAATCACAGCAAATGCTGGAAGAGGTGTAAAACACATTATGGCAGGGGAACGGACTGGGCAGAGGAGCTTAGGATACACAAAGTGCTTCAGAGTCCGTACTCACACCTCTGCACAGGGCAAAACCTGTGCAAAAGGGCTGGACATCATCAGCCGGAGACAGCAGATGCTGTCTTGGTGCTGCAGTGAAGGAGATGCAGTCGGCGTGGGAAGGGAGCTCTTGTCTGTGCATCTAGACTAGTAAATCAAACACTGTCTTAGTATAGACAAATCCATAAAATTTCCCAGTCTTTCCCACCCCAGTGTGCTCAGCCTGCAGCCAATTTCTGGCCAGATCATCCAAAGGAGATACAGGGCAATAGAGGGTGAGTACTACAGTGCTGCATAGCCGGGGATGGTCTCTTTGCTTGGGTTTTGCCTTATCCTGAAGCTGAGGTCTAGAGTAAGTTGGATGAATGAACCTTCCTTTCTCCATCAGCTACAAGGAGCCAGAATAGACTGGCTTTACATTAGAACTGGGAAGAGGGAGCGTTGCCTCTTTTTCACACCATTCCCTCATAGGAGTGCCCCAGAGGCAAAATTTGCCTTGCCTCCCTAAATTTTGGCATGTGTCCCCACAGGGATACACAAGCTGCTGAATGAACTGTGTGTCCCGTCACAGATCTGGACCCCGCAGACCCTTAGGAGAGAAACAAAGTCTTTGTGAACATGCACCACATCAAACCCCCCAGCAAGGGTGCTATCTTCAGTCTTATGCATCTGTGAAACTAAAATACCATTTGCAGGGACCATTTTGCCTTCTGTGGCTAAGGCAGCTCCATCGAACTCAGCAGCCAGAGTCCCTTGTGGCCAACAAGGAAAAAAAAAAAACCAGCCCTGAGAGGTCCTGAGGAAGAAAGCCTCTAAAGCGTAGGGAGAGAGAGAATGGGCTGGAAAATGCAATTTCATTATGACAACCCCCATCTGCTAGAATACGGAAGCAACATGAAAATATTTTGTCTGTTATCAGAGGCTTTGGGTTGCGAGAGGAAGTGGGATTTGCAACCTGGTTCAGAGTCTGCTCTAACTTTGCTCTTTGTGCTGTCTCGCCCTGGGACTGTTCAACAGGTCCCACCTCCCTGCTTTCGCTCTCTCTTGGTGTTTAACACTGTCCTGTCCTCTGTATCATCATCCCAGCATGGGTCTCCTATCATGTGCCCAGGCAAACTATTCCTCTGTCTCACTTCTGGCAGCAGCTGGTATCTGATGCAACAGAAGAAAAATATGCCGTTTCCCACACTCAAGCAAAATACTTACTTGCATTTACTTTTTTTGGCCATCTCCATCCACTGCAGCTCTGGTTGGGTGCATATAAGCTTAGGAATCAGGCCCCACTCCCGCAAACGTATATGTGTTGGCTGCACAGGAGTAACCGCAGCCCTGCAGGGTCTGGTGGGACTCCATCAGCTGCAATTTCAGTTCAAGCATGGGCATCTGTGTGATAAGTTCTCCTCTATTTTGTGTGGCATAAACACCAGCAGGGAAGAGAAATACGTAGGGTGGAAGGGAAACAGAGGGTAGTGGGAATTAATTCAGTGCTGTGAGGTAGTTTCCAGACATTAGGATCCCGCTGTGCTCTGAATCTGAATCTTTCCAGCCAGAGCTTAGCAACTCTGGAGGTTGCCAAGGAGCAGAGCGGGCAGAGGAGTGTGCAGCACTGGGGTTTGGCTGCTCTGAGCATCCAGGCACATCTCGTCTGGCAGCCCCTCAGCATGGCTCCGTGGATGCTCCCAAGGCTTCGATCCTATACCCAAACCACAGCCAGCTCTGATGCAGAGCCTCTCGTTTCTCCATCACCTCCCAGTCCTGCTGCTTCTTACACATGGAGGGATGAGGGCTGCAGGTTTGGCACTGTGGACTTCTCCCCTTCTCCCTCTGCCTTACTCACTACAGCAGCCCCAGGCGTGCAAGCCATGTGCAAGTTGTGCGGTAGGAAAGTCGAGTTTATTTGCAACCTCCATGATTTGGTTGGGAGCCTCTTCACTCAGGTGCAGAAAGGCAGGTTATCCCTTAGATGACTAATCACACCCTAATTTTGTCCCTGAGCAGTTGTTCTGGGTAAAGGGGGTGAAAAATCCCCTCCACAATCATCAGGTGCTTTCTTGACATCTAACTGCTTCTTGCACCCCGTTATTGGCAGCTCCTCGCTACTTCTGAACGTGCTTGGAGCCGGGTGCCCAAGGAAGCGAGGACAAAGGGCAGGCTTCTGACATTGCTGTGCCCATCTGATGTAGGCTGAACTGCAGGGGCAGGGCTGTGCCATCCTTCTTCATGCTGAATTTAGGTCTTCCAAGTCAAGAAAAGCCCCTTTCCCTTAAGAGCAGGGCCAGCGTTTCGATAGCGCCATGGCTCATCCCACCCAGGAATGGCAGCACGCTCTTCTCCCCGATAAATCACCGTTAACATTTCTTCTTTCTCCCCTCCCCGCAGGGCACGAAGGCGACGTTCCCCGGAGCCAGGCTCAAAGCTGCCGCACGCAGCGAGATGACAGCCATCCTGGAGCGGATCAGCACGCTGTCCCTCAGCGGGCAGCATCTCAGCCGTCTCCCCAGGCTGCTGGAGGATGGCTTCCCCAAAATGCCTTGCACGGTCAAAGAGTGCGAGGTGCCGCAGCTCTTCCGTGAGCCGTACATCCACACTGGGTACCGTCCCACCGGCCAGGACTGGCGGTACTACTTCCTTAGCCTCTTCCAGAAGCACAATGAGGTGGTCAATGTATGGACTCACCTCCTGGCAGCGCTGGCTGTGCTGCTGAGATTCAAGACGTTTGTGGAGGCTGAGCAGTTACCCGTGGACGCGTGGTCCTTGCCTTTGCTCATCTTTGTCCTCTCCTCTGTCACCTACCTGACCTGCAGCCTCTTGGCCCACCTACTGCAGTCCAAATCGGAGCTGTACCACTACACCTTCTACTTTGTGGACTACGTCGGAGTCAGCATCTACCAGTACGGTAGTGCCCTGGCTCACTTCTACTACAGCTCCGACCAAGCCTGGTACGACAGGTTCTGGCTTTTCTTCCTGCCGGCAGCTGCTTTCTGTGGCTGGCTGTCTTGTGCCGGCTGCTGCTATGCGAAATACCGGTACCGACGGCCTTACCCCATCATGAGGAAGATGTGCCAGGTGGTCCCAGCTGGGCTGGCATTCATCTTGGATATCAGTCCTGTTGCTCACCGGGTGGTTGTGTGTCACCTGGGGGGCTGTGAGGAAGATGCTGCTTGGTACCACACGTACCAGATACTGTTTTTCCTTATCAGTGCTTATTTCTTCTCCTGCCCAGTCCCTGAGAAGTACTTCCCTGGCTCCTGCGATATCGTTGGCCATGCCCACCAGATCTTCCACACCTTCCTGGCCATCTGCACCCTATCGCAGCTGGAGGCCATTCTTTTGGATTACAAGAACAGGCAGGAGATTTTCCTGAAGAGACACGGGCCTTTCTCCGTTTATCTCTCCTGCATCTCTTTTTTTGGCCTGGTGGCTTGTAGTGCCATCACAGCTTACATCCTGCGATGCAGGATCAAGGCCAGCCTGGCTAAAAAGGACTCCTGAGAGTCACGAACATGACGGGCATGACATCACCGGGGTGGTGAAAATCAAGAAAAGGGGCATAACACGTTAGAGACATAACTGTCTTATTTGCCTAACACGCTGTGACTAACCGGGACCCTGGACTCAGGTGGAGGGCTGGAGACTTCATGCTGGATGCATTTTCACAGCAGGGACTGCCTTTTGCCATCCAGGGGGACATGGAGTGTTTTAAGCCAGAACAAGTCACTTAACCAAGGATGCTGGAATAGGCAGAGGTTTCCTGGTTTCTTGTTCATTCCGGTAAACCTGTGGGTGATACCTTGCTGAATGTCAGGGAGGGCAGCCTGAAGGCCGTGAGATTGTAGAAGGGTCTGCCAGGGCTCACAACGCAGTGGAGAATGCACCATGAGGACCACAGCTGGATGTGATGACCTCCCTGGGTTTTGCCATCTCTGCTATCTGTGAGAGACCTGTTACTATCAAAGGCAGTAGCAAGGTTTCAGGAGACGTCTACATTTCTAGGATTCAGCTGCAAGGCCATGTGTGGCACAGTGGCTGGTATAATCCTTTTCCCGCTGCAGCTGGGCTAAGCCAGGTTCTCTCTACGGTCCCCTTGTCAAGTATCTCAATGCCAGGTTGCTGAGGTGGCTTTGGTGAAGCATGTCTGGAGACTTAGGCCTGACCTGGGGTCCGCTAGGATGAACTGGGTCTGAACCTGAGCCCTGTGTCTGCCGGTGAACTGGTGTGGGTCCAGCACAGGTGGAGACGTTAGGTCAGCCCCATCTTTTCTTTCTGTATGACTGCACCACCTGCAGTGGAGCTGCTGATGAAAACCAAGGAGTCAGGCCGTCCCAAGGATTACTAACAGAAGATTCGGTCTTTCCCAGCAGTCTGAATTTGACCTAAGGTAGTGGCAGTGCTGATGGCTGTTTGGTAGCCTACAAGACAGGTCTTCAAAGGCTCCTGACTTCCATTTTAAGTGCTTAGTTGCCTTTGAGAAGCTGGGCCTGGGTCAGGTTGGAGATGGTTTTGAGCCTTCCTCAGTAACAGTGGCAGAGGTTGAGCACCCCTGAGGCCATTAGCATTCAGGGTGCTGGCCCCAGGAGGGGAGATGCTTTTGATACTGGCTGCATCATTTTGGCTGCTTGTGTGACAGGTTCATGCATTCCTGCATAGACTGACTCTGTGTATTCTGTCTAGGGAGTCTGACTGACCTCCAACGCTGTCCACGGAGTGTAGAGTAACTTGGGTGTGACCTGTCTGATAGGGGAAAGGCTCTGGGCTTCCAACAGCCCTACCACAGTCATGGCCAAAAGGGTATGAAAGTGAAGCAGTCTTTATTCCCCTCTTAATGGTGCTTTTCAGGACACCAAGCAGTGCTTGGTGGGCCTCGTGGGAAAGCTGACCTCGAAGCTGCAGGCTTGCTTCTCTCTGACCAATGGGATTGTGAATCTGGCACATTTTTATCAGCACTAGATGAAGGTAGAACAGCAAAAGGCAGGAGCAGGGTAACAGCATTAGGGTCCTATGCAACCTTGGCACGGGTTTGTCCTTGAGACTTGGTGATTCCTGCGTGGAGTAGCCAAGATAGTGGTCAGGGACATTTGATGTCCATGGGTCACTCCTGTCCAAGGTGTAGCAAGGGTTGGTTTACTGTGTCCTCCACTAGATAAGTCTCCTCTGTGCTTGCTGGGGGGGGGGGGGGGGCGGATATCAGATATGGAGCCATACTCTTGCACTGAAGTTGGTAGCACTTGCAGGACAGGATGCTCAGAGCCAATGCAGAGGTATGGTCCCATGCAGCCTAGATACCTAGTGTTTGACCCACTGCTTGCTTTCCATAGGAAACCCTGGCACGGCTTCTCCCAGCTATACACTGCGCAAGACCTGCAGCCTCAAGTGCCTTGACACCTGGCAAATTCCTAGGGGGTATAAATCTTTGCTGAAAGCAAGGAAGCCATGGGATCTATTCCAGCCACAGATTTGTCTCACTGAATCCAAGGGCAGGCAAATGAATTGTGATTGCTGGTTCTGAGCAGGCAGAGTTTAGGGTTGGAGATATGATTTGTTATGACAAGCACTGATTTCTGCACTTGATACGTTTTTTAACTATTGAGATTTGTGTGTGTCTGTGTATGTGTGTGTGCACATGATCTATTATCCAGAAAGGCTTTGCCTTTGGCCTTTCTATCTGCAGAGCCTCCTAGTTGGGTCAAGATTAGCCTGAAGGAAACAGTGCTATGCTGCTGGAGGAGCAAGGTGGGCCAGACAACAGCGTCTCTGAAAACAGATCTATTAATAGGTGCTTTGCTGTGTCCTGTGTTTTGTGGACAAATTTGAAACTCCTGGCCCTATTGACAAATTAAATACAAAGGGCGAGGGAAGTAAGTTTTGAGTAGAGGAGAAGAAATCATAGGAGAGCCTTCAGGAGGTCATCTAGTCCACCCTTTCTCATTACTCCAGGCCTCCTGGTTTACATCCATTCCAGCTTAGAAATTAATTACTTAATTTCCTACAGTGTATTTTGACAGTACAGCCACGCTGACCTAACAGCAAATTTGCCTCCGGGGAGTGGCAAGTGGGGATGGTCCCACTTACACCTCTTCATACCCACTTACACCTCTTCATACCACTTCATGTGCACAGAAACTCATCTCACCACAAAGCGAGCTGGTGCCCGGAGATGGACTAGCAGAAAACCAATCCTACTGAAAAAATGTCAGTAATTTTCTGCTGGTTTTAACTTTCAGCCAGCTCACTTGGACAACACTGCTGCCTGCAGGGAAGGGCCAGAGCAGAGGCCAGCAGCAGTTCCCCCAGCACAGCAGCTGGTTTCTCGACTAGCTTAGTTGCACCGATGGACTGCTCCCTCCATGGTCTCCCTGGCTTTGCTTGTGGGTCTCCTCCCAGTTTGGGGAAAGACTTCCAGCGGGAGCAGTGCTTTTTTTCAACAGCGTAATTTGCCTTGCTTTTGTGGTATGTAAAGCAGAATGAGCTACTGAGCGTGGATCTGGCTGGATGGTATCAGTGGGCTCCTGTGCAGGAAGGGGAGTAAACCAGGCTGGTCCAGAGCTCCTTTCTGGGCTAAAACAGAGGGAGTGGGCATCGCTGCTAATAGCAAACCCTGCTCTGCTGCTACCTAGCATTATACTGGTACCAAAGGAAGGGATCACCCAGGCGTTTCCATCTCTAGGGGTTTGAAAATGGATGACAGGTCCTGCCCTTGTCAAAGGAGGATGAGTACAGTAATGCCATCCAGTTCAGGGACAGGGAGGGGAAGAGCCCACATGGCTCTTCTGAGGTATTTCTGGTCATACGTCATCTCCTCCCTGGTCCGGCAGAAGTGAAACTTCTCTTTCTGGAGCAATTGTGTGACAGCGGTGGTGTTTTTACATATTCTTATGTTATCCCTCAGGTGAAGCCACTCATGTCCCCGTGTGGCCCTGCACTCGAGACCTGGAGCTGACCTCCTGGTTACGATGATGGGTTGACTTAGCAGGGAATTTCAATACAGATTGCTGCTGCTGTGAGGATGCACCCTTGTGTTACAAGGGGCTCACCAACACTGGAGCTTCCTTCATCCCTGTCTCCATCCTCCTCCTCTTCCTCCAACACGCTGATTTTTTTCCCTCATCCTGGACTTCATCTTTGTGCCTTATGCACCTGGCTGCCTACCTGGGCAGACTCCACATGCTGTGCAGTCTGCTGCACCTCAGCCGGGCTGGGACTGGAAAGTGACTGCCAATGCCCTCCCGAAAGCCCTGCCGTTGATCTAGGGGAGACCAGGGCTGGGTCCAGAGAGAGTAAAAGTGCCGCTGTGATAAATGCTCAGCTTGTCTGAGAGCCTCTCAGGGCCTTCTCCTTGGGCTCACTGCTTGAAGCACGCCTCCTTCCATCCTGGAGTTCCTCTAAGGAGGCACGGCTGGGAGGGGTGTACCAGTGGCAGGGTTTGGTGAAGAGCTGACCACCAAAGGTTGAGCACATCCAAGATCCTGAAGGGACCGAGGTCCTAACCCTCTTCTCCAAGAATCTCTGGTCCTGAGATAGTATTTTTGCAGATCGTGCAACCTGGATCTGTACAGGACAACTCCTGAGAATTCATCCCAACGTGCCTTATGCTGTTCCTTTTTGGGATTCATCCTGAAGGAACCTGAGGCTCAAAGGCAGCCTCTTTGCTGTCTGCCGGTCCAGGGTTGCTCTTAACAGCTGCTACCCACTGACAGGATTTGCTTGGTGTATGGAGCAGAAGGGGAGGATGGAGAGAGGTGCCTTAAACTTGTATTTATGCCTAATGATTTGTGTAACAAGGCAAGGACGGGTTCCTCATGTGCCTTGCAATTTACATCTTTTACTGACAAGGTTATTTTTAAGCACTGTTTGTTACTAAACAGAAGTACAAAAGTGTTTGTATTTTTTTCCCTGGGAAACAGGGAAGGGTATGAGTGTTATATATTAACCATTCCCTTCCCAGCTCCTATCTGCTGACTTTGTATTGTTGAAAACATTGACAATATTTTAAGCTTTGTACTGTACTGATCATTATTTAAAAATCTTAGTAAAAAAAAGAAATCTGGAAAAGCAAAACAATTGGTGTGGCGTGAAATTCCCAAATGCACAACTACAGAAGGTTATGAGTCATTAGGAAGAAAAGTGGATAATAATTATAGAGTGGATACATTAGAGTGGATAATAATTACAACAATAATGAACAATAGGGTGTGGTTTTATCTGTGCATCTCAAAGCACTTTCCAGGTTTCACAGTAACTATGTGATTTCATTCCCTTTTTACAAGGGAGGTGCAGAATGGCTGCCCTGACACTGATTAGAGGCATTTAAGTTCATCATCCACAAAAGTATTTGGGTGTCCAGTTTTCCTTAATTTCTATCAATCAGAGGTGAGTATCTAGTGATCTGGTGGCCTGGCACGAAAGCAGTGCAGCTTCAGTGGCCAAGTTGTGAATACGATTGCCTGTTCAAGCAAAACATTTCAGCACATGCTTAAAATTAAGCCAAAGAGACACAATCATTGATGGACAGAAGGATATCAATCAGTTAGACATGAGCCTACATGAAATAAGGCTAGAGCTTCTCTTCTTCTTGCTTATAGCTGTGTAGAATCACAGACTGGTTGAGGCTGGAAGGGACCTCTGGAGGTCATCTGGTCCAGTCCCCTGCTCAAGCAGGGCCACTGGTAGCTGGTTGCCCAGGACCATGTCCAGACGGCTTTTGAAGATCTCCAAGGACGGAGACTCCACAATTTCCCTGGGTGACCTGTGCCAGCGCTCGGTCGCCTTCACAGTAAAAAAGTTTTTCCTGATGTTCAGAGGGAACCTCCTGCATTTCAGTGCGTGCCCATGGCCTCTGGTCCACCGGGACCGCTGAAAAGAGCCTGGCTCTGTCCTCTTTGCACCCTCCCGTCAGGTATTTGTACACATTAGTAAGATCCCCTCTCTGAGCCTTTTCTTCTCCAGGCAAAACAGTCCCAGCTCTCCCAGCCTTTCCTCACAGGAGAGATGCTCCAGTTCCTTCATCATCTTGGGGGCCCTTCGTTGGACTCTCTCCAGTATGTCCATGTCTCTTTTGGACTGGGGAGCCCCGAACTGGACACACCACTCCAGGTTTGGCCTCACCAGCGCTGAGTAGAGGGGAAGGATCACCTTCCTTATCCTGCTGGCAATACTCGGTCTGATGCAGCCCAGGATACCTTCAGGATAGCCTTCTTTGCCTCAAGGGCCCGTTGCTGGCTTATGTTCAACCTGCTGTCCACCAGGATGCCTAGGTCTTTTTCTGCAAAGCTTCTTTCCAGCTTGTTTTTTACCCTCCTCCCTCCCCTCAGGATCGTGAACTCTACCATCTCACGGTCACTGGAGCCAAGGCTGCCTTTGACCTTCATATTCCCAATGAGCCCTTGTTGGTGAGTATGATGTCCAGCAAAGCACCTCTCCATGTTGGCTCCTCTGTCACTTGGAGGAGGAAGTTATCGGCACTGCACTCCAGGAACCACCTGGATTGCTTATGCCCTGCTATGTTGTCCTTCCAGCAGATGTAGGGGTGGCTGAAGTCCCCCATGAGGACCAGGGTCTGCAAAGTGACCGCTCCTGTCTGCCTGTAGAAGACCTCATCCACTTGTTCTTCCTGCTTAGGCAGCCTCTAGCAGACACCCACTACCATGTCACCCATACTGGTCTTCTCTTTAATCCTTACCTGTGAGCTCTCAGTTGGCTCATCATCCAGGCAGAGCTCCATGCACTTCAGCTGTTCTCTCACATAAAGGGCAGCTCCCCCTCCTCATTTTCTTGACCTGTCCTTCCTAAAGAGCCTGTATCCCTCCATGGCAACACTCAAGCCATGGGACCCTTCCCATCATGTCTTCCTGATCCCAGCAAGATCGTAGCCCTGCAGCTGCGCACAGATCTCTGTAACTCATCACGCGTAGTCCCTGTGCTGCCTGCTTTACTCTACATGCACTTCAGAGAGACACCCCAGCACACAGATTTCCCAGAAAGGGTTGGGGGATTTCTCCATAATGGTGCCTTCTAGGCACTTCTTGCTTACATGCAAACACTGGAGGTGACCCCGCTTCAGCTGTATTTTGTCGATTTTATGATTTCTTTCTGTTACATCTGTCCAGGCCCTCTGCTCATCAACCTTGACCATCACTCCCTGAAAGGGCTGCTGGCAACTCTCTCCCTGCCATCATCAGTAGTTTAAATCCTCTTTATCAGGAGGATTGTGTGCGATCATGTATACCCTGTCCCCCAGGCTATACACTCACTGTGAATTTCAGTCCTCTAAAAAATCTTGCTCTTTTTCCTTCTATTACCACCACACTAATAATTTTAATTATTATTTCTGAATATACCATGCAGACCAAGGCTTCCGTCCTGTTGTGGTTTTACCCACCAGAGGGCGAGATGTCTTCATCTGTGGCCGCAGAGAGGCTTCCAGTGCCACGAAAGCAGAGCCTTCAGCCCTAGCTCTCCGGACAGGCTTAGGAAAAAATGCTCCCATTCAGGCAGGCGTGCAGCCAACTCTGCAAGAGATGCATTTCTGAGCGAGGGATGTACTTTGCTAACATCTTACCCTCTCCATAAGTGACAGGGATTTCCCCAGATGAGTTAGGCCAAAGTTCAAAGTTTCCGTGAAGTAAAAACTGGAGAGGAATGGGAGAAAACTTTTTAAACTAGAAACAAAAATAGAGACATGTGGTATGCTGAGAAGAAACTGCTTGGTGATATTGTTTTAGGGAACATATTTACTACATGCCTGTCATTATCCAGTATTACACACACACACATACTTGATATGTGAAAATCCAGAGACGGTTATTAGCAAAAGAGGGAATTGGCCTATCCAAAGCACATGAAGCCAAATGCAAAAAGTAAAAGAGCTTCCAAGTCAGAGGAATGAGGCATTTTGTTTTGGTCATTTCATGTGTCACTAGCCACAGAGGACAGAATGTGAGAGAAGGTAACGATTTGTACTTCAAGCACCAGATACTGCAGCAGCAAGTTGCCTCGGAAGAGGTTCTTTTACCCAATAGCAATCTTTATCTGGTCTTACCCTTGCAGCATTCTGATAACATGGGCTAAGAGGCAGAGCATTAGCAAACAGCTCTGAGATGTTTCCTTCTTTGTTCTGTTAAGCAGCTGTTGAAGATGATCTCACTGACTAGGTCAGGGGAAGAATACGTCCCAATGTTGCCTGCTGCTCCTGTTGACTTCAGAGAGAGAAGTGAAGCCCTAGCAGCCCTGGTAAAAAAGGAACTGAACATGCCCAAAGTTTAAGGCATTAAGCTACCTGCTGCATCTTAAATTCTGCAGCTATTCCCAGTGACAGCTTATCCTTTATCCTGTAGCTCTTTGCTTTGTTCTGGCTGAAGACAAGACCTATTCTCAATCCAAAACAGTTCCTCTTGCTATGAAGTGACAAGCACTAAACTCATTCCTTAGCAGTATCCTTTCTAACACACCTGTATCAAATATTTGGCCCTTGGGAGCCAATAGACGGGGTGGAAGAAAGGAAGAAATCCAAGCTTGTCCTGCTTCATCAGGGTGTCTGTTGGTAAGGTGGACAAATGCTGGCTACGATGACAAAGCAGTGTAGAAATTGGTGCGGGAGACTGGTCTGATCTCTGAATCCCTGAATATTTCACTAGATGTGTGGATACTCAGGTGGCAAATTTCAGCCTACTGCCAACAAGCCTGGGCGTCTGAGTGTTTTTTAAGAGGTCCATTAGAAGTAGTCCTGGGAACCCTCAGACCACAGATGGGGGGTATTGAAACACCATCCACTCTCCTTGCGTGGGGATTCACTGGTCAGACTTTTTTATTGATGTGTATTACAGTACCGTGTATATACACATAACAGCAGTCTTTCCTCTAAAAGGCGTAAGCTTTAAACAGATAAGAGATCGGAAATCTTGATAAAGACTTCCTTTTCCCTTTCACGAGTAGATAGTAGGAATGTAGGAGGCTAAAGAGGCGTGTCTTAACCTTGGCAAGTCAGACTTGCCTCTAAAGAAGTTGATGTCAAAGATGCAGCTGAATCCAGATCTTCTGAGTTCCACTTCAATTTCTTATTCCCTGTTTCTCCTCTCTCCTGCTTTATGGTCACTATTCCTAAGAAAGTACCAGCTTCTGCTGTGGCTTTCCTTAATCTTCCTTTCTTCACTCCCATCTCCCTTATAACACCCAGGAGGAATGTACTGTGCTCACAGTCTTCCGATCCTATCCCTGCTGACGTTCAGAGCCTAAGATCCTACTTTGTGACCCTGGATAAATCCCCTGGCCTTAGTTCCCCACTCATGCAAAGAGTGGGATAGCAGTACTCCTCCCCATTGGAAGCTGTGCACAGAGGCACTCTGCCACAGAGCCTTGTTAAAAAGTTGCTTTTTTCCTAGAGGATGACCCCTGGCCCAGGGAGGCAAGTCTCCTTCTCTGAGGAAGGCCCTGGTCCTTGCTAAGTTCAGGAAACCTGCTAAAGGGTGCTTGGATATCACAGCAGGAGAAACCAGAGAGAGCACTTTGGTCTCAGCACCTGCATCTGAGTCAGCAGTCTCATTAGCAGCTTGCTGTCTTTCAGATCCAGCTCTTTCAGCCCTGCTTGGCCTTCAATCTATTATTTTCCTTTCTAAGGTCATCAGACTCATTCTTTATCTCCTACCGGCTGGCTTTCTTCTCTCTCCCACACTGTGCTTAGACAGACAGTCTGGCTGCATTTCTCTCTGCTTGACTTCTGCTTACAAAACTCCCAGATCCTGCTGCCTGTCCTTGAATTGCAGCCTGGCCCGTCTTGCGTACTGTTGATAACGAGACCAAGGGAAAGACATACAAAAACCCCCTTTTCTGCATGGTGATTGGCTTGGCTCTCTTTTATCTCTTATGTCTGGGAGTACATTTGCACAACCACCTTTTCCTAGATGCCCCCCCCCCCCCCCCCCCCGCTGCTTCTTTTTGCTGCTTCCTTCAGAAAGAGATTAAAATTGTGTTTAAAAGAGAGAACTATGTCAGTGCTACGTATTACAAAACCCACCATTTCACAGCTAATATACATACTATATACATAATACACCAGCACAATCACATCTGTTAAAATGTTTTGAGCACTCCAGATACGGATTTGGCTCCCCATGGCTACTCCTCTCCCTGGGCACAGCACAGGGCAGGGACAACTCCCAAAAGGCAGCGTAGCTGCCGTTTTGGAAGCCAGGAGATTTTAATAGCACGAACATAACACAACCTCACAAGGGGGTGAGGGCCTGACAGAGGCAACACTGCGTTTACGCTGTGGGATGCGGAACGGCCCGGCTGGGCGTGAGGGGGAGGAGGAAGATGGCGGCGGGCTGTGTTGGAGTAGGCCGAAGCGCGCTCAAATCCATAGGAAAACAGGATTAATGCTTTCCACAGCTCCCGGGACTGCTGCTTTTCCCCACTGCGGGGACGAAGCCGCCTCCGTCCGTCCGCTCGTCCGCTCCCCCCGGCCGCCGCTCGGACCGGCCCCACAGGCCGCGCTCCCGCCCTCCCGTTGCCACGGCAACCACCCTCCTAAAGCCGCTCACTGCGCAGGCGCGGAGCGCGGCCGGCTCAGTGCGCATGCGCCTCCCACCCCGAGCCTGCGCACTGGGCGGGCGGTTGCCGTGGAGACGGCGTCGCCGGAGGCCGGGGAGGGCGCGCTTCCGCCGCCATGAGCTCAGAGCCGGGGCCGGGCCTGCCCTTCCTCCCGGGCTGCGCCTTCAGGGACCCCACGGTGAGCGCAGCCGTCCGGTGTACCGTGCCTCCCGGGGACACCCTCCCTCCCCAATTCCCCCGGGGTACCCCTAAGCGCGGTCTGGCCTGGCCTAGCAGGTGACCCCCTGGGAACCGGGCCTCTGGCAGCCCCTGACGACACCCCCTGGGAATCTGGTACTCCCTCAGACCCTCCTCTAACTCGGCAGGAGACCTGGTTCCCCTAAACTCACAGAATATTCCCCCAGGGGACGTTTTGCCCCCGGAACCCACCCCGAGGGAATCTCCTATTCCCTCAGACCACCCTCTGATTCCCCCAAGAGGCCTGGTACCTCCCAAAGTCACCTAATATCCCCGAGAGGACTTGGTGTCCTGGGAACCTGCTACCTCTCAAACTCACCAGGCACCCTTCAGGGGACCTGGTACCCTGTGAAGTGACTCCCAAGGGTCCTGGTGCCCTGTAAACTCATTTGATGCTCCCCAGCAGACTTAATACCCACTGAACAACACCCCCCCCCCCCCCCCCCCCCAGTGGACTTGGTGTTTCCCAAAGCCAACAAATATCTGCTGAACTCACTCCTGGGTGACCTGAACTCTCTGAACCCACCTGGTATCCCCTGACCCCACCCACAGCAGACCTGGTACTCCCTAAGTTCTCCCAATGTAATTGAAAGTCTGTTCCCAGCCAACCGAGTATGCCTGAGCCCACCCTCCAGGGGACATGGTACTCTTAATCTTGTCTCTGAGGAACCCATTGCATCTTGCACCCATCTGATAACCCCTGAAATTGTCCTGATAGCTTTGGAGAGGTAGGTTCTCCCAGCCTCACTTTAGACCCCAAAATCTTTCTCTATAACTGCAGAACTGCTATCTGCAAACTCACCCCATGGAGATTCAGTACCCCTGAATCCATCCAGTAGTTCCCCCGCCAGTTCATGTGATACCCCAAGGGAAGGCATATCCCCAAACTCATTTTACAGTCTTGAAACCTGATTCCCCCAGGAAAACTACTGTTTCTCTGAACCATCTCAGTTTTCCCAAAGGGATGTTGTTCTGAACCTGCTACTCATTCTGATTCTGCCCTGAAGCGGGACCCATAAACTTACCTGATAGCCCCTCAACTGCCTTGCTATAACACTGTCCAAACCTCAAGCAGTCCTCCGTTAGGAATTAATCCCCCAAACCATCCCAGTACAGTTATGTCCTGGACCCGCCCACCACCCTTAGAGGGACAGATACACCCTGAAGTTGCCAATCTTCTGGGCAATCAATACATTCCTGATAGGCCTTCCTCCAAAGCTCTGATACTGCCACAAATGCTCTCCCAGTGTTGCCTGGAGAACTGAATCCTTGACAGTCCACAGGGAACTAATGGTCTGGAACCTGAGAACCTGATAGTCTTCAGAGAACTGGTATCCCTCTGCAGAACTGAAACCACCACAGTCTCTAGGATCATCCCAAGGAAGTGAGGCCCTCTCAGCTGTTCCCAGGTTCCGTGGAAGAAGTAGTGTCATCCTTACCCACTGCACTTGAATTGATACCTAAATGAGGAAGCAACTTCTCCTTTTCCCCATTCCCAATGGCCCACACGTTAAGGATCTGATAACCCCAGATCCTCTCAATATCCTCTTGAGGAAGCACTACCACAGATGAGAACTGATACTCTCTGAGTTCCCTCCAGTACTGTTTTGGAGCTGCTAATAGCTCTGCCCTTCCTTCTCCCTGGGGAAATGATATCCTGAGTCTTGACATCATTGCTCAACTTCAACTCAATGCTACTAACGTCAGCTTGAGAAACCAATATCCTGTCTGCTTCCCTCAGAAGCAATGCTCCCAAACTTTCATAGGGAACAGAGAGACCAGGGCATGCCTTACATTTCCCTGGCATATATCCTCAAGAACAGGCTCTTCCATTTCCATAAGGTTCCGTATTCTGATTGAGGCCACTTCTTCCCCCTGTTCCCTCCCAGTACATCCAAGTTGCCTGGTCATCAGGAGAACAGGCCCCCAGTATGCTTTGGTATTCCAGGATAAGGAACCTCATGCACTTGCATGTGAACTTTTGTCATGGGACATGCTGTGCTGAAAAACAAAAAAAGGCATTAGTATGAAGCATTACAGATTTGGCAAAAAGGATGTTAATTCAGTGGAATTTCTTCAGATACAGACTGGCAGTAACTAAGATTAGGAATTTACATTCTGCATTTTCCCTTTTAAATTGACATTAGTCACCTGATACTGTGAGATGTTATCTGGCATCCATGCTCACTTGGGAAAGCCTGTTGACTCTGGGAGTCTTATGAATATATCAGGCATTTTCTTTAGGCAACTGTGGGGCCTTAAAAGCCTGTGCACTTCTGACAAACACTGATATTGCCCAATTTAAAGACAAACTTCCTGGTTTTCCTTGAATATTTTTCCCACAGCCTTCCCTTGGTATTTATTTAACAGAAGAAAATGGCAGTTCTGTAGCAGGGCTAATGTTTATAAGGCGTTCTGTTAACATGTCTTCAGTAAACTCTCTTGTTTTCACCTGAACCTGTTTTCCTAACTGCTCTGTCCACAGCATTGCAAGATCTGTAGTGCCAGTTTAAAGAGAAAACAGGCAATTATGTGAAATTCAAGTGGGGCCTTGAAGGTATAAATAAGATTAGAGGCTTAACCATGAGGAGTGAGGGAGGGGGTGGAGAAGAAGTGGTTCACATGCCTGAGGTTGGACTGATTGCAAGTCTGGATCTGGAAAAGAGGCTGAAGCTTGTTCCTTCAGTGCTAGAAATGCGTACAATTCTGTTTTACTTGGCAAAAATCAAAGTAAAGTCAGGGATTTTATTATCAGGGGCTCACAATTTCTCCTGCTTTCTCTGGAGCATTAAGTGCTGAAAGCCCAGTGGGACCAGCCAGGCATGGGTTATTTCAAATACTTTCAGGATTGCAGGTGAGATGCCAGGCATAGTGGACTGTACAGAAAGTCAAGTAGCTTGGTGTCACTCAAGTCTGATCCTAACCTTCAGTAGTGAAGAACAGGACTGGACTGACAGAGATCAGGTCCTGTTCACAGCTCTGACATTTTCTTGTTTTGTGTCCTTAAGCAAAACGGAACTTCCTGTGCTGTCTGGATAATTATTTAGCTTGAAGAATGGCTCAATAGCTGGCGTGAGGCAGATAGTGAAGACAGGTGAAAGGATCCAAGAAGCTCAAAACTGAGATTAAACCAACAAAGCAAAAAATAGCAGGTGAATCCTATAGCCAACATTATACAGTGCTCACAAAGATAGAATTCTTCTCGTCTTATGAGGCTTCTCATTAATCTGCTGTAGGGTCTTACATTCTGGTTGTGATTATTTAATGTGTGAGCCTTGCATGGACTGTGGAGAGAGGTGGTGAAACAGCTAATGTGGTTTGGTACATTTCATAACTGCAGTTCTGTGAGCATGACACACCTTGATTTAGCCCAGCAAAGAAAATCCTGTGAACATCATCCCCAGCAGAGGGTTAACAAAATAAACAGCGATGGAAAACACAGAAGGTGCACAAGGTGTAATAGTCAAGGGAGCACCATAAGGCAGTAACAGAGTGAGGTCCCATGGTGCTCTGTACTGTCGTAACACAAAGTAGGGAGCAAAGAGTTTGTGGAGAAATACTAGGGCAGATAGGCACTGAGAATGGTGGCAATAGGGAAACTAAGTGACTTAAGCTCATGGGGAGAGGGTGCCAGTGGTAGGATTTGAGTTCACTCTGATGCTTCGTTCCTCCAGCCACTTACTGTTTTTTCAGCCTTCTTGATCCAAGTGTAAAATCTGATTGTAAATAACTGCTGCAGTAGGTTATAACAAAATGCTGGGGGGGCATTCTGGATATTACACTATTTTACTGTTTTTCTGTGCTTTCAATAGCCGTATCCACTGAGTGCGTGCAGTATTTTAACAGCTGGATTTCCTTTCACAGAAAACATCTTTTCATCGGTCCCAGACACTGGGCTACAAAAATGGATTTGCCTTTTCTCGGCTGCCAACAGTGGGGATCGGTGGCGAGCGACTATATGTGAACCAGCTTTCTCAAGCTGAATTAGATGAATTATCCAACAAGAGACCCACGCTGACCTATGGGCAAGCCAAGCAGGCCCCACCTTCAGGCTTCATTCCAGCACATGTGGCTTTTGACAAAAAGGTATAAAGAAGCTTATTCCAGGAATATCGCTGGCCAAGTTTGGAGACATAAACAGTCAGCTCCAGGGTTCATGGGACAGTGTACAGCAGTTTTCAGATGCCATAGCCCTTAGTCAGAGACAGCTGAACCCCAGACTGAAAGAGGCTTTCTTTGCTCGGGAGGAGGATTATAATACGTAAACGATGTAAGACATTCCCCACAAGTTATGCTAGAGCCTTTCCAGCAGGCATTGGAAAAGAAGTTTGATTAACTCTAAAAAGCTTCAGTTTATAACCATTGCCCTGTAAACCACAGCCTGGCCTTCTGTGTTTCCAAAACTATATTGAGATTGTAACTGAGCTTAAACTGTAAAAGACAGTCTGCAATGGGGACCCTGTTAGACTGTTTTACTGTGGTCTATCTATTTATGCTTGTGTTTGTCACCACAGCGTGTGACAGCCTGTACTGCTCCATTAGTACTTCCTACGTTACATCTTGGTGATCTTATCAGACTAGGAGGTGGCTATGTGTCTGCTTGGAGCAGTCCTGAGCTGACCCTTGATTTTAAATGTGCCAGTGGCACAGACTGCAAGCTGACGAGTGCAGCTGCAGCCACGGACAGAGCAGTCGCTGCAGAGTGTGCGAGGCTCAGCAGACCTGAGTGTGTGCAGAGGTTTTCATGCTGCCAGGCAGGCCTAGAAAGGCAGTCTGCAGCCAACCCTCAGCCCATCTGTGAGACAGTCTGGGGAACAGATGTGCTGTGTTAATTACTGAGGCTATTCCTTCAGAGTAATGTAGATGTTGCCATTTAATCTGTCAGATACTTCTCTGCCCCTTCATCCAAGCCAGAGTAGCAGCAGCGATGCCAGTGCTGCTGGGGGAAGCCACGGTCCCTTTTGAAGTACTTTTGCTGGCTTGTAGGAAATTGCTGGCTTTATCATCTCTTAATTACCCAGGCCTCTGGGTTGATGTAGGCTGGGTGTGCAAGGCCTGATTGGCCACCTACATCCTCTTAGGGGCATTGAATGATCTTGGAAGGAATATTCCTCATACTTCTGCCAAGCACAGGAACTGTGATTGACTGACTGGTTTGTCTCCTTGTTTCTCCAGCACAGATTAGCTTTTGCTGTCACTGCTGAATATATGTGATTTAAGATGACCCATGCAGATTTTAAAATCCACAGATATGGTTGAATCTTTACTAAAATCTCCTGATAACTTCCCTAAATCAGGGTCTGCAACGCTGACAACAGTAAAGGAAGTAATGTATGTCAGAAAATTAGATTACTGGCAGTAACCAAGTACCTGGCAGTAAATTTGTAAAAGGCACATCTTAATAAAAGCCCTCATGATGCCTCTGCCAACAGTCACAGATTAAGATACAGTTGGCTTTGATGCTTTTATAGATTACAATCCAGTAATTTTGCACTACCAAGGCAAATTACAAATAAATTATTGGTCTTAATAGACTAATCATGGTGTTAAAATTGTTTCCTTCTCTCTCTCTTTCTTATATTGCCCCTTTGGCAGATTTTGAAATTTGATGCCTATTTCCAGGAAGATGTTCCTCTCTCTGCAGAAGAGCATTACCGGATCCGCCAAGTGTGTATCTATTACTATTTGGAAGATGACAGCATGTCTGTCATAGAGCCTGTTGTGCAGAACTCTGGTCTTCCTCAAGGCAAACTTATCAGACGCCACAGGGTGCCCAAGAATGACCATGGGGATCATTACCACTGGAAAGATCTGAATCGGGGCATGAACATCACCATGTATGGCAGGACGTACCGCATAGTAGACTGTGACCCATTCACACAGGTGTGTTGCTTGTACAGGGAACACTGACACAAAGAATCCCAGGAGCTACAGGTGCACAGACATGTTAAGAGTCCAGTAGTCTGCATCTGTAGCTTTCACAATATGGTTGCTCACAATCTTTCATTTTGCTTTTTGTGAAGACTTCTTTCTTCTGATAAATGGGGAGTTCAAGGTATGATAGTTGCTGAGGGCACGTTAATTGCTCAGTATTTTTGCCCCAGCGCTGCTGGGATCCCATCCTTTTTCTTCAGGACTTCTTACAATACAAATTCTAAGTTAATTTCTGTGTGTGCAACAGTTTAACTGCTTAGAGTCCAGATGAAACATTGTGCATATGTGAGAGAGAAATTACTGATCCTAACTCTTTTCTGACTTAATACTCCTCTGTTAAGAATAGGGGAAGGGAGTGCAGTCAGTAACTCTGCACCCATCTACAGCCAAGCCAGAAGAGCGGTCATGATCCGTGGGTTGAGAATCATGGTATGAACTGACCTTTCTAAGAGAGCTTACTCATTGCCTGCTTTTCTATTTCTGGCTATTTCTGTACCAGAAAATGTGATAATAACAATCCAATATCAAGTAATAACAAATACCAGTATACTGGTATCCTGTTAGATTGTCCCCAGTATAATCTCAGCCCTGGTCAACTACTATTCTTCCAAGCAATTTCCAGGAGTGGTCCAGAGGTTAGAATGCTCCAGTGACCATTCCCAATAGGTGAGTTACATGCAGCCAACCTGTCCTGGAGGCTGAGAGAGTTTAGATGCAGGTTGTTCCTTGCCAGTTGGCCTCAGTGCCCAGGAATGTTCCCAAGCATGTATAATATATTGGTATATATGTGGCTGTTGAGAACATGTGGAGCCAGCTCTGCTGGAACTGGATGAGTGTTAAAGTCAGTTCACATCAGATGAAGAGCTGGTTCTCATGTAAATGTTGGCTGGTTAATGGAAAACATTAAATGAGCTACATGGGTCTACATCTCAAGGCCACTAGTCTACTTATTGTTAACTGGCATCCTCCAGACCAGAAAATAGTTAGTCTGAAAGTGTGAGCCTGCTTTGTGAGTCTTCAGGGTGATCTTACATGCTTGTTGGAGGTGTTTGCATAGGTGCTTCCTGCGCTGAATGTTTTCATGGGCCACTTCCCAAGGCCAAAAAGGGAAGAAATCCCTTGACTTCAGAAGTTGTTTTGGGTGACTGATGTAAGTACACAAGTAATACCCTAGAGTTTGTTGATGCATCTAAGGTAAGAAAAAACTCTCTTTATAAACAGATTGTCCTCTCTCTGTGGCAAAACTACTCCTCCTGAAAGATGGACTGAAGCTGCCACTCTGGAACATATCCTTGTGGCTCGAAGGGCCTTGGTGAGCCTAGTGTGGGTAACGTTAACTTCCACTGTCTGACACTGGGGAGCCCTAGGTCTCTTGCAAATTCCAACTGACTACATCTGCGGTTATACACTAATTTAATTTTTTTCGTTTACATAAAAGAGGCCAACTGACAGTTTTCCTCCATTTAAAGCCCTAAGGCCAAGGAAAACTGTGGTCAAGTAAAATCTGAGTTAGGATGTTGAGGACAGGACTGCCCTGAGTAATTAAAGGGCAAGGAAAGCTGAGAAACAGCTTAAACAGAAACATCTTGGTCATCTTCTGTTATATTTGCTATTGCAGTAGAACTAATACTCCTATGGCCTGGTGGTCTGTGAGGAATGAACTTGCAGTATTCTGACAACACTCATCTCAGCCCATCTGTAATCTCTAGTTACGTCTTACCTTCAGAACTCACGGCAGCATTAATACCTCAGATGACCTTCCTAGGTGTTCCTGGAGAGCCAAGGAATTGAACTGAACCCTCCAGAGAAAATGATTTTTGATCCTTACACAGAACTGCGTCGGATGCCTATGCGCAAGTACATCACACCATCAGATTTCGACCAACTCAAACAGTTTCTGACTTACGACAAGCAGGTGAGAGAACTGGTAGTGATTACCCACATTACAGACTATATATGTTATTGAAAGCTGAGTCTTGTGAGTGTCTGCAACCTTACCATTCTAAAAAATCTCAGTCTGCTGAACAGACTCCACATTTGCTCCTTTCTTGGCTTTAGTGAGAAACAAAACTTTTTATGTTTTTGCTGGGCTTTGTGCCTTGTAAACAGCTTCTTTTTGGATTGCAGAGCCTATGCTCTAGATCCGCCGTTTCTCTCTTGCTTTCTCTTGGGATGAAGCAAGCCACCTGCCTTGGGAAGTTAGCAGGTGAGGCCAGGTGCAGTTCTAATATGAATGGGCATGCTGCATCCACTCCTCTCTTACCCCAAAATTTTGATGCCATGTGCCAGGGTGGACAATTTCAGACAAACACAAATCCCACTTGCTCTGACTGAATTCTCCCTGTGCATACAGTTGACTAACACTCTCCTCCCTGCTCCTCTGGATCTTCTTTTTATCTAGCAACAGTGTAAGAAACCCTATAGACTACATCTATACTAGAAAATAAAACAGCCAGGACATGACCTGAGTTCTGGATATTGTCCCTGGTCAGCTATCAATCAAATGGTTCCTGGCTATCAGCTAGGTGTTAGCACAGGCCAGGATCATATTCAGTTGCCATTTTGATTATGGGCACCCTGTTTTGAGGGGAGCAGACAGTTTTGCTGTGTGGATGCGAGCTGGGCCATGCCTGCCATTTTACTACCAGTTTAGCCTTGGTGACTCAAGTCTGTGCTGGGCCAACTCTGCCTGCAATGGCTATTGGGCTGCCTGTTTAGGAGCTGTACCTTGGGGAACTCTTGAGCATTGCAGTGTGAGGAGTTTGATTTCTGTGGCATTAAAAGATGATATTTCCACTAGGCAGAAATAAGATGGGGTCTGCAGTGAATGCAGTCTCTTCAGGAGTGCCGAGTGCATTCCCCTCTGCCTTCCTCAGCATGAGAGTGGAAAAGAATTGTCCATGACACCTCTAAGAGGTTTAAGAGTCAAAACAAGATTCTGTCTTGCTGTATTAAGTTTCATTATAAAAATCACTTCCCTTAAGGCTACTTCCCTACTCATTCCTGGGCAATTATTTTCTGCTGCTTTTTAATCACAGTCCCCTCCCCCCCCCCATTTTTCCTCATGCTTCCTGAACTAAATTTCTTGTCTTAGCATAAACTGTTCTCTTTCACTTGCTGCTGCCAAGGTAAGCCAGGCCTGTCCAGCTCTCCAGGCCCCTGCTGCCCTTCCCACTGCTGCCTCAGCAGCTCATTCATCCCAGTGCCCACAGTACAAGGGCTTAGTTCTTCCACACCTGGCAGAGAAGATTGGTGAGATGCCTCTAATCACCCAACCCATTTCAAACCACTTCATTTGGACAAAGCATGAGTAATTCTAATCCATGTTTGTCTTCTCTGCCTCTTTTTTCTCCACCCCAGGTCCTTCGCTTCTACGCCATGTGGGATGACACTGACAGCGTCTTTGGTGAGAACAGGACATACATAATCCATTACTACTTGGCAGATGACACAGTGGAGGTTCGGGAGGTCTACAAGCAAAATGATGGTAGAGACCCATTCCCAATACTGATAAAACGCCAACGCTTGCCCAAAACCTTTGTGGACAAGAAAAGTAAGTTTAGATTGGCCAGCACATCTCTTTGTGCTAAAATGCCTTGGTGGGTAGACACATATGTGGTGGCTGTGTCAGAGGTACAGTGAGTCTGGAGAACTTTTGCTGAGAACATTCCAAATGTCATCAGTTATTGGCCAAAGAAAAGTTCTTTAAATGATCATTAAATTCTTTATCTTTTGGGAAACAGTGGCAGGATAGCAGTATCAACAGCTCCCTGGAGCTGTTTATAAAGCTTGTTTTTGTGTCTCTTTTCACGAGGAAATGTTAACATCTACCTGATTGATTTCTTTTTCCTTTTGATGCCTTGTCCTTAGAGACCTTCCCAAGCTGTGTGCTGGAGATCTCTGATCAGGAAGTACTTGAGTGGTACACAGCGAAAGATTTTGCTGTTGGCAAACCTACCACCCTCCTTGGACGCACC
This sequence comes from Astur gentilis, assembly GCF_929443795.1. Classification (NCBI taxonomy): domain Eukaryota; kingdom Metazoa; phylum Chordata; class Aves; order Accipitriformes; family Accipitridae; genus Astur; species Astur gentilis. The sequence continues at coordinate 27,133,533 of NC_064895.1, forward strand.
TTCTTCATCTATGATTGCGATGAGTTCACACGAAACTTCTATCGTGACAAATTTGGCATCACAGACTTCCAGCCAGTGGAAATAAAGAAGAAACCACTTGAGGAAGTTCCACGGGTACTGCAAACCATTTCTCAAAGGAAGAGAGGGAAGGAAGCAGCTGTTATAAGCTCTTATAGTAAAGTATATGTTCAGCTTAGTAAGAACTTACAGTAAACAAGTTCAGCTTAAAGAAAAGAGCAAGTAACTTGAAAAAAATGAGGCAAGAGTGGTCATAATTTATATAAAAATGAAAGTCCTCTGAAACTGTTGATTTCTAATAGTGGAAAGGACAAAGCACTTGCTAATAGTGATAGAAAGAACCCTGGTTATGTCTATACTAGAAAATTAAAGAATGTCAGGATCTGTTTTTGGCTGGGAAGCCAACTTGCACAGTCTGGCTGCACTCATACTACTAAAGTCTCCTTCACCCTCTAAAACAGGGTTGCAAAGTCCAGCTCCCTACTGGGAATGGTTACAGCTCTTGTTACCTCCCAAACTGAGCCTAGGAATGGTTTGGAGCACCTGGCGTAGACCACAAACATAACAGTTAACAGTGTAACCATATAGATGACTGAGTTCCTGTGCACAGGAAGGTTTAGTTATCAGTATAGCCACAGTCTCTTTATTTAGAGAAATCACCTGGCTTTCTGAATTTCAGATTTTCTTAATTGTCTTAAGTATTGTCTATGGCCAGGCTAGTAGCATTTCTGCTGGGCAGGATGTCACAGCTATTGCTACCTGGTGAGAGAAGATTTTTTCCAAACAGATGTTTTTTCTGATAAGCTGTCTTGCAGACATTGTCTTGTTCTTAGTTTCAGCTGTTTATGCTTGATATCTCCTCTGGATGCAGGTAATTCCTCCCTACAATGGTTTTGGCATCCTTGAAGATTCTCTTCAGAACTGCTTTTCTCTGCTTCCAAAGCCTCCTCGGAAAGATATAATGAAGATACTAGAGAATGACCACAAGGTGCTGCGATACCAGGTGGCCCTCGTAAGTGCCTTCCTTGACAGTATAGTGCCAGCTTATGTTGTAGAGTCAGAAGGATGGGAGTAACAGCCCGCTCAGACAAGGCTGTTAGCAAATTCTCCTCTGTGCTGTTGGGAAAAGAGAGTTCCGCAAGCCAACATGAGTGCCCCGCAGGGGATGCCGTTAGGTTATTGTGTACTTGCTGTGACAATTAGTGGCATGCAAAGGTAGAAAAAAACAAGACCAGAAAGTATAAAACAGACATGCTACAAACCCACAGCCATTTATGGAAAAACTCCCACTGACATCAGCATGTGACAGATGGCCCTAACTGAAACAGCATTGCAACTGGGCACTGTGCCTCTGCCTGCCTTCAACCGCTGCCATGAGCGTGAGCTTGCTGTCTCTCCGCTGCTGGCGCCCAGCATCTGTCCTTCTCCAGGCTAGTCCTGGCCGCAGCAGCCAGCAAGGGGCTGTGCTAGCAGAGCAGCCAAATGCCAGCACAGAAGCTGGGGAGTCCACGGGGATGGTGCTTTCCGCCCACAACAGCATTCAGGCCCTCGCCTTTGTGCCAGCTTTACAGTTGGTTTATGCAAGGAGCCTCTGGCACATCCAGTAGTAGCAATGGCATTTCCTGTGCTGCCTGGTGCCTGCCCTCTCCAAACACTCAGAGTGAATAAGGGCTGATTTCTTTTCCCTATTGTGCGGGAGTTCCTAAAGGTCACAGCTGATGAGTTCAGATCCACTTAATTTTCAACTAAGCAAGTAAGCCTAGTGGTGTGTCAGGGGAGTGTCTTCCTGTGACTAAGAGCTGGAAGTAGCACCAGCCTCTCTCAGGCACTCATTGTAACGAAAAATGTAACTTTAATACTAAATTTTACAGCCAGTCTCTCTCTCTCTGATGAATCATTCTATACAGGATATTCCTTTCTCTTGGATTACTCAGTCTGTGGAAACACTGAATATACTTGGTCACTGCAACCCAGATTCTGCTTTTGTTAGCCTGACTAGAGCAAGTAACTTTTGAAATTCAGACATTTAATGCTGTCTAGGGCTTTGTTATGCTATGTCAGCATATCTGTAGCTTTTGGCCTATATCAAGCGCTTTGTTTAGTCAGCTATAAAAAAAAAAAAGCTGTGAACTCTGGGTGCTTATGAGTACATTACTAGGTGCTCCTAAGCACCCCAGGAAAGAAAAACCTGGTTCAAATGTTCTTTTCCAAAGCCACTACCTTTCCTCTAGGAATCACCAAACCCCGAGGACAGAAAGCGTCGTTTCATCCTCTCTTATTTCCTCTCCGATGACATGATCAGCATCTATGAACCCCCAGTCCGTAACTCTGGCATCATTGGAGGCAAATACTTAGGAAAGACCAGAGTCGCCAAACCAGGCTCTGCTACAGAGAATGCCACATACTATGAGCCCTCTGACCTCACCATCGGTTCTACAATTGAAGGTAAAATGCAGCCTGGATTGATAATACTCTCTGAGCAGTGTTGGTTTTCAGTGCCTGCTCCACTATGTCATTTATTGCATGGACAGTGCATATACCTTCCTTCACTTGAAAGATCTGTTCCTTCTGGCTCTCATCACATTTGAGTTTCCAGATCACCAGCTGGTGTACATTGATATAACTCTGTTACTGTCAATGTTTGGACCTTTGACAAAATTAGGAAAAAAGAGCTACATTCTCCATAGTATGTGTTCAGTTTCCATTTTGGGACCTGCCAGGATTCACAGGATACAAGCTATGTTAGATGACTTCCAGTAGCAAAGGCTTATCCTGTAAGGAAAATCTATCCTGTAAGGAAAAATAAATGTAATACTGAAATATTTAGAAACACACCAGTGCTAACGCGGGAGTCATTTTAGGCCCAAGCACAGGGCCTTTGCTCTCAGCAGCTGCTTTTCTTGCAGCAAAACTCCCTTTGAGTCAGTGAAACTATTCTCATTTCAAGGACTGAAACAGCAGAGCTCGCTCAAACCTGAGCCCAGCCACAAGAGAGAAACCATGCTCTCTCCTGGATGATGAAGTGACTTACCCATGCTGAAAGGCAAGTAACACTGCTTTCTTTAATGCTTCTTCCCCAGTGTTTGGCCACAGGTTTGTTATCACTGACGCTGATGAATATGTGCTTAATTATATGGAGAGCAATGCAGAGAGTTTCCCTGCAGCAACACTGCAGTCACTGAGGGATCATTTTCGCCCACGGCAGGTGGTAAAGGAGACTGCCAACAGGTAAGCTTCAAAGGATGGCATTGTGGAGCTAAATAAGACTCAGGGTTGAAAGCTAAGGGCATTTCCAGCAGCCTCCATGGGCTCCAGCATGCTGTCTAATGGCTGCTCGGCTGATTATTCAATTCCAAGAGCCTGTGTCTGGACACATACAGAGGTGGTCAAGTATGTACTATATAATGTTGTGGCTGCTGCTGACCTGAAAACCTTGCGGGACAACTCTGGCTCAGCAGCAGAGATATTTTCAGCTAAATGGACACAGTCATCTTTTCCCAAAAGACAGCAGTTAACTGTAACATGCTGCTAACAATATCTGCATGAGCCACTAGACAGTTGCAGGCTCAGCGGATGGTTGGTGGAGTCTTTTTTCATTTGCTCTGGCTGTTCTTATCAGCCCATCAAAGCCTAGACCACATCCTCTTTTTTAGCTGTCTGGACCCATTTTGGGTGACCCAGAAACAACTCTGTTACCCTACAACACACTTTGGAGTCAGTTGGTATCATGGTAGTTCAAGGGCTCATGTTGAAACTAGGATGGCATAGAGTTCCTGGAACTAAATGGAACACACAAGAAAACGCTCCTTGTCCCAGAGCACTTGCAGACAAAAGGTGCATGGGGGAAATGTCCTGCAAACAGAAAACAGTTTACCTAAATTTCCAAGATCAGGAGTGAGCTTCATCTCCATGTCCAAGCTGAGATGAGCTTGCCACAAAAACCAAGCACCCCAGAAGCCTGCTGTGTGTTCAGAAATACAGTCTGGCTAGCCATGGCGGGCAGCCAGCTCACAAGTGTCACAGTAAGGCTGCCAGAAGTAGCTTTTACATGAAGCCCCGTTCTTCCTTTCTTCTACAGTGACATCCCTATGCTTGGGACCAGCAAGCAGGAACTGGATGAATTACTTGTGCAGGTTCGGGAAGAGCTGAAGCTCCATAATTACTTGAACAACAAGAACATTCGGGAGGCATTTCTTCAGTGCGACAAGAATGGCTCTGGCATCCTGGACAAAGCAAAATTTTTAGCCCTTTGCGACAGCTTGAGTGTGCCAACCAATGCCATTCTTGTTAACAAGGTAAGAAGGAAGGGGTACTGTGCATATTGAATTCCCCTCCTACAGCTCTTCCAGAAGAGCTCTTCTACAAACCCTACCAACCCTAGCCAGGCAAGACCAACAGCTCATCTCAGAGATGAGCAGGAGAGGTTGTGTGTCATGATAGAGATCAGGCACAGGCTACTGCAGCATTACTGAGTGTCTGTCATGACATAAGCACACCTGGGCTTGAGTAGAGATGACACTGACGTGCTTAGGGAATGAGCCTTAGGAAAGCTTAGACGCATTCTAGATTTAACAGCAACTGAACTGAAGATTTGAGAACCAAATATTATATATAAAAAAAAGAAATTAGAATCATAACCACTTGGTTAGCACAAGTAAAACATAGGCTTGCTGGGCACTATGAGCAACAGCACATGGAGATGACAGTCTGCATAGCAGAAAATGTGAGGGAAACTGAAGGGAAAAATTCATGCAGCGGGGATGGAGGATACTTTCAGGAGTATGACTGGCAAGGATGCTTTCTTAGCATAATATGATATGTAGTAGATTAGTGGCCAATAATGGCAGACTCAGAGTTTAAAGAAATCTAGAAACCAGAGGGAGTATTTCCCTTGCTAAAAAAAGAAACATTTTCTAAACCAGCCAACCGTGGGCATCACAGCTGTGGTTAGAAAGGTGCACAGGTGGGGTACTTATGTCTCCAAAAGTGCAGTGAATAAAGGTCTTCGACCAGCACCCGGGGCCTTACTGTACTAGACTTCACCGGAGACCACTCTGCCCTGAGGGAGTTACAGCGTGGTGACAGTCCTTCCTGCTTCCACTTCGAGAACGGGAGACAAAGTGACATGCCCAAGAGCACGTGGAGAACCTGTGACAATTGAGGTTAAACCTCCATGTTTGAATCCCCATCTAGGACCTATACACAAAAGCATCCCTTTTCTCTCTTGAATTCTTAATAAAACTGTGCACAGAGCCCTCGAATTTGTGGCGGTGCTATAAGTTAAACATATGGCAGATTGTTAACTACTGTCTGGATTGGAGACAAGCACAGCTGTCAGTCACACAAGAGCAACCCTAGCAAAACTGTCTCCAGGCGACAAGGGAAGAAGAATCCTTTCAAGGAACTGTGATATTAGACCCTTTCCATCTCCCTGGGTGTCAGAAGGAGATTAGTTATGCAATTAAAGAAACAAAAGCTCTCTTTCTTCCCCTTAAGCACACAAAGGCTATAGCTCTGTAACACAATGCAGGGTCAGGCACAGATACCAGAACTGTCTCATTAGTAGGGCTGTCGCTGAGCTCAATTATCTGTGTCTCCACTTTATGCTGTGTGCACACACCAAAGCAACACTAGTGAACAGTAACTGTTCAGATATGCTGCCCCCATCCCACTTTTGGCAGAGATTTCTATGGGGTTTCTGAAAGATTTGCTGTGGCCTATGTCAGTCTGTGGCCATGCTTTATTTTTCTGTGGATCTATTGCCACTGAGGTGATACTCAGAAGGCAATTGAGATTAAACTCAAACACTTTAACTCTTCTCGTTGCATAGATCAGTGTCATCTATAAGCATTCAAGGTTACCTGTGATTCAGGACTACTAAGGCAGTAGGCTCTTCCACACAGGGGAATAAGATCTGCTCTGTCTCTGGGCACTTTCCCCTAAAAACCCAAATTTGCAGCTTCTTCCAAATCTTTATGGTGTTTGTTGTGTTTGTTTTTTTCCCTCCAGCTGATTGACCTATGTTCTTGTGGAGAAGACAAGATAAACTACCATGACTTCCTTCGAGCCTTCCCCTCGTGATCTTTGCCCAGAAGCCAAAAGTGCAAGACCAGCATTAAAATTCTTAGCTGACTTGACTTTAAGACATTGTACTTCAAAAAGGATGCTCTAGTCTTCACCTTTGCTTCACTCACTCTCCACCTTCCATTCTCACTAGAGCCAGCTAATTTCACCTTCATTTTGTTAACATTTTTTTCTTTCCTAACCTTTCCCTGCCCTTTTAGCCACCACCAACTCAGCCTCACAACTGCTGGATATTGAAATGAAACTCAGAGGAGAAAAAACTTCAGAGAACCAAAGCCAGGTTCTCCTGTTTATCTCTCAACTTTCTAATGTAGTACAGCAAGGTTTGCTAGAGCTAAAGCTCTCTACAGCCTGGAATGATAACCACTTTAGATTTCTCTTACAGAGTCAAAAGGGACCTTTCACCTTCAAGCAGCAAAGACTGCCAGTTTAAATTGTTATTTGCATTGCAAGAAGATCTAAGAGCCCTGCCACGGACCATGATAAACTCACGCTTGCTAGTCTGAATGTAAGCAAGCCATGCATGGCTGCTATAAAAGTGTTAATAAATCTGCTTTAAATAGAAGTACCTCAATGGCTGGAATAACTAAGGAAAGTGGCAGGGCCGGGGGGGGAAACCATGAAGTGTGATTCTGGGTTTACTTGAAATGGAGCGGTGAGTTTAGATCTCACACAGCTATGGAGATAGCAGGCGTCTGTACACAAATCTGCTGACAGCAGCTTTGCATTTTTTAACAAAAGGTTGGGAGAATGGGTTTAGGACTGAGATGCCATTTAAACCCATCTTACGCAAGCTGTCATCTTACCAGACAGGTCCAATGAAAAGGGAAAACTAGCAGTTGGCATAGCAATAGAGTTATGACACTTGCGCTCCACTTAGAGTGACATTGCTCATCTCTCGATGAAGGTAAAGGTGGCAGGGACCTTCTCACCCCAAATGACACCTGCCAGGTATTGCCATTGAGCACATATGAAAGGCAACTATCATGCACACAGTAGAGAACAAAGCTCTTTGGAACAAAATGCTTACTTAAATCAGGTTTTGTGCTGTGTATTCCCACTTCCCCTCAGACAGCTCAGTCTCCACATGACAGCTCCCTCCTGCCTCCTCTTGTTCAGAAAGGTCACCGCTCTTCCCTTCTGGGCCTGTTTTGTGCTGCTGCTCACTCCGACTGAGAATCACTACGTCTCTCTCAGGTCCACCTTGGATTTCAAAGCATGGCTTGGCATTGCATGAGGTGCCTTCCAAGCAGCAGCTGACAGAGGCTAACTTCTAAAGGCCACCTTAATCAGCTTTTCCAGAGACCAAGAACTTACAGATGAAATTACTGGAGCTGGAGGCTGTAGAAAAGAAAGTCAGAAACTGTTTTCTACACATGCTACAAAACTGTAACCTAATACTCAGCCAAATCACGTAGCATGCCCAGGGCCAGCTGCAGAAAGTATACAATTTAGCTCACCATAAAACACGCACCTAAACCACATCAGATAAATTATATCCTACAAATGCCCTTATCCTCCACTCCCAACGATGAAGGCAGCCACAGATAACTAACTCAGAAGCAGCTGCCCATGCTGTAGACATGGGAAATGCAAGAATATGAACCCCAGCTGTGGGAACATGAGGACACAGGACACTTCACCAAAGGGAACAAACTAGTCTGGTATGGCAGGAGAGAGACAAGTACAACACATGGCAGCTTGCTTTGGAAATGCAAACAGCTTAGCAGAGTGATAAAGCATCAGCAGACAGCAGCAGTGGAAGAATCTATGCCTTTTATTTATTTATTTCAGAAAAATACTTTTGTTGAGTTTACCACAAAAGTCATTTAACAACAAACAACAACAAACAAAATCCATACAAAACCTTAAGTTGACAGGAAGAATGAAACAAATGGGATAAAATATCAGAGACTGTAACTTTCCCCCACCCCCTCCAAAATTAGGAAATTTGCACTAAAGCATAAATATGGAAGAACAGAAATTTTCCTCAAGTTCCTTTGCTGGTTTGGTCCATCGAGTTCAGCATACTCGAAGAAAAACTACGTGCCTCTGCCTGGCTTTTACAACAGTCACCCTTCCCCGCTGCCAGCAAACCCCCACACACAGCCCCGAGGCAAAGTAACAAACTTCACAGTTTGAGTATAAAGCCTGCCAAACCATCTATTACACACTCACGAAGTTTACCAGAAGGCTGTAAATCAAACCCCAGAAACTCCACCTACTGTTGATGCAAGTCGGGGTCCAGCTACCAAGACTTCACCTAAGGCAAGAGACAGAGGCTGCTGTAAAACCCCACGCACTGCAGCAAAGGCAGGGTAGCTACAGGCTTCGAGAGTCACTTGGAGGCAAGGGGGAGGCATCCTAGAGTAGGTGTTCTTCCCTCCAACCAGGAAGGCTACCAAAAATATATTTTAAAATGGTCATTTAAGGGTAAGGGGACCTACAGGGGAACTGGAACTTGTCTTCTTTACTACTAACCCAAATATGGTGAGTCAGAAGAAAGAATCCTACACAAAAAAAAACAAAACAAAAAACCCCCCAACAAACCAACCACACAACTGTAATGCCCCATAACATAAGTAACTCAAAAATTATATGTGAAATGCTACATCTGTTCTTCCTCTGCCCCTTTCTCTTCCCAAGCCCATTCCCCAACTAAGACAAAAAGAGAGAACTACTGCTGGTATTTCACAGCTCTTCTAGGCTAGGGCAGGAAAACAGTATGCTTCACACCAAAAATCACAGACTACTCAATCCCCGACCTTCTTAGGTTGCATAATGGACACAGACTACAAAAGCAGCCTCAAGCCCACAGGAAGGGTGCAAGCAATAGTGTTACACTGGAAGTAAAGACTTGAAGTCTTCCACAGTCTCTTAACACTTTCTGCACTGTGGTAGACAAGAGTTCCTGTTTGGGGCTGGGTCTTGCTGGCAGAAGACACAAGGTTTGACAAGATGGGGCATGAGAAGAGCATCCACTCGAGGAAAGTGAGCTCGCGGCATCTTTGTACGCAGAGCGGTCAACGAAAGACTGACCACTAAGGGCTTGCAATGAAAATACTCCGTTTGGGAAAGAAAAAGCTCTTTGGGCTGAAGAGAAGGCTTGGTCTGCTGAGAAATGACATGGATGTGGAAGCAGTTACTGCGGGCTTGCAGCCGAGGGATGATGCTCACACTAGAAGACAAGACACAGAAGCAGCCTGTGGCAGCCCCTCCAATGGAGGGTGGATTGCAAACCTCTGGGATGACAGCGCATATTGCCTTACAACAAAGGCTCAGCTCAAAAAAAAAAATCCTGCCACGTTTGGGTATAACAGGAGAAGGATGGGGATTTCTGAGGACTAAATATAGGGGAGGGCAAAAAAAGCCCCATCATCTATAGGTTTAAAGAAAAAAATAGAAAAGAAAATAAAGAACACATGGAAACGCTTTGAAAACAAACTGTCCCTTTTACTGGTAGCTCTATCAAAAAGAAAACAAAAACCACATAAATGTTGCATATGTTGTACATACGTTGTAAAGAGGGAGGGCATTCAGCTACTGATATAGTACACAGATCAAGCATACGAGAGACTACATGGCAACATAAGGCACTTGGGATACAAAGCATAATTAGCTACTGGATGAAGACGCAGGATTGTGCAAGTGGAAAAGCTGCCTGAAGCGAAGCAGGCAGGAGGAGGAATCATTCAGCAGCCAGTTTTTGGGGGGACTGTATGTGTCACCTGTTAACAGAGTCAACACCTCGGCTGCTGCGAGGCAACGGCTTTGCAGAAAGGACCGGCTGGGGCTCTGGAGAGATGCCGGCCAGCAGTCGCTCTTGGGGGGCACGTGGCAGCGGATGGCTGGGGATGGGAAGAGGCAGCAGAAAGGAAAAACCTCTCACACTAGACCTTTTCCACATACTCCCTAACATAAAACTCTTTTCCCCCTTCGATCACATTGCACCGCGCGTACTGTGGCTGCCTCTGTTTGAGCCAAAATGTGTATTATCTACCCGTCAAGGGCTATGAGGAGCAATTGCAAGATACCACCAAAGGCTCTGCTCCAAAGTCTCCTTTCGCAGTTCCCCTGAAAAAGGGGAGATCCCTCTCCTACTAATATCTCTCATTTGACGCTCAGAGGTCATGGGGCTGGAGGAACAAGTGGAATTTGATCAACTGTCCTCGTGTCCCTGCACATTTTCTCCCTCTGGTGCCCAGCATTAGCTAGGGCTCAACAAGGAGAGGGGGAGGAAAGATAAAAGGACACCTACAGGAGGAAAAAACCCCAACCCAGCTCAAAAAGGGGCAGAAAAATCAACTGCCACCCGTTTCCCCAAAACACAAGTGATGCAGAAGACGACCGTGCCAGCCTCAAGCTAAAATTGCACTTGGAGAGAGCCAGCGATCAGCCGCCCGAAGGGCTGAGCAAGGGGCACGCTAAGGACCGCACGTGTCCCTCACCCGCAAGGAAGGTGGACCTCAATCCTGGCTTGCATATCGAAGAGCACCCCAGCTTCCCCCAACCCTCTGCCCCCTCTTTCTCGCCCAGCCAAGAGAGCACGCCGCTCGCCTGCTCCTGCTGTGGCAAAGCAGAACTAAAGCTACAGCCGGCTTTGCTGCACGAGATGCACCAACAGCAAAGCCAAGCTACAGAAACTGCCCCAGAGGAGAGCTGTGGGGTGCGAGGTGCCCGTCTACTGCATGCCTACCGAATCTAGACAGGTGCATGGCACCCTAAAGAAGCTCGGCGAGCTGGCACTGACCCACGAAACCCTGGGCGGGAGATGCTGCTCCCCAGCAAAGAGGCAGCAGCGGGACCGAGCCGGTGGGATCTGGAGTTCCCACGAATCTCCTGCCAGCACGTACAGGTGGCAGCGGGTAGGAGCAAGAGGAAAAGTGGTCTGCAGCAACAGATGGCCTCTGAGGTAGATTTGAGACAACTCCATCTGCCAACAGCTATGCGTCACAGGTCAGGCTTTTCCTAACATGCAAGCTGCTCCTTGCAGCCCCGGCTTCCTTCCCCTTCCCTGTCATCTCATTCACAGCTCAGAAAGGGATGAAGGGGCTAGGTTTTTTGGAAGAAACCCTGCATTTGATAGCACCTTGGGTGGATACAAGCTCTGTATCCTTTGGAAACAAAGAGTGAAGCTGGTGGCTGCCGATGATACGGCTGCACGGTATGGTAGGGATGAGGAAAGCCAAGGCGACAGCACGAGGGGCACAGTGACATTGATGTGAAACCCTTTACAACAGCCAGTTTGCTCATCTGGACGTGGTCACGAGCCATGAGAACACCAGGTCCATGAGGCACACGCAAGCTGGCAAAGGGCCTGGGCTGACAGGAGCCAGGCCAGCACTCAGTGTGGGGCAGGACTCAAGATTTCACGTGGACCCGAGGATGCTGCTGCCCCACGACAAGGCACTGCGAGCTGCAGAGCCCCGAGCCCAGCTCTCGGGGGCTGCGAGGTCCAGAACAACTAATGGGGCAGCTCACCTCCTGCAGCCAAGAGGGTAAGAGGGACCCAGCTGTACCAGAAATGCTGGGGCAAGCAAAGGCTAGAAGGTGGGTCCTATACAAAGAGGAATGTCTGTCCCTTCTCTGCTGCCCGGCTCTCCAAAACTAGCTCAAAACCAGGGCCCAGAGGAACCCCACTTAACCAGAAGCCCACCACAAGACAAGACAGAGTTGAGGTTCCTCCCTCAGACCCTGGTCTCTATTTGCAGCACCACCAGCCTGTGGCACTTGCCAAGCATTGGCCAGATGTGCCCCAGGAGAGGCAACTCTTGCCTGAGAGCATCTCCGAGCCTCGGTCACGGAGCCCCAGCACATTCCCCCAGGAGCCTGTTCCCATAACAGACATGTGGTGCCTTCAAGCTGCTGTGGCCCTGACCCCAGGGCTCAGGGCAGCACCATCGAGAGAGGGGAGGAACATGCCGTAGAATTAAAAAGGATTGTTCGGAACCACCTACAATGCATTTGTAAAAATAATCCAAAATAATCAAACACTAAAATAGAAAAGAAAAAAAATTGCACACTGATTTACGATGAAACAGAGGAAGGCAAAACTGGGAGGGTTGGAAAAGGCTCCTATGAGGGGAAGGGAGCAGGGAAAGGGACCTTTTTGGTTTTATTGCAAACAGTTCAAGAGAGCAAGAAAGGAAGGGAGGAGAGCGAGAGACACCTTGGGAAGATGACCGGTTTCCAAGCTGTTCCAAGACGACGCTTGTGAGGACCGGGAGGAGGGGCTGCTGCTTAGTCCCGGTATCTCGCCCTCCTCCCCAGGAGCCAAAGCCTTTGCTTCTACGGCGATTTCAGCTTCTTGGTTCGCGGTGAGGTGCCGTTCTCTGCTTTCACCACTCCGTTTTCGTGGTAACCTGGAGATGGAGAGAGACAACTTTGTCCCTTGCAAAGGCCGAAACCTCAACGCTCTTGGGGCTGGCCCGTAGACATGGGGAAAAACCCCCACCGTGGCATCACCCTGCTGGGGACCCCCTGCACTCAGCACTGAGCAGGAGGCACCACCGCAGCACTGAGGATGCTGAACCACAGGACCGATGCCTCCCACGGTGCAACCCCATGTTACACCAGGCCCGGCACTCACCCGAGTCCCTCTTGAGTGGCTTGGCTTGCTGCTTGGTGCCGGCAGTGGCAGTGGCTCGCTTCCGACTGCTCTGCTCGTTCCAGTACTCCCGCCAGCGCCGCAGCTGGAAGTGGATGAAGCGCCACATCACCGAAGCCTGGAAGAGGCACACCAACAGCAGCACACTCATTCTGGTAGGGGCGGAGAAGAGGCAGGCTGAGAACAGGGGATTGAGGCCACCACCAGCCCAGCCTTCCACCCACACCGGTGCTGGTGGCCAAGGTCCCCCCGGGTGGCTGCACCGAGCACTGGAGGCAGGCGCTGTCCCTCCAGCCACCATCTCTGCTTTCTGCCATTCCCTGAGCTCGGGGCAGCCACTTCCCTTTCCCTCCTCACTACGGAGCTCTCGGGTGCTCAGGGCATTGCTGACTCTTCAGACTTTAGGGCAGGAATGGATGAACAGGATCATCTCAACCAGCACTGCCCAAACCACAGCCTGCACGCTCACGGTAAGATGTCCCCAGCTGCTCTGTACAACTAAAAGATAGATGTGCTTGGAAGGGAGCTAAGAAAGTCCCCCAATCCTTAGGCATGCCAGTAGTCCATGGCTTCAAAAAGCTTGGGAATGACCAGGCACCTGTCCTAGCAACTTCTGAACTGAATGTACAGCTGCTGCATGGCTGAAAAAGGCTCCCAGTCTTGATGGATGGACTGCAACGCACAGGGAATGCATCCCATCCCCTGCTTCCCATGCCAACAGGCAGCAAAACACAACCAAGCTGAAGGGAAAACTCATTTTCATTGACTGCATGCCTGTAATAGCGGTTATGAGTGCAGAAGGGAGAGCCTGCAAGCCTTTCCCTGAGGTACCTGCTTCCACTCATCCATTATACTTCACTGAAGGAACAACTTATTTGCTGGCTTTTCCCCTCTGCTGTGGCTCCGTGGCCTTTAACCCCTCCTCGCTCCTTCCACACCATCCTGTCTCGCTAGGACCTTCCCTAAAGGGAACCTAGGTCGGATCCCCACTGGCATTTCCAAACTCAGCAAAAACCGGCCTGGCATAACACAACCAAGGAACATATGAGAGAAGTTTCCACAATTCAGTCTTCATGTGAAGGGATGCATTAAAAAAAAAAAAAAGGCAGTAGATATGGTAGGGGACATTCCTACCTGAAGAGGATATTGTTGAAGAGAAAGCTGAAGAAGTTCCCTCTCTCGGGGTTGAGGGCCTGGTTCTCCACCCGTGGCAGCCCGAAGCCGATGACCAGGATGTACAAGGTGAGGGTGAAGAGCCTGGTGACCACGAACACGACAGCCCAGACATTAAACCTGCAGGAGGGCAAGCAGAGGTGTCGGCAGGAGTAGCCTCCAGTGTTGAGCTGGAAGGTAAAAGCGAGCCCCCCGTCATGCTGACGGCTCTCCTGGGCACCGGAGGATGGAAGCTGCGGCCAGCTCGCCTGCTTACAGCTTCTCGTTGTTCTCATCCGTGAAGTAGACCAGCCGGGCCATGTGGAAGAAGAATTCGGCTAAGTACTGCAACAGCAAGAGGATCAGCCCCAAGCGGGTTAAGCTAGGAGGGAAGAGAAAGAAAAGTGCATCACTGGGCTGGTCAACCTCAGTCCGTCATATCCAGCGTTGGCGTCTCCCCTGCCATCCCTGAGCTGCAGCAAGCACCAGCCCAAAGCCGAACCTCTCTGCAGCAGTTGGGGTAGGACTGGAATGGGCGAAATCCCTGTCCCCAAAACATGAAAGCAGCCCAAACCAGTAGCAGAGCTGGGATGGGTCCAACACAAAGCCCTAACCGCTGGCATCGCAGCTCTGTGCACACACTTAGAGGGAGGACAAGAGCTTGCCTGCCCATGCCATGCTGGGAGAGTACCCCAGGGTGCTTCCCACACCCAGGGGAGATGCACCCGTCAGCCTGCCTTTTGGGTCCCTGGTTAACATTTGCTTTACAATGCCCTGTGAACAGAGACCGCCTGTGCACTCGCGTAACACCGCTGAACTTCTTCAAAATCAGCTCTGTGGGTCTGTGAAAACTGTTTGATTAACAACCCACAGTCGGGAGGTCAACTTCAATACCATCTGCTTTTTCAACACTCGCCTTTATTCCCTTTAAGCCCCCCGGCCCGCTGAGGCTTCCCAGGTTACTCGCACTGCAAAAGGACCTGCTCAGCCCCATCCGTGGTGCGGGACGGGACGCCGAGACAGCCAACTCACTTGAGGAGGTACGCGCCGGCGATGTGCACCAGGTAGAGCGCGATGCACCGCAGCTGGCGGGGAATCTCCTCCTGGCAGGGACAGAAAGCCACGTTAACCTCTCGCCCCTCTTCACCCACCCTCTCCCAAAGCTCACTTTCCCGAAAGCCGGTGGGCAAACCACCTCGAGCACCCCCAGGGTACACGGGAGCACCCGCCTGGCTCTCACCTTGCGAACTTTTTGGAAGTAGAGCTCCGGCAGGGCATGCAGCCAGTACGCCAGCTGGCACAGGTAGAAAAACTTCACCTGGAACCTGAAACGTAGGGATGAGCCACGTGAGCCAGCCTGGAGCATGGCAAGACCCCAAGGACCCGGGCACCGGGGAAGGTGTCTGGCCCCACAGCGTTGGGCAATCCCTCCACCGCTTGGAAGCCATAGGATTTAGGAGGCATAATTTCTGGGCTGAAATCATATGTTGAGCCCAGTTAGCCATGCTTGGAGTTTATCCAAATGCTTGTGCTGTGGTCTCCATGCTCTCAGCAAGCCTCACTCTTGCAAAAACCCAGGAAGGGACGATTATCCCTCACTTTGTTTCTACTACGAAAAATGAAAAGCAAAGAGACTTGCCCAAGGTGAAGATGGCAGGAAGCAGCCAGAATGAGTAACCAAGCCCACAGGACTTTCATCACAGAGAAAACCCTCTGCGAGCAACCCTCCAGAGCCAAAAATGAGATATCCCCCATCCCCTGGGATCTCACTGCAGTGTCCTTGCAGCAGGGTGTGTGCAAAGGGTGCTGTGCTGTCAGCACCCCACTCCCAGCCGCAGGAAAAACCATAAAGAGGAAGGAAGTGGTCAGCCCAAGAACAAAATGCCCTTGTGAGTGCTTACGGAAGATAAACATGAGGGTAGTTTTCCCACAGACTTCGGGGGTTTGATATGTATCCTTCCTGAAAAAGAGAAAAGATGCAAGCCTTCAGCAGAAGAAACAGGCAGGGCACGGTTACGACGGGGTGGGCTAATGCTACAGTGAAACAGGGAACTAGGGATGACACCCGAGTCCTTTCAGCCTGCAGTAAAAACCATGTCCCCCGCATAAGCCAGGGCTCAGCTCTCCAAAGCTCAGCTGCATTTGTGGGTCTCTAGCACCCCGCTCAAGTTTCATGAGGCCCCTGTGTTTGGGGGCTGAAGGCTGCTCGCTCAGTCATGCAGAGAGCCCCAAGTTCAGGATAGGATGCTCTGGGGTTTGGGCGCTGCAAGAGGGATGCTCTGGAGGCATGGGGGTGAGATGCTGGTAGCACGGCTACTGGTGTGTCCCCACCAGCATTTCCAACCCGAGTATCACTTAAGCAAAAAAGAAATAATTCTGAAGATAAAGGGGAACAGAAAACTCCTACAAAACCAATTTAATATGCATTGCATAGTTTAATTTTCCACCTGCCTGCATTCGCCTACAGCCTCTTGCCTTATGCTTGCAGGGCAGATCACAGGATGGGGCTCCCTTCTCGTTCCACACTTGCACAGCTCCTTCCACAGGGGTGCTGCACTGGGCTTTGCAAAGAGATGTTGGCATGGGAAATTCATCCTGCCCACCACCTCCTTGTCACCGTCATCCATACCCTGTCTGCCCCAAGCCCTTTTTTCAGTTGGGGGGGGGCCAGGGGAAGTGCAAGTGCTGCAAAGGGTGACCTGCTCTTGCACACGTGGGGCATTTGGGGAGCACATCACGGCAATGCGGGTTTGCACAAGAGGCTACAGCCCCGCAGTGGGCGAGGGATGGGTCTAGCATTGGGTAAGGGCAGTCCAAAACCAGTGGCATCGACTGTTTTGCCAAAGCTTCCCTCCCTACAGCCCTATGAGGCAGGAGCAGTGCCAGCAGATCCCAGAAATGCAGGCCTAGAAGGGGGTAGCGGTCCTCTAGGGGGGCTGGCAGGACCCCCCAAAGCAGTGGGGAGGGCACCTGCCCCTAAGCATCCATCCCCAGCACCGCCAGGGACCACAGCTGGACCCCAATGGCCATCAGTAGCCAAGCATCGTCATCACTTCACGCTGCCAGAATAGTCAAGATCTCTCCAATGATGCCTGTTCTTCCCTCCCCCTTCCTCCCCAAAATGAAATGTTTTCACTCCAAATTTTTCCCCCAGCAGTTTTGGGTTGAAACAGCCCCAATGAAACCCAAAGCGTGGTGCGGTTTCCCTGCTCTCAGCAATCCCCTTCACTGCCAGCTTGCCAAGAGAAGGACCAAAAAGAGAGGGATCACAAACATCTGCCCATTAGCCCCGTGACCCTGCAAGGGGCATCCAAAAACTCCAAGGCACTGAATGCAAATAAGGAGGAAAATAAGAGGCTGAGAAAGACAGCAGGTCCCAGAGCAGCAGATGGAGGTGATGGGGCCAGGCAGGATTTCTGGGATCCAGCCCATTTGCTTCTGCCTTGCACGAAGCAGAAGGATCTCCCCAAAGTGCCCTCACTCAGCGGTTGGAAAGACCCACCACACTTGAAAACTAAACTGGCTGAAATGTGCCCATGCTGGCCCAGGGGCTGGCTGGGGACTCTCTGCTCCCATCAGTGTTTTGCGCTCCAGAAACCGCAAATCCCACCCAGGGAACCCGAAGCCCAGCTAGCCCCATGCCTTACCGTCACCACGACGTATAAGCACCAAATCACGGAGGTGAGGTGGAAGGCAACCAGCTGTCCTGATTCATTGAACTTGCTGTGTTTGACCTTGGAGAGATGGAGACGCCTGTTGATTTTCTGGGAAGGAGCAGAGGGAGAGAAGAGGAAGAATAAAACATGAGCCACCAGGTGAACAACCCTCCTTCCTCCTCCCCATCTCAAGCAGCCCCAGAGGTGAAGGCTTCCTCATCACCTCCTCAACCCCCAGACCACCCCCAGAATAGCATTTAACTGCAGCAGGACCACGTCCCCCCCATAGTACTTGAGATATTTTGGCGACTTGAGACACCAAATGGCACTCACGTCCAGGGCGTACTCCTGCACCACCGCATGCAGGATGATGGCAATGAAGATGTAGAAGAGGATGGTGACCAGATCCGTCAGCCCATAGTGATACTGGACCAGCTCCCCATCTGCAAAGACCAAATGGTGGGTCAAATACCCACGACTCAATTTCCAGGTAAGGGCTTAAGGGTTAGTGGGGGGGGGGGGGGGGGGGGGGGGCTATTTCCAACACGCGGCTTGGATGAGGCCACCAGGGAGGTGGAGTCAGAGAGAGTTCACAACTGTGCCAGTGGCTGCAGGGCTGGAAAAAAGGGCTCTAGCCTGAGTCAGTTCATTGGCAGAGAGTGGCTGGTTTCCCCTCTAGTAATTACACACCTCAAGTGAGGTGACAGGACACTTCAAACTTCTCCTGCCAGAGGTGAGGGGCTGGGGACAGCCCAGCTGTGGAGACAGGAATTTATCAGCCTGGAGGGACGAAGACACAGAGGCAGCACTGAAGCAGGTGATGGACAGGCAGAGCTTGCTCTCGCCCTCCAGGACACCCCACTGAGATCATCAGGGCTCAGGATGGGATTTCCACCCCCTCGGTTATCATCCAACACCCAGTCTCTCCCACTCACCCCTGAAAGCTGCTGGAGCAGGATTCAGCTGCCCAAACGCAGATGCCTTGTGCTATTACAAGAGCTGAGACAGCAGCACGGGGCTGGCGTATGAGAAATAGGACCCACGGGAGGCCCTGCTCTTCTGGAGCAACAGGAGGCCCAACAGTGCCCAAAATACCCCAGACGTCTGCATTTAGGCAACTATTTGCAGCCCTGCAGCTTATGGGCAAGAAGCAGAGTCAGGGGAAAGCTGCTATCCTCGTGGCACGCTGCAGAAAGCATCGCGATGTGAAGCTCAGCCCAACCCCAGCTGCTGCTCTCCCTTACCCTAATCCTGTCCATCCTCTCCTAATTATCAATGCTGGGAAGTGACTTGTCTGTCACCAGCCCTGTTTACCCTCAAATAAAGCTTCAGTCCAGATTTCTAAGATTTATGAAATAATGAATAAGATTTATGAAAACACCTGGCATAAAGATGTGAAAAAACACCCTGGTCCTTAGGAGCCCCCCGGCTGGGTGCTGTGCAAACTCAAAGGTAAAAATGTTGCCTGTATCACAGAGCCCATAACCCCAGATAAAGAATTGCAAGACTAAAGAAAATAACATTATGCGCATGTGCGACTGCTCTGCCTCCCCTCCTCTCTCTAGGGCATTTCAGAAGCTGCTCTAGCAGGAACCGTACGTGTGCTGACCATGGGAGATGAGAGCGAGATCTGCCGACCAACGGGCAACAGCATCCTTGTTGTGAGGGATGCGAAACAGCCTTGGAATAATTCAGGTGAGCGATAACCCTTCCTCTGAGCAAGTTTGCTGCACCAAGGTCTCTCTCTCTCCACGGCATCAGCTAGCTCATGCCCTATATTGATACCCCAATACCTGGTCCTGGTGAGCTGGTTACGTGTGTCGTCCCCCTGCCCCGAGATTTTGGTATCAGGAGAGAATAAATCACTTCATGCAACAGCAGCGAAAGTTGTCTGGGCTGTGCCATAGGGAAGCATGGGCCACAGTTTAATCTGGAAGCTGGATGATTTCTTCGACCATAATGTTCGAAGACTTTAAGGGCAGACCTTTTATCTTCCACGTCTGCCTCATCCTAGTTTCAAAATCCAGCAACCCCGCTCTTCCCTTGGGTGATTACTTAAACACTTCTAATTAACTGCAGTTTTTCTGCCACCAAGCCGGGCTCTGTGCCCTGGGCGTTTGGCTCATGCTGAGCCCAGGGCTTTACCCAAACCACCTCCTGCTGCCCCCCACACCAGTGCCCAGATTGCTGCCAGCCCCAGAGGGGCTCTCGCCTAGGAAGGTAGCTACTAGCAGCCAAAATATAAGCAGGGACCGAGCCTCCAGCTGCCTCCTGGCTGGGAGCTGGGGCACATCCTCTGGTCCGTCGGGCTCAGACATGCCCCAGCTCAGAGCCTCCTTGAATTACTCTCCATATGCATCAGGACCATAAGCTGCCTGAAGCAGGGATGCTGTGCACCACATGCATCTCCACACCCTCACCTCGTGCCATCTTCAATAAATAAAGCAAGACAGGAATTATCTGCGCAGCCCCTGCTGCTTAGCAAAGAGCTAAATCCCTCCTGCTCCTCGGCAGGGCACAGAGTTACTCTGGGCATGCAATCAGCCAATTTGATATTGCCTGACCAGACTTGGAGGAGCATCCGCACCCTGCAGAGCGCACGAAGCAGTCTGAGCATGGCAGAAACAGGGTAGAGAGGAAGCCCTAAAACCCCCCAGAAAGCATTTCTTCCCAACCACGGCAGCACAAGGGCTGGCAGACACGATCAGCATGCTCTGAGCCACTCAAACTTTGCTTTTCCCCCACATATTTTATTTTGAAAATCTCCTTTACTACCAGGCAAGGGCCCGAGCAGTGCGCATCAGTAGAGGGTAAGCCCAGGCCAGCCAGCAGCGAGGGTTTGGGGCAGACCACGACTCGACCCTCCCCTTGGGGTATCCGCAGCAGAAGCATCTCTTACCTGCTGTAGGCACACTAACATTATACTGAGGTAAGATAAACAGGAAGGCAGTCTTGGCTGTAACCTGTCAAAGACACACAGAGGAGAAAAAAAAGCAGATCAGCTGTTGAATCCATTCTTCTGCCACCATTTTCTCCCCTTTCCTACAGTGCTGGGAAAGGAAAATCATCCGGGCAGATGTGCAGGCATCAGCCTTGCTCACAGAAATGCCCTTCAGCAACGAGATTGCTAGGGAAGAGGTTTGCCAACAGGGACTTGCGATTTGGGAAGGAGAAAGGGATGTGTAAGAGAGGAAGAAACCTGGAAAAGCAATGCTGCTGTAAAAGCCACCAGCCAGCCTGACAGGGGAAGCTCCCCTCTTCCCCTCAGGATAAGCATCACTCCAGTAACGTGGACCATCATCACGTGCGACCTGCTGCTCAGGGGACACCGAGAGCCCAACCCAGCAGGACATTTGCATTAATTAAAACCCATCCCTCATTCCCATCCACTCTGGAGAGCCACACCAGGACCCCAGCCCAGGTAGGGATGGCAGCAACCGAGCAAGCTCAAGCCCCACAGGCTACGCATTGATTTAGCCCCCGCATCTTTGTGGAGACTCCTCTAATAACAGCAGCCACAGGAATGGTGAGGCCGGACCCCTTTAGAGACCATCCAGGCGCTCACGAGGATCCCACAAGGCAGGGGAAAAGCAGCTCTGGCAAAAGAGCTGAACCTCGTGCTGGCCACACACAAGATCCCAGCCACATGTCCGGCATCACAGCCTGGCCCAAAAAGGGGGGGGGGGGGGGGGGGGGGAAAGAGAAAAAAAAAAAGCCTGGGATGAGACATCAGCCCCCCCTGCAAACCAGGGCTGTGCTGCTCGCTCTTAATTTATTACTTTTAATTCAAGGGAACGATCCTCCGAGCAGTGAAGCAGGAGGCTTTGTGGGCACGGAGCAGAGCATCCCATCCCAGTGCATCTGCAGGATACCCCAAAGCAGCATCTCCGAGACCAACGCACTCTTAAGCCGGAGCCACAGCAAATTCCAGTGCACAGATGTCCAATGCCAAACATGCCTTCATCCCACCCAACCCCACACCGGCAGCAGGTCACCAGAGATTTTTACCTTTCTGATGGCTCCTCAGCCACCCCTACAACACTTCGCAAGCACCCAACCTTATATGCAACCAGCCAAAAAAACTCCCGTGCCCGTCAAACACTGATGGAGATGAGCTGCATTTTGCACAGATGTAGCTGCAACTGTTTCAGAGCTGCAGGCTATTAAAAACCCAGCTGGAAATATTGCTTCACGTCTTGCGGGGGACACACAGGAGCTTTGCCAAGTATTCCCATCCTGCCCCCATGAGCATTGAGCAACCGGCCAGCGGCTCCGCTCTGCCGGCACAAGCAGTGCTACCCATCTTCTTGCAGCCCTGGCTGGAGAACAGTAAACTCCGTGGCACGTTTTCCTGATGTTTGGGGATTTGTTTTTTGGTTTTGGTTTTCTTTTCCCACTTAAAAAAAGAAACCCTGTATGTTGGGCTCTGCTTGTGGAGGAGTAGATGCTAGAAGTACTCTGCCAAGGGAGATGGAGACCACGAGCAGCGTTTGGGGTGGTAATGGAAAAAGTGCATCGCCTGGCCTCAAGCGGGCTTAAGCAGACAATTCTGGCTTTTGCAAACCTTGCTGGCTAGGAAAGCTAAGTTGCTTCATCCCAGAGCAGTACAGCACAACCAGGACCTGGACTTTACATCCAAACCTCATCACAAGCTGGCGCAGGGCGTGAAACAAATACACGAACCCAGCGGTGGCCGTGATGCTGCAGGGATGGGCGGCCGTGTCATGGATGTGCTGATGGCAGCAGGCACTGTAGGTTTTACGTCTTACCCAAGTACCTGGCTGACATCCAGAGGTGTAAACAGCTGGAAACAAGACATCATCTCCACATGAAGTCTCCTAACCTGCTGGAGGGGCCACAAGCCAGACTTGTGGGTCTGAGAAAATGACCCCGGAGCATCTCTGGGGTGGGAAGCGATGCCTGCACGGTGCTCAGCCCCGACACTGTTTGCGAGGACTCTCCTGATCTTTTCTGGAAGGCCTGGTAGGAAGGTTTCCTCTATAGATACTTGAGGATCAATCAATGCTTTGTCCCATCTCTACCCCTGCCTTTGCTTCCCGTGGGCCAGAGGACTACCAGAAGCTTCAGGGGCAACTTCTGCACCTCTTCACCCCTCCACCTTTAATTACAGAGTTGTAGCGGGTTGTTTTCTAAAGCCTGCGTAAAATGTTTCACAGCCTAAGATAAATCCAACCTCCTGGACATAGGCAGACTCCTGACAGACCGATTTCCAGAGAAGAACTGCCTCCTTCCTCCACCTGATGGATGGGAAGCCCAGGCACACACCTGCAGTCACTCACCAAGAGGCACAGCAGCAGCTTCAGGGGCCAAATCTGAACTTTTGGGTGTCCAACCTCCCTATGCACCTCTGGGCATCTCACAGACTTGACATGGAGGGAAAGTCTCCTCTTGGGCACCAAAGGTGTTCCTTTCTCCTGCAACTGGTTGGCAAGTATTCATGCTGACCATGGAAACATCTGAACATCTGCAGGATTTCACCCTTCACCCTGGCGCAGTCCCCACACGTGCTCCCCTGCGGGCACCAGCAGGACTTTAACGGCCAAGGCAGCATTTTCAGAGGTTGTTCCTTGGGCTTTCCAAGGGCTCAAAAGACTGCTTGCAGCAAATTTTGTGAGTGCTTGCACCTCCACGCTTTCCTCGCTGCAATCACACAAGAAACCCAAAATGACGTGCTTATCGTCCGGCTTAGCTCTGTTCTCCAAGACCCACCACCCACCACGCCACCAGGGTCCTGATCATGCCCCACACCCTTGGCTGGGTCACCTCCACCTCCCTGCCACCACCACAAGGACATCTCATTTCAGATGGGAAAAGAGTCATTTACAGCAGCCGAGGCCGACGGAGCATGAAACACACAGGACAAACCACCTTGAGCAGGACACTGGTGACACCACTCCATCCTTGAAGGTGGAGGACACCCTGCACATCCACAGAAGGACACGCGTCTTTTTGCCATTGCTGACAACGCACGCCTTGCCAGAGGGCACTGAGGGACAGGCGACTCGACCAAGGTCCTAGCTGAGCTCCATCAACCGAACATCAGGCTCCAAAATCCCACGCTATAGCCGTAACCTCCACAGCATCCCCTCTGCCACGTCAACCAGGAGCACTCACGGTGCGCCCACTGCTATACAGCCTGGCGTAGCATATAGAGACAGAAACACCGAGGAGCAGCTTAAGCCTCCTGGAAAACAAGGAACATTTGAACGACGACCTCCAGCAAGGCCACCTCCAGCTCCCCTGCAAGGCAGAAACCAGGCTTCCTTGGCTCGGGAAGGAGCGACGAGTACCGGGGATGACAAAACTTTAGAGCTCGCATCGAGCATTTTGCAGGCGGCCAGAGAAAGGAGAAGTTTGTAACGGGAAGAGCAACGTGAGGATTATTCAGAGGCACAAGACGCTCGCTGTCTTTTGCTCTGAAACAAGAGGCTGGTATGGGAGAGGAAGCGCCAGGCACACTCCTGCTTTGCAGGGCAGCGAGCAAAGCTGGAGCTGCCGCAAAACTGCTGCAGGCGGGGGCAGAATCGGGCCTCTCCAGGTACTATTGTATTTTTTTTGGTTATGCTGTGGTGCCACCTCCTCAACCTGCTTCTTTGGTTTTCCCCTCTTATCTCCAGCCTTTTCTCAAGGCAGCCAGAAGTCCAAATCCTACAGAGCATCACCATGACTCGGGAAGGGATTTTTATACAGTGGGAGAGGGATTTGTCTGTGTGGGACGAGCTGAGTGGGGACTGTATAGGAAAGGCTGTATATTCCTCATTCATTCCTTGCCCTGCATTAACGCACCTTGCAACCCACCACTGACCAAAGTGTGAAGGAGATGTTCCTCAGCCCAGCCTCATCCTGCCTTGCATGAGGGATGTGCCTGAACCAGCTAAATTTGGGAAGCAGTTGTCTCAGGGGCTCTCTACAGCCAAGCAGAGGGAACAGCATCTTCAGCAGCAAGTGGGTTTCTGGTGGTTAATGACAGACACTAACCCGAGGACCAAAGGGCAGCTGGATGGTGAAGAGGCAAAACTCAATGTGTTCATCAAGACCACAGTTTCCTGCCATGCTTAGAGCAGCCAGGACAGGGCTCGGGCTGAAACCTGGACAGGCTGTTTCTCATGGAGAAATGCAGCTAGAAAACAAATCAGCACATCCACCTCGCAGTCCTCGATGGCAGGGGACTGGATAAAGCCAAACAATCCCAGCACTACTATGCATTTACTATGCATCTACTATCCACCACTATGCATCTACTCCTTGATAATGCGGTGACCAGGAAAATTCACACCCCTGCTGGCCTGGAGTTTGCTTCCTAATACAAAGCAGCAAAGCTCCCCCCACCCGTTTTAGAAGATGCTGGGTTTTTCCCTGCCACAAAACGCTGTAAGAGTCCAAACCAAAACTCCAATTCTGCTTTTGCAGGCACGCAAGCGGCTTTTAACAAAGACATCTAAGCACGCGCACCCAGGCAGCTTAGCACCTCTCCCAAAATCTACCTGCTGCGACTCTCAAACTCTAATACTTTCAGAAGCGAGGGATAATTTTTAAGCATCCTTCGCAGAGAGGTACCGGGTCGCTCTATGAAACCCAGTTCCCCTCCCGAAAGCCTCAGCCCAGCAGGATTTTGCAGAGCCCGTGCTGTCTTCAGCCCAGCCGGGAGCCCCCAGGCACACAGCCATCCCCACAGTTCTGCTCGGGTTCAAACAGCTTCGGAGGAAGGAAACGGCTCCAAACCTCTGGCAGGGGAGGCTGGGGGAGTTTCTGCAGTCTGAGCCGGGAAAATATTTCCAGGGCTTGAAAAACAACTCAAACTAATTAAAGATAAAATGCTGTCTGAAGGCTTTTCTCACAACTCAGGTCGTTTTCCCCCCCTCCCCACCAGCTGGAGTGTTTATTGAAAGAAAAACTTGTTGATCCACGGTACGGATTGACACAGGCTCTATATGTAAACTAAAGACCAAACTTTGGACCAAAGCCTTTAAAAGTAAACAGCCGGCTTTGACAAAAAACCCTCCCCGAGGGCGGCACAGCCCTTCTGCTCCCACAGACACGCTCGTCCCCCAGCACAACACGATTATCATCGCCTCACGCTCCCTCCTGTTTATTCCTTTTTTAAAAGCAGACTTCAATTCTGTTTCCCCCCACCCCCTTCCTCCAACTCTTCAGCCCCCAAGCCGCCCGCGTGCCTCAGTTCCCACATCTGGCAAAGACCAGGGGAGGCAGAAACACGGTTTGTTTTCCCTCGTTAACGATGGCAAGGCCTTAATTTTTGCAGAGTACTACGGAGGGGACCGAGGAGGGGAAAGTATATTTAGCAGGAAGCCTAGAAATAGCAGCTCATTCGTCAGCCGCCTTCGTTTGACAGTGTCACAACCCAGTGTTTGGGAGACCGTGACTCACTGCCACGACTCTGCGCACAGAGGAAAGCCCAACAAGGGCACAGCATCTCTTACAATATAATGTTTTATAACTTTATTACCGTCACAGCATGCATAAGCATCAGGAGCTGTCCCCTGCTTTGCCCGTGAGCTTGTGGCAGCCAGTTCTGGGCATAAAGGAGAAGTAAGACTGACCCTCAGTTTCCCCATCTTACAGAGATTATGACAGCATAATCTATGACCGCCTAATATAGAAGCCCCCCCAAAACCAGCGAGGTCTCCCCCAAACTCAACCCACACGGAGGCTGATCGATCCAACACCGCGCACAGGAGCCGTCCCAGACGGGACACAGGTCGCTGGGCAGCTCCAGGTTAAACCCAGCGTGGCCTCAGCTTCATTTTTCTGCAAAGCAGGATGGAAAAAAATATGCAAAGCGATTTCTGCACAAGGATGGAGAGCACCTGTTTCACATTTCTATACGCAGTCACTTAAAATGGTTTTTGACCAAAAAAAAAAAAAAAAGGGGGGGGGGAGATTTTTCTTACCAGGCTCCAGCCCGCTTTTGGATGGAGCGGCCACGCACACGCAGCAAAATCCCTCCCTGGCACCCCGCAGATGTGCACCGGGTGTGTTTTTACACCCTGAAGGCTTAGGGCTGGCCAGAAAGACAGAAATCCCCACAGTGCCCAGCTCAGGATGCCTCCTTTTGGGGGGGCCCCCTCCAAGCCCTGGGCTTCCCTCCCTAAGCAATACCACGATCATCTTAAACATGCACAACACTCGAATAATCAAGTCCAACGCACCCGTAACACGGACCAGCAGCCTCGTGCCACGCTCTGTGCCCTCAAATCCCCTCCCTGGAGCCAGGACGGCATCAGTGACGCAGCCAGCAGCGAAGCCGGGCATCAAGTGAGATGCAAACGGTATTTCCATCGCGAGTGGTACCTTCTCCCTGCCGCAGAGAAATTACCGGGCTGGTGGAGCCCATTGATCCCTTCGGATAGGGAAGAAGTTGAGCGCCCAGAAGGATGCTCAAGGCTTACCTCGCGCTGTGCTTGGGGACGGGGAGACCCGTGGCAGCCCTCGAGCATCACCGCGAGCAGGGTGCCAAAGCCAGCAAGCACTCAACTCCCAGGGACCGCCTGGGAAAAGGTTAAAAATCCTCCGCAAAGAAACCTCCCCTGCAGGAAACGGCCTATTGTGAGCAGGATTCGGCCCTTTCCTCTCGGGCTCAGCTGTGGCCACCGGCATCAGGGAAGATGGGAGCCCGGTGCTGGGGTGGGAAGCTGGGAAGCAGGGCAGGGAGGAGGAGGAGGAGAAGGGATGGGGACATGTCCTCCTCACCATCGCAGAGGAGGTGCTGAAAAGGTGTCGAAAGGTAGAAATACCTGAGCTGCCACCGAAACTCGCTGTAGAGGTGGTGCAAATGGGAATGGATAGTTTGGAGGGCTGGGGAAGAGCAGAGCCTGATTTTTCCTCCAGGTGAAAAGAAAACAGAAGGAATAAATAAAATAAAATAAAATAAAACAACCACAAGGACCAAAAAAGTTGTCCTAAACCCTATGCCAAGGGGAAGACGAGGGTACATGCTACCAAGCAGGGACACAGCCCGACGGCGCAGAGGGAAGAGCACTGAAAGCCACCCTGGCACAACGAGCACCGTCCCCCCCGAGGTCTGCCGGGACAGCGGTGGCACCAGCAGAAAACGGCTGCCTCTCAGCAACCAGGGGAGATTTAATTAAAAAACATATTAAAAAAAATAATCAGAAACGCCACAAAACCTGCCCTGCCGCCACCTCCATGAGGCAGGGGGGGGGGGTGGGTGTTCATCGCATCGCATTCCAAAACCGCCCTCGGAGCATCACGTCAACCAAAAGCCCTCGCAGCAGCGAGCCCTGGTACCACCTCTCTGGGACGGGGTTCCCAGCATGCAACCGCAGGCACCAGCACCCCGAAAAAAAACCAGCTGCAGGGAGAAACCCTGAGAGAGATGCAACCTCAGAGAGTTTTTTTGTTTGGTTTTTTTTTAAAGTACAACTACGAAACTTTGCAGCATTTGCATGTGGGTTTGGAATACAGCTGGCCCTCTTGGGTTAGTTTTGAAACCCCTCTGACCCTTAAATAAATATATATATGCGCAAGCACATCAAAAGGGTTTTGTGTACTGGAAGCGACTCGCTCATTCAATGCATTTGCAGAAAAAAAAAAAAAGGCGGGGGGGGTATGGGTGGATAGAGAAAAAAAGAAGGGGGCTGCCACCGGGAGGGTATTAAGGAAATGGATTTCCTCTTCTTGCGATTTGCTACAGAAGGAGCCTTTCCTCCTCCACCAGGCCCCCCGGCCACCCCTTTCCCGTCCGGATTTGCTTTGAAACGTGGCACTGCGCTGAAGGGGAGGGTTTGTGCGGGGAGAAGCGGGCGGGAGTTTTGGGGAGTGGAGCAGAGGGGGGGGGGGGGGGTCCGATCCGACTGAGCTGCTGACCACGGCTCGCAGCCGCCCGAGGTGCCTCCGCTTTGGGTGCCCAGAGTTGAGCGAAGCTGCACGGCGGTGGCCTCCAGCCCTCCCTTGTCTCCTCCCCGAAAGAGGAGAGGAAAAAGCAAGCTGGGAGGGAAGGAGAGGGAGCAGGGGGAACGCGGCATTCCCGGCATGGCTCCGTATGGCGCTGGGGCGGTGGCGGGGCAGCGGCCTTCCCGGGGGGCTTCGGTCACCCCGGTGGGGTGAAGGTTTTCGGTGGAGAAGCCAAGGATGCTTTTTCACGACCCGTGGCAGAGCGGGATGACCGGGATGGGGAAAAGCCGGGGAGCTGCTGGTGTCTGCACGAGGCCCAGGAGCTCCCGGTGCTCGTCCCACGGTGCGGGGTCAGCGGGCTGCGGAGAAAACAACTGGAAAAGGGCTAACGTTATAAAAAAAAATAAAAGGCAAAAAAAAATACCACCACCCCCCCCCACCACCAACAACTTTTCCAGTATCAGTGAGGGCTTGACTTGTGGCCGATGTACCCCTCCGTGCTTGGGAAGTGGCGCGGGGCAGGAGCAGCGGTGGGGTTTGCGGGAGAAGGGGGGGTCCCCCTTTCTGCAGCCGGGGACCCTGGGGCAGGGCTGGGGGTGACAGAAGGATGTGCCACCCCCCCCCCCCCCCCCCCCAAAAAACCCAGCGCCGGGCTGGGTACCTACTGGGATTTTTTATTTTTTTTTTGGGGGAAGACCTCTCTCTGCTGGTTGGGGATGGGGAATGAATGGGGTGGCACTCTGCACCCCTAGATGGGGGGGGGGGGGGTACCCCAGAGCCCCCTCCCCAAAAGGGATGGGGTCACTTCGCTGGGGTGCAGCACCCTGAGCAGAGACGATGCCGGGTGGGTGTGGGGAACCCCTTAAAGCAAAGAGAGGGGCAGCCGGGTGGGTGGGTGAGTGGGTGGGGGGGGGGGGGGTGTACACGGGAGGGACGGACACACACACACACACACACACAGAGCCGGTCCCGGGTGGGGTGGGGGGGTCCGGGCCACGCACACGGCCACGCACACTCTCACCTCGAACATGAGGGCGATGAGGACGCTGAGCACCAGGCAGAAGCCGATGTCGGCGTGGTTGTGGATGAGGAACTCCTGGCTGAAGAGCGGGTGGCTCTTGGCCCGCCGGCGGAAGGCCATGGCCGCGGGGGGGGGGGGGGGGGGGTAGGGGAGGGGGGTGCGGGACCAGGGGAGGGGGGGTGCGGAGCGGGGGGTGAACCGCCGCCCCGCAAACTTCCCCGGGCCCCCCGCGCAACTTCGCGGAGAAAAAAAAAAAAAAAAAAAAAAAAAAAAAAAAAAAACCAAAAAAAAACCACCGCGACCGCCCCGCGCAGGCGCCTCGCACCGCCCCGCCGCCTCGCACCGCCCCCGGCCCCGCTCCCGGCCCCGGCCCCGGCCCCGCTCCCCCGCCCCGGGCCGCCGCCGCCGCCGCCGCCGCCCCACGCACGCCCCGGGGGTCCGCGGCTTGGCCGGGGCGGGGGGGGGGGGGGGACGGACGGGGGACACGGACACCCCACCGGGTTCGGCAGCCACCTCCCATCCGTGTGTGTCCTGCACCCACCTTTTCTGCGTGGCTGGGCGCCCACCCGCATCGGCACCCACCTACCGTGTGTGTCCGGGCACCCACCCGCATGGGCACCCACCCACCGTGTGTGTCCGGGCACCCACCCGCATGGGCACCCACACACCGTGTGTGTCCGGAGCACCCACCCGCATCAGCACCCACCCACCGTGTGTGTCTGGGCACCCACCTGCATCGGCGCCCACCCACCGTGTGTGTCCGGGCACCCACCTGCATGGGCACCCACCCACCGTGTGTGTCTGGGCACCCACCCGCATCTGCACCCACCCACCATGTGTGTCCAGGCACCCACCCACGTCTGCACCCACCCACTGTGCATGTCCGGACTCCCACCCGCATCTGCACCCACCCACCGTGTGTGTCTGGGCACCCACCTGCATTGGCACCCACCCACCATGTGTGTCCGGGCACCCACCCATGTCTGCACCCACCTACCGTGTGTGTCCGGGCACCCACCTGCATCGGCGCCCACCCACCGTGTGTGTCCGGGCACCCACCCGCATGGGCACCCACCCACCGTGTGTGTCTGGGCACCCACCCACGTCTGCACCCACCCACTGTGCATGTCCGGACTCCCACCCGCATCTGCACCCACCCACCACGTGTGTCCGGGCACCCACCCATGTCTGCACCCACCTACCGTGTGTGTCCAGACTCCCACCCACATCTGCACCCACCCACCATGTGTGTCCGGGCACCCACCCGCATCGGCGCCCACCCACCGTGTGTGTCTGGGCACCCACCTGCATGGGCACCCACCCACCGTGTGTGTCTGGGCACCCACCCGCATCTGCACCCACCCACCGTGTGTGTCCGGGCACCCACCTGCGTCTGCACCCACCCACCGTGCATGTCTGGGCACCCACCCACATCTGCACCCAACTACCATGTGTTCCCAGACTCCCACCCATGTCTGCACCCACCTACCGTGCGTGTCTGGACACCCACCCACGTCTGCACCCACCTATTGTGTGTGTCCAGACCCCCACCCGCACCTGCACCCACCCACCATGTATGTCTGCATACACCCACATCTGCACCCACCTACCTTCACATCTGGACCCCCCCCCCCCCACCTGCACCCCCCTCCACGCAGACCCAGCCCTGACTGCGCCCGTCGCCCACCCGTGGCCCAGCGCCCACCTCCCCGCTCGCCCCCCGACACCGACCTGCCTCTGCACCCACCCGCTAGCTCCAGCCCCCCCGAAGCCCGCACTCCCGTGCTGAACCCCAAATCTCCCATCGACGGGGAGAAGCCAGAGGCGTGGGGTGCCCTCCCCATCCCACCTCCTTCCCAAACCCACATCCCGTGGACGGAGAGATGGTTCCGCCGAGTCTCTGAGGCAGAGCGGTGGCACGTTCGCTGTTATTTATGGAAGCCGGTCCCTAAAAAAGCCCCCCAAAAACTTCCCGGGAGCCTGAAGGACGCTAAGTGGAAGCGGGCAGGGCCCTTTGGCGGCTTCGCTTGGAAAAAGCGTGGCACGAACAGGGCTTGTGTTTTAAAGATCTCCCTTCAAGCAAAACGAGCGCCGAGAGCCTTGAACTTGCAGGATCTGGCCCGGCTCCTCCAGCATCCCTGGATCCCTCGTGGCCACAGATCCCGTCCCCAGTGGCCGTGGGGGAGGATTCACGGGAGGGAGGAAAAGCCGCTCCGGCGCGTTGGAGGGAACTGAGCCGTCTCAAACCTGGTGTTGAGAGCACAAAGCGTTTTCCTCCGGCCAAATCCAGCACAGGAAGCACAGTCCCTGGGTTCTCATTAAGCAGCCGTTCCTATTAGGCAAGTCCTGATTAGCCGTGTTTACCCTCCGCGAACCCCCCCTCCGTGTTATTGTTTAGCCTTAGAGCGATGGGCACGGAGATGCAGCCGGGGCCAAGGCATTTACAGGAATAGTAAAGGCACCAAAAAGGGATTTGAGACAAATCAAAACTGTTTAATTACGGGGAAAAAAAAAAAATGGCCAAAGGTTCCGCTTGGAAAAAACCCAAGCAAATAACAACCACCCCGGGGCAAATACTTATATTTTCTGTAATGTCCAAGCATTGCGTTTCAATATTTTTGGAAGCGAAAAGATGTTTTTCCAGATAAATCTTTCCGGGGTTAGTTTGGGGGGGGGGGGGTTTACATCATCTCAGAGCCAGAAAGAATGTTTTTTCACCGTGTGTCGAGCAGAACCGACCCTAAAACCTGGCACCCGCGGGCAGCGCTCAGAAATCGGGCTGCGGAGGGGGGCGGAAAACGGTGCTGCTGGAAGGCAAGATCCCAGCAGGGCAGGGGCAGGGCTGCTGCCAACCCTCGTGCCCTGCCGGTACCTTTCTAACCCCCTTTATTTTATTTCGCCTTGCCAGAAGGAAGAGAGTGACCCATTAAAAACAAGCCCAGGGGACGGTGCCAGCGGGCTGGACAGCCACGTCCCCAAGCCCAGGCGCTCGCCCAGGTATTGTTTAATTTATTAGGGACACAGCCTCTGTTCTTGCCTGGTCGTTCCTTTTTCTAGATCGCCGGTGAGCGGCACAGCCTGTTCTCCTCGGGAGCCTGCGGGTCACCCCCTGCGTCGTCAAAATTCACCGTCAATTCCTGCTCTCCGCTCCCTCGCTGCCCTTTCGCAGCCGGCGAGAGCTCTTCTCCACGTCAGCGGCGCTGAGCTCTCCTGGGCTGGGGCACGAGCCTCCGCCTCTCTAAAGCGCTGGAGAGGGTTTCCTTAAAAAACCGAAACGAACAAAAATGTTCAGAAGAGGCAAATGAGGAGAAATCTTCCATTCCAGGGTAGGCGAGCGGGCAGGATGATCTGGCCAGGTGTGGTGGGATGGAGACATTCCCCACTCCAGACCTTCTGGGGGTGGCTGAAGCCCAAACGTTGGTGATGAGCATCTCCCAAGGCTGGGCAGATCCTGAGGTCTAGCTCAGGATAATGTATCTCATCCAAAAAGAACTTGATGGGAAATGCTGAAGAAGGAGCAGAGGGTCTGGCTGGGTCTCCTCAAGCATTTGGAACACTCGAAGGAAACATCAGCTGGTTCCCCCGAGCGGCTGGTTCGTCTCCCCTTTGCCGCGCTTTTCCTCGGCTGCAATTTCTCGTCCAGCTTCATGCCCTGAGTTGGGACCGGCCCAGGACCACGTCATTCCGTGGAGAGCAAGGACCTGGGCTTCGTGGGACCTCCGCTCTGCGGGTTGATAAGAAGACAAACCAGAGCGAGGAGTAACCCCGTCACCTGCCCAGGCGCCCGTGGTACGCTGCCGAATATCGGGACTCAGCACCGTGGTGGTGACGGCTGGAGCCAGTTCTACCAAACCGGCAGGTTCCCATACCGCATCCAACGCAGGCGGTGGCAGCTCCCCTCGCACACGCGCCTTTGGACCTTAAGTCACCATGGGATATTTGCAGATGGATATCACCCTTCCCGGCCCTGAATGCTACCTTGGTGAGAACCTGGCAGGGCCTTCCAAACTTTCCCTGTGGCCAGGTGATGCCTGGGGAGGTGGAAGGAACCTCCCGCAACCATGGTCACGTTCCTCCAGGCACTTGCTGTGCACCTTATCGGCCACCTCCAGCACCCCAGAGCGCCCCCATTTCGCTCCCAGTGGCTCCCACCTTGCGATGTCACAGCAGCATCAATCCTGCACATCCCTCTTCTCCCATAACCCGGGCAGCGCCTGGAACAAGGCATCCGCTTTTGTGGCCTTGAGCAGCATCTCCCTCTGGTGGCTGAGGAACAGGGAGCCAGGGGAGAACCACCTCCCCAGCACGACTTCTTCGATCTGGCGGTGTTGGGGAAAAATCTGGATGTGCAGCAGGTCATCGGGGCATCTTGAGTTCCCCTGCTCCGCAGAGATGGGAAGGGTAAGGAGGGGTATCTGGAGCTGTGATTTGTATTTGGACAGTTCTCCTACTCCAAAGAGGGCTTTAAGATTTAACTAAATGTAAATTATAGGTGGAGACCTGTGGTTCAGCACTGGGATTGTACCCAGCATGTGGGACTTGGACCCTGGGTGCAACAGGGCTCTCATGCAGGCTGGAAGTCTTTAAGGACAGATAATCCACATTATTTCACCTGATTTCACACTGCTCCCAAGGAGAAGGTGAGGGGGGGAACACGGTGGGATCTCACCAGTGACCATCTCCCATCATCAGGGAGCAAAGCCATGGGAACGCCGCCCCCACAGCCTACACCCCCCATCCGTACCCCAGCCATCATGCCCCCTCCGGTGGTGTCCCCAGCGTCCCCCCACTCTTCGTCACTCCTCGATCCATCTGGGATTTCCACAACCACCTCCTCCGGGGTCAGAGGTGTCAGCTCATGGTGCACCTCCAGGCCCTCTGTGCATCGTGGATGTGCTCTGAGAAATCAAAGTCCTGGGGTACGCCTGACTCCTGTGCCCAAAGGTATTCTCTGCTTTCTTAAAATCATCTGTTTGGCCGTATTTTCTTTTCTGACTCGTCCATGGGATAGTTTCACGAGGGTTGCTCAGTGCTGTCAGAGCTTTACCGTCTACGGTTAGCCCATGCCACCACAGAGCTAGCACTAAGCTGTAGGATATAGCCCTCCCAACCATTTCGTGATGCTCACCAATTTTTTCAGTTACAGTTAAACCAGACCCATGGCTGTTCAAGACAGTCCTTGGGAAGCCCAAGTGTGGTTAGCACAAAGCCTACAGTCTGCTGTTAACAGCAGCAATCCTGTATTTATTGGGTGAAAAACACTTAAATCTCTCACAAGTGCAGCAAAGATGGTGTAAATCCTTCTGTGTCTCGAGGCCCTGGACCAGCACAGAACAGCAAACTCTCACCGCGTTTGCTTTTCCTGCCCAATCTTGCCTTGTGATAATCAGCCCAGGTTTGAGGGCAGCCCATAATTTGCGTAGCCATCACTTGACCTACGAAGCATTTGATTTTTGGCGTCAATGCAAATGATTACGGCACATACTATCTGCATGCTACATCCGAGTGCCCACCCAGGTCCCCTTTTTCATCCTCCCACTGAAAATCCCGACAGGCAACTTGTCCTGGGGCTGCGGAAGCAAAATGTGGGGAAAAGAGAAAGGAGAGGACGTGGAATCCCGTGCCCGTTCATATCTGTGTCCTTTCTTTGCACACCCTCAGCGGGAGAAAGGGAAAACCCCTGCTCAATTAAACAAACAGCTTGATTGGGGGCGGGTAGAACCGGAATGGGCAAAAATTCTAAGTAAACAGGAAAATGGAGTTGCAAAGGAGAGGGGATGTCACATCCAGCCAGGGAGCTGTGCAGCAGATCGCTTGCAAAGCAGCAGGAGAGCAAGGTCCAACATCCCCTCCAGCAAGGTCCAGAGGACCCCTCCACGCTTACGTGCGCCCCGAACACGAGACGCAGACACGGCAAAGGCTGGTTTGTTTTTTATAAGCGTCATTATATATTATCAAAGATAGCAAACCCAACCAGATAAAAATTTCCATAATGCCACAGCAGCTCTGCTGCCTTCTGCGTGATGCTCGTAGTGAGGAGGACTCTGGAAAAGCCGCTGCGTCTGCTTCCTCGCTGCAGAGCGCAGCCACAGCACGGCGGTGCTGGCTCCGAACGGACACACGGAGCTTTCACCACGTTGGAAAAGCGGCTTCACTCCGAAACCAGCACCGATCGGGTTTTCACTGCCCAGATCAGCTTGAAGAATCGCCTGGCTGGGTCAATCCTGAGCAGCCAATGCTACAGGGAAGCTTTTTTTAATAATTCATCGCATGCCTGTCCTTCCTGCTGCCTTTCCTGCCCCATGGCAACACCAGAGTCCTGCCCGCAGCAGGACAACAGCTGGAGGGCACGGCCAGATGTGCACCAGCTGGCACCCATGAGTTCACTGGTGAAGCCAGCTGACCAGACCTCAATCAGCACGTCAAGCCACATCCTGGGCACGAACCCACGTCGGCTGGAAGCATTAGCTATTTCTGAGGCCACTGTATCGAGGATTTAGTTCCCGATAGAAATAAATCCTGCCTGCAGTGGGGATTTTGTGGTGGTGGGAGTATGCAGATCTGGTTTGAGATTCGGCTTGAGGCTCAATTTAGGAGGGAGCATCCAGCCAGATGTGAATAATCTGCAGCTGGGTGGAAGGGGGCAAGGAAGAGGCTGGGCGGAAAAGGCCACGTGAGGAAGCGGGATGGTGGGCAAGCAAGCAGGACATCATGGCTTTTGTCTACAGTTCAGGGTCCTGAGGTTGTGATCTGCAGCATGAAGAGGGTCTGGGCTCCTACGTGGCCCCAGCAAATGGAGTTGGTAAAGCTCTCAAGGTGAACCTGGTGGGGGAAAAATAAATGAAGCGCTGCTAAGCCTTACTTTAGGGTTTATTCTGCGCAGAAGGAAGGGCATCTGAGAGTAAAATTCATTATTTTTCTGGTTGAGGCACTTATTTGTCCTGAGAAGGCTCCTGCTTTGGCCAGCCCCTGGAGACAGCAGCCAGATCTCCACGCTGGGACAGGGCAGCAGCTTGTACAGGCACTTGTTAGAGGACAGGCTTCAGGACGTTGTCACAAATATATCAAAGGCAGTATGCTCCAGCTGCCTAGCAGGACTGTTACATAAATAAGTTTAAATACCTAAACCTGGACTTTTAGGGCTTTTTAAGACCTTTGAAGCTCTCCGAAACTGCAAGTAGAAGATGCAGTGGGAGGGACGGTGATGTCCTAGCGATGGAGGACCACATCTGCCTGGCGGCAGGGGCACCATGGGGACAATCTTCACGGCCAGCATTAACACCCCACCACCTCCTGCCGTACCCTATCAACGAGACAGTCACCCCGATGCTGACCCGAGGTGACAGTGCAGCAATTTACAGGGTCACTCCAGCAACCCAGACAGGTCTGTCCCCTCTCCCAGCTCCCCCAGTCCTTGCTGTGGGCATCTAGGGTCAGCCTTGGGTGTGGAGGTGAAGCACGGTGGCCTCAGCTTGCTCCTCACGACAGTCCCCTGTGTGCCACAAGGGTGGGTGTCCCAAAGGCGATGCCACCCCATGAAGCCACCCTCTTGTCCCAGGGGCTCCAGGCCCTTTTTTGGGGGACCTGCCACCCCGCAGCCGCTCACGCCACCGAGGGAAGAGCTGCTTTGCAGATGCTTGCGGGCACAAGCGCCCAGGATTGGGCTGATGCTCGCCGTCTCCAGGGATAAATCCCCTCCTCCTCCTCCTCCCCGGCAGCCTGGGGAAGGCTGGGCTTTGCCATCCCTTTGCACCAGGGCCATGCACGTAGAGGTGGTGGTCCCCGTGCCAGGAGAGGTGATTCCTCCCATGCTCGCACTGAAATACACAGAGGAGCCCTCGGCTGGATCCTGGGAGAAGCTGCTGGGAAAGGATGCGGCCGGGTGAAAACCAGGCTCTTGCCCTGCTCCGTCCTCCCGTGCCATTCCCACAGCCCCGGCGCTGGGTTTGCTGTCTCCTCCATTCCTCTCCGCCTGCAGTTTCTCATCAGTCAGACCAGATTCAACACCCTGAGGACCGATTTCCCTTGCGGGGAGGGAAAGATTTGCCCCAGGCTCAACGCTGGCAGGTTTCCCCATCACCCATCCTCCGGGGTAAACCTCTCCCGCGCCACCATCTCCAAAAGCCGCATTGATCTTGGACATATCTCCTGTCTTCAAGGCCAGCTTTACCAGCAGCCAGTGGTGATGGTTTGTCCAGCTGTCCTCCAAACACCCTCTGAATTGCAGGAGCGATGAGCTGTTCTCATTTTTGGGATCTGCCGTGGTCCCTTCCCCTGCCGAGGACTCTCCGTCTCCCAAAATTCCCAAACTCTGCCCTGCTTGGGAGCTGTCTCCAGCAACCTCATCATCACCGTCAGCTGCAGCACTGCAGGTTGTCTCCACGAAGCCCTGCCAGATCTCTGCGGACTTGGGATGGAGCAGGCTGTAATAAACCACCAGAGCTGCGGCACCTGAAAAGAGCAGAAAAGTGTCAAGGGACGAGGTCCAGCAGCGTTTTTGTGAGGTGTGGAGCAGAGACCAGAGCTCGCCACCACCTCCAGATCAACAGACCCTTTGCAGAGATGCTGCTGGGCATCAGGCATCTGAGCAGCCGGTCCTTCAAGCATTTTTAGGGATGCAAGAATCCCACTCAAGCAGCTTTCGGGAAAGGGAGCGCTGAGCACACTTTCAAGATCGAATTTAATCTGGATTGATTTGCAGGCTGATAGGTGCACAGGGCAGGGAGGAGGTGTGTGATGCAGGAGTCCTTCCCATCTCTCAGCATCCCTGTCCTCTAACCTTCCTACTTCTATCCTAAACTCATTCAAAGCCAGTGAAATTGCTGCTTTTCCAGCCCAAACGTGTCCTTTCTCGAACGCGGTTGATCTGCGTGCAGCCATTCGCACACAGCCCAGCATGCCGGTGGTCCAGCTTCCCTCTGCCTCCATCCCACCGGGAAAACCTGAGCCTGCTGGGGACCTCACCCAGCAAACAGCAACTCCCATCCTTGCCCGGTGCCCGTTTTGCAAATAGAGGTGCCAAAGGGCTGTTTGCAAGCATCGTACAACCTCTCCCCTCCTTCGGCTGAGTTGTGCGTTAAAGCTTTGGGGAATTAAATGCACCGGTTGGCCAGAGCTGCTGCCTGCTTTATGGGCAGGGTATGGGCAAGGTATGGAGTACCTTCTCCCATCACGTACCAAAAAGTCCTCCCCATGGACACAAAAAGCATTTCCATTTACAAAAGCAGACCCGGTCTTTGAAAGAAAACAGGGTGGGAGAAAGCTGCTGTAGTTCTGCATGGTCCCACACCAGCGTGTTTCAAAACGTCCCCAGTGATGGCTCATCAGTCACAAGCCACCTTCATAAATCATTGGTATATGCTCAAATGAAAATGTTTCCCTGCAGTGATCCCCTGTGTCATACCACTGCCTGCACTGATCACCAAGCACCAAGAAAACACAGATGTGCTTCAAAATATTGTATTTGGCAGCGGTACCTGAGCCGTTTGCTGACATCTCGATCATTTCTGCAAGCCTCCCTTTTCAGGGATGGGCTTTAAGAAACGATGAAAAAATGAAACTCAAGGTGGATTCACATATTACCAAATACATTCAGACATTTAAGCTGGAAGAAATAAAGCAAACAGTCCGATGCAACTAAAATAACCGATGATGTTCGTTTACTCAAGCTACTCTTGAAACATGCAATCCAGGCTCTAAAAACGAGCAGATCTTACCTATTACAGACCCTGACATGATGGCCGCGGTCATGCACAGGCTGTTCCTCAGCTCTGCCTGCAGGAACCGGGTGGCCAGCAGCAGCAGGAGGGTGTTCTCCATCAGCATTATCTGCAGAGTAGAAGGAAAAGAGTTGTCACTTTTATCCTTCTGATGGCTTTAGACGCGCTTCCGATGACAGAAAATACCCACTTTCTAGGTTTTGGTGATTTATTTTGCACCTAACTTATCACTTAAAATATAAGGGTTGCTGAACAGGACTTACTGCGAGGTCTCGACCTTTTTTTACCATGAAAAATAACTCTGGCAGAGCAGCACAGCCGCTCTGGTGTTATTGAGACGTTGTATGGCTGCTGCTGAGAAACCAAAGCCAGCGCAGAAACTGCATCCAACTTGGTGACCACGTCGCTTTGTCAGGACATGGGAAATGCTGGATTTTTATCAAGTGGTGATATGAGAGATGAGAAAGGAGAGTCTGAAGCTATTGCTTCTCCCCAGCAGCTGCGCCCATGTGGAATACTGAATATCCTGGGTACTTACGGCATAAAACGTGGCCATCCTGTTCTTGGAGGGACCGGGCCGGACATTAACGTAGCAGAAGATGTACACGGCTCCCACCAGGCAATTGAACAGCCTCCAGCGGCAGGGCTGGGCCACGATATCCGTCTGCTGGGCCACCAGCCAGAAGGCCATGAGCAACCAGTGGATACCTGCGCGGGGAAGGGACTGAAAGGGCAAAGCCGTTCCTGGGGGAGGCTGCAAAGATGCTCCAGTACCAGGAGCATCCCCGTGACTGACAGCGGGACGGGACATGGGGAAGATGATCACAAGGACTTACCTGCCACAGCGAAAACCCAGAAGGAATACAGCCTGGCGAAGAGCACCAGGGCCAAGACCCTGGTCCCCAGCATCCCCGTCCTCCAGAGCAGCAGGCAGAGGATGGCGGCGGCCGGTGGGAAGAGGTGACCAGGTTTCATCAGGCAGGAGAAGCAGCTGTAGGAAACCAAAGCCCAGGCAAAGGAGAGCAGGGACAGCCCCGCGCTGACACCTGCACGGGGCCAGGGCCAGTCAGGCACTCCGAAGGATGCCCAACGGCGTCGTAGGACCGTATCTCAACGTTAAGGAGCTGTTGGTAGCACGGCACCCCGATACAAGCACGGCACCCCGTTACAAGCCAGACACCCCGCTGTCCTGCCGACTGGAGTATTTCAACCAATTCCTGCTGAATCTGGTCTCCTTTGCACGCTCGGCATTTCCCTGCTGAACTCCTCCGACCGCTCTCTCCCACGGGCAGAGCTCTGCAGCGGCAGGGCAGGTCCATCTCCGGTCGCTGCGATCGGACCAGACACTGACGCTGACTTGAGCGAGGCCTTGCGCACGCTATGTCTCCGCACCCCAACGCTACGTCTCCGCACCCCAACTTCTCCCTTCGCGCGCCTGAAAGTTCACCTTTTCTACAAAGCAGCCCCCAAACCCTAAATGCTCAGCGCTGCGCTGTGATTAGGGCTGGACCATCACTAGGAAGACGTGTTGGGTTCAAACCCACCCAAGGCACTGTCTTGGCCGTGGAGGTCTCCTATATGCTGCAGGGAATGACCGTACCGGCCAGGAAAAGCCATGGATAGCTCAGAGACTCCTCCGTGTTCGACCACAGCAGATCTGCAAGCCCCATTTCTCCCTCCTGCTTTGCACTGGGGCTTTCCAGCCCCTTTGCAGCACGTTCCTCCATCCAGAGCCTGCCCTCCACCCCCCCAGGTGGGCACATGCGTCCCCCACCCAAAAGCATCGCCCTTCCGCAAGTCGCAGCATCTTCCCGGGAACTCCGCGCTCACCGGGAACGAAGCCCGCTGGGTCGACGGCCACGACGACGTAGGCCTGCAGCAGGAGGTGAGGCAGGGTCTGCAGCAGGGCTTCCAAAAGCCGCAGCACACACACGTCCCCATGCTGGGTCAGCACCTCCCCGGCACGGGCAGCGGGTCCCTTCTCTGCCGTCGTCCACAAAACATCCCAGTACCTGCAAAAGTCACCGCGCCGGGATGTCCAACTTGGTTTTGGCAGGTTTGGGTCGGGGAAGGGGGGCTGGCTGGATGGTGGGGAACATCTCTTACCGTTTCCAGAGGCCCAGCTGCAGGAGGTGGAGTACCAGGAGCCAGCGGTCGGGCAGGCGGCCGTCCGCCCTGAACCAGAGGATGCTGAGGAGCTGAGCCGCGTAGCCGGGCACCACGCAGGCGACGGTCAGCCCGAACCAGCCCAGCTGCCCGCGGATGAGGTAGTGGATGATGGCGCAGAGCCCTGGGGAACGGCAGAGAAGCGGTGCTGAGGGATGCCACGGCCACGCACCCGGCAACTGAAAGGGGTTACCCACAACCCGCCCCAAATTCAAGTCCCAGTCCTTGTCCCCGTCTTATCTCCAGTTGACGGCTTTCGGTGGCTTGTCAGCTGCGGCACAGCCATCGCCACCGTGGGGCCTGGCGCAAGGGAGGGCTCTGATAAAAAGCACTCGGACAAGGGCTCATGCTCCAAGTAAATTTAAAAAAAAAAAAAAAAAATTTAAAAAAATCTCGATTTTTCAACTTTAGAAAAAAGAAAATGCCTGGGGTTTGCACCGAGGTGGCTGCAGAATGGGTTGGGGGGGGGGAGGCTGCCCCCTCCGCGTGTGCGCAGCCCTGCGCAGTCGCCGCCCCCCCCCCCCCCGCCCGCGCATCTTTCGCGCTCACTTACGCGCTCCGCGCTCCGCCGCCAGCAGCGCTAAGCAGAGCCCGGGGAAAGCCCCGCGCATCCTGCGCGCCCCTTCCGCGGCGGCTGCACCGCGGCGGGGGAGGAGGAGGAGGAGGAGGAGTGGAGGAGGAGGAGGAGGAGAAAGGGAGGGGAGGAGGAGGAGGAGGAGGGGAGGAGGAGGAGAAAGAGAGGGGAGGAGGAGGAGGAGGGGGAAGAAGAAGAAGGAGAAGAAGAAGAAAGAAGAAGAAGAAGGAGGAGGAGGAGGAAGAAGAGGAGGAGGAGGAGGGGAGGGGAGGAGGAAGAGGAGGAGGGGGAAGAAGAAGAAGGAGGAGGAGGAGGAGGAGGAGGAGAGGAGGAGGAGGAGAAACGGAAGGGAGGAGGAGGAGGAGGGGGAAGAAGAAGAAGGAGAAGAAGAAGAAAGAAGAAGAAGAAGAAGGAGGAGGAGGAAGAAGAGGAGGAGGAGGGGGGGAGGAGGAAGAGGAGGAGGGGGAAGAAGAAGGAGGAGGAGGAGGAGGAGAGGAGGAGGAGAAAGGGAGGGGAGGAGGAGGAGGAGGGGGAAGAAGTAGAAGGAGAAGAAGAAGAAAGAAGAAGAAGAAGAAGGAGGAGGAGGAAGAAGAGGAGGAGGAGGAGGGGAGGGGAGGAGGAAGAGGAGGAGGGGGAAGAAGAAAAAGGAGGAGGAGGAGGAGGAGAAAGGGAGGGGAGGAGGAGGAAGAGGAGGAGGAGGGGGAAGAAGAAGGAGATGAAGAAAGAAGAAGAAGAAGGAGGAGGAAGAAGAAGAGGAGGAGGAGGAGGGGAGGGGAGGAGGAAGAGGGGAGAGGAGGAGGAGGAGGAGGGGGAAGAAGAAGAAGAAAGAAGAAGAAGGAGGAGGAGGAGGAAGAGGAGGAGGAGGAGGGGGAAGAAGAAGAAGAAGGAGAAAAAGAAGAAGAAGAAGGAGGAGGAGGAGGAACGGGGGCCGGTCGCTCCCCGCCCGCCCCGACTCAGCCTCTTTTCTCTTCCCGCCAGGCAATGTTACGTCACGTTGCTTGCGTCACGCCGGCTCCTCGCGGGTGTTGCGGCCCCCCAGAGCAGCCCGAGAGCCCTGGGGTTGCGGTGCATTTCCACCACCCGGCCCAACGCGCCCCAAGCCGAGGTCTCCTTGCACAAGTCGGACCGGGGTGGGGGGGGGGGGGGGGTTCCCCGGGTACTTGTGCATTTGCACAAGGGGTGTGCGGCTGCCGCAGGGGTGAGCACTAGGTGGCAGCCGGGACCTGAGATGCACAGAGCCAGAAATTAATTCTTTTTTTTGTTTTTTTCCCCACTCCCACCCAAGACATAAAACCTTTGCGAAATGTGATTCCGACCGTTGCTGGTTGCAGGTGGCCGTGTGTGTGCGGAGATGTGACCTACCTGCTTTTTGGGTTTTTCCCCCAACCTCCAGCCCTGCAGACTCCATCCCCTGGGAAGTACGTGCTTTTTAGAAATTAAATCCTCAGCAAGTCGCTATAGGGAAGGCCACTGAAGGGGTTTTTAATTAGGTCCAAATATCATCTAAAGTTTTGTCATTGCTTTCACAAAATCGTGCAGGAAGCTCCCAAAGCTTTGCACGTCAGCCGGGCTGTCGGGATGTCCGTGTGTTTGGGGGCTTTCATGCATTTGCTGTTGTTTGTTGAAATTTTAGCGAGTTTCTTTGCAACCCTGAGAACAAAGCCTGGATTCTGCTGCTTAACAGAAGCAACATTTCTCACCCATTCAGCTGAGTCCGGAGCAAGGACTTTTTGAAATACGAAAGCTCAGTTTCCAGGGTTCTCTATAGGTGCCCAGTACATTACGCCTGTCCCTGCCGCGCTCTATAACACCCCTCTTCGATATTTGCATGTAAGTGATGAACTCAATCTCCCGTGTGTGCTCGGGGCCGTGGACGTGCTGCTGGCTTTTGGGAAGCCAAACTGCTCCGGGATGTCATTGCCTGATTGTCCCTCCTCGAGGGAGCATCGCCAGGGGCTCTGCTCACTCTCCAGCACTGGCTTTTACCAAGCACGTAAGATCTTTGCATCCTCAACTCCAGTGTTTGGATTTGGTGGACGGTGGGTTAAAAAAGTCACGGGTGGAAGCGATAGCCTGCTTTGCCTCTTGTCCCGCTGCCATGTCCGTTATTCAGCAAAGTGTTTCATTAACTAACAGCGTTGAGCTGTTGGCCCCAGCTCCAGTGAAGCATTTTAATAAAGTTAGGGGTGTAAATAAAGCTCTGGACC
Source organism: Astur gentilis (assembly GCF_929443795.1). Lineage (NCBI taxonomy): Eukaryota > Metazoa > Chordata > Aves > Accipitriformes > Accipitridae > Astur > Astur gentilis. The sequence goes on from NC_064895.1 coordinate 27,177,633, forward strand.
TGAGTGAAGTTCAGTCTCGGTTGTCTCCAAGCCTTGTCCTCCACAGCTTATAGTGTAACAAATCCCAAATGGCTCATTCCTAGAAAACCCAACTTTTTGCATGCAAAGCACAACGAAGGCTCTAACGGGCACCAAAGCCTCTTCCAAAGCTGAGGGCGGGCTGTTGAAGAACCGTCTTTGCTTGCAAATCCAGCAGTGAGGAAGTCGTAAGGGTTCGTGCAGGTGCAATGCGGTGTCACCCTTCATGTCACCCACAGAAGACGTGTGAACCTCATCGTCTTATCCCCCCCGACCTCTGTCGGCATCATTCCCGGGAAGGAGCCACCCCGAGGTGCCTCAACTGTCTTTTCTCAGTCTCAAAGTGACTGATGATAAAATCGCCTCCTCCTCCTGCCCCAAGGCTTTGTTTCAAGCCAGGAATAAATTCCCATGCCACACGAGAAGCGCCATTACCACCCCAAAACAGTTCCAGGCAGAGAAGGAGAAAGCCAGAAAGCCTTCCAGAAGATATTCCCAGAGCTAGCCACCCTCCCCAGTTTCACTGCCAACTCCCAGTTGCTCTGGCTGCCATCCAGCCACTGGTTTGGCTGCACTTTTCTCTGCTGGATTTCAGCGCTCAGGAGCCTCTCTTGCTAAAAACCCCTCAAGTCTCCAACGAAGCTACATCCAGAGGATGGTGAAGTCACCTCTCCACATTTTATTTAGCGATCTTAGCAAATGAAGGTCCTCCAGCTCCTCCATGCAGAGCTGTTTCTCCAACCTTCAGGTTAGTTTTTGGAAGTCTCTGCTGCACCTTCTCATACTTTAACCCCCTCTTGAGGTGGGAGCATGAGTAGTTGCAGAGACCTGTTAGCTGTGCTGCTGGAGCTGCACACAGAGATGTATAACTTCATGGTGGGGCTGATTCTGGATTCAGTCTCCATGTGGCTTTGGGCAATCTTTTTGGGGGTCTAAAATGGGAACAAATACTCCTTTCTCTGCATACTCTGGATTTTTGGAGGCAAAGACGCATCTTTCTGAGATCTGAGCGTGCAAATATCTTGAAGTGAGCTGGGTCTTCTGCGTGTGGTCGTTGCTCTGGCTAAATGGTTGGCAAAATATCTGCCTGCCTGTGCTATTTGTGGAGGAGACGGTGCTTTGGATCAGGAGATGGGAACAAGCAGGTGTCGGTGTTGAGAGGATAATTCCTTTCGGGGTGGAGACATTGTAATTAGAGGTTACAGTGTGCATCCTTTAAATATATTATTTGGATCCAAATACGATTGCTAAATCCCTGCAGGTCACATTCATCAAAGCCGTATAAGTACAGGTTAATTCCTTCCTCCTGCAGTGTCTCTTGGTGCCAGCAGCTTTGTGGTGGAGCTCCACAATGTCAACCAAAGCCATGAAGATACTCATCCTGCTGCTGCTCCTTCTCCCCACGGTGTCCCAGGCTGCTGCAGGTAAGTGTAAATACAACCGATGGGCATTTCTGTGTTTGGGAAACAGGGAGAGATTCTGTAAATGAGGAATGAACTCGTGATACTGCACAGCGGGTGTAATAATTGGCATCGAACCTGCCTGCCTAGCACTGAATAGTCCAACTCCAGTTGGCCATTTCAGCGCGAAGGGAAGAGAGCGTCACAGTTTGCAGAACTCACGAATGCTTTCAGACGTGGCAGCGAAACTCAACAGCAGGTTGATGACCTCCCTGAGATGCCACTTGTGCGATCTGCAGATCGAGCTGTTGCAAACAGGGGGGACAGGCTTTCTTCACACGTGCAAATCCAAGGAAAGGTGCTTACCAGCTCTTTTTCTCAGTTACAGTGTCAGACACTGTGACGTGTCGGAAGATCAAGGGCGAGTGTGCGTTCCTGCTGTGTCCCTTGTTTAAGAGAGCCACCGGTACCTGCTACAACGGACTGGCAAAGTGCTGCAGGCCCTTATGGTAGCGGTAGGGTAGTTTTGTCCTGCTTTACATGGGTATGTGTTGGGTTTGGTGCTGTCTTTCCTCAGAGCTGGTGGAAGTTACTTTGGCATTTGGCCACGTGTCTGCTTTTCACCCGTGTATCCACACCTGAGAAATCACTGCGTGGCACATCCTCGTCCTCCGGACCCTGTCCCTCCAGCATCACCAAGGCAGGGTTGAAGTGGTAGCCTGAAACTGGGCGGCTTCTCTGTTCTCCCTGCCAAGGGTGGTTTGCAGTGGGAATCAGGAAGATTTCCTCCTCGCGTTGGGATGTGTCCCATGTGATGCTGAGGTACCACAGCGAGCCTCATCCATCCCCTGTGCTCTCCTGAGGTAGAGCACCTCTGGAGACCTGACGGCCTCGGTTCCCACCCTGGTGTCCCAGGGGAAGAGCACAACACATTTTCCCATCTTCCCTGCAGGACTGCTTTTCTCTTCCGTAAGACTATTTCTCATATCACCTTATAATCATCTCCAGAGAAGGTCTTTTACCTTCGACCTTTCCCATCCTGTATCCTCAGAAGATGTTGTCCTGGCTCGGTCATCCGTCCAGCTTCTCAGAGGACACCTGGCTGGTTCAGACCCTGTTCTGGAGGGGAGGTCTGGTCAACTCTCATTTGACTCATTTGACATCATCTATCGTGATACAGCAAGGGCTGGAGGCTGAAGTCTTCAGGGATGCTCTCTTGCAGGCTCCGCAAAATATCTCAGCCTTCCAGTATTGAAGCGATCTGTGCTCTTTTTCTCTCCTCTAACACGTATTTTCTGTGTCCAGAGAGGCTGTGGTTCGCAAACTATTTGAGTTTTGTAAAGATTTAATAAAGCATGAGTAATAACACCAAGCGCTTTAAGCAATTAATTGGTGAGGAGTGTTTTAATCCCTCCGGTTTCTGAGGTCTAGGGCCTAGCTCCTGTGGATCTTATATCCAGCCACATCTCATCAGCAGGCATCTCCAAAACCTGGGAAAGGTTTTCTAGGTCATCTTCTACCTGAGCCCAAGTCAAGAGGAAGTTTGATTAACTCCACAGTCAGGGAGCTCAGATTTGTTCAGCCCGGGGAGATGGCTTAAAAAAATCTCATCAGACATCTGTGCCGCTTCTGGTGTAGCAACTTCTCTAGTCCTGCATGTGCACGGCAGCTGACATAATTGCATAGCATATTGCTACCGCCAGAGAAAAAAATCATTAATAATAATAATAATCAAGCTCTCCAAGCCCAAAGGTGCTATTCAAACCTTAATCACTCCTTCCATCTAGGGATTTGAAGGTCCTTTGTACTCATGAACTGAGGCTTGCACCACCCGTAGGAGGTAGCCGAGCAAACAGAAAGTACCTGCTGTTGTGATTAAGCCACGCTCTTCCACCAGGGATTAATTTTAACCCTTGTAGTTCAGGAATAAGGAACAATAATAGCAGAAAGCAGGTGTTTGGTGGTATGCCAAAAAGTTGCAGTGACTCTCACGGGGCTGGCTTTCAGGAATAATAAGTGAGACTCCTCAGTGGTTGTATAATCATTGCAATTAGGAAATCGAGTGCTTTACAGTCTATGCAAGAGTTGCTACTCACATTGCACTGATGAAGAAACTGGGGCGCAGAATGGGGAAGCACCAGCAAGGTCGTTGCCTCCCGGTCACCCACGGCCAGGAGGAGGAGAAAGATCTTGGGACTTGTGCTTTGGCATCCTAAATGGTTTATCCCCTTTGAAAATAAATGCAGGCATCATTAACAAAATAGCATGCAAAATCATTCTTAATTGACAATTGATTTGGTGTAGAGCATGACTGCTGGCCACCACATCCTGGAAATCTGAATAGCCATGTCATGGCTATCATGTGGCAGGCATGGAAAAAATCTCTTCTTCACAGAATTCAGGAAGATTCATTCCATGGGAAAGATGGATAATATAAGAGTCAGGTCTATACAGAGCTGGAAATTCCTTCATCGTTTGAAGGAGGTTCACAGCCTGAGGCTCAGTGAAACCCAACGAGAGTGGGGATTTGGACAGCCCATCCTTTACTTATCCAGTGGACAGGAAAAATGAAGAGCATCAAAACCACCTGCACAGCTACATGCCCCAATTATCTCTGCCCCTGTGGAGAGGAGAGGAGATAGTAAAGGCAAAGGGAGCCTTGGCTTGCCTACAGATCATTTCACGTGGACCCAGCTGGCCCTCACGTGTTGAACCACCTGTGTGCACTTGTTTCAACCAGTGTTTTGCTACACACCCTAGCTGCAAATATTTTGCAACACCTTAGAGAAGGGTTTAAGCAATAGTCCCTCCCTGATGGACCCAGATAGCGGGTCACATCTTTTGCAGATCATTCCCCTGCTCGAGGGGATGCAGCAGAGCAGTTGTGAGGGGTGATTGCGGACGTGTTAGGAGATGCAGAGATCAAATTTTTGTTGCAGTAAAAGGGTAATTCTTAGAACAACTGGTCCTTGCACCCACAAGAAGAGTTGCCTTCCTGGATTTGGTCATGAGTGGTGCGAAGGACCTCGTTCAAAAGTTGTTTGTGAGAGCTGCTCTGTAAAAGTGACCACGGTACGATTAGGCTTAACCATGTCGCAGGACCAAATACATTCAATAGGGGAATATTTAATCTCAAAAAAGCAAAAAATGAGGAAAGGAAAGTACCAAAAGGAGCAGTCCAGAGGAGCAAGAAGCCTGCAGCTGGCCTGAAAGCTGTTAAAAAGGCTGTGCTAGAAACCTCAGTAAAATATTTGCTTTGACTGGGAAAGAAAACAGAGAGATCTAAGAAAAAATCCCCGTAGGGCATGAAGGGCAAGTCAAGGCAGGCTCTCGCAGGGAAGAGCTCAGTGGTGAACAAGCACCTGACAGAGGAGAACAGCAACTCCCATAAAACATGGCAGGTCAGATTCAAGTAAGAAAGAAGGCTAAAAAGGAAGGTGAACATCCCTTTGCAACAGATGCCCGAACTGATAGCAGAAATGTCTGTAAATGCATGGAAAGTAGGAAGCCATCGGGGGAGTTCTTGATGAGAAAGGAGTAGGAGGACTCCTAGGGGTGGTATGCTGTAGCTCAATATACTCTTCTGCCCATGGCAAGATAGTAAAGGCTATAATAAAAATAAAATTGCTGAGCACGGGCTGTGAATTTCTGGACGTTGCTGGCACAGGAGGCTCTGCAGGTAGGCAACACCAGCAAGCCCAAAAAGGGTTAGACAAATTCATAGACAGCAGGTCCTTAAGCAGGTAGTGAAAGGACGGGTGAAGATGTCCCCTGCAACATCCCTAATTTTGCAATTATGGATGCTGGGGCAAAATGGGAGGACAGGCCCACAGATAGTGCCCAAGCTCACATGCTGTCCCTGAATAGCAGGGAAGACATGGAAAGAAAAGGCACAGAGAAGCAAAGAGAAGACAAGGAAAGGGGTTGCAAAGAAGGAAAGCCAGCATCCAGAGACAGGCAAGGGAGGGTACTCAGTGTCTGGAGCCAGGCCAGTGGCAATATGCTGCCAGTTGCCGTGTTTAGTTGCAAGCAATGATTCTGTAAACCGTTTTTGTGCCCAGTTATAAGCTGTGAACAAAAATGTGCAGCCCTTGGAAGAGCCTGTGGTCTGACCAGCTTGATGGCAGTGCCCATGCAAAGGTCACAGCGCGGACTTCAGCTGCTGAGAGCTTTCTCATGGAGAAACCTCTTAGAAACACCCTGGTGGAATTGCTCACACATCCCCCGATTTTGAGTTGGGTGCCCATTGATGTGAGCCTCCACAGGACTTGGCTTTTGCTGGCAGGCTGAAATCCTTTCCGCACTCAATTCATTAACTATTTAATTAATTCAGTTGCTCTCTAGATCATCTGTCATTGGATGGCTTTGCTTTGCAGAACTGTTACCCCAGTAAGTCCCTGTTTTGCCAGCTGTGACACCTGAGTGTTGACAGACTCATCACTCACAAGACCTGAGATACTGCTTCGTGTTCCTGGATGTGCAGAAACTGCAGCAAGCCCAGGGCAGGCAGCAAAAAAAGCATTAACCATACGTAGGTTAGCCTCGAGGTCTATAAAACCTTCCGCATTTGGAGAGAAACCAGGAGCAAATATATTCACGCTAAAATGGCAAAAGTAACGAGAGCCATGTCTTCTACAGTTTAAGACCGTATTCTGCTCCTCACTCTGCTGAGAGGCGTAAATCAGAAGAAGCTCTGTTGAAATCATTGCACCAACTTCTGACATCGTGAAGATCAGAATCTATCCATGGCTGGGCATGGAAAGACTCACCAAAAGGAAACGCTGCTGATCTTCTCGCTGCCTTCTTCTTGATAGCCCATTGCCAAAAGGTCCCAGGGTCTAATCCTGCTGGGCACCAGGCACTTGAGGCAGAAGGAGGCTTTCCCCTCTTTTCTACGCAAGATGCACACTGGAAAATCTGCCACAGGTTTGTTGAGGAAGAGATTGCTTTCTCCTCCTCTCTGGCAATATCGCAGTGGTCCAGGAGGCTGTGCTGTAAGACAGCAGGGGTGGACTTATCATCTCCTCTGACGAAGGAGCTGCACAACCTATATATCTGCTTCTGAACTGGTGGCCAAGATCTGCCTATGGGCATTGCAGAACACGGAAGGCGCATTTGTACCACTATGTTACACACACACTTTGGGGTCCTATGTGGCACCGAAAAACTGCCTTTTCTATCTCTTGTCCCTCTGTGCCTCAGGCTGGTGACACCACGTTGCTCAAGTACAGATGATAAGCAGCATTGCCTGACCCCTCGAATTAAGTGAGGAAAGCTGGCATAGCCTCGCAGGTCCTTTCCAGGCATATAGTATTGGGAGCATCCCAACACATGGCGGTCCTTATGCCTAGTCCTTGAAATATGGAAGATAGCAACTCTTGCTCCAGTATCTCCTTGAGAAGGTAGACCACCAGCAGCAGAAGCTACAATAATAATAAATAAATGCAAACTCCTGCCCACCTGACAACTTCACCCGGCATTGCTTTCTTGTTCAAACTGACCAGGGTTCATACCAAAGAGGAAGGTCCCTGGAAAACCAGCATGAAGGAAAATGAAAAGGAAGATTTAAAACATCACATCACTGGGGTGGTTTGAATTTCCATAAACAGATGTGGCTTGAAACGTCTTACATATGGTGGAGGTAATTAGTACTGAAAATGTTTTGGTGCAAAAGTAAGAAAAAAAACAGAACACCTTTTCTTTTTTCTTTTTTATTCATAACTATATATTTCATTTTACTTTCTCACTTTTTTCCTACCATTCCCTACTGCAGATCTTTTCTATGTTCTTAATCAAAACAGAGACAACTGTCCAAATTTTCCCTTCCAACAGCAGAAATTATGTAATATTAATGACAGCTCATTAATCCTCTTTCTGAATTTCCAAAGAACCCCTAACTTCCTATTTAATGCAGTTCTTTTTAACCTACTTCCAACTGATTATTTTTCTTTTTATGGTGATGTATTTTTCACATTTGTAAGGAATTAACATGAAACCTCTGAAAATAGATGGAGGCAGTGCTTCCTCACTAGAGCATTGTGGGCATTTAAGGAGAAATTCCTGCTGGGATTTATTTGGTAAATGAAATAACTGGCTAGTTCATTAATAACACTCAGATACATGTGACTATCTTCATCAAAACCTGAAAAGCATTGCTGCAGAAGGCAAAACAGAGCTAGAAATCCTTGCGTATCCCTCAAAAAACTGCTTGACATGATATTAAAATCTACTTTTTTCCCCCCCTTTTCTTTTCAAGTTACAAGACCAAAGGCAAACTTAAGCCCAACACCTTTCCATAATTTAGGCATAGGCTCTAAAATAACCCCGGTACAGCTATACCAGGGAATCAAACAGGGCAGAACCTGGGCTCTGAAGCACAAACCTTTCTACTGTGCCATTCTCAGAGCTGCCCCCGGCACAAGCTTGCCTCTTGCGCTCTCCCGGCAATTTCCAGATGCAGTCTAAAAGCTGGCAGAGACCAGGGACTGTTCCCAGCAGGCAATTTAGGTGAAACCAATCCATGTTGGAGGCTGAGTTTAATGGTATGGACATGGCCAGACTCTGCTTTTTGGCCTGGAGATAAACCTGGTGCAGGTTAGCTCTCTAGCAGAGATATGACCGTCAAGTAGCAACCCCTTGTGTGCTCGAAGAGCAGTTAAATTGAATAACAACTGGCACTGCTCATGCCGAAGCCTACCTGAACTGTGCAGCTTCACTATAGCTTCAAGTTTATGATTTTCTTCCATCCTACAGGGACCAAAAGTTGTGAATGAGAGGCACGTCTTTGGAAGATACCTGCTCTGTGGACATTTGAGCGGACACCTGCTGGGTAAATCCCACCAAACCCCACTATGTACCATTCCCCTGAGGGATCCCATCACACAGCATCAGCTTCCAGATGGGGTGTACAGAATGACCATCCAGGAGCACAGCAGCCTGTAGAGCTGATTTTATCGTGCTGGAGAGCAACTGCCACCAAGGCTCAGCTGGCGAGCAGAAACCAGTGTCATATATGGCGCAGAAACCTTGAGCGAGCTGCTGTGGCCAAACGCGTTGAAGAAACGGAGGTGGCCCAAGGCAGTTTGCGTGCAGCTCAGCGCATTTCCCGAGGCGATGCTGCAATATTTTGAAAGCGATACCTCGGTTCCTCATAGGAGGACGTTAACGGGGAGGATTCATTGGACCTCCCTGATGCTCCCCAAAACCGTGGGGATTGTCTGATTGGCCACCAGAAGGCTGTGAAGATCAAGCGTCCTTCATCACCCTCCAGAAACAGCATAAAGCCAAGCTCTGCTCCTTCATCTTAATGCGTCTGGGTGGCTGACACTGATCCAAGGACTGTTCCAACCTAGAGCCTCCTCTTACCTGGTAACGACTGAAATCTTCTCATTATTCAGCCTCTCTTAAAGAGTTCTGTCCTTCTTAAATGGGCTGGAGACTTTATATCTTTCATGTATAGCTGCATTTCACTGTTATAGCCTTAACCGTGCAGTGATGCCAGTCTATCAAGAGTCAGTTCTAGAGATTTCAATTATTGATAAGGGAGAAGAGTTTTTGTTGGCTGCGGAAAGAGACCTGAGAAGAAATGCAAACAGTGATAAATTTATCCTGGAAATCATGTAATTCTTGAGGTGAAGGAAAAGCAACAGCCTCTATGCAAGAATAGGGAGAAGCTGGATTTTAACTTAACTGTGAAGGAATTTTTTCTGCTTTTTTTTTAATTAGAAAAGCTTGAGAACACACATCAGGTTGTTTTCTATAAATACAGTAAAAATTGCTTTATTTTTCTTTCTGAATTAACAGCTTTAGCTTCCACAAGGCAAACCAAATTTATTGCAATGTATTGCAAAATACCAAGCAATCTAGGATAAATACCTGGTTAATGAATACATTAATTAAAAGGGGCTTTAAAATCGTATTTTTCTGTGTGCCCGCTTCTTCCTGTGCCACAATCCTATGTATGCTCCAGGGAACCCTTAGGTCAATAGACATTACTGTAAAGAAAATGTGTAATACCTCTTCTAGATAACGCTTGATCTTGAAGAACATTTCTGTATGTCACTTCTCAGCCCACTATGATTGTGCAGGGACAACCCTCTTACTAATAATGTCTCGGTCTCCTCTCTCCGTAGTGACAGGAGTTCCCAGTCCATCCTCTGCCATGAAAATCCTTTCCTTTCTCTTTGCTCTCCTCTTGGTGGTGTTTCACGGAGCTGCAGGTAAGGTGTAAACGAAGATGAGGGGCTACATAGAAGATATTGGTGTCTTATAAAGGTTCGTGTCTCCTTTGGGAAGTGGCCAAGCTGCCTCCTGCAAAGAATCTTCACGCACATCATCAAAGCCTGTTGGCAGATTACAGATGATATGTAAGATTAGCAGGCAAACACTCCAACCATCAATTCAGTGTCTTTGCCACTCCTCTGAAAATCCAGTCTGAGTTGAAAGCACTAGGGGCCACGCCAAAATTACCATTCGGTGCCAGCATTTCCCCCATGAAAGCTTGCAGACTCACACTTAAATCACTTTGTCTCTGGGTCACCTTTAAACAAACCACTCAATCAAATATTCTGAAGCCACACAGGAAGAAAAGGAATCTGGTCCCGTGCTTTCCAAATATCCTTTGCTTCAGGACCTTGTACTTGGGGTGGGGAGGCCGAAGACCGTGAGTTAAGACTGAAATGCTACCGGTAGCTTCTGCTCAGTGCAGAAACCTGTGCAACCCTAAGTGGTGGTGTAAGGCTGTGCCTGCTGCAGGGATGCAAAGGAGTCTGGAGCCCCAAACCCACCTTATTGTCCAGAAAAAGGGACTGTGTTTCAACACCATCCCTGAAAACGGCACAATCTCTGTGGGAACAGGAGGGAAAGTGCTCTCTGGGGAAGTAAGGATGGGACGAGACTATGATGAATTGCAGAAGACCGGGAACATGGGAGAAGTGTCATATATGCTTGTCTGATCTTATTCTTACCCGGGCATCTGCTTATGGCAGTTCTTATAGGCAGGACACTGGGCAAAGTGTTCCTTTGGTCGGTTTTATGTCCTTCTTTGACATACAGATAGACACAGTGGATGTTTGGGCTGTTTTCAGTAAGACCTATCTTCTGGGTATACTAACACAAGAAATTTATCTTGAAGAAAGTGTTTCTGAGAGCTGGGACTGCTCATAATCACCTCTGCAATGTCCCACAGACAGATAGTTTGGGACCAGAAGTGTTTTACTGAGCCTTCCCTGCACTGTTTTATTTCTGCCTGGGATTTTCTGGGTACTGCCGTGTGTGCATGCACCACACCACTCACGTGCTGTGAATCTAACACACTAGGGATGGGCTGGATTTACTGTACATGTGTAATATTCATGGTCTATTTGCTGGAACAAGCGCTCCGCTTTCTGGATATGCTGGACTTAGTGTGGTTGCATGGATGAGCTGTGAAACTAAAATTAATTGGTTCATGTTCAGTCAATCGGGTGCATCCAGAATGCATCAGCCTGCCAGGCTACATCTCTATTAATCAACCAAACAGGACCAGGCAACGTGCTACCTAGTTGGTAGTCTGCTCTCTAGGGTAATTTTGACCCCTGACAACTAGCATTTTCACGGATAAAACCTCTTCTGGGAATAGCACAGGCTGGTGGCCATTCCCAAAAGGCAAACTGAATGTGGATATCCTATTTTAATGGGGAAGAAAGTTTAGCCATATAGATAAGAGCAATGCCATGTCTTTGGTCAGCCTCAGACCCAGAGGGCAATGCCTGGCATGCTCTGTTTACTAGCATGGAAGTGGTCATTCTGCATGCACTGTTGAGTTTATCCGTGTACAGGGGCCATCTATATGGACTACAAGACACCAGGACCTGTTTTGAGACATGGGTGAAATTTATAGGGAGGGAAATAGGCCGAATCTATGGAAATTCAGACGCACAGAAATCCTCATCTTTCTGCCCCTAGAAGTGGCAGCCTCCCAGCTGAGCTGGTGCATCTCTCCTTAATTAAGACCTACAAGACTTTAAGAGCTGGCAAGTGGCCACTGTTCTTTATCAGGTCTCTGGTGTTTGTCCCTGAAATCTGAGTTCCTAAGAGAGTCCTGGGCTTGGGGACACAGATCTTTCACCTGAAGAAGGGTTTAGAGCATTTGCTCGATCGTTCTGCCCACAGACCTCCTCCTCTGAAGGTTGCATCAGGACTGTCAGTGACTTTGGGCACCGGTGTGGCATGGTGTCAGCTCACAGGAATTTAGCAAAATACAAAACCCTGCCAGAAACAATTGTCTCCTGCCTTTTTTTTTATGGTACAGGCTTTGTAAAATATCCAAGACCTTTTATACGATGTGGATATCGTGGGACTTTCTGCTTCCCTGGGGCATGCCCTCGTGGCAACGCTTATCTGGGGATATGTCGTTCGGGGCAGTCTTGCTGCAAATGGTAAGTTTAGGATTTGACTGGGGCAAAGAGGAGTTTCCAAATTTTCAGTTAAGTCCTGTGTAGCAGGATTTTCTCCATCAACATAAGCCTGAAAACCCTGAAATATTCTTTCCTTTCTGTAGGTTGTAGTGTGGTTAATTGCAGAGGATCTGCAGGGATCTGGGGATGATCGCTTTTTACATCATTGGATTCAGGGTACCGTTGTACCGGTCATCAAGGATTTGTCATTCTTCTTTCAATAAAAGGAAGATCTGGGGACATTGTATGGCTGCCATGTGTGGTGTTGTCATTCATTTCTCTAGAAGTGTTATTTCCTTTAGAAATTTGAACAAGAATTCTGAAATCAGGTTAGACCTACTGGGAATACGTAGTTTACCAAAATATTTTCACCTCTTGGGTTGCTGATCGAATGAGTGCTGGCACGTTCTCCACCCATGCCTGCTAGGAATCCTCTGCTGTGACCAAAGCTGGGGTCAGTCACGGTTTCTGTAGGGAGCACAAAAGTTTTCGCCAGTGTGATGCATCTGAAAACTTTGGGTTCCCACCTCCTGGTCCAGAGCTTTCAGACCTGGGAACAGCATCCTGTTTCATTATAGGAACTAGGAAGGACACACTGAGCAAAACAAAGGAGGCAGGTGACCCCACTTTAAAATTTGAAGCCTGGTTTTACCTTTAGTTATTTTGGCTGATATAAATTTGGAGTAAACCTGCAAAGTTTGTATCAGCCGCAGTAGCGAATCAGGAGATGGGAATTAGACCTACGACATCGCTTGCGACAATCAGACAAGGTGTACGAAAGGCCAATATCCCTGCTACTTCAATCACTCCTCTTGCAAGAGGTATGTCCTCTCGCAAAAGGTTTCTCCTCTCCTACCCTGAACCCTACTAGAAAACTCAGAAGGTGCAGGTTGCTCAGTGAGCTCCTGTCTCTGCAGCTGCTCTTGCACGGTCAGGAGCATCCTTGTGCGGACAAATCAGCCTTTGGACTACCACTCGGTGGCCAGTAAATAGTTTTCTGCCCTGAGACTAGTTGGCAGGGCAGAGCTCATGCATGTACGGCCAAACTCAGCCTCCAAAGCAGGACAACCTCAGCCTGTTCCCAACTGTCCTGTGCTCACGCTGCCTCCTGAGTCCTGCCCGGCTATTGCCAGGGACTGAACCCAGGCCAACGAGCACTGTGCCAGAGCAACCCTGGGGCTCAGCACAGGACCTTTCTGAAACATCAGACTGGATGCAGCTACCTCTTCCCACAAGCAGAGGGAATTTAATAGCAGACATGGTCAGGCCGAGCTAGCTGCTCTTAGGGCACATCTTTGGGGGTAAGGGGAGTACATGTATCTCCGAAATTGAGTGGGAACTCACCTCAGCTCTCCCATGGCCTGCATGAAGGGCAGCACTCAGGGATGCTCAGCAAAGGTGGGAGCAGTAATGGTTGGCTTTTGAAGGGAAACAACCAACCCAAGTGCCTACATGCAAAGGACTGACACGAAGCCCCGAGCTTGCCGTTTGTTGCAGAGCATCTGGGCTCCCTTCAAAGCAGATGTTTCTGCAAGTGACTCTGCCACCATTGAAACCACAGCCTTGTGAAGGGCAGGAAACTGGGCCAACGGCCACCTTGCAGGGATCCCCCTGGATGGAGACCTGAGGAAGTTGCCAAGTGGAACCAAACCAGCAATTTACGGTTTATGTCCTAAGAAGTTTTGCACAATCCACGGTAGGTGAGTGTTTCTTTCACAAACTGGAATGGCACAAGATGTTTTGCTCAAGGGCTGAGGACTTTGCAGAGAGGGTTCAGCCCTTGTTATTTTAGATTCAGCTCTGGAGACAATCCAGTGTCTGTAGCCAGCATCAAGCAGAACACTGTATCATCACGCTTTTAGCTCACCGCCACAAATAGCTGCCCTTGCATTTATCGCTGGGGAATGGCTTCAAGAGCCAGCTTAGAGTGAAACGCAGGCTGAAACGTCACCCCCTAGGATCCACGCTGCACATCCCTCCCTGCTTCTTATCCCAATTCCATCTCCCCACCACTCTGTGCATGTTTGAACTCATCTGACAGCTCTTCCGAGGAGGTAGAGATGCTGCCGAAGATAGAATAGAAAATACCAGACAAATAACATCAGAACTGGTGGGGTGGGCCTGTCCATGCCATGACCAGATGCAAGGGTATGCAGCTAAATAAGCTAAAGCTTATTTCAGATACACATCAAGCCCTTGCTGGAATGGCTGGTCATGCAAAATCACAGTTTTTGCCACTAGGACTCTACTACATTCCCCAACGGTACTGCTGTCACTCTTCTAGCAAGGCCCTGCTCTGCGCAGGTCTGAGAGACGGCACTGTTTCGTGGCACAAAGGCGTGAAGAATAGGAGATCTGCTCACCCCAGTGCCCCAGCAGCCCTCTTTGCACATGAAGCTTCACTGGAGAAGACAGAAGCTCCCATCACCTCCCTGGAGGCACAGCAGTGCTAGCAGCACTGTCTGCAGCTCTCTTTTCCATAGTATTTTTTTCCATAGTACTTTTGCTCAGTGACGGCTGCTCGGTGTGGCCTGACATCCATCAGAGAGCTGAGGAACACGGATCAGGATGTGGAATTGTGAGCTCAGCCTGACCTCAGGGTCAGGGAGTTTTAAAATGGGATTCGCCAAGCCTATTTTGGACATCACCATGAGGATGAAGTGATTTGTGTTCCGTCTGCTGTGGAAGGAGCAGGAGGTGAAGAGCCTAGCCCAACTGCTTCATCACTGCAAAAATCTGCGTGTGACCAGCTGAGTCCTGCCCTTGGTACGTATTGACAGGCACTTTTGTTCCAGCTGTGTCACCTCAGTCCCCTTACGCACAGCAGCAGGCACTGGCAAGCTGCTTTGCTAAGCAGGATGGTACCTTGGAAGAGCAATGGCTGGTGGCCTCCTCCTGAACCCTCCACAGCTCCCAACCTTGTGTCACACACAGGTGAGTCCCTGCAAGAGGACATCTGTCTCCCAGCAAAGTCCGGGACCAGCCTGCTGGGTCCATGGCTTCTTCCAAACGTGCAGCGGCTGTCTTCCACCACTTCTGCAGTGGCTGGATCACACAGGCACTTGGCATCTTGACAAGGTGGGAGAAAGAAAGGGCCAGCTGCCAACCTCCACTGCCAAAATCCCAGCCCCTGGGAGGTGGGAGGATCACGAGTACTCTTCTGAACATCAGAAGAGGAAACCCAAAACTCAGTGTCGTGGTTTAACCCCAGTTGGTAACTAAGTACCACGCAGCTGCTCACTCACTCCCACCCCCCCACAGTGGGATGGGGGGGAGAACCAGAACAAAAAAGGTAAAACTCGTGGGTTGAGATAAGAACAGTTTAACAGAACAGACAGGAAGAAAATAAAAATGATAATAATATTAATATTAATACAATGACAATAATAATAATCATAATAGAATTGGAATATACTAAACAAGTGATGCACAATGTAATTGCTCACCACTTGCTGACCGATGCCCACTTAGTTCCTGAGCAGCAATCTGCCCCCCCCAGGCCAATGTCCCCCAGTTCATATACTGGGCATGACATCACATGGTCTGGAATACCCCTTTGGCCACTTTGGGTCAGCTGCCCCGGCTGTGTTGCTTCCCAACTCCTTGTGCCCCTCCAGCCTTCTTGCTGGCTGGGCATGAGAAGCTGAAAAATCCTGGACTTAGTCTAAACATTACTTAGCAACAACTGAAAACATCAGTGTGTTATCAAAATTCTTCTCATACTGAACCCCAGACATAACACTATACCAGCTACTAAAAAGAAAATGAACTCTATCCCAACCGAAACCAGGACACTCAAGCATGCAGCACAGCCCCCACCAGACAGGCAGGGACTGTCACTTGTCCTGGTGGCATGCTGATCCTACAGCTACAGCCAGAAAAAGGGAAAAGGCCTTGGCCCAATTTTTTTATGTCTGCTGAGCTGTCATGGCATCAGAACTGCAGGAGGTGATGGACTGGGAGCAGCTGCATCTGGTGGTCAGGCTCCTTACAGAGCTTCGTTAAGGTGGCAATTGCTGTGCTGTTGCTCTTCAACACATGCACTAGCTCAGTTTTGAGGTGGTGAATGAAATAAGAAGCTGTACCGAGTGCCCTGCTCCCGACCACCATGGCAGAGAAGCTTTGGCTGCCAAGCTATCCCCCCGGAGACAGACCCCCAAATGCTTTATACAATTTCCCTCACTGGGGAGAGAAACTGAGGCAGGAAAGAGCAGTGAAATATGATGAGGCATTGGGATAAAAGGCATATTCTTGCAACCACTCCTCGAATATACATTATGCATGAGTATGTTTGTAATATTTATACACACATGTATACAAATGCTTGATGAATCCTCAACGAGGCTGAAAAAGTATATGAAGATGGCACCATCGATACATTGAGAACCAACAAAGGGTTACATACAGCAAACTCGTAACACAACAAAGTCACAATTAAAGCTTGTCATTCATGGGATTGCCAGCTGAACGGAGATGTCATCCCATGTGGCGTCTTCCCAGTTATTTTCAAGTGAAGCATAAAGAGCACGCTTCACTTGGGGGGAAGAACACAGAGTTCCTTTGTGTTGTGAAAGCAGATTGCTTGCCAAGGTCTAACGAACAGGGGTGCAGTGTGTCCCAAGAGGTGTCTAGCAAACCACCGCGCCGAATGGCCCTTACGCAAGGCAGGATGACACAAGACCCCGGGCTGGAGGCCTGGGAATCCTTCTCAGAGGTGTCAGAAGAGGAAAGCGATGCTGCTTTTTCTCTGGCGGGGGGAGAAACAGGAAAAGGAGCTTTTGGGCTGGACTTTCTGAGGTGTCAGCCATCCCAAGGGACACTTTGCCACGTGGAGAGACCAGCTGGCTGGGACCAAACTGCTGCTAGCAGGAGCCGAGAGGCTGCGGGTGGCTCCTACCCTCGGGCTGTCGAGCGTGTCCTCCCACTGGTGAGTGGTCACATCTTCTCCTGGACGGGCTGTCCCCTCTCCTCGGTCCCGTCCCGGTGCAGGTGCTACACGACCCGCAGGCAGGGAGGACCCTCCCGTTCATCTCTGCCTCCTATCTCTTCTCCCCAGAGCTGTGACCCCAGCGGTGATTCCCAGCCATGCGGATCTTGCCTCTCCTCTGTGCTCTCCTCCTCCTGATGCTCCAGGGAGCAGCAGGTAAGAAATATGTGGGGGAACGTGGAGGATCTGTCCTTTGTCAATATTTTGTAGGGAGGATTTGCCGGCTGAGATGATGAGTCGCATGTGACTTCTGGTTGCTGTGGCATCTCCCCTGGGGTCCGTCACACCCCATACCTTTAAGAAAAGGCTCCTGCTGCAGGTCCGGCAGCTGGGACCTTGTAACAAAGCTTTTGCCCTCCAGGGATGAGAATTTGCCACCTTCTTTGTACACCCTGGCCCATGCCTTTCAGCACTGGGCAAAGCAGCCCTGCTGGAGAGGAGGAGGAGAGAGGAAGGCAAATCCTGCTCCCACCCTCCGTGCCCTCCCTTGTGCCAGGAGGGAGACAGCAAACATGTTAGAAAGCCTCTCCCAGAGGCTGATGAGAGATGGTAGTGTGTGCCTCCCATCCCAGCACCATAGACATCACCTTGATTTCTGCTTCAGACGTCTGCCCGGCCGTTCGTGGCAGGGGACTCTCAGGGGTGGGCTAATGCTGGCCACGCGGAGACCAGGGGCTGCGCTCAGCATCTTGGCAGGACCACGCCGAAGGTCTCCTCTTTCCATACTCTGCAGGGCTGTCCCTTGCTCGAGGATCACCCCAGGACTGTGAGCGCCGTGGGGGCTTCTGCTCTCACGGGTCGTGCCCGCCGGGGATCGGTCGCGTTGGCATTTGCTCTGAGCAAGACTTCTGCTGTCGGAGGTAGGTTCAGGGCTGCCCGAAGGGCTGAGGATGCTTTCTGTTGGGGTTAGAGGTGAGGCTGTTGGAGAAAGAGGGGGGAATATGCAGCCCAAGGGCACGGGGACAACCCTGAGCCCTCACTGCTGCCCTGGTTGGGACAGGCACTGCCGGAATTTTCCTCTTGCAGACGATGGTATCCCTGATGGGCTCCTGGCTCCCCGGCACCAATCTCCGAGCAGCCCCCTGAGACCGGCCCGTGCCCTCACAGCGTGGTCGGGGCGATGCTTCGTGGAGGCACCACACACTGCCGGGAATGGTGGCAACCCTGGACAGCCAGACCGTGGTCCTGCGGGAATCCCTTACCCCGATGTCCTGAATACAGGGTGGTTTGCATTCCCACTGCCAAGGGATGTGTGTGTGTGTGTGTGTGTGTGTCCTTATGGAGCGACATGCAGGCGTGCATCTCTTTTCTCTGTGTGCAGGGAAGGGCACAGAAGATCGGATGAATTCCCGATAGGCATGGACCCACAAAAACACACTCAACCCACCCTCACCTATCCCCTCTCCAGGTTGGCTCTGAGCTACAGCAGCATCCCCTCCGTGGGGGGGGGGACGGGACCTGCAGGGACCCCAACACCAGCCTGCCCTCTCAGCAAGGGCATCCCTGCACCCCAAATCCAGGGGCAGGGTTGGGGGGTTTGCTATGAACCTCTTAACTTCAGTGGATGCCTGCTGGTTGGCCATTGGGTCCCAAGGCAGGTCAGAAGTCCCCATGGGGCTATTTCACAGGACATGGCACGCTGGTGGCCTTGGGTCCATGCCCAGCTGTGGGACTTGGGTGCATCACATCAGGAGGATATTGTGAGGTCCAGCAGTAGCCGCGGTGGGGAGGCTGGAAGTCATCCTGTCCCTGAGGAAACAGAAACCAGTGGCCGGACCAGGGGACCACTCAGGAGCTTGGGATTGAGTTGGGGGTCAGTGCTGTGCGGAGGGCTCAAGACCTGGGGCTGGGCTGGGGGCTTCGGTTAGGAGCCCATGACCAGGCTGTGGGTCAGCATCGTGAGTGAACCTTGGGGCAGATCAACGATGCTCAGCTCGGGCGGGCCATGGGGGTAGCCCCTGCACTGCCGTGGGGCAGTCCCTATGGGGGCTGGCAGGACAGGGGTCATTCCATTGCCCCCAGGCAGGGAGGAAGGCAGTCCATGTGGGGCTGGGAGCAGCCTCAGCCTGGGGCATTGGGTACCTTTGTGGGCACGGGCCAAAGGCAGGCTGGGATGTCAGCCGTGGGTCAAGGATCAGGTCTGGATCAGCAGGGCTAAGCTGAAGCTCTGGTGAGGGTCTAGCACAAGATGTCTTGCTCAAAGCAGCTCCACTGGGCAGGGGTTGGCCTCAGTCATGGCCTCCCTGCAGTGGGGGCTAGAAGCCCTCTCCACACCATAAACAGTGGCCCTCGGCTGGCCCTGGACTGGTCCTGAGCCTGGTACCAAACCTCCAGGAGTGAGGATGCTCCCAGGACCTTTACACCTGCAAAGATACCACCACAGACACCCAATCCTCCTTCTATGGATTGCTGCTGGGGAAATCCCCATCATGCATCTCTCTGAGAGATGGCACCAGACCCTTGGTCTCTGATGTATCCAACCTCAAGAGCCTTTGTCTCTCCAGGATCCGAATCCCAGAGCTTTGCTCTCTCTGGGCACCGGACCAGCGCGCTTGATGCTCTCTCCCATACCCAGTGCTCTGGCTTGAAGTATGCTAGAGGCGTGCACAACCATGCAGACACACCATAGACAGATTGTTTATAGAAAAATTAGTTAGAAATAAAGTTTACTAGGAATATAGGACAGATTACGGTGATCAGTTGTAGGGCATGGCCAGAGAAGCATATTGACCTGCTTACATGATCCTGGCCCCTTTCATCCCTTGCTACTCTTTGTTTTTCATGGCCTGTTCCTCCATGACCCACCTTGATCTTTACCTTTCTGAAGCGTGACATAATTCCTATATAACCACAAAGTCTCTTGATCAGGTTCACACCTCCAACACCTAATAAGTCCTATTCAGCTTCATTCAGCAGAATCCCTTAGTCTGCATAGCTCTACACAGAGACTTTCTTCTATTGAACCACATTTGTGGGTTTTGTACTAGGAACAACAATATCAGGAGCTGTATTGCAACAATACCAGGAGTTGTAATTCAACTAAGTGAGTGAATTCAGACAGAATTAGGTGAGCTGTCATCTCACACAAACATTTTTCCTCTCTTCACTGTCTGTTTATCTGAGTAGCCATCAGAAAGGTAACCTCATGTTTGTCACTTCTTGGCATGTCTAAAGCAAATCACCTTGACAAGGATGAAACTGTTCTTGTAATGTTAAAAGGAGAGAAAAGTAAAATATTTCACATGATCATGCATGTCACACACTACCTGCTTACTAAGTAAACTGAAAGGAAAGGAAGAAATAAATATTTTATCCTTTTATGGGACTGGTTGCTACTGGTGTCTATACCAACCAGTCTGCTTTGTCCATCCCAGGCAGTTCGTGCTGAGCCACCGCAGCCCGTGTGCCTGCTGTGATGCATGAGGATAATGGTGAAAACTGCAACTGCCCCCAGGAGGCAACAGCCCCCTCAGAGAGGGATAAGGTGCAACCCCACCACCCCCACGAAGGTGGGTCACTTGCTGATTGGCCAAGGGGAGATGTGTCGGCAGGAATAAGCACATGTCCCACCCACCAGCAATGCTATAAACCCAGGGTGTTTTGCCTGAAACAGTAGTCCTCGGACCCGAGGGCACCTGGACACAAGTGGTTCCTGTTGGGTTTGTTACTGCCTGAAGACCAAGACCTTCCTCAGGTAGGTAACTGCGGGGTCTCTTTCTGCACAGCTGCCCATTCAGCTTCTCTGTTCAAGTGCCATCACCCTAGAGTCATCTAAACATCATCTACTTTGGTTGGAGACAGCCCCTCTGTAGTTCGATATACCACAGGGTTCAGGCTTCTGCACCGCTGGGATCCTCTGTGTCCTTAGTGCCTTGGTGTCTCCCTCTGCAGCCCCGTGAAGACCCGGGATAGGCGTCAGCCATGAAGATCCTGTACCTGCTCTTCCCCTTCTTCCTCCTCTTGCTCCAGAGTGCTGCAGGTAAGAGGGGAGATGGGCTGAGGTGTCAACCCCCATCAGTGGGACTTCCCATGTCCCCTGAAGTGACCACGTTAGTTGGAGTGAGGCAAAGGCCAGGGGGGGGACTGATGAAAAGGCGTTTTCTGAGTGCCCTTCCGAGAGGACATGGACTGGGGGTGGAGAGAGCCCCTGGAAGTAGAAGCCTGGCATCTCCTGTGGGTCAGGAAGGGGTTTGGTTTCAGGCTCCAACCCTGCACCCAGCTGGTCCCCTTTGGGTGTCTCTGCACGATCTTTTGCCCTGAGTAGTGTTGAGAGGGAGCCCCAGGGGCTCGTTGGCTCCGTGGGTTGCGTGGGGCACACAGCGGTCCCGTCTTGTCTAGTCGTGTCTCAGCTGAGTGTCCCAGAACCTCACTGTCCCAAGCCACGCTCCCTGCAAGGGCCGGGCAAGGGTTTTCCATGAGAGGTCACTGGAAGGCAGGGCACAGCCGGGACAGGGATGTGGATGGGAGGAGTGCCCCGCTTGCCAGCTCTGCTGGTGCAGACACTGGTGGACACTCAGCTGCGGGGGGCCAGCACGGCTCTTCCCCAGCCTCACGCTGGTCCTTCCCAGTGTCTGCTCTTGCGCGCACCCGCTTTAGTCTGAAAGAGTCCTCCTAAGGTGAGATGCGTTGCTGCTGAAGACGCAGCTATGTTGAGGTTGAAGATGAGCCCATGTACTGCCCTGAAATGCAGGGGGAATGTCAGCCTTTCTGCAACAACACACTGCTCTCTCAGAATATCACCTTGATTGTTTTGCATGTATCACTCCACATGGAAACAGGAGACCCATTCCAGTGCAGACGACGAGGGGGACACTGCATTCTTGGGAGGTGCCGCTACCCTTCAACACCTCTTGGAAGATGTACAAGATCTCACGTATGCTGCAGAATGTAAGATCTAGATTCCTGGCTGAGGAAAGGCTTTCCTCCTTTGTCCTCAGAAATATCCGCTAAAAATTTCTTTTTAGCCATTGCCTGGTAAATACTTTCCTGCATTCATGGTTTGTGGCAGAGGCCCAAGAAAGAAGGCAAAGGCCTTTGTGGGTTTGGACCTGCCTGCTGTGGGGCTGAAGGAGCCCAAGGTCAGCCAGCAGCTCCCCACTCCCCCTCAGTCCCATGGGACTTACTCAGGCTTTGCAGAGGGCTCTCCTGTGCTAGCAAAGAGCGAAGCATTCACTGTCCTTGGATGGTATCAAGGACTTGATCCTGGTTTTGCTACATCTGCATAGACTTGGAGTCAGGGCTGCCAACGCTAACAGAACACGGGTCCAAACTGTCTGCAATAAGGACTAAACTTCAGCTCCACTGAGCCTGATTCTCTTGCACCGTAGACTTGCTTCTCACCACAGCCGAGACGGGAGAGAGTGGGAGGAGGGGAAAAATAAGTCACAACAACTGATGGGCTTGTCTGCTTTCTTTGTACAGTATCTGGGTTTGAGACCCTGAACTCTACAAGCAGGACGTGCCCCTCGCTTCTGGCTCCTGGAACCATCTCCCGTTGTCCTCTGCCCTCCCTGCCTCTGCCGTCCCCAGGTGGTGTGACAGCAGGAGTGGAAGCGCTGCTGCTGCTGGGTGCCCGGGTGCTGGTGGGCTGGAGACATCCCACCATGGAGCCGGTGTCGTCTGGGCAGAGGCTGCTTTTCCTGGCTTGAATAAAGATGAGCAGTTTGGCATTGCAGCGGGTGGGCCGTGTGGCTGTTTCCTTGGGACGCGGGGTGCGCTGCGCCTGCTCTCTCCGGGGGGGGGTGGTCGGTTGGGGGATGCTGGGGCAGGGTGTTTGCTGTGGGTGTGATCAAGCTGCTCCACAGATGGTCCCTCCTGGGAAGCGGGAGCCCTGTCCTGGTGCTGCCGGCCACGGGCGTCCCTCATCCCTGGCAGCTCCGGCCTCCCGTGCAGGGCTGTGCTGGGTGGTGTGTCCGTCCCTTGGGTGGGCATGGCCAGGGCTGCCCACCCGACCTCTCTTGAAGGCCCTGCTGCTCCTCCTTGTCCTGCTCCAGCATACTGCAGCCCTCGCTGTGAGCTGTGTGGGAATTGTGCTGCTCCACACCCCGTCCCACCAGGCAGGATGAGGAGGAGGCCATGCTGCTCCTGCTCCAAGTGACCTGTGAAAAGGGTCCCATTGACTATGGCCTGGAAATGTCCACATGTGTAGTCCCACAGGGAGTGAGCAGGGTGTCTTCTCCTCTCTGAGCACCTGAAAGCAATCTGGGATGACAATGCTCTGCTCCATCGGAGGCTGCGACCACTACCTGCCTGCAAAAGCAAACCTCATGCTTTAGGTTCCCTGAGTGGTTTAGTACGTGTGTGTGTCCATGCACGTGTGCGTAGGGGAGCAACTAGTGATCCTGGCTCTTTTGGTGAAGGCCTTCCATTCCAAGAAGGCAAAGCCTTCACTGCCATGGCTTTCCTGAGCTGAGGAGTTTGGTGAGGGGTGTTCAGATCATCCCTGCCTGCTGTGGCCTTTCCTCCGGGTGTGCTCACCTCGCACTCTGTCGAGCCTGCAGCAGTCACCACCAGCACCCTTCAGCTCTGCAGCGCAAACCTGTTCCACTGCCCCAGGGGCTTCTTGGCCGAGAACGTCTTTAACCAGCCTGATGGTCTTGTGGACACTCACCTCATGACTTTCAGAGTGTGGACAGAGTGGAGAGCAAGGGATAGAGGAAGAAAAAGAGAAAGACTGCCTCTTATCTGGAATAGATTCCCTTCTCTGTTCTCTGCCACGTGTAGGACGACTGCCACGGAGGGAGTGAGCTGAGAGATGGGCACGTTTCTGTGCGTTCATCAGCTCATACAGGTGTACTCCTGCAGCAGTTAATACGATACTTCCAAAGTACCCAGAAAAACCTCTTGAAGTAAAATGAGAGGTAAAGCTTGCTCTCGCAAATCACGCGCTAGCCGATCATTTATATCATCAATGAAATGAAAGGACACAGAGAAGGAAACCTTTTCCTCTTTGCTACTGTTCCCTGCGCCAACCGGTCTGCTTTGTCCGTCCCAGGCAGTTCACGCCAAGCCCACGTGCCCGCTGTGCAGCGGGGTGTCACAAGACGTGTTGCATGAGGATAACGGTGAAAACTGCAACAGCCCCCAGGAGGTACCTCAGCCTCTCCCGTTGCCTCAGAGAGGGAGAAGGTGCAACCCCACCACCCCCACGAAGGTGGGTCACTTCCTGATTGGCCAAGGGGAGATGTGTCGGCAGGACTAAGCACATGTCCCACCCACCAGCAATGCTATAAACCCAGGGTGTTTTGGCTAAAACAGTACTCCTTGGACCCAAGGGCACCTGGACACAAGTGGTTCCTGTTGGGTTTGTTACTGCCTGAAGACCAAGACCTTCCTCAGGTAGGTAACTGCGGGGTCTCTTTCTGCACAGCTGCCCATTCAGCTTCTGTTCAGCTCCTGAAACTTTCTAAACGACAGACTGTTGGAAGTATGCATGCGTATAACGAGGCCATCTGAGCTTTCTGAGCAAAAGCACTAATTGTCTGTATAAGTCAGTGATTATCAGAGTCTAGAGTTTGCTGAAAGTGAAACTGCATTTCCTGACTACAGCTGGGACTGGAAATGCACCTTGAGGTTTGAGGAAGGTCCCTGGGACCTCATGCTCTGGGGCACATGGGGACTGTCCTGGACAAAGTAGGGAGATGCTATTCAAGCAGCAGTATAGAGATTTGCCATCCTTTCAGGCTTACCTTAACTTGGAAGGTTGCTTTGTACTGACCACACTGGTCACCAGGGGCCTCCCTCCCCAAGTGCTGGCCGTCTCCAGGTACATGCATTTCCCTCAACTCTACAACCTGGTTCAATTCTTGACCCCGGTTTGACTACTGGCATTGCATTGAGTGTTGGCAGGAGCACCTCCTGAGGTGCAAACCTTCTCTGCTTTGGCCCTTGGGTAGGGAGAGGTAGAAGTGTGAGCCCAAATGCACTAGCAGTGTGTCTGCTCTGGTAACTCCATTTGGAAGCCTGCCTTGTCTCACCCTTGGCTGTGTCTCTCCAGAAACCTATTTAGTTCTCCTTGAGAGATAAGTGCTGGATGCATAAGGCCTGAGGGAGAACAGCTTCCAAGGGAAAACATTCAATTGCTTTTTCTACATGTCTTTGAATGCTGTTTTCCTTAAAAGTGCAATAGTCAGGCATTATTTCTCCCATGTGTCCTTTAAGAAAATACAAAGCAAAAAATAAGAGGATGGAAAAACATCAGCTGAATTGCCCAGCAGACCAATACTCCCCAGCTGCTCCCAGGATATCCAAAAGGACCATATCTGGCAGACAGCCTTGGGAACAGGCCACAGAAGACACCATCTTCTGTTACTTGAGATAGCCCCTCTGCAATCTGGCATATTACTGTGTGCTATCATCTCCAGGAGTTTTGGTGTTTCCCCTCTGCAGCCCCGTGAAGCCTCAGGACAGGCATCAGCCATGCGGATCCAGTACCTGCTCTTCCCCTTCTTCCTCCTGTTGGTCCAGAGTGCTGCAGGTGAGAGGGGAAGAGGGGTGATGGGGTGAGGTGTGAACCCCCATCAGTGGGGTCCTCCATGTCCTGGGAAGTGACCACCTTTATCAGAGACTAGAAGGGGAATGGTTCTGAGGTTGTCGTAGAGCTCCTATGTGAAAAGCCGTGCAATGGCATACATTTGGGTGCGTTTACAGCTCTTACCACTTGCACTGGCTGTGGAAGAATCCAGCCCAAAGAAAAGGCTTGGCTGCTTCCGTGGGCGAGGGTGGGATTCAGCTCTGGGCTCCCAGCCCTGTTATCTGCTGCCGCTCTGGGGGCGGGGGTGTCTCCGGATGAGCTACCATTGAAGTCACTGTAGGTGCAAGCCTACGCAGACCATCCTAGTTGTCCAAAATGTGGACACCTGGGGGCAGAGTTGTCTGACCATGGTATGTAGCACAGTTTGGGGACTCTTCGATATGTCTGGCTCTTAGACTTCCAAGCCATCCCAGTGCTGTCTGACCTAGCTGAGATGTTCTAGTGGAGGTGAACAATTTAGAGGGTGGCTGGAGGCCATGGCACAGCCTTCTGCACACCAATGGCCAGAGACAGCCAGACACCAGGTCTTTAGCTTAGACCTTTCCAGGCTACACTGGCCATGTTGTCCAGTAGCATCGAACCTGAGTGTCCCAAAGCACTGTTGTGCTGACCCATGACCCCGGCAAGGGCTGGGCAAGGGCTTTCCATCAGAGGTCACTCAAAGGGGGTGGGCACAGCCAGGACAGGGATGTGGGATGTGAGGAACGCCCCGCTTGCCAGCTCTGCTGGTCCAGGCCGTGATAGACATGCAGCTGGGCTGGACATGGAGCTGGGAAGGCAGCATGGTTCTTCCTCAACCTCACGCTGGTCATTCTCAGTGTCTGCTCTTGTGTGCAGCCCCATTGATGTGAAAGAGTCCTAGGTGAGACACATTGCTTTTGAAGACACAGCTATGGTGAGGTTGAAGGTGAGCCCATATATTGGCCTGAAATGCATGGGAAGCCTCATCCTTTCTGCAAGCACACACTGCTCTCCCAGATTATAATTTTAACTGTTTCTCTGTGCATGATCTTCCACAGCAGCAGGAAGTGAAAAAAAATGCAGTCAACAAAAGGGATTCTGTATGTTTGGGAGGTGCCCTTTCGGCTATAAATTTGTGGGACTTTGTTCAACATTCAGGCACTGCTGCAAAAGGTAAGTTCTGGAAACGGTTTACTCCTATTGATATAGTTATTATTGCTTTTCAAGCCAGCTCCTCGTTCACAGCTTCATGCATTCATGCTCAGAGGCACAAGCCAGGGAAAGACGGGAAAAGCCTTTGTGGGTTTGGACCTGCCTGCTGTGGGGCTGAAGGAGCCCGCGGTCAGTCAGTGCCTCCCAACTCTCCTTCAGTCCCACAGGGCTTGCCCATTGGGAATATGGAAAGCTCAGACGTGTTGTCCGAGTGAGAAGGATGTCCCTTGTAGAGTGTTAGGCACAGGATCCTCCTCCTGATGTCTCTGAAGAGCCTTGGAGTCAAGGCTGCCACCACTAAGGAGAGCACAGCTCCAAGAAAACTGTAATGACTGGAGGTTACCTCTGTGAGGCTGAGTCTTAACTCCCTGCACTTGTCATTGCAGGGGTCATGGGAGAGAGTGGGAGGAAGGGAAAAGTAAGTCACAACAACTGATGGGCTTGTCTGCTTTCTTCGTACAGGATCTGGGGTTGAGACCCTGAACTCTACAAGCAGGACGTGCCCCTCGCTTCTGGCTCCTGGAACCATCTCCCGTTGTCCTCTGCCCTCCCTGCCTCTGCCGTCCCCAGGTGGTGTGACAGCAGGAGTGGAAGCGCTGCTGCTGCTGGGTGCCCGGGTGCTGGTGGGCTGGAGACATCCCACCATGGAGCCGGTGTCGTCTGGGCAGAGGCTGCTTTTCCTGGCTTGAATAAAGATGAGCAGTTTGGCATTGCAGCGGGTGGGCCGTGTGGCTGTTTCCTTGGGACGCGGGGTGCGCTGCGCCTGCTCTCTCCGGGGGGGTGGTCGGTTGGGGGATGCTGGGGCAGGGTGTTTGCTGTGGGTGTGATGAAGCTGCTCTGCGGATGGTCCCTCCTGGGAAGCGGGAGCCCTGTCCTGGTGCTGCCGGCCACGGGCGTCCCTCGTCTCTGGCAGCCCCATGTCCCCCATCTGCAGTGGGGTGAGCATTGCAGAGCAGTCCCCTCTCAGCTCCCTCCCTGCTGCCAGCTTCACAGCACCAACCCCTGTACCAGCCCCACAGCCTCTGTCCCTGCCACATCCCTCCGGGAGGGGCCTGATCCCACAGTCAGCCCCCAAGGAGACCTTTACAGGCCTTGGAGGGAAGTAGGTCTCCCATGCTGGGTCTTCA
Organism: Astur gentilis; assembly: GCF_929443795.1. NCBI lineage: Eukaryota > Metazoa > Chordata > Aves > Accipitriformes > Accipitridae > Astur > Astur gentilis. Next base: position 27,205,307 of record NC_064895.1, read on the forward strand.
GCTCCTCCTCAAGGTGACATCTGCAGTGGGTGCCAGGGACCACAACCTGGAAATGTCCAGAAGTGTAGTGCAGCAGGGAGAAAGCAGGGTGTCTTCTCCCCTCTGCCTGCCTCAAATAAACTGGGATTCCAAAACTGTTCTCCTCAACAGCCAGTGGCCTCAACCTTTCTGCAAGTGCAGACCTCTGCCTTGTATAGTTAAATACACATGTGTCCGTGCACACATGAGTATGTGAGCAGCTAGTGACCCTGAATCCTTTCTATTCTTCTTATAATGCTGAAAGGTGAGAATTTTTAGAATACTCCTCATCTGCTTGCACCTCCCATGCTAGCTGATTAAGTTGTCAGATTGGTGGAGACAGGGTGGGAAGCGTTATTGGCCTTTTTGAGTCTGGTCGCTACCGTCTGTACCAGGCGAATTCCAGGCAGTTCACACCAAGCCCACGTGCCCGCTGTGCAGCGGGGTGTCACAAGATGTGTTGCATGAGGATAACGGTGAAAACTGCAACAGCCCCCGGGAGGTACCTCAGCCTCTCCCGTTGCCTCAGAGAGGGAGAAGGTGCAACCCCACCACCCCCACGAAGATGGGTCACTTGCTGATTGGCCAAGGGGAGATGTGTCGGCAGGACTAAGCACATGTCCCACCCACCAGCAATGCTATAAACCCAGGGTGTTTTGCCTGAAACAGTAGTCCTCGGACCCGAGGGCACCTGGACGCAAGTGGTTCCTGGCATGTTTGTTGCTGCCTGAAGACCAAGACCTTCCCTTGTCAGGCAAGTAACTATGGGGTCTCTTTCAGGTTGGCCACCCATTCAGTCTCTCTCTTCAAGTCCCATCATAGAGGAACCATCTAAATGACAAACTGTTGGATGTATCTGTTCACATAATAATGTCATCTGAGCATTCTAGGGAAAAAAGTAAATTGACATTACGAATTCCTCCCCATTAGAGCTTGGAACCTGCTGAAGCTGGATCCAGGGTTTCCCCAGCACAGGAGAGACTGGAAAGTTTCTGTCGTGTTTGAAGAGGGACACCGGGATCTTGTAGTCTGGGGAAATGGGAACTTTATAACTTAAAGGGATGAACCACTTCACATGCAGCAGTACAGAGAATTTCCATTCTTTCATCCTTCAGTTAACTTGAAAAGTTGTGTTTTCCTGATATTTTTGGTCGCTGAGATACTTCTCTCCCCTCTTTCTCCTAACTGGTGAGCTGCTGCACAGAATCTCTTCATGACCTTAGCTTTACTATTGCTTTTGCATTCAGCATTGGCACAAGCATCTCCAAAGCATGCAAACCTTCTCTACTTTGGCCTTTGGTAAAGAGATGCAGAAGCAAGAGAGCACAGCCACTAGGCATAACTCATATGATGAGCATATTTGAAAGCATACCTAGTCTATATCTTTGATTATGTCTCCCTAGTCTGTTTTAGAGACAAGTGTGCCCTGTGTAAGGCCCAAGGTATTTCCAAAGGTAAGTTTACTGACTGCATTCTCTAAATAGCACCAGCTGCTTTTTTACTTCAAACAGCCTAAATCACCAGACATAAGATCTACAGTCTGTGCTTGGGAGAAAGCATAAGGAAGATAACTGAAAAATATGTGTTTAGGTACTGCCTTGCCTGAAACTTCCTGAACTATTCGTTAGGCTACTCACGAAATTGCATAGGTAGCTGTTGTTCTTGTGAATAGGTTACAGACAACACCATTGTCTTTTGTTCAGGATAACGCATCTGCAGTTTGGTATACCACTGTACCCAGGCTTCTGCACTGCCTGGGGTGTCCCATGCCCTTGTTGGCTTGGTGTCCCCCTCTGCAGCCCCGTGAAGACCTGGGCCAGGCATCAGCCATGAAGAACCTGTACCTGCTCTTCCCCTTCTTCCTCCTGCTGGTCCAGGGTGCTGCAGGTGAGAGGGGAAGAGGGGTGATGAGTGAGGTGTGAACCCCCATCTGTGGGGTCTTCCATGTCCCAGGAAGCAACCGTATTTTTTTAGAGCTACTCAAAGGAATGGTTTTGTGGCTTTGCTCCAGCATGAAAAGTCATGCAATGGGATATACCAAAGGATACTCTTACAATGCTGCTTCGTCTGAGAGTAGAGGGGCTGGTGTGGAGAAAGCCATCCAAGAATAAGAGTTTGGTTCCTTCTGTGGGTTAGGGAGGGATTGAGCACTGGGCTCCAGCCTGGGCATTTAGCTGTTCCTCTGTGGGGTGTCTCCAGATGAGTTCCCATTGCAATCAGCCTATGCAGCCTACACTGCTCACCTAAAAAATGAATGGGAAAGTCTCTTGTTTAATCACAGATATTTAGCACCTTCTGAGGACCTCTAGATATGTGTGATTCTGAGATATCAAAGCTCTCTACGCCAGGCTGGATGAGCTAGCCAAGGCTTTATGGAGGAGCTGCTCCTTCTGCAGGGACAGTGGGAGGATGGAAAATATTCCTTTGTACCACAAACAGGCAGGGATACCTGTGCCTCAGGGCTTTAGCTGATAGTACTTCAAGGTAGTTCACCTGCTATTGAAGGTCTTTTTAATATTGGGCCCACAAAATGAGTTGAAATCCTAGTGGGGTGCCAGCCCTTCTTGCAATTACAGAATATTCTCCCAAATTATCTTTTCCTTTCAATTGTTTCTCTGTACAGGTGTATCTCTGACTCCAGGAAATGAAAGTCAGTGTAAGCAAGAAGGGGGATTCTGTAGTTTTTTGACATGCTATCATCCTAATCACTTCTTTGGAAGGTGTTCAGCCTTTATGGTTTGCTGCAAAAGGTAAGTTCTGAAGTGAAATGTTCGGGAACTGGCCCTCTGCTTTTTTGGCTGAAATAGATCTTTTGTTCTCTTTACAACCACGCTGCTGGATAACACCCTTCTGCACTCATGTTGAGAGGCAGAGGCCAAGGAAGGAGCGTTAAAGTCCCTTGGTAACGCTGCTTGAACCTGCCCTGTGTGGGGCTGAAGAAGCCCAAATTCAGCCAGCATCTTCCCAGTCCCCCTCAGCCCCATGAGACCAGGTTGGGGGCTTTCATGAAGATTTCCCCATGCTGTTGGAAAGTAAAGTTTGATCTTTGTGTAGTGTGGGGCACAGGACCATGTCCTTGAGGTTTCTGAAGACCCTTGGGTCCAAGGTTGCAACCACTAAGGAAAGTACAGGTCCAAGCCATCTGCAATAAGGACTGGAGTTTATCTGAGGTGGGGTTGTCCAGTAATTCCTTACAGATCCTTCTAATAGAAGTGGCAGAGAGGAGGAAGGCAGAAAAGGAACATAAGAAATAAATCTTGGTCACCACATATTGTGCTTTTTTAATGCAGGAAATAGTAATGAATCCCTGGACTTTCCAAGCAGGACGTGCCCCTCGCTTCTGGCTCCTGGAACCATCTCCCGTTGTCCTCTGCCCTCCCTGCCTCTGCCGTCCCCAGGTGGTGTGACAGCAGGAGTGGAAGCGCTGCTGCTGCTGGGTGCCCGGGTGCTGGCGGGCTGGAGACATCCCACCATGGAGCCGGTGTCGTCTGGGCAGAGGTTTCTTTTCCCAGCTTCAATAAAGACATAGTTTCACAGAATCACGGAATCACAGACTGGTTGAGGGTGGAAGGGACCTCTGGAGGTCATCTGGTCCAGTCCCCTGCTCAAGCAGGTCCACTGGTAGCTGGTTGCCCAGGACCATGTCCAGACGGCTTTTGAAGATCTCCAAGGACGGAGACTCCACAATTTCCCTGGGTGACCTGTGCCAGCGCTCGGTCGCCTTCACAGTAAAAAAGTTTTTCCTGATGTTCAGAGGGAACCTCCTGCATTTCAGTGCGTGCCCATGGCCTCTGGTCCACCGGGACCGCTGAAAAGAGCCTGGCTCTGTCCTCTTTGCACCCTCCCGTCAGGTATTTGTACACATTAGTAAGATCCCCTCTCTGAGCCTTTTCTTCTCCAGGCAAAACAGTCCCAGCTCTCCCAGCCTTTCCTCACGGGAGAGATGCTCCAGTTCCTTCATCATCTTGGGGGCCCTTCGTTGGACTCTCTCCAGTATGTCCATGTCTCTTTTGGACTGGGGAGCCCAGAACTGGACACACCACTCCAGGTTTGGCCTCACCAGCGCTGAGTAGAGGGGAAGGGTCACCTTCCTTATCCTGCTGGCAATACTCGGTCTGATGCAGCCCAGGATACCTTCAGGATAGCCTTCTTTGCCTCAAGGGCCCGTTGCTGGCTTATGTTCAACCTGCTGTCCACCAGGATACCTAGGTCCTTTCCTGCAAAGCTGCTTTTCAACATATATATATGTCCCCAGTACATATTGGTGCGTGGGTTTGTTCCTCCCCAGGTGCAGGACATTGCACTTCTCCATGTTGAACTTCATGAAGTTCCTGTCAACCCATTTCCCCAGCCTGTCGAGGTCTCTCTGGGTGGCAACACAGCCCCCAGGTGTATCAGCCACTCCTCCCAGTTTGGTGTCATCTGCAACCTTGCTGAGGGTAGCCTGTATCTTAAAATTTCCCAGTTTCCAGGGAAGAAACAGGATGGGTCATCCCCTTTTCCTGTCTGGAGACCATATGAGACCAGCCCTGCTGCTCTCTGCTATCAGGCACTAAACCTCAGCCCTTCTACAAACCAACACACAAAGCTGTGCTGCAGCTGCAGGTGAACACGTATGTTTGTCTGTGCGCAGGTCTGCGTGTGACCAAAATACTTGTCAGGTAGCGGTGAGTCCAGGCTGTTCCACCAGGGAAGTCTGGCTTCACAGCAATGAGGCAGCTCCAGATTTAAACCAGGTAGGCAGGTCAGCAAGGTCTACAGCCAGGATCAAATCTGGCAAATAGCTCAAGCAAGAGCCAGGGAAAAAAAAAATTAAGCTGAAAAGCAGTTCTCAAGTGGTGTTTGGGAGAATCCTGCTTATCACAACTCTTTCTCATGCGGCACTGTTGCTCAAGGCCATGCAGCATCTCCATGTGAATCCTGGCTTTGAAAACAGACAGTTAAACCTCTGACAGGCATGGGGTGAGCACAGGACATTCCCTGGATGTCTCCTGAGAGAAGACCCCTGGACTCGGGGGTCCCATGGCCTGAGGCTTTCCCTAGGAGGGATGTTCAGCTTTGTCAAGATGGGAAGTAATCATATCTCTGTGTTGTACTTCTTGATGATATGTATGAGTCTGCTTTTTGCGTAAGGCAGAAAATGAAAACCTCTTCTGAGCCTTCTCCTCCATAACTCCACCACTGGTAGAGTTTTGCTGCCAAGCGATCTCCCTGAAGACAAAGTTGCAAACACTTTTTTTAACTGTGGTGCGTTCTGGAAAAATAAAGAGTCAGCATAGAGCCAGCAAGTGAGAGCTGGATTAAGTTACCCAATGAAACATGATGGAAGCAAAGGTCAACAAACAGAAGCCTAGCATCTCTGCCAAGTGCTGCATACCCAGCTGGCAAGTTGGCGATGGCTGAAGGTGGCCCCCTTGGAAAGAGAAGTCCAGAACAACCAGAGTAACTTCTTATGAACATACATGTTCATGGACATACACACATATTTACCCACAGGTGGATCATAAGCATGGAAGCATTTTGTAGAAAGGGTGAGGTCAGCCCTTTGGCAGAGAGAAGCCAGTCTAGCCTCAGGTTGCCTCCAGATGGGTGGCGAGGAGAAGACACCCTGCTCACTCCCTGCAGGACTACCCATCTGATCCATGGGACCCCTTCGAGATGTCACCTTGATGTTCTCCAGCTATTATCTTTTATGCATCCTCTCAGAGGGACAGGTGGGGAAAAAAAGCAAAACTTATATCTATTGCTGTGAAATTACAGGGCAAATAACTTCTGGAGAGAAAAGAACTAGCATAAACTATTGCATTATTTTAAAAAAAGAAAATAGGTCTACATCTTTCCTGGGATGCTCATGGGCATCTTCCAGAAGCCAGAACATTGAGTCTCACATAACAACATATGAAACATAATTTTAATGGATGGCGGGTGTCTGGGTGTTAAGCTATTTCTATTTCTCTTTCCCCAAGAAAAGATTTCTACATAGTAAGAAAAAAAGGATTTGGGCATTTGAACACATTCCCGCAAAGGGAAGCTGAGTTCTTCCAGCCACCCTGTCTCTTGGTACTGGAGGGTAAGGTCTTCAGTCCATGTCTGTCCAGCCCTGGACAGCTCTATGTCTCAGAAAAACTCAAATTAAGGAGCTGTTGGCACTGTAAATTGTTGCCCGCTGGCATTTGTGTGTCAAAACCCAGGTAGGTTCATGGCCCTCAGTCCATGCAACAGATACCCATGTTTCAGTGATGTGAATGCTAAACAACAACAATTTATTCAAAAGGGGGAAAAGCAATGCAGAATACATTTAGATTTACTCTACATCATAAAGCTTTTTGGATTAAAAATTAAAGGCACATGAGACTTTGTAGCAGGATCCGGTGGTTTTAGCAATAAAGGGATTCAAAGCAAATTCCTAGGTTTAGAAGAAATTTTCATCACTCTTGAATGCACAATCCATGAAGGTTTTATACATCCCATGGCCTGCACAAAGAGAAAAAAAAAAGATTCAGATTCTCTTTCCATTTGTATTCCCCCCCCCCCACTTACTCTTAGTCCATGCATATTTTCCTCCTGGCTATAAATACTTTCCAAAATACCCAATGTCATGTGTACTCATGCTGGGACAGCCCTGTGCACTCATACCTGTGAATAAGAAGACTGTTTTCTTATTGCCTCAGGAAAAGCAGGGAATTAAATGGATATCCCTTGATATTGGGGTGAATGCATTCATTCCCGAGTGAAAACAGAAGGCTACCTTTCATATGATAATTTCTTTTTACAACACCGTTGTACTTTTTGCACGCAGTTGCTGGCACTCAGAGATCTGTGTTCACCCTTGCAGCCTAACTGAATTCCCCTCTGTTCCTTGTACAGCCTGGCAGCCCAGTTCTGTAAATACCAAACCCTGATGTTTTGCTCTGGCGTAGGAGCTGTAAAGGGGTCAAACAGGGATGGGACAGCACAAGGCTGGCATCTCCAACTGTACTTTATCCTTCTTGCTGGGGCAGATCATGGTGCACATCTCAGGAGAAAGAGCACCGTGGAGCTCAACCTACTTCAGAACTTGACTGTCCCCATGGCATAATGGATTTATGCCTTATATCTAATCTGATCATTCAATAGCACCTTAGGTTTAAGGACACAGGCAAAATAGATTTGTCTGCTCATAGTGCAGATAAGCCTTGGTGAATGTCAAACTCACCATTTGCAGCAGGAGCGGAACCCAAAGCATCTTCCAACTTTAACTAGATGGACGGGACATCCTCCAAAGTGACAGGTTCCTTTTCTACAAAATAACATGTCCCGCCGGGGTGAAGACAAACCTGCAACAATAACAAAATATTTCCTTCCTTCTCGTTCTGCAGGGCAGGGCAATGCAAGTCGTAATGCCAGCGGGCTTTCCCATTCATTGAGCTTCCTTCACCACCAACTTGCCTTAAGGACTGTTGCCCAGATTTGGCCATGTTGAAAGGCCATGTAAGAGGTGAGATTACAAAGCAGGTCTCCACCTTGCAGAGGTGGGATCTTTAGCTCACAGTGCATCTAAATGGATGGCCTTAAATCCAGGTGGAGAATGATACAGACCTCGTGACTCATTATCCATTACCTTAGGGAAAAGGGTCACAGGTCCAGAGGCTTTAATACTGGCTCCTATCCGAAAACAGTTCACCAGGCTTTATTGTCATCTGCATATGCACTGCTGAGTGTGCTGTTATCCAAAGATCATGGCCACCACAGGCACCGTCTCAGGTGTCTAGCACCAGAGCGTTTAGCACAATCCTTTTAGGAAGACACCAGAAGTGAGAAATCACTTTTCTTCAGTAGTCGTCATTTCTCCACCTTTGAAAGAGTTTTCATAGGGGAGCACAGGCACTTAGCTATTTGACTAACTGCCACGCGTTTTCTAGCAATTTTAACCAGTAGTGGTTAAGATGTGCTGGGAAGTTTACTTCAGGTGCACAAAAATCCCCTTCTAGCATCTTTTTTTTCCATCCTACCTGGAGAAACCTGGAGTGCCAAGAAGACGAGAGAAAAGAGCAGGTAAAGGATCTTCATGACTACGGATTTGCTGTGTCACTGCAGGGAAAAGGACCAAGAAAGATACATGAGAGACAGTCCCTGGGATCTACAGTCTTCTGAACCATACAAATACTGTGTTAATTGAAATGGCATTTATATTGCCTTTTTCTTCAAACTTTCAAAAATAACCAGTAAGACCTATATGACATCATGCCTGCTGTGTGAGCATTATCTGGGAAAAAGTAAATGTATATGGGCAACATGCTTTCAGGGTTTGCAATCATTAAGTTATTTCAATAGCTTGATTGCTTGGTTTTCTTTCACATTTTGCAAATAGTCCTTAGCCAAAATGCAATCATGAGTTTATTTGTAGTTAAATGTTTTATCTAATAAATAAACAATACTAAGCAAAATGAGGTGATTGTACAGTCAAACTTAGAAACTTCAGGGAAAAATGTTCATTTTGCAATGTTAGGTTTTATCAAGAAATAACAGCTAAAATCAACTTGCTCAAAATCTTCAGTCTTAGCCTACAGGCAGCAGTTCTAGAATGGAAGTGTACAACCAAATCAGTTCCCATTTGACAAAAGGGATTTAAAACCCAAACATGTAATGCCTTCATTGAAAGAGTTAATAATTGAACTAATATCAGCAAAATAGGATAAGATAGCCTAGAAGGGAGCTTATGGGTAAAGAAGAGGTAGTTAATGTCATATATCTTGGCATTAGAAAATCTTCTGATCTGTCACAAATTATGTTCTCTTAAGCAAGGAAGGGAAACGAGATTGTGCCAAAATGTCCTATTTCTGCAAACAGAATGGTAGATGGTGGCCCAAACCAGCTTTGAAATTAGTATTAGAAGTTTACACAAATTTCTATATGTTTGAAAATATCAGGAAAAAAAAAAGTAAGCAAAGTTAACAATTCTGAAAATGAAATAAAGTTCTTAAAATAGAGACATAGATAAAAAAATATATACTGGTTTCCACTGTAGACACCACCAGTTTCTCTGGACCACAGACTTCTCTAAAGTAATCTGACCCAGACAGATTTTTTTTCCTAGGAGTTAGTAAGCAGTATTTTTATCAAAATAGTCTAGCTATTAGCACACATTTGACTACTTATTCAACCTGTGCAATTTCTGGAAAACTTAGACTAAGCTTTTTTAGTAACCTACAAATTTAGGTTAATAATGCAGAGGTTTGGGTGTTCGGTTTTGGGGTGGGTTTTTTGAGGAAAAGACAACAGCAGACATTGAAAGAAAGACTGAAAAAAACTGAGAAGTTACCAGGTATCAGGTGAGCCCAGCAGCCAAACAAGACCTGCTCTTGGTCCCTTCCCTCCAGAGGGCTTTGGCTGTGGGGCTGATAACTTCTTTTATAACATGTTTCCTAAGGGGAGTGACAACTGCTTTCTCTTCTCAGCCAGTACACATTGAGCCAATCAAAAAATTACCCATTTTTTGGGGTGACTTCTAATCCAACCAGAATCAGGATGCTTTTCATTTCCCGGTGAAAAAGCAGGGTTTCTCCCTGAACCTATTGAAACTTTTCTTTTGGAAGATCCCAGGTTTTTCATGCAATATCTCTTGTGACACTCCAGTTTGTGTAAGATACGTTATGCCACCGTGGTATGTGTCAAACATCTTGGGACATACGTTGAACTGTTCCTGCTTAGGAGCAACATAATCCCTTGCAATACAAGACATCAGTGTGCTTCTCTGCACTCCCAGTTGGTTCATCTTCTGCTCCATAAATACAGAATGTAAGAACACGGAATGGACATATGAAACTAAACCAAATGTCCATTGGCTTAGTGGTCAGTGGCCACTAAGTATGCCTAAGTAAAGAGCATAAAATGCACTCACCCTTTTTCACCCTTCCAGCCGATGGAAAATACTTTAGTTTAGGGAAATCCAGTGCCAGAGTCTGTCTCTGGACCCTCAGGCTTCATTGCTCCTGATTGAGCATTTTTCCATGACTCTGGCTGATCTTCTTGTACTTCTGGCCTCCACAGGACCTTCAGCTGATAATTCCACAAACATATTATGCCTTAGGTGAGCATTCATTTTTTGCTTCTCTGCTCTCAGTCTGCCAGCTGATCATCTCTGCTTTTTCTGTCATGGCAAGTAGTAAATAAATATTCCATTTTTACCTCTCTACATCACTAATGATGCTGTGGTCTTTTCTTACACTGTCCCTTGTCTGCCTATTTTCCCACAATGAAAAGGGGGATTCTGTCAACCACATCTATCAGATAAGTCTTCAGATGGATCCAAGTATTTCAGTGGATCATTCCTGTTGTACATTTATCTTACTTATTATCTATTACACCCTTTTGGGAATGAACTGGCTAGAATTGCATGTAATGTCCAAAAAACATCTTGGATAGTGCCTGATCATATTTATTCTTTTGTTTTCAGCTCCTTTTTTACCCTCAATTCCTAACATTTGCCTTGCCTTTTTGTCCACAAGTGAATACTGACATTTCTAGAGCAGTACCTACAGTGAAGTTTACAATTTTATTAGTGCAGTTTTGAAGTAACCCCCTGATGGTCCTCTGTGACTTCATGCTGGTTCAGTTTGCAGAGGGGTTTTCACGTGTGCAAGCTGGATTCTGTAGGAGGAAAGTGAATCAGAAGCACCAGAGGTATTCTGAAGGTACTCCAATGCCTAGTGGGGCATGAACCCATGTGTGGGCTACACCACATCAAGATCCTGTAGAGCGTACATAACATTTTTTTTCTTTTGGAAACCCAGAGAGTTTGGGCTGGAGGATGAGCAATTCGAGGAGAGGCTGAAGGACCCATCTTTGTTCAGCTTGGAGAAAACATGGTTAAGGGTCATCTATCATCTAATTGCTGTTCCCGACTACCTAATGGTAGTTATAGAGAAGATGGGACCACACTCTTCTCAGAAGTGCACAGTGGAAGGGTGAGAGGTAACAGACACAAATTACCACGAGAGAAATTCCAGTTAGATATCAGGAAAATACCCCTCTCACAATGAGGGTCATCAAACACTGGAATAGGGGCCCAGAAAATTTCTAGAATCTCGATCCCCATATAGATATTCTAGCTCAACTGGAAAAAGCTCTAAGCAACCTGGTCTGTCTTTGAAACTGGCTCTGTCTGGAGAGATAGATGGACCAGATGGTCTCCAAACACTCACTATGACTTACATTGCTTTGTGGTTTATTCAAGAGCAAAATCCAAGTCAAACTGAATTCATAAATCAATATAATGAAGATCTGAGGAGCCTCAGCAAAATCTCTAAGGTCTAGTGATCCTTTCCTATCTACTGATCTTCCATTGCACCAAGTCATTTGCTGACATACCTAATGACTATCCGAAGACACCGTTACTAAATACTTTTTCAGATCATATCTTACTTTGCACCTCACTTCAGTCAACAAACATTGTTCATGCAATATTTTAGCATGACACCTGAAGTACATCATAATCAGTTATGATACATTTGCTATTTTGAACAATTAGTGTTCCTAATTGACCAAGATCTCTGCAAATAACACCATGTATTACAGATCATTTAGTATCAAATCTAAACTGAAACATTTTAATTGCTTATTGATTCCTCAGTTTAATTACTAGTCATGTGATTTTTTCAATACTTCGACATGAATTTCTTAAGTATACAGAAATGTACACGTGTGCATACATGCACAGATGCACATGGATATATATGCATGTGAAAACATGCCTACAAATTATTTCCCTTAAATGCATACCCTGATAATTGAGATAGCTTTTTATTTTCTACATATTTTTATAAGTAAACTGCAAACTGATAGTTGACTTTCTGGTGTGGCTATGAACTTCTGGCCATAAAGCAGAAAATGCATGGAATAAAATTGCAAAAGTTACAGTTACTTCACAACTTGCCAAGAGTTTGTGGTTAGCTTGCCTACTGACTGTTACTGTTACTCAACCTGATTCCTCAAGGAAACAAAGATGCGTTGTTAATTTTTAACATGTCCAAGGTCCCATGTGCAAGTAGTGTCAAGGACTTGGCTTTAACTCTGAGTGTTCTTGACACTGTTAATTATAAATTCTACACGGTCACTCCCATCATTACCATCAAAATACTTCTGTCTCGACATGGAGAAGGGAGAAGCAGAGGAGGGATGGAGCACCTTTGGTTGTCCAAAGCTGATCGTGGTGAGGCAGGCCTTATCAAGATTTTGGTTTGTCGCTTTTAGGGTGAATAATCTTTCCATCTGCACCTGCAGCTCCTGTTATTATGAGCAGGACACAGCCAGCCAGTTCCGTCCATCAGGAGGGACTTGTCAGTGTTTTGCCCTTCACGATCTCAGCAATTTTTTCCAGTACCTTTTGCTTGTAGACCTGACTTACACCAGGGTCACAGTAGCACCAACTACACCTTCCTTCACCCAGGGTACGTGGGTCAGAAAGTGCATGGGATTCAGCCCAGCTAAGCTGGGCAGCACCTCACAATCATTTGGGTCTTGACACTAGGTAAGTAATCCTCTCTACCCAAAACACCATCTACTTTCTCACTATTTTCAGTGAAGAGGGAAAGGGATTCTTCATGGAGAGTTTCCTTCTGCTTAAATAACGTGTTTCTTTTGTTTTCCTATTTCATCAAAGTTCAGAAGATGAGCCAGTTATGTTTCTCTCCATCTGCACACCAAGTCTCCACTCCAATTTCTTCAAGTTGGAGCTCACCAATGATGCCACACTCCCCCACCCTTTTGAGGTCCAGATCACCCAGTCCTCTTTGTAGGAGGAGAAATATTACGATGGGGTCAGCATTTTATGTAATAATGTGTTGCTTAGAGCCCTGGCACAAGAACTGATAGATGGACCCTGAAGTGCTGCTCTGCCTGATGCAGGTGGGATACACTGTTAAGGGAAGTGTCTTCACAGTGAGGCTGCAGAGTGTCTTGAGGAGAAATGGCTTTCACCCTTTTCAAATCAAGATGTTTGGGTAATTGTGCCAAGACCACTTCCCAGAGGGGAAGGAGGATCTTACCTCCATCTTAGGAGTCTGTATCTAGCACAGCAGGTGAGACAATTAGGAGGAAAAGGGAGAATCTCAAACTCTGCTCCTAACAGTTTTCTGGTGAAAAAAAGCAGCAAATGTTAGGGACGTCTTTCAGTCGTGTCACCCCGATTTGAAATGTTGCTAGACAAGATACGTGCATGCTGTTCCATCCCTCGCCTCCAGAGGATGGCTTGTTCATGGCAATGAAGGTTCCAGGCATCTGGAAGTCATCGTCCGTAGGCACAGCCAGAACATCGGGGCCAACAAAAGGCTAAGCCCTAGCAGCTTGCCCAAAAAGCAGGTGTTTTAGTGGGCTCCAAAGAGGAGCTAGGTTGAACAACAGTGACGGCTGGTGGCCTAGCTAACCACAGACTGCTCCTTAGTCGTACGGCAACATCGTCCCTTAGCCTCCTTCACGTGCACTGAACCGAATTCTAGCCATACGGCATAACCGATGCCCATGAGATCAAGGTATTTTGATGCCACTGTGGAGTGTATAGTATAGCAATTCAGACTCCTCTAGATTAGCTACAAAAGCTGTTAGCAGCAGTTGCGGTGCCAAAGTAAATCCACCCAAAGGAGGACAAACAGTATTTAGCTGTTGTTCTACAGTCCTAAGTGAATTTGCGAGAGATGTACTACATTATAGTTAACAGATAAAGTTTTGACCCAAATATAGATCATCTGAATCAATAATGAAGGGATACACAGTCATAAACTTCAAACAGTACACAAAAAATATTTAATCAAGCTCAAGACTTCAATGATTATGTAGTTATCTTGAGTAAGCGGGGAGAAATGATGAGATTAACATCTGTGTGAACAAATCTGCCCTCCAACTTATTTTTGATTTGACAGCTAATTGAAGTTATTAGGCTACCAGTGCAGAGTCCAGCCTCTTGGTGTAAGGAGCACACTGTGACCGGCAGGCATGCAGTGTGTGTTCAAAGCTCCTTGACACAGGCCATGTAGCCTAAAGTTTCTAAAAACCAAAGAATCTCTGAATTGAATCATATTTTCTAGACACAAATGGCAGGAGTGATCTTACCAAAGTTTAGATGTCCTAAAGGCATACACCAAAGTCCGAGCTATTTTCACTGCTCTTCCTTTACATTTAATGGAGACAAATTGTTCTAAAGATTTTTAACCAAAGTACAAACATTTACAATAAGAGTGCTAGAATGAAGGCAAAAGTAACAGTAAGGATACAAGAAACCTAGAAACGTTGCATCAGGAGATACTGTGCTACAGCGTCTCCTGCAAGCTGAAGAGCCATAAGCACTCATCCTGTGGAACGGTATAAATGGGAGCTGTGTCTCTAACAAAGACAGCATTTCCCCTTCAGAGGGTTTTTTACATACATGGGCACCTCTCCAAACCCACTCAGCAAGCCATTAGGAGTCAAACCCTCAAGTTTGGTAATGTATTTGACTGGGCACTGTTCTGTGCACATTCAGCAACTGTTTCTGGGAAGATGACGGCCAAATCGCTATGTTGCACATGCATAACTTTTGGAAACGTGTTTGCTAGTCTCTTTCCTTCTTTGTACATTTTTTGGGGGTTGTGTCACTATCAAGGGTCTGATGTTATCTAAAATGTTCCTGGTTTTCCTTTGCATGACGTCTCCTCAGAAGTGAAATTTCTCAGATGCCTGCAAGACCTCTCAAAGAAGCGCCTGGAGATATCCCGGCATTTTCTACACTGCTAAGCCATGATGGCAGGGAAAAAGAGACAGAAACATGGATTCTGTCTCTGATACCTCAGTCAAAAATACTGTAATACCTTCAAAAAGCAGCCTGAAAACTACCAGAATGTGTACCTGCTGGACAGAAGCACCCATGAAATCATCACAGAGAGAAGCTACATTTCATCCCTGACAAAGATGCCATGGTCACTGCAGGAGTGTCCCAGGAATATGGCCATTGGGAAGCAGGGGATGAAATGACCTCCCTTTTCCCTGGGGGTGCAGTGGGGTGCAAGTAGAGAAATGTCTAGCTGTAAAAGCCACCAGCCAACCTGTGCGTTACTGCCTGTGGTGTGAGCAGTTGTATGAAATATCCCTCCTTCCCTACAAAAAACACTCAAGGTTCAACCATATGAATGCCATTGTAACTGATTTTATTAAAGGGGGGGGGGGGGGGGGGGGGGGAGAAATAATTTCCACAGTGCTGCCTAGTTGATATTTATGGGGTTTTGCAGACACTGGTATTTGCTTCACTGCAAAGGAAGATTTTGAGAGCTATTTGTTGCAGCAGGAACTGTTGCTACCAGGAGCGATGGGATCAAGGTGATTCAGAGACCAAGGCCATTCGGTAGAAGCAGAAAGGATTTCCAAGAAGAATCCAGGGAGTCTTCATCTACTCCACCCCCTACATGGTGAAGAAGAGAGCGTCTCAGGTTACCCACCAGTAGGTTTTCTGCAGCGATGTTCCCTTTGTTTTATGGCACCAGAGCAGAGGCCACCATGGGGCATGAATTGCCCCTGAGGACCCTCTCTGCCAGCAGGTTTGGCATTGGAGAAGCGAGACAGGATGGTGTCAGGAGCTGTGCCCCTTAGATGTTGCTCTGGAGGAAAGATAAGGAAGATATCAGTCATTGCCACAGTGATCCCTGCATTTCTACGTACTTTCTGCAGCAAGAAAATCCATTAAGACATGTTCCAATCCAGTAATAGGGTCGACGACATATCCCTGGGAAGCAGCGTCCATTTTGCATTAGACAAGGTTCGAATGGCCTATGAGTGAAGGGCTGACCTGCACAGTGGGAAGAGAACAGTCATTTACCATGAAAGTGAGCAAAAGTGGATGCACTCTCTTTATCTCCTCTAACTCCTCTCTCCACTCCCCTCACACCTTACCTGCAGCCCCTTGGAGCACCATGAAGAGGACAACCAGGAGCTGGTAAAGGATCCTCATGGCCACAGTTGGGATGTCAATTCCTTACCTGTAATGAGCAGAGACCACAAGACCGAAAGACATTGAATGGAGGGTCCCCTCCTGACTGGGAGATGAAGAACCGCTTAAAACATGCCCTGACCAACCAACCCCAAAATCTTAGAAAATACAATGGACTTGAACAGAGAGCAGAGTGAAAACTGCATCCTTGGAGATACTAAAAATTTCAGCAAATATACGGCTAAGCAACATGACCTAACTACCCCTGCTTTGAGCATGGGTTCAGACTAGAAGCTCCTGGAGTCCCTTCCAATCCAAATTATTCTCAGATTCTATGGTGTTTTGGTGGTTGGTTTGTTTTTTTTTTAAATATTGGTCTTATTACATTGAAAAATGATTTTCCAGACCTGTACAACACCACGAAGCTTACTCTGGTAGCAGCACAGACCCACGAATTATTCACCTTCAACCTACTGCAGTTCACAAAGTGTTCAGAGACCAAGCCAACCATCATCCTTAGGACAGTCTAAACAAGACATGTGTATCTCTTGAACATTAATTAAGGTGACAGCTCACTCAGAATGTTACTGGAATTCAGGCAAGATATATAGCTCAAAATGCAACTCTGAACTGCTCTGCTGGCTAGACGCCTGTTCTGTAGGAAGCTAGACATTTTTAACCGACAAGCCCTCTGTCTCTGATGCCTCGAGTGAAGGTTTCTGAGTCTCTGTTCACTCCTCTTGGAGGTCAGCAAACACAATTTCCTCCTGCAAGCAACCAGCCCGTAGTTCTGCAGAACATGCACAGACTGGATGCACTCCCTGGAGTGATATGAAGGAAGGGGTTAATGAAAGCAGAATACTCGTTAGACTTGAGATTAATGAAAGGAAAAGACATGTACAAAGGTGAAGAGGCGAGGGTGCCTATCCAGACCCAGGCAGAGAGTTACCAGCGGAGGAGGTGGAGGATCACCACTCCTGTCCGTCTTTCTTCTCCAGTGGGTGCCCCAGACCCAAACACGCCTCTTTATATCAAGGTTTGGGGATGCTGGCAGTGCAGTCAAGGACCAATGAAAAAAGCCTTTTCCGGCCAAATTTGTTCTGTACCTCGGTGTCTTCCAATGAGAAAGGAGGGTCTGCTTTGAGACTGCTTTCACTGCAAAGTCCCCAATCTTTGTGCAACCCAGCTTAGACCATCCAAGTTTGTGCAAGATACGTTAGGCCACAGGGTTACACAAAATACCTGTGACCATGCAATGACTGCTCCCTGTGGTCCTCCAGGCTCCTTATTCTGCCTTTGGTACGCAGCTTCGTTGCCTAGTTTGCAGCTGTAGCATGGTCATTGTTTCCCTTCGTAACATTTTGTCCTTTAGATCTAGCCTTCTGGTTGTCTTTTCTCTACCTCAGTAAAAGAATAAGCATTGCTTACTTTTCAGAGTATTAATTACAAAGTTGATAGTTTAGGGCATAATGAAATTATGAGGTATGAAATTATAACATGAATACAATCTTTCATATAAGATTTTATAATAGATCACATTTTTATTTCTGCTACTTCCTCTCTGGATGACTCGGGTTTTTTTCCTGTTGTTTCAGTGTCCTTCCTGACACCAACTTTTACTCAATCTTTCTCAGGCTGCCAAGCCTCTGGCAGGATAACCAGCACACCTGCCAGCCTCATATATATTTCTCAAATTATCTATAAAAGATAAGCAGTCTACTAAGAAGAAATTTCATTTCTAATCCTTCCATTTTTGAACAGCAGTCAGAAGTCACACATTCTCTCTAAATACGTGGGCATGTATATTTGCATATACATATTATACATGGATCAGTATACATGCAGGTATTCAAACACTAAATATTGCCTTCAAAGGTCATCAAGATTTTCCAGTTTCTGAGCCATGAGCACATTTGCTGTTACTCAGCCTAAGTCCCTTCTGGGACACAGAAGCAGCAATTCCTATTTCTGAAGCACTTCTGCTCTAAGTCTAAACAGTACGGATAACTCCATCCTCTGTCAGGATATCTTTATTGACAGTTTATTCCATATAATCCAGCAAATGGCACTGGCCAGGGTAGGGACGATGGGTAGCACATGTGAGAAACCTGCTTAGGAAGCACTGCTGATGGTCTGTCTCTTTTTCTATGGCAGTGACTGATGTGGCCATGTGTTTTTAAACCCCTGAGTCCACCAAGTCAGCCATGGCATGGAGGAGGAAATTTCTGGTGGCTTTTTGTTTGGTGTCCCCCAATCTCCCCCTCCAGAAACACATAAGAAAAAATTATTCGGATCTCCAGCATTGATTTTATTGGAGCACAGAGCCAAATCTGAGATTTTTGGCATGGGGAAAATGCAGACCTCCCTGTCACCTGCATCTGCCGGTGAGCAAACCTTTCATCCAGGTTTACCTTTAGTCTGGCAATTTTATGTGGTTTTCTTCCCTTTCTGTGATGGCAAGAAATGTTCATTCTTTCCACTTTTCCTTATCCCCATCCTGACAGGATGCCTGGTCCCTGTTCCTTTGGGACCTTCCCACTCTTCTGTGCTACACCATCTCCTTTGGATGTGTCTCTGCTTATCGCACTCTCTGCTCCAGAAGTTTTACCCCCCTCCAAAAAATATCAACAAATAATTGTCCCTGAGCCAACAATTTAAAGTCAAGCCATGCCTTGCAGTGGTTAACCCCCGACATGAGGAGTTCATTTCCATGGCTGGAGGATGGTGGGAAGACCCAGAGGCACACAGCTGCTGTCAGCTTGGCCACCAGACACGTCGCTGGGCTTTGTCGCGTTCCGTGCTGCCCTTGCAGCTGGGTTGTGCGATTCTTGTGCATCTGGTGTTATAAAAGGGAGAGGTGGGAGGAAGCTCTGGGTGTAACCAGAGGTTTGATAGCACATGAGATGGGGCACTAGTGGCATCCTGGATGTGTGGTGTCACGTGTTTGCATAAATCCCCATTTTTCATCTTTTTTTTTTTTTTTTTCCCCAGGCATCTTTAGGTGTGCAAAGAGAGGATTAACAGAGAGGTTAATTTATTACAGCTCTTAAAGACAACTTGCTCAGTTCCTCAACACCCCAGGCCCCATTGTGCAGCTGGGCTGGAGCAGAGCTGGGTACCAGGTCACGGAGAGGTGAAACCTGGGCTGCAGTAGAAGGTTACAGAGGGGTTTACGGAGAGACAGAAATAAAAGCTGTAGAAAAATAACACTGAATGATTTCCTTCTTTCTTTTTTGTCCCACGATGCTTAGTTTTACACCACATATACAGCTATTCTTTTTCAAATAGCATCGAAGGATGCTCCCTGACAAGTTTCGCAGCATCACCAGAAGGAGCAGCACTGCCCATCTCTCTCCTGGAAACTTTATTTGGTTTCATTCCGGTTGTTTTCCCTGTTGACAGTTGCACAGCTGTGTCCCCATGCTATTCCCTTTGGAAAAACATGTGGCTTGAAAAAAACAACATGGATTTTGCAAGGAAGTTACACAAGGTAGAAGGTAATTTTTTGGGTGGGGCTGGTGCTGGAGATGGGAGCTGAGCGGGACCAGATTTCACAGATATTAATTGCACTGGTGCTGTTGGGCTGGAGCAGGAGTGCCCAGGGACTGCCTGGTTATGGCTTCTTTATGTGAAAGAAAAAACTAGGTTTGCCTTAAAAGATGCTGGGACTATTCCTGATTCAGGCAACCCAGTACCACAGCAGCCCAAAACTTGCATGAGCCATCGCTGCTCTTAAATTGGGCCATATGTGTAAAACTGCTTTAAATCACCTTGGACAAAAGGAAGAGGAGGAACCTAAACCTTCTATGATGTCTTGGAGTCCTGAATTTTCCCTTTACAACAAATGCCCCACTGTAATAAAAATAAAA
The DNA here is from genome assembly GCF_929443795.1 of Astur gentilis. Lineage (NCBI taxonomy): Eukaryota > Metazoa > Chordata > Aves > Accipitriformes > Accipitridae > Astur > Astur gentilis. The sequence continues at coordinate 27,225,125 of NC_064895.1, forward strand.
GTGTAATAGAATGGGTGTCACTGCCAGTCTTGCCGACTTCCCCTGGTGATCGCTGCGGTGCCTCATAGACCTTCTGGACGATGTAACCTGGAGGAGAACAAACCTTGCTGCCCAGGAGGGATGCCACACTTGGGTGAGGAAGAGGACTGGAACAGGCTGTTTCTCTCTGCAGGACTCCATGTGGATGATTTTTAAAACCCTCAATGCTGGGAATGTCCTTCTCAGGACCAGCTATCAGCTTTAGAGTTGCTTGAGTGCCCGGAATGGAAAGGCAGATCGGATGACCACCTTCAGGTTATCTAAATCTATATTTTGGTCCCAGCTAGGTAAACCGTCCGTGTGGCATAAAGCCTGACTTTGCAATACAGTCGGTGAAGCACAGACAAATAATAGTGCTGCCCTGTAGACATGAAGCTGAATTTCTGCTCTCTGGTTCCCTGAGCAGCACATTTGCCCTCATATTTCAAGGATGTTGGAAGCATCTGGCAAGTCTTTGGTTTGCTTGCGTCTTCTTTGAGCTCGAGGGTCTCTGCGGGTGGGAGAGGTTGCAAACCCGCTGCCGTGCCCGGAGGGAGCATCTCCCTTGACACCGCTGCACCCAACACCGGGCAGCAGCAGCTCTGATGATTTCCAGGCAGGATTTGGCCAAGTCAGGTCTGGGCAGGTTTCCACGGGGCTGGCCAAGGCCACCGAATGGACAGCAGGATTGTTCCGTGGCTGGATGTCATGCCTTTTTTTTTTTATTGCAAATTGTGGACATGCCGTGAGGACAAAGGTTGGGCAATCGTACCAAAGGTCTGTCATCCCTTCCCGTCATTTGCACAGAGGACGCTGGAGGAAGAGGATGGGGAAGAGAAGGTGAAGGATCCTATGGCTTCAAGGAGGCTGAGGACATCCCACCATCAGAGGTAAGCTGTGGCATGACGGAGGCGAGATACAGACACACAGGGTTTAACCCAGTTGCCTTCACACCCGCATTTAGAGCAATTTGGGGTGCTCTGGACTGTCCGAGACCTCCACCTGGAGCTGGTGGAGAAGGTCAGGAGAGAGGAGAGCAAGCCTTGCTGGAGCAACTGGGGAGCCAGGTGGGATCTGGGGCCATCTCAGGTGGCACTTGGCTAAGTGGGAGCAAAAGAATTGAGACCTGGATATTCAGAGAGGACAGGAGTCTGGGGCATGCCAAGTGATAAAAAGCCAGCTGGGATTTAGAAGAGTTCTTCCACATATTCATATTAACAACATTATATATATATATATAGTTAATTAGTATGGATTTGCTAGGAGGACTGCAGAGAAATGTGAGAGTGAGAAATGCCATCCTTATAGAGTATGTGTAACTTTAAAACAATTACTTAATTAATATCCTGACTATTCCTGAGTAAATCACATATGAGAATATCTGGTTTATTCTTTTCTATTTGCATGTTATTCAGCTAAGATAAAATATAAAGCGGTTTAGAAAATTCAGCTTTTATTTCTCTTACAACATTTATATATTAGGAATGTATACATGCACATGCGCGTGTGTGCACATGTGCCTGCACGTGCTCTCTGTATAAAAGAAGAACATGATTTTTAGGGCTCCACACAGGACGCTTTGCAGTATGGCAGATGAAGGAAACTGAATAAGACATACAGCTGTCAAAATGCTTTCAGCACACAGTATTAATTGGCATGCAATATTAGTTCTTTTATTACGCGTTTAATTGCCAACAAACATGTATTTTTGTGAGCTTGAGTAGCCAAAACAATATTTAGAATCAATAATACTACACTGTAATTAAAATTACACAGTTTAATTACCATATTTAAGAAATTGAAAGTAAGTTTACTATCAAGTATAACAACAAATATAATTCATTAGTTGAAGATCCCAGTCTTGATTGATATTTGAGCTTTGATCTGTTTTGTACCACTTTGGGCAGCTGACACAGGCACAAAGTGGGGAACAGGAGGAAAGAGTCGTTTTACCCTATTTTAAGGTCCTTTTCAGGACTTGACTGGTTGTCTGTCTTCTGCTTGTCTGCATTTACTGCCGTGAAACAGACCCCAAAGGCTCAGTTCAGAGCTCTGCGCCTCTCTGAACACATTTATGGATTTAATATTCATAGTGTTTATTTCTGCCTCTTTACATTTCATCATTTGATTGCTTAAGAAAATTTTTTAAAAAGAAAAAAATCCCCACTCATGGAAACAACTGGTCCTGCGTGCTGTAAAGCACCTATACATGTTCCATCAATTAAATTATACCAGAATGGGATTTAGTAAAATAGCTGTCTCTAGGCAGTTAAAGCACCTATTTGGACTTTTTTTCCTTTCACTTGGACCCCAGAAAACAGGACTTTGAGGTCCTGCAACACAGAGACCGATGATTTCTAAAGGAAGCAAATGTGTCCCACCTCCGCAGGCGTTCATCGTCGGCTGTCTCCAGCCGCCGAGGCAAAGGGAATCCCCCACTCCCTCTCCCTGGACCTGCTGCCTCTGTTACCTGTTAGGTTCGATAGGATTTTCAGAGCAAGGACTGCCTTCTTGTCCATTGCAGGAGTCCACAGCACATTGCCAAACACTGAGGGCGTTGAGGATGGGCTGTCAGGGAACATAATTCACTAACATATCAGTGCTGGGAATCAGAAGAGATCAGTATAATTAAGAAGAAAATCCATAAAACCCTGCTGTCAGAATAATTTACGTACTCAGCTGAGAAGGCTGCTGGAGAGATATTTCAGTATTAGCTCTTCATTGCCCTCTTTTGGGAGGCGGGTGACCTGGGTAGGTGGATGTTTTTCGGATGGCTGTTTGGAGGACAAGGACGTTGGAGTTTTTTTCTAGGCTTTGAGTAGTATGACAATCAAACACAACAACTTTTTCTGGGCTCACCTGGGTGCCTTCAGGGTGCAGGAGATGCCGGTGCTGCCATCAGTCTTTCTGGTCCAAATCCTCTGGCGGCACATGTTTGACCAAAACAGGTTTTGTGGAGGTTGTTTCCTCTGGCCGCCTAGCAAGTGGGTGCGTGGAAGTGGGTGCCTCCCCGAAACTTTAATTATTCCAACCCTAGTTACTTGTTCTGCAATGAGTAGAATACAGATGTGGTAAATCCATGAAAATGAAAATGTTCTTGGTGCACAGATAAGGGTGCTCTTCTGTGTGATCATGCTGCTGCAAAAAAATTGCTTGAACTAGGCTGGGTGTTCAACTCCTTTTTGCTCTCAAGACATTTTCCACAGCCCACAAGACCCATCAGGAGCTTCTATTTATTTTTTTTTAAGTCTTGTGCAAAAACTGACTATCCTTAGTATAGCTGTTTAGTGCTGTGGGAGGTATCTCCAGGCTTCAGAGAGGACCTTTCTGCAGTCAGGACCAGGCACTGTGGCCATGGGACAGCCCTGTAGAATCAGGTTCCCGCTGGATCCAAACCAGCAGTTTCCATTATCTGTCCCAGGATACTTTTTTCACGATGGATCAATGCGTTATACACAAACCGCGGTGATGTCAGGTGCTTTTAGGAAGAGCCAACTCATGTGCCAGAGAAAGGGGAGAGAGTTCACGAGCAGTCACCGTTTCTTATCGGCTGCTGGGAAGCGGCATTTCTGGGAATTGCCATGAGAAGCCCATGTCCTTGGCCCGCTGGTCTGTGGCAGCTCTGGCATCCACAGGGAGATATAAAGATGGTTGTTTTGGGGCAAGATGTCACTCTCTGAAGCCATCCCTTGAGAGGAACCAGGTAGGACAGACTGGCCACTGCGCCCCCTCTCTTGAAGTCCTCTAAGGTGAGCTGAAGGTATAGTTTCCACTCAGTTTCAACTATAAGGAGAAAAATACATACCTTTTTGGTAATATTTTTTGCTTCTCTAAAAAGAAATTAATCATTTCAAGACGTATAATTTTGCGGCTTAATTAAATCCTCATAACCAACCGAAATGTACAATGCTTGATATTTCAGTGATGCATCTGGCTGATTATTATAATAAATAATGGTGATTCTGAACGATTAGTTTGTGCCATTTTCAGAAGTTAATTGGAATCTGCAGCAAGAAATGATGGTGGAGAGATCCTTTGAGGCTTTCAGCTGGCACACATTATAGAGGTGTTATGGAGGGAAGCGATAGATGGCTTCTTAGCTTTTTTTGTAAAGACATTTTCAAGGACTTGCTACTGGCTTGTACGCAACAAAAATGGCTATTATTTGAATAATTAAAGTTTCTGAGTGCTTATTATCCAGAGAAATTGGAATAGCTTAAGTCATTATCTACACCTATCTGAAACAAAATATATGATAATAAATAAAATAGACATTTTAGTCATTAAGTGACTTGCTACAAACATGAAGCACCACACCATATGGGCTGCCATGAAGAAAGTCAACTCCATCCCAGCTAGACCCAGTACGATTGCTCAAATAAAAATAGAATAAAATCTAAATGGAAGTACCGATGAAAGATAAGCAACATTACTTATAAGTTATAAAAGGGATCTAAGAACAGCTTGCTTATCTTATAGGATGTGGATAAAATTTGGAGGGAATTAATTACATTTCTTTTTTTAAAGCTATAACATCCAGGTGTATGGGATTCAAATATAGAAGCAGGTGTAGGCTAGCTTTGCAGTTGATGGAAAGAAAATCACAATATTCATCTAGCTCTTTAAAAATTTATAGGCATAAATACATTTTCTTGATCTTATGCAATGTGCTTTCAAATATATCTTTCCTCAAAAAGTGGTATTTCAGTAGATTTATTCTAAAACATTTACTCTATTGCATATATGGCACTTTTTATTAACAAATTGCAGCTTACATGTCATAAATAGTGTTTGTACTGGGTAATGGCAAATGCAGGTTAAATGCATGAGCTCTTTCTGTATTTTTTTTTTTTAGTAACTGTTGTGTTTGGTGGCACTGAATTCAGACATGAAGATCTTTTCCCTTTTCTTTGCTGTTCTTCTCTTAGTGCTCCAAGGCACTGTAGGTAAGAGCCTTTAGGTAAAATCAAAGGAAATGCAGAGGGAAGATTTTGAGTATGGAGAACCTAAAATAGAAACGGAAATAAAATGGGTTTTAGTCCTTTTTGTCCCAGGCCAGCTAGTGCTGCCAGTGTGTTGGGCACACTTTAGCAGTGAACAGATGCTAGCTGGGTCCATTGGGAACCCTCCTGGCTGGAAAACTGGGGAATTTAATGGTACAGATTAAGGCAGCCTGCAGGCAGGCTAGACTATTGCTGTCACACTATAACCCTAACTTGTTCTTAGTCTTCTTTGGGAAGGAAAATCAAGACTCTGGGGATTTTTTTGTGCAGGTTTCATGCGTGCACCTAGTAACGATGTGCAATGCAAACAGGCTGGGGGTACCTGTTCCACCGACCACTGTCCTCTACCCAATATGAGGTCCTTCGGACGTTGCACGCAAGGAGTCCCTTGCTGCCGGACTGTGGTGAGTTATGGATTTGATGAAGATCAAGTGTTTCTTGGGGGAATGGATTTATTATTCACTTTCACACATCCAGTCTGCCCTATAGATGCAAAACTCCTCTAGTGCAAGCCGGCAAGGGAGCAGAGACTCTGCACACTCAGATATAGGATTTCCTGAGGATTTCCTCACTAGTTCTCTCTGTACCATTAACGATGTAGCTCGAGTGCCTCATGGGAAAGATCACGGTCAAATCTCTTCGGCAGAGATAAGTAATTAGCTAGAAATGAACTCTTTTTTTTTCCTCTGTTCCCATTAACTAACTCAAACTGTTTCTGATGAGTAATACTGGCTTCAAAGGACACGTCGCAATGTGCACACTGGAGACCTGAGGCATTCGGGTCAGGTTGATAGGAAACCTGCATCCTGCACATTGCAAAGTCTCACAGTGAGTAGAACAACCTGAAAGTTACGTTGTTCTGCTAGATGTTTCCTCTAGTTCCATAATTCTCCCCTTTTAGACAAAACCAAAACATTAAATCGTGTTTTTTCTTGATTTCCTTACTGGAATCCTAAAGTTCATCCTGTATCTTTACTCCAATATGAAACTGCAGAAACAAATATCCATGAAAATTTACACTCTGCCTCCACTGATGCTAATATTTCATTTTCTGTTTCCTTTTGCTGCAAGATGCTGCAGCTAGTCTTATTTTTGGAAGGTCTTATTTAATTTTTGTTCATTATTAATAGCAAAGATGTTAAAACCAAAACATCAGCAGCAGAAATTCCTCTCCATACCAGAGACTTCAAGATGAGTAGGAAGCTTCAGGTACAGAGACCAGGCAATTCATTATTAGGTAAAATAGAAAGGCAATTCATGATCAAAATTCAGCAGCAGCAGGACTGTGAATATCCTACTAAGCACTGACGAGTTATCCAGGAATATCAGCTCTTGGTGCTCATTCAATCTTTTCTGTTCTTTTTATTCAAGTCCTTTCCAGGTTATAAGTACAAAATCTGAAAGTTTCTTTCCTCTTTTTACAGTATGAATAGCGACCGTGGGCATCTCAGATGGGCTAAGCAGAGCTTCTGGCAATGTAAGAGCTGTATCATCCCATTGGAAAATCTGGAATTTTGAGCTGAAAATATGCATTTAACATACACATGCACACATCAAAACATGAACAACAACAGAAAGAAAACAAACTCCTCCACAAACAAACTTAAAGACCTGAAGAAACTCTAAAGCAATTCTTGAACCACCCAGAAAAGACCAATATTTCTCATTTTTCTAAAATGTTTTTTCTGTTGAAACTATATTGCAGCCACCATCTATCTCAGAGAGCAGATCACCAACATGCAGAAGTCTGTCCCAATGCAAGGGTGCAAAGCAGGTTCTTCCTTTGGCCCTCAAAACAGATATTAATTATTTTCTTTTCCCTTTAGAGTTAGCAATAATGTGAATAACACTAGAAGACAAATGTCTCCAGGAGACACTGAACGCTCAGCTGGGGGGGTTCGTATTTCATAGTCTATGTGTCTCAAGAAATTTTAATAAACTTGCTCCAGAAGACTTGTGCTTGATCCTTACACCTGTGAGGAATTGCCTTGGTGTGTGTTTTTGCTAGAGGACCTGGCTCTCATCTCACCTGGGGTCCATGTGAGATGTTCCTTATGGTAAACTTACCCAAGAAGAGGAGAAGAAACCAAACCCACATATGGACGGGAATCTGTCCTTGTCCTTTTCATTATTAGGCTGACCAGTAACAGCCAAGAATAATTTCTCCAAACCCACTGTGATTAGGCTAGTAGAAATCTGGGACAAACTGGCCGTGTTCAGGGCCCATGGCAGTCCTAAACCCATCCATAGCAGCTCATGGCATGGAAAGCATGGATACTTTTAGTCACCCCTTATCTCAAAACCTTCTGGTCTTAGCACCCTGGGATCTTCGGGATGGGGAAAGCAAGCAGGGGGTGCATCTATACCTTGTAACAGCAGGTGCCGAGACTCCAGGCTGATGGCTGTGCAAATCACTGCCTCCAGCCAGCATAGTCCAGTGGTAAATAATTTGACTAGTTTAGGATCCTGAGAAGTAAAATCCTGATGCTGGTCTAGACTAAATAGAGACATCAGGAGCAGAACGATGTGAACGTGGCGAGGCAGTTTCAAGACCTAAAGTTGGCCTTTCTCTGCATTGCCATTCCCAGCACTTCAGATGCAATCCTGTAGAGGAGTGGAGGAGTGAGCCTGTCTCCTGAACCCCAGCCTGGTGTTCTGGACTGGGATGGAAGAGGGAATGGGTTCTCGTGCTTCGTGATTTATTAATAAATATGTTGCCACACAAATCACTGCAACCCAGACACTCTGCAGGACGATTTAACAGGACTCAATGACACATGCACTTAAATTAACTTAATTTAGTTAAATAAACTTCATTTACAGGCTGATTTTTATAGACAGTAAGAACAGCAAAAAACACCCTGACATACATAAGCAAATGTCAGCAACGTGGTTTCACAGTGACTTGCTTTTATTAGAATTGAAACTGCAAATCCCTCTATCGGGGTACAAGAACTCCTCCTCAGGTCTTCTTGTGCTCCTAAGGGTCTTCAGCCCCATGAGAAGGCTCCCCAGGTTTTCACCGAGGCTGGGATCCATTGATGTCAAAAATGGGAGATGTCTCAGATGCCCAGAGCTCTTGTCTGTGTGGTCAGTGAGGTGTCAGTTTTAGGAACTGGGTGTCCTGCAAAGAAGAATCAGGTGCTTAGCTAGTCCATCTATCTCCATCCAAACAAATAAATTATACCTGGCTGTCTCAGACTACCACAGGCATAAGGTAACATACAGGGTGAAAGACTACCAGAGATCCTTGTGATCTAGACCTCCGACCTGTGTTTCTGGCCATAAAACAGCTCAGATGAAATGGACGATGTGGATGTTACCACTCAGCACACACCACAGTTAACCAGCTGCAGCTGCTGCTGACCCAGAATACCTGCCAGGGTATAGTTTAAGAGCAAAACTAGCTTAGGAATGAAGAGCTGCACTGGTGCAGCGGCATTTCTCTGGAGGAATTCATCTTACCATTTGCAGCATTTCAGCTTCCCACCACGGCAGGTCCCAATGTCAACCAGAGGAGCAGAGCATGCAACAAACGAGCAGGAGCCGCGGTTTTGCCGGCATGCTACGGTGTCAGCAGCTTCTTGGCTGTAAGCTGCAAAAAAACCCAAGGGAAAATTCATGTTCATTTGTCAAGGCAGAGGACTGGAGAGTTGCAGCCTCGGCTTTACCTGGTGTGGTATGTGGTTTCCTGCCACAGTGCCCGGTTTGTGACTGGGATAACCTGATCACACCTTCTGAAGGTCTTTACATCCTTATGGAATGCAAACTAACTGGCATCTCTCCGTTACAGCCTGGAGAAAATCTGCCTGATTAATAGTGACCTGAAGATAGCTATCTGCTTCCTTAGCATCTCTCCTGGAGACATGCGCTTGCCATTCCAGTTGCACATAGAAATACTATGTTATATGAAAAAGGAAACACAGACTAATGTATTTTTAAAATTAATCCCACATTACTTTCAGAACAAAAAGTGATGATATTCAAATAAAAATGTCCTAACTGAATTTCTTCAGGCTTTCAGTTCAAGTTTCAGCAAATGCAAAGCATATTTATGACTCATAATCTTTATCTTCTACTTTGAGTAGCTTCCTCACAGGAAGCATTGAGCACTGTGAGCATGAGTGGCACGCTCACAGGAAACCTGTGCACTGTGTTACTGTGTGAAATATGGTATGGCTAACACAGATGGCATAAAACTTCAGAAAAAAAAAAATCTTAATCATAGCCAAACCAATGGGACTAACATGTTCATAACTAAAATGTGTTATACACTGAAATCTATACCATAAAGTAAAGTCAGGGACTGCTGTCACTAGTACTGTATGTGCTTTAGCTCGATGCTATGCTGGTTTTACCATGCTGGTATGTTCAGAACTGAAGGGCCAAATGTTCAGGTGGTGGCAAAGACTGCAGCTCCATCACCTTCAGGGAGGGGATCAACCCAGGCTTATCGCAGCTGAAAAGCTGGCCCGAAGTTCAGGTTCAGAGTATTTCCAGGCTAGATATTATTTGTTCCCACTGGGATGTTCAGCTTCAGATTCAAACTGTGTTATTTTTATCTGATTTAAATGGATCTCTTATATCACCTGGAGCCTTGTGCATCTGTGCACTTAAAAGGCAGAAGAGGCCCTTATCAGCTGCCCCAACTTCTTGCTAAGCACAAACCCAATCATCTGACCCAGTACTTTCTGTGTCTAGCTCAATCCACACCTCTCATCAAATTGGACTCTATGCTTAATTTGAAAGGCATGTAAGCTTTGTTCTAAATTAGATCTACTGCATTTCAACCAATTTGTCCTAGTGGTTCTCAAGTCTTTTCTCTTAATCACATATTATCCAAGGATTGTGTGTTGTTAATTTCACTCAGCTGGTTTTAAAGACATCATTAGACCTTGGTTTCCCTTGTCTCCTAAATTAAAAAGCCCTATAGACTTATGGGTCTTTTCTGTGTGGAAGTCTTTATGAAGAGATATAAATTTACTTGTTGCCCTTTCCCAGAGACTCTACTGGAATTGCACCAGCCCTGCAGCCGTCTCAGAGCTCACAGATTGTTTTGAAATAGAGGATACTTCTTTTTGTGATGCATAAAATAGGAAAAGTCCAAGAAAGCAATCCAGAAGCATATGGTACAGGCTTTGTCTAAAGCTCCTACCAGTGTCTGCTTTTGGCTTAAGTGATTCTATGTTTCTTCTTTGAATAGACAGGTGTTTGCTGCTCCAGGAAAGTAGGTACAATTTTGAGTCCACCGCAAACCAAAGCAAGGGTGGAAATAGGTTAAACTTCTCTGAAGTCGCCCAAACAGCCTGGAACCATGCATGTGCTCTAAACCCACTTAATGCACATGGACAGTATAAAGTTCAAGCAAAGACCCATAGTCACCACTACTTTTTTTCCAAAAATATAGGAGCTCTCCTAATCTCAAATACACAGTCAGGAGGTGTGGGTGCGAAAGCGAGAAGAGAAAGCTCTCACATGGCAGGGTTGCATGTTAAGTATCAGCGTAAGAATTGCCTCGATACACAGGAGCACCTTTTTTCCATCATGTCATCGTGTGACTGGAACGCAAGATGCTAGAAGGAGACCACGAGGAAGACTATCAAGGACCTCGACTCAATAGCTTGAAGATTAGGACTGTGACTAGGGAAGGGGACTTCTAATATGAAACTCACGGTGTCCAAGAGCACAGAGGTAATCTGAACCTCAGCACTGGGCTCTGATGGACTTCTCTGCACATGCACCCTTTTAGCCTTCTTCTCGTCTATTTTCAATCTTACCTGGAGCAGCCTGGAAGAGGAAGAAGAGAACAGCAACGAGGAAGAAAAGGATTCTCATGACTGCCAGCTGGTAGTAGGAGAGTCTTTGCAGGTATGAAGATACTCAAAGACGGACAGAAGCTGAAGTTCCAGGCAGAAGACGGTTAGTCCCTCTACTTATAAAGGCTCTGGGATGGAGCGGTGCGGAGAACTAGGGGGGCGGAGGAATGATTGAAGAACAGCGAGTTCATTGCCCGTTACTGTAGAGACTGGTGATGTATGAAGATGTTGCAACCTAACAGATTTCAAGATGCCTGACCTGAGCAATGACCAAATCATGGTAGCTGACCTGAGCAGCCAAATCACTCTGGGCTTGCAGGCCCCCTGCCAGCTGGGGGGCTGCGCCCGGTGAGGACACAGGATTGGAGGAGGAGGGAGGTGGGTTCCTGTGATCCGCAATACTGTAAACCGCACAGATCTGCTGATGCCCCATGGCTCTTGGCCATGGTCTTGTGACAGCCTGTCCTCCCCCCAGCCACCAGGCACGGTGAGCGTAGCAGGGCAGCTGGCCTGCAAGGCTGTGTGAAACGAGGAGGCAACAAACCCTCCTCCTTGACTGCAGGAAAGGATCAGAGCGTCAGTCCTGGCTTGGGTCGGAGTGGTAGGGCTGAAGTTGAAGAAGGCAGGGTAGGGGTGAAAGGGTGGTGGGTATTTCCCCTCCTGGCTATGAAATCGGCAGACACAGTAGTAGCTTCGGTCTTCCAGATGTTCTTCTAGCATGGTTCAGAGCTCAGTTACTTATATTTGTGACTTTAGCCATGGATTTGTAGCAAATCTTGAAGAAATCGTTAGACAGAAAGGGCTGGAAGGGACACCACTGTGTCATAGGAGACTGCATCCCAATTCCCTTTCAGCAATCAGCTAAGCTTTGTCCTGAAAATGGTGAGGTCGTGCTGCTCACTGCTCCTACAGGCACTGAATTCCCATATCCTACTCTGATGGTTTGAACCTTCTTCCAAAGTCTAGCCTTTGTGGGAAGTTTAAACCTACTCATTCTTTGCCCCAAATGACTGATTTAATAAAATTTTCCCTTGCTGCTAGTCACCTTCCTGATGTGGTTATGAAGAGACTCTCTCTTCCTGATTTCGTACATTCAACATACCAAGACTACTTGCTTGTGATGTCTCCACCTCCTCTATCACCTTGTAACCTTTTTCTGTATCTCAGAAGAAAAATCTGAAATTTTTTTCATGCACATGAATGACCAGTGGTGTATAAGATGGACCAGAGGAAGTGTCACCAGAGCTTTGTACTTAATACTTGTGCTTGTCTCCAAGCAATGCCACTCCTGAGACATATGAGAACTGCAAGTGAGGGGTTTTTTTTAGACAAACAGTATAAGCCAAGAATCATTAATGAAATCAAGTCATGAGGGTGCTTAATTTTTTACTGCTTCAGTGAGAGAAGCAAACTGAAGCGATGGAGAATAGCAGCAGGAGGTGAACTATGTCTGCACGCAGAGGGCAGAGGGGTCTGCGTGTGGTAAACAGGCTGCTACAAATTGGGTGTAGGGCATAAAGCAAGTGCTTCAGTTTGTGAAAAAACATGTTAGCTTGCTATGTCAGGACCAGGATTTTAGAAACAAGTAAAAATCTTCTTTACAGTGCAGGGCAGATGAGGAAGTTGAGGAGGGGGAAGAGGACGCAGATGGCAAAGCAGGACAAATTCCCCTCCGTGGTTCGTGAACATTTTTCCCTGCTCAGCAGGTTGGGCAATTATGTGATGCTGGCAGGACAGACAGGACTGGCAGCAACTCCACGGCCCCCTGAAGTCCAAGGGGAGGAGGGGAAGCTTCATTTCTGGCTGTCTCATGTGATGGGCACAACATCCAGAAGATGCTTGGGGTATCAAGTCCACATCTCCCTCTCTTTGCACCTCCTGGACTTCCAGTTTGGGGTTGCTGCGATGAAGTTCTTGGGGAACATGATGAGAAAATGGAGCTTCAGGCCTCTGCCAGGGAGCTGTGAGAACTGGGGTGGGCAGTGGTGGTCTAGGGAAAGGCCATGTATTTTCACACACATTGTTGAGGCAGAGGCACAGGCTCTTAAATGGGCTGTTGGGTTTACATTTGGCGTCTTCACCAACCCCACCAGTGGAGAGGAGGGGTGCAGGAGGTGAAATCATTTGCCCCTCGTTGTGTTCTGTACTGTGTTGCCTCCTTCTTTTACTTCAGGCAGGGGATGTCAAAGGAATCCTCTGTCATCTCTCCTCTGTTTTCCTCCTGAACATGGGAAAAGAAGTTTTGAGGAGTCAGTCTTTTATGTTAAAACACTCTGTGTCTGTGTGTGCTGGAAATTTATTTTAAGCAAGCCATAGGGAACATTGGCCAGCTGTCTGATTTCTGATCTGTGAGCTAGGACATAGATGCAACCCCACAACCCAAACTGTTCTGCACCTGCTCAAGATTTCAGACATGCACCCATCCACACGCGCCCTCGGCTTTATTCCTGAAAACATGGCCAAAAAGAGGTAAAGAAAGGGGCAGTCCGTGATCATAAAACATGGCCACCCATAAGGCAACCGTCAAGGGTGAAGTTTGCTTGCAAAAATAACAGGATTTAATGGAGGAGGAAAATGTGCTTGTCTACTCCTTGCATAATTCTCCTCCTGCCTGTCCCAGGTGGCACGAGGGGCAGGGGTGTTTGTTTTGGGGAGTGAGGCTGCTGAGCAAACCCTGCCATGGTCAGCCCATGCCATCGCATGTTGTTCAATGATCTTTGGAACCAAACAACATCGGGGAGAGGGAAGGAAAAAAGGGAACAGCTCCATCCTCCTCACCTCCCTCCTCCTGCTCCAGCTGGAGAGTGACAGCAATGCTTGTCCCGGGTCCAGGCTCCCTCCATGGAAAGATAAATACACCTGGGGTGATAACAGCCCCCTTGAAGCCTGCTTGGCATTGGGGAAAGGGACCCTGGGCAAGGTGCCCTGCTTCCCCCTTCTCTTTGAGCACCAGGAGAAGATGCTGGCAAACTGTTGCCCATGCACAGAGAAAACAGCAAGGCTGTTACTGATGGGAAGCGGTTGATCTTGAGGTGACTGTCAGAATTAATATTTGACCTGGAAGCAAAGGAGTGGGTGGGGGATTTTGTATTGGACCTGTCCTTGTGAAGAAATGGCAATTTGTCACACAGAAAGAGTAAACTCATCTTTTTGGCACATTGTTCCTTCAGGGGCTTGTTGGTTTGCTGTTTGACTTCTCAGCTTGGGAAATTGGCACTTGTGGTCTGTTTTCTGGGCTGCGCGGCAAGGAGCGCAAATGTCTTTGGACCTGAAGCAGAGAGCCTGCTTTTGATTACAACTGATGGGCAAGTAATCTGCTAGAACAGAAGGGGAGGATTAATTTATTGGAAATCTCCTATGGTCTAGGAGTAAAAAAACCCAAACATGTGGCAACAAGCAGTGGTGTTGAGCTCCCCTGTCCCAAAGTTAAGAGCAAGGAAAAAAATGATGGTGAGAGGCACAGACATTTGCAGACACAATGAAGATGTCTGTGGGCGGAAGGTACGTGATGTTCGTTACCCTTCGGGGAGCTCTTGATAGAGGCTGTTCATGCATGAAACTGGGTTTCAACAGGGGATCTCCAGTCCTAGTGACTGAGGTGCCTGTCCAAGATCTGCCGTAGGACCATCTCCAGTCTGGGGCACAGCCACAGAAGAGCTGTGAGGGGAAGAAGTCACTGATCAGCAAATGTTTGGAAAGTCCCTATTGCAATCATTTTGAAAACTGTTTTATTCCTCAAGTGATCAAGGAGATTTTCTGAGGTCCTGCATTAGCTTTGGAAGGTGTGCATCAATCAAGAGATCTCTATTCTACCATCTGGCTTGTACCATAGCTTGAGTTGCACTGTCAAAGAATTTGGGTCCATCTGCCTTCCTGCCAGCTATGCAAGAGAAAAAACAAAGGTTTCCTAGAAGGGAAGTTCTCAATAGACTTGGGATGAGGAACTTCTTAGGAAGAACTCTCAGTCATCAGTGCATGAGAGGGAAAAGCCAGCAAACTGGTGCAGGAGAAGCAGGTCCCTGTCGAGCGAGCGACACAGGAGAGCTGTGTGAGCCGTCCGATATGGGGCCAACCCCAGGCTCCACTCAGGAGACGTGGGGAGTGCAGCGGTGAGATGGGGACTCAAGGGGCTCCATAGAAATTGGGCAAAAATGGGACAATGAGCCTGAAAGTTACCCACTTGTGGTAGTGAGGGTGGCTTCTTGGGTGAAACAAGAGACCTCGATGGATGTGAGGTCCAGCATCTAGAGACAGAAGTGGAGACCACTCTGCTTGGAGTAACACCTCTATGAATTAAACACTAGAGATGTGTTTTGTTGGGACAAGGAGGTAATCTGAGGCACAGTGTTTCCTGACTTTATCTGGACCTAATACCGGAGATTTTCTTGCAGGAACTTGAGGGATGGAGAATAGATCATCCATATCTGTAAGTAGTAAATTGAATGGGAGCAGTTTATGGGCAGTGAGGCATGTTTGCTCAATGATTAGCTTGATGTCTAAATGGTATCAGGATCTTTGTTGTAGCTTAGGAGTGGGTCAGCCTGCCATCTCCTGACCAAATCTTGGGCACGGTTCAGGGGTTGGCACAGACCAGGGACAGCTCTTGGTACACATCTTGAACGCAACAATCTCATTTTGGAGGCAAAGAGATCTGGTGAGTAGTCTTCCACTTCACCAGAAAACTGTCCCTGGACTTTTCAGTTGCTAATATAAATATAAGATTACTCCAGTCAGGCAGATTACTCAAGGCAGCTTCAAACACAAGTTGCTGCTGTATCCTCAGGCCTTTTCTGTCTAAGAAGCCACAGAAGTAGGTGGAACATGTAGCTCTTCAGTGTCATTTAACACTTATAGAATATGGTCCTGTTGTAGATTCAGAAGAAAGGGATCTAGCCTCATTTGACAGATCCAAAGCTGCAGAAGTCAAGAGATCTTTTAGTCTTGCACAAATACAGCCTATAGAAACTTTGTGCAGGATATTTGCAGAACAACAGGAAAAATTTGGACATGTTGTCCTCTTCAGCCTAAGAAGACACGAGCATCGTCAGGCTTTTAATGAGGAAGTTGAGACAAGAAGAGGGAAATAAAATGCTGTACAACCTCTGTGTTAATTTGACCTTTTCTGATTTCTGTATTTGCTTTGTGTTTCTGCTTGGAGTTCTTTTTAAACTCTTTAGATACAAAAAAAAAGGCTACAGCTGGGGGGAAGAAACATCTCTTTCTTTGGCTTGATACAGCTCCAGATTCAGAGACATGAGGATCAATTAATTTGCTTAA
Source organism: Astur gentilis (assembly GCF_929443795.1). Classification (NCBI taxonomy): domain Eukaryota; kingdom Metazoa; phylum Chordata; class Aves; order Accipitriformes; family Accipitridae; genus Astur; species Astur gentilis. The sequence goes on from NC_064895.1 coordinate 27,241,239, forward strand.
AAACAGGCTTCAGTGCCATGGTGAACCCCCTAGTCTCTTTCTGATACACCTGGATGAAATCAGCCCTGTGTTGCCCTAACATCCTTTCAAGACAGATGTAGGAAATTTATGCAAAAGAATGAACTTCTTGCCTCCATGACTAGTTGTGATGGGAGAAAAGAAATTGATTGTGCATCTGCAACTTTTGGAGGAAACAATGAAAACCACCTTGCTTTTGCCTTTTTAGCACTATAGAGCTCATGACTGTATGTGTACTACTGAATAAACAAGGCCATTTAATTTACTTTTGTGACCGCTACTGAACACAGGTCTGATGTTTTCAAAAACAGTCTATATATCACCCCAAATCTTGTTTCTGGGTAGAGATAGTTCAGACCCCATCACTGTGTTTATGAGGTCAGGAATATGTGGGTATATATATATATATATGTACAGTTTGCAATACTGGAGGTGTTTCTTGATTGCCATTTTGTCATCCACTCACTCACTACCAAGAGTAGTGATTTTTCAGATCACTTGGGAATATGTGAGACTGCATGGACTTATTTCTTTGGAAAGATTGCATGACTCAGCAAGCCTTGATTCAAAGCCACAGAGAATATCACTGTTAGTAGCAATAATAGTTCACAGTTACTGGTTTAAGAAGACATTTATTTTTGTGTGTGAATAAAATAATAATATATATATTGCTTCACATCTTCCAAGAGCTGCATGAACCTGAACTGATTGAACATCCAAACATCCCTGTGAGGTAGGCTGGAATAAGTGGCCAAGGTGCCAAAGTGGCTTGTGTATTAAAAGCAAAAAAGGGAGTGGCTTCAGTGAGGAAAAACCTGGATCTCCAGAAGCAGTGTGCTAACAGGACATGCCCTCCGGAAGCTTCTTTTAATGCTCATTTGTAGGAGGGTTTAGACAGAGGAGGAGTCCATCAAAATCACCTCCTCAAGGCAGTGGAAACGTTGCTGGTACAAGGGCACTGACCCAGGAAAGCCTTGTCTTCTTACTCTGCCAAAATCCTGTAAGGATACAAAGGGTCTTGTTATTTGGCCGAAGTGTGATCTGAACTCGGTCTCTAAAAGCCTTGATACCTGCTAATTACCTTTCAGAACAAATGGACAGGGTGGGTTCAGCCTGCAGGTTTAAAAATCTGCATTTAGATGCCTCCATGGAAGGGTCCCTATATGTGCTGGGTGTCTAGGTCTGCAGACATACAGGCCACAAGAACTATGGTCACTGGCAAACTAGTTGTAATATTACCACTGATAATAAAATTTTGATTCAGCTCACCCCAAAATAAAGATGGGGATTTGATTTAGTTACTGAATCACACAGGTCTAGTGCCATTTGAAGAGAGCTCTGGGGTATCTGCTTGGACTCCAGCCATCTTTTCTGGAAAACAATATTTCCCCATAGGTCATGAGTTGTCTCAGCCAGACTGTATATATGGTTTAAATACTCCAAGGTACCTCAAATGCCACTAAACATCTCAATGTAGCTTACTGATTCAAGCTCTTTGTGTCCAATTTCAAAGATTTCTTTTCAAGCAACTCAGTAGGTTGAATCCTCAGCTGGAAAAAATCTATATTGTGCCTCAGAATGCCCTGTTGGTTTCAACTTCTACCGCGGTATTGATCAACCCAGCTGAAAAATCTAACAACACAATAGGAAGAGTTTTAATCTTGAACATTAGCATCCATCAGTATCACGTACGGGTACATTCTTCCAAGAAAGAGTATTTATGTAGAAAAAAATACACCTGGAACCAAACTCAAGAGGTCTTGTTCTTTTCCCAGCCCCAATTCTCGTTGGTTCAGGCCAGACAGATGTTCTTATAGAAATTTGATGTTGGAGATCTCCCATCTGCTCCTAACAGTCTATTTGCTATCAGTAGAAATTGCTTCCTAAAAAGAATGATTTTTCACAGAGATTGAGGGATTAAGTCATTCCTTTGTGAAATCACTTAATAGTAGGCTGCTCCTGTAACTTGTATTTTTCTGAATTCCTAAGTGGATGCTTCTTTAGTATCGTTAATCTCATGACAGTGAACATGTCCTAATATTGGTATCACTTGGGTTTCCTCAAACCACTACTTGACTGAGGATCCCCATAAGCTGAACAAAAGCTACGAAGCTTCTTCCCTAGAGCCATCTCATCACACTTTCTTCAGTTTCTGGGAACCTTTAAACTCTGGCAAGTCTGTAAGTAACAGAATAAGGAGCCCTGGAAAACTCAGGAAATACGGATCTGAGTCCCTCCTTTATTTTGAACCGGGCTGTGTCCAGCCACATCAATGGCTGAGGATCTACCTGAACATCTCCTGCCAGCATGAGTTGTGTCATCACAACTGTCCTTTTTGTCAAAAGACATGGGAACCTCCCCTAATTTGCCACTGAATTGAGTGTATGTGATAGACATTCGCTGCAGCTGGCAATTATCATCACATGGCCATCAGCTGAACTATTGTAAGGATTAAATGCCCGAGAAATATGTTTTATCCTAAGCTAAAGTGCATTCCTCAAAAGCATGTTCAAAACTTTAAGGTTTTGCTATCAGAGAAACTCCAAACTGGTCTCCAAACTCAAAAGAGAAATGCACACCCAGTTGTCTACAGTCACTAACAAATTCATTTTTCTTCACCTTTTTACAAGGTGCACAGTGGTGGAAGAAAGGAGAGATGGGAAAAGAATGGGAAGCAGAGTTCTGTGAACACTTTTCCTCCTTTAAAATTCAAGGTTTTAGGTTATGTTGGAAATTAAAAGCACAGAGGAAGGGATGACACATCGTTTCCCCAAATGGGTGAAAATACTGTGATATATTTTCCTAATAATTTCTTGAAAAAACTTCTCTTTTCTTCCCCTATCAAAACTTAAAATAAAGTGAAAAATACTGAATTCTGGGAAATTTTGAGCCTCCTGAACTTTTACTCTCATATATAACTTCTATCAAAATGAATTGTCTCCTTAAACACACCCCCACAACGTATACATGCTCATCCTCCATCTGCACTTTCTCACAAATGGCTGCCCTGCAAGCCCCACGGAGTTGTGCATATTATTCAAAGAATCAGTAGATAAAACAGCAGGACAAAAACACCCTCTGATGCCCTTCAGTCCTGCGGCACTTACTTTGAACAGCATTTCAGCAGCCCCCCGTGGCACGACCCCGAGGCAGCGAAGGTGGGTGGGCATGCCCCAACACGGCAGAAATTTCCCTGGCTCCTGCACTCCACGGTGTCAGCAAAAATAGGATCTGCAGAACCTGTGGGAAGTGGAAGACGTTAAAATCTCAGTTTTCAGTCTAAAATGATGAACAATAAATATGCAATAAATCATGTATCACTTTTTTAAGGAAGAGTGCACAGATGTTCTTGGTCCCATCCACTACATAGCGCCATCCCGGCAGCATCAGATTTTGCCTGCCAGTTGATGTTTGCTTTTTTTTGTGGCGCACACTGCCACAAGCCCTTTCATTCTTAGCAGGATTTACTGTGCTTCTCACCTGGAGCAGCCTGGAAGAGGAGGAAGAGAACAGCAAAGAGCAGGTAGAGGATCCTCATGGCTGCCAGTTGTTTGTGGACTGTGTGCTCCTGCAAAACGCCTGAAAGACCAAGGGAGGATGAAGAATGTTTGAGGAAGAGGCTGGGAAAGGCACCTGATATTTATAGGGCCCGTGGGATTGTGCAAGTTTGACGGCTGAGTGCTTTGTCAATAAGTAACTGCGACCAACCTTCTGGAAAGCAGACTGGTTATTCCCCTTATCACAGGTTGCAACGAAATGTGCGGTGAACGTGTTGCAATCCCCAAGGGTGAACTTCCACGGACCGTGTCAGTTATATAATGTGACCATCAGCCAAGCTCCACCGAGCTGCATCAATTTGCGCCGCTTTTTGCAGACCTCTTTCCAACACGGGCACGAGGATGGGTCAGGCAGAGAGCCTGGGAGTCAGCCACCATTGGAGTCTGGTCCCAGCGTTGACCCTGGATCCGTCACTCACCGACAAGTCATGCAACATTTTGCCTCTGTGTCCCCATCCCTGTCACCAGGCGGATGATGTCAAAGGCAGACGAAAGCATTGGGAAAGATTTGAGACGATGCAACTTTGCTTTGTCACTTTTTGAACAGGTTTCAGGACATCCACTGCAGAGGGCTGATACAAAGCGCTCTCCCTCCTTTAATTCTCACTTATATGCCACCTAGAGTGCTTTGCATTTTCACCAACTTTTGACGTCCTCTTTTGTTTCCCCTCACATTGCCCCAAAAGGTTGGGAGAACGGGCTGATTCCATAAGTATCTCAGCAGACATAATGCTTCGAAGTGCAACATCTTCTGGAGCTTCACATCAGAGCGTGATGTCCGTGGCTGTAAATTTTCTGAGAAGCATTGGTTAGGGGATCAAAGCACTGAAGGTTCTTCTTCATGAAATCCTGGGCTTGTAGGTGTTAAACAACTGCAACAGCTTTGCACCCATGGGAATCCTCCCTTGGCCAAATACCGTCATGCGTAGTAAACAGGTTAATCTCTGTCAAAGCCCAGGCATTCCTGCAGTTCCTAGCGCTGGCATTCTGGTTCAGCGGTTTGCTTCCTTATTACCTCGTTTCTTATACTTAACTCGGAGTTAATGGTATTTTTGTTCTAAGACTTATTCATAGGATGAAAACATTACTGATGTTTGTGTTTAATCTACATACTAACAGGCAAGCTTAAGCACCTGAGAAAGTAGCAACAAGGTGAGTTACTGAAATCTTTATGCAGTAAGATAAACAGTAATTTCCCTCTTCCACCCATAAAATCTAATTAACCAGGAAATACCAAGCACTCCAGAATGTCCTTTTTTGTACACTTGCCTTGGAAATTATCTCTTTTTCTGCCAGCAACTCTCCAGCTTTCCCCATTTCTAATGGAGAGTAGAGCTGATTTGTCACTCCTCTCTTTTCTCTTTCAAGGAGTTGTCAGTGGGACACCCTGAAAGAGAGACAGACACCTGATCTGCAACATGAATTCAAAGAAATCAGGAAACAAACCCCTTTTGTTTTTATGAAGACCCATTGAAATGTGAATTTCCCCCACTTGTCTTTCACATAGACAGGACAATGACATTGTGACATTTTGCAAATGGAAGTGTGCCTTTGGAGCACTCATTGCTCCCTAAAGGAGTTCATGTTAGGGAAGAGTCATGTTTTCCCAAAATAAAATCAGAATGTGGCACTGGGGAAGGGGGTGAATACTCTTTGCTATCACATGAAGGATTTGAACAAGATCTGCTTGTTTTCAGGGGTTTTTCCCACCTGTGGAACAGAATAAATCTATTATCAGAGTCAAATTGTTTAAATTACAGTGATAAAAATTGCCATAGCATTCACAGATTTTGCTGAACAACCTTATGTCTTGCAGAAGGAAAGCAGTCCTTTAGGAAAGCGAGCAACATTTTAAGCCCTGCTAGCACAGACAGCCTGAAAATGTCATTCGAACAACAGGAAAATTCCGTGACTTTGGCTCCTAGTAAAAACAAAGACAGGTACAAGCTGGTTGCTTAAAACCAGGCCAAACTTGTATAAAACACCCGAGGAGCAGAGCAATTTGTGCAGCACAGCAGTGACCTGGGGCTGGAACATGACGGTGTGCGTGGAGCTGTGTCCCATGGAAGTCAGGGCCAGGAAGGAGTCCTGGAGACTTCTGTTGAACATTAACTACCAGACATGAGCTGGGAACTGAAGGGGTTGTAGGTACCTACCCCAGAGAAATCAAGCTCTCTAAGCAATTAGGTATTGGAGGGACTTTACTTAACACCTTATGCAAGAGCATTGCAATGGAAATAAGACATAAAAAGTTCCATGAGAATATTGGTAGCGAATAAGAGAAAGAGAAGACACACATGGCACTCAAAAGACATTTAATTTTGCCTTTGAGATCAGGAGGGGATGGGTGGCTTATAATAGTAGAAGCTCCCTTACCTGTGTTCCAACGGCTAAATGCAAAAGGAGGACTTGGTACATCAGCAGATCTCTGGATAATCATGAAGGACGCGGTGTCTCAGAATGGTGCTCCCTTTATTTCTCCATTTCCTAATAGGAAATTTTGTGAATCTGTAAGGTATGAATAGATCTTTGTGTTTTGATGTCTGCAATCCGATTATGCTGAATTTTGCCCTAGCAGCACTGCTTTCCAATGGTGATATTGCAAGCAAAATCTGAAATGTTGAGCGGGGCCAACCCTTGCAAATATCACCTCATCCTGATAAATGAGCACGCAATGACAGAGTAGATTTCTTGGTCTTCTGTATAGCTGGTGTTTTTCTTCTTTTCTTCCCTTCTTGGTTAACAAGCTACCCCCCATAATATTTCATAACAAGCACCATATGGTGTTGATTGCTTTTTGCCTAAACATTTTCTCAAAGATGTTCTCTTAAGCACAGCTTAACAGCTAATGGCTAATAAAATGGGTTTTTAGAGTCTAAGAACTATTAGACTTTTCAGAATGGTTATTTATAGTGGGGTACATGTATTTGGACACTGTTAGGACTTGATTTTGCCATTTTAACTATAAGTATGCCTTTAAAACTCCATAGGTACATGGTTATTTAGGAAAGCATATGCTTACGTCCCATTAAAACCAAGTTCATGTTAGCACTTATTTCAGTATTCTCCTGGCTTTCCCAATTATGGCACAAATCCTTACAATATACACAGTCATTTATGTTTGCAGTGCTTCAACTTCCATTAGTCACCAATAAGTTAGTTAATTATGATAATAATATATTCCTCAATTGTGCCCTTTGTCTGACACTCCCAAGACTTAGCAAACAAGATAAAAAAACCACGGATTGAAATCTTACATTCGTTTCATCATCATCACTATGTACACACGGGGCAATTTTAACAAACACATTTGGGTTTTCCTACTTTTGCAGCTGGCTAGTCTTCTTTTACAGTTTTCTATGTGGGAAATCAATGGCAAACAAATTTATAGCTCTTTCCTTTGCAATGTAAATAATGGGGTGGTTCTCTCCCACAGCTGACTGCAGATACCTGGTGATAAGGGATGTGCACTCTTCGCACCTCTGCCTGGATAGCTGCAGGTGAAGCTGGCATCCCACCTGCTTCTCCATTGCATCTTACATCTCTCGACACATAGGCATATCACTTATAGTTGCAGGAAGAAGCAGCTCAGACCATCAGTCTGTAAATCTATGCGTAGTCTCAACCACTGCCATGTCTGTTTATGAACTCACCATCTCATGGGAAACCCTTTGGCATCGTCTCGCGAAGGGCACAATGAGAATGGGAACATGAGGGCTGATGTTGCTTCATCCATGCAGCTATATTTGTGGTAATCCTCTAATAGATACACTTTCTCTAGTGCAAAATATTCCCACGTGAGCTGTCAGTTGAGTGTTCTATGCCATTTCACCTGGGCTACATGGGTGCACAGGGCTCAAAGCAAAGAGCATCAGGCATGTTTTACCTCAGTTCTTCCATCAGTCCTCACTGTGCTTGTGATAGCTAGAATGGTCCTCTATTACAATAAATCCATCAACCTTTTAGAGGAAGAAAAGTACAGCAAAGAGCAGTTAAAGAATCCTGATGTGAAAGAGACTTGCTAGCATCACTGAAAAGGCACAAACCTGAGGTGGGCAGAAGAGGAGGCAGAGGAGGAGGAGACCTAAGGTTCAGGGATGTTGCAATGCTGAGGTCTGGGAACGTAGTGAATTATTACCTACTTTTGGTTGCTTTGATCTCAATTACATCTGGCCTCATGTTGCGATCCATACAGTCAGTCAACATTAAATAGATTTGTACACAGCAACGCTAAAAATCAGCATAGAGAATGTTATGTCCTCTGTGCCCCTAAAGCAGTAGTTAAAGAAAATGTATGACTAATCTAACAAACAAAATATGTCCATAGAGTTATAAAAGATGAGTTCAAATACAATCCTTTAAAGACCAAAGAAAACAAGCCACCTGGAGGACCCCTTGATAATAAATACCCAGCTACTTCAATTTACCTAGTTATTTCTTTTCTAGCCCTCTAGAAAGCAGCTCACATCTTCTGAGGTCAATATCGCAGGCCAAACCTGGTTACGTAAACCATGATGTAATCAAGTACCTAATCAATTTCCAATGAACTAATCAGTACATCGTGTAATGCATGCAGGGGCTGGAGGTGTATGCGGTATTTGCTTTCTACCACCCAGTGGGCTATGTCTGCAGGGGATGGGAAGAGAAGGGGCAGTGCCTGGCTGGGAACTAAGAGCTCTCTCCTTGTGCCTTCATCACCAAAATGTTTGCTTCCAAATTTCTAGTTTAAGACAAGTTTCAGTTAATTGTCTTCCTGGAACTGCACCCTTTGCGGGTTGAAAACACCCCAGTATATGACTATACCATTTCTTAGGGTCAGAGACAGGACTCTAAGTGTCTCCTTGATATCTGCTGTCTCTGGCCTTTAAACATCTCCTTGAGATAAGCATCTATCAGGTGAGCCTCTGGGAGCAGCATGTAAATCTGCTCTCTGCCTCTCTCCTTATTTCATCTCCCCATCCGTGGATGATGTTTCCCCACCACTCTGGTCCCCACGCTGGGGGATGAGTCTTGGTGCAGTATTAGCTGGGAGCAGGACCGATACTGCGGTACCTGCAGAGGCCAGCCTGAAAGAGTCCCTCAAGAGGAAAGGGAAGCTGCTAAGTTGTTAATTTTTGAACTCCCTTGTTCACAGACACACCGATGGGGCATAGGCCAATCTGATTTTCATCTGCTGAAGTTCACAAAACAAAACAAGGCCATTTGCAGGGACCCAACCCCACAGCAGCTAGGAGGGTCACTTCCAGCCTTCTACATAAAGGTCTCCACAGAGCCACCCACGGCTAATAGCTCCCACTCCCCCATGCATGACTTTGCTGGGAAACCATGCTTTTAACGGTAGCACCTCAACCCCCCCTCGGAGGATGGGATTCCTTCTGGGTAATGAGCCAGACACTGCCAGGCAAATGACCTTTGGAAATGCCAAGACTTGCTAGAAGCATTGCATTTCCCAAGAGCCCTCTGTACGCTTTTCATGCCCACGTCTTTGCTGGGGGTATAAAACACAGTTTCACCCACCTTTCACTCTCATCTCCAGCCCTTCAGAGGGGCGATGCGTATGGTTGGTCAGGGCAGAGCCTTTCAGGGGTGGCTTGGTGAGCCACATGTGGAGCCTCTGAAGACACGAATTTGATTCCTTGCTTCAACAACCTGTTCCCAAGAAAGTCTTTCCCATCCCCATGTTGGTAAAAGCAAAAGAAGGTTTTCTCTCCCCTCCTTCCCAGGGGTATTGTAAGAATTAATGTACAGATGGTGACGATGCTCTGTTGTCACAGGGGATGCCAATGTATCTGAGAAGCTGTAAGGAAAAGGACTTTTTGGTATTATTCCTCTATAAACCTTGGGAGAAGGGGAATGGTGTGCGGAGCAGGGCCGTATGCTCCAGCTCCACCTTGCCACTTTCTTTCCCGGGAGAAATTCATATCATGGCGTCTTCACTGCAAACATAAGGCATAAGAAGTGTCTAGCACATTTCTGGGGCTTTGAAAACCCAATGAACTGTGACAGAGAAGGGAATACTATTAGAGGAACAGTTACCTGCAAACTGATGAGCTCTGACTTGTATACCTCTCATTTAGACATTTCTCCATTTAAAACATTTACTTACAATTGCATCTCACTAACAGCATTGGTGCCTGCTCACAAGGGTGGTCCTTGTGCTTTGTCTAGGTCTGCCTGGACTTTGCCCTGACATTCCTCCAGTTCCTAAGGAGACAACCTGACATTCATGTAGGAGCATATCCTGGGTCTGTACCTGGAAAAACAAGTGAAAAATAGCAAAAAGAGTTTAAAAAAAATCATTATGAATGCAGGTCTTGAACCTGGTGTCACAAAGAGATTTGCAGATTTTCAGGTTTGGGGATTGCAACAGAGGTAGATAGAAGAAATTGCTTTAAGCCTTTTTATTGTTGTTTTGCCCTGAAATAATTCCAAAGAAATATTTCTCTCTTGTGGATTCTTGGCTGATAATCCATCTCATACCACATCTGGTTTATGGTCTAATTAGCAGTGTATTATCTGAAAGCCCTTCTGTCTCCTGATTGCAGAGAAAGAGAAATATCAGCCACATGCTATCACCAAAATATACATTGGGAAATAAATAATCCCCAAGAACTCTCTGCTGGGGCAATCTTGACCTCACATTATAATAGAAGAACAGAACAGTGCCCTGTTGGACCTTCTATGTCTAGACCTTTTTGACCTTGCTGGTACCGTCTGCCTTCACAGCCTCCCATGGTAGCAAGGTCAACAAGTTTGCTGTCTGCATATGTCCAGATATCTTTCCTAGGTTGTAACTGCCAGTCCAGTGTGACAGCCTGCATTATTTTCCCCTAGATGTAGCGTGCTGAAGCACTTCTATCATCTCTTTTCCCACTCACTCCATTTTATGGTGTTCCTTGCAACTCTCACAGCTTTTAAATATCTGAAATAAAAAATGCAAACCTGGAGATTTCACTCTTTGCTTCTTTTTCCATGTCCTTGCTGAAGATATTTACAAAAATTCATCCACACACTGAAGATTGGGGCAGCCCATGGATGACCGGCTGTCGTGGTTTAACCCCAACCAGCAACTCAGCACCACGCAGCCGCTCACTCACTTCCCCCCACCAGTGGGATGGGGGAGAGAATTGGAAGGAAGAAGGTAAAACTCGTGGGTTGAGATAAGAACAGTTTAATAGAACAGAAAGGAAGAAACTAATAATGATAATAACAATAATAAAATGACAATACTAATAAAAGAATTGGAATATACAGAACAAGTGATGCACAATGCAATTGCTCACCACTCGCTGACCGATGCCCAGTTCGTTCCCGAGCAGTGATCTCCCCAGGCCAATGCCCCCCAGTTTATATAGTGGACATGACATCACATGGTCTGGAATACCCCTCTGGTCAGTTTGGGTCAGCTGTCCTGGCTGTGTCCCCTCCCAACTCCTTGTGCCCCTCCAGCCTTCTTGCTGGCTGGGCAGGAGAAGCTGAAAAATCCTTGACTTTAGTGTAAACATTACTTAGCAACAACTGAAAACATCAGTGTGTTATCAACATTCTTCGCATACTGAACCCAAAACATAACATTGTACCAGCTACTAGAAAGAAAATGAACTCTATCCCAGCCGAAACCAGGACACCCTGCTCTACAGTAAGGCAGGGATGAGCCTTAGATGTAAATAGGGATAGGGATAAGAGCCTCCAGGGATAGGCCTGACCAGAGAAAACAAGAGACCCAAAGCTTGGGAATTAGATCTTACCAGATTCCATCACTTCTCCAGCAGCCGTACCATTGGTGATTCAGATATTGAGAGAAAAAGGGACTAAAGACCTTGTTATTGTCACCAGTGCCTAGGACTTAGCCTCCCTTCACAAACAGGAGGATCTTTATCCTTAAAAAAGGTCCAGTAGAACAAAAATGACCTTACCTTGATTGCTAATAGGGAGATGTGACCTTGTCCTCAACTTAGACACCGAGCCTTGAGTCACCAGGGTGGAGGGAAATGAAAATGAAACTTCAGCGTCCAGCGCAGCCATGGGATCACGCTACAAGTGGGCATAGCCTGGTGACACAGGAGTGGCACACATGCTTATACAGCCAGAAAAAATTCTCGCTGCCTGACAGTATATTTAAAGTATCTGTAATTATTTTCACCAGACACAGAAAATCCAGAGCTGGTCTCAAAATAATACTTCTAACCAGAAGTATACCAGAATAATACCATTCTTTCAAGTGCTAGCACTCCCACCAAAAACATCTAGCAACCTGTACTATGTTGTGTTTTTTTCAGCTGTGGAAGATCTGCAAAAGGAAATACCTGAGTTTCTTCCCATTCAGAGCAGTCAAAGGGACGGAAAATCACATTACAGAGACAGAGTAGTGGTACAAATCTTGCCCCTGGTTCAGCAGCGATCGCAGCTGAGTGAATGCACCCAGCACATAGAGGATTTGGCATGTACAGATTCCAGCTGCAGTGTTTTCCCCCATGTCACAGCTGTGTGCATTTGTCAGCACAGTCAGGAGACATCTCCCCTGCCTTCGGGTGCTCCCCTTGCTTATTCGTTTTTGGAAGAGCCGGGGACATCACACAGCAGTGAGGTAGCGACATCTGGAGGACAGCCACCAGTGAAATCCTCCTCTCGCTCAACCCACCGGTGATGCACCGGGAATTTTGGGACATGGGAGAGAGGCCCTTAGGTCTACGTTCATCAGATAAGTGAGAATGAGAGTCACAGAAGGAGCTACACTTAGGGTTTTTTGGCACAGGGCTAGGAGCAGCGGAAGCACCCTGAGGACCTTGCCCTCCTTGGTTCATCAAATTCTTCTGCCTTCTGTCTGTGGCTGTGATCCCCAGGCAATGTCAGGCTTAGGGCATCCCCAGGGCTCTCTAGAGCTGTGATGCCCAGCCGTGGGATGGTCTGAGCCCAGGGGTTGTCTATTTTCCCCTCTGCCCCCACTCCCAAAGACACTTGTAGATGGTGCCAGGCAAGCTATAGGCAGAAAGGGGGTCTCCCAGGGCTGGGTGGTCAGACAGGACAGCCTGTGTCCGGTAGATTAAGCTCCTTGCACTTTCAGGACAGCAGCATTGCCAAAGCCCATGTGCGATCCCATCACCCATGAATCCATGGAAATTACCTTTTTGAGACACTTCATCTACCAGATACCCTGAACTGATCTTCCTCACTTGCTAAATAGCTACATGAGCTTCTGGAGATGTTAGTCTAGTACTACGTTCAGATATCAGCATTCAGCTGTTGTCCAAAACATCAGGAACGCCTGAGTTCATTGGAGGTGCGAGCTCAAGGCTGCCTTGTTAGGTGAGTCCAACACTTGCGTTGTTCTCACAGACTGTTGGTCAATGCCCTCCTCTGTGTGCAGGATGCAGAACTGTAGGACTTTGCTTCCTGCTAAATGCTCGAGCCTGGACCTGCTGTGGGAGGGTGCACCCCTGGTGTGGGTACAGCAGGAGAAATGCCCCCCCCACACACTCTTTTCTTGCTTTTCTCATCGCCCTATTGTCTCTTTTCATTATATATCCTGTTTATGTCTTTTAAAATTCACCTTCAAAGAGCCCTTAAAAAGTTCAACTACATCTAATGAACTATAACTCATAGAAGGTCATTCCCATAGCTCTGAGTCTCCTTGTTTTCCAGCCCTCCATCCCCTCTGTCCATCTCACCAAGAAATGCATGGGGAGCCAGGAAGAGAGTAAGTAGAGAGATAAAGACCCTGATGACTAGTCCTGACAGCTTGGTTTCAGTTGCCCACAGCCAGGTGTTTCAACAGAATCAACAAAAAGACACTGACGTAGAAAAGCAAGTCCAGTGAAAGCCACCAAGGTGACGGGGGACTTGAGATATGGAAAGAATCGGGTTTATTCAATCTGAAGAAGAATACGCAAAGGGATCTTATCCCAGCTTTCAACCACTTAGCAGCAGGTTATAGATGGACCTAGACTTTTCTCAGAGCGCACAGTGATTAGATGGGAGGAAAAATCACAAACAGCAACAAGGGAACATGTTGCCATGGGGTGCCAGCCTCGCAAGGGCCAGTGCTGCAATGGATAATGTGCCCTGCTAAAGAACAGGAGACTGCAGGCTGGGGTTTTTGTAGAAGTCCTCATCTGGAGTCAGATGCCCTTGCCCTTCTGGAGGGGGATTTGGATGAGAAGAAGTGGTACCCAGATGTGGAGCCACAGATGGGATGGCAACTAATCCTATCTCCTTTGTAGACATAGGACGAGGGAAGGCTGAAGCTATCCAGATACTTCCCAACACTGGTCCAGCAAGGAAAGACCACTCTGCCGTGGCTCATTTATTGCCCTTCACCAGGGCTGTAGGGTACAGAGTGGGAAGGCAAAAACAATGGCCCACGAGATGCCCATCTCACAGTGCTACCCGTGGAGGTGGGACATCTCTCCTGACCCCGGTGTGATTTGAACACACAGCCTTCTGATCTGGAGTCAGACGCGCTACCATTGCGCCACGAGGTCAAGGCTGAGAGATGCTCTGTCCAAATGTCATCCTGGACTTTATGGCCATGGCCTGTTCTTTGAGGACAGGTGACTTTTGATTCACCTGACAGAGGAGTGGGAGCATTTTTGCCAGTCGCCTTGCTAAGCCTGCAAAGAGGGCTCTAAATGAGGAACTTCGGAGGAAGAAGGCCAAAGCATGACCATCACCCAGAGCAGCCCTGCAGGGCCTCTCCCAGCAGAAACAGGCTCCTGAGCGTGGTGTCTCCAGAGGGGCAGGAGGGATGGTGGCCCACCAACTCCCTGGGGAGAGACGCCCCATTCACCCAGCAGATGCACAGCACCCACCTCAAGCCCCGTGGCAGGAGGGACCCTCATGCCTTTTGCACAGCCTGGCTGGGGTCACCTTCCCCCTAACAAGAGAGTGGAGTGTGCTTTGAGTTCAGCTGCCCCCACATACCCTGGACCCATGCTGGTCATTCCGTGCCTCTGCCCGACTCCTCCCCTGGCTTTCACCCTCCAGCAGGGTCACCGTGCTGTGGGGACGACTTGGCCGACCTCTGTTCAAGGCCTGGCTCTGTCTTCTCTACCTCCACAGCCCTTCTCTTGGGGTTCCTGGCCACCCCCTGGCCACCCCCCTGCAGAAGACATCCTCCCTGCCCAGACCGGGGCCGGGCCAGGGTCCAGCACCCCTCCGCCCCGACCTCGTGGCGCAAGGGCAGCGCGTCTGACTCCAGATCAGAAGGTTGTGTGTTCGAATCACACCGGGGTCAGCCTGGCCGCAACGCTCCGCACCCTCCCTATTGACTCTGCTTTTCTCGGGGGCTGCTCGGATGGAGGGGCACCTCGGGAACAGCTCAGAGGGGAACACGACGCCCAGACCTTTCCTTTCGCACAGCCTCTGCTGCTTGCAGGTGATGGAGCACGAGCAAAGCACATGCCAATGCAGCAAGGTCTTGGGCTCTGCTGCAGGTGGCCTCATCAGCAAGATGAAGGAGCTGAACCCTTCCTCAGGAAACTGCAACAAGATTCATAACTGCATGCTCACTCGCTCCGGGGGGACCTGGACTTTTCAAACCTCAGGCAATATTTCCCAAAAAGGGTAACATGAGGACTTCTGGAGGGGAGCCAGGGCAATTACTCAATGACAGGTCATGGCAACAGGGACAGGTTTCCGAAGAACAACATGACAAGTTTTTTCAAGAAGAGTCAGGAGCGTCTGGGGAGCTCTAATCTGCTCAGCCTCACTCACCTAAGAGCCCGCAAGAAGGCAACGGAGGAAATACTCCCCAAAGCCATGCCCAAATGAAGGAAGGCTGTGATGATGACTGCAGACAGACACCATGGATTTACCAAGGGCAGACCGCTCTTGGCCAACGTGACGGGTTTCTTCAAGGAGATGTCTTCCTCGGTGTTCAAGAGGACACCAGGGAACATCGTTCATCTGGACTTTGGTTTGACCTCTGACAGGGTCTCCCACACTGTAGCGGGACGCGGAGACGGAGCGCCTGAGCCGAATCACAAGGCAAAGCCCAGTGGCGGGACCAGGGGGCCGAGGGGGCGGCTTGCGGTCAGCGCTTGGCGGTCCGGCTGCCGTTCCTCACTGCTTGACGTCGCATTGGGTGGTGTTTGGTGTCTTGGTGCTGAGCCCAGAGGGTGTTCTGCAGAACGAAGGGGGCGAGCAGCCTGCGGGGGGCACAGGGGTGGCCAGGGGCTGGGGCCAGTGGCGCAATGGACAACGCGCCTGACTACGGATCAGGAGACTGCAGGTTCGACTCCTGCCTGGCTCGACATTTTCCTGCCCACGGCCTGGCCGTAGTACTGATGGTGACAGGGCACCTCTATTCTCCATGGTGGCCTGCCTTTGCCTGGAGTTTCTCCCTTCTTGCTGGGCTTCCTGCACAACAAAGCTTCCCTTGCATCAGGGAAAGCTCTGACTGGATACACTGGCAAAAAAATTTCACCACGAGGGTGGTAAATCACTGAAAGAGGGGCCCAGAGAGGCTGTGGACTCTTCATCTTTGGAGTTATTCAGAGTTCAAGCAGGCAAGACACTGATCTGAATGTCATAAGTTGAGCAGAAATTTGGACTAGAGACCTCCACATGTAGTTTCCAACCTGAATCACTCTATTATTCAATGGGAAGTTCCTGCTTCCATGTTCTTTTGCTGCTCCATCCCATGTTGTCAGACTCATGGGCTTGTCACCACCTCTGTGGTACCTTCACGCTGCATGTGGCTTGGAAAAGGAAGGTCAAAGTTGCCCATGTACTGGCTAGCCCAGACCAATTGGCCATCAAACAAGATCTTGCTACCCACAGCTCACCTGCTTTGCCCTCTGCCATCAAGCAGGACTAAGTGGAGGACAAAACTGGTGGCCTTGGGCTGAGCTCAACCCTCAGCTGTGCACCGCAGCTCCAGAGAGCCCTGGGCTGCTCCAAGCCCTGCGTTGGCTGGGAATTGTAGCCATACCTCCCATGGGGCAGGCAAGATGTCACCTCCAACCCACCAGAGCAGCTGAGGGGCTGCAGACCACCACCTGCCCTTGCTGCCTGGCCTCCTTGGTGGGGGGTGCTTAGCACAGGGACCACTTCTCCTGCGTGGTAGGACCAGTGGGACCAATACTGACCTCTCTCCCATAGATGAGTAGGGCAAGGCTGTCATGGATGGGGCAGGAGAGAGCTAGGTGGGGTCTTGCCACTTCTCTTTGACCACCAAAACATCCAGGGGGTACAGAAAACATGGGGGGGGGCACCAGGAGTGACCAGGGGCCGGGGCCAGTGGCGCAATGGACAACGCGCCTGACTACGGATCAGGAGACTGCAGGTTCGACTCCTGCCTGGCTCGCCCTGAAACTGTCTGGTTGTTGTGGAGGTGACAAGGGACAGCTGTCTTCATGAGATCCTTCCCTTCCAGGCTTTTGATCCAACTGTCTGGCATCAGCATCACAGGAATGTCATTTTTGCAGCACGCTACATCAAAGCTGCCACCTGCTTCAAGAGCCAGCGCTCCTCAAGTCCTCTTTGGCCTGACCTGCTGATTTCTTAGACTACCGGGCAGCAAGATTGCCCCTGAGGTCTCTGAGTGTGTGTTTTCTTCATAAGCCCTGTGCAGATCTCCTCTCTGTCTTCCTGAGCACCACTGAGTAAAAGCTGCCTGAAGTCTCACTAGTAACCGTGGGTAAGGGGTGGGTGGAAAATGGTCTGGGATATTGGCTTGAAGGGGCTGGAAGGGCAAATGGTGGTTAATTGCTCCTAGCGCTCCTCCGGGGTCAATGCTGACACTGATGCTATTGGACACCTTCATTGACATACTCAGCAACAGGATAGGATGAAACCTATCGTGTTCATGGAATTTTCACCAACGACACCAGTGGGGAGGGAAGCAGCTGACACTGGCAGACACAGCTCATTCAGAGTGACCTGGACAGGGTGAAAGAAGTTCAGCAAAGGCAAACAGCACCCTGTATCTGGGATGGGATAACCTCATGCAGCACTACAGGCTGGGGGCAACCGTCAAGAAAACAGCTGTGCAAAAAAGGGCACAGAAAGTCCTGGAAAACAACAACTTGAACAAGAGTCATCAGTATACCCTTGCACCCACGAAGGCCAACTGCGAGGATATAGCCACCAGCTCAAGAGGAGGGATTATTGCCATGGACGGATGGTGGTCAGGAGGAGAAAAGCCCTCGCAGAAGCAGCCGCCTCCAGGCTAAAAGTGTCGAGCCAGGCAGGAGTCGAACCTGCAGTCTCCTGATCCGTAGTCAGGCGCGTTGTCCATTGCGCCACTGGCCCCGGCCCCTGGCCACCCCTGTGCCCCCCGCAGGCTGCTCGCCCCCTTCGTTCTGCAGAACACCCTCTGGGCTCAGCACCAAGACACCAAACACCACCCAATGCGACGTCAAGCAGTGAGGAACGGCAGCCGGACCGCCAAGCGCTGACCGCAAGCCGCCCCCTCGGCCCCCTGGTCCCGCCACTGGGCTTTGCCTTGTGATTCGGCTCAGGCGCTCCGTCTCCGCGTCCCGCTACAGTGTGGGAGACCCTGTCAGAGGTCAAACCAAAGTCCAGATGAACGATGTTCCCTGGTGTCCTCTTGAACACCGAGGAAGACATCTCCTTGAAGAAACCCGTCACGTTGGCCAAGAGCGGTCTGCCCTTGGTAAATCCATGGTGTCTGTCTGCAGTCATCATCACAGCCTTCCTTCATTTGGGCATGGCTTTGGGGAGTATTTCCTCCGTTGCCTTCTTGCGGGCTCTTAGGTGAGTGAGGCTGAGCAGATTAGAGCTCCCCAGACGCTCCTGACTCTTCTTGAAAAAACTTGTCATGTTGTTCTTCGGAAACCTGTCCCTGTTGCCATGACCTGTCATTGAGTAATTGCCCTGGCTCCCCTCCAGAAGTCCTCATGTTACCCTTTTTGGGAAATATTGCCTGAGGTTTGAAAAGTCCAGGTCCCCCCGGAGCGGGTGAGCATGCAGTTATGAATCTTGTTGCAGTTTCCTGAGGAAGGGTTCAGCTCCTTCATCTTGCTGATGAGGCCACCTGCAGCAGAGCCCAAGACCTTGCTGCATTGGCATGTGCTTTGCTCATGCTCCATCACCTGCAAGCAGCAGAGGCTGTGCGAAAGGAAAGGTCTGGGCGTCGTGTTCCCCTCTGAGCTGTTCCCGAGGTGCCCCTCCATCCGAGCAGCCCCCGAGAAAAGCAGAGTCAATAGGGAGGGTGCGGAGCGTTGCGGCCAGGCTGACCCCGGTGTGATTCGAACACACAACCTTCTGATCTGGAGTCAGACGCGCTGCCCTTGCGCCACGAGGTCGGGGCGGAGGGGTGCCGGACCCTGGCCCGGCCCCGGTCTGGGCAGGGAGGATGTCTTCTGCAGGGGGGCGGCCAGGGGGTGGCCAGGAAGGGTGGCCAAGGACTGGCTGGAGAAAGGAGTCCACAGTGGGAGATAAAAGTGCAGAATGGGATGGGGTGTTCTGCAGGGCCAGGAGTCACCCAGGTGTACGCACCCAGAAATAGCGGTGGACGGTGTGAAGAGCAGACAGCCCATGGGCTCAGCCCAGTCGCAGATGGACACTACAGCTCCTGATGTAGGTAACCAAACCCTGGTTTAGCCGGGAATGGCAGCTGGACCTTCTGCAAGGAAGGCAAGAGATCTCACCAGTGCAGGCAAAGTTCACCCCCAGTTCTGGCTGTCCAGGCCTTTCCCCATGGTGGTCAGTACAAGGTTGTCATGGACAAAGGTGTCAGAGAGGAGACGAAACTTTCCTTCTTCCTCTCCAACTCCATGCCCATCCCAGCATGCTGGAGGAAGTCTGCTGGGTACCAGGCTGGCTGGGGCAGGGACGTAGTGGGGGCATCATATGGGCAGGGGGCTGGGGCCAGTGGTGCAATGGACAATGCACCAGAAGACTGCAGGGTTGAGTCCTGCCTGACTCGACCTAACCCTGCCCACAGCCTGGCCATGGTGGAGGTGATGGGAATCAGGTTGTCCTGGTGTCCTTCTGGAAGTGGTGGGTAACAACCTTGGGTATTGCCCTGGCTCTGGCTTATTCCCTTGCTTTGTCGTGTATTCTGCCAGCACTAAGACATTTTTCTAACAGAAATCCATCAGGCATTTTTCTCAAAACCAGCTGTTGTTACACCTTGTTCATCAATGTCCCATTTCATCTGGACATCCTGCAGGACTGGATAGAAGCAGGGTCGCTGCGCCTCCATCTCTCCCATTCCCTTTCTCTTTCAGAGCATGTTTTTTTCTGCTCAATCCATCTTTGCTTTGCTCCACCTCCATTTCATCCCGCATTGTTCCTCACTGCTCTACCTTCTGCCTAGTGTCACAAATTCTGACATCTTTGCACTCAGTTCCTGCTTGCCCCAGAGGTCATGTTAAAAATCTTAGAGGTCTGACACTGTTGCTAATACATGTCTTTCTTTTTAAAGAAAATAAACTATTTAATATAAGTGTACAAGTTTGTGATGCAAAGCAGAATTTAGTGTTGTTATTAAGAATGATCCATTTCAGAAAAATCCTTGAGAAATGAGGACAAAAACTGAGAAAATGGTTTATTAATGCAAATGAAAATTACAGCACCCAAATGAGGAATGGCATAATTGATAGTTTAACAGATTCATTTATTTTCTGCAGTGGATATAGTTATCTAGCAGTTTGCTTGAACTGCATAGCCAATGAGCTACTCGTCCACTATCTGTATGTATTGCGTACAAACATGAGATATACGATATTCATTTGGAGGGAAAGACCACTGCTGAACTTTATTAGATTTCTGTTTGTGGATAATTGTTTGGGAGCAAGTCACAGCACTCTCACCTGGGCTAGTGGTAGTATACTTTTCTACATGGAAACGTTCTTCTTTTGTGAAAAAAGGAATCTTGGCAGAAGACTCTCTGAAATCCTGCATTTTCAAGCTTTTAAAAATGAGTTTTATTTAAAAAAAAAAACAAAACCAAACTGGTATCATGTGGTTACTGCTGTCTGACTGTACAAGGCAGCATTGATTAGCAAGGCATGAAGCACTAGGGGAAGGTCTCCTGGGGTGGGATGCTGCTTTAGAAACTTGGATGTGTCTACAAGGAAGATACCTGCCTGCGTGCTAGGCAGCAGCGCTCCCATTCTTACCGCAGTTACAAAGTTTTTTAAAGTTATGTAAGTGATATAAAATCACATGAAGTTAGAAAAAAGTTAACTTTATAGTGACACACTTCTCCTGGATGTGCGCAACTCACTCCAGTCCCTAAAATTGGATGCCTGAAACCAAACCCCATCCCTGCTCCTCAAACTTATTAATAATTGTCCCGCATTCCCTCTGTGAGTTATCCCTGCTGAAGATGGAGCAGAGAGGCAGTCACCTATCTGTCCATCACCAGAAGGACCTTGCTGTCCATTCCTCCTCCAGCCTCTCTTCCCGCAAGAGGGAGCCATGAACCAGCCCATGGGCTCCACAACCCGCGAAGCCAGGCTGGAGATGCGTTTTGCTCAGTGAAGGACCCTCCATCCCTAGGCCAGGCTGAAAATTCAGCTTGTTCCCTTCCTGGGAATACAGTTCTTTCTCCACAGCCCTCACCACTCCTTTTTTTTTTTTTTTTTTTTTTTTTTTTGGCTATTCAGTACCACTGGTCTCTTTTAGACTTTCTCCCCACCAGCCCACAGTTTTGTAGAAGTGCAGCCTCAGATGTGACCACGGGGAGCTTCGCCTTCTGCCTGTGCCCCTCTGACCACCTCCCAGTGTCACCTCTCCTCGTCTATCCCACTCTGGTACTGGCTTAATTTCCAACTGCACGACATAACGGGAGAGATTCAGCTGCCTAAATTCAGGTGTCTAGTGTTGTCTCGTGGGATATGCTGCCTGGTCTCTATTTGCCCCCTCAGAAACATTGAGTATCCCACAGATCTCTGTCCCTTGCAAATATCTTGGATGTTCTACGACATCTATAGTGATATTATGTTCAGGCAACTGAATCCTGCCTGAGGGTGGGAGTCAGCTCAAAAATTTGGCCATTTAAAGTAGGTGTCTCCGCACAGGTGTGTATTCGTGTGTTAGATAGTTGATAGATTACTAGGGACATAAAATACCTTGAACAGATGCAGGAGATATTTCTGGATGCTTGGCTTTGCTGTGCTCATTTTTATTTTTAAGCAGAATATATTGATGTCTGTATGAGATCAGTTTGATAGTATATTGAAATTTTCAAACTTCTCAGCAGAACACCCCATTTTCCCCCCAATACACCTTTCCAATGCCTTACAATGTTATAAATAAGGTCAGGGTTTTCAGCTAGTTCAAGGAGCACTGCAACCCAACTGCAATCAAATTCTGCTGATTTACATTGCCATAATGCAAATCTGTATAAGTTCTTGGGGGAAGCAGATGTTTCCCATAATTTTAGTGTCCGAGGTTACTTCAGAGCTGTCCCAGGCCCATTGACTGAAAATTTCAAAATGAAAGGGGAGTCCTCCCTTCTCATGCATACTCCCTTCCTCATACTCTCAAAGGGATGGGAGTCCCAGGGAAAGATTCATGGTTTTCAGAATAGACAGATTCAGAAACAGGTCGACTTTTTGCAATTTAAAAAATAACTTTGCAGAATTAGAAAGCTGAGTTCCTGCTCCAGTCTGACAACGTACAATGTTAGGTCCTGTCTGAGAGCTGAGATACTCCCCTTGGCTTCAGTGGGAACCTGAACCAACTGAAGTTTTCTTGTCAAGGTCTTTGTTTTATCCATTTCCCTGGAGTTCCTGAAAATGGACACAAATAGCTCTCTGACCACACGGCTGCCCGGGACACTTAATGGCACCTGTAAATTTGAAATGAAAAGCTAACAAAGAAACCAGAAAGGCAGAGAACAATGCACACTGACTAAAGGCGAGGTTTATAGTGTTGATATCAAGGCCACTGGGTCAGAACAACATTAATAAATATCACGTATAGGAACAGGCTCAAGTGACGGTGGTTTCTTCTGCTCTGAAGGAGAACCTGTGCTGTCAGCTCCCGTTTCACTATGGCTGCTGGTAGCACAGTTCAAACACTGTACAGACAGATCCTTATGAAAACTGTGTCATCAATCTCACTTGTCCTCTGCTCTTTGTACACCTGCAAAACTGAGAGTGCTGCTCATGATATCTGCAAACTCTGATGCTCTGCGCCTCATGTATGACCCTGCTGTATGTCCTGTGATGCAACACTGATACCCAAGAGAAAGCAACAAGGGGTAATGGGCAACACATCTATAAAAATAGCAAATAATTTTATTTTGTTTTGTGAAAGGTGTTGTAAAGAAAAAAAAAAAATCCTTTTTGTTTGTCAAACAATCCTTGAAAAAAACAGAAAAGTGACAAAGCATTTCCTCAGGACTCCTTGGAGCAGAGAGTGGACAACAACTCATTTCTAGTTTATGGGCATCCCTAAAGCATTTGAGGTATGGTATTGGTCAAGCCTCATACCCACGGGTGCCTGAAACATCACTAGATGACTACCTCGTGGCCACAGAAATCCCCTACCCACTGTTGAAAACGGGAGCTCAGACACCTAGATTATATTGAGACACCTATGACCACGTGGCTGAAACCCACCTCTGTTTTCTGAGCCATGCCCTGCACTTTTCTTCTTTAATACAGAAGGAACAGCAGGAGACATCACAAGAGACTTGCTCCAGAAGAGCCTGATGGCTAAGGCAACCTCAAAAACTAGCAGGAGAGAGTTATGGACCGAAGTCTGCCTGAGGGCTATCCCAGAGTAGACCCAGGATCCTTTCTTAGTTAAGAAAGAATAGTTTGATGCTTGCGTGAAGTTTGCAAGGATCTGGTCCCAAAGTTGTGAGGGGATCTGCAAACTGTTTGCAGATATTGTTTACATTTATTAAATAATTCTGGAGAGAAAATAGCATGGGTGATACTTCAGTTGGAGATGCTGACTGTTCCTCAGCTGTTTTCTGGATACAAAAGACAGGCTGGAGTTTGGTTCTTTCTGCTGCTGAACAGCCTGGATAAAACTAAGGCAGCACCACTTCATGAGGGGGTTTCCAAAGACCCAACTCTTATTTCCTTTGTGTCTTACACCTGCACAGCGCAAAAAGTTTCATTTCAGTATGAACACAACTTTTCACGTTAAGTGAAGTAATTTTTTTTTCCAATGGCAATTTCATAGCAGTAACCTGGAGAAGTCCCAGTTCACTTAAGTCCAAATCAAAGCCCTTTTTGTTTTCCAGCTTGGTGCATCACTCAGAAGTTCAGCTATGCATGCAACACAGGCTGTAGGTTAGGAAAAAACCTAAACCAGCTGGGTATCTAAATCCATACACATTCAGATACAGGAAACTAGATATCCAAGCATGGAAAATTAGGGGTAGGCTTTCTCTTTACAAATAAATTTGGATTTTGTTACACAAAGGCAAGTTGTAGATGCAGCTTACATTCACTGCAACAATTCATACGGAAGACAGACTTTTCAGGGCTGTTTCATACAACACTGCTGGATAAGAGGACATTATTATTTCTTTTGTCTGACAGCTCTGTAGCTAGGATATGTGAGACCTAGCTCCAGTTCTGTTTTTCCCTGGGGTCCTTAAATCCATTAGTGCTCCTTTTCAGACTAGCATGTACTAAAGAAAACTGTTCATTTTACCTTCTTTACCCTGTTGTATGTCGTATTAAAAAAAAATCATACATCTACTGGAGTGGGGACAGTACCCTGGGTCTCCTGCTTACACGGGGAGTGGTCTAGCTGACACAGTGGTGTTTCAGAACAGGATTCCTTGCTACTAGAAGTACTTGATTTTGTATCAAACCTTTTGATTATTGCATCACAAAGCAGGACTTTACAAGCAATTCTATAACCTTCTCTTTTTTTCTTTCTTTTTTTTTTTTTTTTTTTTCCTGCAAAATAGCAACAACCAAAAGTTCACAACTGAGAAGAACGTTTAGGAATTGGCCCGGTTGCACAGACATAGAGACTAGAGCTGTTTGAGAGGCCCTGTGGCAATAAAAATATCGATGTCTGCCTGAGGCTGGCAGATATCATGCAGGAGCTATGGGGGATCTGCACCCTCATGGAGCAGCAGCCGGAGGCCAGATGGGATCCCTGAGGCATCTGTAATGACAATAGATGCTCTTAGCTCTGGACTCGGCCAGCTACGTAAAACTATCTACAGTGCAGGTTTCTGCACATGTGTTGGCTCCTGAGGTCCCACTGTAGCTAAACAGGTGATTTGAGTCCTAGAACCACTAATTAAACATCTCATTCCCATGCAGCCACATCCATTGTAGTTGCCTACATCTCGGTATCTGAGTGTGGCACGGACCACCACCACTGAGCTTCAGTCAGTTGACCACACGTGAGTGTCCAGTGCCATTTTAAATAAGTTAGACCATACACATGGCCATCCATTTGCCCCTCTAGTCGTATGCAGATTGTCTCAGAGGTCCTGTGTCTTACCAGGTAGTCCCATGAGATTCTTTGGATACCCTAGGGCAGGCACAGGAGTTAGGCCTATATATTTGGGCAACTGAACTGAGTCCATAATATCAACCAACTAATATTTTCAGAAAGAAAGTTGGTTGTTTAGGTGGTTCAAGGTTTATTTTTCAATTTGGGAAATGATGCAAAAAAAATAATTTCTTTGCATGGATGAATGGAGACTGCAAACATTGCCGTAGCACCTTGGACCCTCTGCTATACTCAAAATCAATGACAGTCTTCTGATACTCCCAGGTGCCTTCTCTCCCACCAGAACGATGGCTAATTGTCTCTGGGTGGTCCATTACCAACCACCCTGATCTTTGAAGTTACAAGTAACGATGCTCTCTGGGTGGGTCAGTATTGAGAAACAGCCTTCCCAGTGGCCACGTAAGGAGATATAGTTACTTCTCGGCTTGGTTTTGTGACCCTCTGCCATTGTTCAGGTTTAGCCGTGTGCAGCGGTCAAGCTGTCCTCATTGCCTTCCGCACTCACCACTGCCAAGGTCCCCTGGCGAGCCAGGTCTGTTCCCACAGCCCTATAAATGCAAGAGTGCTCCCTCCTCCCCTGCTCAAAGGTTCTGGCGTCGTGGCCCTGTCTCCACACTGCAGCTGAGACCTTCCACCATGAAGCTCTTCTCCTGCCTCATGGCTCTTCTCCTTTTCCTCCTCCAGGCTGTTCCAGGTAAGGGGCAAGACCCACGCTGGGGTCTGCCTGTGTAGGAGGTACGGCTAGCTTGTGCGGTGGTGCAGAATATACTCCTCCGTGCTCTTCAGCTCCTTTCGTTAGAGCTGTTCCCTATTTCTCAGTCTAGAAGCAGAAGTGAAAAAATAACCTATGGTGAGCAGATGTCAAACCAGAACTTCCCTACAGAAGCCACTACTGGCTGTTGGCTCCATATGACTATTTGAAGTCTCTTTATGCCACTTTGTGGCACTACTGGAAGATGGTACCATGGAAATTATCTGCCTTTTCTTACCCCAGGGTCATAAATTGTCTCCTTTGTGTACAGTAGAAGAGTGGCAGAGGTGTTCCCTTGTATTACTCAAGTTGAACTACACCAGTGAAGTTTACTTAAGCTCTCTGGATATGCTGGTTCCCCTTCCTCAGCCCTCCGGCTGCACTGACTCATATACCGATTGTGGTTTTAGCCTAGGTTTTCTTCATGCTTAATGAAACTCCCCATCTTGGATTAAAGCTTTCAGAGAAGGAAGGAACTGGGCAAACCGTTTGTCCCTGTTAACTGGGCCAGATCCCAGCTTTTGATATTTATTTTTTTAAAGGCAGTCATAGGTACATCTCAGGGCATACAAGCATCATGCTGTCTCTTGCATGACCGGCCTGCAGCATTGCAGTCCAGAACTCAGAAGCGTCCAAAGGCTGGGCTGTCCCTACCCACTACAACATGCATGCCCAGAGGATGTTCAGAAACTTGCCATCAACAGCTACATTTTTCTCTAGTTTTACAAAGGCTTTCCTCGGAGTCCTCTGAGTTCCCATGAGGCTTCTCAAACCTTTTGGAAAAGCTGCCTTGGGCTTTGGGGGTATTTGTATCAGAGCCCTGATTGGGGTCCGTGGGGTTTCAGCACGAGGAAGACCATGAGAAATGGACTGATCCTGCAGCACAGCTGGGAATCCCATTCTTCCTGTAGGTCTCGGCTTGCCCAAAGACACCTTACGTTGTGTTGGATACCATGGTTTCTGCTTCCATTCAAAATCCTGCCCAGAACCATTTGCTGCTTTTGGAACTTGCTCTCGGCGTCAGAAAACCTGCTGCATAGGTATGTGTGGCAACCCTGCCCAGGCAGGCAATGTTGGAGAGGACATTACTAAAGTCAGCAAAACACGCTCTTACTCTCTTTGTCTTCAAATGGCCTAAGCCATCTCCTCCCACCTACAAAGATGGACCTGTCTGTTCCTCCACTAACGTCGGCACGGAGCACAGGAACAGAATTGCCATTTTGGGCTGGCCAAATACCATGTAGCCCAACATCTTATCTCCAACAGAACAGATGCCAGGGGAAATAAAATAAAAATTGTGATCCACACGGAGTCTTCCTTCCGTGATATAACTTCCCATAATCATCTGCTGGGGGACTGCTGGCTGCATCCACACTGCTATGTTTAATAGGTGCTGGCTGACCTCTTCCTTGTAAATTTATCTAATTCTTTCTGGACTTGCTTATTTTTGGAGTTCCTCAACAGTCAAAGTATATCATTAATCAATATATGCTTTATAGCCAACTGTGCTAATCAGACCTAAGGTTCATCTGATGCAGCATCCTGTACCTGTCCATGGCCACAAGTGGATGTTTCTATACAGTTACTCTGTGTGTGTAATGGGACTATTAATGAACATCACAACCATATAATTACACGTCCTTATATATTCTTCTGGCTTTCATGAATTTGCAGCTCAGGATTTTTAGATTTAGGCATCTTTGTGTTTGTGTTTAAAAGTCTTTACTGGATTTCCCCCCTTATTAGGAAGTCCTTGTTTGTTTTAAAACCTCTTCCCACATAATTTTATTCAGTACCACCTACGTCTGTACTGCAAATGAAATATAGTCATTCTGCATCCACCTTCTTCATACCTTTACAATATCCCTCTCAGTTGTTTCTGTTCCAAGTTGGTGGGTCACAAATTCCTCTTTTAACAGAAGTGCTCTGATGACCCCCATAGTCCATCTTTTTGTGTCTCTTGGAGACACAGTTACCAGAACTTCATGACACTTTCCATGTATGAGCTGGTTTAGATGGTGGTGTAATGTTTTCTGTTTTGACTTAAATTCTTTTCATTGCAGACACGACATCAAACTTCCATACTTGTCAAGATGAGGGGGGTCATTGTGTACCTCCAGCAATCAAATGTCTGCAAGAACAAGTGGGACTTTGCCCTCACGGAGAATGGAAGTGCTGCACAGAAGTGTAATAAAGACCTCACGGAACTGCAGAAAAGTATACAAACAAGTTTTCTTCCTCATGTTGTAGAGAAGATGTCTGGTTTTCTCAACATGCAAAGTGTATAATTAACTAGAGGTGACATGTTTCTTTATGTAACAAAGGCAATAAACATTAGATAAACAGGTCTAATAGCCGTATATATAGGGAAAGAGGCAGAATGTCTCTCTGTATTACACCCACACACAGAAATCCACAGAAACTTTGCTGTAATGTCCTTGGAAGCCACATCCCCTCGTAACGCAAACTTCACCTCCCTCCCTTTTCTGTCTTCCTTTCTTCCTTCCTTCTTTTCCTTCCTAACAGAAGGAAAGACAATGTCTTTTCCTTCTATTAAAGTGATGGAAACAAGGACTGTCCAACAGGCATGGTCAGACCATGTCCACACTATTCAGCTCCCATTCTCCAAAGCAGGGTGCCAGTCAACTGCTCTTCCCCATCTCTCTGTTTCTCCCAATAAACTGTACCCATTGGAGCACAGGTACTACCTATGGGAAGTCTTCATGTGTGACTGGGCAAATCTATCTAAAACCATTTTATGCAGTCTGTGCTTCCCTCTGTGGTAAGTCTGAATTTATTAACTGCAGAAGTTTCATTCAAAATGTAGATGAAAAAGTGTTTGCTTCTGAGCGTCATCTCCATGTGCTCCCAGTCACGACTGCTGGCTTTCTAATTTCTCCACTTGAAGGCTCAGTAGCTGGACGTCTTTGCAGAGGAACACGAGGAGGGGTAGCATTCACCTCCCAGCCATCTAAAAATGACCTTTGGAGCTCAAGCCATGGCACCTTCCTTGGATGGGAGGATTTCAAACCCTTCCCACACAGGACAGAAAGCCCCTAGCAGCAGCAAACTTCCATCATCCTGTATCTCAACAGCTGAGACATCCTTTCCTCTGGCCTGAACTAATGCAAATGGCTTGTTCACTTCCCCAGCACACACTTCAGAAAGGTCATTCTCTAAGCCATTGTTTTAACCAATCTCAGCCAGTCACCCTATGCTGCTCTTCTGAATGGCGGAGAGGAACAGATCCGCTGGCAAGGTCATTGCACTCATCCCTCACCCAGTATCTTGTCTTTGCTGCCCCTGTTTTCATAAAGAAACCTTTCTCCCCAGCCCAGCTACAAAACTGAGCATTAGCAGGCCCTGGAGTTAACACAACGGTGCATCTGCACTAACACGTTGGTCCATCCCTTGCTCTGCAGGGAGATGTTGGGCACTGGATTGTCTGTACTGCATTCATAATCATTTAAACCCCGTTTCCACTCTGGAATGAACCAACAGTTTGTGCTTGTGTGTGGAAAGGCACACGCAGAATCCCACGCTATGGGGAGGAGCCTGTCCACATCACTTGGCCCAGGGAACACAGAGAAGATGCTATTAACGGCGATAGTACTTACACATCCACAGCTGTACAGTGTATGTGCGGTGCACTATAAATCCACAGCATACATGTCCGTGGGAGAAGGCAGTTTTGAAGATGGCCACGCTTTAGGCAGGGGAATGGACTGTTGAAGTCCCCTCAAATCTGATTTTTAACTGATTCTAACAAACTGCGGGTATGTGTGTGCTATCAGTGGGACAAGTCCCTTCTGGGAAAAGCCAATAATTATTTCACAAAAGCAAAAAGCAAAGAGGTGAAGGGTTCATTTTTTGCAAGACTGCAATATGTCCTGGCCCCTCCATCCAAGCTTTTGTCCCATCATTCAGCCACAAAAGATGCCCAGATGTACACCATCTTTAGATCAAAAAGCACCTTCCAAACTCTCTTTGCAAGGATGACCTGACCCACACTGTCATGGGCCACAGGCAAGAAAGTTCTTTCAGTTCCAGGGTTGTTTCACTTCCCTGCATCCTTAGTGAACGGACCAGTATGTGGGGCAGCATGCAGTGGGTCCTGACCTACCACGCACCTCCCAGTCTCAGAGACGGCAAGGAGCAGCAAGCAGTCCTACAACCCTTCCAAGAGAGGATTCATCTCACCCTCACCCAAGGGAAATGAGGATACAGGACACAGCGATGTGTGGGATCAGCCAAGCTTTGTCATCAGTTATAAGGCATGAAGAGGATGAGGAGAGGGGAGCAGTGTTGCCCGGGAGAGGGCTACAGGGGAAAATCAAGCCCACACCCCTTCGTTGGAGGACAAATGCACTGAAAATGCAACACATCAAAAAAATGGCCTGGGGAGAGGAGGTAGAAAAATACTCTCCTTTGCAAAATCTGAGCAGGGTCACCTGGAAATTATTATCAGACTGCAGCAGGCATATGACCCTGCTGTTCTGCTGAGATCGGTGTCTCTTCTCCCAAGTAACAAGTGATAGGACAAGAGGAAACATCCTCAAGTTGTAACAGGGGAGGTTTAGATAGGATATTAGGCAAAATCTCTTCACCAAAAGGGTTGCCAAGCACTGGAACAGGCTGCCCAGGGAAGTGGTGGAGTCACCATCCCTGGGGGAATTTAAAAGACGTTTAGATGTGATGCTCAGGGACATGGTTTAGTGGTGGACTTGGCAGCGCTAGGTTAACGGTTGGACTCGATGATCTTAAAGGTCTTTTCCACCCTAAATGATTCTACGATTCTATGCTGGGCTTCCAGAGTGTCCTCCCTGTCACCATCACTCACACAGAAATCCCCAATACCTATGCATCTCTCAAGGGACATAAATCAAGATTTTCATGCCTCCTGATCCAGGACAGCAAACTTTGACTCTATCAAGTGCATATGAACTACATTTTTTGAGGGGGAAGGGAATTTTTAACCTTGATCTTTCAACTATCCGGTTTAGGATGTATTCATACAAACAGTTATATTAACACAGCTGAAGGGACAGCAAACAGCAGGACCAGGCAGGGGCAGCAGCCGGGCAAGGGTAGCTGGAATGTCACAGGCTGATTTTACAGCAAGAGCCGCGTTATCTATCGCATAATTACCACCAAGCGGTGCATTGCTGAGCTAATCGGCTACCTCCTCCACCAGCGCTCTGTGCTCGTCCGCTCAGGAATGAAGCCTCCCAAATTCCTCAGAAGCCAAAGCTGGAATGGCCTTTTTGGCAGGAAAAAGTCACACCCCGGTTTCAGCTGGAGAAAAGAGTCACACGAGCTCAGATAAAAAATGAACCACTCCTAGCCCGCACCGTTCTCCTCCCTGCAGCTCCTCAGGAGTCTTTCCTTGCAGGTTGCCACCCTCCCACCCATCAGCTCCTCGGGGACTTTGCTGGCTGCAGGTGAAGGGCAGAGGATCCCCCCGAGCCTCTTTTTCCACCCAGCTGCCTGCAGCTGGCAATCTACCAGTCCAAAAATGCCAACTGCCAGGGAGAGGAATTGGGGAAGTCGATAACCAGCGAACGCGAAGCAAGTCAACGCTGTCGGAGCCGCAGCACTGGGTCAGAACGACACGGAGGGTTTCTCAGCAGCAAAAGTTACTCCCGACACTGGAATATAATTAACTCCTGCCTACTCCCTCCCTCTTCCCGGATGCCATCCAGCATGCCAGCAGCACACAGAGGCTTCTGCAAAATCTCACGCTCGGCCCTGCTATTTTCCAGCAGAACTAAAGCAATGGGGATCCTTTGGTTCATTTTAATCTTCGTCTCCCTGACCAGTCACGGTAAGACCAGGAAGGCCAAGGGTGGTAAGCAGAGCTGTCTGGGAGCAGGAATAATATTTCCTCACTGTGTAATCAAATCAAAATACTTTGGGTACTGAGGGGGAAAGGTGCCCTGAGGTTTCTGGATGAGATAGTGGGTCAGTTTGGCAAAATGCTTGATTTAATCCCTTAGGGTAATGCAAAAATGAGCAGGGAAGAAGCTGTGAAAATGAGGCACCTCACTGCCTTTCTAGGAGCAGACTGGTTGGAGAAGCCCCAGAGGAGATGTCCTGTGCTCTGGGAAAATGTTTCTGCCTTTTCTCAGGCTGCAGTTACCTCCTTGGTAGGGCGAGGACAACCGCTCTGACCTCCCATGCATGGCCTTTGGCAACGTCCTGAAAAAACAACCGCGTGATAAAATGTTCCTTGAGCGAGGTTGGCTCTGCAGCTCGGGTTTTTTAACACAGATGTCGGAAGCTGTCCTTTGGGACAGGGATCCCGGGTGTGCTCTTTGCAGCTGTGCATGCCCAGGATCCATACACGGCTGCAGTGCTGGCTTGGCTGACCGGGCACACGGTGCCAGAGGAATCCCGATGCTTTTTATGCACCAACTTGCTGCTTCTTTGTACAGGAGATGCTCATGGACCAGACAGGTGTAACCACGAAGGAGGCTTGTGCCGAGTTGGAAACTGCGTTTCTGGCGAATATCTGGCTAGGTACTGCTTTGAACCCATCATTCTCTGTTGTAAAAGTTTATCACCCACTACTGCGAAGAGCTGAAGATTTCCAAAGGAGCAAACTGCAGCACGTGGAGAGCTGCAGGCTCCGCTAACAAGGAACGAGCTGCTGTTGGGAAGGAGATGTTGTGCCTTTCTATGACTGTTGCTCCCCTGGGAGAACATGGCTGTGGATTCACTCCTGAACTTCTGAACACATTGCTTTTTGCTTTTGCTGTGACTTTCTAGGTAACACTGTGACAAGAAGAAATTGGAGCCACCCAGACTGTGTATCGCCCCTTTTGGCATCTGGTTGTTACCTGTCACGCACAGGTGAGAAATCGCCTTTCTCCTTACCTGAAAGCAATAAACCTGAAGTTTAACGGAACAACAAGTGCCCTTCTGTGACTCCTGCTGACACTCAGCAAAGCTGCCGGTGGTGGGATGCACGGTCTCCCACTAACCAGGAGTGAACACAGCAGCCCCCACGTTCCCAGCAGAGCAGGGTGGCTCTGCCTCTTTATTTCCCTTCCCAGAGAAAACAGTTACAATGGGGCAGCCTTTTTCCCATCACTTTTGCCGGTTTGAGATAAAGGCGAGTGTGGTCTATGTTTCTCAGGCAAGCCCCCCCCCCCCATATCTATTCTTCCTTTCCCGGCTATGCCAGGTTCTTACAGGCACTGGGAAGGACTGGCCGGACAAATAAGGCACAGAAAAGGAGCAAGGATTCCCCACATGCATACAGACCCCTTTGCCCATGGGGTTCACAGCAGGAATGTGCTGTCCATCAGCCATGCTTCCCCCATGGAAAGCCCAGCAGGGTTGTCCCAGGTTCATCTCTCTTCCCCGATGCAGCAAGACCAAGGAATAGCCCAGGCGTGCTTGTTTCAAACATGCTGGGGAATGGGTCTGAAAGTTGTGTACCATCACCCTTGACAGGCTGATCTCCTCATCCATGCGCTGCATTTCTGGTGCTCTGTAACCATCCAGCGTAATCCCAAAGCAATTAGCGTGTTTGCACCTAACAGCTTTCTGCCTGTGAGCTGCATCAGCCTGAATCCACTAGCTGTCCAGGTCCACTCTCAGCCCTTCTGTGTTTTTTCAACATGAAATTTTGACACTCCCCTGCCTTTGTCAGTTAGCTCTTGGTCTCCCTTTCCAGGTAAAATATTTATCTCTGAGTCAATCGTGTCTGTGAAAGCAAGAAAACAATGATGTAATGAGAGAGCTATGCCAATTAGCTGAGGCGTTGGGCAGAGCCAGGGAAAAGTCCTCCCTAGGAGATGAAATTCTTGCTGTGATGAATGAAACGGGAAAATTCCCATTGACCTCACCAGGGTCAGGACCCATCGCCAGAGGTCCAACAATTAATTCATCCGAGCAACTCCATTCTCCCGCAAGCAGCCCAGCTATTCTCCTCGGGTCATCATAACACAGTCCAGGACACCAAGGCACGCAGGGAGATGCCAGTGCTCCCCTGGAGATTCCCTGCAGTTGGATGAACCATGAGGAGAGCCAGATTACCCAGAGCCTGCTGTCGGCTTGGGAACCGACGCTAAAAACAGAGACGGGGCTGAGCCCAGAGCCAAATTCCTCCCTGGATCCAGCCCGTCTCTCCGACGCACGCTGATGTACGAGCACAACCCAGGCAGGCTTTTAAATCAAGGCACCTTTCCAAATCAAACAGTTTATTTCTCACATTCGTCCACAAGGTTTGTGATTCGCGCCTCTTATCTGGGAGACGCTTAGCCACCACACTTATAGCCCAGTTTCCCAAGAAAGTGAAACATATGGGCTCATGCAGGTCACCTTGTGAATCTCCCTGCCCGTTGCTGAGCCTTCTGCCACCTCTGCATTTTGGACCTGTTGACCGGATTTCAGTCAGGGAAGGTGGGAATGCTGCTCAAATTAATTACCCCCAGGTTGGTGTATCCCGTAGCCCCAGAGAGGAGGAAGCACTAAACTCCTCTGGTGGAGTGACCATGTTCATCCACTCAGGACAGAGCTGTTCACCTGCGTGTTTTCATTCACCATGAGACCACGCTCCTGCAGGCCCTCAAACACCATTTGCCAACCTTTATATCCAAAAGCCAAAAAATACTCATTGTTTGAGGCACTCAGTAAAAGTCATCCCCGTGTGACCCTTTGCTACATCCAGAGGACTTCCACCCATGACTGCTAGTCCTGCCCAACCAGCACCATTTCCCAGAGTGTAAACACAAGTGAGGTCAGGGGAGTTCGTCTGAATCCATCCTGTTACCTGCAGGGCTGCATGTAGGAACAGAGGGGACAGTCAGGTCAGGGGGAAGCCAGAACAGCAGAAGAAATGAGAAGATGAATTCTACCATCCCTTAAGAGATGCAGGCTAGTGAGAATTTAAATCAGAATAGTTTTCCACTCTGAAAAGACATTAGGTTTTTGCCTTGTGGAAGAAAGCCAAATGAGGAAGACGATTTTTGTGGGAAAGGCTTGGCTGAGCCTTTAACTTCAGCTACCTGTACCTGTCAGAGCTCAGGTGGCGACAAAAACAGGGATTCTTCAGTAATACCCTCGCAGATCTATACCAGCTCCTAAAGGAGACCCAGAACCATTCAGGCATTTGGGGATGTATATCTGGGGTCTTTGCAGCTGTACAGACAGCCAGGGTAGAGCCCTACCCTCATGCCCAGTCTGTCAACCAGCACAAGCATCATGAATAACTGGAGACGTTAATTCGTCAAAGCACAGCGTGAACATCCCCTTCACTGGAATTGGTTTGCTGTTCCCAGGCAACAGGCCAGTGTTTACTTGGCAGAGAGCACCAGACGGAGACGAAATCCTCTGCTCATGCCCTAAAAATGCCATTGTAAATGTAGCTGTGTAATCAGAAGCAGAACAGCAGTCGGATGGGCTCCTGTTCGGGGAAGCTGAGCTCTCATAGACTTGGCCCTTACATCTACATCTTATGAGCCTGAAGACCTACGTGTTTTAAGGGATACGTATGGCCCACCAGATGCCCGTGGGCCTGAGCACGCATAGGGTTTGGGGATTATCCACAATAATTTCCCCTGGGTTCATGGGGGACCTAGGGACTGGGTGGGAGGCAGAGCCTGCTGGGCAGAGGCTGAGTCCAGAAGGATCTCGTGCAAAGCAGGACTGGCATCAGGTGGTTTAGGGGGGGATACGGCAAAAGCCTAGAGGATCAGGAAAAATCTGCTGAAATGTGCTGAAAGTGAATGGAGTTAGACTGTTCACAGTCTCGTCATGCACTAGAACTACTGGGAAACTGGTGGGAGACACATTTAAAACAAACAAACAAAATTGTTCTTTTATGCAACCGGTTGCAGACCTATGAAACTGCCTGTCGAAGGATATTACCATGTAAGACTTCACTCCTCAGACCAGAAAATAGCCTGAGGGCAGGAGAAAAGTTGAGATAAATACCACAGACATGCTGTGCTTACTCAGACCTCCCTGTATGGCCACTGTTATAGGCAGGAGGTGGATGGTCCCACGGGCTGGGTGAAGACACTTGTACTGCAGTCTAACAAAAGCCTGCCCATGGCCATGGGATGTTTCTGGACCAGAGCTGAGCCCAGAGCTAAGCCTACGGTCAATTCTTCACCGCCTGAACTGCAGGGCTGTATCAGTGCTTGCTTGGCTCGGGATTCAGTAAAAAGCCACCAGTGGGATGAGGAGGTAGAGGTGGCATTGCAAGCTGGCAAGGGTTCAATTGCCAAAGGATCTGCTCCTGCTGGCATAAATTTATCCCAGGCTGCATTTAAAAATCAGGCTGCTCGGGTCCTGACCCGAAGGCAGATGAAGTCAGTGGAGACATCCCTCCCGTGTGAGGCCATGGGGCGGATGCAGATTGACTTGACTCCTCCCCAGCCTCAAAACCTCTAAGGCACCCAAGAGCTAATTTCTGTGCCATGTGTCGCTGAGCACAGATCAGCCTTTGTGCATGGTGGGCTCTGAAAAAAACCATCTGGTGGCAGGTTGGGGAGCAAAGAAGGGCGGGAGGCTGCTGGACCAGCCCCAGTAGGCTCACCAGAGCTTGAGGCCAACACGGCACAGGGACCACGTTGGAGGGAGCAAGCCCAGCTGCTGTTCGAGCAATCGCCCAAGGGACAGAGACTTCCTTCCCCTGACTTCTGGGGGAAATCTGGTTTATGTTGGCACTGTCTGGTTTTGGCTTTCTTTCCCAAGGCACGTTCTGCAACTCGACCCATGCACCACAGCTGGAGAGCAGGGGCTTGCGGTGGTGTGGAGGATACATCCTGGCCACCTTTGTGTCTACCCCTGTGGAGCCTGCAGCCTTCAGACAGCTCCAGACACAGCTCATCCTCTGAGATGGTGCTGCTCCCATCAAGGGAGAGCAGCTGAGCTAGAGATAAAAGAGATAAAACGTGGCGTTTTGCCATCCATCGTTGGGAACACCATGGCCACGTGGTACTCTGGCTCTGCGCTAAACCTCCTCTCTAGAGCACGTCAAGCCGCCTGCACACACATGTTCAGGCACGTCAGGTCACATACTCAGAGCAGGACGCTCACATGAGCACACACACGTTCCTCCCTGCTTGGGCTGTAGCTCAAGAACTGCAATCTCATTTCTGCTACATAAACTCTGCCCCAGCCCCATTGCACCACCGCTCACGTTGAAGATGCCGATCCTCAGAGGTACACGGTGGGTTATGGTCTTCCACCCACTGCACCAAGGAGTACCACCAGATATGCAAAGCACCAACACTTGTAGAGAGGGTCTACACGCATCTTTGCAACCAACCCTCCCGCAGATGGGGTTACAGACCCGTTTTCTTTCCGCAGGCTGTGTGTGGACAGTTTGCACGACACCCTGTTTAAATGCTCCGTGTCCTGTGATCCAAAGTCCAGCTGGTGAAGGGCCCCCTTATCTGCACTGTTTGATGAAGGTGATCCTTGTTCTGTTCAAGCAGCCTGAAGGCCATCAATTTTACATTTTCCAGCAGTACCTGGCAGCCAGCCTGCAAATAAAAAGCCATCAAGGTAACTTACTAAGGGAAAATGGATGACTTGGTGATGCCCTCTGCTGTGTCATTGCTGTAAAAAGAAACCTTTATAAAGTTTTTATTTCCTCTTCCTGTATTTGTTGCTGGTTGGAGGAGATTTCTGCTTGTTATTTGCTTTGTGTTGTTTTCCAAAGTTGAAACTCAGGTCCCACCTCTACTGATTTCCTGGAACTGACCTGGAGAACTAGTACAAACCAGAGAGCCTGCCAGCTTTCCTGGGAGAGGTGTAATACACAAATTTTCCTAATACTCCTGCTCCTGATAATTACGGAGACGTATCCCAGCTTTCCCATTTAAAAAATACATAAATGAATAAGATGCTATACTACCATTTTTCTTGACAACTGTGAACAAAACCTTGACAAACAGTCTCTTTGCAGCCTAGAAGTTGGGAAATAGAAACAGATCTTTGGTTTTTAAGGATCCCATGATTTTCAAGCCAACTTCATGTGTTGGGGAGTGCTGAGGAGGAGACTGGATTTTTTCATGCTTGACTGTGTCAGTGTTAAACACAGAGACTGGGAGCTGGAAATAAAAAAAAGAACTTTGATACTGCAAACACTTGGACGGAATTTTAATATCACATGCTCGAGACTACAAACACAAGAGCCAGACTGGGTCAGCCCCAATGTCCTGTCTCCAGCAGCAAGCAGTAGCAGACTCCCCAGTGCTCAGTGCAATTTGTTGACAAATTCCTGCCTTTTTTTTTTCTTTTTTTTTTTCTTCCCCCCTCCCCCCTCTAACATGGTGTGTCCAAGGGTGGGAACATCCCAGTGCAACTGTTTGCTGTCATGTTGAAATACATCTGAGATTGACAAAGTTCCCTCCACTCCAGGAGCGTTACACAACCCCCTGGGCATTATAAATCCAGGAATTCCCTCTTCTCCATCTTTTTACAGCCCTTCACTCCTCCTCGTGGTGGAACTTCCACCCGCATTCAGCTATGCGGATTCTCCAGCTGCTCTTTGCAGTCATCATTCTTCTCCTCCAGGACTTTCCCGGTAAGGACAAAATACTCCCAGGGGTTTCTGCAGGACTGTGGAGAGAGAAAAGACAGGCTCCTACTCCGAGGTAGAAAAGGACAAGACAGGGCTCTCAAGTCAAACCAAGTTGAGGCTGGCCCGACTCTTGCTTCCAAGGAACAAATTCCTTCTGAAATGGTCTCCATGAAGTTCCTGGATGCAGGTGTCCCAGGTTCATAGATTGTACGTCCCCTCCTCTCCATCCCCTCAAAACCCACCCAGAAATGCTGAGTCTAAGCCAGGAGCCTGAGCTCTGCTCCTGACCAGGATACGAGCCTCATCCTCCACGAAACAAGGAAAACGCCATGAAATCAAAAGCATCTTTCAGGGGAGAAAAGTGGGGGGGAAAACTGCTAGTTTATTTTTTTGTTTGTCTGGTTTTCTTCTGGGATTCTGTTTTAATAGAAAAACCTTCCTTGGCTCGGCTTTTTCACTGGTTGTTTGTATATATGTTAGGAAATCAGGTTTCATTCAGCTGTAAGGTCACTATGATGTTACTAGGACTATTTGGATATAACTTTCACAGAAAACAAACCTGATAACCAAGAAGAGGTTGCTTAGCCTGTTTATGCTCTCCTTTATCTAACTTAAGTCCTAGGGATAAAGAGGGGAGAGAGAAGGGTTTACCCACTCCACTGATGGTGGATACCCACCAGTGTATCCCTCCAGAAACCCCAAACTTGGTGTTCCTGGCGTGTGTAAGAGAAGCAGCACATACCCTTTTTGTCAAAACAGGAAGATTTAAAACAAACAAACAAACAAACAAAACCCTGAAACACCAAGAAACCAACAATCACAAACCCCCCAAACAAACCAATAGATAAATCACCTGTTCCAGAAAGACACTTCTCTGGCTTTTGATGTTGCCCGAGGGATCCACTTCACCTAACTCATCTAACTTAACTTAGTCAACACAAAACTGGCCATCTCACCAAGCCTACTTGTTAAGGGACTCCCAATGCTTGCTGGAGGGAGGTGCTGCTCCCAACCACATCTAACCTTCACCATGAAGCCCAGCTGAATTTCCCCATTGCCGGCAGCAAGCATCTCATTGCTCAGCCACCGACACCAGCCGAGCTCCGAGTCGGGTTTGCAGGTCCCCTAAGCAGGTCTCCCGTCCCCTTTCCCCCTGCAGCAAGAGGCCTTTCAGACAGCCAGCAGTGCAGAAGCAACCACGGCCACTGCCGGAGGCTTTGCTTCCACATGGAGCGTTGGGAAGGGAGCTGCAGCAACGGCCGCCTGCGCTGCTGCCGATGAAAGCGGCCGCGCCGGGATGGACCCCAGCACTCCAAGGGGACCAGCCCGGCGACCCTGCAACCACGGCTGTACGTAGGATCTGCTCTCGGACACCTCCGCACCTACACCCGCACCTCAGTTTGTCTGTCACCAATAAACCTGTTGCTTTTACATGTCCTTCTGGGTCCGGAGTGCAGCCGTTGTTTCCCTCTGAGATGGACCATCCCGCCTAACGCTTGGGGTTTGATGCTGCTTGAGATGCGCTGGGGTATCCAAAATGTCTGTGCAATGCTGGCAGATGTGGCACAGGACCAAGGGGACACCAGGGTGGCAGCAAGAGAAGGATCTGCTGGGCTTGTCCAAGCAGTTATGAAGCCTCTTTCCTAGCCCATACCTCTCTCTCTGTCACAGCCTTTATCAACCTCCATCTCTTGTTCTGTCTACAGAACAGACCACAGCAGGATCCATCCTCTTCAAGGAGATGGATCCAAGACAGAAGTATGATTTGCCTGCCAGAAGTGCCTCCTTGTCCCCTATAACAACAACAAGGTGAACCTGGGTGGATGGCACAGGTTATCCACTCTCTGAGATGAGGTAAAGGTGGGTGAGACGGAGAATTCCCACTCCCATGGGCAAAACAATTCACCCGGTGGTCACAGCGAGTGTGGTGGGTTCTGCATCTGTCCTGCTCTTCCATGGAGCCATTCTCATGTGAAATCTTACTTGCATAGTGCAAGGTTTAAATAAAAAGAGAAGCTGCTCATGAGGCTGATGATAGAAGCAAAAGGAGCTTTTCTGGCCTCACTGCTCTTTGCTGGTGAGGAATACCCCAGGCTGAGTGTGGTTGTGGGTCTGGGGGCAGAAGAAGAGGACTGAAGCAGCCAACCTGACTTTGGACGGGTCCTGAATGCTGACATGTACCAAGCACTTGCTTTTGGGGTGGGTGTAAAATAGCTGAAAAAATGCTGTTTGCTTAGTGGGGAAAAAAGGGAGCAAATTCTTGCCAGAGAGGAAATAATAAACGTGCATGTGAAGGAAGAGAAGGAGATATCAGAGCCAGAATACCACTGCCCTGGCTGGGGAGCATCCCTCCAAACCCCGCTAAGCCAGGCACTCCCCTCAAAAGGGAGGTTTGGGACACATGTCAGGAAAGGGAAAGGGAAAGGGAAAGGAAAGGGAAAGGAAAGGAAAGGAAAGGAAAGGAAAGGAAAGGAAAGGAAAGGAAAGGAAAGGAAAGGAAAGGAAAGGAAAGGAAAGGAAAGGAAAGGAAAGGAAAGGAAAGGAAAGGAAAGGAAAGGAAAGGAAAGGAAAGGAAAAAGGAATTGCCCACCATGAAGTGCTCTGGAGCAGGACCCCGGGAGCACATCCTCACCTGTGAAAGGAGGTGGTGCAGGGTGAGCAAGAATAGAAAAATGTCTTGGTATTGTGATGAGAAAGGGCGTGAAGGGATATGAAAGTCTTCTCAAGAGAAAAGCTGGAAGGTTCATCTCTGAAAACCACCCAGCATGGTATCTGGGACATGCAAGCAATGAGGTGGCCAAAATTCCCACCCAAAAGCTTTCTTGAACTGCAAAACACCCCGCTGCGTACCTGGCTTTAACCTAAACCCACTCTGCTATCTACCCCAGAGGGACCAGTCTTGTCCTGGAGGAAACAGAGGGAAACCAGTAAAACCAGTGACTCAACTGTGCCGGTTGACACCCAGTGGAGATCTGTCCCATCTCTGCCTGGACTTAGAGCAGGGAGAGGTTCCCCCACTCCTCCTGCTACCATGAATTAAACCAGTGAGGGACTGGGGATACCTCTGTCCTTGCTCCTTTCGCTCTGCAGGCTGCAAACACGGCGACAACGCCTCCTCGCAGTCCCATCTCCTGGATGCTTCTCCTCTCCGTTGAGTGGCAGTCTGGCTCCTCAGGGGCCTCGGAAAGCTCAGCCAGAGGTTAGCAGCCACTCCGGCTCGCATGAGCCATCAGTCCCATCGAGCAGATAAGGCTCCCCTTGATAACAAGACCTGCCAGAAACGAGCCTCCAGTTTTTCCACCTTTTTGAAGTCTGGCCGGTGAAGTTTTGCAGAACTTTGTCTTTTTGCCAAAGTAACCAACTTCCAGCTCCAGCCTTCGTCTTCCCTCCTTTTCCCCAACCTCCACCCCCCCGCCTTCCCTCTTCCTCCTCGAATCCTCCATGCGCACGCCTCTCCGTGGGGCTGATAGGGATGCTGGAGGGGGGGGTGGACGACGACGAGGGGGTGATGTCATCTGTTTTTTGGCCTTGCAGAGGAGCAGGCGCTGCCGGAGGAGGCAAAGGTTAGACACGTCTGCCTCTACCCAGCCTGGCGCCGGGAGCAACTGGGAGCCTTCCTTTCGCAGCCGCCTCTGCGCCTTATCAGGGGCAGGATGACATCTTGGGGATGGGCTGCCGGGATTGCAAGGGAAAGGAGGTGGAGAGCCCCTGAATGTGAGCCTTGTGAGAAGCGTGCACGCCTGGGTGTGCACTTGGATATATGTGTGTGTGTGTGTGTGCTCACTGGCAGGAGCTGCGGAGGGAAATTGCTCCCAGCAGGATGGAGCCGGCTATCAGCCGCCGCGGAGAAGAAAGAGCCTGTGTGATGAAGCCCAGCCAAGTCAAGGGCGATGCTGTTGCCCAGCTCCGCTCCTGCTAAGGCCTGGGAGAGTTTAACCTCTCCCATCCCAGGCTGGC
Source organism: Astur gentilis (assembly GCF_929443795.1). Taxonomy (NCBI): domain Eukaryota; kingdom Metazoa; phylum Chordata; class Aves; order Accipitriformes; family Accipitridae; genus Astur; species Astur gentilis. The sequence continues at coordinate 27,283,480 of NC_064895.1, forward strand.
AACCTGGAAAATCCTGCATGACTGTCTGCAAAGGATTAAAATACTTCCCCCCCCTGCCCTTGCTGTCAAAGGAGGAGGTGAGGGCAGAGGCAGGGAGGTGAATCCATCTGCCCCTTACCCAAAGCTTGGGGTCAGGAGTGATCTCAAGCAGGGCTGACTACAAATTTACTGTGGAAATGGTTCTGAGATGGAGCATTGGTCCTCCTCTAAATGTTTTTTGGCAATTTTTCTCCAATTTCAAATGGAAAACCTTCATTCTCCGTAAAACAGCAATGACCCCTAGTGCCACCCATTCTTTTCTTCTCTCCCCTAGAAAAGTGGTTTGATCAGAAAAGAACAAAATATTTTTGGCTAAACCTAGAAACAAACTGTGCTTCCTATCTCCTACAACGCAGACCTTGGGAGAGAAAAGCCTTGTAGGACACATGAGCTGCAGCCCAAGGAGAGAAACAGTTCCCTACAACAGTGGATTTTTAATATTTTTATTTTATTTCATATTATTTATTAATGGTATAAAGAATATTTTCTTCCCCCACCTCAATGGATTGTCTTGCTCACACCCTACTTTGGAGACCAGTTTTCTAGAGGAAAATGGGACTTTTGAGACAGGAACGACAGCCGCCGAGGTGTGGGGCAGAAATGTAAAAACTGAGTCGTTCTCTTTCTAGATGGAAAATCCATAAAAATGATTTTTTTTTTCTTGGAAAAAACAAGCTTTTCTTTAAAAATCTCTCACACTTGTTTGTAATTACAGTGAGAAAACAGATACTGAAAAACTAGGAGTGCTATAAAATCAGGGTCACCTTCAGGGACTCTTTCACACCTAAGCCCCGTTTCAGATGAGCCCCTCTCATCTCAGGCAGAGCCAAGCCCAGTCATATTGGGTAAGTGATTTGAACATCTGTGAATCAAAGGTCTCCATCTCCTTGGCCTCCACAGCTCCCTTGAGAACTAGAGGAACAGGCTCTGTGCAGCAAAAAATAATGTCTTACAAGGGTTTTCTTATCTCTGCCGATGGTGAAGGGACCCAGGGTGACCTGCCACCACGGAGACACTTCTGTTGGTCAAATGAACCTCCGCCAGCAAACTCTTGGCAATTTTTTTACATGAATAAATCAATGTCCTGTATGTACACCCCTACAAGGGGACTAAGAAAAGGCACAACCACGGCGACTGCCCCGTGCTGACCTCGACCGTTCACGTCAGAGCGAAAGCCTGGCAGTTGTTCAGCCCTAACATCTCAGAGGCTGTGTAATAAAGTACATTTTTTTCTAGGTGTAAATAAATGATTTCACCCTTCTGGCTAGGTGCTCTGGGCTCTTTCAGCAGCCCCATGCAGAAGAACAGCAGCCCCCTTCTCCCCAGGGAGGGAGCGCTGGCTGGTGGGGATGCTCCAAAACAAACACCGTGGTGAGCAGCTGCCGGGCTGCTCCCCAGCACGACGGCAAAACCACCTGCAGCCAAAAGCTTCTGGCTCTTGGTTTGGAGACAGCCCAGGGATGCGAGGCAATGCTGAATTTGGGGAAAGTGCAGGGGAAAGGCTTTGCATCCCAGATAAGGGAGGGTAAAGGATCCCTTTCCCCTCTCCGTCCTCCTCCCTAAGGCCAACACTTGCCGGACCGTTCCCCAAGCCGTGCGAGCGTTCAGCCCTTCCTCCAGGACCAGGTTCCCGTGCCTGGGACAGACACGAAAGCTGTCAGGAGGCTTTATTGTCCAGATCTTTGCGCCGCTATCAGCAACTCCCACACACTGGAAGTGAGATATGTGTGACAACATTTTTTCCATCGGTGAGCTTATCTTTGCTGAGAAGAGGGGAAGGGGCTGGGGAGGGTGATGGGGAGGATGGGGAAAGGAGGAGAGGTGTATGGGCATGAACACCCGCCTACCCCAGCCTTCACACACCCCATCCTTCACCCACCCATGCTCCCCCAAATCTATGAAAGAAGGACAGGAAAAACATGGTTTTTTGGAGGAATGTGTTGGCAAAGCAGTTGTGTCAGACCTACAGCCTTCTGGCCCAGTAGAGACAGTCTTAAATTCCTTGGGTAAGATCCGAAAACACTCTTCCTGAAAACATATCTCTTAATTCATATGGGTGTATGTAAAAATGGAGAGACCTTCTGCAAGGATGTTGGCTGGGCTAGCAAGACCCCAAGGGGTACGACCCCTCCTTGGTGTCAGACTGATCCTTCCCAGGACTGGGAGAAGCTCCAGCCAGCAGGAATTATATTAATACAGTAAAAAGCTCAGCTATATCAGACATGGACAGAGCCATGGGGACCCCATCACTGTGGCTGCAGTTGTCAACTGTGCATTGCATCTCGCTGGGTTTTTGCAGTGGTCATTTTCATCAAGCCCTGTGAAGGCAAGGTCTTGGCCCACAACCCTATTTTGCAGAGCAGAACCTGAAACCTGGCTTTCTAGGTCTTTGTCCGGAGAAGACGGAGGCAGCAGAAGTAAGGCATGGCTCTTCAAGCCTGGCAGTCCATCCCCAGCCTGGAGGACCTGATGCCGTGGTCCTGGGGCACCAGGTTTGTGCAGCTGCAGGAGCTGCGGGGATAAAACCAAACCTACAGCTTTGGGAAACTACAAGACTTGGTGAGTCTTCTGATAGAGGTCTGGAGTTGGCAGCACTTGCAATGTCTGTCAGATCTGCAGGACAAGGAGCTGAGGATACAGGTGTGATTTCAGGGGGTCTCTACGTTTGCTCTGGAAACCACTGGATTTATTCCAGGGTAGGCAAGTTCAAGCGTACCCCAAGTTTGCCATTAGCCTCTTTCTTGCCAAGCACGGGGTTTCTGCTTGGCCCATAGCAGCCCCTTGAAGCAGCCACCTCAAATAAAACATGGTTCCTGGCATGAAAACAAAATAGATTAAATAACCTCTCCTGCCAAGCTGCTGCTTGCAAATAAAGCCCAAGACAGCGCTGCCCTGGCTTTACTGCAAGGTGAGAAGTTTGGCAATGCTATCTTGGGACCATGGGGAGGTAATTGCCCAAAGGAGCCATCTCTGAAGGCAGAGGTGAAGCTGAGGTCCCCCTTGCTGGTATGTGAATATGTTTATCTCCCCAAAGAGGACAGTTATGGACTTGCCTGTTAAGCCCATTACGGACTCTCCAGGCTGGTGTTTCCAAGGATTGGGCTGGATGACAGTACAATCTTTTAATGTATGGTCCACAGTCAAGGTGCAGCCCTATCTGAGCACCAGACATCTCCTGACACTGAGCACGTGGGAGAGAAAATGCATGGAAGCTCCTGGCAGGGGAAAAATAGGCATGGTTTGTCTGCTCAGTGGTGATATTACTTCCAGTAGCTGGTGTGGGGAGGCGGTGGCTGTGATTCCGTGATCGATGGGAGGTTTCACCATCGGCACCATCGCTCCCAGGCTGACTTTTCCTTGGGGAGCTGCTATCTGCTGGGAGATGATGGTCTTCAAGCACGGTTCATTAGGAGAGTCCTTGGGGGGTGACTAACTGTGGTGCGTTAAGCACGGGCTGGAAAAGGGTCCCTTGGATTTTGTGAGCTGACACAGCGGGGGATGAAACAAGGTCCTGCTGAGTGTAGGCAGAAGCAATTTTGGCTCAAGCTAATCTGGTTATCCACCCCCACAACAGCCCTGTCACTCTCTAAAGTCACGTGGTGAAAGCCTTCAAAATGCCTTCAGAGACAGGCAGAATCATCCCACCAGCTATTGACAGCCCCCAAGCCACCAGCTGGACCATCCTGAGATAAATCTGAATCTCAAAATACGTGTGGAGACCTTCTGTGACTCGAACGTGGGACAGAAACAAGTGGGTGTCTCATGGACGAGAGCAGCAGTAACGCTCTCGTGAGGGCAGTGGTCATTCTTAGACCAATAAATGAGGTTGGTGAAGGAAGGTGGAGTTATAAGGCCTACAAATATCCTCCAGTAGGGTGGGAGGGGGGGAAGGTGCCTTTTTTTTTTTTTTAATTTTTAAAATTCTCCTGTATCTGTACATAAGCACAATGCATCCACGTCCATGTTGCGCTGCTCTCAAGAACAGAAGAATTTTCCCGGATTGTCCTTTCACCATCCAGGCAACTGAAGGGCTGAAGAGCTTCTCTTAGGCACCCAGGGTCACCAAAGTGGGGACAACCTGCTCTGGAGGGGCGGTATCTGCACCATGGAGGGAAGGTGAGCTAATGGTACTGGAGGTAAGGGCCCCACTGCTGGGGTCATGGGTGAGATGACACAGGCGAAGCATGGACCAACTTGTACGGACAAGGAATTAGGAACAGGACAGGAATATATTGGCCACGTGTCGGAGGACAAACCACCACACGCCATCAGGAACAGAAAGAAGCCAGGTCTCGTATATAGCAAAAGAGCAATCCCGTTTCCTTGAAGAGGTGGTATTTTTCAACCTGCCGTGCTCACATATCTATGAGAGCTGTCCCAAAGGGTCACATCACCGGAGCTGGCAGCTCTACTCCCTGTGCCTGGAACTGTCCTTTGAGCTCAGGAGGTATCAGTGGACATCTGGAGGGCATTAAAGGTGATGGAGGAGAGACAGCAGACCTTTTCTTTCTCCTTTCCTCTCTTTTTCCCCACAGAAACAGGGCAGTGAGCACGCAGATGGGCTTGTTTTGAGGGATGTGGGGAAGGAAGGTCCTCCATTACCCAGGAAAGCCCGATGTAACAGATGGTAAAGCCAAGGCATCCATGCACTGCAAAGCCTTTTGGGAACACGTCTTTGTGGGCCTGTCCTGGGTCAGGCAACCACTTAGCAAGAGGTTATGAGGCTGCAGACCCAATCCTGCGTCGTGCAGAACAAGCACGAGCAAAACCAGGGTTCCCTCTTCCCTCCATAAGCAGAGGTGATACAGAGAGTCAGGAGTGCCTGTGTCACTGCTTTGCCAAAATCACACAGGGCATCGCTGGCTGATGCCGACGATGTGGTTCTGGAGGCAGACAGCTCCCAAATTAACATTCAACCATGTATTGCTTCGTTAGTGAAACCATTTGCACAAGCCATGGGGGGAACAGAGAGGAGGCTTCCCTCGATGGTTTGTCCTCGTTGAGGAAACCAAGTAAACCAGGTCTTTTTGACTCATTTAGCTCTACTGTCAAACACATGCAGCACAACAGCTACCAACAAAGTCTGCTTTCAAGGAGGTGTTGCCTGTCTGGATGAGTGCATGCACCGGTCCAGAAATTTCCCTTGTGTCGGATGGTCCTCCCAGGCAGAGACAGAAATGCTGAATCAAAAAATCAGTATTTTTTTTCTGGGCTGAGCCTGCCTGAGCCAGCATCTCAGCAAACAGGAGGTCACTAAAGGCTTGCTGTGGGAAACAACCTTATTTAAGGTTTGGCACTTGTTCAGCTTCAGGGTAGAGCTTTTCCTACAGCATGTGACCAGGCACGTGGAGAGCTGGTCTCTGCTCCTGCCTCTGAACAGCTTTGAAAGCTTTCCTGCCTCAGTTTACCCATCTGTAAGATGGGGGCAAAGATGACTCTCTCTCCCAAAGGTGAATGCTGGAGAACAGCTCATGGAGACATGAAATAACTGGGGCTGGGTGGGACCTCAGGAGGTCTCTGATCCACCCCCTGTTCTAGCCAGGGCAACTTAGACCAGGTGCTTTTGGGGAAATCTGAAGGCGGTGTCCCAGGGTGTCAAACACCATTTATTAGATTTTTAAGAAATATCTTAGAATATGATCTTTATAATATCCTAAAATATCTTTATAATATCCTAAAGGCTATCTTGGACCATTGAGTGTTAGAGACATCCATACTGAAGAAAGTGATTTTTGGCAGTATTAAACCTCCCACAGAAACAACCTGTGACCCTGATACTTTTTTTCCCTTGTGCAAATTGAAAAGCAAAAGCATTCAGCAGGAAAATTCCTCCATATACTGTCCAAAAAAAAAAAAAAAGTCTAACAAAGCAATTTTCACTTCTTACCATGAAACTTTCCTTCTCGGGGGTGGCAGAGGGGGTAAACCCATTTCCCCCCCCACCCGGCATCCCCAGAGAAGATGGATCAGTGGGGGGGGTCACGCAGCCCCCACAAGCAAGGCAGCCCAAAGCCATCCGCAGGGATCTCTCCGGGGTGAGCCCCCCGGGCTGCCTCCCCCTCTGCCAGTCCCCAGGGTACCCAGCCGTGCCTGGAGAGACCGTGGGAGTTTGGCTACCGCTCCCCGGCTCTTATCGGCACTCATGTGCAGCCTGTCACCGATCCCACTTAGCTCAGCCACCGCGCGCCCACCCCGGGGCCAGCCCCGTCTCCAGGGGACCCCCGCTATCTCCGGCACCGGCTAAGGCCTTGGCAGGGGTTTGCGGTTTTCTGACAGCAGAGGAGCTGCCCCAGCTCCCCACCCTATCCCACCGCCCCGCTTCTCTCCGGCCCCTGCCACCGCCGCGTCTGGCACGGGCTCGGCTCTTTCTTGCCGACCGAAATAGCAGCAGAGATAACCGAGCCAGGCAGGGACCCAGAGACAAATTTCCATTCAGAAAATCGTCCTCCCCATCACCTCGAGGAGGACAACCAGGCCACCTCTACGTGGTGTGGACCCCTGTTCTTCTCCCTCTTTATCTCCAGCCTTGCAGGCAGGGGAGCGGGGACGAGGTGATGTGATCAAGGTCACACAGCAGAGCTGGAGGCTGATGGGTCACCAAGTGCTCTCCCAAACCCAACGCCATTCATAACGGTGTTGCTGATGGAATTTGGCTGTGTATGGAGGAAGCAAAGATGCTGCACGGAGCAGACCATGCCTTGGGGGCTGGCTTCTGCTCTCACTCGTTTCCTTCTCCCTTCCAGTGAAGCTGCCCTTTGGGTGGCTCAGCAAAGCAGACAAAACCAGTCCTGTGCCCAGCAATTCCCAGACAGCAGTCCTGGAGCCGGCCCAGCTTTGGGCATTGCCACTTCCATGTGTGGAGTTACCCAGACTTTCTTATTGTTGGCATCTTACCACCTAACAAGCCATGAGGGAGTCTACCCTTCCCTCCAAAGGCTTTCTGATCAGGCCTGGAGAAGCTGGTCCGGCCTCCTTGGCCAAGAGACCACAATGACATGGGCATTATGGGCATGACAAGGCATTGTATGTCACTCGCTTTCTTCTTGTTATGTTGGAAAGGAAAAGAGGGTCTGCTCCTTCGTGCAGCCCATGCGCAAACAACTCACTGAGCCCACCTTTCTTTCACTAACTAGATGCAGTTTAGGATCATGGTTCTCCCTTGCCATGGCCCATTCCAGACACCACCTTCTCACAGCCTTCCCTCCATGTCATGCCCATGATGTGATCACATGTCCACCTGCAGACCCATCTGGCAAGGATGCATGGTATCCATCCCTAGAACATGCCTGGAGACATCCAGAGCAGCAGTAGGATGCTGAGGGACAGATCACACAGCCCCCAGGGCTCCCTCATTGCTTTCTCCACGTGACCTGGCTGGGCTTTACCACCAAGCGTTTGTGGTCCAACCCTGCCCCGCTGATGCCAGCTAGACACCTGCCAGTAGTACCACGAGCACAGGCTCGGCTTCGGCATATCACTGATGGTGGTGGTGGGATGAGGTGGACTGTCTCTAGGGAAGGCTTGTGGCCAAGCTCTTCCTTTGTCCGCTCTTCTCAAGGCTGCCCGAGCCATGCCTGGAAATGCCAGGGTAGTTTGGCTACCATTACCTAGCTCTTATCACAACATGATATCCCACCCTGCACCAAAGAGACGGGGACCCCAGGGGAAACATGAAGAGAGGAATGGAGGACAACCCTGTGGCACAAATGGAGTGATTCAGCCCTCAGATACCTCACCTCCCTTCCTTTTGGCCCATGTCCCACATCCTAGGTGTTAGAGGAACTGGTTCAGCCTTTGGTGGACACCAGCCACGCCCTGGCCAAGTCAGCCAGTTCCCTGTGTGCTCGTGGTTGTCACTCTCAGGTTGGGATTTTGGTTTCCAGCCCCAGGACCATCAGTGATGGCTCCTGGATCAGGTCACTGAGATCATTCTGCTTGGGCTCATCTGCCCACATCCCTCGTCTGGCACCGCCGGAAGGTGTGCTGCATCCCACCTCATCACGGGGGACGCAGTCTCCCTGTAGGTCTCTTCAACCTCTGGTGTATCTGAAGGATTGACCTCTTCTCTTCTGGGGTTATCATCTACCAGACCCTACTGTTGGCAGGTTACCTTGGCAGGACACGGATAATCCCTCTTATCAAGGAGGGAATTAAATAAGTGCCTTTGTCTACACGTCTAAATTACTAAATCCTTGCTTTTAACGCTGACCAGTGAGCACTGAGCTAAACAAGCCCTGGGCACAGTTTGGCCACCAATATATTCTCAACAAGCTCTTCTGCAGTGAAGAGGTCTCGGACCTGGCCTGCTCCCGGGAGCCTGTGGGTAGAGAAATGATTCTGAAGGGCCACCAGGTTAGGTGTGCCTCCATTGCATCCATCTGTTTTGGGAAGGGTTACACCAAAGGTTACCGCCATAATCAGGATGGAAGATGGTAAGCACCTGGATCGGGGTTTTATCCATGCAGGTGTAGGAGAAAGGCTGCGAAAGGGCAAGATTTCCATTTGCCACTAGTAAGACTTGCTCAAAGGTGACACCGAGAGCATATGCCTGAGTGATCAGCAGGAAAGTGGTGGTGTCTTCAGAAATCAGTCAGAGAACAGGGCTGCTATGTTCTACCACAGTAAGATTAAACACCAGGACACCTGCAAAAGGAACCCTGAGGCAGGATAGACCTGCGACATGGACACAAGCGATATGTTTCATCCCAGCAGGACAGCGAGGTTTTGAGTTCACATCAAGTCCTGTCCCCAAGACACTCCTTTTGTCTATCCCAAGAGTAAGGCAGTGACTTGGTTGCACCATGACGGGAGGCGTGCCACTAACGGAATAATTAGCAGTGCTTCACAACAAGCTAATTAACAGTTTCCCACAGCGCTGCGCTTGGAGTGTTCTGCCCAGGTACAACCCCACAGGTGTGTGACAACCTCCTGCACACAGACCTGCTGGAACATCCCCAGCTCCCACCTCGCTGTGAGGCTGAGACCGATTTCCTAACACGACGAGAAGGATTTTTCTGGGCTGCCTTTGTCGCAGCAGTTTCCTCTCACGGCACGACGTCTGCTGCAGGAGAAGCCGTGATCTTCGTTTCCCTCCTACCCTCCATTATTCCTCTATATTCCTCTTCCAGGGTCTTTTCCTTATCTGCCGCCACCTTCCTGTTTTTCTGCCTCACCCAAGCACCCTCCAGCCTCCCTGGCTCCTGGACCATCGGCTCCTGTCGAAGTGCTTCCTCCTTCTCTGGCTGATGTCCTCCCAGTGATAGCCCCGAGCATCCCGCGGGACCACGGGCATCCCGCAGGGCCCCATCGGGAGAAGGTGATGGGGCTGACCCCGCGCTGAAGGAAACAGCACTGGGAGGAAACGACGGCACTGGGCTCCCAGAATATTTCCACAAAGGGTTGCCCCAGGGATGCAGAGATAAGCAGAAAAAGCCTCATTTGGGGGGGTGGGAGGGGAGGAGGAGGAGGTCAGGGCTGTTCATCTGAGATGTTTGTGCGTCTTCTGGCATAAACACCAGGCTGGGCTTTCCCAGCGGGCGCCAGCATCCTTTTTGGAACAGGGGCAATTGTTTATTCAGCCTCTGCTCACCTTGGGACGTGCAGCTCAGCACCACGGCGGCAAGGAAGATGCTCAAGGCCGTGGGGAGACGACGTTAGGAGGGCCAAGCCCTGACGCAGCAGCACCCAGGAGAGGGTCCCCTCTCTTTTGGGTATTTGTTGCCTTGGGTGGGTGCCAGTTCAGGGTTAGGATCTCACTGTGCCTCATGCTGGAAAGACTCAGGGCTATCCCTTGCCCCTCAGGTGGGACCTGCTTGGTGCGCACACAGTGACACAACCCATCCCGTGGGATGGCCGCCTGCCTTCTGAGGACTACCATGGGTGATGTCTACCATACACCTCAGTGGGCCAGCCTCAGGAGCCTGTGGCTCTTGCAAACACCAGCACATAGTATTTGTTGGCTACAAGTCTTTGGAGAGGCTGCAGATGCTCCTTGTGCTCAGAACACGCAGTGAGGCCCCTCTGGGAAGACCTGATGGTGCTTCGTCAGCCCTCAGACACTGAGGTCCATCCCCCCAGTGGGTGACCGGGTTCCTCAGCATGGTGGAGGCTGCAGCCAGAATCACCACCACCTCTTTCCCCATCCCAAAGGCTCTCCATCCCAGGAACCTCCCGCAGCCAAGTGATGCCCCAGGATGGGGAACAGGACCGAGGACCTGGGGGACAGCCCCTTGGCTCCCGCTGCACAAGCATGGCTGGAGATACCAACAGGACTGTGCACAAGGGCTGTGTGTTGGGACAGCTGCCTCCCTTTTCCCAGGTGAAGAAGGCCACCTCATAGCTAAAGAAGACCCATTTCAATCTAGCTGACTTGCTACCTCATCAGCTAGGGCAAAAAAACCAGCTGCCAACTTCCCCTCCAAAACTCGAGACTTATCCAAAGTCCCAGAACAACATAATTTTATGCTTAGATCTCAGTTTAAATACACGGACGTGACTCCGTTGCAATGAGTACGAAGCACGCTCGCTGTCTCAGAGCCAGCTCCATCCGCTCTTCCCAAGCTGAACCTGCTGCCTTCCTCCTGCTATATTTATCAGAATGATTTAGCTGGTTGGAAAGTGCTTGGGGAGGTAGTGGGGGTGGAGAGACTTTGGAAATCAGCCATGGGAGAAAACCCGCAGCCGCCTCCGTCCTGATGTGGCTGTTGCAAGATGCTCTCACATCTCCCTCGGGGTAATTCCAGTGTAAAGCTGGGAGGCTGCTCATCATTTGTTGAGTTACTCATGCTCTACAGATGATTTTTAAGTCTTTAGCACCCCTGTGCATGCCCAGATGGGCTCGGGCTCCTTGTCCTTGTGCTGGAGACCTGCTCGCCTCCTAAACCTTCACAATCCTTATCAACTGGAGATTTTCAGGATGAGCTGGTACCACTTTTCTTCTTCCTGGGAGGTGGCCCAAAGCAATTTGCCCTTCCCCTGTCCCTCAGTGCTGTCCCTCTGAAACCACAAGGATAGTCAGCCTAAAATGGGAATTCTTGCTGATGAAAGCAAGATTGGTGCGCTTAAGTACCTAAAAAAGTTTTAACACCTCCACGCTATCCTGTGGCAGTGAGACCAGAGGAGAATAACCTGTGAAACCTCTCCAAAACCCCCACAGTGAGAAAGGACAGCATGCAGCTGTCTTTTACTCCTCATTTTTTTTGTATCTGTTCCCAGCTGGAAGCCCTGCCCATGCCAGCCAGGAGTTACTCGCTCAAATCTCTGCAGCTGCAGATGTTGAGCAAGCTTCACAAGCGATTTCTGCTGCACACCACAGCACATGGACTCCTCTTGGGCAACCAGCCTTGCAGCAACAGAGGTTCAATCCCCTTTGCCGTGGAGATTTTTATGGTGTTCAGCTTCCCGCTCGCTCCTGAGGCACACACCCCTTGCATTTCGGTCTCTGATGTGTTTTTTTCTTTCGGTGCCACGATGAAGCAGGGCTCTGCAGTTGCTTTCTTTAGTGGCTGGCAGGCACTTTCAATGCTCCCACCAATTTCCGTGGGGATCAATACTTGCTAGATGCTGTGCAACAAGGCTCTTCCAGCCTGACAGTGGTGTCATCGGGCTGGGACTTGATTTAATCTCTCCTGTAGACACAGATAAGGATGTTGCAGCTCCAGTTATCTCCTCACCTCCGGAATTTCCTCACCTCTGAAGGGGATCTGCCTTTGTTTCATGTAGGGAGGGGCAGAAAGAGGAGGGGACCACCTGAGCCTGATCTGTGGGGACACAGGGCAATGACCACATCTGGAGAGGGTTGGGGCTGAAACTGGGGTGAACCTTCCCTGCTCATCTCTCCCCATTCCCTGGGGTGAGGGACTTTCCCCCATAGGAGTTTAAAATGAGATGGGGTGAGATAGCCCAGCTCCCTAGAGGTGTTCAGGACAGCGATTCCCAAACAGGCATGGGATGAGGTGGTGGAAATCACCCTCCAGGAATGAGGTCTGCTCAAAGTGATGGGGCCAGGGCCAGTTTTCAGCTGCAGTTTTCTGCCTAGCCAAAAATATGCTCCACATAACCCTTTGTAAAGCCTTCCCGGACCACAAGATGGCATCAAAACCCAGTGCAGCCTGGAACAGACTGGTTTCCTCTCTGCTCTGGGGCGGGGGGGTAGAAACCGAGAGGTCTCGAGTGGGATCTTGCTGGGATGGATGGTGCAGGGTGTCCCTCCTCGCAGGGATGTCCCTTCTGCCCGTGGGAAACTCCCCGCTGGCTTCTTCGTCCTGCACATTTTTTTCTGAATAAATCAAAATGAAATAAAATGTGCTTCCAGTTTCCCCCATATCCAAAATAGATCCAGGCTGGCTTTTAGGTACTCGTCTCATCCCGTGTATCGTCCCTTGCTGCTGACGCTCAGAAAACCTTCCCAGCACTTTGCTCTTCCTGCCCCAGCTCCTTACGAATGACCCTGATTTCCAGTCCCACCAGTCCTCCTCCTGTTTCCATTTCCCCCCTGAGGCTGATGTATAAACAAAGCAAAGAACAGAGAAAAACAGGGTTACCAGGAGAAAATGGGTCCCGGGTGACTGGTGGTGCGCGACAGACCCTCACACGTCACTGGGTGCCTGGCACGATGCCTGATGAGATAACCTTTCACCAGAGCACCAAAAACCACCCATTTCTGAAGAATCTTGGGATGTTTCCCTTCCTGCCGGGAGCCAGCAACCCTTCTAGCTTTGCAGGCAGGTGAAAGGTGCAGGCAGCGTGGCCACGTGGTTGCAGCATGGCTGCCCGCGGGCCAGGACTGCTGCTTTCTCCATCTGGGCTCACCGTGGGATGGACCCTTTATGCCTCAGTTTCTCTTCTGCAAAGTGGACGCTGATAACAGCTCTGCAGTGAAACTGGTATCTCCCTGAACTGAATTCTGCATGCACAAGACACAGCCTCCACCCCTACCATCTATCGAAACCAAACACAATACAGAACAAGTATTTTGGCCTAAGGACCCCCCCCCAATGTGTGTTCCATGCTGTGAGCAGGAGAGATCAAGAGATGGAGATAAATTCAGTGACACAGGTAAGGGTCTGGAGGTCTCTTTGAATAGACAAGGGCAAGTACAGCCCCATTCCTTGGCCAGCTGCTTTGGGAAAACATCTTCCCAACTCTGTATTGGGAGGGAAGACTCACCTGAGTGCAGGAGCAAGCCCCAGCAGCCAAAAGCCCAGGTGCCCAACTTGTTCAGGCTTTTTTGCTTGGCCACGGACCACCTCCAAGCTTGCACAGAAAGGCAAAATTGTTAAACACTTCCCCAAAAAGCTGTGCCCAGAGCTCTCCCTGTAAAGTCAGGATGTTGAAGTTGCTCTCGGTGGAAGGCACTGACATGCTGGTCCTGAGTAAGAGCAAAGTACAGGAAAGGGGTTTTTTTTGCTTTATCCATCCCTCTGTCCAGCACCCACAGAAAAATGCTCTGGATGCAAAATTTTGTGGTGTGCGTCAGTGCCCCGGCTTCTCTTTCACTTCTTCTTTCCAGTGGATTACCTCTTCTGAGGCCAGCTGGAGGTTTATTTTTGAAGCACAAGAGCTGTCCCCATTCTTGGCTCTTCTTGCGCAAACCTGTCATCTGAGCGGGAGGTGACCACAGAGGGGCATGGAGGGGAAGTCACATCCCACTTTCCGTCACGAGCTGGGACAGACAGACAGAGAGCGAGGTTCAAAAAGCATGATGAGCTCAGCAAGTGATGGAGGGAGGAGATCAGGATCAGGTGCCCAGGGAGAGCAGCTGAGATCTGAGCACTTGCCACCGTTCTTGAATTTCCTGGAGGTTGGGGTATAGTAGGAGCAAGACCAAAGTCAGGCATGTACCACAAAGGGAAATGAGGCCACAGCGTCTGCCCCAAATTGTCTGAACCTGTTTGACACCTTCTATGGAAAGCACATAGGAAAGGTTCCCCGGGTGTTTCCCAAGAGGGACGTCTTGGTGTACCTGGCACCCTATCAGCTACTGAAGCTCCAACCAGCCCCACGCTGAGGGGGGGACAGCACTGGGCAGCTGGCCCAGCCCAAAAAGCTGAGGAAGAAGCCCCACTGCTGGAAGACAGAGTAGATGGGAAAAGTTCCCGCAGACTCAAAAATCAGCCAGAGTCATGGAGGAAAACAATCAGTCCTGGACTGCTAAACACAGAGGTCCACCTCCAGATCCAAGAGTACCACAGGTAAAAATTGCTGAGAGAGCTGGCAAGAGAGGTCTGGCAACACTCAATAAATGAGCAGTAACATTCACACCTGGATCATAGAATCATAGGTTGGAAAAGACCTCTAAGATCATCAAGCTGAACAGTAAACCTAGCACTGCCAAGTCCACCACTAAACCATGTCCCTGAGCACCACATCTACACGTCTTTTAAATACCTCCAGAGATGGGGACTCCACCACTTGGGCAGCCTGTTCGAGTGTTTGACAACCCTTTCCGTGAAGACATTTTTCCTAATATCCAATCTAAACGTCCCCTGGCGCAACTTGGGACCGTTTCTTCTCATTCTATCGCTTGCTACTTGGGAGAAGAGACCAACCCCAACCTCACTACACCCTCCTTTCAGGTAGTTGTAGAGAGCGATCAGGTCTCCCCTCAGTTTCCGTTTCTCCAGACCAAACAACCCCAGGTCCCTCAGCCGCTCCTCGTCAAACTTGTGCTCTAGACCCTTCACCAGCTTCGTTGCCCTTCTCTGGACACGCTCCAGCACGTCAACGTCTTTCTTGGAGTGAGGGGCCCGAAACCCAACACAGTAGTCAAGGTACAAAGGTCTGTCTCAAACCAGATGTAGGATGAGTTTTGCTCTCAGCCTCTCTTATACGCCAGACATGAAGACAGACATTTCCACCTTTGGATGAGAGCAGTTTGGCAGCTCCTTGGGCACAGCGTAGACTTAGCACAGCTGATTGTGTTTGCTTGAAGTCAGAGGAGAGGAGACACCCCAGGAAGATGAGATGGATGAAGCAAGGGAACCAAGGAGAGCTTTTCAATAGAAAATACGGAAACTGCTATTAATGTTTAATTTAGACAAAGATTTTGCTTTGCATCGGAGCCAAGAATCAACCGTGTCCTGCAGCCCCCTTTGTTCAAACTATGGTCCTGGCAGCAGCAACTGGAATAAACTGGGAAGGGAGGTCCTGAGTGGTTTCTTCCTTCATCTTCCCCCCTGCCCATAGCCAGCGCTGCACAAAGGGACATAAACTTTGCAGGAGCAAGTGACAACCCTGCCATTGCCTTCCCACACCCAGCCAGGGCCAGCACGCTCTGCCCTCGCCATCTCTCTGCTCACCCAGATCTGGATTCGATTTGTCCCAGCAATGGTGGGAAGAAGCTTTTTGCTTATGTCACCCCTTCCTGAGTCACCTCCCAGCAGTCACCCGCTTCCTCGTGAGCTCAGCTGAGTCACCAGACGCTTGTGTGCAGGGTTGCCTAACCGGAGTTCCCTCTTTGCAAGGATTTGCAGGGAACCACAGTGCCTTGTTTGCAAGGATTTGCAGGGAGCGGCGGGGGGGAGGATGCTGCAGGATCCTCCAGATCTAGAAGGGGCCTTCAGTCTCTCAGGGAGCATCGGTAGCGTAAGGCAAAAGGGGGGCACAGGGGTTGGAGACACCAAGACCCCCCAACTTTCCACCTGTGTTGCTGCATGGATGGAAATCCAGGCTCGGTGTTGGGATTTAGCTCTGCTGATGACTTTATGGCACGGCCAAGCGCTGCTACCTCCCGCTCGGCCAGTTTTGGGCTAGGTACGGACCAAAACTACAAAGGGGAAGGAGCAGAACTGCAAAGCCAGGCTCTGCCCTCAGAAGAACCCTTCCCATGTCTCCCCCATGGCTGGGGAGCCATCCCCGTGGCATTTTGGCACTTTGCTTATCTCCCACCCACAACAGGAGCACGCAGCCCCCTCGTCCAGCCAGCAGCCAGGACAGCCTGGCCAGCCTCTTGCTCAATGAGGGCAGCCCAGCTCATTTTCCATCTGGGCAGAAAAATATGGTCAACAAACACCCAGCTGCCACCGGACAAGCCTAAATCCAGCAGAATTAGCCAACAGCCAGGTCCAAAGCGTGTTTTGGTGAGTTTTTAAAGCCACGTGCTCCAGCAGTAGCTCTGGCAGCCGTTGAAAGCTTTGAGAGCGAGGATTTGAACTCGGGATGTCCCAGCTGCGACAGAGAGGTGACAATTACATCGGTGTCTAACCCTTCCAGCGAGGATTTATCAGGCAGGGTTATAGCTTTATAAAATCCTGCTTACCAATTGCCCTGGGCGAGTTATTTGCTTTGGCAGCTGATCCAGCTGTAATAACCGTTATTAACCTCATCAAAGCCCAACCGATGAGTCGTGAGAGATGTTCTGCCGCTGCAAGGGTGCGCAAGTCAGCTGCAAAATCTACAGATGTGATAGATCGCTGTTAGGGACACAGCTATAGCTCACATTCAAACCAATTAGTTTGCAAATTTGGGTAAAAGATGTACATCTGATGCACCTTTTCAAATCACCGAGACACCGGTTTTCTGTTTTACAGATGAAACCCCCAGATGTTGGCTAAAATGACATGGGTGACCACTCTAGGCTGGCTAATTCTCAAATTAAAGCGATAAATGCTGATACACACCCTTGAAGTAATGTCTCTTGGGTCAAAAATGCATTTTTATTTCATTAATTCCGTTGTTTCCATTTATTTCCTTTATTTCCTGAATGTCTCATATTGGATAACCTGCAATATTTTGTAGTTTAGGTGGTTTAACCCCCAATGACAAGACAGCTGGGAAGAGGAAAACTGGCACTGAGAAGGGCAGTGTTGACTTTTGAGGAGGAATCGTGATGCTTGAAGAGGGACACGAAGTCAAGAATAAAAATGTGAAGGGACAGGCAGAGGGCAGGAATATTGAAGACCTTGAAGAGCAAATTCTGTAGTGTTTTGGTAATAAAACTGCAGTGTTTAAAAGTGGCTGAAAAAGGTGAATTAGGAAAAACCTGGGTGGATGCACCCAGAAGGAGGTCTGGCAACCCAACTGTGTAGCACAGGCTTTGGGGTCAAGGAGGAGCATGCTTCACTCCTATCCTAAGCCAAGCCAAGCTATTTGCTTATTAAATAAATCTGCATTTCATACCCTTGTCCTAGGCAATCATGATTTTAAACCCTGGAGATGAAAAAAAACCCCATACCCATGTTATTTAGGACTTTTTTTTTTTTTTTTTTTTGGTGGGAGATGAATAGACATAGAAACTTTTTTTCTTAAGCTTAGAGGTGTTGGTCCTGCAGCAGCTTCCTTAGGAGCTATTTGCTGCTAATGTTGAAGCAGGGGCACCACGAGTCAATCAACAGTGATTTAACAAGAAGGTTGCCCAAGACCTCCTGGCTGTTTTCCTTATCTCATTCCTGTAGTTGTGGATTTTGCTCCAAAGGCTGAAGCTTGCCATGGCCTGAGCAAACACCATTTATTTCTCTGATACACTACAAAATCCTGCAAAAGCAAAAAAGGGGGTTGTTTCATGCCTGCTTTGGGCACAC
Source organism: Astur gentilis (assembly GCF_929443795.1). Classification (NCBI taxonomy): domain Eukaryota; kingdom Metazoa; phylum Chordata; class Aves; order Accipitriformes; family Accipitridae; genus Astur; species Astur gentilis. The sequence continues at coordinate 27,301,038 of NC_064895.1, forward strand.
AAGGGATTTACAGGCTCCCTGGAGAGCATCTCTAATGGGGAAACTTTCCTGGCTGCATTCAGCTTCATATATAAAAACAACTTATCTCAAAAATTGGCACGTTTTTGTCCCAAACCAAGTGAAAAAGGGGTAGCAACGTCAACACTTCCCCGAAGAGAGCAGAAAGGTCAGCAGTCAGTGCAAAGTTTTAGTTCTTACTTTCTGTTCTTGAAAAAGCTGCAAAGTATTTGTAGAAAAACAGGCGGCTGCTGCTCCCGCGGACGAATGGCTGAGGAGATCGGCATAGCCCGACGGATGGGATCCGTGATGCCCCCTAACAAACTAAAAGGTGTTTTGTAGGACTGCACAGGTTTAAAATTGCTAATATGCAACTTCGAGGCAAAAAAACCCATTTGGAAATAAGGAGGTATTGGGGATGAAGGGGTACATGCAGCAATTGCTGGGAAAAATGAGCATTAGTGATGTCCTGACCCCAGGTCCCTGGAATCACATGCCGTGCCCGCAAGGCTGGTGGCACCGAGGACTTCTGAGTCAGGTCGTACAAAGGGCAGGACAAAAATCGGGTTCTTTTGCCTGTGTTTTAGGTCAACAAAACCTCACAGGCAAGATGGAAACCCACAAAATCAAACAGTAACGAGCAGAGCGAGGAAGTCCTGAGTGAGTCAGAGATTAAGGAGGTTACAAGTGATTTATTTACTTTCTAATTATTATTTTAATTGCCAAAGCATAAATAAAAACATAGTGAAGGGCTTTACTCTTTGTTGGTTAAAAATTATATGTAAAGGCAGGCAATAGTCCAAGGGCCTTTGCACACAGTGTATTGAAGCATAAATACATTTAAACACAGCAACAGCATCTCCAATTTTACTGCACAAATACCTGGGTATACAGTCAAGTGTATTAAATATTATTTTTCCAATTTTTTTCATTGCTTCACTAGGAAGCCTTCTAAACCAAAATCAATCTTTAAAATGTGAATGTGACCAAAAAAAGATTGGATATAAATAGCAGCAGGGGAAAAAATGTATACTCACTGATTTTCTAGAGAAACTAACAAACCTTCCAAAAAGTAGAACGCAAATGCTAAACTGTATGTAAAAATATGCATATAAAGCACACTGCTTGTAAAAACCCAACAGAAGGAGAGGCATCTCACCAACTGCCAAAGGATGCATTTGTTACCTTGCAGAAATGCTCTCAGGTGCCTGGAGAGTTTGGAGCAGCCTTGCCCAGGTGCCACAGACGAAGCTGGGAAGAAATAAGGATTAATCATCCGCTTATATTCCATCTCGCTTCCATCTGCTTGTGTCCTGCCATAAATCCCGAGCTCCTATAAGGCACCTAAACCTTTCTGAAAGTCTAAAGAAGCCAGTCCGTAGCACTGCATCCCTCTGACCTTTGCAGACCCGCCCTTCTGCTCCATCGGTGCAGCACCAAGCACCACGGACCGTCCCTGCTAAGGAGTCCTCAGGGTTCCCCTTTTCAACGTCTGAAATAAGTCCCAGGTGATTTCCTTTGCCAAGCTGTGATTTTCCACACTGGCAGCCGGATGTCTACACTTTTGATCACTGATTAGTTATTGTTTTCTATTCCAGGCCAAATGGTCTGTCCATTTCTGAGGGTGGTGGGGAATATATTTTATCCCCTCCTTCTCCCAGAGAGGGGTGAGAAAAGAAAAAAGTGGATGGTCTTTCTCATTAAAGAGCACCTTTAGCATCATCGGGGTTTAGAACAGGGCTTGAAAGTGGCTCTTAAGATGACTTTTTTGTGTGTTCATCCTTCTTCTGAAAATCAGCCAAAATGAGGGGGAAAAAAAGTCACGACACAGTAAAAACTTGCTGGACTTCCAGATGAAAAATTCAAAGGTTGTTGGCGGGATGGAGGTGGGACGGGCAAGGGATGGAGACAGGACGCAGGAGAGAAGCAGGCAGGATGGAAGCTGGCTGGAGGTGGGAAACAGTCAGGATGGAGGTGGGATGGAAACAGGATAGCGGTGGGATGCAAGCAGTTTGGAGGAGGAAAGTTAGGTGGGATGGAGGCAGGATGGAGAAGCAGGATGCGGGTGGGATTAAGGAGGGATGGAGATGGAATGAAGGTGGGATTGAAGAAGGGAGCAGGCAGGATGCAGGCAGGATTCCGGAGGGATGGAGGTGGAATGCAGGTGGGATTGAGGAGGGATGCAGGCAGGATGCAGGTGGGATTGAGGGGTGGAGGTGGAATGCAAGTGGGATTGAGGAGGGATGAAGATGGAATGCAGGTGGGATTGAAAAGGGGAGCAGGTAGGCTGCAGGCAGGATGCGGGTGGGATTGTGGAGGGATGCAGGCAGGCTGGAGGAAGGATGCAGACGGGATGCAGGCAGGACTGAGGAGGGATGGAGGTGGAATGCAGGTGGGATTGAGGAGGGAGGCAGGCAGGCTGCAGGTGGGATTCAGGAGGGATGGAGGTGGAATGCAGGTGGGATTGAGGAGGGAGGCAGGCAGGCTGCAGGTGGGATTCAGGAGGGATGGAGGTGGAATGCAGGTGGGATTGAGGAGGGAGGCAGGCAGGCTGCAGGTGGGATTCAGGAGGGATGGAGGTGGAATGCAGGTGGGATTGAGGAGGGAGGCAGGCAGGCTGCGGGCAGGATGCGGGTGAGATTCAGGAGGGACAGAGGTGGAATGCTAGTGGGGTTGAGGAGGGATGAAGATGGAATGCAGTTGGGCTTGAGAAGGGACAGAGGTGGAATGCAGGTGGGATTGAGGAGGGATGCAGGCGGGCTGGAGGAAGGCGGCAGGTGGGATTGAGGAAGGCTGCAGGTGGAATGCAGGTGGTCTTGAGGAGGGATGGAGGTGGAATGCAGGTGGGCTTGAGGAGGGATGCAGGCAGAAGAGGAGGGATGCAGGCGGGCTGGAGGAAGGCTGCAGGCGGGATTGAGGAAGGCTGGAGGAGGGATGCAGGTGGGCTTGAGGAGGGACGGAGGTGGAATGCAGGTGGGCTTGAGAAGGGATGCAGGCAGACGAGGAGGGATGCAGGTGGGATTGAGGAAGGCAGACGAGGAGGGATGCAGGTGGGATTGAGGAAGGCTGGAGGAGGGATGCAGGCAGACGAGGAGGGATGCAGGCAGTCGAGGAGGGATGCAGGTGGGATTGAGAAGGGATGCAGGCAGACGAGGAGGGATGCAGGTGGGATTGAGGAAGGCTGGAGGAGGGATGCAGGCAGACGAGGAGGGATGCAGGTGGGATTGAGGAAGGCTGGAGGAGGGATGCAGGCAGTCGAGGAGGGATGCAGGTGGGATTGAGGAAGGCTGGAGGGGGGCTGCAGGTGGGATTGAGGAAGGCTGGAGGAGGGATGCAGGCAGACGAGGAGGGATGCAGGCAGTCGAGGAGGGATGCAGGTGGGATTGAGAAGGGATGCAGGCAGACGAGGAGGGATGCAGGTGGGATAGAGGAGGGATGCAGGTGGGATTGAGGAAGGCTGGAGGAGGGATGCAGGCAGTCGAGGAGGGATGCAGGTGGGATTGAGGAGGGGTGCACACAGACGAGGAGGGATGCAGGTGGGATTGAGGAGGGGTGCACACAGACGAGGAGGGATGCAGGTGGGATTGAGGAAGGCTGGAGGAGGGATGCAGGTGGGATTGAGGAAGGCTGGAGGAGGGATGCAGGCAGCCGAGGAGGGATGCAGGCAGCCAAGGAGGGATGCAGGTGGGCTTGAGAAGGGATGCAGGCAGACGAGGAGGGATGCAGGTGGGATTGAGGAGGGATGCAGGTGGGATTGAGGAAGGCTGGAGGAGGGATGCAGGCAGATGAGGAGGGATGCAGGTGGGGTTGAGGAAAGCTGGAGGAGGGATGCAGGCAGACGAGGAGGGATGCAGGTGGGATTGAGGAAGGCTGGAGGAGGGATGCAGGCAGACGAGGAGGGATGCAGGTGGGATTGAGGAAGGCTGGAGGAGGGATGCAGGCAGTCGAGGAGGGATGCAGGTGGGATTGAGGAAGGCTGGAGGGGGGCTGCAGGTGGGATTGAGGAAGGCTGGAGGAGGGATGCAGGCAGACGAGGAGGGATGCAGGCAGTCGAGGAGGGATGCAGGTGGGATTGAGAAGGGATGCAGGCAGACGAGGAGGGATGCAGGTGGGATAGAGGAGGGATGCAGGTAGGATTGAGGAAGGCTGGAGGAGGGATGCAGGCAGCCGAGGAGGGATGCAGGCAGCCAAGGAGGGATGCAGGTGGGCTTGAGAAGGGATGCAGGCAGACGAGGAGGGATGCAGGTGGGATTGAGGAGGGATGCAGGTGGGATTGAGGAAGGCTGGAGGAGGGATGCAGGCAGATGAGGAGGGATGCAGGTGGGGTTGAGGAAAGCTGGAGGAGGGATGCAGGCAGACGAGGAGGGATGCAGGTGGGATTGAGGAAGGCTGGAGGAGGGATGCAGGCAGACGAGGAGGGATGCAGGTGGGATTGAGGAAGGCTGGAGGAGGGATGCAGGCAGTCGAGGAGGGATGCAGGTGGGATTGAGGAAGGCTGGAGGGGGGCTGCAGGTGGGATTGAGGAAGGCTGGAGGAGGGATGCAGGCAGACGAGGAGGGATGCAGGCAGTCGAGGAGGGATGCAGGTGGGATTGAGAAGGGATGCAGGCAGACGAGGAGGGATGCAGGTGGGATAGAGGAGGGATGCAGGTGGGATTGAGGAAGGCTGGAGGAGGGATGCAGGCAGTCGAGGAGGGATGCAGGTGGGATTGAGGAGGGGTGCACACAGACGAGGAGGGATGCAGGTGGGATTGAGGAGGGGTGCACACAGACGAGGAGGGATGCAGGTGGGATTGAGGAAGGCTGGAGGAGGGATGCAGGTGGGATTGAGGAAGGCTGGAGGAGGGATGCAGGCAGCCGAGGAGGGATGCAGGCAGCCAAGGAGGGATGCAGGTGGGCTTGAGAAGGGATGCAGGCAGACGAGGAGGGATGCAGGTGGGATTGAGGAGGGATGCAGGTGGGATTGAGGAAGGCTGGAGGAGGGATGCAGGCAGATGAGGAGGGATGCAGGTGGGGTTGAGGAAAGCTGGAGGAGGGATGCAGGCAGACGAGGAGGGATGCAGGTGGGATTGAGGAAGGCTGGAGGAGGGATGCAGGCAGACGAGGAGGGATGCAGGTGGGATTGAGGAAGGCTGGAGGAGGGATGCAGGCAGTCGAGGAGGGATGCAGGTGGGATTGAGGAAGGCTGGAGGGGGGCTGCAGGTGGGATTGAGGAAGGCTGGAGGAGGGATGCAGGCAGACGAGGAGGGATGCAGGCAGTCGAGGAGGGATGCAGGTGGGATTGAGAAGGGATGCAGGCAGACGAGGAGGGATGCAGGTGGGATAGAGGAGGGATGCAGGTGGGATTGAGGAAGGCTGGAGGAGGGATGCAGGCAGACGAGGAGGGATGCAGGTGGGATTGAGGAGGGGTGCACACAGACGAGGAGGGATGCAGGTGGGATTGAGGAGGGGTGCACACAGACGAGGAGGGATGCAGGTGGGATTGAGGAAGGCTGGAGGAGGGATGCAGGTGGGATTGAGGAAGGCTGGAGGAGGGATGCAGGCAGCCGAGGAGGGATGCAGGCAGCCGAGGAGGGATGCAGGTGGGCTTGAGAAGGGATGCAGGCAGACGAGGAGGGATGCAGGTGGGATTGAGGAGGGATGCAGGTGGGATTGAGGAAGGCTGGAGGAGGGATGCAGGCAGTCGAGGAGGGATGCAGGTGGGATTGAGGAAGGCTGGAGGAGGGATGCAGGCAGATGAGGAGGGATGCAGGTGGGATTGAGGAAAGCTGGAGGAGGGATGCAGGCAGACGAGGAGGGCTGCAGGTGGGATTGAGGAGGGATGCAGGTGGGATTGAGGAAGGCTGGAGGAGGGATGCAGGCAGACGAGGAGGGCTGCAGGTGGGCTTGAGGAAGGCTGGAGGGGGGCTGCAGGTGGGCTTGCGGAGGGCCGGAGGTGCAGGGGGTTAGAGGCCGGGCGGCTGCAGGCGGCCGGGGGAGGCCGGGGGAGGCGGGGAGCGGGCGGGGAGCCGGCAGGATGCAGTCACGGCGGGGGCGGGCCGCCCGGCATGACTCAGCCGCCGGGCGCTGCCCCTTCCGCGGCCGCCGGGGGAGCGCCGAGCCGGTGGGACCGTGCGGGGCGGTGAGTCCCGCGGGGCGGGGGGGGGGGGCACCGGCAGCGGGGCTAAGGGAGCGCGGCGGGGCAGGGGGACACGGGGGGAGCGGGATGGGGCACCCCCTTTTGCTGCTGCCGCCGCCGCGGGGGAGAAGAGGCCGGGCGGGGAGGTCTGAGCCCCCCCCCCCCCCCGGGAGGGGGCTGCGAACCCCTTCCCCGAGGGGCAGCGGGAGCGTTTCCCAGGTTTTCCAGCTGGGTTTGGGGTGGTTGTGGTTGGTTGGCCGTGGTGGGGCCGGAGGGATGCTCTGCGGCTCGGTGGGTTGCAGGGCAAACGCCGTTAAAACCCTTCGGTGCGTCTCAAAACCAGCAAAGCTTCAGCTGTGCGGGGGAGGGGAGGGGAAAGGAAACCTTGTTTTCATGATGAAGACAGAAAAAAAAAAAAAACAAACCCAACAACCCCAAAACGCAGCCCTGCTCGTCAGCTGACGCTAAGGAGGTCGGTTTGGCACCCGCTGAAGGGTTTCTGGGAACATCCCGTGATGCGGAGCCGAGCTTGGGTCTGCACCAGGGCCCCGGCTTGGAGATGGTGCTGGGTGAAAGCTGCTTCGCATCTGTCTGTCCTGCATTATATCTGGCGTGCAATGTATCTGTTGGCCGTATATCGCGCTCTCGGGGCTGCGCTGCGGGCACGATAGAGCAAAGATCGGTTCCTTCTTGTATTTCCCTCCAGGTTGCAAAGTTGAGGGTGAGGGTAAGGAATTGCAGTAGCGCAGGGTGGCTGCTACGGCAGCTGAGGTCTTGTGCAAGGCTCTGGTTTGTGGATTGGCCTGGGAGAAGAAGAAAAAAAAAAATAAATCAGTGCAGCTCCATTTTGGAGGAGTCTTGCGCTTTCTGTGAATGGAAGCTGTAGAGGCGAGCGCTGCAACTTTGTCTCGAGGTGTATTTCTTTTGCCACATACCTGACCTGTGCTAATGATTTGGCTTTCCTGGAAAGGAATGGGTGTGGGGAAGAGTGCCTCATGCTGCTTTTTTTTTATTTATTTATTTTTTTTTTTTAAAGGATGACAAAAAAATCAAGCTTTGACAATGGCCGTAATGAAGTCACCAGGCCATGAGCTTGGTGCATGCCTGTGGGACCACCAAGCTAACCTGGCGGTGCAGCAAGCTAAGCTGGATTGCTTTGTTTATAGGCTTGCTTTATTGTGGCTTAAAGTCACGCACAAATCCTGGCAGCCAGAACAAAGGACAAAGCTCAGCTTGGGTAAAGGGCTTCTTGCTGGAGGAGGACACATGACTTGGGCTTTGCTGAGTACCTCTCACCCTGGAGGGGCGGGGGTGTTAGAGCTGGGGGGGGGACACAGCTTTTATCTTCCTCCCAGCCTTGGAAGAGGGTGTCTGGGTGCCTTGTCTGTGCCTGGAGGGGTTTGGAGGAGCTGGCAGGTACTCCAGGACTGTGACTTATCTCATGGCCTGACCTGCCTAAACTGAGTCATGTGAGCTGGGCTTTGAATAGCCTGTTTGGGGGTGGTTTGGTTGGGTGTTTTTTTTTTTTGATTGTGCAGAGAAATGCCTGGTTAAATGGGACTTGTGGGCTTTGATTTGTGGGTGATGTGGAGAAGACCTTTGCGGTGGGACTCTGCATCTCCCTTGGCCGCTGGGAGGAGGCGATGGGACCCTCCTGATCTCTGGCATAATAACGCGGTCCAAGTAGTCGGAGCTCTGTCCTTGAGAAAGCAGGCAGGGAACTGCTGCTGGCTCCAAGATCTGGTCAGAAGGGATGGAGAAGACACCTGGGTGATGTCACCTCCTCCCCATCTCTCTGCCTGCGCCGCTGCAGCGCAGAGGGACTGCGGGTGGGTGGTGCAGCGCCAGCCGCAGCCATCTCGCTTCGGATGCTCTCCTCCCTCGCACGCTGCAGCTGCTCTGAGCAGCTCATGTTGGAGAGCCTTCAGCCTCAGTGCTTCCTCCTCACCGGCTGGGAGGGGGAGGCTCAAGGGCTGCACTCAGGTGGCCCAAATTTCTTCTTTTTAAAGCAACCAGCTGGCTGAATTGAGAGAGCCCTGCCCAGGGTCAGGTGTGCTGGTGGGCAGCAGCTTTCTGGAGTTATTTCTTGCTTGTCCTTCAAGAAATTACATTACCAGATACTTTAGATCCCAAAGCAGGGGACTTGTTCTCAGCTCCCGGGTCTGCAGCCCAAGAAGAGATAGAGCAGTTCGGGGGGCTCTTTGCAAGCCCCAAACATCCTCGAGCCATCTAGAGAGTTTACTAGGGTGAAGCTGCTGTGCCTTAAGTCCAACAGCCAAGCTTTGCTTCTGTTTTCAAGCCGTTGGGCTTCAGCAGGGAGGGAGGTGTGTGCGGAGGAGATAGCGGTGGTGGGGGAAGCAGGCGCGAGATAACGCTGCCACGGGAAGCGTCTTACTCTATCGTGGCAGTGGGGAAAGGAGGGCGATGGGGGAAACCAGCAGCCTTTTCTTACTTGCTGAGTTGCCGCTGGGGTCGGCGTGCCTCCGGCTGCGAGTCACTTGCTCTCGGTGGAAATTCATCCTGTGAGGCCCGTGGCTGTGCGCTCTCTCTATAGATTTGCTGTATGCAGGGTGCTTGCTAAAGCCGGGGGGGGTTAGGGAGGAAGAAATTGCATGAGATCGAGGATTTCCCCTTCCCTCTGCACCCAGGTCTTGGGATACTCCGTGCCATCCAGCTGAGAGTTATCAGCTCCCCCCTGAGACTTCAGGCCCACAGGAGACTTCGTAGAATCACAGAACGGTTTGGGTGGGAAGGGACCTTTAAAGGTCATCTAGTCCAACCCCCCTGCAACGAGCAGGGACATCTTCAACTAGCTCAGGTTGCTCAGAGCCCCGTCCAACCTGCCCTTGAATGGTTTTGGGGATGAGGCAGCTACCACCTCTCTGGGCAACCTGGGCTGGCGTCTCACCACCCTCAGTGTAAAAAATTTCTTCCTTATATCTTGTCTGATTCTACCCTCTTTCAGTTTAAACCCATTAACCCTTGTCCTATCGCTACAGGCCCTACTAAAAAGCCTGTCCCCATCTTTCTTATAAGCTCCTTTAGGTACTGGAAGGCCACAATAAGGTCTCCGTGGATCCTTCTCTTCTCCAGACTGAACCACCCCAACTCTCTCCTAGCCCCTAGGGAGCCTTCATGCCCATGGGACACTTGGCAAGAGGCTTGTTTGCCGAAAACAACCGACTGGCTCCCAGCTATTTGGGTTGCACTGGGCCGTGTCTCGCTGGGTTTGCTGGCCGTCAGCCATGTCACGGCACGGATGCAATGCAGCAGAGCTTAAAAAACTGAGCGGCTGTCGGAGGGGAAACTGCCTGGTGTCTTTTTTCAGTTTGGTTTCAGGTTGCCTGGAGCTCACAGCCTGCGGTCGGTGTGGTCTGGTAACCTGAGGATGTCAGATGTCCCGTGTCCGTCCATCAAGAGCTCGGTGCAAGCAGCCGTATTGCTGTGGGAGGCTTTGTGGGGCGGGTTTCAGCGTGTCAGCAAATTTACAAGCATCCTGCTGAAAACGAAAGTGTATCAGGTGGCTTCTGGCCTCAAAAGCCTCCTTTCTGTGCTACAGAAAATATGAAGTTGACTGCAGGAAGTACAGAGGCTTTGGGGTTTATGTTTTGGGTTTGTTTGTTTTTTTTTAAAGATTTTTCATTAGAAAAGGTATTGCTGGTCACCTATAGGCTTCCTATAGCCATGTTGCAGGGGCACAAGGCAAAAACTACAGTAGCCTTAGAAATGTGTATTTGTTTCTCTGGGTGTAACCTCCTTTCTGCTGCGTGAGCAGGGGAGCACGGTGGGGACATCAGCAGTGCCAGCGAGTCCCTCATCCGTGAGAAACCTCTAAACAAGCAAATACACATGGAACACCTTCAAAGAGGTGAGATCTGGGGGTAGGGGGACCCATACGCTGCTGAAACTCAACTAGCTTTTGGGCTGAGAGAGTGGGAAGGAAAATAAATCAATGGTGAAAGGAGGAGAAGGAAGGAGGAAAAAAAAAAAAAAAGCCCCTTTATACAGTTAGCTGCAGCCGCCCGAGCTTGTTGCTGGCAGAAAGTAGGACAATCCTGCTGGGTTTTTTTTCTCTGGAAAGGCTAAACTTGGCTGTGAGTGGGTGGAGGCAGCCTGCATGGAAATGCCCGCGCGTCTTCCCATCTCCTGACCCGGCTCAGCGAGCTCGGCTGCCGCGGGGCCGGAGAGCTGCGTGTCCGGCTGCTCGGGTGTATTTGCCCAGAAGGGTTTAAGCCCAGGCTCGCAAAGGTGATTACACGTTCAGCTTGCTGAGATGAGTAGGAATTAAAGCCTAAATATCTCTGCTGTTCAGGCTACCGTGGACTGGCTGAGGTCTCGGGTCGCTCGTCAGGCTTGGAGCTCGTCGGGGTGGATGTGGGCTTGGTGGAAGGGGAGCTGGGAGGTTTTGGGAGGAGGGTGCTCTGCTGTGTTTGCAGAGGTCGAGCAGCTCGTGGTCCGGCTGTGTGTCTGAGTCAGGCTTGGGGATGCGGAGCGAGTGGTTTCTGCTGGCTTTTGGGGTTAAATTGGAGTTGGGCGATTTAATGGGAATTGGGTTAAAGGAGGCAGGAAAGCAGAGAAACCACCCAGCTCTGGAGCATCTTTGGGTTGGGTGATGCTTGTGCTCCTGCACGGGAGGCTGTGGGCCACCCTTGCTGTGCTCCTGGATTTTTCCTGCGTCTCTGTTCCCCAAATTGGGACTTTTCTGGTGCCCTGCGTTAAGGGATGCGGCTTCACAGCCTCCCTCGTGAAAAGCCCCGGTGGGAGGGGAGCGCAGGCAGCAGCCGCAGGCAGCTCCGGTGCATGCGGACCCCCCCCATCTGCGTGGGCAGGGGCTCCCTACCCCAGGACTGTGACCCCAATCGGGGTCCCCAGGGCAACGGGCTGGCCAAAATGAGGCCGTAACATCCAAAAATGTGATTTGGAGCGAAATCTTCAAAGGGAAGAGCATTGCACTGGGGCGGGGGCTAGCAAGTCGCCGCGGCTGCAGCCCTGCCTGCGGTTTGCCGTGGAGGTGAGGTGTTACTTATTCTTTCTGGTCCTTATTCTCCATTTTTGTGGAAGTAAACAGAGCTGTTAATACCCTCCAAATGCCTTGGATCTGCTACAAAAGATATTTTCCTGCAGCTACTAATCCTGCAGTGGTCAACAACCAGGGTTGCCTTGTCTGATTTCTTCTGAGCTGCAGGAGGGGGGTTCTTAGTCTGCCTCTGCGTCTTTCCTGACCTTTGCGGTAAATCAGGATTGGGAGGGGCTTGGTGCAGCCATGTGTTTTATGCTCCCACGTGTTGCTGTGACGGTCCTTCTGGCAAGCCCTTGCTCGCCGTCCGAGCACGCTTTGGGAAGGTTTCCAATGATGCCCAAATCTGGCTGCAGGTGGAGTGTCCTGTTCTGTAGCCAAGATGTGGCCGTCCGTGTCCATCCTGTGTGTCCTGGTGGCCTTCGCTAATGCTCGCAGCATTCCTTACTACCCTCCTCTCTCCAGCGACTTGGTCAACCACATAAACAAGCTCAACACTACCTGGAAGGTGAGTACCAGGTTGGTTTTTTGGGTTTTGGTTTTTTGGGGGTTTTTTTTTTTTGCATGCATTGCTCAACAGTCTCTTTGTGGGACTCAATAGCTGAGCTTTGGGAGTCTCACCACAGTGGTTGCATCAAACCAGCCTTGGTCCCAGGTGACTTCTCCAGCGAGTTGATGCTGTCAGGGATTCCCGCGGTGACAGCAACTGTGGAGCTTCTTTGGAGCAAAGCACTGATGAATTTGTAGAGTAGGAGCAATGCTAAGAGGAGGAAACTCGTGTGGGAGGCTGGAAACGGGCAGCAAGTATCAAGCTATATCGATGACCTGGCCAAACCCTCCTCAGCTGTGCTGCTGTGGCCAAAGCCTAGAGTTGGACCTTAGCTTACTGCTCGTGATGCTCTGATCCTGGAAGGGGCTGTGTTCTGTGTCTATAGGTACGTTGGCTCTTGGCCCCTGGGTTTTATAGCAAGTGTCAGACACTGGGTGGGCTTGAGGGAGATCTGGAGCACCAGGCTGGTCCCAGCACTGCACTTGGTGGCTGGGAAGAGTCACGTCCCGTTTCTCTGTGTCTCTTTCCCAGGCAGGGCACAACTTCCACAACACTGACATGAGCTATGTGAAGAAGCTCTGCGGCACCTTCCTGGGTGGGCCCAAGCTTCCCGAGAGGTGAGTGCTGGGAGAAGAAGATGAGGGCCCTGTAAAAGCTCCTGTGGGTGCTCCTGGTGTGTCTGGAGTGGGTGAGGGTCTCCTGGCAGTCTGTGAGTGGGGTTCTCCTGGGTGCAGCCTGGTGGACATCTTGCATGGAATTAAGTACGGAAGCGTGCATGGGGGGAACATCCGTCCTCTGTCTTGCCAGATACTTGACCAATCGTGTAATTTGTACTCCTTGAAACTCAAAACCCTGGAGGAGCTGCTGACCCAGTCTGAGGACTTCAGGAGTATTTATTCTCCTCCAGAAAGCAAACAAGAGCCTTTGTCCTCCAGGTCACCTTCAGAGGAGGTTGGAAAGTCCTGTGCATCCAGTCCTGTTGACGCTGGTGTTCCTGTAACAGGACTTCCCTCTTCTCGCTCGCAGGGTAGATTTTGCTGCAGACATGGAGCTGCCCGATAATTTTGACGCGCGGACGCAGTGGCCCAACTGTCCGACCATCAATGAGATAAGAGACCAGGGCTCTTGCGGCTCTTGCTGGGTAAGAGCACGGGCGGTTTAAGGTTGTGTCGATACAGACTTTGCTGGACAAAACCCGTGCTGTTGAGTTTGCTGCTGAACGGCATAAATGGGGGGGACACGGGGGATCCTGCAGTGTCTGAGCTTCTTGGTGGGCTTCTCCCAGCCAGGCTCATGCTTGCTGCACTCATTGCCAGAAGGTTGCCTGGTTTCTCTCCCATGGCCAGCTCTAACGGTCTTCCCTCGGGTTTTTGGGGCTGCCCGCAGGCTTTTGGCGCCGTAGAAGCGATTTCAGACAGAATCTGCGTTCACACAAACGCCAAGGTGAGCGTGGAGGTCTCGGCGGAGGACTTGCTGTCGTGCTGCGGCTTCGAGTGCGGCATGGGGTGAGCTGCTCGTGGTTCTTGGGCGCTTAAAAGGTGGGTGGGAGGAGCAGGGACACAACCCGAAGATGCTGATCGTTTCAGCCCTGTCTTCCTAGTCTCCCTAATGAGCAGGAAGCCCCACCAGTGGTTTGTGCCGTAGATGCTGGAGTTAGGTGGGAACACGAAGGTGACTGCATGGACTGAAAGTCCCTCTGGGCTGCGTCCTGCCTCCAGGAGTAGTGGATGATGATGGCTGGTGGAGAAAGGGCAAGCACGTAACGATGCTTTCCCATACAGAGTTGGCGGCTGCCTAAGCCAAAGGAAGAATCTTTTAATAGCCCCAAAGCCTTGGTTTTCAGGCACAAGCCTTTTGCCTGTGGCTTTTGCAGTTGTCGAGAGCAGGGTGGGGAGGTGGGTCTCCAAGTCGTGTGGCTTCTGCCGCTCCTGGCAGCAGAGGCTGACCGGGGACCTGGTAAGGAGGCATCACCGCTTTGGGGTTTGGAGGCATCGGTGCTCTTAGCTCCTTCTTGCCCTGAGGCTTTGCTGTCTCGAGGTCTAGAAATCCTGGGGAAGGCAGGGATAGACTTAAAAAGGTTTGACGTGCTGGAACTGCTGTCTCTTTCTCCAGGTGCAACGGTGGTTACCCCTCCGGCGCGTGGAGGTACTGGACAGAGAGGGGGCTCGTGTCTGGGGGTCTCTACGATTCCCATGTGGGTAAGTCCTGGTAGATGCCCTTGTGAAAGCAAAGAGGAGCATCTCTGCTCAGTTACAGGTTCATGTCCTTCAGGCTGCTTCTCTTCTGGTCTGCATCCTTGTGTGGCTGCTCCCTCCTTCAGGTCTGGGCTCAAACACCTCTGCTAGCCCAGCTGGCTGCTCCTGGCCCCATGGCTCCCTCTGGTCACTCTTTGGGACAAGGGTCCCTGAGCAGCACCTAGTGGCAGGAGACCCATGCGGGAAGGGAGAACAGTAGCCAGACTTAACAACCCCACAAGGCTCCTGATTCCATAGCAGGAAAGAATCAGGCTGTGAATTTTTTTGTTATTGCTGGTTTGGGACCAGTTCAGTACACTTTGCATGAGGGCAGGAGTCTTCCTGACATGTTTCCCCCTCAAAAAGTAACTTCCAGACTGGAAATCTCTACCTCCTCCTAGCATGGCCATGAGTTGGTTCACGTTTCCATCTTCTCCATCCCCTTGTCAAGACAGAGGTGGTGGGAAGCAGGTCCAGAGGGCAAACCCATTGCTGACGCAGGGATTGCTCATCTGGCAGCGGCAGACCTACTTTTGCTCGCACCCCACTGATCCGCGGGGTTTCTAGGTCAGAAACGTCATCTCCTTCCTCAGGGCATCTGGTGCCTTCTCCGGCATGGCTGTTGGATGCTTGGGGACAGCCAGTTCATGCTCCCTCTGTCCTCAACAGGCTGCCGTCCCTACTCCATCCCACCCTGCGAGCACCACGTCAACGGCTCCCGGCCACCGTGCACCGGGGAAGGGGGGGAGACCCCCCGGTGCAGCCGGCACTGCGAACCTGGCTACTCCCCCTCGTACAAGGAGGACAAGCACTACGGTAAGGGAGCGGGTCTTGGCCGCTGCTTTGATGCACGGCAGCTCCGGAGCTGTTCCTGGTGGTAACTTGGTGGGGTTGGACCTCTTTCTAAGCTGTTTTAGGGTGGCTTTTTTTCCTGTGGCCTCAGGATGGGTGGTCCTGGAGCAAGCCTGGCAGATGCAGAGTTTGTATTTGCGGAGACTCAACGGAGATGGGGGAGCTGATCAGGGTCCTCGTGGTGCACGTGCCTGGGTTGAAGAGCATAGTGCTGAGCTCTGGGGGGGCCCGGTGTAAAAGTCACCTTCTTCCTACTCCTTGGTGGCAGCCAGCACTATAACTGTAGGAGAGTCTGGCTGTTTCTTGGAGATTTGTCTTAGCTTTGAGTAATTTGGTTTGGTTTGGAAGTGAAGATGTACAAGGGGAAAACTTCCCTTCCCACCGAAGCTGCCTGGAATAGGTCTTTGGGTACAGAATAGGACTCGGGTTAAGTCGTTCCCTCTGGAAGAGGGATGGTTGGAGCCCAATTTCCCTGCCTGGCTGTGTCAGCTGGGTTTGAATTTAACTTTGAAGTGGAGAAGGCTTCTTGCACAGGCATGCCAAGCAGTCGCTGTTCAGGTGTCCTGAGACCTGTGTGGCCTGACAATGCTGTAATAATGGTAGGATATTTTTTTTTTTTTCTCTCTAGGCATCACATCCTACGGTGTCCCCCACAGCGAGAAGGAAATCATGGCTGAGATCTACAAGAACGGCCCAGTGGAAGGAGCATTTATTGTCTATGAGGACTTCCTGATGTACAAGTCTGGTGAGCATCAGCACCGAGGCTGTAGGGAGCCCTGTTCCCTACTTCAGCCGTAGGGTCCATTTTTTTTGTGGCCCTTTTCCCTCTACTCAAGTCTGAAAGGAGATCTCGAGTTCACACTTGAATATCTGGTGTTGCAAGAACACGGGCAGATACCATCTCCTGTATCTGTTGGTTTACAGCAAGGGGAATAGGTATTTGGGACCGGTTCAGGGAGGAAGCCCCAAAGGGGAGCTCCCAGAACTGCAGATGAGCACAACAGCCAGGATTTTAGGTAAAATCTTGGCAAATGGCTGTCCTGGTGTGGACTCCAGTTCTCTGTTCTGAACTGCTTGATGTGCTGCCTTTTGGGCTCCTTGCCGAGTGTCTCTGGCTGTTCCACGTGCCGAGCTGACGCTTAGCATCAGTCTTTCCTCCAGACTCTACGCTAAGCTTCAGGTTTGCATTTAACAAAAAAAAACCCCACCCACCACCTTCTCGGCTGGTCTCTGGGCTTTGATATGGAATTTCTCACGCGTTGGCAGCGGTCTGAGGTGGGCGCCCGTTGATGTCTTGCCGTGTTGCCTTGCAGGGGTCTACCAGCACGTGTCCGGCGAGCAGGTTGGAGGCCACGCAATCCGGATCCTGGGCTGGGGGGTGGACAACGGCACTCCGTACTGGCTGGCCGCCAACTCCTGGAACACCGACTGGGGCGACAATGGTGAGGCACCCCTGGATGCTGCCGGAGGGAACCCCTTCCCCGTTCTCCTTGGTGTGCTGGGAAGGTTGACTCTTGCTCTTGGTGTGCTTCCAGGCTTCTTCAAAATTCTCCGAGGAGAGGACCACTGCGGCATCGAGTCCGAGATCGTGGCTGGCATCCCCAGTACGGAGCAGTACTGGAAGAGGGTGTAACCCTTTTGATCAAACCACAAGTAATCCTGAGTCCCCGATACTTTTAACTGATAGTGGGTTGGGTGCAGAGCCCCCCCCCCTTCTAAGAGACTATAGTTGAGGTTACTTTATTAAAGCTTTTTATCTTTTTTTTTTTTTAATTGTGTGGTGGAGCTGGAGGTGGAACTGCTCTCTGCAAGCCCTCTGCTCCTGGTGGGTCGCAGCTATGGGGCATTCCCTGCTCAAAGGACTGCTGGAGGGCTCGCTGGCCTCTTGTGCCATGGTATTTGGTTAGCCTGGACCCCTTCCAGCCCAGTCTGTTACTGGGAGGGTAGGAAGCAGTAGCTTTGTGCTGGGACGAGGGACTTGGTGGGGCAGCAGAGATGGATCTTGCTGGGAAGTTGTGGCCAGGGGTGATTGTGCACCCCTGGCCGGGTTGGTCTGACTTAGCGCCTACAATAAGCAGGGTATGTTAGCGTGTGCCTTGAATTGGCTGAACTTAGACCTATTAATGACAAAATACCGATGAACTTCATGTGGGGCTGGCTCTGGCTGGAGCTGCGGTAATGCCCCTTCCTGCCTGCAAGAAGTCCTTTGTGCATCGCTTGCTCTGCTCCATCCATTCGGCTGCTTTTAAAACCACTCATTCCTCAGCTGTTTATTTGCTTCTTTTTTTTTTTCCTGCTGTAGCCTGGGGTTATTGATCCTAGGAGAGGGCCTGCCTGGAGCTCCACAAGCCTTTGATCAAATGTCCCGCAACGTCTAGAAAGACACTGGAAAGTGCAAATTACATTTTTTATCCGTGGCAGGGCAGCTTGGTGTGTGCAGTGGGTCGTGCCTTGGCAAGGGTGCTGCATCTTAACTGGTGTGGTGCTTGGGGACTGTGGGTGCTGAAGGCAGAGCAGGGGTGAGGGATGTTCCCCAGGTCTGCTGCAGGGAGCTCATGCAGATGCTTGGAGGTATCTCACTAACTTGCACACAACTGAAGCTTTTTTCTTTTCGAGCCACAGACATTAACAAAGAAGAAAAGAACTGTTATTTTTCTTACTGGGGGGATGTGCGATAGTTGCGTAGGAGGAATCGTATGATTTGCCAACACTAATAGAGCGAAAGAGCTTTTTTTAAAAAAATTTTATTTTAAAGCACAAACTATATTGCTGAGCTGAGGCTATGGGCCTGAAATGCGTGAAGCAGGCTCTCCTTTGCACTGTAAAATAGCCCCTTACCTCTGCTTACTCAGACTCCAGTGAGACAGAGCTGTGGTGTATATGATTGGAACAACTGTGCCAATAAATGATTTCTCCGGTGTCTTGTCTCCTGGCCTTTGGTTGCTTCAGCTTGACTTCAAACCACCTCAGCCTAGTCTCCTCTTCTGTGCATTGTGGAAACCAGGTGAGACCCTTTTGTCTTCGTGCAAGTGTGGTCAGTCCCAGTCCTGTCCTCTGGCCATACTGGTGACAGAGTGACTTGTGCCAACTCCTGAGCAGCCCCTGGGCATTGCCTACTCCTGGTGATGGGGAAAGTGCTTCAACCTGGACCAGACTGGAGCCAGGACTGCCCCCAGCATCTCTGCAGGGGGAGGAGGATGCACCAAGGCACAGGAGAGCCTGCCTGCAGCCCCAGGCTGTGCCACCACTCCTGTCTGCAGGGCAAGGTCCATTAAAAGTTAATTTACTGACCTTCAGCAGTCTCTCACCTTGGTTACAATTATTCCTTTGGCACCCAAGGCTTTACTGTGATGCCTCTAAGGGGCAGCAAGGAAGCACCTGCATTTCAAGTGAGGTGAGGGCTTGTAACTTGTGGCATGGTGGGGAATTACCAATGTAAAAGAAATGACAGCTAGAAAAAATTACCTTTTTTCTTTCCCAAAGAAAACTTTAATTTCAACAAGACAGGAAGCTGCACGAAGAGAGCTACCGCAAGTTATCTTGAACAACAGCTTAAAACTATCTACATTGGTACTTGTGGAGTAGGGGTCCTCCCTCTGAGTAACAGTCTGGCCATGTCCGCTTGGCCTTGCAAAGGCCACCACACCATACCTGGTAGACTTGGCTCCGTCCTGCACCAGGACACAGGCTGTCCTCTCCTTCACAAAGGCAAAGCAGCATTTGGGGGTGATAAGGACCAAGAAAACAAAACTCCACCCCAGGAAAATGGGACTTGCCTTTAAAGCGTCGTTTCTTCTCACCCAAGCTGTTCCCAGGAGGTACACAGCCCACGTGTAAGTCCAGGCTGATGTGTTTCAAAACAGCAGTGGCAGCCGCTTCCAGTTACATGTCTGTCTAACCCAAAGCATCCTCCTGAGCTAGAGCCAAGTGGGGAGAAACCCGGGGAAACCCATCCAGGCCATCTCCATGGTGGCTCAAGCCTTCCCAGCCCATGGCAGGGATCGCCGCTGCCTTTGGGCAGTGGAGAGCCTAAACCCTGCAGTGGAGTCAGGCATGGGGTTATCAGCTCAGGGCCATGCAAGCAGCTCCCTTCTCCTTTGAACCACCCCCACAGCTGCTAAAACACAAAGTTTTGCAAGTGCAGGGTGCCATCTGCCAGAGGGCAGGGAGCTGCAATAGATGGCTTTCAGCTAGGGGCGCATTAAAGTGGACAGAGCATCCCACCTCTGTTATTTAACATTAAAAGGGCTCGTTTCAAGCCTAGCAGCTTCCTTCAGCCCAATACCAGAAATGTGAAGATTGCCTCTCCCTGTTTCCAGGCTGCGGGATGTCAAACAGCCTGGGTTGAGGGCCAGAAGGTGGCCCGAGCTTTTTCCCTGGATAAAGAAGCACGTTCCTCTCCCGGCTGAAGCAGTGTCCTTCCAGTGCGGAGCAGGCACTAGAGGCAATGGGGAAGAGGCTGCCTAGGAAAGGGAGGCAAAACCCAGGTGTTGCTCAGCTCTGAGCTGGAAAGGTGTCTCAAATCTCAAGCAAGAAAAGAGGCAACTGGAGTTCCTATTTAAAAACCATCCTAACCAAAAAAAAAAAAAAAAAAATCAGGTAAACCGTCCCAACAGGAAAGAAGGGGGGGAAAAAAAAAAAAAAATTCAACCCCAAACAATAAGACTCCGGTTAGTGGTTGTAACCATCCAAGCAGACAGCAAGGGAGGTGAGGAGCGGAGTCCGGCAATGCCGCACCATCGCCCCGGGGCTGCAGCTCACCGGCATCCCGTCCTCGTCACCGTCCCAGGCCCCGTGGCACCCTGGTGCCTGGCCATCCCCACCGGCAGGGAACGAGGAGCCTCCTGCCTCCGCTGCCCATCCACCGACCATCTCTTCCCCCCCGGCCACCCGCTTGCCCATCAGTTCTCGCCCGCCTGGACGTACTCCTCGGTGGCCTTGGAGATGGTGCTCAGGTACTGCCAGCTCAGGGCAGCCAGGAGCATGGCACACGACAGGTAGATGGGGGAATAGTGGTGGCGTGACACCATGGGGCCGCCGGGCAAGCTCATGGTGCGGATGGAGGCGATGACCTGCTGCGTCTTGTTGGATGATGGGTCCGTGCTTGGGATCTTCTGGTAGATCTGGGGAAGGAGGAAGGAGGAGTTACGGTTCCCACCCAAGGCTGAGGAGACAAATGGGACTACCGGGTGGAAGAGGAAGCCTTCAGTGACCACTGTGTCCTCAACAGCAACCTCAGCGGTGGTCTGCCATGGAGCAAGGACCACCTGCAAGGGATGGCTGGATGGGGCCACAGTCCATTTCCCTCGAGAGGTGCATTAAGCCAAGCAGCCTCTTGAGGGCACCCCATGATGGGAGATGGACCACACGGCCTCCGACACAATCCCTCAACCACCAGTGGCGTTGCTGGGGCCAGCAGTTCTTGCCCAGCTATCCTCACTCACCGCTGATGTGCTACAGCCCACCCCAAACCAGTGAGGACACCCCAGTGTGACCAGCAGCCGGTGTGACTGCCAGGCAATGGCCACCTCCATTAGATAACCCCAGGGTCCTTGGGGTTTTCTCTTCACGGTCTGCAAACCCAATGGTCTTTGAGATACCTGTCTGAGGGAGTCTTAGGGACACATGCACAGGCAGAGACCCTGGGCTAAGGTGTCACTGTCCCCTGCCATGGGGTTGGCCAGCCTGCAAAGGGAGCTCTAATAACCCATGGTTTGGGGTGTCCCTGATGCAGAAGCAACATCTTTTTACTGAACAGCCCATGATGGATTTGGGTTTTGGTTTTCTTGGGTGAGGTTGGGTTTTTTTCCCATGAATCCATCCACCAGTTGTTCCTCCAGGTGAACTTTTAGCCTCCACAGTGCTTTTAGCCTCCACCCTGAGGCCAGGGGTCCCACTGCTCTAACAACAAAGAGCTGCCCTCATTTACTGTTGGCCACGGAGCACAAGGAAACAACCACCACATTGTGCTGCCAGCTGCAACTACAAACACCAAGAAAAGAAGGCCGCTCGCTGGAGCAGCCCATGGGGAGATGAGGTACCCGGTTCAGAAGACGTATGTTGTGGGAAAGGTCCTCTGTGCCTGCTCAGCCCAAGGGAAGCCCCGTGCTGTGACAGCTGACTCCTCTGGGTCTCCACCAAAAGGACGGCAGGACCTCCATCTCTGCCTCTCAACACAGGCACAGACCAAGGGCACGTTCAAGGGAACACACCAAGCACCCAGTTGGGTCCAAGCCAAAACCACGTCAGGGTCACTGTGTCCTGGCACCACTGAACTGACTTAGAGATGTAAGAAAAGGATTAACAGATTCACGTGTCTTCCCAATTCCACACCAGGAATGAGGACAGGACCAGCCAGAAATGACTCAAAGCAAACTGCTCGACTTACCTCTTCCACATACTGGTACATGATGGCTTTGACAGCTTGTATGTTTGTGGCATCCATCATTAGAGTGACAGCTTGTCCCTTCCGGATCTTCACGACGCCCCTGAACACCTGCTTGTTGTTATAGCAGGCAGCCAACGTGGCAATAGCCATCACCTAAGGAGAAACACAAAGAGCCCTTACCGCATTGTGAGGAGCTTGCCAAGGCAGTAACCTTGGCCCTAGTGAAATCGATGGCAAGACACTCCAGAGTGGAGCCACAATCTCACCACCAGCAGAAACGGTAGGTACCAGGAAAGAAGGAAGAGATAGAAGAGATGGAGAATAAACAGGCTAATGCTGACATGATACACAACCTCCTTCACCTCCAACTTCTCATCAGCTGGGCTGCAGACAATGAAGAACCACCCGAGAACTTAACTCACCTGGGGGATAGCGCAGAAGTTGAAGACACTTTGGTTTTTCAGGCGGGATAAGTATGTGAGGACATCAGGGACATGGTGGAGGGCGTTGGTGATGAGCTCATTCAGACACTGGACAGCCATATCAATGTTTTCTGGTTTGGCAAGATCCGACAGCTTCTTTGCGTATCTGCTCCAAACCTAAATATTAAGATAAGGACTCACAAGTTGGAAGGTACATTTATGCCGTAAGAGAGACATCAATAACAGTCTGAGGTCTGGGAGAGCGCCAAGAGACCCATGAAAGCCTTGAAGGATTTGGGCTTACTAGGCTAAAAAAAAAGAAGGGTGGGCAAGCTGTGGGACATGACAGTGGCCTTTGCATATACAAAGGGATTGCAAAGGAGGAGGATGCAACTCAAATCCACATCTTCTCTAGGCAGGGCGAGGAAAAGATCAAGAAATGCTCTACAAGACAGGTAAGCCACATGGCAAAGGGAGAGAAAAATTCTTGGAGGGCCTCAAAAAGAGCAGACAAGCATCTGTCAGGCACAGGCAGAGCCGATCCTGCCTTTGGGGACAGATTAGGTAACCTCTTGAGGTCTCACCCAGTTTTACCATCCCTCATTCCTAGAACCAACATAACAGAGAGGGGAAAAAAGCTGCGCAACAAGTTCTCGGCAGTGTGGGGAGACATCACCTCATCCCTACATCTCTACCCAGAAAGCTGTAGATAGATGTGGAACTTCTCAGCCAGCTGCCATTAGAAGAACTGTTATTATCAAGAAGATGTACAACCAACAGTAGCAATCTTATGCAGCATAGTTTTACTGTAGGGTCTTAATAAAATCAAAGCAGACCGTCAAGTCCCTCCTGTTAACTTTGATTTAAAGGGACATGAGAGACAACACCATTTTAGCTGTGCAGCTTCTGCTACGCATCCTGTAATGCATTCCTGAGACAGGTGTCCTGACAAGCATGGATGGTTGGCTCCATCCATCACAGGTCTTGGACAGAAGTATGAAAGACTATCAAGGGACACCAACAAACAGTGCAAAAAAAACCTGGCTTTGTGTGTTTCAAAGGAAATTCCAGCAGGAACTCCCCCAAAGAGAGGATGCAACTCACTGTATCAGAGCAGCAACGACAGTACCTTCAGTCTTAGTGCATTTCCCAAAAGGCACAGCAGAAACGCTCACCCCAAAGCGGTGTTTCCCCTCACCTCTCTGGGCCAGAACTCCCTTCCCTCCAGCTGGTCCTCCAGATAGTCACGGATGATGTTTGTTTTCTGCAGGAAGAGGCCCATGGAGTTGGCCAGCTCTGTGTCCTGCCCGACGATAGGGTCTTCTAGCTCTGATGCAGAGAAGAGACGGGAAAGTCCTATCCCCACCAGCCCAGCAACGTAGTGACAATACTGCAAGGCACCGAGAAGGGAAGGGGCAGGAAAGAAACAAGATAAAAGGAGCAATTATAAAGAGCTGCCTATTTGCCACATTGAGTTTTACAAAAGTGATGCTCAAGAGATAACTGATGGTACATTTTCTGCAGGTCCTCACGGCCCTCCCCGGGATGCCTCAGCTTTCCCTTGCCCAGCAAACACCAAGGATGTCCCACCAAGATGCCACTCTGCCTTTCCAGCAGCTGATGAACTGACCACAGGGGAACAGCTCACGTGATGGTTCACCCAAAACACGCGCTGGTGGCAACACCGACAATCCACACCATCTTCTTGTTACCCACAGGACCAGCAGTCTCTCAAAGCCTTCCCAAGCCCACACAGCCTCTCTCAACTGGCTGAACCCTCTCTGCCCTCAGGGATGCTCTGTCTCTTCTTTCCACAGAGACAAGGTGGACCCTACTCACGTTCAGTCTGCTCGTCTGTCCGGGCTGATTTACCTTATCCCACTCGTGCTGAGAGTCCACCTTCTTCTCCAAGAACTCCGCCATCCCGACACCCATCTTGTGGCAAATATCCGAAATCACATCCTGGTAGACCTTTGACAGCTTCCTGAACTCCATGGAGATCTGCAGCACAAACCACCATGAGGGAAAAAAAAAAAAAGACAGCATTAGGAAAAAATAGCAAAGCTCAACATTTATCAAGAAATCAGAAAAAGACTGTTTACCAGGCTCTTATCCCACCCTGGCTGGAGGTCTAGGACAACTCCCACAACCAGAATTGTTTCAAGGCCCTTAAAGCACAGACTCAGCCTGTTCTCAGTCTAAACGGTATGGTCTCTGGCGGTAGATCAGACACAGCAATATTTTGGGGAAGGCTCCATAGCCTTGGACTGGTATCATCTGGGAGCTGCAGGACAAAACTAGCTACGCTTGGTGCACAGAGTTGTTTTGTTTTTTTTAATTTGTGAGAGCACTCCATCATGCCAACCACAGGAAGAGACGGGGAGGTTTCTGGTCCTCTGTTCCCTTGAGCCCTCTCCAGTTCTGGCTCCGCAGGGCATGTTTTGCACAACTGGAAAGGCATCAAGCAACACAGAAAGTGTGAAACCCTTCTGCATGTCCAACAACATGATTCAGTGACTCAATCGTTCTCACACTGAAAAAAATTTAAAAGTTCATCCTCCCCTTCCCAAACCTGTGGAGCATCACGTTTTATTGTGCTGAGCTTTACTGTCCATCAGTGGGTAACTACAGCCAGCCCAGGGTGTGTTTCTGATAAGGGCAGCGGTCTAAATGATTACAGCTCAGACACCACTGCAGATCCAGGCTCTCCTCCTGACTCTATCCACGGCTGCTGGAATGTCCTTGCCCTGTGTCTGTCTGTCTGTAAAATAAGCGTATCGACTCTGCTTCTGTCTCAATGGCTTCGATCCATTACACAGAGAAGCGTGACCTGCAAGCACACCTCTACCAAGTATTATTAAAATCATACCTGCACATGAACTCAGACTGCCCAAGTGAATAACACATACGTACCAAGAGAGAACAACGAAGTGCCATAAATACCTTCTCAAAAGCTCTTCTAAAGTACCAAGCCATTGGCATACCTACCATATCTCTATCACTATATACATCAAGAATCCCCTGACACAGCGATCTCCTATAGCACACACCCCTGCTATTGCAAGGCTGAGCATCAAAAGTTACAACACACCTCAGTTTCCCTAACAATTGTCTCATTCCCTCTGTCAGGAAAAGCCCGGTAAGGGTAGAATAAATTTAAAATGGTAAAAAGCTGAATAAAACAGAACTTCCTCTGGAAATGAAACACTCCTTACCATAACCATTATATGTTTT
The DNA here is from genome assembly GCF_929443795.1 of Astur gentilis. Lineage (NCBI taxonomy): Eukaryota > Metazoa > Chordata > Aves > Accipitriformes > Accipitridae > Astur > Astur gentilis. The sequence continues at coordinate 27,325,849 of NC_064895.1, forward strand.
TCTCAAACAGAGCCTAAAAAAAACCCTAAAAAATAAACCCAGCTGTTCTTGATCAACGTGAGCAAGGGCAGACCTGCAGCATCCACCAAGGGCCGGTCCTTGAGCCCTCACTGAAACCAGATGTCTCCATCCCTACTCAGCAGAGCCCAGCCTGGCCCCTGAGGAGCTTCTGACCCCAAGCAATCCCCAGGCAGCGCTTGGGAATTATTGCTATTAACAGTGAAGGTGCTTTTTATCTTATAGGCATGTCAAAGATTTGCAGACAGACTCCTGTAAGTCTAGAGTGGCTCCTGCAGGACCGCTACAAACGCTGGTCCATCCATAAGCCGAATGCCAGACAAGCTCTCCTCCTCTCCCTATCTGTTAGGGGTCACAGGACACCCAACCCAGGCAACGCACAGCGTTGGGCAACAAACGCGAACCACTCTCCACGAGGCGACGGTCGTTTACTCTTCCAAGAGGGGAGGCAAAAAGCTGCTTTTTAGAGCTGGCACTTTTCCACAGCCAGATTACCTCTGGCTCGTGTAGAGAGTTGCGCAATGTTTGGGTTTCTCACTCCAGCTCCACGTGCAGGTATGTAGCTCTTTGGAAGAGCTACAGGCTCACCAGGGACTGAACGAGCTAAGGCGTAACATGGAGAGACAACCGCGCACGCAAAGGTGACACGAGGCAGCTGAAGCAAGGAGGTGGACGTCTTACCGTTGGGAAGTCCTCGAGCACCTGCCGGTCCTTCTCCTTGCTCTCCATGTATTTCCACTCTGGTTGATAGAGATAAGAGTGAAATTCGTGCAGCATTGGAACCTTTACATCTAAGCTGATGGTCATGTCATCCTCTATAGTGTCCAGGGCACGAAGAACTAGGTAGAATATACAGACGGCATGTCTGGGAGGGGGAGAAAAAACAATCATCCCTTACTTGGGATTGCCTATTAGGCAGGACAAACAGCTTAGATTAACCACAAAGCCTTTGGCAGAGGTGCTTCCAACTCAACACGACACGCACCGGCACCACCAGGTCGTCGATGCCTTGGGTGACACAAGCATGCTTCCATGTTTCAAGCAATACAGTACTTCAGCCACCGAGTAGAGAGGAAAGCCGCGATGTGAAAAACTTCCCAGCCCCCACAATTGTATCCCAGTGTCTCCTACAGCTTGGAAACTGGCTTTGGTCAAAGGATGCCCGCGCGTCCAATCCCTCTTCCGTCAAATCCTAGAACGGTTTGGGTTGGAAGGGACCTGTCAAGGTCATCTAGTCCAACCCCCTGCCATGAGCAGGGACATCTTCAACCAGATCAGGTTGCTCAGCCCTCATCTAGGGACAGCGGCTGTCCCTTGCAGTGCAGGAACGTAAAATGCACGCATTGGAAACGTGCTGCTTAAACCCCGGGGTCGCGGGAGCAGGTTAGGGATGGAAAGCACCAACAGCAGCGCTTCCCACCCTCCTCGCTCTTCATCTCCTTGAATCTCCACTCTGAGCAACAGACGTGCCTCCGCACATCCTCCCCACGGGCTGACCGCTGCCAAAGCTGCAGCCTGCCTGAGCTGGGTTAGGAAAACCAGGTTTCTCCCTTCATGCAGAGAACTACAGCACAGCTTTTGGCTTTCTAAGATACGTATCGGGGAAGGGACGGGTCTGGAAGGTCTCCCTGGGCAGGGTAGGGCACTGCCAGATCCAACCCTGCAAGCAAGATCCAACCCTGCAAGCAAGGCCAGCACTCGCTAGGACCCAGAGGACAGAGCCTGAGGTCAGCTTATTGGAAAAAGCAAATGCAAAATAAGGAAGGGGAAAAAAAGCGGGTGTACTTTTCCTAACACTTCCCCTTCTCTGCACCCAGCACGCTTTTATCCTGTTTGGGGGGGAACAAGGGGATCCCTTACTGTACAACAGGAATGTCAGGACTGGCAGATAGAGCCAAAACACCCTGTATTTTTAAATCTCCATGCACAAGATGCTGGAGCCAGCCCACATGTCCAAGCACCCCAGCAGAAAGCTGCTGGAGAGCTGCTTCCCCTCTTGGTCCCCATTGCCCCTGCCTTCCACATGCAAGCTCCCCATTTCTGCAGCTGAAGCAAAAAAAAACCCAAAACACAAAGTCCTGATGGCAAGAAATACCAGCTCCAAATCCAGGATTTACATAAAATCCCCTAGCACTAAATGAGCAGAGTGATACGTCAAGGAGATGATGTGTTTATTAATTGTTTGACAAATGGAAACTAGCTTGGACTGCTTAAGCACTAATTACTAGACAAAAGCATTGCTCTCCTGGGATGACAACATGCAAGCAGTGGTTAAGCAGTCAGGGAAAACTGACGGGCTTCTAAAGCCAAAACTGTTAAATTTGGCATTTTTTCCTTAATCAAAGGGTATTTAATACCTCTGTCACACCACACATCTGAGGGCTCAGAGCAGCTCTCCAGTGCCCTCCCGTTCCTTTGCATGACCGAGTTATTCCATTTCAACCAGGGTGCAAACGTTCATCCAACACGATGCAAGTGCCCAGGACTCCTACCCCGCTTCAGCAGCGACTTCCACTGGCAGCAACCAAGAAAGGCAGAGCAGACCCTGAAATGCCATCCCAGAAGCACCTATCACACTGACACCGTGCCAAGGAAAGAACTAGTAATAACTCCAGAGCCCAGCATAGTTCAAATAGTTATTTAACCCCACTTCTGCATCCAAACCTTAACTGCACCCCTAGCTTCCACTGTATACTGATTTTAGCGCCGTGGCAATTTGGGCAAATCAAAGGGAGAAATTTTTTACGATGAGGATGGTGAAACACTGGAATGGGTTGCCCAGAGAGGTGGAAGCTGCCCATCCCTGGAAACATCCAAGCTCAGGTTGGACGGGGCTCTGAGCAACCTGATCTAGTTGAAATGTCCCTGCTCATCGCAGTGGGGTTGGACTAGATGAACTTTAAAGGTACCTCCCAACCCAAACTATTCTATGAAATAGAAGACCATAAAAACAACTGCACAGTGAGCGTGGTCTGCCCGCAGCTCCCCATTTCTCTGCAGGGTTCCCAGGCACCATGGTCCCAGCTGGGCTCCAACCTGAGATCCACAGGGATGACAGGAGCCAACCAAAGCCTGCAGAGTCTTCACCAGAAAACGTGTGTGACAGCGCTGCGAAGAGGACGCTCCGGCATTACCTCCCCTTCACACAACTGGAAGCGCCTGCTTCCAAAGAGCAAACCCGGGTTCATCTCTGGACTCAAGCTCCAGCTCTGTCCTAGGCGCAGCTCCCCCCTTTCCCAGACGAGGAGGTCTCTTTTTCTCCTTTCTCCTCGCCATCACGTTCACCCTCTGCCAGCACAAGGCTGGTCCTCTCCAGAAAGCAGCTAAACCTGCAGGAATTGATCCTGAAGGGTCCCAGGGACAGGCAGGACCACGGGGCCGGCAGCAGGGGAAGGCAGGAGCATCCTTCTCCTCCTCTCCACCACAGGAGAAGAGCTGTGACGTTGGCTTGTAACTCCTCGCCGCCACCACCACGAGTTACGATGTTGGTTCAGCTGCCAATGAAGCTGCAGTTTTGAGCTTCCCACCTTCCGAGAAAACGCCTCCCTAACCGTGGAGCAACAGGCTGGACAGGGCCCTGGCCAGCAAAACACACGGTTTAGGGGCCAAAAAAAATAAGCAAGAAGAAAGCAAACATTTTAGCTCAACGCCGTGTGCACTAGCCTGGGGAGCATCGCTCCAAGCAATCATCTAGAAACTCTCCATTTTCCAGCACTCCTTGGGGGACGCATGGAAACTCTCCTGGGAGCAGGGATGCGAACCAGGGAGCAAGAGCTTCATGCTTCCCCAGCCTTCAAACAAGGAGATTTCACTCCAAAGAAGCTGCAAACAAAATTGTGGCAGGGGTGGGGAGTGGGCTGGGGTGTAGGACACGCACTCGGGAGCGGACCCCAGGCAGTGCTGCGCTTCTCAGCAAGACGTGATTGTTCCAATGTTTGAATCCTACACCACCAGCTCCTTCAACCAGCAAGCACAGAGGCAAATATTAAGCAGCCTGTAACCACAGGGGTTCAGTTTAACCCCCTAATGGGGTTAACATCAAAGAAAACACTTCTTTGACGCGATCCAGCAAAATTAATTCCTTTGGTAAGCTTGCTGGTCTGCCCATTTCTATATTCTGCCTGTTTTGCATTTCCCTCTTTTGTCCCTAAACTCTTCAGTGGAGCTACTGTGCTTTGAAAATTAATTTCTTCTAATCCACTACAGAGCCAGCTGTAGTTCAGCAGCAATCCCTGCACAGCTGTAGGTTGCAAAGATCCAGCAATAGCATTTTTAGGATGCCAGGCAGAAGTTTCTATGCCCTGAGGGTAGGGAGCCTTCCTGATCCGGGCAAGCTGCAATGTAAGGATTAAAGAACAGAAAAGACAGACAAGAGGTAACTGCAGGAAGATCAAGGCAAGCACACTGCGTACTGACAACTGCTAACAAGTTTCAAGGTGCTTTATTGATTGGCTTTTTTTTTTTTTTCTTAATTTCTACAATAGCTAATATACTATACTAAGCATGGAAAAAAAAATTCTAATTCTTGGCCCCACTCGTACCTTTCCATGCAACCCCGGCCAAACCGCTGAATTTCTTTGCCTTTCCTGTGAAACAGGCTGCAGACGACCATTTCATAATTTCATAATGCTGGGTGACAGCTATGGGGCACCGTCCAAAATGCCAAACCAGGGCTCAGAAACCCAACAGATAACCCAGTGTTCAGGCTGCCGCCTGCAACTGCTTGGCGGAGTCGCAACCGCAGCATTAGACACGTCTGGTGCAACTTATGGAAACCTCTAATTTTGATAATTAACCCAGCTTGGGATTAACTGGTGAGAGATCTACATGCTGGAATCAGTAATTACTGTATGAATATAAGGAATTACATAGATTATATATATACGCACAAGGCCCCAGACCAGCAGAGCTTTGCATCCTCTGTTACTATTACCATCCGAAGCTTTCCTGCACGGGTCGGCAACATTCGCACAGCAAAAAACGAGCGCGCAGCGAGCCCCTTCTGACGATGGCGTAGGTTTTGAGGCAGCTGCTTCCAAAAGCACCTTCCAGGCAGCGTCCAGACCCTCGGTCAGCCCCCGGTTTTTTGCTCACCTCCTCCCACCGGTGGGGCCACGTCTTTCCAAGCCAGCCCAAAGGCCAGCGCCAGCCTTGGCACCGCCAGGACACATTCCCAGGGTGTCACAAACAGCACACGGCCAGGCGTCGCGTTTAACTGTCTGCTGGCCGAGAAGCTGGAGCGTTTGTCCCAGCAACCCAGCTCCGGGGTGGGGGGGGACACGTGTGTTACGGCCAGCCATCTCGGATGTGAAAAATCCCACGTCCAGCTGCAGGAGGTGGGGCTGCACGGAGCATCTCCCTGCCAGCTCAGCCCAGTATCCTGGTGATCTGCTGCACGGGGGGAGTGGAAGAGGGAGCACATCCCAGCAGCTATGGCGTATGGGGGCATTGTAGGGACCACCTCCTGGCCAGTTCTGCCAGCGAGCCCCGGCATCGGGGGGGGACACACAATTGCACCCACTGTGTCCCAGGGAGCCCTGGTCTTGGGGGGCCCACTGCACCCACTGTGTCCCAGGGAGTGCCAGTCTCGGGGGGTCCCATTGCACCCACCAAGTCCTAGGGAGCCCTGGTCTCGGGGGGGCCCATTGCACCCACCGTGTCCTGGGGAACCCCGGCCTCAGGGGTCCCATTGCACCTACCAAGTCCTAGGGAGCCCTGGTCTTGGGGGGGCCCATTGCACCCACCGTGTCCCGGGGAGCCCCGGTCTCGGGGGGGCCCATTGCACCCACCGTGTCCCGGGGAGCCCCGGTCTCGGGGGGGCCCACTGCACCCACCGTGTCCCGGGGAGCCCCGGTCTCGGGGGGGCCCATTGCACCCACCGTGTCCCGGGGAGCCCCGGTCTCGGGGGGGCCCACTGCACCCACCGTGTCCCGGGGAGCCCCGGTCTCGGGGGGGCCCACTGCACCCACCGTGTCCCGGGGAGCCCCGGTCTCGGGGGGGCCCACTGCACCCACCGTGTCCCGGGGAGCCCCGGTCTCGGGGGGACCCACTGTACCCACTGTGTCCCAGGGAACCCCAGCCTCAGGGGCCCCATTGCACCCACCACCTCCTGGGGACCCCTGGTCTCGGGGGGGCCCATTGCACCCACCGTGTCCCAGGGAACCCCAGCCTCGGGGGTCCCACTGCACACACCCCCCCCCGGTATGTGTGTGTCCCCCCCGTGTCCCCCAGCTCCGGGCTCACCGCAGCTCTCCGTCCAGGGCCTGGATAACGGCGGCGAAGCTGCGGCTGGTCTGGTTGAGGTACCGGTAGCAGATACGGAGACCCCGACCCAGCGAGTCCTGCGGACAGAACGGGGCACACCGGGGGGGCGGCTGAAGGCGGGGGGGCACCACCGCTACCGGCACCGACACAGCCGGGGTACCCCTCTGCTGTACCCTCCCCCGTAACCTCCCCAGAGCCCGGGGGGGACCCCGCGGGGGGGACAGAGCCAGAGTCCGCTTGAAGAGGGACACGGCTTTAGTGCTGGCCGCCATGGGGACGGGGCGGCGGCGGAACGGCGGGGGGGGGGGGGCTGCGGTCCGCTCCGCCTTCCCCCCCCCCGCCCCAAAGCCTTCCCCGGTCCGCCCCCTTAACCCGCTCGGTGCCCGGCGTTACCCGCAACCGGTGGCCCTTGCACGGAGAGCACCGGGAACCGGAGCAAGGCACGGAAAAGCCTGAAACCGGGGCGATAAACCGGAGACGGGGAGATAAACCGGAGCTGGGGTTAACGGAGCTGGTACAAAGCAGAGGGGCCGTGCATCTTCTCGGGGCCTGGTGCAATGCGGCCTCCCCCACCCCCCGCCCGGGCCAAGGCACGGAAAGTCAGAAACCGGTGTAACGAAGCACCGAAACCGGCAAAGCCCAGCCGGCGCTGCGGACGCCGGCCGTGCAACGCTCAGCCCATGGCAACGCCGCAGGGAGATGACAGCCCCCCCCCCCCCCTTCCTCCTCCTCCCGGTCCCCACTCCACCGCATCCCCCGCCGGTGCACCGAAGGATAGAACCGAAGCGCATCCCGTCCCGCTCACCGGGTCGATCCGCGGCATGACGGCCCGGTAGCCGCCCATCTTGAACCGTAGCAGGTTGTAGATGTCCTCGGGGTGGCCCAGCCATTTCTTCAGCAGCTCCATGGGGGACGCGCTCATCCCCCCGCCGCCGCCGCCGCCGCTCGCTCCCGCCGCAGCCCACCCCCCCCCCCCTTCCCCGCCACCCGGTGCTTAACCGGAGGCGGGCGGGGCCGGCTTTGCCCCGCCCCCCTCCGCCAATCAACCCGCTCCTTCCCATGGCTCGGTGGGCCGGCGGGGCGCTTATTGGTGAAGGCGCGCTCGCACCAGGGGAGAGCCAGCCAATAGGAAAGCGGCGGGGGGCTGGTGTGACGGGCGGCCGGCCGTTCCTCTGAGGGGGTGGGCGGCGCCCCTCGCCACAGGCGGGGAGCGGGAAGGCGGCCGCCGGCCCACGCAGCCCGGCCCCGCCGCTTCCCGGCCGTACCCCCGCTCGGAGCCCTGGGGAGGGCACAGCACCCTCCCTCCCGAGCCCCACAGCCCCTCTTCCCGCCCCACAGCCCCTTTTTCCCCCCCCCACCCCACAGCCCCCTTCTTCCCGCCCCACAGCCCCTCTTCTTTCCCGCCCTGCTTTCCTCAGGCAGCCCCCGGGCCCTCCCCGCTTCAGGCCGTGAGGCAGGATTTTATTTTTAAGTCACCTTCTGTCTTTTCTTTTTTTCTTTTTTCTCCCCTAGTGGCACTTCTCCTCACCTGCTGGGAGCCAGGAGGCGAGGCTTCCCCCCACGACCTCTGCTCGCTCTCCGCATTTGGCTCAGCCGTCTCTCCCCTACACCATCCAAGCTGCTACACCGTCCTCCAAGGTGCGAGGTTCAGCTTTTGGGGCTCTTTTTGCGTGGGTTGTTTTGTTTCATGAAGGCCACTGGAAATGCCATGCCTCATTTCCAGGCCTTTGCTAACAACCCTGCAGGATGTGCTCAGGAGTTGACATTAACCATCTTCCCCAGCACCATACCCCCATTAATAAGGATTATTCAGCAATCCCATAACCTGCAACCACTCAAGGGCGTTGCAGCTCACGGGGAAGAGGCTGTGCAATTCTTGTACAGGAAGCAGCCTACCACTGAGGTGTTTATAACTGCAGCGTTCCCTCTTGATTTGCAATCCACCTTCATATCTGGTTCCCATGAAAGAGAGTTTTGCTGCTGAGCCACTCTTAGCTGAGAAAAGCTGCTGGTACCATCCTCTAAAGGGCAGCACCAAAGACTGGAGTTTGCCTGTACGCCCCAGTTTTTAACCAAGAAACCACCAGAAAAGACACAGTAGACTTAACCTGAACATCACCAGTTCTAACTTCAGCTTTTATTTTTCACTTAAGTCGACAATCTATTGTTAAAGTAAACCCAGATCCAGGGAGAGAGGAGAGCAACAGCTTCTGCCAACCACATAGAGGCACACAGCTCAACGAAGGAGGGACCACATCATCTGTATTTCCAAACCTTTCTGCTTTCAAGTTACCTTGGAGATCATGAGTTTTATGCAAATGCTGTCACAAAAATAGTATTTTAAAAATTTTTTATCATCTTTACAGCAAGATCTGGAATGGGCAGTTTGCCACAAAACTGAAACCTGTGGGGGCAGACACCACACCAGGCAGGCAGAGATGAGCTCCAAGCACAGCTGAGGTTTATTTTCACCCCTCAGAAAGAGGCAACTGTTCCTGTAAGAGCTGACAGAGGGAACAGCCACTCACTTTTAACCACACCTAGTCACAGCCCAGCACACAGGTATTCAGCTACAGAGGCAGGATTATCTCATACTGAATTAGTCAAGCTCTTTAGGCAGAGGGATACACTCCTTTCTGCTAACTCCACCATAAGCCATTGCACCTGTACCAGAGTTAAGGGACAGGGTCACTTCAGACCACAGTAACCACCCACTCAACACCCTGCGCTTTCCATTCACTGTAGTCTGAACAGGGGGACCAAGACACCTCAGAATCAGTCAAACAATTTACACTGTTGTGTCTCTGTGACAAAAAAAAGATAGACATGTACAACCACTTTCGGTTTTGCATTGAGGCATGCAGTATTCCTGTAACACACAGCAGTGATTCCTGTAGTCTCCACTGAGCACTTAACTCCACCAACCCACTGGCCCTAAGGGGCAAGTTCAACAGCCTCAAAAAAAACACCAAGACCTTCTCAGGATAACTAAGAGCATGGTTCAGAGACCACCTAGACACTTTCCAGGAAAGGAGGAACACAGAAAGCCAGGTCACTCGGTGACTGGGGAAGGATCTCCATCCCCTGACAGCACTGCAGGCTGGCACTGAGGACACCACCATGTAAGTCTCTTAAAGCCACCCGAGGGTCCAAGAGTTCCCTTCATCACTGCATGCCCGAGGGGACACTGCTCCTTCTGGTAGATCTGAGGGTGCAGCCTTTTGCCACGCAGCTTGCTGTGCAGCCAGTCAGAGCTGAACTGAATGGCACAGTCAAGCAGATGCTCCAGATCCGAGAGAGCCAAGAGAGAGCCTTGTGTTAACGGATTGATCTTGGCCAGGTACAAGATCTCATTCTTAATGATGTTCCCTGGAAAGGGTCAGAAATAAGGAGACAATAAGGATATTTCTTATCAAGATAATGCAGACCAATGGCTCCAATCTGCAACTTCTGCCTCAGGGATCAGACCTAGCAACGCCATTCCCCATATCAGAGGTGGCACACAAAGAATAGACTTGCATCTGAGATCGGACTGGAAGATGTTCTCTTCCCACTACCCTTGAAGCAGACCTTCCTTTCTTCCACAGTACAAACCAATGCATAGTCACATACACAAAGACGGTTTGCTGCGCTCACGCAGTGCACTCAAGAATCTGAACCCTGTGGCTACAGACTGCAAGCCTTGTCCTCAGCAAGATGACCACATACCCTCAGCTGGACCAACCAGAAGCCATAAGGCTAAGGAGTAAAAGGCTCAGACATGCAGCTCTGGATCTGTAGACATCCTACCCACCCACCTTCCTCCATTTCTTGCTCTACCACTATGCCCTGGAACTCACCCAGCCCTGAAAAATATCTTTGGTCTAAGAGGGTGTAGCAGATGGGATCAGGTGCACGGAGGGCATCCAGCGCCCGGCCACGGTGGAACTCCACAGACAGGATGTCAGAAGCAGGATCAGTCCTTGGAGAAGAGCACCAGTACATTCGGCAGTTGTAGAAAACAAGGAAGCCTCCACTCTCAAAGTGCAGAACCAGCCTGGGAGAAGCAGAGAAGCTGAAGTCTCTCATCAGAAACATCCCTGTTATATTCTGCTCTGGCTGACGCAACTTGCACAGGAAGAGCAGAAAGAGACAGCAGCATAGCAATGGAGTGAAAAGCTACCAGAAGGTGAGAAAAGAGCCTGTACATGACGTAAGCTTAGGGAGGAACACACAGCGAGGCATCAGTCCTCACACATGCCTACCTATTCTCATGAGAGCCAGGGAGATGTCTTGAAGTACCAGTCCCCCCATGCCTATACCCTAGTCCAGCTATTCCTTCCCCGCAGTTTATCACTGCACATGCTTGTGTGCACAGGGTCACAGCAGGCACTCCAAAACACCAGGCCACCATCTTAATGCAAGGCAGCCTCTTTAATGATTTCAGCCAAGAAACTTGGTTGTGAACCTACACAACCTGTGGACAATTGTTCCTTCTGCTGCCCCATGGTTCCTAGCTGAGAGACAGCAGCAGGCAGGGAGATGCATCAGTATCTTAGCTCTCCCCAGCAGGCAAGCCAGATGACCAAGGGCTCCAGCAGTAGGGTCCACAGTCAGGGAAACTGATGCTCAGAGTAGCACACAGAACTGAATACATCTGAATCTATTTGCATAGAAATAAAGCGATCCTTCAAAAGACTGCAGGATGGGGAAGCAACAAGTGTGTCCCTACCAAGTATGCCGCATACACAGGGGCCAGGCAGGCACCCACCTTGGACATTATTAACCACTGGTGTTAAACATTTCACAAGAGCAGAATCCACACTATCTTCCAGTATTCACCCCTTCCTTGTTCAGTACACTTCCAGTGGGACTCAGGACACAGTCTGTAGCCCGTGTTTTCAACGCACTGCTGCCTTTAACAGCATCACTTCAGCCTATGCTTCCAGCTGCCTAGATGTATGCTATTTATCCAAGCCTTTTTTTTAAACATGCAATTGGGAGAAACTGGCATTTTCAGGGCATGATTCACTCTGGCATCCTAAAAGTTCTCTCTTGGAATAAAAATCTTAACTGAACTAGCACTATCATCCTTAGGCTGGCAGGCAACATGCATCCCACAAGCACTCTGTGGGTTCCCTGGTTGAACACACCCCACACCCACTCGTGCCAACTCTCATGCTTCCTTATCTTAAGAATCATCAGAGAAAAGACAGGGCTAAGAGCATCCCCACACAAATTTAGTTTGAGACAGAAGAGTGCCTCGCCAGGATGCGAGGCAGGGAGAAAGCAGAGTTTGTGAGGACTCCACTAAATACCTGGGTATAGGGTCCTTCCAGTCCCCCCTCTTATTGGCTTTGTTTGCTCTTGAGAACTCATTTGCCCGAACGCTGCCAAACAAGCCAAAGTGGAAGCGCAGCCAATTGCCTGGACCCTCTGCTGTATCTGGGACTGCAGATCTTGAGTGCTGGAGTTCCTGCAGGTCCTTATCCTGGGGATGTATCTGTGGAGCACAAACTTGTTCTTGCCCTCCCTGGGCAGGAGAACTTGCCCCACTAGCCGCCTCTGTTTGCAGCACTGTCTCTTCTGCAGTTGGTCCTAAGGGACCTTCAGCTGCCACAAATGCCAGGTACAATTTCTTCCCATGAACCTGAGAAAAAAAAAAGGCAGGATGTACTGAGGATCTATGTAACCTCTGGGTGTTTCCATAGAAGTGATTATTTTCTACAACCTCTTTCAGGTACAAGGCACATCACCCCACCCTGAACACGGGTCATTAGCATCTGAGCCATTCCCATCAGAGCTGCAGTCATCCTCTCAGCATCCCTTCTTTGTCTACATGAAGCACAAGGTGTTTGGATGCCACTCCAGTGTGAGCCCCTCCCAGAGGCTCCTGTCAGGCCAAAGAGACACACCAGGACGGACACTCAGGGTTTTGAAGTCTGTCATCACTGCTTCTCATTTGTCTCCCCACTTTGTGGTGGCCTTAAGTGTCTCAGGCTCGGATGACCTAACTCAAGGGTAGCTCTGAAGCCACAGGCTAGCCACAAATCACTGTTGAACAGCTCACATCTATGCCCCTGGCTGAGACTATCATGTAATCAGAGGTGAGGCTGCACTAGCATTTGGTCAGTCAAGTCCAAATCATCATCTGAGGGAAGTCAGGCAAGTGAAGCCCCCAGCAGGACTGACCCAGCATGAGTATCTCACAAGTGCCCATAGCATAGACATTTCAACCTAGCCAGGTGAAACTGCCCTCTGGTACAAGGGAAGCAACTGTGCAAGTTCACAGATGAAGGAAACAAGGCTGCTGCTTCTGACATCCACATGAAGAAATCAACTCTCATCTTCTACAAACAGCCCTCACCAACACCTACTCCTTAGCCCTTGAGAGGCACAGAACCAGTGCATTAGCATGACTGACTCAAAACTGCAAATAATTCTGGGCATCTCCACGTCTAGCCATATCACTACAACAGCCTTTCCTCACAGTAACCTTGATCCCAAACTTTGCAACACAGAGAAGTACTCCAAAATGTGCATTCACAACTCTTTAGCCACATGCACCTATTTTGTGGCTATAAACAAAGCCAATGGTCAATCTCAAACACAAGCTTGGTGTCATTCTGAGGTTATGCACCTTCCGTGACACAGATGCAGGACAACAGTGGTTTGGCTTGCACTTGTCACGGACCATTAAGTTCATTTTTAGTACAGCTCACCTGTGAGTCCTGGAGCTTCAGGGCATTCAGGTCATTTACATTGATCTTCCGGCTGCTTCCCCCCACCTTGACCACCACTTGTCCTACAAAAGGGGAGGTCAGCAGCTGGAACTTTCTTACCGATGGGCCCTCTGGCATCTCCAGCAGCTGTTGAGGGAATAGCAGGTCCCTTGGTCCCCTAGACTTGAAGGAAAGTTGCAACTCAGAAATACATAAAACCAGTCAGAGGCTGAGCTCGCCACAATCTCCTCACCCCATCCCTGCGGCAAAGCCCATGGAGAGAAACAGGTTCCTTTCAGGCCCAGGGAGGTGGGGGAATTTCTGTCCTTGGAGATATTAATAATTCAATCAAATAAGTCCCTAGCTCTAATGATAGTTTTCACCCCACAAGCAGGAATTTGGCTTGGGGATCTCCAGAAGTCCTTTCCTACCGCAGGTTCTCCAGGAGTCATAGAGGACCTTAAATTATAGCATCTCTCTCCTCACCAGGAACAAGAGCTCACCTAACTCCAGCCATTCCCTCAGTTACAGCCTTGATGTCCCAATACAAAGGAGGAACGCAATCTTGCATACATATTAATGAACGAGAACCAAGGCAGGCCAGTGAGCCATCCTTTTCCTGATACAGCCACCGAGGCAAACACTGCTCCCTGATCAGCCCTGGAGTTACCTCATCCCCTCCCCTTGCTTCACCAGCTGCTTGCCCCACTGACTGCAATGGCATGAGGCCAGTTAGGGAGCATTCATACACTGTACTAGCAGCATTGGGGATCAGAATACTCCAGATAAGGGGGAGATGGAGCAGCATGATGCTACAGCATCTGGTAGCTCCCTCCAGGAAGTCACACCAGTACATAAGAAGTTATTTCTGGCATGAAATCCCAGCAACATAATGTGACACATGTCACTCGCAGTTCTTCTGAGGACTTCTGCCAGGACTGGGTGTACAAGCAAGCAGACTCCAGGACAAGGAAAGCACAGTTTGGCTTTCATCCCACAGTGCCAATTCTCCCTGCAGACTAATCCCAGAGGCTCAGCTTCAAACTCCACAGCACTCAGTACAAGGCTCTGAGCTACCTGGCACAGCTCTGAGAACGCTTGACGTAAAAAAATCAACAACAATGTTGTGCATGGTCCCCCACCAGAAGAGGCATTCCCACTTCTCTCTAGCATCTCAGCTTCTCTGCTCTGCCAGGACTAGCTCAGATACAGCAGCCCACACTCGCATCAGCTCAGAGCAACTGTGAAACCAAAGCTTTTGGTACCACATGCTCCTACCACAGCAAGGGGACATCCTTGTCCACCGAAACTTTTAGCCTAGAAGAGGCTTTTAAGCCAGCAGCCACCTCCACAGGGCTGTGAACAGCAGCGAGGTGTGGACATACCCTCAACAGGAGCAGGCAAGGCAGCATGGCTGTAAAAGCCTTCACATCCTGCAGTACAAACCAAAGCTCTTCTGGAAGAGCTCAAGAGGAAAACATGGCAGGGAACGTTACCTGGATCCAAGACACGAAATTAAAAATATTAATTGGTCATACAGGCTAGCTTTCCCAGGAGTAAAAGACTGAGCTTTATTCCCGTGTTTCCTAGGGCATGGGATAATTATTTACAGGCCTGTTCCAGTTTCACCCAAAACAGCTGCATATTGTGTTCAGACAAAAGGAAATTGCAGATCAAGAGTCAGCTAAAGAGATGCTCCTGCTGCCAAAGGCACCGGCAGCCATCTGGATCCCTGGGAGCAGCATTCACCTGCTGGACACAGGTCATCCAAGGGGTCTGCCCATGCCCCAGACCCTCTGGGTCTTCCTCCTAACTATCCAGGCACCGGCTTCACATCAGGCAGCAGGGAATGAGCCCCAGGACAGATCATACAGCCCAGAGCTCAAGGAAGCTCATCACCTACAGAGCTGCACAGCTGCAATTGCTGCTGATTCAATTCACAATGGGCTCGTTGTGAGAGAGCACCAGTGCTGAGCAGTTTGTAAGGTTTTAATGCACACACTCCCCCAGCTGTAGCCACTCTGGACAGCACAGTAATGCTCCTCTTCAAGAGGAGAGGCTGCCCTTTCCCCCAGGGCTTCAGAAGAACTAGCATCTGTTGTCTCTGGTCTCCTCCTTCTCTCCATTGACCTTTCTACTTCACCTTTTCACTCCAAACCTACTTCAGACTCTTCCAAAACGCTCCCTCCTCCAAGGAGGAAGAGGAGGATAACAAGCCCCAGCCCTCTGCAGGGCATGACACCCACCTCCGCAAGAGCATGACCACTGCACCCCACAGCCTGTCCCAGCAAGCCACCTGAGCTGGTACCACTACAGGTCTGGGGCAGGGAGCCAGGCCTCCAGGAGAAATCCTCCCCATGTGTGGGCTCATTTCTTGAGTCAGTCCTTGTCCTCAGACAGAAGCCAAGCACCCACACCAGAACAAGGCTGCCAAGTTCATCCACCTCAGCCCAGCTTTACCTGCACACCCACACTGCCAGCTCACCTGTACCCAGGGATTGGGATTGCAGACCCACACTCCACTGCAGAGGAAACACCACTGTGGCTTCAAACCCCTGCACAAGGCTTCTGCAGGGATTTCAGGGCACAGCCCTGACCCTCCACATGCAGCTGGGTGGGGGTGTGTGTGTGTGCAGAGCTCCCCATCTTTTCACACTCAGCCAAGCATCAATTTCCAGCTCTCCAAAAAACCTGAGCCCAGAGTTTCCACCCCATTTCCCCCCAGGGCAGTGGAGACACTCATTGCACTCCCCCCAAGCCTCACATCCAGCCCTCAAGCCACTGCCCAAGCCTTATGCATGCACCTGGGGGGCACACCACGCAGCCTTTCTCCCCTACTTCATGGCCCCCTTCTGCTCCTCCACACTCCAGAGCCCTTCCTTGGCCCCCAGTTCCCCTCCCAACACCCCCAGCCACCTCCCACAGCATCTCTACCCTCTCCATAACCAACCTACATACCCTCAACACCACCTCCCACACCCAAAACCCTTCTGCCTGCCCACCCACCCACTTTTATAGGGGAGGAGGACCCTCCCCTCCCAATTGCAGGGAAGCTTCCCAATTGGCTGGTAGGGGAGGAATGGGTGGAGTTTCAAGTGCTAGTCATGCTCACCCCACCAGTTGTCTGGGAACTGGTTAGACTGGGAAGGAAGCTGGGCACCTTGGGAGGAAGGCTGGGTGTTTTTAGGAGGGCTGTGTTTAGCCACCTCCACCCTCTGCAGAAGCACAGCCCTTGCTGGCAAGGTGTTTTTGGCTTGAGGGTGGTGTCTCTGAGTTCAGCTGGAAGCATTCAAGCTGAACAACAGCCTACTATGCAAAACCATGTTAGTGAGCAGACCAAAAAAGATAAGTCACGATGACAGCAAAGTGCCCTGAGGAGGTTTTCCCCTCTCCGCTGTGCTAGGGGGATTACCTGCTGCATGGAAAACATATTGGGTGCTTTTCCCCCTTTGTATTAAAATCATAGAATGGTTTGGGTTGGAAGGGACTTTAAAGATCACCTAGTTCCAACCCCCCTGCCACGGGCAGGGATACATCCCACTAGATCAGGTTGCTCAAAGCTTCATCTAGCCTGGCCTTCAATTGCTCCATTGCTGCATCTGTCACTTCTGGTGTTTGTCATCCTGCATCCCCGTTCCTACCTCAAGAAGGGGCTCAGTGTGACTCTGGACTTGGAGGCAATGTTCAGTCTCCTGTAATGACTCATTGCATGGGAGTCCCCAAATCTGAGCAATTAATTTACCAAGGATATTGCCTCTCATTAGAAACTAACATTTATTTGGGAAAGCATTTCCACCATGGGGGGTGGGGGGGTGTCAAACACTGGAACAGGAACCCAGAGAGACTGTAGGATTTCCATCCTTGGGGATATTCAACACTTGACTGAACAGGACCCTGAGAAACCTGATCTAGTCCCTTCTGATTTAAATTACACTGTAATTCTATCATTATGACCTCCCCAGGACAGGACCCATTGCACCATTGCTTCTTCAGGTGCACTGCAAATGTGATCATTTACCCCCAGCCCTCTCCAAGAAGCCCATGAGGGTAGTCAGAATCAAGCAGCAGCCTTCTGGTTTTTTTATCATTTTTTTATTTCCATTAGTTCTAAAGGTGTAGAAGTTACGTGGATTGGTAGCCATACTACTTCATAATATATAGTTTTTTAGATCTTTAAATAATTACAGCTTGTTCAGTTGGTTGGTTTCCCTCTCCCCCTTATAATAAGTGTCTGTTTCCATGGGACCTTCCCAGATGACCTAGGAAGCTTCAAACTTTATACATGGCGGGGGGGGGGGGGGGGGGGAAGCAAAACAAAGCACCACCCCTGACATAGTCACAGCTTCAATGTTATATTAAGAGTTGTTGATCGGTTTTAAAGCTCCCTTACAATATTCCTGAGCTCCTGATTACGCTCTCTCCAGTCAGCCCATAAGACTGCAAGCGAAATATGGATCTCTTCTGATCAATTTACAAAAGAAGAACTGAAGTGATTCAAGATATTGCACTTCCACAAAGAGGAAAGACATTTAGAAATGGTTAAATGACCTTTCTACCCCTCTGGCTCCCCGTCCTGGTTCTTGTCTGCTCGTTTCACTCTGGTGACCACTGAGCCATTGCAAAGGTCTGGCTTGGCACTATCAAACCTTGTGCTGCAAACCCTTCGACATCAAAATTTGTATGTATGATTAGTGATGACCTCTAAGGGAACAAATCCCACAAATGCATTTATATACGTGCTTAAATGTTTTTCAGGACTGGGCCCTTCCCTCTTACGCCTCAGGGCAGGGATGGTTCTTGGTCCTGCATTTGTGTAGGACCTGGCCTGGTATGTTCCTCATTAGGTTCTCCAGCCATGCTGCAATGAAATAATCTTGCCTAATAATTGTATCCAATTTCATTAGCAAAACAGGCTCTAAATGCCTCCCCCGTCATGGGAAGGAAAGCAGAGCTCAGATGGAACCCAGAATTTTGTAAGTTGCCCCTCCTTCTAGAATGAGCTGAGTGTCCTGAAACTGGTAGCACTTTTATCTTCTAGTCCTGTGAGTATCCCTTCATCTGTCACTTCTGGTGTCATTCTGCATTGGCCATCCCAGCTCCTACGTACAAGAAGGGGCTCTGTGTGACTCGTGGGCTTGGAGATAACATTCAGTCTCCTGCAGTGACTCATTGCTTGGGAGTCCCCAAGTCTGAGCAATTAATTTACCAATGATTTTGCATCTCATTAGAATCTAACATTTATTTGGGAAAACATTTCCACCATGAGGGTGGTGAATAGCTCTACAACAGTTTTGGATGATTGAAAAGAACAACAGAAGCAGGTGTATCTGAACTTCTACTGTTTGTGGTGCAAAAGGGGGGACAAAAGAGCTAATTTCTACCACTAAAAGAGCCAAGTTGTCCTCATAGCTGCCAGACCCTCACCTTCTTAATGCAGACATCTTGTTCTGTTACCAGGTTCCTTGTAAATGCTCCTCACTGTGTTTCAAGAATTATTTTTAAGGCCTTGAGGGAGGCTGAGAACCAGTTAACAAATCTCCACCATGGTCATTTAGATAACCTGATGGATCATAAGGCAGGCTTATGTCCTGCAGGGTTTTTCCCCTCTTGCATTGCAAGCAGACCCCTTTATGGCATTGCAGAGTGTGTTTTAAGGGCAGGAGAAACATTCAGCCAGGGAGTTTAGCTTTGAGGGCAGTAGGAGGAGTGCAGTGATAAGGCAAGGTGGACAGAGCCTCTGGGAGCATCTGTATGGAAAGAGAAATGGGGTGTGTGATCGGTCTGGACTTTAGCTCCTCTTCAGGAGGGCACCTGCTCCCCTCCCTCTTAGGCTGTCCAGGGTAGTTCTAGGTATCTCAAATGTGTGCATTAGCCAACTGGCATCTTTGTGGTGCATGCTTCTCTGTTACGGACGGGAATTCACAGCCAGATCCCAAGGGAGCTCAATTGCCATTTACAAAGGAATACAGTTCAAGGAGGAGGCTGGCTAAAGACCTGCGTGCCCGAGGAGAAATGCCTTTATGTTTCCACCCCAAATTCATATTTTTAGGTGCTATTTCTGGCCTCTTTTCTGCAGCCTACCAGGCCTGAGCAGAATCACATAATTTCATTTATTTTTATTCATGTTTCATGAATATCTTTTTCTTGTCTGTAATGAGGATAGACCCTGCATTAGCTCAACAAGACAGAGCGGAAGCTCTGGTGCAAACACCATCCAGCCATTCCCATGGCATCACTGCCATGGTGTTTTTCTCTGGGGAGTGCAGAGGGTCTGTCACTCCTCCAACACTCTGCAAATCTGAGTTGCACAGGGCACAGGGAATGTGGAAGGGTCCAGGTCTCTACTGTGACTCCAGTCCCAGTCTTTATCATGACCAGTACAGTTGAATCCTTCTCCTTAAAGAAGCTTTTCTACCATCAGGAGGAAAGTGGCGAGTTCAAGCAAAGGCAATACAATGCCATTCTTTTGCTTCAAACATGTATGTGGCTTTCCTCTTTGCCAAGCCATGTATCTCGGTGTTTGGGTGGAAACACTCTGTGGGAATGTTAAACAGCAGGAGACAGAGGATGGCACATTTGGGAGGGATGCACAATCCCTCTTCTAGATTTTCACTTTGTAGTTCCATACTTGAGTTCTGGATGCAGGGAGGAAATGAAAGGAGCTGGAAAGGCAAAGAAGGGTAACAGAGTTTGGAAGTGGACAGAAACAAGAGTGGAGAATCTTGTAGGATGAGGTCTCCCAGAAATTCTCTGCCTGGACAGGCAAAGCTGTCCCTCCTCGGAAATGTCAATGAAAACATCATGGCAAGCATCTGGTGAAGCACTTAGACTGCACAGGGGAGCTGTGGCATCTGTGATGCTGGAGTTTGTTAAGCCCATGCTAGAGAAAGAGCAGTCGGCGCTGGGTTAGGTAGAATTGATCCCTTTGGGAAAAGGGAATGAGTCAGTGAGCTCTCAGCATCAATTCCAACTCCATTTGCTAGGATTCCCTGGTTGCTGAGAGCCTCATGGGCAAGAAAAAACATGAGTCTTGTTTAATACTCATGCATGAATGGAGTTATGCGTCTCTTGCAGGCAAGCAAGTCTATGCACGTGCTTGGTAAGGAAAATGGCCCCTGCCTACCTCCATTAGAGGCTGAAGCGTTTGCTTGTTGCAAAAGGTGAAATCCTAAAGGGTTAGATGTGTGAAATGATCATGAGCCAGCTGTTAGGGGGAAAGTGGGCACTCACAGTACAGCCAAAAATAAATGACAATCAGATTTCATCAATGACATCAAAACCAACATAAAAGTATGCAAAATAATTAAATTAACTGTCTCAAAAGCAATGGCACAGCAGCGTTAGAAGAGCATCTTTCACTTGCTGTGCTCTTGAATAATCTCTAAGCCTGGCTTGTAGCTATCCATAAGGGAAAAGCCCAGCAATTTCCTCCAGGATTTGATGATGAACATGGGTCTCCTCTACCTGCTTCCAGAAGGTTCCTCTTTCCAAAACCCCCTTTGACTTTGGACAGACCTTCTCCAGGCTCAACCAACAACCTTTTGGAAACACAGTCCCATGATTTTGTAATGATAAATAGGAATGGAGTTACTATTAAATACGGACATTCATTAGCTTTTCAGACCATCTAGGAAAATGAAGACAATGCTCTAGATGTGTGAGCTGAGAATGGGGGAGTGGGGGCATCTCTTTTTTTCTCTGCCCTAGGTCATATCAAATCCACTAAAGCCACCACAGCATGTCTAGTGAAGTCTGTTCAACAAACTGTTCTAGAACTGGCTCCATTTGGTGGAAGATCACTGAATTTGGGTAATGAGAAGACGGTGGCATTTTCTTCTGGTCAGGAAAAAAATGGATGGTAACAGAAGAAAAACGGTGTCTCTGCTCCACCACTGTTGGAGTCTTAAATGCCAGATATTTTTAAATAAACAAAACTCAAGAACTGTGTCCATCTTTCTGGCTATTTCATAGAAGGTGGTGACAATCAAATAGAGAGGCTCGTTTAAATTGGGAAAAAAGGCTTCAAATCCATTAGTTACTTTGAGATTTGAGTCTTCTCTGTTTGTTGTATAAGAGCTCTCCTACACCTCAGATAAGTCCTCTTTTACCTCTTTGCTGGAACATCTCACAAGGGGAGAGAAGGCAGGAGAGCAGGGGAGGTGGGAAACAACATCGAGTTGATGGTTACATGGCATCTTCTTTATTTCTCAAGCGGATCAGCCTGAAGTTCATGGGTGGAAGACCACGTTATGCAGTTATGATGTCCCCATGGTTTTCAGCTAACACCAGGCTGTTCCAGGAGTCCTGTTTGGAGCTGGTTTGTGGAGACTGGCTGATAGCTGATTGGTAAGCCTGCGGGGAAAGCTTCAGAGCTGAAATTGCAGGGTGAATAGATGATCCATGTCCAGACATGGCAGAGACTGAGAATGCCTATGGAAAAAGGACAATCCTGTGAACAAAGCTTCAAACCATAGAGGACCATATGAATACCTTTATGGGGGGCTGGTGCTATGGTAATAACATAGCTGCAGATAGCAGCTTATGCATGATACTTTGGACAGGCTCTTTCCTTCTTGTTCTAGACCCTGTTCTTTCCTACTGCTGCATACAGGATATCTTGTTCTCTTTTAAATGTCAGAAATGATCGTTTTACCTCCCAAGGCTTGAGATTTCATTGGCCTGGGGCTCTCCTAGCTTTTGAATGGCCTCCTATGGATTGTAAGACACATTAACAGTGCTGCAAAGTGCTGCAGGTGCAGGATCAGTCCAGAAAACCACTCAGCCACGTATTTTTTCTCCAGGGAGAAAACTGGAGTTCCCTGTATGAACCCAAAAGGAGAGCAACTATCACATAGCGCTGTCTCTTAGTCGTGCTGTGCAATGGGGATCATAAACCGAGGCACAGTTATTAAACCTGCACACAATCAGCTTCCAGATCTGGGTGTTGCTCAGCAGGATACGCACCTTGTGCGGATGCAGTGCTGGTCCCAAGACATCTAGTGGTGGATACGGTACAGAGCATGCTGGCTTGCTCTACCTTCGCAGGGACTCGACTCAAGTTAGATTTGTGCTGTGTGAGTTTGTTCTCCTCACACTGCATTTCTCATATTGCTCAACACACAGCCAGCCAGTGCAGAGAAAGTAGGGTAATATTGCCAATTTTTTTCCTTGCTCAAGACAAATCAGATCAAATCATAAAAAGGGAATGGGCATTTTCTTGCTGTGGGACTTATATAGCTGTCCAGCTAGAAGGAATTTCACATTTTCAACAAAGCTACTACTTCTTCTTGCCCATTCAGAACTGCAATACATCATTAAAAAGCTATATTCTGCTGTAGACATGGTGACAAGAATGTGGGGTTTTGCCGCATACCAGAGGATAGATCTCACAGTGAACTCCTAGACCCCTGGGTTGAAAAGAGGCAGCCTTTTTCCACAGAGGTTCTGAGGATGCTCTTCTCACCATGTCTACCATCCTAGTTCCCATCTTTGTCCCACTGCCAACATCTCCCCTCTGTACCTGAGAAATTGGGCTGGCGTGCCCGTAATGAGATGAGAGCCCAGGTTCTGTTTTTATGGGGCGCATTTCCTCAGTGGTCGTGGCACTGCTGCTGCTGCTGCTGGTGGAGCTGGTGGTCGGGGTAAGACTCTCACTGCTGGATGGACCTGTGAGAAAGCAGACAGTAAACCGTACTCTTCTCAAAGACCTTTTCAGTGCAGAGCTGTACCCACCCACCCGAAGTTACTGTAGGTAAAAATAATTAAAAAAAAGTAATAGTGGGAAGGGCTTTGTTGCTGCTGAAAGGCATTCACACATCCCCCATTTTTTAAGAATCAGCCCATTTTGTTGTTGGGTGTCTGACTCACAGGACGTGATGGTCAGAAACATAAGTGCACACACATATACACATACAATAAACTCCCCCGTTCAACAATTACCTGCTGGCGTCTTTGCTTTGTTAACGTTCTTCGGTTTGCGCTTCCTTGTCTGAATGCCCTCTTTTCTCATTGCTAAAGGCCTTGGAACCTACAGACCCAGATATAAAAGCACATTGGTTTCTGTATGTCCATAACATCATCTAGGATAATGCGATTCCAGCTCTACCTTGTAGGCTCCATGAAAACCAGCTGATTTAACTGAAAGCAACAAGATGGAGCCTAAATTCACTGGTCAGCACTGCTGTGTGAAGAGATATGTCAAAGCTACAAGATGTGCATCCAAATGGGAATAGGCTTTTCACACCATAGATATCGAGTGTTTTAAGGCCAGAAGGGAAAAACAGCTCATCTGATTTACTTTCCTGTTTAACTCAGAGCAGAAGACATCTTTCTTGCTAACACTTGCTTTCTGGAAGGGTACCAAGTCTGTGAGAGGAGATCTCCCTTAGAAACTGATCCCACTGAGGTAGCCACCCTCACAGTCAGAAACACACTGGGATTTATAGGAAGAATTGGTAGGTTAGGTAAGGCTTCCCCTCATCCACCTTGTCTTCCAGCTTTGACTTATCTCTTATGAATGCTCTTCCATCCACTCCGGAGCACGGGACATCACTGAGAGCATGGATATGTATAAAAACCCTAGGAGTAGCATTGAGAAGCAGAACTGGGTTTTGCTACTAAGCAATCGCCAGGGTGTTGAAGGCCTCTGTCTCTGCCATGGGGCTGGCCCTGTTGCACTGACTGATGGGAGAAGGACCAGAAATTTGCATCTTGAAGTCCTGCTATGCCTTGGACTCCAGTAGGACTCTTCTAGATATATATTAGACATGACATAGATACATGAAACCCCCACTGACAGGAAGAGACTATCTGGATACCCGTGTAAGAAAAGTCATCTATCAGTCCCACGACCAGTCTACACCCAAGTCTTAGCTGGGATCTGACACCCTGCATGGAGGAGCACAGCTCTTCTTTGTGCTTCTGACTCATTTTTCACTGTAAGTGCCTGAATTTAGGTGGGAAGAATCTGGGCCTAGTTTTATTGGGTTTTAAGACTTGGATGCAAAGCGTAACAAGTTAGTATGTGAGAAATGCCCTGCATCCATCAGCCCTTTCCAGTATTAAACATGATGTAATGTTGAAGGGGACTAAAGCCCATAGGAAAAACAGCTCCAGGAGACCACAGAGTTGTACAAGGAAGCCAACCCCCGGCTTGGTGCTGTCCATACCCTCCCCATAGAGAGCAAAGATCACTGAAGGCATTACCCCATGGAGCTTCATGTAGAGTCCGCAGGCGTTACAGACGGGCTCTCCCTCAGCGTTTCTGCGCCAGAGCGTGGTTGTCGTTGTGTGGCAGTTGGCACAAGAGAGGCCGACACGGCGGGAAGCCGACTGCGAGAAAATGCAGAGGAAGAAAACACATCAGTCCTCCACTGCTACTATCAGTAGCGTCTCAGATCCCAACGAGCTTGATCCAGCATGCCTCAGGTTTTCCTCTCCTCTTGCCTCTCTTATTTCTGTGTCTTTTTCTCTTTTCACCTTGATGCAGCGGATAACACGACTGCCTTTTTCTTTCCCCACTTGCCTTTCAGCTTCTGCTCCACTGCCGTTCCACTGCTTCCGACCTGCCAGTGCTACGCAGACATCTCAGCTATCCTGGGGCATCTCAGATGGTGCCAGAGACATCACCTGAACAGAGCCCCGGATCTTCAGCGGGTCTACTAGCAGCTTAGAGACCCACTGCACATGCACACACGTACGCTAAGGTGTCTGGATCTCAGACCATCCTGCCCTTTCAGGCTCCCAAGCCCTTCACCTTCCAAGCATCATGGCATATCCCAAGAAGTTGTTACCAATGCCATGAATGTTACATACTCCTTGCTGGCTTTGCGTGATGTTGCTCATGTGGCTTGAGGGGGAGATAAGAAAAAGAGTGCTCCCAGCAGCTTCGTCTTCCTAAAGATAAAGAGGGATAATTAATAGGAATCCCCACTAATGAAGCAGTGCATGGAACAGACCTTTTGAAGTTCCCTTTCTGGGTGAACTGGCTTAGCCAGGCTCAAAAGGCCACAGGAGAAAGACAATGGGCTTGAAACCATATAAAATACAAGTTTTGAGCTTGGAAGCAGAGTGGGAGGTGGAGGAAGAAAAAGCCACATCCTCCACGCCTGCCTGACTCTTCCCAGCATCCTTCAAAGTGAGGCTGAGGATAACGTCTGGACAGGCAGGGATCAAATTCCATCTTCACTTGCTGATAAACCGGGGACTGAACAGAAGTGCTAGAGCTGTGTGAAGATGCCTGTTCTCCCAGTGCCTGAACAGGAGCCTGTAGGAAGGAAATCTGGTAGGCTTGGACATCTCACCAGCTCTGCAGACCTGAACAGCATAGCTGGCAGCTCTGTGAGGTGGTGAAAACCTGGGAGATGAGGACCTGGCAGCTACCAGGGATTTCCTCTGTGATCTTTGCTACAGCTTTTTCTCTGTATCTTCTCCCTCATTATAAAACAGTATCAGTTAATCTACAGTTGCAGGACAATAAAAACTTAAATTCAAGTACTTCTTAAGACTTTGAAAGCTGGAAACCCCTTTGGTGCAGAGAAACCAAACACTCCTTTAGTTGTAACCTCACCACGTATTAGCTTCAATCATTGGCCTTTGTAAGTGGACCGAGAGCTTAAAAGAGAGCTTGCAGCAAAGGCAAAGATCTCCCCTTGCAGGGCTCTCTGGCATAACTCAGTCTCTGAAAAAAGGGGTTATACAGTGATAGATTAAACCCAATCACTTGTACTGAATATATCTGTTTAGGTAGACCAGTTGGCATTACTTTAACCACACCGCTACATTGCATCCCTACACATGTCCTGCTTTTCTTCATGGAAGCGAAAAAGCAGGAATTTGGCCATTTTTGCAAGATTTCTAGGTTGCCAGCTGCCCAGCCAAGTGACAAAAGTGCACGTACAGATCCACAGAGCTCGTGCATTTATATTTCTCATGGAGTTTTCCAAGCCTTACCCCAAGGCTGTGCAGAGTTAACAGCATGCGGGCCATTCCTGACTACACAGCTGTGCCCAAGCATAATAAGTAGACCAGCAAACGAAGGAGGGCAAGGCCCTGGGTGCCAGGGTGCTGACACTGCCTGGCTCAGTCAGTGCAGTGTCTGGGAAGGGATTTTCACAAGAGGGCGCTGGGTGGCTGTGGCTGGTGGCAGTGCTCAAGCTGCCAGTGTCATTTTTGACACTTGCAGGGGATGGCTGGGTTTGAGCCCAGACAGGTCTGGGCGATGAGAAGGGCAGGGCAGGTAGGGGATCGAGCCTCATGGAAGACAAAGAGTGGCAAAATATGGCCCTGAGGGACGGCTTGCTGGCTCTTTGCTGCCTGGGGTCACGATGGCCCCGTGTCTCTGGGGCCCAGACTACAGACACCTCCCCAAAAACCCTCACCGAAATGGGCAGGGACAAGCAGGATATCAACACCGAGATGTTCCCATCCTCCAGGTTCCTCATGCATACCCCATCCTGACCACACAGGTTTTGGGATGTCCTCACCCCACGGGCTTTGAGATGTCCTGACCTGCCCCACAAGCCCTGCTTCAGCTCACCCAACGGAGCTGGGAGCAGGGTATCCAGAAAAGGTGGCCAGACACCATGAAGTGAGAGGGGTCACCCAGCAGTGACTGGGGAATAGGGACCCTGAGGGTAAGAGAAGATGGACTGGTAGTGTGATGGAGCTGAAAAGCGTTTCCATTTGTCCTAATATGCCTACAGTGATATTAAAACAAAGACTGTTTTTTGCTAAACTGACACCACGGGACTGCCCCTGTGTCCCACAGCCCCTTCCACTGCCTGGCCTGGGTGTCTGCAGAACTGGTCTGGACAGTACAAGGTCTTGGAATATACCAAGCACAAGACAATCATCTGGCTTATTTTGGAAATCTGGACCAAAACCACGTAGGTTGGGCAGATGGCAACCCAAGGAGTTGAAACCGCCCTGGCATCTCTACCTAGCCGAGGTCTTTTTGCCTCATCCTCGCATACAGCCTTGCCCCACATGCGTTGTGTGATCTTGACTTA
Source organism: Astur gentilis (assembly GCF_929443795.1). Classification (NCBI taxonomy): domain Eukaryota; kingdom Metazoa; phylum Chordata; class Aves; order Accipitriformes; family Accipitridae; genus Astur; species Astur gentilis. The sequence goes on from NC_064895.1 coordinate 27,352,841, forward strand.
CCAGTCTCCTCTGAGGTTTGAACAAGGGCCGGTTGATGCCATTCATCTTGTGGTAGAGCCCGCAGGCGTTGCAGAGGTAGTGCCCTGTGCCATCTCTCCTCCAGAGCGGGGTGGACATGGCCCCACAGTTGACACATTCTCGCCCCTCTGAATAATCATCAAAAAAGTCTGCTGCCATGATGGGAGAGAAGGGAAAAGGCTTGTTAATTAGGCAGCCGTACATTTAATTTCTGGTCTGGCTCTCAATTTAGCCCAGAAGTGACATTTCAAGAAATCACAAGCATTCAGATTTTATAGGTTGCAAGAAACAGCTCTTCCTTTTTCAAGGAAGCCCCTGGGATTATTGGGAAGAGGAACCCCTTTCCCTGCCATACAGTGTTGGCTGTAGGACTTCTGTGGCAGCAGGGATGTGCTGGGACACGGATATAAAGAGACAGAAATAGAAACCTTCCCTTCTGCTATGACGTTATCCAATTTTCAAGATTGGACATAGCCAGGGCAAACAGATTGGGGCAGGGAAACAGCCGCGTTTACAATCAAGACAAATTGCCTGCGACCACAGACAAACACAAGCCTGGACCCACAAAGCAGGACTGCCCAGAGATCGGACAGCTGCCTGAGCATCTCTCAAGGGGGCTCAAGCAGGTGTGGGCAAGGAAAGCCGTGCCGTGTACCCTGCTCCTCCGCAGGACTGCTCCTCACCCGGCCCACGCCAGCTCCCACCCAGCCCCTCTGCAGAGGGGAATGGCCACAGACAGCCAAGGGGGGAGAGACCTTGACGTGCCTTCGCCCTATTCTCTGCACGAGAAGCATCTCCTGAACTGCAAGAATCCACACGTACAAGCCCAGCTCAAGCTGTCAGCCGACAGACAGCACTGGGCATTCACAGGTGTAGGAGATTCAGTTTTTTGATGCAAATCTCCATCGTGCTTGATGTCACTCTCCAGGGCTTGGTGCATTCACCCACCACATTCCTGGTCCATCCTACACCTGGCTGCAGCTGTGACATGAGGGTGAGGACAACTGCCCTGGGCTGGGCCAGTCCAATCCCTCTGGCTATGGCAGGTCCATATCATCTGCAAGATGATGTAGAGGTCAACACAACGCACCTTGACTGCATTATCATTTGGAAAGACGCAGGCCAGCTCACCCTTGGATACAAAGCCCTTGAGAAGCCAAGAACTTCACCTAATAAAATATAAGCACCAGCTATAGCCCTTGCTGAGATGTAAATATAGCTGCATCCAGCCAGCATGGCCCTTGAAAATGGACGTTCCTGATGGTGATCCCACCTGGAGAGTCCCAGCTATTGAGTTCAGCTCGGGGATGTATTTCTTCTGTTACAAAACCATTCCCTCCTGCATATGGACATGTTCTGTTGTGGGCACCAAAAAGGGAACACTAGATGGTAAAATAATTGGGTAGAAGAAGAAAAGGACAAATCACAGGAAAGGGCTCCATAACTTAGCATAGCCTGGGAATAAAGCAGGCTGCTGAAAAAATTCCCAACAAACTGCAGCACACAGGAGATGTTTGGAGGATGGCAAGAGCTTTACATCAGGACCTTCAGCCATTACAGACCAGCAGGACATTAACTCTTGAAATGTTATTATGCATCTTGCTATATTTTGTGCTTGTCTACCTGCTTGATATATGAGTATCTCAGCTTTCTGCTCAAAGATAATAGATCCCCAGACAGCAAACCAACAAAATTTGGCTTCTTGCTGATCTGTGTCTCAATCCCATGTGGATTCACTGATATCCAATAAAGGTTATGTTCAAACATCAGCCTTATTTTCTCTTTTCTCCAGACTATTTTTGGAAAATCTGTAGGAAACTACATAGCCATGAAACAGGCAAAGGATTAAAAAATTACTAACGTGGTGCCAGTAAACAGAGACACAGAGAAAAAGATTCACATGTGCCTAATTCTCCCTAGAAAACCAGGCTAAAAATGGCAAGAGATTGCACCATGTGGCCATGGGGAAATAGTAGTAAAACAGCAAATGATCATACCCAAGGGGCTCTGGAGCCAGAAAAAAAAAGAATGCAGTATCTTCTCAGCAGCTTAGGAAAATCTCATTACCTTTGAGCAATTCTGGTGGCTTAGGAAAGATGGGAATCCTTCCAGGTGATTTTTGTACACGTGGATTCAGTGATACTGTAACCATAATGCCTCACTTTCCCCTTTAAAATCACCATTGAGCCGTGGCCAAAATCTAGATCAAATAAACTTCCTTTGAAAAGAGTTGGGATTGGAACAGCTGGTCAGGAAAGAACTCATTTCCTCGAAAAATCTCAAGAAAGGAAAATATTTCACTATTTTTTTCATCTTAGAAGTTGTTGAGGTTTTTGATTATAATTTTCCAAAGAAAAAGCCAAATTATTTTCACAGTAATTTTTGTCCTGTGAGAAAATCGCTTCTTCTTTGAAAATAATTCGGTACAAAATTGTTGACATAATCCAGGGAGAATTTAGCAGAGCAGAGGTAGTCCAAAGGTAACAGTTAAAACTCTTGACCCATTTGAGTTGTGCCTGTGACTAATTACAAAATATCATATTTCCTGGAGATTTCTCCACCAGAAAATCAAAATCTGAAAGTTTTTAATCAAATAAAAAGGAGAAAATTCCAAACAGTCCCTCACAAATGTTGAGCTGGACTAGCTCTTGAATAAGAAGGTCCCTCAAAATGGGTATGATAAGAGGAAATATCAAGTACGGGAATACTTTTGTTTTTAGAAAAAACCAGAGGGTCTGGAGTTGAAACTAGGCAAAGTGTAAGTCTTATTTTCTGACACTCATCAAATTTGCTACTGAATATTGAGTGTTATTTCCTAAGAGTTTGAGTGACACCAAGCTCCACTGTCCACATTCTTTTCACTGTTGGTTTGTAATCAGACATCTAAACCCCCCGTACGAAGCAGTCTTGAGACCTGCTCCCTTTGGTGTCCTTTTTCATCCGTATTTGTTTGAGCTATATTCTTCACTACGTGTTTGGGGGTTGGCCTTTTTTTTTTTTTTTTTTTCAGTTTCCATGGGATTTGGACTGGAGCTTCTTTCTTGAGGAACTTTCACTGGTTTAAGTTTCAAAAAAACCCTCTTCTCCTTCCGTAGTCATAACATTTGTGTGATTTTCCTCTCTCAGCTGCAGACAAAGGTGATCCTTGTGAACGTTAATAAACAGGAATCACTGGTGCTCGAGACGGGGAAGGAAGAGACTTTGTTCCCAGGGCACACTGAGGCTCCACGCAATGGGTGGCTCTCCCTAATCACAGCCCTGATGGGGCAATATCAGATGGGTGCGTCCCTTGCGTGCACCACCCAGTGCTGAGTCAGAAGATGACATCTGCTGAGCCTAACCTTGTTAAAACCATTCCTGAAACCCCGTCAGAGCAGAGGGAGCTCCTTGACCTCAGGAGATCTCACCTGGAGGAGAAATACCCTCTCCTGCTTCTACGTATGCTTGATGATGGCAAAGGGTGTGTCTTGGACACTACTGGATACTGGCTCAGAGAAGATGATGTAGGCGTAGTGTGTGCCCTTTAGTGAACGAAGGGCATTTGGGCCCCAATGGAGAAGTGGAAGGCAAGGGACTGGATTTCTTTCTAAAAGAGGTGCTGTAATTTCACAGCATCACTAAACTGAGGGATGAAGTTGCCGAGGGGAGCTTTCTGAATTGACCTTCTGGCCACAGAGCGGAGACATCCCAGCTGCTCTTGAAAACCTGAGGGTCTACAAAATAATGAAAAAGTATCACCTGAAGAGCTGCAGCCCATGCAGTTTGATGTGGGTGGGTGGCCAGGACTTAGGAAACACAAATGCTCAAAACAGCTGCTTGTTTCTGAAGATCTGGGCCATGGTCTCTGCCTGCCTCCTTCCCCCAGGGGCATAGCTGGGGGCAAGAACCCCTCCCCATGCCTGGGTGCTCATGAGAAGACAGCAATGCCTCCGAGCAAGACAAGCCCATTCCCAGTGCTCAGAGCCCACAGGAACCATAAGCCACCAGTAGGCTGAGCTATATTGGGCATGGAGGTCACTGGGCTTCAAGTGCACTGATTGTTTAATTTTCCTTTGTTATTAAAAATGGGGATTAAGGAGGCTCCCCGGGAAAAAGCAGCAAAGTGTTTCCTTGGCTTCCGTCTTGGAGCTGGAGCTCTAAATCCTGGCATTATGAGATCCCCTGACACTTATTCCTTGTACTTAGCAGCCGGGAAAGGAAACGTTTTTTCAGGCAGCAAATTGCCTGAGCGGCTCCCAGAGGGCCCTGAACAATGCGGGGGGAAGGAAAGGCTCCCCCACTCACACTCAGGGCAATAATTTCCGTTTTGTGGCACAGGAGCCGCTGCCTGATAATGGAGATTTATGGGTCCGTCCGGTGACCTCTCTAATAGCCTTTCTGCTGTGAAGATTTACTCCCTCTCCCAAAGCCAGGTATGGCCAGCGCTGGGGCAGGGTTGAGGAAAGGATAACATTTGCTAGTTATGCTGAGAAGGACACTGGCCCATGGCTGGAGTAGCCTCATGTGTGCCCAAGGGCCTCATCTTCCTCTTTGAACATACAGCTCCCCCAAGTGCCTTTGCCTGGCCCTTATCTTGGATAATACCAGTCTTGGCATCATTTAGTCCTTTTTATGGGTCGGGTCCCTGGCGCTGACTAATGCTAATGGCCTTCTACTTAATTCTTTATAAGACCCTACTTTTAGTCCACGAAGGAGCTTCTCACATGACAGCAGATCATGAAATCTCGCTGAATGACCTGTCCAGTGGAGAGGATGGACTGGGTCCTGTCCCTATCCTGGACATCAACTTGCTGTGTAAAAGGAGATCTTTTTCCCCTCACACCTACTGTTTATGAGGACTGCAAGGTCCCCAGGGTGGGAAATGTCACTTGTGTGTTGCACAACAGCCTCCTAATCTTGGGTGAGGCCTTGAGCATGCTAATGTCAGGAATACTTTCCACAATGGGACATTCAGTCCCCAGGGAGCCAGGAGTAACTCCTCAGTGGGGCGCTGGGGTCTGATAGGGAAAAAGCATTCTTGGATATGGCCCTTCATGGCTCTTAGTCATTGGGAGCGGTCCTTCACATCCACCGCCAGGTCTGCAGAGATCAACTGGTTCGGACAATGCAGGGCTCAACAAGAAAGCAGATCTGAGCACCGCCAGCCAGGCCACACCTACAGGCACTTTTTCCAGCATGGCTAGGACATGACAGCATCTCTGACCAAGGGCACGACCCACCCAAAGTCTGAGTATTTTTTCTTTCCCAACCAGGAGAGTCAGATACCCTCTTGCAACCAAGTCAGCTGGGGATCAGAGGGAGGTTGCCCAGGGCTTTGAGTCTGAAGAGCAGCTTGAACTGCCTTCTCTGGGTCTTTCCACCATCTCTGCAAACCTCAACTCTGACAGCCTGACAGTATGTCCCTTCCTAGGTCCAGACCTTCTGGGTTTGTTCAGGCTTTTCTTTAACAACCCTAAACCTGTTAACCTTGGAGAGATCATCCTGAACACGTAAACCTGCTGGGTCAGGACCCAAGAGAATACTTCTGATCAATAGATTTTGAATCCTTCAGTTCAGAGCCAGCAACCATTTTATAAATTTCTGTTCCCAAACCAGCCCCTAGAAGGGGACAAAGAGCCCTCCCTACGCTGGTTTGGGTCAGACCCCCCTGCATGAGAAACAACGAGGTTGTCTACCTTCTTCTGCCCTCCAGCCCTCTCCTGCCTTCACCCCCTTTGGGTGAAGAGGAATGGAAAGAGACTTCCATTAATACAGCACTGGAGTTTTGTTTACAGCTGGAGGGATATCTGATATCAACATTTCCCCCTGCAGAAGTGTCTTCTCAACACGGTGAAGCAACTCAGCAAAGGAGAAGCTGTCCTTCAAACACAGCCAGGCACTTAGGGGCTCTAAACAGACCCTGAGAGCAGTTTTCCCCACAGAGAAGCGGTTTCCTAAAACAATTTGTTATGATAAGAGGTGAGAGCCATGATCCTGTGTATACATGAATCTCACATGGACTCTCAGGGGCACTTGCAGCTGAGGCAAAGGACATTGGCCCCTCGGACACATGGACACCCTGGGATCCCACCCAAGACACCCTCACCTTCTGCTTCAAGGGACAGCCATGACAGCATGGCAGGGGGAAACAGGATTTACCATTCCCAGCTGCTCAGGATGGTTTGTCCCAAATCCCAAGATTGTTTCCATTAAAAAGTGACAGTGTGGAAATCCTTCCTACACTTCAAGCCTTTAGGAGTCCTTTTAATAAGCGTTTTCCTGCAGCTAGCGCAGCTGAAAGTTACATCTTCTATTTCTTTTGGATGGGTTGAGATGCTTCCATGAATTGCATGACTCTAGAAGCTGAAGTTTCAAGGAGAAAAACCCACCAAAAGGTTTCTGGTCAGATTACAGCAGTTAAAAGTGGTGGTTGATCCAGCACGGTGGCAGAGCAGGGCTGAACTGGAAAGGAAGACAGCAGCAAAAAACAAGGTGAAACAAAAGTAGAAGGGGCAGGGAGCGACTGTAAATAAGAGTCCAGATTTATGCATGGGAGAGATCTGCAGCCAAAAGAAAGCTGTCAGTCAGCCTTTCCGTTTTTCGACAGCGACATCATCACCTTGACACACAGACTGGGATCAGAAAGCCCATGTGCATTATCTTACCCTTCAGCTAACAGATCCAAGGATGTTTCTGTAAAAACAGGTTCTGCACATTGGCTTTTTTTGCCCTCCCTCTTCTCTGCCTGTTTCCTCTCTGAGAGAATTGGGGGGAAATTCATCCAGGGCCCCACTATTTTACAGGCTGCTGGGACCTGTATGGGAGAGCAGGACAGTGCCTGTTTTAGTACCTGTCACTGGGTTGGTTGCTGGTGGGAATGTGGCTCCCTACTCTCCTCTGATCTGGATTAACAGAAGACATCACCCGTGTGATTGCTGATCTGCAGGAAATGGATAAGCAGGTAAATTCCCTATGCTTAGCCAGAAACACTGTTTCAAGAAAAATGCATCATTGTGCAGCTTCATAGAAATGGCTCAGTGCTGTCCCAGAATGTTTTAGGGGTTATCATCTGACATGTCTACGGTGGAGAAAATGGCTGGTCACTCAGCTGGCTGCCTAGACCAAACAGCTTTCCCCCTGCAAACCTAAAGACCCTACTTATTGCTTAGGAAACATTCAACCTACAGTCTGGCTGAGGCACATGCTGCTTTCAAAAAAGCAAAGAAATCTGTTTTTCCCTTGCTTCGTGAAGCACCACAGCGAGACCGAGACTGTTCCTGTGCAACCCTTCCCAGCCAAATGTTTCATGTCAAGGCAAAAGGAACATCGTGTCCCTCCCCTGCAAAGCTCGCTCCTCTGCCTGCAGCAAGCCAAGGTCTGTGGCACACACCATTGCCAACAGCCAAGAATACTCCTTTCTTTCATGGATATGTTTTCCCCGGTTTGAAGGACAGTGAAGGTAGAAGCAGCCAAGGGACCAGCTGAGATCATGTGCAAGAGGGACACGATGGGAAGGTTGGTCAAATCCTGGGCCTGGATTTGAGTTCAGTCTTGGCTCTGCAATAGGCTTCCCTTGAGCAAGGCTTTTCATCTCCTTGTGATAGCGTTCTTTCCCCATGAGAAGGAGCAAAGGCTCCTGGAGGGGGGCAATGACAACTTTCAAAGGCCACAGTCATAGATGTGGAGACAAGCAGTGGATGGAAGAAGGGTGGGTGGAAGAGGATTGGATTCCTCTAAAGCAGATACAGACAAACTGGCTGTTTTGGGAAGGGGTAGGAGATGGTCCTGAGGGACTGACCAACCCGGCTGCTTGGAAAAGCACTGACAGCTTTCCAGCACACCAGAACCACCAGACTCCAAACCGTCAAGCCCAATGGTTGTACCAGAGCTGAGCGGAGACACTTGCTAACCCCACACACTGAAGTACCATATCCCACATCCAAAAGGTACAGTCTGCTGTAAAGGAGACAGGCATGCAAACATCCCCAAGGATGTAGAGTGGGCTTGGTCGGAGCACTTGCTGGCCACCCCTTTGATAGCAACCTGGTGTCCGACAGCAACTTCTGCTGACTGTCAAGTTGTGCGTGACTGAACTCCAAGGTCTGCTTTCTTTTGCTGGGATGCATGCCTGATCCCACCCACCAAGGTGACCTCCCCTTTCTTACTCCTACTTACAATTCTTAAACTTGTAAATATCTGAGGCTTTTCTGATAAACAGGAGATTCCTCTGCTTATCAACTGTCCAAATATTTTTTAGCAAATCTTAGATTAGCATGGAGAACCCAGGGAATGGCCAGGAGGGGGCCATCCACAGGTGCCTGGCAGGAGGCACCTGGAGATGGTCTTTCTCTCTTTTGACAAAGGAAAAACAGCCACAGCATTATCCTTCTTGAAATATGTCCCATCTCCAAATGGATGTGCCATAGAAGAGGCTCTTCTTGGATGACTGCAAGGAAAGGGTAACAGAATCACAGAAAGGTTTGGGTTGGAAAGGGCCTTTGAAGACCATCTAGTGCAACCCCCAGATCATCTAGTCCACAGTGGGTAAAAAAAAGTAGAGGATCAGGAAAGCTTGGGATTTGCAATGCCATGATTCCTCCTGGGCAGCTGTTTCTGAGTTGGGGCACAGGCAACGGATCACCTCCGACGTGTGCAGCCATGTCTGATGTACCTACCCGCAGGTACACACAAGCAGGTGTGCTGTGGAGGCATGCCAAGCTGCAGCTCCATGGCTGAGTCATGAGAACCGGCCTTATGGTTACTGGGTAACTGGTGAACCAGGGCCAGTTACTGGGTAACCGGTGAACCCTGACCCTAAGCCCAGCTAGCAGAGTCTGACCATGTTCAGATGCTCCCGGACCCCAGTCTATACTGGTCACATCCACACTGCTTCCTGGGACCTGCATCAGGAGATGCTTGGGTCTGGCTGAGATGGTCTGTGCTTGGACCATGCCAGGGGCCATGCTCACAATTGACGAGCATGGTCTGTTGGGTTCCCATGGCTGGCATCTGGCACTAGTTCATCATCAAGCATGACACAGCCTTCACATGCTCTTGGCCCCGCTCGGGCTCCTGCAGAGCAGCTGATGAGCTGAAACTCCTTAAACCATGGGAACCCAATGGTTTGTGGTCATACGTCCTAGTGCAGCATCTGTCTGTCTGATGGTGACCATCGTGACTACCAGCACCCAGGTAGATCAAAGCCAGGGCCAGCTCCTGGCCCAGGGAAATTGGTACTGTTTGGGATCATTACGAGGACATCAGCTAGCCAGGTATATGCAGACAACAGAGCAAACTCTTCTCAATACTGGGAGAAGGAACAAGGGGAAGCAGCACAAACCACAGGCTGGGCATTAGGAAAAGCATTTTCATTAGGAAGTGGGGGAATTTCCATCCCTGGGCTTTTCCAAGCCTCATCCAGGTAAAGCCACAGCTGACCTCAGCCACTACTAGTGGTTGTCCTGCTTCAAGCAGGAGGCTGGGCGAGAGATCTTCCAACATGCTTTTCTACAACCCTGCAACTCCAGAAACTCAAAGGTTTAGCTTTTTTTCCCCAGACTGGTACGGATCAGAAGGAAAGATGTTTATCCAAGTCAAATGGGCAAAATCCTGTTTGTAGGAATACAATTAATTATATTGTTATTGTGTGTGTGTGTGTTATACATGTGTATGTATATATGTACACATATATAAACATATATATTTGTATATATACACATATACCATGTCCTTAAGAATGCTATTGTAGCAAGCTAGGAGTCATTGCTAATCAATTCTCTCTGGTTTTGCTATTAGAATTATTATTCTGTGGCTATATAGAACATAGCTACATAGAATTTTATGTGTATATATATAGTTATATATACGTGCACAAATATAACACACACAGACACACGCATGGACATATATATATATAAAAACTCACTTTATATATATATACCATGTGTAGGAATATAGAAAAATATGTAGGGTCTATACTGCTGCACATGTCTAAGCCCTCTCTAAGCATGATGGCACTAACCAATACTGAGGATCATGTGCATATCCAAACGCTGGCCCCAGTTTTCTTTAGCTCGCTAATTTAGACACGGGCTCTGACTCCAGTTCGGAGGTGTTACACTGATAAATCCCACTCAGAGGAGTTACACCAAAATAAGTTAGGCCAGATCCTGGCCTCTCTACGGGACGCCAGCCAGAAACAAACAAAAAGGTGTTTACTACAGTTCATCACGTTATGGGGGACAGTCTGTCTAACCCCTGGCCCTTCTCTTTTCCTCGTTTATTAGTTATTCTGAATGTTAAGTCAACTCAGCCCCCGAGCGGGGCGGGAGGATGGAGCGATTCTCCCAGCCGCCGATAAAGCATCTGCAAAGGTCAGTTCGCACAGAAACTGCAGCCCAGGCCAATAAAACATCAGGTACCGAACTTATCAGGGCAACATATAACTTGCAGTTTTTCTAACTCAATTGATTGGACTTTTTATCTAAAATAACAGGCATTATAAGATAGGCGAAAGTCGAGATAAGGAAGAAAATTGAGTAGGTCTTGAATCAAGATCAGCTTGGGGACAGGTTCAAACTCCCACACCTGCCCCGGAGGAATCAATGAAAGTTTCTTGGCGTCGTCCGCTCGTTTTGAAATGCTGCTGAAGTTGAGTGAACTTTGAGACCGCGGCGTTTATTCTGTGATTATAATTAACCTGCTCACCCGTTGTTATTGATTTTGCGTGAAGGGAGGTGACAGAGTCTGACTGGGATGTTGGTTTAGGAATAGAAATGGTTGGGGAGGGCAGGCAGCGGGGCAGGCAGCTAGCCCTGCTGGAGTGAGACCCTTCCCTGGCTGGGGGCAAAGGGAAGGGGGTGCGAGCGGGACTTCACCCTCCTGCTTGTGGTCCCGCTTGTGCTGGGAGCTGGGAAAACCCTGGAGGCCACATCTTCACATCCAGAGGGTCTGAGAAAAATCACAACGTCGGTGATCTGCCCCACTGAAGCAAAGAAGGACCGAACATGGGAAGCCCCTGGAGAAAAGCCTATGGTCATGCCCAGGATCCAGGGCATCCTCCCAGCCCAGGGGAGCGTGAGGAGGAGACATCCCTCCAAGCCAGCTGCCCGTCTCATGCTCCCCATCACCGAGGCACGTCCCCACTCAGTGTCATTCCCAGCAGCCAGTCGCCCGAACAGCCAGCCCCTGGGGCCAGCGCTCCCTTCCCAAAATAATCTCAGACATCTGGGGCCAAATATGTCATTCGGAGGAGTCCTGATGTCTGGGGCTCACCGCCTCACTGATTTTCTACAGCTCCAGCACTGCACGCCCTGAATATTAAATAATGATGGCTCCCTGGCTTGCAAACCCAAGAGCCTGACTTGGAAACTCATAGGAGTTTAAATAATAAATATTAGGTTATTTTGTTGCCTTTTCTAGAGTTTCTGCCCATAGGAATCAGGGTTTCCCAGCTTTTCTCTTGTCCAGAAAACCCGTTCCTTGCCCTTCTGCAAAACCAGAGCCTGACGTATGATAACATGACTCCAGAAGCTGGAACTTGGAGGAAAACCAAGGTGCGTGGAGGCCCAATGGCTAGCAACAGCCAGAGGCAGGCAGCTGAGAAGCAGGCAAGAGGGAGATGTCTCCCAAACTGTTTGGAGGTGTTTGCAGAGCCAAAGGAGACAGCCCATTCTCCCGGCCCTCGAGGCCAGAGGACAACCTGGAACTTGTTTAACTATTACAGACACAGCCGGAGAGCACCGTGCAAGCAGGAACTGTGAAAAAAAAAGCAAGAATTGGCAAAATCTTGTTCCGAGGCAGCGGTGTGGTCTCCTTCTCCCCCACCCAGCTCCATCTCTGCCCTCAACCTCTTCTGCTGGGCTTGGGTTTTAACCTTTTAGGAGACCCTGATGGCAACAGGCACCCAGCCCTACCCCGGCACCCCGTAAACACACCGTGCTGCGGCTGGAAGCATCGACCGGAGGAAAACGGCTGAGCTTTGGGAAGAAGAGCAAGAACAGGCAGCGGCGACCCACCACGGGACCTCTCCTGAAATGCTCCCCCGGCAGACACCGACCTAATTCCCAGGGATTAGGAAGAAACATTTCCAGGCAGTGATTTTGTTATCCCAGACGCAGAAGCGTCCAGTACCAGTCCCTGGTGGAGACAGGAGATCAGCCCCAGTGCATCCCTCATCCGGCTGCCCTCACCCCACCTCTGGTGGAAAAACGTACTTTTCTTTGACTTTCCATGAATTATATTTTTCCTCTTTCACAAACAAAATGAGTTGCTGAGTCTCTCCCAAGGCTGGCGTGAGCTGTTCGAGCCCAGCTGGCTCCGATATGGGAACCACCAGCTTTATGGGTCACTAAAAATAATTTAAAAAAAAAGCACAAATCCCTTCCCAAATCAAGTGGCCACTTGCCAGAAAGGAAAAAGAAAAGTCCCGCTGACTTTTGGGGCTTCACCTCCACAAGAAAACCTGTAGGTCTCCAAATAGTTTGCAGGGAACTGCATTTCTTCCCTATGGAAGCCTCTTTCATGGGCCTGATTCTGCACCGGCCCCAGGCAAACCTCCCTTTGCTTTAAAACAGGGATGGTTTCAGCTCTGAGCAAGGTGGCGGTTTTGGGGGGTTGGGTTTTTTTTTCACAGTCCACACTGAATATGTTTAAGGGGGGGAGGGGGGGAACGACTGATCCTGCAAGCCTAGCCTGAGCGAAACAGCAGGGTCTTAGAAAGACAGAGAAAACAGCAGAAAGACATGGGAAGGACCCAACTTTGCTCCCGCTCAAGCAAAGGCTGCATCCTACATTTAGGTGTTCACCTAATTAAGCAAAAAACCCCTCTGTGCCAGCAAATAATTAAGACAAAAATTATCACCTTGCACTTCTTGGAAAAGAAAAAATTATTTTCGCTTCCAGTTGACACTGCCCCAAACTTGGTTTTAAAATCTAGACCTTGCCAAAACCTGAAAGCTGAAATGTTTCAGCGCTGATAGCAGGGTCAGATCTATGTCCAGCTTGGAAAACCTCTGCCCAGATCTTCTTTCCTAGCAGACCCAGCACCCGCCCGCCTCTGCTTTTTTGGGATGAGAAAATCCAGCTCCGGTTTATCATATTGAAAAAGAAATCACCACCGAGTGCCCCGAGTGTTTAAAAGAGCGCAATAGCAGGGGGAATGCTGCAAACTCAAGCATACCCTGCAGCAAGTGACCTTCAGAAAAACTGCAAGGGGAAAAAAAAACCCCCACATCTCTGCCGTACGAGACCTTACAACAGCATCGCTCGGTACGGCAGAAATTCAGAGGGGTTTCAAAGGAGCCTTTAATAACACTTGTACCAGCCGCTGCGAAGCCAATGATGATCGAATTATTTTCAAGCGCTGTCATGCACGTGTAAGCACCCGAGTATAAAGACCTCACTGCTCAGGCATGGCAGATAATTGGGTTTAATTTGTCATTACAGATGTATTTACAGCTTGGACCGGTCACCGTGACCGATGATGTGGGGAAAACTTGTAAGGGCCAGAGAGATTTTAATATTTTGCCATAATGCTGGATGTTGCCATAGACAGCTGCAAGGGTTTTGCCCCACAAAGGGGACCTACAAAGTTTTTTTCTTCCCCCCCCAAATAAAAAACCCTCAGTCCAACCTCATGGTGAAATTTGCTTTTATAATTTGGGTTAATTTTGGAGGTAAGAGCACATTCTCACATATTTCCCTGGTTATTTAAGCAGCATTTCACACTCGCACACCAAAGGCGTATTTACACCTTCCTGCCAGACAGCAGCGTGAATTCGGAATCCATCGTCGAGGTGAATATTTGGCATTTCCAATCTCCTTTCTTGCAATCCTCCAGACATAATTACACACATCCCCCCACCAAAGCAAGCCGTACCTGTAACAGCCCAACCTTGCCATTCCAACAACCCATTCCATGGGTTTCGGGAGCATAATCGCATTATTCGGGGATCACACATCGCTCTAACACGGGGCTGGTGCAGCCGTCCCAGCAAAAAATCTGCATTTCTGCCTCTGCCCTCTCAGCATAAGCAAAACCGGCCGCTTTAAGCCCACGGTCTGACTTCTCAACACAGATCCCTGCCTGGCTTTGCAGGCAGCGGTGAGCCCCAAATGGAAGGCAGACGCTTTGTTAAGTATTTTTATAATAGTGTTGCCAAAGCCTCGAAGGACCCGAGACGTTCAGCTGCATCCCCCCCACCTTCCACAGCCTTGTGCCCCCCCCAGGAGCATCGCCGAGCAGGGGGAGAGTCCCAAATATCCCATTTCTGCACCTCCTTTTCAGTAAGGAAATTGTAGGGACGGAAGGACACACCAGGCTGGGTATGAATTTGGGAACAAAACCTCTGAAAGATGATATATTATATTTGCAACTCTTTTTCCTAGGCGTGAAAAGATCTGCGGGGCTTGAGGAACAAAAATTTCAGCCCAGAGCCCCGTGCTGATGAGAAACAAAGTCTCTGCAGGTTTCGGGAGTACGCTATCAATTTTTTTTAATTGAATTTTCCTTAACATTGGATTTTTCCACCTCTATTTTAACAGCCCCTGCACACATCCTCCCCCAGCAGCAACAGGCTGCCAACCTCCAGGCACAAAAACTTGCTCATCTCACTGCGCTGCTGCTTTTTCACCCAGTTTGGGATTTTATTTGCTTGTTGGTGCTTTATTGGTGGGGTTTTTTTGAGGCATCCTTAATTTGTCAGAGTGAGATGGTTTGCCCGTTCAAAATACCCAGCTGTGTTTGGGATAACCATTCTGGGGACCCCCTCTCTGCCTGCCGGGCGAAGGTTTCTCCATCATCCGAAGAGCACGGAGGCAGCAGAATTGGGCCCAATTTCCTTTAGTAAACACCTAATAAACCCTCATCTGTTTCCAAGGATTTTTCCCTCTTCCCCCCCAAATGGATGAAAATAAATATGGAGAGGGCAAAATATAGGCTGTCTCTTAAAAAAAAATATTGCTGTTATTGTTACAGGGATAAAGACACATATATGAGGAGGAGAAAAATAATTAATCCTGGCTTAATAAAGTCTTAAATTCAGTGCCACCATCCACTGCCTTAAGTTTTACTGCTTTACAAAAATTCACGAGCATTTATAATGTACTATATACTACACCATGGCTGTTCTAGGCAACATATGCATTTGTATTTGGGAATAAAAGTGCAATTTTCAATTAAGGAATTCTATTATTATAAGGGCAATGTAGTGCCTGTGATGCTGGTATTTTTGTCGTTATTATTGTTGCTTTATTTACAATTTAAAATATACTGTTTGAAGATTTGGGGGGTAATAATCAGTTGCATTTCTGAGCTTGATCTTGCTCAAAGATTAGAAACCCTAATTCTGTGGGTTTCATCCCAAATCCCAGACTGGCCGGTGAAAATTAAATTAGGCAGGAGAGCAGAAGTGGCTTGAAACTCGCCGGCGGCAGGAGGGGGGGAACAAAGCCCTGGGCCAGCCTTCCCCGCCGGCGGAGCCGAGGTGAGAAATGCAACCGCTTGCAAAACGGGGGATGTAGGCTCTCGTGAAAAATCCAGACGCGTCCTGCAGCCCTGTCCCTCCATCCCACGGCCCCGTCCCTCCATCCTACAGCCCTGTCCCTCCATCCCGTGGCCCTATCCCTCCATCCCACGGCCCCGTCCCTCCATCCCACGGTCCCATCCCTCCGAGGGCAGGGATGCTGGGCTCCCCCCATCGCCTGGGGGGGAGCAGCCACCTTGTCCTTAGGTGCGTGGGGAAGGTCAGGGGCTACTCGTAGGGCAGAGGGTTGTAACAAATGCCGGCGAGTCACTGGAAATGCCGGCCCTGGGGATGCTACAGGGCAAATCTCTTAGCATCCCTATGGGAAAGCTTAAGATCTGGTTCACAATCTCTCCCCCACCAGCAGTGGAGAAGGCATTTTCCAACCCAGCATCTGCTCCAGGCTTTGATCTTGCCAGATGCTGCTGCTGTGTTCAAATGGTGCCTGATTCGGGGAACCCTGACTTCGACTACTCAAAACAAAAATGCAAAGCGCCCATCAGAAATACCCGCAGCCCCTCGCCCCGATTTACTCCCAACCACATCAACCTCCTCGAAGCCACAGCGAAAGAAAAACCCAGCTGCTTTTTTTGTGAAAAGCAAAATTGCAGGGGGTGGGGATGGCAAAGCAGGATCTGGCCCTCCGTGTCCATATGCTGGAACCATCCAGGAGGCAGCAAGCGGCAACGGGCTGATTGAGTTTGGGCTCCCGTGTCGGCCTCCATCCCCGCTCTCCTCTGCCTGGCCAAGGGGGAAGGGGCAAGCTGCTAATTTTGGGACAGATTTCAAGAGGGTTTTGGCCCTGGCAGGGAGGTTTCCTGAAAGGGGACTTTACAGCGGGTCCTTTTCATGCCTCATTAAGTCGGGAATTCACTGTAACGCCATCCCAGGCAATGCCTGGAGCAAGTTCACGGCCTCGACCACAGAGTCTGATCCTGCCCTTCAGGGTAATGCAATCTTTTGCCAAACTTACCCTGAAAAGGCCAAATTTGGCGTTTTGAACTCACACCGGGGAAAGTTTTTCAAATAGGCCCATGCCATTTATGCACCCATCCTTCCCACTTTGTACCACAGAGCTGCACTGGCACATCTTAACCCAGGCCAAAATTCCTCTTATTAGAAAAAAGCAATAAGATCTTTATTTCTTTTAGTAGATATTTCTATGTTCTACTAAAAGAAATAAAGATCTTATCGCTTTTTTTCATTTTCTATCACCTTTGTATACAGTTTCACTAAACTTCTTTCCCCGGTGCATTGCTTTACAGCAGGGAAAAAAATGCCATGCCCAATTGCATAGATTGCGTATCTGTGTCTGCATGTCCGGCTACACCTGCATAGACTTGATCCGCATTATTAAAAAATTATAGTAATTAATATTCTAAAGATCCCAGAGGTGCTCTGCAATTAGCGCTATCCAAAGGTGACGGTTCGCCGGGAAGCAAAATCACTGGAGGGAAATGAGAGCGCTGCAAAAATCCCTTGATTTAATAGAGCTTTGCACGAAGGATTTTGCTTCCACCCTGAGATTCCTCATTGTGCAGAGAATAAAAATACCTTTAGTGCTAAGGAAAGGCAAAAGAAGGAGTCTGCACTCCACCGTGCCAGGAACTGCTCAGAGCCTGAGCCAGGCTCAGACAGTTATTAAAGTGGGTCTGTGATGGGTGCAATCCACAACAGTGTTTCCCTCCCACTAAATCTTTCAGTGCCTTCAGTTTTTCAGCCCATCAGGGCTTTTCACCCTTGCTCGTCCAAAAAACCCAACCTTCACCCCCCTCAGAAACCACCAGCCAGCCTTTACGTGCTTCATACAACCCCCTCGATACCCACAGCCTGTGCGAAGCATCGCCCCGGCAGCGAGACGGGACCCAGCTGGGAGAGACCCGGCCGCGTCCCGACTCGGGGAGAAAAGGGAAAGGGGCAGGTCCGGGCTTAAAGTACTTACCAGGGGAGCTGCCTTCCAAAAAATCCATTTTAATCCTGAATTTAAAACTCACCAGCTTGCGGGCAGTTTGGGGTTTTTTGTTGTTTTGTTGGGGTTTTTTTACCAAAACCCAAGCACTTTTTATTTAAAATCCAAGTGCTTTTTTCCACGTTCAAGGCAGAGACTTAATTAGCCCCATGCTAATAAATCCCCCGGTGTCTGCCGCCCTGCTCTCGGCGATGCTGGAGGTGATACCGCAAATCCAGCACCCGAATCAGGACCTGGCGATGGAAAGGGGTCCCAGCTCCTTCCTCCTTCGCTACCGACCGCTAATGTTTTCTGGACTGGCTGAACACGTCCCGTGTTCCTGGTGCTATCTAAGAGCCCAGATAAAAAGCACTTTTTGCCACCAAAAGGCAGGCTGCGAGACCTGCAGCACAAACCGCTGCTTAACGCAGGGCTTGAAACCCCCAAATCGCTAACGCTCAGTCTCTGACACCTTAAAAGCCGCTGGGTATTTTCGCAACTGCAATTCTTCATTTGAATTATTTTGGGTTTAAGTTATTCCTATTACTATGAGCCCGTTTGAGACCGCTGCAAAAAGGTGATTTAGTTTTTTTTCTTTCCCAAGGAAGAGACGGCACGGTAGTCAAATACATATGCGCAGATGTCCTTGTTGATAATATTCAATTATTATTTGATTCATTCTGCTTTTTTCCTATACTTTCTACCTTCTCATGGCTTCCCCAAAACATTGCCTGGTTGACCAAAACTTTATCCTTAAAGATATTCTGTTCCCCATTTTAAACAATTCCGTAACACCCAAAGAAAAGCAAAAGACATTGGCAAGGCCAAATCTTCACCGACGCAAAACTTTCCTTTCTTTAACACCTTAACGCTAAACGTAAATTAAGTCTTGCTAGACATGAGGGAAAAATTACCCTCCAAAATTCATGTTAAAGAACGCAATCTTAAAATGTATCTGCAGACAAATTTGGGTCATTTTCTTTGTTAACCCCGACCCTGAAGCCGACAGAAATACCTTCGTGGAGAGAATGCGGAGAGGAAAAAAGTGTATGAAACCGCCATGCAAAGATGTGCCCTGCATTTCTCTCCCCCTTTCTCCCTCTTATGCCATACAAAACATAAAAGCAATATTTTAAGCCATTTGGGCTGATTTCTGGTTGTAGGACCCAGAGGTGCTTAATGAAATGAAAGGCTCCGAGATCGGGATCGGTGCGAGAGATCAGGGCTGAGATTTTTGGGAGCAAGAAGACACTGAAATACAGAGCTGGGCTGTTCAGATGTGCCTGTGGTTCCCCCAAAAGCATGACGATAAATGCGGATGCATTTCTTTTTTCTCCTTCTCCATCGTCTCTCCCCACTCGGCGGCAAATTTCCCTTCGCTTTCCCTTTTCCTAGCCTAACCGACCTTTCCAAAAATTAAAAAAAAAAAGACATAACATAAAACAGCCCAATGGGAAGATCCGGGATTCACGGGCCAGACCCTGATTTCCCCATTTTCCAAACAGTTTTCCCCATTTTACACCTAAAGCAAGCCGGGGAAGGGGCTGCCTGCACGCCCAGGGAGCATCGTGGTCCTGCACACCGCGATCATCCCCGTCGCAGCCCCTAAATCCCCCCGGAGCTGTTTGTGGAGCCAGCAGGCCCTT
This sequence comes from Astur gentilis, assembly GCF_929443795.1. Classification (NCBI taxonomy): domain Eukaryota; kingdom Metazoa; phylum Chordata; class Aves; order Accipitriformes; family Accipitridae; genus Astur; species Astur gentilis. The sequence goes on from NC_064895.1 coordinate 27,371,957, forward strand.
GCGTGGGAGCTCGGCACGTCATTTCTTGCCGCTCTGGGCCTCTCCTAAATGATATTTCTTTTTGGGAAACTGTGCTTCTTGAGGATATTTTGAAATGGCGGTTTTGCAGAGAAAGCGTGGGCGCAGAGTGGGGCACCCGCGTCGCCACGGGGCCCCCCCGTGTTTTGCAGCCAGCAAAATACCCCCAAATACGCCAAATTTCTCCCTCCTGCCATCACGCCTTACCTCGCCCTACCCGAAGAGGAGTCGGGGCACAAAAATTTGGCTGGGACAGGGGGTGGGTGGGTGGGTGACGGGGTTGAAACCCTCCCTCCCGTATCCCAACCCTGGCTGCGCTCACCGATGTTGGCGTGCCGGGCGGCCGCGGGCGTCCCTCGGCTCGGCAGGTTGTGGAGCATGGGGCTGTCGAAGGGCGAAGAAGTCCAGGTCGTGGCCATTTCGGGGCTCATATAAGCCGGGTAGGGGCTGGAATAGGAGCTGCCGAACCCCCTGCCGTATTGCTCCCTGCCGTTAGCGGAAAGGTTCAAGGAGCTGCTGTAAGCCGCCGCGGCTTCCCGGGAAGAGGTGGCGGGGATGGGGGTGCTGGTGGAGAAGGAGAACCGAGGTGACACGGGAGGGTGAGAAGATCCGGGGTTGTAAGCGGCGCTTTCGGCTCCGGGTTGAGTCCAGATGGAGTGACTGGAGACGGGGCTGCCTTGCTGGGAAGAGCCGCTGCTCTGGAGGTACGGCAGGCTGGGGAGCATGGAGGCGACCCTCGTGGTGGGCACGTAGACCGGGGACGCCGCGGCCGCGCCGTGCATGAAGCCACCTGCCCCTTCGTACGCCGGAGGGCCGGGGTTAGCCGCCATGGCTAAACTCTGGTACATCTCGCGACGGGCCTCCCCAAACCCCAGCCGGCACCCCGGCCGCAATCCAGAACGATGGAGAACGGGCGGAAAAAACCCCAGGCTCCGCTTTCCCCTGCCGTGAGCGATGGCCGGAGCGGTCTCGCGTGGGTACAGCCTTCCAGCCAAAACCAAAACACCACCAGCGATGCAATTTTCCTCCACCACCCCCCCTCCCCAACCTTCCCCACCTTCCCCAGGACCAGCCGCCGCTTCCAGACCCCAAGCGAGATCTCCAGGTCCCTCCGGGAGAAGAGATTTAGCTCCCGCCCGGATTTAGCTTCTCCCACCGGGCTCCATCCATCACCTCCCTCCCCCCCCCCACGCCCCCCCCCACCTCTCCACGATGGGGCTGGGCTGCTTAAAACCCTCGGTCAGTCTCCTCCCCGTCTTTTTTTCTCTTTCTTCACCCCCCCCCGCCCCGTCCGACACCCCCTCCGGGGGGAGGCAGGGGGAGATGCGGTCGGGGATGCGGGAGAAGGCGGCGGCCGGGTCGGGGACACCCCCCCCCACCCCGGTTCCCTCCCCGTGGGGGCGGAGGAGATGATAAGGAGGTTAGAGCAGTCCCGAAGAAGTGTTGGGGGGGGGAAGAAGGTGAAAGGGGTGGGGGGAGAAAAGTTTACACAGCCTGGAAGGTGAGAGACAGCGATGCTCTGGCCTGGAGCAAAAAAAAAAAAAAAAAACCCAAAAAAACAACTTTGTCCCGCAGGTACGATCGGTGCTTTAAGTTGTTAATGGCTCCCGAGGTTGGTGTTTGATGTGGGCTGGGGGGGGGGGGGAAAGCCGGAGGCTGAAGCTGTGGAGGTGTGTGGGGGGGGAGAATTAAATTAGGGAAAAGGAGGAGGAGGAGGAGGAAGGCTGGCTCGATCCTCCTACCCCACGCGTGTTTGCACCCCCCCAAAAAAAAAAAGTCCGGCCACGTATGTGTGTATGTGCTTTAAAAAGGGGAGGGGGGCATTAAGCACTGCACCCCCCCAGTGCTGCCCAGACCCACTTGCAGGTGACGGCATGTGGGGAGCAGACCCCTAGCAGCACCCACAAAATTCCCCCTGCCGGGTGTTTTTAATATCCCCCCCCCCCTCTTTTCCCATGTGGGGAGGTGGGATAAGGTGGAAGCACAACGGGCTGACCCACTGGGGACCGGGGATGCCGTGGGTCCGGGGGGGGGGGGGGCATTTCCCAGAGCCACCAGGCAGGATGGGTGCTGTTTCCCATGTGGGTTTGGTTTCTGATTTGGGGTCCTTTTTTTTGGGGGGGGGGGGGTGGTTTGGGGCAAAGGGGCTGGTTTTCAGGCACGGCGCAGGCCGTGGGATGTCACTGGGGCCTTGCGTGTGGTTTGCAATGATGAGACCCCCAAAAAAACCCACTTGTGGAGGGGGGGGGCAGGGTGAAATACCCTTCCCAAGAAGGGTCCGGGAGGGGAGGTGAAATGATGGGCGATGCTGTTTTCTCTGTGGATCACGGAGGGATCCTAGAAAACCATCGCACACCCGGAGAAGGGTTGGATAGGGGGGGAATTACGGCCGGAGAAATAACTCTTGGGACTGATTTAGATTTAGCAGGCAGATTCCCCAGGCTGAACCCCTCCGCTGGGCTGAATTTAGCAGCAGAAGAGATAACCGGGAGATAAGGATTGATACCGGGGAGGACAGCAGGAGACCGGCAGGCAGCCGAGGAAAGGGGGAGAAGCCGGAGGCAGCGTTGGGAAAGGGTAAGGATGGAAGCGAGCCGGGAAGAAGGGGGTTTAAGGGAATTCTGCTTCTCCCCAAACCCCAGGGGACGGAGGAGAGGCTGGTTCGTGTGCGTGTCACCGGCCTAGGATGGAGCGTTTCCACAGGGCTCTCCAAAGAGGAGCAGGATCCACAGGAGGGGAAAAAGGAGTGAATTCCCCTCCTGCCTTAAAAATAGTAAGGATGATAATTAAAAAAAAAAAAAATAATCAAGCCAAAAAAAAAAAAAAAAAAAAGCAAAATCGAGTCTGTTTTCAAGCCCGAGGAGACAATAGGAGGAAGCTTTTGGGGGAGGCCCGTGGGAAAGGGGTCGCTGGGGTCCCGGCGTGACAGCGAGGGAGAGGAGCGGGGGGACAGAGAAGCGTTACCCACCTTCGGTGTTGGGGGGGGCAAGGGGTGCAGGGGGCGAGGCCGTGGGGCAGGACACCCCCTCGCTGCAGGGAAGGCAGAGGGCTATGAGATGCCTAGTTCGGGCTTGCTCCTGGTTTTTTTGGGGGGGCGGGTTAAGGGCAGTGGGGTTCTGTCTTGCCCCCCCCACCCCCCAGTCCCCCCGCCTTGGCTCCCCAGTGTGGCCAGACTCCCCAGTCCCACTCGCTGACTGGTTTGCCCATATCACGTGGAAGTGGGCGGCGATGGGAGGAAAGAGGTTGGGGTGGTGGGGGGGGGGTAAAGAGGGGGGGTTGGCTGGTATCTGTTGCACCATCAGCCAGGCGCCAGGTTTCATTGCCGTGCAAAAAAAAAAAAAAAAAAAAAAAGGAATAAAATAATAAAATCAAACCACCACCCCCCCCCCAGGGCATGGCCATACGGCCGGCCCCACGCTGCAGGCAAAGTCCAGCTGGGCAGCCCTGCTCCGCACCCCCCCACGCACCCGCAGGGACACCCACGCTCAGCTCCCAGGAATAATATTTGCTGGAAAGGGGGGGGGGGGGGAGGCAGGGAATGACACCCCCTCCCAGCTCCCCAATCCCTTTGGAGGCGATCCTTTCCGCTGGGCTATGGCATGGAGGGGGGGGCGGAATTTCTTCAAGCTCCTGCCCCAAATTCTTCATGGTCCAAGCAGAGTGAAGAGCTGCCCTCCCCTCCACCTCAGCCTGTTTAGGGGTGCCCCCCCCCCCCAAAAAAAAATCTGGACACCCCTCTCTTGCCCCCCCACCGCCTCCCCCAGCGCTGCAGAGACCTCTGGGTTTAAAGGTTAATGGTTAATGGGAGAGCCCAGGACCGGCTGCACCCCTTTGCAAAGTGGGGTCCCACCGGGCACCCAGCCCACGGGTGGGGGGCTCAGCCCCCCACTGCCCCCCCCATCTCCTGGGGCTTCATTTTTCCCCGGGGTGGCTTCAGCCTGTGAGAGCTACCGGGGTGGGTGGGGGGATCCCACAGCCCTGCTCCCCCCTTACAACCTTAATTTTTCCAACACACTGGCGCTGGGGTTTCCCTTGGAAATTTGGGGGTCCTACCTGCCCGGGGAGGTAGGGGGGGGGGTGGGTGGCAGAGGTTTTGGGGGCTTGGAAAGAAAAAAAAATCTTTGAGGAAATTAAAAAATCTCTGTATGAAAGCGGCAAAAGGAGTAGGGCATAAAAAAAAAATAGGGGGAGGGAAAGAGATTTATTGAAGGGGGGGCAGAAGCAAAGGGAGCGCTCGGGGGTGCCCCCCCCTACCCCACCCCGGGGCACCCTGGGGGGGGGCACAGGGACCCTATGGCCGGGAAACCCCAAACCCGGGGGTGGGGGGGCTCCAGCCCGGCGGGGATGTGTGTGTGCACCGGGAGAGGCTAAAACCGCAGCTAAATACACAAATATAGGCAGGGGGGTGGTTAGAGGGACGTATAGAATTAAAATTACAGGCACGCAGAAATATCGGGAATGGTGCTACTGTGTGTGCTGGAGATATTTATACTTTAAGAGCACGGGGGAATTAATGTATTTAATAATAAGTATCTAGTTATATACATTTCAACACAAACCTTGTGTTTAAATGGGATTTAATGCACATTAGACACGGGAACGTATGTTACATATAAACACGTAAATACTCCCATACCTAAGTATACCGTGTAGTTTACACCACGCTGTGTGTGTATATATATAGAAAAATATTCTATCGGCATGCAGAGAAAGAAGGGAGAATTAAATCTATCGATGTCTTTTTTTTTTTTTTTCTTCTCCCAAAGCAGCTGCGTATCCAGATGTGCTGCGTTTTGGAACCACATCTCCCTCTTCACGCCTTGCAAAATCCCTGGCAATTTTCTCTCCCAAAGCAGCGCTTTGCTGAAGTTTCGTGGAATTCCTACCGAACACCAGCACTTAAAAAAACCCCAAACCAAACAACAATCCAATTAAACCCGATTAAAACCACCTGAGCAGCTCTACCAGGAGCAGAGACGATTTCAAGGACCTGCTTTGGCTTTGCCTTTTCCAGGAAAAAAACATATAAAAATAATAAAGAAATCCCGTGGTCGGTTTTGAGTGTGCGTGGCCGGATCCAGCCTCTTTCTGCGGGGAAATATCGGTCCGTAGTGCTGAGCATCATGTCGCTGGGGGGGTGCGCACCCCCAAAAATACCCCAATGCTGTGAGGAGCGGAGCCGAGCCCCAGCCTGGTGTAAACTAACAGCCGGGAGGGAAAGGATGGATTTTGGACACCTTTTTTTATCCCGAAAAAAGCAGAGGATGGGACACAGGAGAGTGCAGCGACAAAAAAAAAAAAAAAAAAAAAAGAAGAAAAAAAAAAACCAACCCAACCTTAAAAAATAAATCCGTGCTCTGCACTCGGAGGAGCTTTTTTTTTTTTTTTTTTTTTTTTTTTCTCCTTTTCTTCTGCGATTTACAGAGCGCGCTCGCCGGCAAAGCGAAGCGGTGAACGAAATCTGGCTGAAAATAACCCTGCGGAACAAACCTCGGCCTTTCCACTCTCCTTTCCAGCCCCCTCTTCCCCCCCCCAGGAAGGAAATAAATCGATATGGTGCTGGTTTTTTTGTTTGGTTTGGTGGGGTTTTTTTTTGCCCGCATCAAAGTTAAATCCGCGGCTGATTTAGAGTTAAATCTCCGGGTGTTGATAGATGCACCCACGAGTGGCAGTGAAAAAAACACAACAAAAAAACCCCCCATGTTAGGAATTGGGGCTGAGGGGAGAGAGAAGGGTAAAAGTTTATTTAATATTTTCTCCTCGGGACCGTGCTGAAAATTGGATTTTTTAAAAAATCACGAAAAATATAGTTAAAAAAAAAAACAACCAACAAACAAAAAACCTACAAACTCAGAAAAATGGTTAAAAAATGGAAAAAAAAACCCCAAAACCAAACCAGCCAGCAAGTGTGGTTTTAGAAAAGCAAAATGCACTCGGCAGCTTCTGTGCCAAGTGTGTACGGGTACTTTGGAAGGGGTTTGGTTGTTGTGTTGGTTTTTTTTTTTTTAAATTATTTCATTTATTCCCTGCCAGCCAGGAAGGGGTTTGGGGAGGGGAGGGGGGGGTCTGGGCTGCGGGAGGGGACAGACCAGTCCGGGGTAAGGGGGGGCGAGGAACCGGGCTCCAAAATACCAGTGCTGGGTGGCATCTGGGGGTGGTATTTACCTATAGGTCCATCTATAGGTATGTACCTATAGGTATGTGCTTATAGGTACGTATCTATAGGTATAGGGGATGTGGAGATGCAGCTGGGGGGGGCTGGTCCATGGCTCTGTCTTGTGTTAGAACAGCCGATGCAATTTGGGAGGTGGAAAGGGGGGGGGTCCCCCAAGCCGAGGGGACTGGACCCGCCCGCACCCCCTGTTTTGGGGGTTTTTCTTGGGGGGAGGGGGGCAGGCGCCTTGTGAGCCCGGAGAGCACCCACCCCCCCCCCCCCCCTCGCCCGCCTTTGGGGGGATTTTGGGGATGGAGGAGTGTGGGGGGGGGGATGCTACTGAACCCCTCCCTGCCTGCTCCTGCCCTCCCCCAATCTGGGGGTGACCCCCGAGCATCTAAGAGTGCTGCTAGGGAGTCCTGCCAGGGACCAATTCTGCCCCCCCCCCCCCCCAGCATCCCCCTTGCACCCCCTCCCACATACAGGGACATCCCGGCCCAAGGAAAACCCACGGGAGAGTGTGGGCAGCCAGGGTGGGGGTGGGGAACAGTAGGACAACCCCCCCCCCCCATGGCACAACCGAGGGGTGGGGGGGGGTGGGAAGGTGTCAGAGCTGGAGGGGGGGCCCTGCTTTGGCTACCAGCCCCCCCCCCCGCTGACTTATCAAAATCTCATGTCACACCTTCGGAGACACTTTCCCAAACAAACGTCACATCTGTTTACAGAAAGACAGTGGTCCTAAAATGCCACCAACCCCCCCGCCTACACCCCCCCACCCCCCCCAAAAAAAAAGCCAGGTATTACCCTTTTGGAGAAGGGTGTCCAAAGAGCATCGTGGCTCAGTGACACTCCAGGGGCATTTTAAACTCCTTTTTGACTGCCCTTTCCACCCCTAAATATTACATTATTGCTTTTTCTTTTTTCCTTCTCTTTTTTTTTTTTTTTCCCCTCCAGTTGAAATAAATACAAGTTGCTTCCTCAAGGACAAAGCCGTGGGTGCAGAGGTGCGCGGAGCCGCGTTTGGTGCTTGGAGGCAGCAGGAGAGAAAGGCTGAGCGGTGAGGGTCGGTGCTGGGCTGATTTGGGGAGAATCAGGAGCCGAAACCCACCCGGAATTGGGTGGCCACGGGAGGTGAACCCGCGTGCCTGCATCACACCTTGCGTGACGTCACGCGTGTCCGTGCCGCTGCGTGTGCTGATCCCAGGGTACGCACCGAAAATAGGACGTGGATCAACGTGCTACATTCCGGTTCAGCTTTGTTGCCAAAATCAAGCGAATTGAGCCTAAAATATCAGGGCTCCGCATTTCCTGATCCGGGACCCTCTTGATCGGCGGGGGGCTGTGAAAACCCAGCCCAGAGGGGGCTTCCCCGGGGGGGCTGCCCCGAGGTGTGATGAATGACCGCGTGGGAACCTGCGGGTACACGTCACCAGTGGGTGAGGGGATCCCCCGGGGCCACCGGCACGGGGACGAACGGGCGAGCATCGCCTCCAAGGATGGGGGAACCCAACGGGGGGGGGGGGATAAATTGGGGTGCGTCACCGCCCGTGGGGTTCCCGTGGCCCACTCGCATTGCCGTCCGGGCGCGTGGGTTTTTTTTGTCGTTACTGCGGTGCTTTGACGTCACGACGATCAAAATGCGTGTGTGGGGCACACCGGCCGTACGCCGTCACCGTGCTGCTGTGAAATCGCCTTCCTGGCTGTTGGGGACCGGCCGGCGGCTCAGGTCCGGGTACAGCCCCTCATGGCCGGCAGCGGTGATGGAAAAGCCCCTTCCCTTGTCAGAGAGGCTGGAAAAACTTCCTGCATGAGGCAGAAGGCTGAGCTGCCTGGAAATGCACGGGCTGGAGCCCTGGCAGCGCAGAACCTCCGTCAGCGTCACTATGCATCTATCTCGAGCCATGTATCCATATATCCGTGTAAATCTCTAGTCATTCCTATGACTATTTGCCTTGCTGAAATACCTATTATTTATTGACCTATTATTTATTTGCCTATTTACCTATTATTTATCTCTACCGATCTATCCCATGTGTCTATGCCTCGCTCACTTACGTGTCTACCAGCCTACGTGCCTATACCTATTCACTCCACGCCCTTACCTGTCACTGTATCTTCGTGCGCGGCAGCATCGGTGTATCCCTCCCTGTGGAAGTCTATTCTGGGTCTGTCCGCTGAGCCCCAACAGCCCCCCCAGATCCATGGCTACCTGGACCCTTGGGTCTGCCCGTCTCCTGGACCCCCAGGGCAGTTCATACCCCCCGACAAGTGATGCTGTCACTGTCCCAGACCTACGGGGCTGCCCCCGCTCCGTGCCTGTGGGAATGCCTGGATCCCCCGGACTCATGGATCTGCCTGTGTCCTGACCCACAGGGCTGCCTACACCCCAAATCAACGGGGCTGCCTGCACCGGGACCCACAGCCCTGCCTGCACTCCGCCCCGTATATCTGCCTGTATCCCAAAACCACTGGTCTCCCTACCGCTGGGTTTTAATGGGGCTACCCGCACCTCGGACCCTCGGCTCTCCCCAAAACCCCGACTTGGGGGGCTGTCTGCTTGCATCCCCGACTCTCGCCCGTGCCGAGCCGTGCCGTGCCGTCGGCGGTGCCGTCGGGGCGGCGAGGCCGTGGCTGTCAGCCCCTATTGATGAGGTGTGGGCTGATGGAGGGGAGAGGCGGCCGGCCGGCTCCGCTCCAGACTCCCCGGCGCTGGGGTCAGTGGCCCGGCCAGCCCCTCTGCCGCCGGGAAGGGAAGGGCTGGATGCAGAGGGGATGCCCCTGCTCCCCCTCCCAGCATCACGCACCGGGCGCTGGGCCGTGGGAACTGCCAGCGGTGGGGTTGGATACGATGGGAAATGGCCAATCCTGACCCAAATCCCCCCAACCTTGGGTGGCAGATGCGGTGTCGGGATGGAGGCTTCATCGGTGATTTCCTTCTGGGCTGAAAAAAAGATTGCTGCCTCTGCACTGAACATCGGGGGGTTGCACGGGTTTGAATTAATCCACCTATTCTGCAGAGGAAAAAAAAAAAAAAAGAGAAAAAAAGTGAAACCACAAAGCCAAACGGTAGCTTTTCATACTGATGCTCAGTGCTCCAAGTGCCAAATCCACATGAAATGCTCTCACATGAGCAAAGGACAAGTAGGGTTTCATGGGCAGGCAAGTGCTGGCAGGACTGAGCCTAATGCAGGAGGCTGGTTTGACCTTGGACTAGATTGCTGGTCAAAAACCACAAAATATTGACAATTTTACAAATGGAAAACTTGAAAAAAAAAGGCATAAAAAAGTCTAGCTTTTTTCAGCGAGGAAAAAAACCCTCTGGCACAGGGTGAGTGTGTGATCTGAGGTTGACAGTGTCCTCCAGCAAGGGACAGTGGAGGCAGCTGGCAGCTTTCTGGGAATCTTCCTCTCTTCACCTGGATCTGTCACAGATGAATTCCCCGAGCTCGGGACACTGGGCTGGGACCCTCACGCAGCCTCCCCCAAATCCCCCAGCCTCAGCTTTGGAAAGGAAAGGAGGACCAAACTCCTGTGGGAATCGGGGATCTAAAAGCCTCGGACATCCTGAGAGGTGTTAGGACAACTGAACGTGGGAAGGACCCAGCTCCTTCGGTGCCGGGGATATTCAGGGTCAGAGGCTGGATAAGCAGAGCTGGTGCTAATAAATAGTTGGTCATTAATCTCCAAGCGCTGCCAGGGCTCCTTTGGACTATATCTAATTTTCCTGTGATCTACACAACAATTTCTGGAGTTGAGGCGACATCACGGGCATTTTCTTCTTTCCTAATGACGGGTCCATCCAACGTCCCAGAAATATCCCACCCAAAAGCCGCTCAGAGCACCCTTTGCGCTGCTGTTCTCCAGCCAAGCCAACGCTGCAACCTTCCCCAGCTTCGCTCGCGGCGGCAGGAATTCAGACTATGTCGATGAGATTCCTATGGCTGCAGAAATAAAGCTTCCAGCTTCCCTTTACCATCTGGAAAAGCCTGCTCGCTCTTCTGCTTCTCTTCTTTTGGATTTGTACTGTAACGAAAAAGATCGGCGGTGTTAATACTGCCGGTGCATTGGCATTACTCAAGAGCAACAGAGCTGATGATCCCTTAAATCTGCTGAAATCCAGCCTTGCTTTGGCTTTCAGACTCAGCATGCAGCTTCACACTGACCTAGGAGTGCTGTCCAGGATGAAAAATCTTGGGTGAAGGTGGCATTCTGTCATCTATGGGGAAAAAAGCAAGAAAATACACAACCTGCTGAAATCATAAAAGGTACCGTAATGTTAAAGTTCATTTTATCATGAAATGATATTGTTATCGTTAGCCAAAACCCCAGTGCAGCACACTGTGGAAAGAATACTCAGGTATGTTGGCAAATTTATATCTAATTTGCCCTCGTTCTTAGGTCAATAATACAGTGCTGGTATTATTAATAAACAGTAATATCTGTTAGGCAATGCTCTTGGAAGATAGATGTACCGCTGATTTTTCACGCATCTCCACTAGCATCATACAAGTCGGGAGGAACGCCTTGAGTCCTGGGGCTGGCAGCGTAGGAGGGGGAGAGGGGGACTCATCGCTTGAGTTTTGGAGGCTTTTTATTGGAAATGAAAAAAGAAAGCCAGCTAGAGGTGTGAGGAACCTGATGGTGAATGTCTGCGTAGTTCTAGCCGTTGTCTGTCAATAAATCCATCAATCAATTTATCCATTGTTCCAAGCGGAAAAAATATATAGTTTTAGATAAAGCCTGATGTGCTTGTACACGCAGCTATATGAGTTTATCGCTTACCTGGCTGAACAGACAGTGCTTTGAATAGGTCTTCTATAGCTCTTGGCTTGCAGGAGAGAGCGGCTCGGGCTCAGCCCCACGTTGTCCTAACCTGGCGGGGTACCAGGGACTGGATGGATGCCTTAAGGAAGGTGGTGTGAGATCCTCCTCTGTTGTGATTAAGGAAAATGAAACCTCTGGTTGAGCTGGACAGTGTGAACTGCATCGTGCACCTGCTCGTGGGGTCTTGCCCCATAACCAGGCTGAGATTTCTTTCACTTAACATTCTTGCTAGTGATAGAAAATCAAGGAGGATCAGGACTGCAGGGAGAGGGTGTAGCTTTTATTACACCAGCTGACATCTTTGGGGGAAAAAAAGGAAAATTTTTGCCTGGGAGCCATCGCCTTTTTTAGGGTGAGCAGGGTGCCCTGACCTTTCAGAGGTCCTGGGCAGAGGCAAAGATCTTCCTTTGCTCTCCCATCTACATGGCCACCGTCTTCGTGGTTGACTCTAAGGGGAATATTGCGCTGGTGAAAAGAGGTACCAACAGCATTTCAAGCAAGGGGGACAAAGCAGACTTTCATTTCGCACATAAAAGCAAAGACATCGCAAAAGCACAGATCTTCACGTGGGCTGTAGCTCCCCGGGACTCACTCCTCGACCAGGTGAGACCAGAATCAGGCTGGGTCATATATTTTTCTTTTTCTTTTTCTTTTCTCTTTTACAGAGGATCCCTGGCACTTTATAAAGATTACCGAGTTAAGCCTCACAACAAGACTGCAGGGTAGGTTGATCTTATTACCTGGGAAGACAAGGGAAAGGATGATGGAAAGGCTCGTGCGGGATGGCAGATCCAGGACAGGACCCATCTCTCCCAGAGCACTTAGTCCTGTGCCTTAACACAGGATGAGGTATTTTTGGCAGAACAGCTGTGAAGTCTCACCGTAATGCCAGTGGGACATCGGAGGCATCGGAGCATATTCCAGTTGTTAACACCCAAAGATATATAAACCACCACGGAGGAATGGCTGCATGCACGCATGGAAGGCTCCTCTGCAAAATACATACTTTTGATTTACTGTCGTCTTCTGACATGCAAAAAGGACAATTTTTAGCACCTTTCCATACAGACTGGGGTAGAGCTGTACGTCTGATGTTCACTCCAGGAGAAAGCGCATGTGAGCAGTAGAACTGATTAGGAAATGCATTTTTTGGTTCAGTGGAAAATCCTCCCAAAATCAAGAAAAATGTCATTTGTGTTTCATCTAGAAAAGGCAGAAATACAAAATCAGCAAACTGGAAGGTTCAATATCTTTTTGTTTCTGGCTGAACAAAACTCTGAAGTGTAATAGTTTGGGTTTTTGTTTTTTTTTTTTAATTTAATTTAGTTTCACTTTCACTTTGGGGGTTTTGGTTTGGTTTTGGTTGGTTTGCTTGTTTCAAGAAGGTTTGAAGACAATTCTGGATTAACTGCTGTTTAAACACAATAAAAAGAAAAGCTAGGCTTGAAGTGCTGTAAGCAAGAAGTGTAAACATTTCTAATTATTTTCAGCTATGTTTAGGGTTGAGGTTTTGTTCCTGAAAGGACAATAAAACAGGAGCATGACTTCAGCTGGGCTTTACTAATTATAGCTGAACAGATTTTGAATACTTTCCTTAGCTTGCAGCAAAAATGTATTGCTTCTTTCCAGACTCATCCTTTTGTGGGGGTTCCTATAGAGAATAAAGAACATTTTCACAATTCTGCCTTCTGACTGCATGCCTGCAAGTCTAAAAAGCCTTGGTTATTAGCAGCTTGCAGTGGGAAAAACACAGGATGGGCAAAAGATGTTACATTTTATGTTGTTGCAGGCAAAACCCAAACACACAAACAACAACAAAAAAACCAACAGGGCCTTTTTTGTTTAACTACATTTTCCCTCGTTTTTCATTTTCTGTCATGCCCCCTTGCAGATGTTTCTTGTACTCACCTGTTCTTTGAGCAAATCTCAGAATCGTAGCTGCGTGACATCAGCCCTGACCTCAAGATTTTAGGTGAGACGCACTTAGGAACAGAGGTTTTGTTCTTTGTTCTGCACATCATTTCCCATTTGGACTAAATCACAGGGGTTTTTGAGGGCACCCTAAAATCTTTAATTTTCCAGTGATCGGTTGCGTGATGAGCATCTTCGAGCCTTAGCTGCGCCTGTCTTTTCTCCTGCCCTGGGATTTCAGCCCCAGATCGGAGGTGATCCGAGTTAACGTGTCACGCAGAGCTGTTCACATCCGATGGAGCCTGGGCACCGTGGCTGTGGGGGAGACGCCTGGAGAATTGCTCCCACCGTATCTACTTCCTTCAGACACTCAAGTCTGCGGGCAAAATTCAGGGGTTGTTTGTAATCATAGAAGTCTCTCCCATCCGCTCCTTCCCTCTGCTGTCCAGGTACCTCCTGTGAATTGCAGAATGGATGTCCCACTTTCATCCTCAGCTGAACAGGATCAAATCAAGTCATACAATACCACATCTACTGCAGGCAGGGACCGTGGCTGAGGTGCAGTTGGTGAAACCAAGACCAGAGTCGGGCCCCTTATCTTCCAGGGTTAGTCCCTTCCCTTTCTCCCCGTAGATTGAAGCCGGTGGAGTCCCATCAAATGCAGAGGTCAGGAGGTGGTGGCAGCAAACAGCCGTGAGTCCAATTTGTTCTGCTATTAACTGGGAGGATGATCTTTCTTCTAAGGGTCTCCTGCCAGATTTTGAGGCAGGATGTCTCCCAGTAGGTCTAGCCACACTGGAGCAAGGGAGCAGGACATCAGCCATAGGGACAACCAAACAGACATATCCCAAATTCTTTGTGGGAACGTGGCAAGACTGTTCCCACGAGGGGGCTTGGCTGTGTCACTCTGGGTTGGGAGCTGGAGTTTAATAGGATGGATGTGGCCACCTGGCCAAAACCCAGCCCTGGCACTGTTATAATTTACTTGATGTTTCTGAGGATGCTGCCGCCAATTCCCTTAGCTCTGCCGCAAGCTGCCCAGGAGCTTTTGGGCAAATAACGTAGGCTTAATGTCTCTTTGCAGTCATTCCAGGGTGGTGGGTGCTTCTCAGGTGGAGGAACCATCCCTTTCCATCCGTTACTGACAATAATTTAGACACCACTGGAGTCAGGTGGGTACAGCTGGGCCCCCAGGCCAGGTCTTCCTTCTGTGAAATGGGATTTGTTTCCTCCCCTTGTGTAAAGTTGGACACCAATGTTAAACACAAGGCAGAGTATGCGGACATCTTCTGTCGGTGATGGATTTAGTTTTTCAGAATTCTCGGCCAATATCATGTTTTGGAAAAAAAAAAAGGAGGAGGTGAAAATATAGAGCGTTTTTCCCTATTTTTACCCATTTTTTCCTGGTTTCTCTTTCCCCTGCTCTCATTTTTTTCTGTCTGCTACTGGTTCAATGCTGGAGCCCAGGTGCCTTGCATTGCCATTTTTGGGAAAGAAAAAAAAAAAAAAAAAGGTATTTGGGGGAGAATTCTGCCCTTGAGATTTGGCCTGTGTTGGAGCCTGGATCATCAATGAGCTTTTACTTTTACTTTTTTCTTTTTTCTTCCCCACCGTATTCTTCTCCTATCAGATGACTCCTGATCTCATCAAGATCTCTGCATGTGCTTATCTCCGCTCCATTGACTGGAAGTGTGTTGCTCGGTAAATAAAGCTAAGCAAATGGTCACGTCTTCAAAAGATATCAGGACTTTAGATGGAAAAGTGTCTCTGGCTGAGGCTCCTGTGTTTGGCTGTCGGCACAATAACACCCTGACTTGGCGGGTCCTTTACAGCACTGTCGGAGGAGAAGGATGCCCTGAAGTCTTGGGAAACCCTAGCTCAGTTCTCAATTGTCCTGAGACTTTGGAGAGGCCACTGCACCTTTTGGGACCTCAGTTGCCCATCTGCTAAAATAAGGGTAATAAAGCCCCATGGGGTGCAAACGGTGAATCTTTGACTGCGACGTGCTCTCTACATAGCCGGGCTCTGAGATGGCACGAGCCGAGGGGACATTCATCCCAACATCCAGCTCGCAGACAAGGGAGGGAGGGATTTGACCATCCAAACAGAGATTAAGCCATTGATCAAAACAATCCTGAATGGGCTTGTAGATAGGTCTATCAGCAGCTAGAGCTTGGTGCCCTCCCTGCAAAGCGTGGAGGGCTGATGGCTCTGCAGTGCCGCTGCGGCGATAAGATGATAACGGTGACCAGAGGAGTTATCGGGGTTGGGGACAATGCGAGGACATGAGCAAACACTGGGCAGCGGCATCGCGAGGAAGGCTTTGGGAGCCGGCGGGGTGATGCTATCTCGCGAGGCAGACCCCGGGAGCCGCTTTCTCTGCCCGGTGGTCTTGGGAGGGGATCGGCGACTGCGGCAACCTCAGGTCATGAAAGACCGAGGGTACGACGTGACGGCGTTCGGGCAGCAGCGCTGGAAAATCAGTGTGCAAAGTAGATGGCTTGGACTCTCACCACGTGCACTGAAATTCATCGGTTCTCAGCCCAACTTTGTGCAAGTTCAGGCTGGGAAAGGCTGCTGGAAAACGGGCTCAGCGTTAGCTCTGTGTCTGTAGCTTCCTTTTGAAAACTGAAACTATGTGAGCGTGCTGGCTGCACGTTTGTCCAGATAACATTGACATTTGCTGATTAGTTCAAGCCAGGTTTGGCAGAGTGGTGGAGACCTGTAGGTAAGAGTAGGTATCAGGATTCACAGGCTCTGGCGAGAAGCAATGCTGAGCCAGGAGCTGTTTGCATGGCTAAGCTATGGACAGGCTGCAAGACTGGCTAAAGGCGAAGTAGATACTCTGGTCTGTGAAAAATCACGCTATTTCATTTTATTTCCCCCAAACAAAAGGATTCTAGCTTTCACATGAAAATAAATCTGCTCTCACAATGTTATGCTTCGAGACAACCAATTTGCACCTATTTCCACTGGGCCTATAATTAAAATGAGATCCCAGAGCTGAGAGCTGTCAGCCAGCCCCTGCGAAGTTCACACATTTAAATGTTCCCATCAAAGCAAAAACGAATGTCCAGAAACTTGGCAGTAATTGGATCACGAAGTGTAAGCTCCCGTGATTAGATCAGGAGCACTCTGCCAGGATTATACTAAATCAAAAGAAATAATCAGCCGGCTAGAAAAGGGAGCAGCTCTTCATTTAAACTTCATTAATTTCCTGTCCGCTTGGCAGAGCCCACAAATTATGCACTTAAAGATGCAGAGGTTATTTCTGTTGAGCACGGACTATTGCTGTGGCAAGAAAAAAGCCTTTCTTAATCTACACAACGTGAAGAAGCAAAGTCCAGGCTCCAACTGTCCCCAACGTGCCTCGTCTAAAGAAAATATATAGCTGCCTGCTGTGTTTTCTCTTTGGGTGGTAAGGTTGCTGCTCTGCTTTACAGGTCTCCTGGGTCAACTGAGGTCCTTCAGTGCTGGGCCAAGCAGTGGCATCCCCCAAGGGTGAGAGGAGGGAGATAAAGGCATTGACGATGGCTGGTTGGATGGGCCCATGTGATGAGCTAGAGGAAATGCAAAGAAGTGACCGTATTATTTTTTATGGGAAAATCTAAGGTTGCTCAGGAAAGTTTCAGACATTGCCAGCTTATGATCTGCTAGATGGAGGGCTTTCAGCTCTCACGCTGATGCTCAGGAGGATATTTGTCCAGAGGTAAAGCCACATGTTTCCTGCTTAAAAAAAAAATTTTACTAGCAAATACAGGGCATCCACAGGTTTAGCCCTGCTTAGCTGTCGCGGAGGTAATGCTGATGATCATTTGTTTACATCTTCACCTAAACCAAGTAAGCCATGATGTTTTACTGCGATGGTACTTCTTGGGGAGCTGGACAGTAATAACATGAGCCAACCTCTCTGTGCTACGTATCTTGTGAAGGCCGTACTACCCAAACCTCTGTGAAGCTTGGCTCTGAGCTGAATGTACAGCCAGCTTGTCTTACCCAAGTGAGCAGCCCCATGGATTCGCATGGGAAGACTTGAGTGAGTGAAGACTGATGGGGCCGAGCCCGTCGTTTGGGAGGTATCACCGGGTAGTGCCGTTATATACGTGTCTTCCGTCAGTGCGCGAACAAGTGCTCAGTCTTGGGAAGACATATACCATGGCAAGGTTTCTCGTACCAAGTTTTGTGTGCCTTCAAGTTTCCTTAGAGTTTTTTGGAGCTTGGGTGGCAAACCACACGTGGGTGGCATTGCCCAAGGTGTACACTATTTGATTCACCAGAACTTTAAAGAGGCCCAAGCCCTGATTAGTGCATTGTGGCAGGTAGGTGCGGGGATGCTGGCCGGGTCCCAGGCACCCTAAAGTTGTCCTTACCACAGCCCGAATTTCTGTGGACATCTGAAGGACTGGATATCTAAACCTGTCGGAGCAGGAGAGACCAGAAATGTTCTGGGCTGCAAGTATTCTGTGTGGTGTAACTTCCCCAGAAGGATATTGTGGGTTTAGCCAGAGCTTTTCACAACAGCAGCTGAACATACTTTCTACTATGAGGAAGGTGGGTTTTTTGAAACAGAAAATCCCCTAAATTCCCGTCAATTTTGGTTTGAAAGCAAAAAGTAAGGGAGTTGCTGACAGGAGAAGGTTCATTCATCTTAAGAGAAAGACATTCCAGCCAAATTAAATAATAAAAGAGGTGATAAAACCCACCTGCTTTTTAACTCCAGGTTTCTGTTTCTTTTTAAATCAGATCAGTATATTGAAGATATTCAGACCAAGATTTTTTTTGTGGAATTATTGGGCCAGATCTGTATCTGTTTCAAATGGGAAGAGGCACGTTATAATCATCATCATCATTTTATGATGCTGTACATCCCTTTTCACTAGCCAATCTCAGAGGAAGCAGATTTCACTCCTGTTTTACAGGAGGGGATATCAAAGCAGGAGACTTTCCTAAAGTTCTCCAGGAGGCAAAGGAGAGGGTGGGGAGGACAAACAGGACCCTGTGCTTCTTTGTTGCTCAGGGCACAAGATCATGCTTCCAACCAAGACCTCTTGGCTCCCTCAGAGGTGGATCTCCAATTTTCCACTTCCTGAGATTTATTGGCCTCCTGGTCTACAGATGAACACTGGCTGGGCAAGAGGATGGTGAAAAAAGGAGGAGGGAGTGGGAACTCATCACCGTCTCAGCCCCCACAGCTGTCCCGCAGAGGGTGACCAACCAAAGCCACATTTTACCTGTGGCAATACCAATTTTGACACTTCTCTATAGGCAGAACTTCACAGTGGCATAACTGCAGCTCCCACAGTCTGCCATAGACCTATACATATGCTGCCCTCTCTGTTTCTGGAAAACCTTGGAAATAAAAGCTTCTCCCAGTGTCCATACTGCCTTCGAAATTGAAGCTGCTGCACTTCCCAGATGTATGGGGAGCAGGGAACTTCTTGGAAGGATGGCTGGATTCTGCAAGGAAGGACCTTGTTTGGCTTTTTTTCTGTTTACTTTCTTGATTTTGCTGGAGGCAGCAGGATGCTGCAAGGGGTTGGGTTGCAAGAACCCTGAATTAAAGAAATATCTGAGGAACCTGCATGTGAGCAAAAGGGACAGTAGCTAATATGGTTTCAAGGGCTCTAAAGACCCGTGTCTAGCAGTGTATTCTTAATTTAGGGAACAGACACATCACACAGTGACAATGCAAACCTAATAAACCTGGCCTGAGTGAAAAGTGCAGCTCTTGGTACAGCTAACTCAGTTCCAAAGTCTGGGACGTGCAAATAAGAAGCATGGAAGAGGCTGATGATACCTTGAGACAAAGGAGGACTGGGAGGAAACCTGGAGAAAGGTATGTGAATAAATCTGGGACAAGACACTAAGTTAAAATCCAAGGATAAAAGAGGTTTCTTAGTTACGGGCTACCCTAATTAGGCACGAGCAGTGTTCTCACCATGGCACGAGGAGGATCAGTTGGAAGTAGGAGCCTTGGTTTTGTCTGATGCTGGGCAAACATATCCTGCTCCCCCCAAAATGGAAACCTTTATAACCAAGACAGAGACTTTGCTGAAGGTGGAGAAAGAGGTGAAAATAAGTGGAGGGACCTGCCCAGGACTAAGCAGTGAGTCAGTGGTGGAGTCAGGGAGGGAGCTGAGGTCTCTTGGCTCCTGCCGGTGGCACCAACCTGGCTCAGGAGCCAGAAACAAGTAGTGACAGTAAATAATGAATGGGGTTGGTGCTCTTTATTCCTTCCCTTTTCATGACACCTTTGGAGGCTCACACATGTGAATGGACCTGGACATTTTAATGGAAAGGGTGGTCCCTGCTCCACAGAAGTCATAGTGCAACCACTTCACTGGGGTCTGTAGGAGATTTTGGGAGACACCACCAACCCCCCCCCCAAAAAAAAAAATCAAGATATCCAGCAAAGTGGCCTCTTTTGTGACTTTCCCATTGCTGTTCCCCCTGTAAAGTCGAGTTGAGAATGACAGGCTGTTTTTTAACAAATCTTCCTGGCATTTGATGCAAGCCCAGGGGAATGGTGGGAAGGTGAGCTGTAAAATGGTATGCCCTGGCTGTCTCTCAGCTCCCAGCCTTTGCCTTGGAGTTAGATAACAGGAACAGCAGATAAGAAGAAAAGTGGTTCTTTAATTCAGCCAGAATTTCACTTAGTGTGAAGGAAAACGTCTAGTGAGAGAAATGGACTAAGCCAGGAAATAGCCTCTTAAACCTCAGCTCTCCTGTGCTAAAAGTATATTTAGCATTTTATATATATACATAACTATGTATCTGTCTTTACAACATCATAAAATCCCTGTCTTCTAACAGTGTGGTGTTAGAAGGTGAAAGAAATCCTATTAAACACATAAAAACAAGCCAATACAACAAGCTGCCTTTGCAACTACGTAGGCTGGAGCATTTTTTCAGGTCTCTCCCAATATCAAATATTCCCAGCCTCTGAGGACACTTGAGACCAACAGAGCCACGATCTCCGCTTGCCAAGAGGTGCCCACCCAACCCGTAGCTAGCTCCATGGAAAGGGGTCTTGGCCATCATGGCCAAGATGGTGTTTTAGGTGGTGCACGACCTACTGCCCAACACTTGGACGAGGGGGCTCAGCCAAGATTTGCATTGAGCAGAAGCTTTTAAGGAGGCTGAGGAGGGACCAGGATTTGAGTCTTACTCTTTCTGAAGGACTCAGTTCTGGGAAGAAAGCTGTATCTACTCTGCTGCTCTTATTTTTCCAGCCCTGAGTATTTGCTGGCAGGAACCAATCTTCCTCCCGTCTGAGCAGTGGCTTTCATAGCAAACCATTGCTGCACCTTCACTGCGATCAGATGCGTTTGTACCAAGAGGACAATTTGGCCTAATAAAAGACCTTTGGGCAGCTAGGAGCTGGCAAATCACCCAGATTCACCTTTGATCTTGGGAGGGAGATACACCCAAACATCCCTTTACAGCCCTTGTATGGGATCTTCCTAGTCTACGTCTCACTGACCGGTGAGTCTCCTGGCCCCTCTCCCAGCAGTTCCTGGGAGATCCCTGCAGTCCTGTGCCACTGCCCACACCTCTGCTGCTCCAGGGGGTTTGGTGGGGCCCTGAATCATGAAAAGTTGTAGGCTGATATTAAAACTTGGGATGGAAGCAGAAGAGACTGTCTTGCTGCTAACGGCCGATGTCCACACTGCTTCTCAACTTCAGGTTCCTGAGCCTGGCTTTGCTAAAGACATCAGGCAGAGAGAGAGCAAACACTGGGCAGCCTCTGGGGTATTCCTCATGCAAAACAAACTTTTTGGTTAGTGATTTTCATTTAATTTCTTCAATTCTCTGGCCCTGAAAGCCTGCAGGTGGGAGATTCCTTTTTTTCTTTTTTTTTTTTTTTTTGTTCCTAGTTATTCTTGCTATGGAAGACCAGGTGTTTTTATTTTTGTTAGAAGTAAAGCAGTTGTCTCTTGGGACACTCACATCTAACTAAAGGTGGTACAGTCTAAGGCAGGAGCTATGGTCTCTCTTCTGAGAAGTCCTGCTTCATGGCAGTCATCAAATCCTTTACTGGGCTCCTTTTCTGGTTTGTTTTTAGGTTGCAAACTTATCAGGCTTCCAGATGTCTTAGTATATCATCTAGTGCGAAGAAGTCTGGGTATGTGAGGGTCAGATATTGCTGCTATGATACACATATCAGTAGTGGTTTTTTTTATACTATAAGCATAAAATGTTGCTCACTAAGATAATTATATCAGCAAAATAAGGATATGGTAGGACCTTTTTGCCAGACCATGCAGTCGCCACCAGTCTGTGGCCAAGGCTTATGCTGAACCTAAAGTGGGAACTTTGGGTTTAACTGGGGATTTTAATTCTGTAACTTTTTCCCATCACTGTTTGAATGCACGTTGACTTCTAGCATCTGCAACGTCCTGTGGCCACCTCTACTAGACTGAAGAGAAAAGATGCTTCCAGGCAGCTTGTTGCAACACCTGGGGGCCAGTGCAAAACCAAGAGACATTCTCTCTGCACCTAGCAAGAAAAGGTAAAGTCGAGCTTGCCTGTGAACTGATGCTGAGATAGCAGTTCAGTATCTAAACAGGTAACACCCAATTACAACAGAACTATGTTGACTTACACTTTCCCTTATCAGAAGAATCAGGTATTCATGTAAATCACAAAAGAGTTTGATGGATGCCAGTTCACAGTGAGCCCCACACCAAGGAACAAGAGCCTAGTTAAACAAAATGTATGTTGTTCTTATCTTTAAGTTGTGACTATTGCTATGAAATAAAAAACTATGAAAGAAAGTGCCTTATCGTGGGGTTATAATTCTTTAATGTTCTCCAGGGGCTGTTCCTGTGCTGGAATCAGACCCTTGGGACCACTTGCCGAACTCCACAGAAGTAATTTTCTCGCAGACAGATGATCTTTCCTTATCACACGTTGTCTTGGCAGTAAAAAAGTCTCTTTCTTGAGATGCATGTTTAGACTGAGCCCGGTGAAAAAAAAGAAAAGGAAAAGAACGGGCAGCTAAATTGGTCTTCATTCTGATGCTTGCCTAAAAGTAAACACTGAAGTCCAAGGACAATCTTCATTAGACCCTTCTGGGCCTGGAAGGCTGGTGTGGAAAGCACATGTGGTAAGTAGCCTTCAGACAGCCGTGCCGGAGACTAGCTCAGAGCCTGGTCTGAATGCCGCAGCTAATCAGACTCTCTTATCACATTTACTGGGAGATGGGTGATGCCAATAAAACCAAGTCAGGCTGAGTGCACTTAGTGGAGCCAAAAAGCTAATTGTTAATAGATGCCTACAGCTCAGGGCTCGAGAAAACCAGCTGGCCCCCTCTGCTCTCCTGCCTTGGTCCTGGTGGGACTTCGGGTTTGGGTTATTCACGGATTTCCTTAGGGATACTGCAGATCCTGAGCCCCACCGGGAACGATGGGCAGGACGCATATGATTTTATTGGTATTTAGCCATATTATGGGGTGTACAGGTGCTTTATTTGAGATCAAGACCTTATTAACATGACAGTGGCCCAGCCACCTGGAGTCTCCAAGGGTGACAGTAAAATCAAGCTGGTGCTTCGGGGTATGCTGAGCCCTGATTTTGTCAAACACGGAAAAACTGAAATGTATAATTTGTGACAGTGGTGGACTGTGTTTCCTTTCTCCAAACTGAAAATAGTACCTGTTGGGAGATACCTGTGGAAAAAGATGAGACCAAAGTGAGCTTGTAGTGATTTTTCCCTGGTACGCTCCCCCTGCCTCTAGAAAAGTGCAGGTGATGGATATCCAGAACCAGAATTTATATAAATGGGTTTAAATCCTTATCTTCACTTTTTTTTCCTTAAGAAATGCCTGTGTATCTAAAGCCTTGTCTGCTTCTTCTACATCCCAGTAGTTTAACAGCGATGTTACACCCCACAGCAACGCTCGCCTTCTGTAGGACACAGTCCCGTCTTGGAGATCCTACAGTTTAAATGAATGCATGTCTTTTTATAACCTGATGATTTAAGCTAGCTAGATTGAGCCATACGTAGTTTAATGGATCCTTAAGACCCAGCACCAAAACTACAGGACCCAGACGTGAAGGGTAGGTAGAGTTTTCCAGCCGCCTGCTCTCCCTGCAGACTCTCAGACTCCAGCCAACACCTCCCACATCTCCGGAGCAACCAATTCCCCCCACTGCTCCGGAGGGAGCCTCCGACACCAGGTCCTTTGTCCGGCAACTTTGAAGGTCCTTCCTTGTGCCTGTGTGAGTCTGAGCACGCAAAACCCCTCGGGGTCAGGCTGCATCCCTCCATGATTTGTATCCTGCAGAGGTGGGAGAGCCTTTCCCGGTCCAGCTGGTGCTTGTTTTGATGGAGGGGCCGTGGTGGTAGAAGAGAACAGAGATCTCCCTTTCCTCAAGACTTGAGTGCCTGACATGGATATAGGTTAAGGGCTGTGATTTTGAGAGGCAAGCACTTTACGCTTTCACTAGCTGCCTTCTCCTTGCCTTGCTGATGCCCCCCAAGGCTGCCATCATTTCTCCACATCTAAAGCCCAGTGAAGCCCCTTTATTATGGGGCACAAAACACGCAAGTGGTGGAGACTTTGAAGTGGTTTTTGGAGTCAAATAGCAGGACTCTCCTCCAGGTACACCACAGAAGGAGGCCAGGTGGCCTCTGCAGAGGCTTTGCAGAATTATTTCCCATCTTTGAGACCCTCGTTTGTTGGAGTGCATGCTACCGTTTGAACCTCTCTCCCGTTTCACTCCATCACTAGATCTGAAATCTGGTACCCAGATGCAGAGACCTGGTGAGCTCAAGACATCAACCTGCAAAAAAGGGACCAGGAAAGCAGCTGGTGGAGAAGGTAAGTGGGCTGTGAGTGTACGACCATCGGCGTGGGAGGGGGCTTGGCTGCAGGTGTGCAAATACAACTCGTCCCTGGCATCTGCTGGGAACACAGCTGAGAAGGGACCCACTGCCTTTATCTCGTGACCTCTTGCTCCCCTGCCCTGAGGATCCAAACAGTGTGGGTCCAAGCTCATCCCAGCCAGTCCAGATGGGTCTCACACCACGGGGAATGAGATTTCTTGAGGGATCCCTTGGATCCCATCTTGGGAGCACTGTGGTGGGATGCTGCTTCCCCAAAACCATTTTTGCACCCAGCCCCACAGAAGTACAGTCCTTGGGACGCATCTGCACCCACCACGGGGTCTTGTGTCAGCACATCTGCATCATCTGGGCTCGCATCTGCCTGGCAAGATCTGCAATGGGCAACTTTCGAAGCTACTGCTTACAGAGGCTAAGCTGCCTTTATTGCAGGTCACACACCCTCTGAAACAGCAGTGGATTTAGATGCCATAAAACCTGTGGTCTAACACACCCTGGGAGTCTCCCACCACACCAAATGTGTCGCAAAAGCATCCTTCATCACACTGGCCGATGCGGTCTTGCTCAGTGTTCTTTGCCAGCGGTGCTCCGTGTGTCATTCAGCAGCCAAGAAAATCACAGCAGCCCATGGCTCCCTCTCGCTCGCTCTCTGCTGCTCACACGCGTCGATTCTGTGGCCGCCTCGCTTTATTCTTCTGGCAACAGAGGAAAAAATAGCTTGTGTGAAAATTATTTATTTTATATTAATAGCTTGGAGTCAAAGCCTCAGCAGACACTTGGAATAAACAGGATCACTTAAAATACAGTTGTTTAAAATCAGAGCTTTGCTCTGACCCTGGGGTTTCTAACCAAAGCCAGAAAAACTGTGTATATAGACTCCTTTAATTCCCCCCCCCCCCCCCCCCCCCCCCCCGTTAATCCACAGTACAACAAGACTTGCTTGTAGCCAGAGGACTTTGACCAGGATGATTAAGCCAACATTCATTTAGGCAGTTGCACACTTGGCTGTATAGGTGGTCAAGATGTAAAATAATCCTCCCTATCTGACTAACAACCCTCTTTGCACTTCCAATTTAATTAGTATTCAAGCACACCCCACTTCTCTTCAGCCATTCCACTCCTTTCATTTCCCTTCTCAAAAATACATTTTTTAAGTGAGTACAACTGTCAGGTGAAAAACTATTTTGGAAGAAATATTCTGGACTTGTTTTCTTGAGAAAGAAAGAAGGAAAACCAGCACTTTTGTTACCTGGTTTTCCTTCCTCTCTCTTTTGTTTTCTTTTACTCCCTGTGCTGCACAGTCAGTTTTCCAGCCAGATAAAAGGAAGAAATAGAGGAAATAAATCAACGAGCGAGTGTATATTTTTATCTGTCTTCAGTGTGGATTTCCCTTTTTTTTCCACCAACTAACAGAAATATTCCCAGCTGAGAATTAGGGCACCTCAGCTCATTTAAATTAATGTGCAAGATTGAGCACATCCTTAACGAATGCAGCTCTTTCTTTAACTGTGGTTAGCTCTTGCTACTGATGGATTAATTAAGGCACAAAGGGGAAGAACAGTCTATGCAGGGGTTAATGCAGACCTTGAGAAACCCAGGTTCAAGTCCACAACCTCCTTTACTGACTCCGAATTATCCCTATGGCTGCTTTTTTGTTTGGTTCTTCGTGGAATGGGGCTGGCAGCCCAGACCCCATGGGCAAAGAGCAGCGCATGGGATCCCTTGCAGGGTCTTGCACCGCGACGGTGCAGCGTACGGGACATCTGCAGGCAAAGCAGAGTCAACCAGGCAGGGATGCTCCCAGAGCAGCTCTGATAAAAGTACCCCAACTTTTCCCCCTTTGCAAAACTTCATTATTCCACCTTTGGGCCACTATTAAAAGGCTTTCAAGGGGTGAGCGCTGGTTTTGCCCTGCACCCCCTCCACCCTACAGCATCCCTGATGAAGACGGCTCCCGCGGGGCAGGCGGCCAAGCTGCCGAGCCTTCACACTTGCTACGGCTCTTGGAAAGCCTCAGCTAGCGGCTGTTATAATCACACATTGTTCCCGGTCGCCGCCTCGTCGTTTAACAGCACTTGGAAAATGTCAAATGTGGGAGTCCGGCAGCCTTAGGTTAGAGTAAAAACTCCCAAACATATTTGGAGGCCTGCCAGCACTTTGCAAACCCTCTGCAGACTCAGATAAGGGGCGACCTTGCAGCCTACGGGCTAGGCCAGGAGTTTATAAATCCTCCATTTGCTTGGGTTGAGCTTTCTCAATATTGTGATCATCCCGTCCCCTTCCAATGTCGCCCGGTGCCGCCGGGTGCGAAAGCAGAGGCTGATGGCGACGGTGACCTTCGCCGAGACGTCGGGCGTTCAAGGTGGAAGAACCCGTTGGAGATGTGACGTCCAGAGCCGGCAGGGACGGGACCCCCACATGCATGGGATGGCAGAAGGTGCTTGGGGCCGGTTATGTCAAGGCCGAGCGAGCAAACCCAGCGCCCGGTTTTGTTTGAGCTGGAGGTTACAGACATTAGCCCCGAACCCCGTTTGGTTTTGCAGCAAACGATGGTCCTAAAAGTGCGGCTGGGGAAGGATGGCAAACGCCGCTTGGCGAGGAGGGGGAGGAGGGGTTGAGTTTGGGGCTTCATTTTGAACCGTAACGAAATCTAAACATTTTGAAATTCTTCCCCAAATGACAAATAATGTCAAATACTGAGATAGCACTGGGCTGGATTTGAGCCGCGAGGCACCTTCTTATATTCCTAACTTCTGATAAAAAGGATGGAACAGAGTCAGGAAAACTTTCCTCTCCTTCCCCTCATTATTTTTCTTTTTTTTTTTTTTTTTTTTTAAGAAAAAAAATACACAACCTCAGTGAAATCAGCAACGTCTCCTGAAATGTTCCAGTTTGGATGGGAGAGCCTTTCGCAGCAGGAAATGTTTCCCTCCGGGTTTTCCTGGCCAGCTCTGGCTGACTGCACGTCCCCGACCTGCTGAAGGTTCACCCTCTGCATGGCAGTTCACCTCGGGGTGGGCAAAGACACCCCCAAAAATCAGCTCTTGGGGAGCTGGTAGCTCTATGTGCACTGCACAGAGAAAGCAGTTTGAATTCCTCTTAATTGACAGAGTTAATTAGCTCAGAGGCAGCACAGTAGCTATAGTAATGAAGGATGTGGGCCACGAGAGCACTGTTAATTTGCATTTTTTCCTTTTTTCTCCTTTACTTTATACTCAGTGCTTTCTAATGAAACCTTTGCAGGTCAATTAACCAATATTTATACATTTTTGGTCTGTGCATCGTTTATAAACCCTTTCCCCCTATATCCTTTCCTCTCTATCCTTACTGTGCAGCTGTACGTGGCTGAATTATTTCTTGCCCATCCATATATCATCTAGTGAATTCAGGCTCTTCTGGGGCCTGTTTGCAGTTTGTTGGCTGATTGCGCTTTCTTACTTGCAAGCATATTTGTTTTCTCTCCAGGTCAAATAAGTCATGTGAAAATGTCAGTGTGTGAATTACCTGTGAACTATTTACCCTCTACACCCCACCAGGGACCCTCGAGCTTCCCCATGCAGGGCTGGTCACCTGGAACACCACAAAAGTCTTGGGGTAAAGCAGGACAAATGGCCAGAAAAACCTCCAGGTGGACTTGTTTGCTTTCACCTTTGTAAGAAAATCAAGAGCTGTTTTCCTGGACAAATTCCTGGCTCCCAAGCCTAAAGCAAGCTTCCTGCTTTTTTGGGCAAAAATAGCCAGCGCCGTCTTTTGGGGCTGCTCGGCAAGCCGGGCTTTCCCTAGTTGTCCTTAGCCCCTCTTAGTATACGAGAGTTTTCTGTTCGGCTCCCAAATTTGGAGGAAAATTCTGCTATTGTTATGGTTTTTTACCTTCCTGTTCCTTTTCCACCGTGCCCTGGGACGGCTCTGTGTCTCAGCCCTTTCTGGGCAAAGTGCACATCCCAGGCTGCGCACGGGGATAACAACCCGCAGCCTATCGCGACATGGACACAACCTCTGCCTGCATTTCCTTCGGGAAAGGGCAAAAAAAGACCCGTATCCTCTAGCACCGTATCCCCAGCAGCTGCGGGGGGAGATAATGCAGATTAAGCACTCAAATACCCCAAGTCTGGGTTTTTAGTTGCCTTGGGTGAGGATGGTAAAGCCAACCTTAGTTTGGGTAAACATGGAGGGTCTCCAAAAAGAAGAGACCACCTCTGGCCAGGACACCTGCTCCTCCCCTTGTACAAATCATCTTGCCTTGGTCCCCCCCCCCTTTTTTTTTCTTTCTCTCCCCTTTTTCTTGCCTCCCCCCTCGCAGGCCATCGGTGGAGCATTCAGCAGTTAATATCCTTCTGTCTCCAATTGTGCTTTAAGAGGTGTAACATTTGATAAGCCCCATTTAACTTGGCTGTACTACATTGTTTAAATAATTCAAATACAGATTGGCCCTTTAGAAGGATTTCTGCTCTATTGACCCTGCTGGTCATGAGTTACCAGGAAGTCAGGGAGGGGCTTCTAGGGCTGAAAGCCTGAAAAAAAAAAAATCAATTCCAGCTCTTTAGTGCCCCAATCACACCCCATTATTCCCGGGTAATTGCAGATCTGCTTTGCTGTTAACTCTTTGGGAACAATACGGCCTTTGAGGAGAAGAAGGAGAGCAAGAAGGGTTTTCTTCTCTGGTGGTGTCCTAATCTGCATGGACATGTGCTTATTGCTAGGATTTGGATGAATAATTATTTACAGGTAGAAGTGTCAAATTGCTTGATGTTTTTTAATTATTTTTTTTCCCCCCTTCCTTTTCTTAATACCTGGTATGCTGGAGGTTGGTTAGACTGCAGAATTCATAATGAATTTTTTCTCTTCATATCTCTTTCTCTCTGTGCATTATTTAGTCAGGAATAAGGAATGGGATCCTGTAATATGCTTAGTCCTTAATAGTGCTTGTCTTTCATGCTGGGGTGCCATTAGGTTCCTCTTCTTTGGGTGCTGCACAGACACGTGGCAAGTCCTAGGCAATAGGTTGTGGAAGAACAAGAAGAAACACTACGTCAGCCAGTGGGGTGGCAATGTAGAAGTGGGTCAACGTAGCCAAATGGTTGGTCTTGAGCACATGATGTCCACACTGTACACATTTCAGGCGGGGTTTACTCTGGGCCAGCCCTGCTCCGGTCCCATGGACAAAAAGACCCATTAGCAGCTGTAGTGCATCTTTTGGATTACTTTCATTCAAAAGGAATCTAGGTTTTTAGGCACAGTTGGATCTGAGGGGGAATTTTTCAAGGCTCAAAACAGAGACTGGATTGTGATGATGCTTCATAAATGAACCGGTTCAACTCCAGAAGTTGTGCTTGGTTCTTTGACAGCTAGAAGAACCCAAAACTTTGCACACCTAAAAATGCCAGCTCGTAACAATGTACTTTGTCTCCATCACTGTCCTTAACAGGTGAAACCTGCCCTGATGAGAAGGCGGCTGTTGTCCTAGCACCTTTGGCTTGTGAGAGTCTGGGAGCCAAGCCTGGGACAAATCATGAATTAGGCTAGGAACCCAAATGTAGGTAAAAATGCACCAAATCCCACCTCTGGGGTGATGCCTTCTGTCTTCATTCAAGGCCCTTCTTTATCTCATGCTCCTCCTCTTGACACGGAGTAAGCAGGACAGGATCTAAAGACTTTTTAAGATATGATGCACAAAAATGTGTCCTTCTTCCTTCCTGGTGTGGTCATTCACCCCATCACCCAGCCCCATCTCACCTGTGGCAAAAGCCACAGCCTCACCCTGTCACCCGACATGGCTGCTGGTGCTGGCGTTGGGGGAGGAGATGCCAATCTGGGTGGAAAACTTCAGGTGATGGGGACCTGACCACACTTCTCCGAAGCTGCTCAGTCCCCACCCCTATTACAAATGGGCACCTTATCGCTGGGCGCTGTTTATCCAGGAACAGGGGACAGAGGATGGGGAGGAGCAGCATCAGCCTCCGCTCTAGGTCACCACACCAGAAGCTGCTCAGAGTCCATCTGTAGGTTGGGTGGGCTTCTTGTCCAAACTGCTCCGCCTGGGAGGCCAGCCCAGGGCCTTACTCTTCTGTAGGAGCCATCTTCTAACGCCCAGCTGACGTTCCCCAGGCTCATGTGTACCCTGCAGCACTGAAGCATCCCTGGTGCCTTCCTGAAGCATCTATTTGGTGTCTATGTTTAACTGACTTGTTGATCCAACCTGTGGATTTCAGGGTGTTGGCAAGGATGAGGTGACATCTCAGGGTAATCAATGAAGCAATATCCATCCTGGCTAGCTTACAACATTTAATTCAGCAAGTGATGTTTTCCTGGGGTCTCTCTCATCAGGGGGGATGATACAGAGCAGGAGTCTAGGAGTCTAACTTTGGTGCACTAAATTGCTCTCAGGAGGTGCCACTGTTTCTTCCTTTGCCATGGAGGACCTGCAGAGACTCGCTGGCTAATTTAGCTGACTAAGTAACCGCTAACAAGTTAAGAGCCTGAAAACCTTCCTCAACCTCATGTGTCAAGGCAAGAACACACTCTGCTGCACGCTGCTGAGACTAAAACACTCAACAGCAAGGCAAGAGGGTGGTTGGTCTTGCCATGGAGATGCCAACTTGGGGTAAATCCTGCCTGCTGTAGGCTGCAGCAGATCATTTACCTGTGATGTTTTGTGTCCCCAGGTGAAAGCTGGGGAGAAGGAGCGTG
This sequence comes from Astur gentilis, assembly GCF_929443795.1. Lineage (NCBI taxonomy): Eukaryota > Metazoa > Chordata > Aves > Accipitriformes > Accipitridae > Astur > Astur gentilis. Next base: position 27,402,400 of record NC_064895.1, read on the forward strand.
CGTGTCTGATTAGTTCTGTGCTGTTCAGAGCAGAGACCATCCCGTTTTGGATGTGTACAGCAGCAGAGGAACCACAACCACTGGCAGCTCGGGGAAGCTGTACAACAACCACCATGGTGTGAGTGCAAACAGCACCTGAAATTTGAAACAGAGTGAAGAGGAAGAAAAGTCTGTGATAATTTTTCAGGGCCAATGATTGGGACTTCCAAGGCATTTTAAGGGGGTTAGATGCTTAGCTCCCACTGAAAAGGGATGTCTTCAGATGCAGGTACCAAAATCAATTCCCTAAGTATTTTGAAGGGTGTGGGAGATACCGTTTTAGAAAAGCCCTGGATGCAGAGCAAGGGGACGATATCTTAACCAAAGTTCATGGAAGACTTACCCCTATCTCTGGTTGCTCTAAAAAGACTCCCAGGATCCTGATTTTAGACAAAGCGGAGCTATGCTCACCTCCTCCCCTCTCCGTGACCTGCAAAGGGTTAAAGGGTGGGGGAGCCCTTTGATTAATAGATGTCGTGTGAACATGCACATTTGCCCGTGACTGCATTCCTGGGGCTTTCGGCTGGGTGATAAGCTGTGACCAAAGTCCTCTGGCTCTGGGCAAGGAGAGCAAACAGGGCCCCAATGGAGCAGTTATTAATTCCAGCCTTGCATCTCCCAGGGCTGTCTCTCAGCAACGGGGCTCCCGGGAGGCCTTTCACACACCAATCGATACGGCTCACCTCTCCCCTTGCTCTCTCCATCCTCATCCCCCTCTTTTGCAGGCTTACCCTGGTCTCCTTCTGTGCCAGGACCTCCAGCTCCAGGACCCATTCCCATTGGCAGCACGGGAAGGAGTGGATGTTATTCCCACTGGGGTGATGGAAACAACCTCCAGCACCCAAACCGCTGTTGTAGCTGTCCCGTCCCACCACGGGTATCCCCCATGGGTTTTTGCGCGGTGGGGAAGGAACGTGTCGGACCAAAAAAGGGGAATTCAGCAGCAATAGCTCCAAAGAGCGTATATACCTTCCACACCCGTGAAAGGACGCACTTTGAGAGTCATTGCTTTTCTTCAAAATACATTTATAAAACAAACACACCTGATTTAGAATTTCTTTGGCTGCAAAATTTCCTTTTCCTCAGGGCAGTTTCAAACTGATTTGAGCCACAATTGTCTTTTCAACTCCAAACTTTGCCATAAAGATGTTGATTGAAAATGAAGCTCCTTTCCCTCCCTGAAAAGCAAAACAAACCTAAACAACCTGGACCTTTCAACATCCTTGCCTTCAGATAGGATATCGTCATACTTGCAAACCAGCTTTCACGAGGGTGTGTTTTTAGTGGCAGTGATTGCTGCATGAAGGATTTCTGCTAGCCCTGATTTGGTGTACCAGGGCAAAAAGTGGATTTCTGGTTGCTGGTGCCTCTCCTAACCCCCACAGCTGCTCTCAGGAGATTGACGGTGACAATGCTCAGACTGGGAGGTGTCTCCTTCAGGAAAATCAATTTCTTAGGATGGGCCAAGACTTTCAATAATGGCTTTGGGGAGATTTGACTCCAGCCACTTTATAGTTTCATCTCAGGGCAGGAGAATGTGTTTGGTGCTGTATGACAAGTTGTTTTTATGGTGTGCCAAGGTGATCACTTCCAAAATGAAGTCAGCTTTTTAACTTAGCCTGTTTTCCATAAAGAAGGCAATTCCAGATTTCATAATAAATAATATGGAAATCTTCTAGTGTCACAGAGCATCATATCGGATGCTGTATCCACACATATGCAGGCAGAGGTCGTGGAAAGGCACCACCTGCAAGTGACAATACCTTTGCTCTCTAGAAGACTTTCCGTTGACTTTGATAGAGACTGGACCAGCTGTCTGAGAATACTGAAAAGGATGCAGGTGAAAAGAGGCTGACCTAAACCAAGCTGAGGATAGCACTGAATAGCTGAAGGGTGTTTTAAATGTTCATGTCTGTACCATTTTTAATCCTTGAGGACAGAAGCTGGGATCACACCACAGTTTGTTCCAAAGCACAGCTGTCCTCCCTTTCCGAGGCTCCTTCAGAGGATGTGGTGTTACACGGGATGCCAGGACCACCAAGCTACGAGGGGGTTGGGGGAGGGAGCCAAGATGCTTTAACATGTGGTCAGAAGCAGCAAGCCTTAACCTGTCTTGCAGGCTAGTGGAGGGCTGGAGTCAGTCGCTTCCTCTGCCTCCCAGCTAACATGGAAAAAAGCAAAAAAAAAAAGAGAAAACACCACTTTTGTCAAAGAGCGTTGGGACAGGAGACCTAATACGAGCTGCTGCTTTTGACAGAGTGCGTATTTCCTTTTAATTTTGTTTCAGGACAGGCAAAAGAGAGGGTTTGTGCAGAACTCTGCAATCTGGAGACGTTTTCAGGTAGGGAAGCCCTTCTCTGGCCATTTATTCGCAAAGCAGTAGACTCTTCCGCCTAGCCCTGGATTATCATGAAGAAACATTAAAATGAGATGTCCAAAGAGTGAAAGCTGATCTCTGTACTGAGAAACTGAGAATTAAATGCCCGATTTGGACTGTAAAGGTCTTCAAATCTATAGGGTGAGAAATGTGATAATTTTGAGCAGAAATTCCATCCAACACTGACAATGTTTACAGAATTCACTGAAACAAGCACATTTCCATAAAGTGTAGTAGTAGTAGTAATAATAATAATAGCTAAACAAACTGGCTTTCTGTATTTAAAAAAAAAAAAAAAAAAAAAAAAAGACTAGTGTTGTCCAAAAATTCTCAGCAGGCTCAAGTTAGGCCTGTATCTCTGGTAGCAGATATGAAAAAGGCATACTGAGGTCATCTCATCCAGGGGCCGGAAACCTTTCAAGGGTTGAGTGCCAGACTGTATTTTTCTTCCCCAGCAGAAACTCAGCGGTCTCTGTCTCTCTTGAAAAAGGGTGAGCTTATGGGTGGGATCCTGGCTCCCAGGATCTAAACCATCTGCAACAGCCCAGCTGCACTCTCTGGGGTTTATCTCATAGCTCCTCTCCCAACACATGCATGATTTAAATGGTTTGGGAGCTGGCTTCAAAATAAGACCCAGTGGTGGGTTTTTTCCATGGAAACAGACCTATGGTGGGAGTAGGTGACCAGCAGGTCACCACTGTAGGTGATGGTCTGAGCTCTTTCGTGGCCTGTAAGCCTTATGCTGATGTGGAGGCATGCTCTGCAGCTACACAAAAGTATATCTGGAGGGAAAAGAGTAAAGGGAAAAAGCCAAGCCTTTGTTGAGTGAAGGTCCATGGTAAAAACAGTATGTTTAAAATGGACAGGAGCAACTTTTGGCTTAGTTTGAGGACTCCCCGTGCTGGCAGAAGGGGATGGAGGGAGGGATTCAGCTTGCAGGATCAGACACCTGCACTGGGTACATACATTGGAGAGGTCTCCATAGGCTCCGGGTGCCTGAGCTCCCATAACTGTCACTGGAGATGCAGTCTGTGAAGGCAGAGGAGCAGATTAACTCACACTAATCCAGGCACCGGGCTTAGGTCAGCCTTGGGATATCCTCACTTAATCCCCAGTTGTTGGACAGAAGGGCATGAGTCACCTGTATTTCCTTTGCCTTCCAACCCTGTGTGGGCTTCTTGGATGCTCTAGTGCATCTTTGGTGAGGACAACCATCTTAAGCCCTAAATTTAGGTTCCTGAATCTTTCAGTTGAATTCCATCCAAGATCTTTGCAGGAGGATAAACACTGTGCATTTCTCTGCAGATAAAGAAGATCTCCCTACGAATTTTGTACTGTGGGAGGTAAAGGATTTTTCACGAGAGCACAGCAGCCCACAGTCATATCGATAAGGAAATCCCATTGGCTTCAAAAGATCTTTAAGGATCTTGTCGGGACACTCTTGTGTTTTGTAACTATTCCTACTGAAGCATTTCCAAAACACAGCACTGGGCATCTGCAAGAATTTAAGACCAGACCCAGGCTGTTCTGTTTCCTGAAATCCAGAATCTACCCCACACGCCCTCTCCCTGGGTCTCTGAAGCCTGTTCCCCAGCCCTCAACCACGTCTGTACCTAACGCAACACACCTTCTACCTTTCAAAGCCAGATCTAAGAACCGATGAGTGCAGGGGAGGGAAACAGCACAGCACTGAGGTCGTATCAACTGCGGTTTGAGCCCTCAGGCAGCTTCGATCATTTCAATAAAGAAACGTGCAGCAGGGAAACACTTTCCTATTCTGGGCTGCAGTTTGGCACTGCAGAGCCCCTCTTCTTCAAGTAGTCTTGAGTCAAAGGTGTTATGGTTTCTTCTGGAAGAGAGTGGCTGTTCCAGGGACCCTTTCTTTCCAGAAAGGGTTGTGCTTTCAATTGTGTGGAAGGGTCCTTTCTTTATGGAAAATTTCCTGAAAAATCTGTGGTCATGAAAGATTTCCCCATGGGAACAAAGGTGTTAGTCCATTGCCCTGGTGGTGTTCCAGAGCAGATAATGAATTTCTGCTGTGAACATCTCCCTGCAGTTTCCATGCAAAGCCAGACCTCTTCTCCTACCTGTCCTGGAGGTGATCAGTGCTGGCAGACTGCAAGCCCTGATCCATGCCAATGCATGCAGACTGTGGCCCGTATTTGCCTCGGTCAATGATAGACAAGAGGTAGGAACCTCCGGGGGATGGGAACCTCCAGGAGGATATTGAGTTTTGGGGGAGCGTGGGTCAACCTCTGAAACAGCACTTCATCTTGATCGACTCAGAAGAAGCCTTTAGCACTTTGGGAACACTTTCTGAAAAGTCAGTCCTACACAAGCACACCTCTACAAACAATGCAACCAGGGCACAAACTGTACCCCCAGCAGTCCTGGTGAACAAGGGGGGCTTGAGCCTCCATCCCTCTCTTTTCCAAATGGAGAGGACCTTCTGTCCTTCTTAGTACACCTAAGTACTGAAGCCAGGCACTATGACAAGAAACTACCCTCCATCCATCTAGCTGGTATCAGAAGCCAGGTTTAGGCTGGGTCTTTCCACACTCACAAGAATTTGCAGTGGGACTGGCATGGGGGGCTCCTTTGGTTGGTCAGCATCAGTTTATTGAAACAAAGAGAGTATAGGTAGGTTCAGGATGCAACTCAGAGCTCCTCCACAATCTTCCACCTTCAGCAGCTTTGCCTGGCCATCTTGGCTTCTTCACAATCTTGTAGGTGATGGGCCTCCATACTCCTTTTTTTTGCACTCTTCAACCTTTTGGGTTTTGCTTCTACCTGTGGATAGTGAGGAAGTGGTCCCCAAGTGTCCAGCCTGGTAAGAAATCCCACTAGTCTGGGGAGAAGAGAAAGGTTTCAATCAGAAATTTTTCAGAAGAAAAATGTGTAAGAAAGCTTTGTTGAAAACAAACATAATTTTTTGTTTACTTTTCAGCGAAAGTCTCCACTTGCAATGAAACAGAAGGGCAACCTATGAAGATTCGCAGCCAGATTTGATTCTCCATCACTGGAGTTTCATGTTTTCTACCCCTGTAATATGCAATGTCCTTGTAGCTCTGCTCCACCTCCAAGTACTTGGGCAGGAGGCAGAACCCATTCCCCAGCATAAAACCCATGCTCTGCCTTTACACTGGGGCTTCAGCCAGGGCTGATCTTGCGCTAGCTGGCTTGTGCAGGCTCTGATCCCCTTGTATTGCCAAAGAAGTGTGAGCAAACACAGAGAGAAGGACCAGGGCTGGTTCCTGAGCCTGTCCTGGGTCCCATCTGACTGGCCCAGATTTTCACGGGGGCACAAGGTCTTTGCAGCATCCCCACTGCAGGGTTTCTCTAGGACCTGTCTGGCCAATGATTGCAGTGCTGGCACTAAAAAAAGCCCTCTCAACTGAAAGCCAGGCCAGTATGTCCGCTGGAAAAATGACATAACCCCGTCACGTAATCTGGAGTTCCTCCTTTGGGGCGGCCTCACGGGCTGGGGCCGTGTGAGAGGAGATCAAAGGGCAGCACAGGAAAATGAGAGCAGAGCCCATAGAGGGAAAAACACCCTCACCCGCCGGCTGGGGGACTAATCGCAGCCCTCGGCGGGCTTTGGGAGTTCCCGTTCACAGGAGGGATGGAGACAGACATCCTCTTCTGGCTCCGGGCACCTGGGTGGGTGCGGGTATGGCATCCTTCTCCAGGCCTCTCCCACCTTATCATTTGGACTAGTGTGAGACAGCAGCTCGAGACGAGATTTGGCCCCTCTTGTGCCTGATGCTGTTCAAGCCCCATGGAAGAGATGATCTTGACCCAAAAAAACTTGGGAGACTGCAGTTACCCAGGGCAGTGCCATCAGCATCCCCCTCCTCCCTGCATTCCCCAGCTGACTTCCCACCCTCCGTGACTTCAGAGTACCTGGGGAAAAATACAGGAGATGGATGAAGTAGCGGGAGGGAGGTGATACAGCAAGGAAAAGCCACTAAGATCAATGGTTCCCATGCCAGGACTGGTGGTACTGAGGGATCTGCTCTGGGTACACCCTTCCACGCAGAGCCTGGTGCGATCTTGCAGCCTGGACGCTTTCTATCCTTCATCCTCGCTCCTCATCCTTGCAACCCTGGAGCATTTGTGCCCCCAGCCACGTCCTCCCACCCCAACTCCGTCTGCCCACCGATGCCCACACCGGGGGCATTTGCATTGCCCAGGGTTTGTAGTTTCTGACCCCTGACTTGCCCGTTGCCACTGGAATTCCCTATCGCTCCGTGACTCAGCTGACAGAAAGGGAGACAATGGCATTTTACATCAGCCCAGGCTATCAGGAGCCTGCCTTATCTGAGCTGTGTTTTTCTATTAGTCTAACACTCCATTGTGCATCCCTTTATCAGCTGCAATGTTGATGTAATGCTGGCTTGGAAGTGGTTTCTGCATCCTAGCACTAAGACAGCTCACTTTTATTTCAGGGGGGAGGGGGAGGGCGCGAGAGGAGGGTTTATCGGGATTCTCAGGAGATAGGAGCCCTTCTCCTGCATGGAGTGGGGAGGGAGGGCTGGCTGGGTGGTGGAGGGGGGCTACCAGCCCCAGCTGAGCAGACTGTTTGCAGCCAGCAATTTAATGAACATAATTTCTGCCCCCCCCCTTGACAATGTTCTTAACCAAAGTGCTCACTTGTCAGGATAAATGTCCTCTCTGGCTCCTTCTGCAAGCCCCAGAAGGTGCAGACCTGGATTTCTGCAGCTGGACTGGCCCAGCTGCTGGTGGCAGAGTGAGCCCAGACTTGTCCTGCAGTACAGGTCATCCCTAACAGCACTTTCATGGGCAGCTTTTCACTGGCTGATAGACTAGTTGAGCTCCCACTGTGCCTTTTCCCCCAGGGTTTTGGTTTTTTTTTTTTTTCCACATTTCTAAACATCTATTTTCAAAAAACAGCCAGCAACGTAGCATACTTAAGTGGCCAATGGCTTAAAAAATTTCTAGGTTTGAACAGGAAGGACAAATGAAGCTACCTGCATGATGTAATAACATGACAAGGTGGCCTCCTAGGCTTTGCTTCCTGAGGTTTAAACCCTCAGGACCCATCTCCATTACAGCAAGAGGGACAGAGTCACTTCAGCTGCTACGTGGGAAGAGAGCAGCACATTGAATTTATGTTAATACAGCAGCATGAGGTATATGACCAGGTAGGATTAAGCATGTTAGATTTAGCCTATCCAGCAGTAGTAAGAGCAGCAATGAGGTTATCAACCCAAGCCATACCGGAGCATCAGCCTTGAGTACTACGGCCTGATTTCACTCAGCTCCCCCAGCCCACATGGTAGCCCTGTTGTGTGACCGACCTTTGGCCAAAGTCAGCAGCACCCGTATTTTCAAGCCCACTGTAACTCCCTCTTGGAGCAGTCTCTGGTGTGAGGGGGGTGAACCGCATCAGGTGCTCTCTGCTCCTTCCCTGATGGGATTTCATGCTTATCCTTTCCGCCTGACTCTGTGCGTGGAGGTAGGAGCAGAAGAAGTTTGCAGGCACATGTGCCAGCTTGGGTTTCCACTGCTTATAATGAACTTGCTCATTTCTTATTTTGCTTCACTGAAGTCCGGTAGGCTGGTAAAGAAGCTGCAGCCAGGAGACATCCTCATAAAGTATGTATAGCCATTTGTAGAAGCCGTACAATAATTAATGTGTTATTAATGAGAACCTGATATGACTCATACTTTGGCTGTTTCACTAGTGCCTGGTTCACAGTGTGACTGAGCAGAGGACAGCATTGATTTTGGACTTTGGGTTCAACTACTGGGCGACTCACCCCGGGTGAGGGGCTGTGTTGTGTGGCTCTGGATAGGTGTCTGCTGCACGTCCATCACTCCAGCGGCTCGCCAGCTCTGGTGTCAGCTCAGCAGGCTTGTTTGATGTGGAAGGTTAAGCAATCACATGTCTTGCTACAGACCCCTAAAATCCCATTTAAAAGCTAGAGTCAGACTTAAGGCTTCTCTGTGATACAGAAGAAGAGTCTGTGGAGCTCCAAAAAGCTACTCGGGACCCATTTACATCCCTTCAGAGTTTATCCTTGAGACAAGAAGAATTTACAGTGAACTGCAAATACTAACTGAGGGAAAGTCTCTGCACACGTGTGAGCACCATCCTCTGGGCCATTGTCTAGGGTGTGATGGACACGGCTCTCCAGCTGCAGGAGTACTCACACACAACATGCTTTCCCCAGAGGAGAAGCTGAGGGCTATGTACGTATGCATCTTGCAGCAGTTTCCACTGAGGTCTGGTATTGGAAATTACCTCATATGTGGTAGTGTGTCCCGTCTACCGCTAATTCAGACATGAACAACAGCACTTTTCATCCACACCCAACAGGCTTCAGCCTGGGACTTTGGCATTTGCCTACCAGTACTTTTGCATCTGTGTTTGCATACCCCAGATGACTACGTCTGCATGTTGACTTCTGGAGATGTGTTTTACTTGCAATGGAGAAGCCAAAATCTTTCTGAGAAGACTTTCAGAGTTAGTTTGATTTATTGCTTCTTTGTACAGGAGGGCACCCATCAGATTAGTGAAAATCCCACTGTGATGGGGACTTGACAGACCTGAACGGCTGATGAAGGGAAAGCAAGAGTAGAAACATGAACCATGGCGTGCAGGAAGAGGCATGGGAAATGGTTACTGCCCATCCCCAGCCACATTTATGGTTTGAATTTGCTGTTGTGTCCTCAGACCCCAAATAAAAACGTGGAAGCGCTCATGCAATGGGGTGCAGCGGCCCTGGAGGGTCTCGTCTCACAGAGGTCCTACCTGGACCAGCCAGCGAAGCTGTTTGTGCTCTTGCCTCTTCCTCTTCAGCCTCCAGCCGCCCACTTGACGGGCGAGTGGCTGTGGTTTCGTCTCAGTCATCATTTCTATTGTTATCTGCCCATTATCTGATCCTCTCCCAGGCCAGGCCAGGAAACATCCTTCTGTCTCTGTCTTCGACGGTGCTCCATCCTCTTCCTCCTTGGAGAAGACAAAAGCAAAACAAGCGCATAATGAATCAGACATTTCCCTTCTCACTTTGCCCTTTACTTCCCCCTCTCATTTTTTAAATGGACCAATTTCTGCCTTTTCCCTCCTGTTTGTTTGGGACGTGGCCTGTGCAGTTCCCCTGCGCTCAGCATTCCGGGGAGTCTGGCCGGCTCCTTTCGGTGTCAGCAGGAGTTCAGCGGCGGGTAAGGCTGATAGGGCTCCTCTGGCCCCCACCACGTCCTCAAACTTAGCGTCTGCGAGAAGCTTGGCCTCGTGACACCAGGGCACCGGATCAAACCCCGTCAAGCTGAACTCCAGCCCAGCTAGAGGTTCATGCAGGTTCAGAAAAGCAACCGGACAGTGGGGTGGAGGAAAAACAGTCTATCGAGGGCCATTAAGCATGAGATCAGCTTCATCCAGCACAGGATGTCGTGTGGATGTAACTTGCTAGACGCTGGGAGAGGGTGTTGGGGAAGCATTGCTCTGTCCTTGCCCTGATTTTGTTTTATATTTCATTGGCATTGCTAGAGATGGGAAGATGCGGTGGGACACCCACTTTTATGCACTCTATGGGTTTTGCTTCAGCTGCAGAACAGCATGGTGCAAAGCTCTGCCTGTGAAACCCAGAACTCCTTGGCCGGTGGTGAGGTTTCACGTTTGCTATGTCCCAAAACAATGTCAGGTCCCACTTCCAATATTCTCTGGGGTGTGCATTGCTTTAAAGCCAGCGTGGTCCTGGTCTGCCTTGGACCAGGTCGAGGTAGCTGTATTGAGGGCCTGCAAAGATAGCCGTGCTTGTGAGGCATTGTGGCTCACCTAACACATCCACCAGTCCCTATTTGAGCAACATCTCCCTCTCCTTCACCTCTCTACTACCCAGCAATGCTGCACTTTGGCTTCTCTGTTAATTAGCCAACTTTTCTTGAGGACCAGAGGCAGGGGAAGGGCTGGAGGTCCCTGCAGTCCAGGGTCAATGCTGCTGTGGACAGGCAATCCCTGCTCACACAGGTCGTGTCTTCCAGGTAGAACTTAGCTCTTGGGAAGCAAAGCTTAACTGCTGGTTGGTCAAGGGTAAAGTCCATGGCAAAGACTTTGCTAACAACCATGTGGGTGACTGTGGGCCAGTGCCAACGGGTGTTCCTGGCCCTGTTTCCTTGACTGGTATAGCTAGGTGGGAAGAAAAAAATCTGCAGGAAGTGTTCCCATTTGTGAAATTTTCCCACTCTTCTCAGAAAATAAAGGCGAAAAGCCGCACCCCCCCCAGATATAGGAGTTTCCTCAAATATAGATTCTGTACTCAAATTTTTATTATGATTTTTCACTGTTAACCGGAAGGAATGAATGAAGATATTGAAAAGGAAAGATGAAAACATCCTAATTTCTTTACCTTTATAGAACCTCCTGGCTCTTTTCCTGTCATTTCTAACCAGCCACATAGTTTAAACCAGAGAGGTCTTCTCTCTGTGAAGGCAGAGATAGACATTGGGAAAGCCACATTGCTGCTTTAAAGAAGATACTGAAAAATGAGAAAGGGCATGGAAATAAGGGCTACAGAAGTTATCTGAAGAGTGAAGAGAAAGCCTTAGCATGACAGGCTCAGAAAACTTGTTTTGGTCATCTTATCAGAAAGGAGATGGAGAGGTGACTGGAGAAGAATTGCTTGGGGAGAAAAATGCCTGATGCAAAAGATCTCTTTAATCTAGCAAAAATGGCCTTCCCATGGCTGCAAAGCAGAGCCACACCACCCAGTCTTATAGTTACCGGTGCGGGTAATTAGTCAATGAGCAGCCCAGGTTCTTCATCCCTGGATACATTTAAATTAAGAGCAGATGCCTTTCTGGAAGCAATATTTTAGCCAAGTGCAAGCTGTTGAGGTACGGGTGGGAGCTACGTCTGAATATCATACTTACAGTGCTGAAATATAATGGGTTGAGCTATATGGGAGGTGAGACCACAGGGGCCTTTAATGCTGTCATTCATGAAAAGTGAAGGGGGATTTAGGAAAAGGGTGTGGGCAGATTTTGCGTTGTTACTTAGTTGATGGATGGAGATTCCAGCTGGATTTGCTTTGGCAAACCTGGAAGGACTGCTGGGGGAGACCCGGCACCTACTACTTGGTCGGTTCAGTAAGTGCTTACAAGAGCTTATTCGTGGTCATGGAGCTTCTGCTCCAGGTAAGGTTAATGGCTCAGCAAATCGAGGTGATAGAGAAACCAGAGTAAGAATTTTCACCAGGAAAACTTGGAGTAATCCAGGAAATGTTTTCTTGTGCTTTTATACTGGTGTTATTACACTGGTCCTGCTGTGTCTGCAGGTCATAAGCAAACATGAAGGCTGTGTCATTTAGTACTTCACCTCTTCAAAATAGACTTTTCTTTATTACTCATTCTGTTCTTCTCAATTTTTTTTTTTTTTTTCTTTTTTCTCTAAACGCATGTTTCAGTCCTGGCTGCTTCATTACCAATGTGCAGTTTTCTTGCTAGGCAAGATTTGCAGGACAGACTTTCACTGAATGTGTTGCTTGGAAAATGCTTTTCCCAAGCTCTGCCTGCCAGCTTTTGATGGATCTTCACTGGGGAGAGCTGCCAGCAGCTAAATAGGGTCTAAACCACCATTTAGACTGTGGGCTGCAGGGTGTAGCCGTCAGGAGAGCAACTGGAGCAAATCTTGAGCAAATCTTCAGCAACAGAGGAATAAAAAGAGAACAAGACTGAAGGATATTGTAACAGGTAGGGGCCTTGAAAAACTCAGCCAGTCCAAACACTCCTCCCTCGGCTGGATTAGACCTCCATAACCTTTCCTCCTTGTGCAGCCTGTTCTTGTAAACCACCAGTGATGGAGACACTGTTCTTCCTCTCTACTCTCTCCCTAGACAGGCAAATGAGCTAGATATCACATTTACCCTATGTCTTATCTTTGAACTGAACGCTCCATGTCCTTCAACTGCTCCTCATCGTCTGTGTTTTCCACTCCCCTGCTCACCCCCGTTACTGTCTTCTGCATTCCCTCCACCCACTCCCGTATCGTCGTGTGATGCCCCAAGCTGGACCCTGCGCTGCAGCACTGAGCAGCCTGGAGCTTCTGTATCCCAGGTTATGCACCAGTTATACTTCCCAGTATGGAGTTAACCTCCTTCGCACGAGCTGACTCATGGTCAGCTTCTGATCTACAATGCACATCCTCTTCTGCTCCTGTTGATCTGTTGCCTTGTGGTTGGCCTCCATCAATCCCAGCTTGTTGCATTCAGGTTCTGGTTACCAAATCCTCCTTCTCTCCATGACCCTTTGATCCATGGAAATTACCCTGTATTCTCACACATACCTGGCTCCCAGCACAGAGTTTCTATAGCAAGATGCTAATGGAAATACTGTGCTGTCTTCTTGCTAAGTTTCTCTGACACCCACAGAACTGGTGGTGACCCAGACCCTTTGGAAATCGGGCTGGTCATCTCCATATGAGATGGAGGTGGGCTCCCAACCCTGGGGGGCATCTAAGTATTTCATGCCCTGTGTACACAGCCTTCGGCATGGCAGGGAGGAGCTATAGGCTCTTGCATATAGACAGGGCTTGACGCCTCTCATTGCATGGCTGAAGAAAAGAAAGCCCCTCCATTCATTCCTTCTGAGCAGGTTTTCCAGCCCCTCCTGTCTTGACCTTGATTGCTTATCAGCTGGGATATGTTTATCCTAAATCTTTCTTTTCTCTTTTTCGCATCTCCCCCTCCACGTCTCCCTTTCCTGCTTTTTCTCCCACTGTTTCTCTCTCCCAGCAGCCCACATGCACACTGCCTTTCCAAGGCCAGGGCTGAGCTTGCAGAGGAGTGGAACTTCAGACTAAACTTTAATTTGCATGTTCTTTGTTTCAAGGGCACAAGACATTTTTTCAGCTGTTGTTCTCCACCACAGAACTGGAAGGTTCTGGTTTGTGCCCCTGTCGATTGAGACAGCACCAGCGTAATTACAGCATGTTCCCTCCCTGTGGAATTTAGCAGAGACCAGCTCCTTTTATAGCCCGGCCAGAGCCCCTCCAAAGGACTGCTCCTGAGTCTCTGATAGTCTTTTTACACTCTCTGTCCCCGGGACTGACGTGAAAGTGCTGTGGTGTTGACCTCAAGCCCCGCAGATCCTTTGAGTGGTTCCTAGAAAACCCTGCTGGCACCTTGCCCATGGGGTACAGTCACAGCTCTGCCCTGGGACGGTTGTGCCTGGCATTGGCCTGCGCCTCTGCGAAGTCCCTGCTGCTGCAGACGCTACGCAGAGACCAGGATCTTAAAAAAATTGACATTACGGAGGATATAGTGTGTGCTTCCTCCAGTTGTGCACATCTCTTGTCTTCAGCTCTACGTGGCTACCGCTTCCTAGATAATTTGTGAGCCCTTTTCCTTAGCGTAGGTTTTGCCCAAGGAGTGCCCATACCACCCCAACCACTCCTGGCTGCAGGGCAGTTCAGAAGCTAACCTCCCTGTGATGATCTCCTTCCAAAGCAGTGGTGGTGGTGGGGAAGAGGCAAGCGGTGGGATGAGGTAAGAGGAGTCTTACACTGCTGTTGTCCAAGAAATGCTTGTGCTGTGTGAAATCTGGGCCTCTCTGGCATCCTGGTAGTCAACAGCAGTGACTGATCAGGCTGATTAAATAGGAAAAAGGGAGAACACCACACACCACTCGCTCCCCACCAGCCTTTCAAACCCAACTCTGATCCCAAATTACATGGAACTAACAAAGTGCAAATGAGCATCTTCTCTCTGTGGACCTCTGACTTGTTTTGTATTTTCATCCTTTCTCTGTCTCTGAGAGCCCGTCCTCTTGCTGTCCCCATACCTCCTGGTCTGCTGCTGTTTCTCCACATTTCCAGCTATTGGACAGCATTAGCAGAAAGTCAAGTGCATGCAACTCCTTCCCAACAGATGTTTCACAAACAGGGCACTGGAGACTTCCCCAGGAACTTTCTATAAAGTCTTGCTCCTTCTGTAAAGACACAGTCTTACTGTGAAGACATCCTGGCGTGTTTTTTACGCTCACAGAAGCAGGATACTGCAAAATCCCTAAAGAATCTGGAAGATTGAGACTGGATGGAAACCAAGGAGTCTTGCTGTCCTGAATTGCTCAGATGTTTTGGCTTTCTTCAGCCCAAGGTTCATGGAATGGGGACAGAGTACTTCTGCAGCATGTGTTGGCTCCTGTCCCTGCCTTCCCCAGGCAACTAGTTAGCTGAGCGAGGCATATTTAGTTACCCACTGGGTAGAGTGTTAGTTTGGGAAGTGAGGTGGGATTTAAATGCCCCTCCTTGCAGTGTCTCATCATGCATCTCCCCAGCTGCGAAATAAAGACAGTGCAAAAGTGGGATGAAAAGAGCTCAGTGTTATCACAAATAACAAGAACAAGTGGGTTTCTAATCTTGGAAATGAGGTGATCTTTTCCATCACAGGACACACAGCTCTACTAATAAATTAAACAAGTGCCAAGCACAGATACTGGAACTTGATTGTCTATCATTAGCACAGTTTTGGCCCCAACTGACTAGTGCCAACCTAAGCCATCCTAAATCTGCACAGGGAACATCTTTGTGGTCCCAACACAGGGATGCTGCTTCACCCAGATGAGGTTCAAGTGGAGTACCCAGTCTTTTGGGGTGCCCCATCTGAACCCCCCCTGGCTGCAGCGAGCATGTGGCCACAGCACAGCTGAGCCTGCTGATGTATCACTCCTCTTGCCCTGCTTCTTAAACCTTTTACATAAACATTTGCTAGTGGCCAGGGTTGGGAAAGAGCACGTAAGCAGATAGAACTCTGCTCTGACTCATTGTGGCTGCTCAGATGTTTTTGCCCTGTTTTCCATGCAGATGAGCTCAGACCATGGCAGAGGTCAAACCAGCACATGATATCTTTAAAAAGCCCATAACTGAAATACATAGTTCTTCCCAAAAGCCTTTCCTGGCAATTTTTTTTTTTCCCTCCTGGCACACGCAGGCAATGCCAGAGTTTCTGCTTGCAGCACGTGGAAAACGCAGCAACTGTATGTCAAAAAATGCAGGGGAAGAAAGACCAACAAAAGAAAAGCACAGATAGCGCGGGGTAGTTCTCGTTTATCTTGGGGCTTGGAAGGTTGCAGAGATCCTCAGGCTGAGCTTGGATGGGGAAGAGATGTCCATTAGCTCCGTTGCCTTCATCCCCCACGTAAAGCTTTCTCCCTACTTTGCCATTCTGGTCCCCCTACTGCTGTCCCTGCCCCCCGTCCCATTAGGACCCAGCGGGCTGTCGGAAGCATAATGGAAGAGAGAGCTTTCATCCATCATAGACCTTGAAGAGTTCAGCGAGGCAGAGCCATCACAGAGGAGAAACATTCCTCCGTGAATCCCCTCTTGTCTCTCGGGTGGGAAGGGGGAGGAGGAGGGAAAGATAAGGCCAAACTAATTTGTCTTTTTTAATTGGCTCAGAATACTTGAACGAAAGCTGGTTTGTTATCCTTGGCTTTGCTCTGGCAGGCGTCCAGGATGTAGGGCAGAGACGGAGGCTTCTGAAGAGTTAACCTCCTCTAAATATCCTATTAGGATCCTCTCCATTTAGTGTAAGGACGATGTAAGCAGAGACAGAGTAGGAGGGCCTCTTCGTCTTTCTTTTTTCTTTTTCTATTAGAAACGCAGCCTTGGAAGGGACACAGGGACATGCAGAATAGCAAAGGCCCAAGGGTGAGAGTCTTCTGGTCAAATTTTGCCATATGCGATGTAAACATCCAGAGCTGAGCTAATCACCCCGAGCTCACTTTGTAGTTAGCGAAGAGAGACAGGCACTTCTGAGGCACAGTTCATCTCGGCCTAAGGCAGGCATCTCAAAGAGGTCAAATGATTCATGTCTGCTTGTCTGCAAGGGTCTGCAGTGACTGGAAAGGGAGCCTGGAGGTTATTAGCTTGAACGGGTGCATCCATTTGGCTGCACACATGTAGTGTCCTCTGAGATGCTCTAGGGTTTGTCATAGAATCATAGAATGGTTTGGGTTGGAAGGGACCTTAAAGGTCATCTAGTTCCAACCCCAAGATATCTTTTTTCTGAGACTTTGACATTTATCTGGTGTCACACAGATATGGCAACAGATCTGTGGGAGACCTGTGCAGGTCTTGAAGAGCAGCTGGAGGCTGAGGGCATCTAAAATGTCACTTGTTGCCTACTCATGGGCAACTGAATCAAAGCAGATGACTTGGGCTCTGGATGTCTGGTCCTACCTAACCAAGTTTTGTGTACACAGCTGGGAAGAAGTGGCTCCAAAGTCAGGCTTGAGGCCAGATTGACTGGCAAGCCATGATTTGTGTTTCCATGCCACAAGTGGCTGTTGAGTGACCCATTTGTTCTAGAAAAGACATCACCAAATGCTTTAAAACAAACTCAAAGTCATATTTACAAGATCGTTTAGGCATGAACTGCACCGTGTGTGTCTTTCATCAGTCTTTGCGGTCATGATGTCTGGCAGACAAAGTGGTCCAACGTGCTTCCTTGGAGGGTCCCAACTCTATCTTTCTTGAGGACAGATGATGTGTATAGAGCTGAGTTCAGGACTGTGCTGGTGGGTCTTAGAACAACTCTGGACTTTGCCAGGGCTCCTCACACAGAGAGCTCAGGTCCACCAAAGAGGCAGGCAGCAGAAAACCAGTGATGCTGCACTTTGGTTTCCTCTCATGCTCAGATGGGTGGATCCTTTGTTTGCAGATGGTTGCAGTCACAGGTCAAGGCCTGTGCCCTCCACGTGTCTGGGAGCATCAGATTTGCTTTGGTCTCTGACAGCATTACTGCGAAGTAATTTCTCTCTTTGGGCCATGCGACTCTAGTAGGCAAAGAGGCGAGAGGCAGTGCTCAGCAGCTTGACATACAGTTTGCAAGGTCTAGGGTTAATTCTGTGCTCAGTTATAAATTTCCCTTTGTAGAGTTGGCAGGCCTAATTGATTTAGGAGCCACATTCTTATTTCTCAAAGAAGACTTATCTGGACTTGTAAAAACTGGAGCTTGCTTTCAACCCCAAAGCAGGAGAGTTAACATCCCTTCTAGACAGTCTGCCATCTTAAATCACGTTAATTAACAACGTCTTTTAATTCATATAAATGTCTGATTCTTTTCTTTTTGAAACCCATGTTCCTATCAAAACCCATCATGTGGGCAGTTCAGTTGCCTTCCTCTGTCTTAAGGAAAGGAGAGTGCAAAATCTAGTTTGCAGGGGTTTTGTTTGTGTAAATAAAAGCCTACAAAGTGAGAAAGGGGGAAATGTCCTGGAGAAATATGGCAAAGCCTGGAATAGTAAAGCCAGGGCTGTGCTTGCCAGGGGTGAAAATCCCTGCCCCCCATTTTCATTGACAAAGCCTGTTCGAGTTCACCCAGTGTGACCCAAGTAATGCCATCAAAAGACAGTCCCAGCCCTGAGTTTTGCTTTTCTCAGATGTCTTAATCAGCTTGTTTGACAGATGCAGGCAGATACAGAGGGTGGCCTTGCAGCCAGACGCTGGTGCGGGCGCCCGCAGAGATGGGTCTCGTTCCCTGCTCCACCCCAAAAGTGCGGAGGTGCCTGGGGCGAGTCACATCGTCTGGCAGCTGCCACAGCCCTGGCTGACAAGGGTCAAAGCGCTGCGGGATTGGAAGGGGCTCCTTGAGAGCATCTTGCCCGTCCTCCTGCCTCAAGGCAGAGTCACCTGTATCTACCTACTTATCCTTGTCAGAGGCTGTTCTGAAGGATGCTGAGTTTCCCAGGCAGTTTCTCCTTCCAAGGCTTCCCTGGCCTTGCCATTAAAAGTCCTTTCCCTCCCTCCCTCCCTTCTTTTACCTTTCATGAAGGAATGTCACTCCTCAAGTGTCTCTGCAGACTAACCAATTTCAGTGCTTCCTCCTTAATCTGTCGTTTCTACTCCTTTAGCCGTTCTCTTTACATTTTTTGGTGGCTGTCCCCAGTCTGACCCCTTTTTCCCTTGAAGTCCAGGGCCCAGGAGGGGGCCCAGCACTCCAGCTGAGACCTTCCCAGCACCAAGGAGATAACTCCATAGCTAATTTCAAAGGTAATGCCTTAACTCCACAGAGCTCCCCAAAGGCTCAGACATTTCCCAGCTTCCCAGAGACTGGGAAGAGTGGTTCCCGTTGTGAAAAGAGACTGGGGAAGGCTGTTTGTCTGCAGATGTAAGACACCCACATTTTGGTGTCTACAGGTCAGTCATTCAGCTGGCCAAGCTTAGGTCTCTGCTGCTGAGTGCAACAAGGAACTGTGGCAGCTCCAGTTAATACTGGGGTGGGATTTGGTTGCCACATGTGTGTCCAAGGTCATTTTAGGCACAACTGGAGATCCTGCTGCCATTCAGATGGGTGTGAGTCTTGTGCCCTATCTTCTAACCCTGTCTTGACATCTCAGGAGCTTTCAGACATCCTCAGTACCTCTGTTTGGCCAGCTGAATTTTGTCTAAGGGTAACATGGGGAATAAAGGGAATATAAAAGGAATTTAGACATCCAGCTGGCAGGGAGGCACTGGCCTGGAGAAATTTGTTAGTCTTAATCCACAACTGAGTTCTGACTATGGGGTGCCAAGTCTTAAAGCCTCCCTTGCTCTGTTTTCACATCTACCTTCTCTGTTTCCACCTCTTCTCCCCATGCAAAGAGACTCCCCTTGCCCTGCTTGGTGGAGGCATTGTAGGACCCCATCCTGCCTACGTCCCCGAGCATCCCCTGGGAGAGGGACCCCAACATTTGGGACTTGAGTCCTGTACCCACAAAACGGCCCGCAAAACACCTTCCCTCAACTCTACTAGAACTGTTGAGCCCTGCATGGAGAGGACCTACCTCCTCCCGCTTGGGGATGTGCTGGGGGCCAAGAGGAGCCCACTGCTCTCTGGAAACTCCCTTCCCTTTCCCCGTCCCTCGCAGACCTGGGCACCCCCAGCCCTCCGAGGGCTCTGACAGTAACCATGCCGCGGGGGGCTGTCAGTCAACACAACGTTGGGCAGTGTCAGCCACAGTTCGCTGTAATCTCCCGGCGGGGAGAGCGGTGCCAGAAGTGACAGCTACCTTTATCCACATCCCGGGGATATAAACAATATCGTGGAATAATGACAGGGGGAGCGTAAGCATCAATATCCTTCAGACGCTTCGGCCCCCCTCTCTCCACCCCGGAGTATGTTCCTGAAAAGCCTTGTTTCCTAATACCTGGGGTTTCTTTGCTTATTAGTCTTATCTGCTGGAGCAAAGTACCTCGGTGAAAGACATTTTTTGGTGCCGTTTTTTGGAATGTTTTTGTAATCCTTGCATTTATAGGCAAAGACAAGGAGATCAAAGCTGCCCAGGGTTTATAAAGCATGTCAGGCTGAAAGTTTTACATCAATTAAAGTGATATACATGATGTCCGGATTTATGAGAAACACTGATTTTGCCCCATCCCCTGCCCCCAAATCACTGAGACTCTTTGCAGTGACTTGCATTTCTTTTCTGGGCCTGCTGCTGAGTGATTGGGGATCTGAGAGCAATGTGAAGGGAACCTGGTGCCCAGTGGTTATTCCCAGCTGCAAATCCTGGCCCTGTGCGCACTGAGTTGGCCGGTCTCAGCTGCTTCCATTCACTCTGCCCATGGCTTTGTAGTGGCAACAGTCAGAAATTATACACTTGAAATTTTTTTGGAAGGGAAAAAGGGATACAAGACTGATAATTCAGTTTTCCTCTTAATGCTTTTTTTGGGTCTTCTTTTGCTGTAGAAATTGTTTTGTTATCGCCAGAAGGAATGGCTGAAAACTGTAAAGCCTTCATGTTTGGGCTGCAAATGGACAAATTGCCTCTTGAAAGACTACTGAGGCAGTTCCTAGTGATAAGAGTTTTCATCCCCATCCCCACCATGTTCCCAAATACTGTCCCAGAGTGGATACCCTCTCTGTGACACTGCAGGAAAGGTGCAGGAGAGCCCCATGGCTGGGCTGTTTGGGAGAGAAGAAGAGATTTCAGTTCATAGCCCCTCTCAGGAAATCGAGACTGAAATAATCTGTTTTCCAGGAAGGAGCCACAACCTCCTCTCCAGCCTTCTTGCTGAAGTTGGCCAACTCTATATCAAAAAATAAGTGACTCGTAGACCATGAAGGTAATGAAGGGGAAGGAAGTCTGGCCGTATGTTTCATTTTTAGGGTGCTCCCCTGCACAAGTGGACTCTGCTGCTGTCTGTGCATTTACATCAATGCATTAAGATGGTGGGGATTGAGATTGCACTCTGATTTATAGACACAGACTCCCTCTCCCTATGGTCTTCTGTGATTTGCACTTCTTGTGCAAATACTGACTAGCAAAACCTAACCTGCAAGAACAGCTTGAAAAAGATTTTTGGTGCTCAACGGTGTGTTTTGCAGCTCCCCTGCCTTTGGAAATTTGATCCATGGAGAAGATCTGAAATGCCAGGAGAAAGGCAGCTTTCCCCCAGCTGGAGGAAGCCCCTAGACATGGATTTGGAAGCAATGGGGCTGCCACCCCCTTTTTGAACAAGCCAGATGGTGGGGGCTTCTGGGTGAAGCTGTGTGCATTGCTGTTGTGCAGAATTCATTCACCTCTGGTTTCTGGCCAGGCAGTAAATCATGCAGGATCATTTTTCTGTGGGTGGCTTGAATAAACATGAAAACAATCCGGAATATCTGAGAACCCAAAAAAAGGTTCTGGATCTAAAAATGGCCAAAGGGAAGGCAAGGGGGGAAGGGGGATAATAAATGCAAATTGGATAGTTCATCCCTAAATTAGACCTTGCTTCCATCTCATTTCCCCTGCTGGGTTTCAGATATCCTTCCAGTGTTTCCTGGCAATCCCTCTGCATTTTTAACATCATTATTTTGTTCACTTACCCCAGCGTTCACTGCTCTTCCTGTGTCTTGTGACCGAGGGTTGATTGCAATGAACGTTATTCCTCAAGAACAAAACAGGAGCTGATTGTCCCTTTAACCCTCCTGGAAACAAACCCATCCAAACAAAGAAATACTCCAAAAGCACCTGTGACAACTAGAAATGGAGCTTTCTGGGTGGAAGGAACAAGAGGAGAAGACACCACAAAAGGGATCAGGGTCTGGCTCCTTCTAGAGACATGGTCACAGACCCAATTGCTTGGGCTCTTCTTCCCCAGCAGCCGCCCTGAAGTGATGTTGCCCATCACAGATTTGCTGCAAAGCCACCGTTGGTTCAACCTTTCTGGGAAGACCCTCAATTGCAGCACAAGCTGAGGAGCCTACGTTTTCAGCTTCAAAAGTTATTAGTCCTCACCTTTGTGGAGATAAAGTGAAATTCTCTAGGAGAGAAAAAGATGCTTGAAACTCAGAAATATTTTTAAAACCTCATGGTCTTCATGCTAATCTGATAGCTTCTTCAGGGACTTGAAGTATGGCACATGGGAAGGTGCCACAGAGCCTGGCTTTGCCTGTGTGATCCCAGGTTGCCTCTGCTCCATCCCAGGATATCTCAGGACATCTGAGACAAACTGACTTTGCATTTCATTTGTGAATAAACTGCAGATGTGCCACCTGGATCACATGGGCAACTCGAACAAAAGCTACTCTATGAGTACCTGGAGCTGCCAGTCCAAAGGGGTGGATTTGTCCGTGCAACCACATTTAAAGAAGAGAAAGAAATGGAAGTGGAGATGTTCTTCAAAGTGTTCTTCTGGTCAACGTCAGCAGGATTTTACAGATGTTTGTGAGCAAACCCATCCAGACACCAAGGGTCTAGATCCAAGTTTTACTCTCTGTGGATGTGAAGGCAGTTTAAGCGTGTCTGGCCCTAGTGATATCCCCCAGGTCTGTGCCCCAGGCTGCCAAACCTGCAGTGACTCTGGTGACAACACTTCTGGTGCTGTGCCAGGTCATTGGAATGATTAGGGCTAACAAAAAAAGAGAAAGAGGAAAAAAAAAAAAAAGGAAAAGAGAAAGGAAAGAAAAGGAAAGGGAAAAGGAAAAGGAAAAGGAAAAGGAAAAGGAAAAAAGACAAGGAAAAAAGAAAACAGAAAAGGAAAAGGAAAAAAAGAAAAGGAAAAAGGTCTGCACTCAAGGCTATAGAATGAGAGTCTTCTCTTCCCCTTTGTTTTCTGTATACTGTTCTTTGACCCTCCTAAACCAGCTTTTTCATCAGAGAAACCGTCACTGAACTGCATCCTGAGTTATGGGACAACTCCTTCTCCTGATAGACACATGCATGGCGAAGGCAGCAGGACCTGGCAGGTCATGCTGGAGACCGTGCTGGAGAAATGATGCTTTCAGCATCCCCCAAAAGCTGCTGCCTTCCTTAAAATGCCCCAGAAGCTGTGCGGTCCAATTACAAAGAATACGATCATTGTGACTTAGCTGAAACTGTAACAGGGGGAAGTGATGGGATAGTTTTAGTTTCTTCTTAAACCACAGGGTTTAGGAACTGCTGAAGCACGTCAGGTGTTGTGAGGAGCTGCATGTGGCAGGGCTTGGGGGAATGAGCTGGGAGATACGTGGTGGTGTGATTTCTACCTTTGCTCTGAACACCAGGAGAAAAGGCAGGAGAGTGGGCTGTGATTCAGGAATTAATGTCCACCATGGGAAGCTTGGCTTTTAGTCCCTGCGTTGTCACGAGTCACTCGGCTGCTCTGTGCCCCAACGGTGTCATGAACACGGCAGCTTCCAGCAGCCGTGGGGATTTTCCATGTCCTCCAGGTGAAACCCAGCGCTACAAGGAGCCTCCCAAATCTAAAGACACTGGGCCTCCTCCTACACATTTCAACACCTCCTCCAGATCAGACTCCAGACTAAGGGTAAGATTTAATCATTTATTGCCTTTGCATTGAAACATATTGAAACAAAGCACTTTTTCATCTTCCCTTTGCTCATGATGGCTGCTTGATGTGTCTTCCTATTGCACTCACTGGAGATGTCATCCAGGCAGTCAGCAGAGCCTGGAGGGATTCAGCTCATGCTAAAGCAGGCACCTGCATCCAGCTGAATTGCTCCACTGACTGTATTGGGATGGATTCAGAGGCCTCAATACAGGTGTTTAGAGTTTTGGGGAATCCTTTGCATCTAAAGCCGAGAGTCACACCCCGGACATCTCATTAATCTGGGAAGGGGAGAAGATGTGCAGTGACATTTGATGAAGTGCTGTCCCTGAAGCTAGTGCATGCAACCAGCCGGTCTGTCTGACTGTCTTTTGGAGGAGCACTCAGAAAATGCCTATAGCACTGTGAGTTGGTGTGGCAGTTTTTGCGTCTCATCATCAAGAGATGCTTGAGAATGGACCGGAATCAACATTTATGTACCGAAGAGCTGCTGCAAGGGTTTTCAGTACAGTTATCGTAAGTTGGAAAACCTGACAATTCCCTATGGGAGCTCCTCTACTGCCCTTTTTCTAATCTCTGGAGCTATTCAGAACCTCAGGGGGTGCAGGTTTTCTTGAAAGACAACCAGTAGTTTCTGCAGACACCAGTGGCTCAGCGCTTCCCACCTTCAGATTTTACAGCGGAAGCTGATATTTTATCAGTGAGCTGAGCTGAATAATCAAATTCACTAAGGAAAGAAATACTAGTTACTGGTTCTATGCAAGGGATGTTAGAAGGCTGTCTTTAATTGTGGTGCAACCACATTCTTTACATCCTATTTTGGGCCAAACCAGAAATAACTTTGCAGGCCTATTCTGCTTCTTTCTCACAAATTTTCAGAGACCTTCAGCTTCTGCAAGCTCTGTTACTCAGTCTGTGCATGCACTTCTTGTTTACAAAGCCGTGATGAATAAATTCAGTCTAGGAAAGGCACCAGAAAAAGGAGTCCCTCTTCCAAAGAGCTACCTGTGAAAAAGGGGTCAACGCAACCACGGAGAGAGGAATGCACAGGAGTTTGCTGTTGTCTATATGGCTGTGGGATATGGGGATATGGGGCTACAGCTTTACCTGTCCTGATTGCAATGATTCTTCATATGTTTACGGTGGGAAAGAAATGGAAATAAGTGTTTTCACCGTCAGGGGTGGAAATAGGCTCCCCATGGAGGCTGTGAGGGCAAGAAATGGAGCCAGGTTAGGATGGCACGAGTGATTTTCTTACAGTACTGTGTCGTGGAGCCTGCCAAACTCGGTGTCTCGGCTCCGTGGTCCCAATTGCCAGTGGTGCCCTTTGGCATGATGGAGCTCACGTCCCCAGCTGGAGGCAAAAATGATGCGGGGTCTTTCTGGCTGACAAAGACCAGGTTACCCTGAGGGCTGTGATCAGTCCCTTCCTCTCTTTATGGCCATTTCATGGTCTTCTGTGAAGCCAATGTGTGGGACTCCAAAGTATCCCTGGTGCCCTCAAGAACTTGGTGGGCCACATGCTATGTGATTACACCACACTCCTGCACCTCAGGGCCAACATTTTTATGAAACCACCTTTGCTTTGGGTTGAAAAGACCAGAAAACCAGACTTCAGGGATGTCATATATTACTCCTGCAGGTCTCAGAGGCAGAGGGGACCTGGTCTCAGAGTATCAGGCAGGCAGGAGACTGAAGGAGAGGATAACAGAAGCACGCAAAGAAACAAGCTATGGTAGTATAAGCTCCTTCACTTCGATATAACTATATCTCCTGCTGGAGATTTATCCTGCTTTAGTGGTGACTGTCCATACGACATCTCCCGAAGCTGGAGGTGAAGAGCTGTGGTCCCTGCCTAGAAAAAAACTGCTGGCAGGACTCCCAGACTAGCTGCAATTTATACTGGCACAACTGGACTCTCCTTCACTCAGCCTGTTTTGTTCAGAGGTTTAAGCTGTGGCTTAGCTGATATTTGCTGTTTTGCAGTGCCTGTTTCCTAGTGTTGTGTCCCGGCATCCCCATCTAGGTCAACTGGATGGTGTAATGGTGAGAAGGGAATGGGCTTCTGGTTTCGGGGACAAATCCCTTTCTCCTCCCACAAAGAATTCAGAGCATTCTTTTCAGGCAAATGAAATGATACCAAATATTTCATTTTCTCTTGTTTTATTACTTAGTGTCACAAGAAGTTGAATAAGGAGATCATAGCTTCATTTCAAGGCAAAACCATTGCACAAGAAAGAAAAGGCAAGAAATTTCATTTTGAAACTCAGGGCAAAATGCTTCAAAGTTTTCTCCTTTTTTTTTTTTTTTTTTTTTTTTCTTTGGCTGAAACAGCTTGTCAGTTTGGCCTGAACTTGCAGAGAAACTTGATCTGCCAAAATCTGTATTTTTCAGTGAATTAACGATTGTCATGAAAAATTTCAGCCAGCTGAGACAAAACCCAGAGCTGTTTTGAAGAGATAAACTTAAAATGGTGCAAAAGTCTTTCCAGACAAGCCTTTATGGTTAGCTTCTTAAAGGAATGCATGTACCTAACTCCCTTTCAAATGATGGAGAGTTAGTACTTAAATCTTGGATGACATTGGCCCATCACGCTTAAATGGTGACGACTGTTTTCAACAGCAGAAGGGCCTGAAGCAATGACCACCGAAAGCAAAAAGCAGAGTCCACAGTAGTTCCATTTACCCCTGTCCAAGGATTTGCAGATTTCTTTACAGTACTATTTGAGCAGCATTTGGTAGCACACCACCCAATGTTAACGGATCTGGCCCTCCTCCCTAGGAGCAAATTTCTGTGCTTGGTAGGTTTCAAGCTGAGCTCGCTTTAGCTATATAATGCAGATTCTGCTGAAAAATCCCAGTGACTAGCTCTGCTCTTTGGCCTTGCTTCATTTTCAAATCAAAGAACAGCCTCAGCATCCTCCCTCATCCTCCCTTTTATTTCCCTCTTGGCAAAAAAGAAATGTGTATATTTTTTCCTAGGACGCTGGTATCTCTGCCCAGAACATGCCATGATATTATTTTTAACTCTGTTTTCTCTTCCTTGCTTTTCTTTATGGAAGAGCCTTGGAAGCCCTCTTTTTTTTTCATCTGCACCTGCATCTGCTTTGCCCTTTCCTTCCCTTCTTCACTCCTCTTGATAAAAGACCCTGGTCTGATTCCAGCAAAGTGCCAAATGTACCGTGCACAGAGCTGGGCAGAAATAATTCAGCTGATTAAATCACCCTTTTTAAATAGCCCGAGCAGTTAATGTCAACTCTCCCTGCCAAACAGTTTCTTGCCTACCCATATCCGTTCAGCAGCGTGGCGGCCAACCTCTCTTGCTCTTGACTTGTGCTGAGAAAAGGCAGCTCACAAGCCTGACAGATATGTAGACATCCCCTGAAACAGCGGGAGGAGGTGCGAGCAAACAGCAAGAAGCATTGCTGGGCAGATCAGACGTTGCATTTCACCAAAATGTTGTTGTTTCCTTGCTGAGTGTGGACTAAGCGTCGTGTTAAGAGCCTTAGAGGACTGACTGCTTAGTTGCAGTGTACCTGGGGGCTTCACTGTGCTGGGGCTGCTGTAGATGGATATAGGGGCCTCTAAAATCCTCTAAAATCTTCTCTATGTTGCCTCTGAGGAAAGGCTGAAGGGAGCTTAGTAAGGTGGGAGCTACCTGAAGACCGGTGTTGAGGAGCGCAGGGCATAGGGCTTAGGTGGGAACAACACTGCCTGGAAAGCCACAGGGCGCTGAGATGGTTTTAGGGGCTCTGATGTGTCTTAGTGACCACCAGGGTCCTGCCTTATCTCTGAGACATCTTCCTGGTGCCTCGAGGTTTTTTTCTCAAGGACATGGGTCAAAGAGGCTGCCCTGATCGTGCATGGCTGAGCTTCCAGCAGCTCTGAGGCTCTTTTTCACATGAGGAGGAGGAAGGAGGTGACTCCACCTTGCTGAGCGCTCAGGACCTGCAGATGTTGCATCCCAGAGAAAAGGCTGAAGGAGAAGAGGCATGAGGAGGTGACCTGAATTCCTCTGGGCTGGCTGTGGTCGGTGGATGACCGTAGAAGGAGAGGGTCTTCTCTGGCAAAGAACCATTTTTCCCTTTAGGATGAAAAAGCCTCCTTTCCCTGCCCTCCCCATCAATACTGGTGAAGGGTGGGCTGGCTGGATTGCAGCAAAGGCTGAGACATTGTCCTGTGCACGGTGTGTTCAGGTTCAAGTGCACTTCTGCATCTGATCTCCAGGCATTGCAGGGCCTTAATGTTTCCTTGTCCTCATTCAAGTCCAGGCCATTAGCACTAACAGGTGATGGGGCCTGTGGACCAGGGGAAATCCTTTCCACGAGATGTCACAGGGGCCCAGGTCACAGTGGGTTTACAGTCCACATGAAAACAGAGCGGATGTTTATATGGATAGAAAGAAAATCCAATTTTATAACAGCAAGACCTTAAATAATACACCAGGGCTTTGTAAGGGATACAAACATTATGTCTGAGGGGAGGAGGTAAATAGGGTCTAGAAGAAATATCCCATGGGAGCTGCTCATCCTCCTGCTGAGGGTATCTGGCACCTTCCTTCGATCCAATTGCTCCACTCCTCAGTGAAACATCACCCTGAAGCCAGCAGCTCAGAGAAGACCAGAGCATCCTGCACCCAAGCCCCGCTATTGCACGCTTGCCTGCAAACGCAGCCCTTGTCTGTCCTCCCTGTTCCCAGGCAGAAGTCAAGGTCTCCGCGGCAGGAGATCCTGACGCAGGCAGCTCCCCCGCCATGACGTTCCTGAGGCCGGGTACGGGACATTCCCGTGGGGATGCGAGGGGTGGGCGGGGGGGCCAGGGCGCAGATGTGCGTTGCCTGTTACCTTGAGCGCCAAGGAACGGCTCTGGAGCGAGTGGGGATACGGTCGGCTTGTTTTGCAGTCCTACGCCAAGCAAGACGAGGAGGAGGAGGAGGAGGAGAAGGAGGAGGAGGAGGAGCAGGGTTGCTGGCAGGGATTCCATGGCAGACTGTTGGAAATAGCTGGCACAGCTGGGCTCTGTCCTGTGGCCTTCACTTTGCTGCTTTGCCAGGGGAAAAGGAAAGGGGGGGACTTGGCTGGGGAGCCCTTTGATTTCTCCTGCCTTCATACTTCGGTTTCTTCCCAGGTGGAAGGAATCTCTGGTCCCGCAGGCAAGCAGACCAGCATGGATTGGATCCATCCTATTAAGTTCTTTTCACCTTCAGAAAAGGATGGCCACATTCAAAATTACTATTGGGAATGGTCCCTGGCCCATGATAACCCCCAAAACACGCCTGGGACTCATCTGGGTCAGCACTAGCCAGGCCAAGCCAGACCTGTGCCAGACTAAGCAGGATGGACAATTTGGAGATGGAGGTTCAAAGGGGTTCTTTTCCATGTTTTAGTGTGAGACAGAGCAACACGGTCCCCTTTCCCTTCGTCCATCTTTGTGATCTCCCCCTGCTTCAGAGGGGACATTGGTTGGGCATTTCCCCTGAGGTGAACCATCCCGATACCCTGTCCTTTTGCTTCCAAGGGGGATGAGGCTGTGAGAAACCCTCTGAGTAAAATACAGCCCACCCCCAGGACTCAGACCTTCCTTACCTGTGTACAAGGAGCTGAGGCTGGGAAACAGAAGGCATGTTGAGACCATCACCCTGTGGGTGTTGCTTTTATTCCAACAAATATCTTTAGATTTGCAGGTCACACCTTGGGGCTAGGATATTATAGGTACATGCAGAAGGCTTTACAGTCTTCCACTGTCCCACTCTTTTTAGACCAAAGACATAAGAAAGAAACCAAGATAATGGTTTAGAAGCACCTGTAAGTGCCACGCACACAAAGCTGCGCATGTAGAGCACACACACACGTTAATGCTCCCACCCCTTCAGCCTTCCCCGACTCCCCAGACCACTGTAGCTGACACCCAGCCACAAGCTGAGCCTCTCTTAGCAATTTTGGCTCCGAGCGTGCCTCTCCCTCAGGCTCCCAATGCTGTGGGAGTGAGAAGAGGGTAGGGGAATCGGGGGGAAGGGTGTAAATTGCTCACTGAGGATGCTATCACGTCAAGCCCACTGTTTACAAGCTGCTGCCAGGTTATTGAAGATCAGAGAGTCTCTGGGTCTAAACACAGCTACTCCTGGAGTGCAGCATGTCGAAGCTGGTTGATACATGTCCACCCGCTGCCCTTGGGTTGACCTTTAAGACCTCGGAGTTATCAGAGGGAAGCGACCATGCGGTGGGGCTGGAGGACCACCTACAGTGCGATGCGAGCTGTGGGGAGATCTTGCACAGCTCAAGGAGAGGAGATCTAGAGATACAGTCTACGCAGGGGGCTCCTGGCCCATATAGAACCAGGACTGGGAACCTATATGAGCATCTAAACACCCGGGATAAATAACTGCCAGTCCATAGATGGCAAAGGTGCTTTTTCCCAGTCTATCCAGTTGGGCTGATTAACCTCCTCTGTGGTGTTGGCCCATGGAGTGAGGTGGCTCTGTCCACCAGATGAAAACCAGTGCTGGTGATTTCAGGCAAAAATGTGCTTAGTGGATATATCTGTACTAGGAAACTCAACACAGCCAGGAATTTGATCATCTGCACTGCTAAATTGTTAACATGCTCCCAGCATCAGCTTGGCCCAGCTCAATTAGCATAGACCCAAACAATCCCTGGGCATCAGACTGGAGACAGCACACACCAGGTACCCTTCCCAAAACATGTTTTGGATGTGCCCACCCTGTTCTGGAGGCTGAGAGAGTTTAGTAGTGTGGATGTGGCCAGAACAGGCCAGCTGGCCTCAGGAGCAGAGGACAGGCCAGGTACTTTTTTTGTTTACCAGCACAGCCATGATGAGTAGGCTCAAAAGTTTCAGGTACTGGAGAGTCAACAACAGCCAGAACAGCCCTAGCAGTGTTTGTCCTGCAGAAGGAAGTCTCTCGAAGTCCTTGGTTGAAGATGGCAAAGGCAAAGGTCGTTAGATGAAGATGGCAAAGGCAAGGTGCTGCTAGAGAAGGGAAGTCAGAGCACAGCCTTGCTGTAGGTCAGGGTCCAATTTCAGGGCTGCTTGTGATATTAATTTCTGACTTCCTGGATGGGACGGGCCAGTTGTTCTGAAGATTTGATCCGGATAAGAAAACATGAGGCAAAGGCTCTCACATTTACCTGTTCAGAGCAGCTGAACATCCCTCTGCTTGCAAGAGCGCGTACCCCAGTGAAGGCTTATCCCTATGGCTTGGAGGTTCTCTGTGTTCTGCCTTTCTGCTTTGCAAGGGGGACATCCTCTTAGCAATGGGCACTGTCCCATATAGCTCCAGTCTTTGCCCTTCCTAATATATCCCTATGGGTGAGATGGGGGCCTGGTTGGGACCCCTAGCTTGGGGGGCACAGGAGAGAATCACACCGTTTATTTAGGGCTCACTGGGAAAAATGTCTGTTGTTGCTCACATCACATTGCTAGTCCTTAGCAGAGGGGAACCTGGTGGCCAGGCCACATCTTTCTTGCAAGGGTTTCTTCCCAAAGAAAACACGTGAGCTCAGCCCTGGGCTGGGTTCCTATATGCTGCTCCCCGCTTGGAAATACACTGAAATTCCTGCTCTGGAGTTGTTCCTCTGCTATTTGCTCAGAGCTCCCTGGCAGGTATTCAAATTCCAGGAAAACTCAGAAAACTGACTGCAGTCCCTGTTAATGTCACGCACAGAGGGATGCAGGTATGTGAGCATCAAATGCTAGCAGAAATAGGTAGGTCCAAACTAGGCGTCCTCATTCCCAGACACCCATATGGTTATAGCTCCTATTGCAGGTCAAGTGGGTCCACATGAACAGCCCCACACCTACGTGCACTGAACTTTCCTCAGAGTGTGACCCTCCTTATCACAGTTATTGTTTTCATCCTTCAAAGACTTCACTACGAGCTGGTAATTGCACCCCACCTTCCTGTACTGCCTGCTGACCCTTGATGGAGAAGTGGTGACCACCACAATGTCTAAACCCAGAAGAAATAATGTTTCAGGCCCTCATGAGGCCAAAAGAAAGGCATATTGTTAATACCTGAGTTGAGTATCAACACGAGAGCTACGCAAGGCACCCTGTCCTGAGGCTCACATTGTCCAGGCTTGGCTGCCAAAAGGACTCAGCACCGTGACTTGCTTCCAGGGACTGCCGTTTTGCACCTCACTATGGAGAATTTCCTCAAAAGAGTGGCATCTTTGGGAAAGAAAAGCCAGAATGAAAGCTGCAAGGCAGGACCAGAGACTGAAATAAAACTGTTGCTCTCCAAAGCTTCGTAGGAGATCTTGTTGTAGGCACGCCACAGGGGCACATGGTGGTTCAAGGTACAGAAAGAAGATTTGGAGACGGTTTTTTTCCCCACTGTCTCAGTATTTCTGAGATTTTAGAAATGCTTTGACAGTCCACCTAAGACCCAATAAGTTTTCCATCCAAATGAGGTGTTTTGGGAAATGTGGGTGAATGAGCTGTATTCGCAATGGGGCGGGTCCCTGCAGTTGGATTATTTGTTGTCTAATGAGATGCATCCTCCAATCTGAAGCTTTTTCTGCATCTGGGGTATTCATAACATCTCTTTCAGCTCCTGTAATAAGGACTGTGTTCTCAGACTTTCCCTCAGAAAGGACATCCATGGGCTTTTTCTTCTCCTCAGCTGCCCATTTCCTTGAAGCTCACAGGATCATAATCCCTCTGCGATCTCCACCCTCCTGGCCAAAGAATCAGGACTACAGCAAGAAAGAATTTCCTCCCTCACTGGGTGGCCAGAAGCCAGGTGATATGGGGTTTAGAAGTGCTGCCAGAAGGACAAGGGTTCAGAGGAACTGTGTCCTCAGGGTCCTTCTCTCTAGACCCAGATGATGATGCTTTGCTAGTCCAGGGCAGCTTCTCTTAACCTCGTCCTTTCCAGCTCTTCCCCTTTGTGTGGGAGATTTGTAGCACAGGAGTTTCACCCCAATAGCTGTTCTTTAAGGCACTAACCACTAGGCTGGGCATTTAGCATTCCAAATATCCAGGTTTTGCCCCAGGAACCCCACCAAACCCCTAGCTTCTGTGGTGTGAATCTCTCCTACCCCTCTTTTGTGGTTGTTTGTCGATCCGAAGAGTCTGCCTGACAGGTTCAATTCAAGTAAGCATATTTTCTCTGTGAAAAACCTGGGTTTGTCCAGATATTTCAGGTAGCACTTAGTGATAAAGAAAGGCTTGGGTGTTACAGCAGTTTCTCTTGGCTTCTTTCTAATATTGGAAACACCTTTATTTTTGAAGAATATCCTCTCTCAAGCAGTGCCATCACAGGGAATTTCAGTCGCAGCTGCCCAGTGCAAATGTAACACTGTCATGTTCATTTGCTCCTCCTAGTGAGGTCCACGGGATTTCCCTTTTTTTCTGCCATCGCTCTGTTGCCCACATTGGCTCCCAGTGGCTCATGCACCAATGTTGGAGTTCATGGTTGGGTTCAGCCTAGAGGAGATGCCCTGACTGTACATCAGGGGAATAAGGATGCTCTTTCTCCTTGGGACCAAATTTTGGTGCATATGTTACAAAGGGATAAGCTGCGTGAGTGTTACTGCTGCATGGGGCAGGGGATGCTTTCCCAGGCTGTGCACCAAGCTGGGATTGAGGTCCTGATTCCCTTTACCATCTGTGCCCTTTCCTGGTGAACCAGACATCGCACCCCTGAGCATCCCCACGCCAGGGCAGGGGACTGACCACAGCAAAACTCCCATCACCCTGCCACAGCTGCCTTTCTGCTATCTCCACCCTGTGGCTTCAGCCTGCCCTGGAAAAAAAAGGAAAGAAAGATAAGAAGGTCAGGAAGAGGGATCAGGTGAGGACGAGTTAAATATAGATTTGAAAGGCTGGGGGAACTCTCTTGCTATCACAGAGACAATTATGGCCAGTAAAATGTCTGGCTTGGGTACAATAAGGGTGACATCTGGCATTCAGAGGATGGTGGTGGGAACTGGAGGCTCCAGGGTGATGCTCTTTCCTCCTGGTTTACTGGCCCAGATCTGGAGCTCAGGTTTAAGGCAGAGAGGGTGACCTGCCTGCAAGTCCTTTGCTTATGACCACGAGGATGGCAAGCACAGCTCCCTCACCTCCAAGGGGAGTCGGAGCTGGATCCCCTGACGCCAGCTCCCAGGATCATGAGAGGCCCAGAGAAGTTGGCTGTCCCTTCTCTCCGATGCTGAATAAGCTGCTAATTTTAACTGGGAGTGACCTTGAACAGATTGGCAGGGAAGGAAACTCTGGAGAAAGGAGGTCCTGAAGCAGCCTAGGAAAGGAGCACCCATGGCAGGTCACAGCCTGTCTCCAGTGGTGGGCAATTGCAGATGCCATGGGCAGAACAGGGGAAGAGCCCTGGGAGAGCAGAACAAGGAAATCAGCATTTTAGAGACTTTCCGAGCCAGGGATGGTGTGGTGACACCTGACACAAATCACTGAGGGATGGGCAACCATCCAGAAACACCTCCAGCCCTCCCGCCTGCAACCCAGAAGGACTGAAGGGAGTGTCTTTGACACATCCCACAAACCTCTCTGGAGCAGCCATGGGCCCTGAGTGTATAAAGAAAAATGCCCCCCTTGGGCCTCATTATTCATGGAGGGTTTTTCTGGCTGCTGGCAGAGATGGGATGTTGCACTGAGTGGCCGGTGGGAATGGAGAGGTCTTTCCTCGGCAGATTTGCTGGGCACTCTGTCTCTGCTCCACATCAGTAACGCATCTCTGCTCTCTGCCACCCATAGAACCTGGCTGTGACACATGGCCAAACCTCTCCTTCAGTTAGGGGGTGCTCAGGGATGGTCGCCCACACTTTTCAGACCCAACCTGGAGCTTCACCAGCCCTTGGGGATGAGCTGAACCAAGACTTCTTCTTGGAGAAGCAAGCCAGATAAAGTCTCCCTTGGCTGTAAGCACTAGGCTAGCTAGCTGCCTGGCCAGGCAGGGTGCCCTCCTGGCACAAAAAGTGGTCGTTGTTCCCTTTGGTGGAGCAACTTGGAGACCAGGGTTCAGGCTGGCAGGACATTGATGCCCTTGTTTGCTCTGCAGTATTTACCAGGGGATATTTGCTCTGCTGTGTGTAGGTGGAGGTAAAACAGAGCCAGGTGAGGGCTCCTCACCACGTCCCTTCCCTGGGGGCCCTGCCTCGCTTTTTGGTGGCAGCATGGCAAGCTCCAGGCTCCCTGTCCTGCATGGAGCGAGCGGGGACACTTGGATCCTCACTTTATCACCCTGGGAGAGGTCCTGAGCTCCTGGCACATGCCAGCGTGCACTGTTGGTGAGGCTGTGCCTGCCAATGCTGTTCTGCTCAGGACCAAACAAGAGCCTAGCATGGGATGGCATTGAAAAAAAGCTCATTTCCCAGAACATGATTTTGATACTTTGCTGCTTTGCTTTTGCTTTACACTAGCTGACCAAGCCCACCTCACAGCTCCAGGGACCAGCTGCAGCTTGTTAAAGCAGATGCAGACCTCTCTGTGCTGGGCAACCTCCTTCCCAAAAAAGGGTACCAGCTCCCCCATTAGCCAGAGATCTGGAAATGTAATGGACTTTTCTTCTCTGTCCCTGCCTTGGCTGAGTCCTGCACACACAGGGTTGCAGTGCGAGCCAGAGTCAGGCAGATCAGGGTGTTAATATAGCGTGGGGAGAAAGAATAGGGTAAAGGAGCCCTACCTGAGGAGCCCTACGTCTTTATCCCATGGGTAGGGCCATGTGCTCCCTCCTTCTCCCTGCTTTTCTTTTCCATCTCAGCTGATCTTCTTGTGCTCTGATTTTAACCCAGCTTCCTAAAGACATTCAGGAAAGCCTATAGTGTATGCTATGCTTAACCTTTTATTAGACACAAGAAAACCCACATTGCTATGAAAGCCTGGGTTATGGGAAAAGCCTCAGCTGGAGCTCACACCGTACTAGGCATCACAGAAGCCTCCTGATTTCCCCAGTGCTGCTGCTCCCCGCAGCCCTGCCCTCTCACTGGTTTTCCTTTTCTCTCTCTCGCTCCCACCTCTCTCCTCTGAGCATCTGCTGATTTTTCCATGCCTGTCTCACCCCCTGGCCCTGGCTCCAACTTCCCGCGTGCACTTTCTGCTTTGCTAAAATGTCACAGTGCACAGCTATTGCCTGGAGAAGGTTTTGCACTGCAGCAATGGGGATATTGCTACAGCTGCAAGGTGGAGGACTGAGAAATACCACAGAAACCTTCCCTCCAGAGCCTCAAACCACTTGCAAACAGGGTGTTAATGCAGATGAACTCAACACCAACTGGAGGACCAGACGTTATCTGCACAGATGAAATTTCAGGCAGAGGTTGGGGATAAAGTGACAGGACCAAGGCTGCATGGGAAAGCAGTAGCAAAGACCGATAATGGAGGTCTGAGTCTTTCTGTATGAGAATTGGAAAGACTATTCCAGTCGTCTTTGGAAAGACCACCTGGCACCTGGGGAAGAAATGAAAGGACTATCTTGCTTGTCATGCAAGATACATATGATTAGTTATCCCTTTTAATCCTTGCCTGGGCCACTCAGAGAGTTCATCCTCTGTCTATGGCAGGAATTGCCTCTTGTAAAACACCTTGCACAGCCCGATGCCTGCACAAAATAAACAACATGCTCCTCTTGGGTAGCCTCACAGGGTCCTCGTAACTGAGCCGTTTGTGCGAATGATAGGGTCCCTGCTGCAGATCACTCAAGAATCGCAAACTGAACTTGAGAGCCTGGATCGCTTTTACCACCTTTCTCTTGCTTTGAGACTCACCTGTGAGCCTCTGGAGCTCACCCATGGTGAAGAGACACCTCTTATGCTGCCAGGTAGGTATGGGGATGAAGGCCTCTTGCAGAGTTTGCTGGGGCCATTGGAGACATCCTGGTCCCCTGGAGTACAGTTGCCTCCTGGGCTAGAGGTCGCAGGAGAGCGCATCCCACTTCTCACCTGGATTTTTGACTGAAGTCCCTGATGTACATGTCCAGGGTGCAGACTGGAGTCCAGGTCTTTTTCTCTCTAGCTGAATGACCTCTGCTGTGGTGGAGCCGTGGGGTCCATTTCTCCGTGGTTTTGGTGGCTGTTGCCTAAAACCATGGCTGCTCATGGAGCTCATAGTCTTCCTCCACCCCCTGGAGAGACTCGAGTTGGTGGCACAGCCCCCAGCCCTGCTCCCCTAAGCAAAGGAAGAGTTGCTGGTGGCTTCTGCAGTGGCTTCATGGTGGAAGCACAAGTGCCTGTGGAGCCAGGCGGGTGTTTACCCCAGCTGTTTATCACAGGCATGGCAGGGAACAAAATTCAACAAATGTTTGTGTAGCATGAGCAAAAAAATGCTATGGTGTCCAGTGCAGAGGAAGCACAGCTTACAGTTTCTTTGTTATGTTCACCCTGGGCTCAGCCATGTGTTGCTATTGGTATAAAAATATCCATTTCCTTTCTAAATCGAGCTACAATACCTGATCTTTGGCCTTGGGTGATAATGCAATGCACAAGTGCTTAGCAGACACCCTGTAACTCTTCTTCCTGGTTTGTTCCAGCAGAAATGGTCCACAGTTTTCAGTTCAATAAAATATTTGCAGCCAAGGAGTCAAATATCTTTCACCTTTATTTATTTGCAGAACGTCATCTCAATAGAAATCTGCTAGTCCTGTACGAAGTTCCTGGTATATGTGAAAGACCAGGCTGGAGTTCAAGTAGGGGGAAAGACTGTTTCTTCAACTCCAGCATGATTACTCAATAAATTACTTCTTGCTTAAAATGGGCTTTGGATAATTATTGGACATATAACTTGTCCCTTGGAACCCAGAAACAAGTGGACTAAGCCTGATTCATCTTAAATTAGCACTAGGACCTGCCAGCACCGGGTTCATGGGGCCCAGGAACCAGGTTGTGAAGATGGAGGTGGGTGGATGAGGTTTGCTAATGATTTGATGAAGAGGTCTGTGTAACCATGCCCACAAGCCCTGCTCCCCAGCTGTTCATGCTGAACTGGAGGATGACTTCTGATGGCTCACAGAAATGCTTGGGTGGAGATTTCATCTTCTTCCACGAGGAGCGAAGCTGCCCATGGGTCTGCTGTAGAAAGCAGTTGCAGATCAGGTATGTTACGGGTGGAATAAGAAAAGAGCTCTGAGGCACCAGGGGCTGATTCACCTTTGGGTTTGGACACTGTGGGGGTGAAATCCCACCTCCTGGACACAAGTGTCTAATCCTTTTCCACACCCTGAGGTTTCCCATCCAGCTCCAGCTGCAGTCCTAGAGGGGTGCGGGTCTCCCATAGACGCCTGTTCACCAGCCCTGTGCAAACATCCTGGACACCCTAGGGTGTTTCCACTAGATCTAAGATTTCTGAGGTTGGATCATCTCATCCAGTTCCATTCCTCCTGTATCTGGGACACTTGTTTACTGCTATTAAATTCTCCTTTGCTCCTCAGGATGCAGGGAATGACATTTCCAAGCTGTGCAAACCAGCCACCTCCAGAGACTTTGGCCTCCTGTGAATGCTAAACCAGTCCCTGTGTGCTCTTTCTCCCAGTTGTCAATCTGCAAAGGAGGCATAAACAGCAGTTGAAGCCAGGCAAAGTGCTGTTCATGTTGACAAGCAATGTCGTCCCATCAGGAACACCTGGGAAGTGATGCTGGCAACGTGGTGGGGGATTTTGTCTCATCACAGGTGATGGACGTGGACATTACGGCACTGAAGATCAAGGCCTTGGACTGAATGTAAGTGCTGAAAGCCCAGTTGTCCCTACAGATTTGTTACGAATTTTCACACTCCTTTTTCCTTCTAGGCTCTCCTGCAGCAGTAGCACACACAGGTAACTCTGTGGCACGTGCTGGTGATGGTCAGGTATTTTTTCTGGCACACGGGTCACCTCTGCTGTTTCTTTCTTGTAGCATCCTTGTTACACTATGAGAAGAACCCTCTGCAGAAGGACTCAAAATCCGGTTCATGGGGTAGAAAACAGCAGACCAAGCACCTCAGAGAGACGCTGCTCAGTATCATAACCTGAAGGTGAGTCCTCCAGGGTCCCAGCCTGGTGCTCACTCCTGTGGTCCTAAAACCCCTTTGGAGTGCCCCATCTGTGCCTTCTTTCTTCATCCTCCAGTCCCCAATCCGGCACAACTGCTGATCGGAGACCACCCTGCAGCCTAACGTGGACATTCCCACGGGAGCTGTGGGTCAGAGATGCAGCAGAGAGCAGGGAAAGGGCATCTGAACCCTCCTGGTGCTGGGCACGGAGCGGGACCTGCTGCGTGTGGCTTGCATGATGCACCGATGCTGCTTCAGGAGCTTGTGCAGTGAAAGAACTCAGCAAAGCAGGGAGGTTTTTTGTTGTTTGTTGTTTTTTTTTGTTTTGTTCTTTTTTGGTTTTTTTGAGGTATTTTAATATATATATTTTTAATTCCCCCCACCACCAGCTGGGTGGCAGGAGCCACCAGATTTGAGGGGAAGGGAGGACATCTGGTGGCCACACCACGAACACCTTTCCAGGCTCCAGGACCGCCTGTCCCGGCCGTCGGTGGGGTCCACCCCGGGCATCCCCCCTTCCCTCCCCGGGGTACCACCCCAGCATCACCCCGTCCTGCCCGGGGACCTCCACGGCCTCTTCCCTTCTCCTCCGTGGGTTAGGGATGGGCATGGGAAGCACAGGGGCCCTTTCTCACCCTTGACGCCCGAATAAAGAAATGGGAAATGGTCGTATCCAGTTCTTTATTATTGACTCGGGGCAGAGGGGTGGCACCACCAGAGCTTGGGGACCTGGTGTGGCTCAAGGAGGTGCAGATAGGACACGTTGCCACCCCTGCCCGTGGCGTGAAGGGGGTTGTAGTATTGCTGGCAGTGGCATCAGAAGGAGGGGAGAGATTGTGCACCCTCCCGTACCACCACCCCGGCCATGGCCCCTTCTTCCCAGCGCTGCAGTTGCAGGGCTGAGGGACTTTTAGGTGTCCAGGTGGGTCACGAAGGAGTTTGCTTGTCCTTCATGGCAGAGGCAATGTCTGCGAAGTGGGTACAGACCTCCCAGGCGGATGAGGAGGGAGCTGTGCCAGCTCTCAGCCACCGCTTTAGTCTCCACGATAACCACAGAGCTGGCAGGATCCACCTCCCTCGTGTCCCTCCTCGTTCCCCGTCTCCAAATGGATCGTGGTGGCACACAGGATAAAGGGAAAGGCCATCGCCGGGTGGTGGCTTTCCTCCAGATCTATCCCCAGGTGCTGGTGGGACAGTGGCTTACTGCTGAGGCTCCGGCTCGTACTGCTTCTCCGTGGCGGTGTAAAAGTCCTCAAGGACTGACTGCAGGTACTCGAAGGTCGGGCGCTCCTCGGGCTTGTTTCGCCAACATTTCAGGATGATATTGTAGAGTTCGCCGGGGCACATGTCCGGACAGGGCATGCGGTAGCCCCGCTCCAGGTTGCGAATCACCTCGGGGTTGGTCATCCCTGGAGGGAAACACAGCCCAACAGGAGTTATTCAGCACCCTGGGGGGTGAAACTCAGCGCTCCCAGTAGCTCACACCCAGGCAGAGCTGGAGGGGCGTAAGGGACTGTGATGCTGGGCCATATCTGGGAACCAGCCCTTCTTCAGGGTTGCGCTCCCAGGTCCATCCCTCTGTCCCCTCCCTGACTTCCCTCTATAGGTTTTGCCTGGCACAGGTAGAACTGAGGCTCGTGGGGGCCCAGGAGAGGAAACCCAGCATGAAGATACAGGGTTGTGTGGGCACACGTGTGCGCACTTGGATATATGCCTCCAAGAGTAAAGCAGCACTAGATGAAGTCGATGCACGGTCATCCCGTATTCGCAGTGAGCTGTACCTGGATAAGGGATCCTGCCGTAGGTTATGATTTCTGTCAGGAGGATCCCGAAAGACCACACGTCAGATTTGATGGTGAAAACTCCAAAGTTAATGGCCTCCGGTGCCGTCCATTTAATCGGGAATTTGGCACCTGTCCGGAGAAAACAAAGGAAAATAGCATGTGGAGGTACAGCATCTCCCTCTGCTCCCACAGACACGGGCAAGCAGTTCCCCAAAACGGAGCCCTGGGTCCTGCGGCTGTTGACTGCATCAGGGGGCTGCGATGGGACTTGCTGAATGAACTGTGGAGTTACGGACGTAAGGCCAGAGCAGGGTAATTGCTGCCTATCTCCTGCTTTTATTAAAAGGTTGTTTCTACCTGGAATCTCTTTGCCTTTCTTGGTCCTTTTTCCAATGCAATCCAGGCTATTTCATCTTAAAAGACTTTTTCATGCGTATATGCTTATAGACATCCACAGATACTGATAGATGGAGAATGAATGAAAAATGAAATGAAAAAATATATATAAAAAAAATGAATAACGAAAAAACTTAATGCCTTAGGTAACTGCTAATATGCATATGAAAAAACTATTTTACCAATGAAGTTAGAGGAATCTGCAATCTTATAACACCTTTGCATCTCTTGTGTGTTAAGCACTGGGATCTCAGGAATGGAGCCAGGATTGGTAGCACGGATGGTGACCAGTGCCGTGCATGCCAAGGGCGGGATGCCGGGAGCGAGCAGTCCCTGCCGAGCCCTTGGGCATCAAGCAGCTCTCGTGAGAGACCCATCGCTCTTCAGGTAGCATCCTGCTGTGGGTTTCTGTAGCCCAAACTATGTGTCTGTGCTATTCAAAGCCAACGCCTCGAGTAGCTTTGTTAGAGGACAACAGCAGGATTTTATTCTGTATAAAATCATGCACTGGACGGGGGCTGGTTTTAGCAAAAGTGCATAAATGATACAGCGAATCTAAATTCTCCAGTTCTTAAAGCTGCATATGTATACTAAAAGCAAAAGAAGTCCCATTTATTTTTTTCCACCAAGTTCTTGTTTTGCACACTGCAGACAGCAATGACCATAAGATTGCAATTTCAATTTAGCTAAGGCCAAAAAATCCACCCCCAAACCCCTTGACAAGTAGGAACCAAACATGTTAAAGACTGCGGAGGAAACCACATTTTTATTTGCATATATCCTTTCAGGACTGAAAGCCCAAATGCAGTGTGTGAAGTAAGTGCCTTTGTTCTTGCACATCACACTCTGACAAGTAGACTGACGAGGCTCGGAAATGCAATCTATGAAGTGAAAATTGTTCAAAGTAGATAGAGGGGCAGTTGTTATTTCAGATTAAAGCTAGCTGGAAAAATGCTGATAGGAACTGTTTTCACTAGAAATGTATCTCCTTTGGGTATGTTAACAGAATTATACTGATTTTCACCAAAACTTCTCTTTAGGATAAAAACTGCCTTAAAAAATTGCAGCAATCTCACAGTACCCCTTCATGACATTTCACGAATTACATTTGCAAGCTTTTAGTGCTTTGAAATAGTTTTGCATGTTGGAATGGGTATATTTTGTATCATAAAGCACTCTGGGACAGCAAACTGAAAGAAAAGTTTCCTATCTTATCAGGAAAAAAAAAAAAAAATCTGTTCAACTTCCTTTCCACGGAGTATTTCTTATAGGGGATTTTAGCTTCATGCCAACTCCAGAAGGGGACAGATTTCCAAAATTTGAAAATTTTCTGGTAAGTGCCACTTACGCCGGACTTACTTGTTTTATTTCAATCATTTCTGCTTGTTTCCCTGATGCTCTTTAAAGTCCCTCTGCAATCTGAATGACATGATCCCATAACTGACCTCAGAGTCAGAGGTCAGTACGGAGAAAGCACAGAGCAAAAGCTGCTGCCAGAGGAATTTGACTTAACTCTGACATCAAATGGCTGTAGACAGAAGTCTGTACCAGCCAAACCAGTTGTCACCTCTCATGGCCGCGCTCTCCCGTCCACCCCCAGTTCAGATGCTCAGTCCCAGCAAGGGGCTTGGCTTTGCAGATGGAATCATAAGGAGATTGAACACTAACATGGGAAATATTGGTTTTTGTATGCCTTGTTTGTTTGTTTTGGTTTAGATGCTCAAGGTACTCTGTTCCCGTGAGAAACACCTGGCAAGCTGCAAATCCTCTCCCATGTTTTTTAAGTTGTCCCTCTGTTATGGAAAGATTACCCTGATCTGGTCTGGGCTCAGTTTGCCTGGCACATCTGGAAACTGCCGTTAGGTCCAGATTCGCGGCTCCAGCTCTCCCTGTGCAGTGCAATGACAGAGTTACACTGCTATTTCCTTCCCTTTGCACTGACTCGGTGTGAACACGTAGGCACAGGCAGCAGGTTTCATTAGCAGGGGTCAAATTTCTCCAGCAACACAACCTGAGACTCAGCAGAACTCTCCCAAACAGTGCCAAAAGACTTTTTTTTCCCATTTCCCTCCGCAAACCTCACTTGCTCTCTGTCGTCCCCAAGAGCTGCTGCCTCTCCCAGGACACAATATTTGGTTTTCTTGCTTGCTCTGCCTGCTGCCTGGGTGCTGACAACGG
Organism: Astur gentilis; assembly: GCF_929443795.1. Taxonomy (NCBI): domain Eukaryota; kingdom Metazoa; phylum Chordata; class Aves; order Accipitriformes; family Accipitridae; genus Astur; species Astur gentilis. Next base: position 27,444,925 of record NC_064895.1, read on the forward strand.
CAGCGGTGGGGACTCTGGCCTCGTGCCACCGGCAGCGGTGCCCTGCGCCTGGTCCCAGCCCAAGCCCTCGGACATCCCGTATCTTGGCACGTCTGCACGGCGGGAGGATTAGAGATAAGGCAAATGTGTTGGTGAGGCAATGCTGGGAACGACACCCACCTTCTTGTGCCAAGTATTCGTTCTCGATGATCCTGGCCAGGCCAAAATCAGCAATTTTGCAGCAGAGCGTCTCCGAGACGAGGATGTTGGCAGCTCTCAAGTCACGGTGGATGGAGTTCATGCGCTCGATGTACGCCATTCCCTCTGCCACCTAGGAGAGCAGGAAGAGTCCGTCTTCATCGGTCACCTCCCCATGACAGCAAATTAGCTTGGCTGCATCTTACCCACCTTGACAAAAGCACAGCATGCTTATAGGTTGCTCACATGCCTCCATGTGCATGGACATGCATACATGCTCCATGGACAGATGGACAGACAGATCAACAGACAGATAGATACATACATACATACATAAATAGATATTGCCCATGTATTTGTGCATATGTTCAGCTCTACCAGCATACACACGGCCACCAAAAGCTTCAAGTGGACAAGTCGAGCAGAACAGAAGCGTCACTCTCTGTTTTGCTCAGAAGTTACAGTCATGAGTTGCGTCTGCAGCGAGATGCAGAAAGTTGAAGCAAACCTGAAACCACATCACTGGATTCCCAGTTTCTGCCACAAGACCATCCTCTCCACTTGGGATTTTAATCACAAACACTCCAGATTAAATATGTGAATTAAAAAAAGAAAAAACCCTCAAAGAACTCATCCATCCCTCAGTCACGGTAGCAAAGTCCAGATCTAGGAGGACAACTAGATGTTTTTCAGCGACCTCCCCTGTTCTCCCTCACTGATCTGCTTTGGGATGGGGAGGAGACCCCTGGAGATCCCTCCACAAAAAACCCTGAGACTGATGTTTTCTTTCCCTGTGCTGGATGCAGACTAGGACCCAGGACACAATACGCTTCTCCCCTCTGATACTTACAGGGTGCATTAGAGTGGAAGACCCAGATATCCATAGAAATATGACTGGGATAGGGAGTATGGCCCTCGATAAATCCCTTATCCTGGGCAAGCGCTTCCTTCTTCAACCATGTCCAAACTTTACTTTGGGAGAGTCTTGCTCCCAAGGTCATCTTGCAACGTTTAGCTCCTTGGAGCAGGGAGCAGCCCTGGTGTGTGACAAGCCTCTATAAATGACGGCCGCAATCTTTTATTGCTGGGAGATACAGGAAAAAGAGATTGCGAAGTTGCTCTATCAGTCGAGTCTCAGATTAGGCATTTATCAGGAGGGTGAATGGATGCATGCAACCCCTGCTAATAATGGTTAGTACCTATTAAAGCTTTTATGCGCCTGTGGGTGAGGGCAGAGCAATTTTCCACTCCATACAGATTCGCATCAGCATCTCGACTTACATGTGGTTTTAAACAGGATACTAACACATACTTTCCAGTGCTGCATTTCTAACCTGTGTCAACACCCCTTCAGCGCAAGTGCTGTTTGCTGCAGTGGAAAATGGAAGAATTGATGTAATTTCCTGTCCTGATGTTAATGAGATAGTACCCAGCGATGGGCCCGTTCCAGCCCAGCGTGCTTTCAAGCATGTACCCTCGAGACTGACCACAGGATCAAGCGCATCAGCCCAGAGATTTCTAATTTTAACTCCGACGGATGCTACTGGATCCCAAATTGCACTCCAGAGGGTTGGGTGCCTGTTGGGTCGTGATGTCATCCTAACACCGCAGATGAACAGATTGCAAAATAGCTCAAGAGACAGCCCTTTTCCTCCTCCTCCTCCTCCCGGAGCTACCCAGTGAGTGTTTGAATCCCTGCCCTGGGGAGGTGGTGCCGGGGTGGGAAGGGGAACGAGGAAAGCTGTCCTTCTGACTGACGCTCATGCCTTGAGGGACGGGCAAAATCCTTCCAACCCCACGTGCTGTCGGTGGATTCTCTGCGTTATTACATTGTCGGGGTGGGGGGGGGTTGGTCTGTGTGCAGCTAACCTGGTCCTGGAAGCTGTGCGCGGTGCAGGATGCTGCAAAGAGCGTGGAGGGATGGGAGAGGGATGTGCAGGGTGGGTGAGTGTGTCCGGGTGTCCACGGAGAGGTGAGGTCTAAGGGCAATTGCTCAACCCTAGCGATGATGCCCACTGTGAGCACTATTTGACCATTGTAGTGGACAGGTTTCTGGCCAGCTCAGGCCACGCCACGCAATCACATTCAAGGCTTCAACCCTGAACTCAGAGAGGAGATTTGGGTGCACGAGGTGGCCCTGGGATGAATTTCTCCCAGGGGTTCCTGCAGCCAGTGTCTTGTCAGAACTATATCACCCTCATGCCTGGGACAGACAAGGCCACTGGCTTCTCCCTAGATACTTCCACACACCTGTCTGCGAATGCTTCGTTATTCCACGTGCTCAATGCAAGTTATAATGTTGTGTTAAATAAATGCATGAGTATTCATAGCTTCTGCTTGTCCCTGCCTCAAAGCTGTGTATAATGTTGGCCAACAGCTTTGCTCTGGGTCACCCCGCTCCGGCTGTGGCACTTTCTTCTTGCATAGAAATGCAACAAGCCAGTTTCTGCGGTAACGCTCTCACCAAACCCAAGGGCTCAGATGAATTTGGACCATTCTGCTTATCATCAGGAATTTAAAACAAACAAGAGGGTATAACTTTCAAGAGAAGGAATGAAAGAATCAAAAGGGGAGGGAGGGAAGTGAGGAGGTAAAGAGAGAAGGAGGGAAGGAAGGAAGAAGAAATTAAGAGAAAGATACTGAACTTTTAAACAGGGAGGCTGTAGTTGGCCCCATAACCTCCCACAGACAGCAAAGATAAAGCTGCAGATATGAAGATTTATCAGTAGTGAAGAGGGAAGGCACTGAAACATGTTGCTCTGCACCCTTCACAGGGGTGCAGAGGAAAATAGAAATGACAGATGGGGGACACTGCTTTAAAGTATTTAAATATTTTCATCCTGGTTAAAGCAGGAAGGAAAATCTTTTGTTATCATATAAAAAATATTAAGATTCTCCAGTTTTTAATACATTATAAAATAACTCTGTATGGTAGCTGGAACCAAGTGGCCAGCCTTTACACGTTGTTTGCTCAGGCTCACTTTGACCCAGAAAGGCCGAGTGATCTTACAGGTAAATCCCAGACCTGCATATCAAAACAGTTGTATTCAGACATGACATTGATGCTTCATGGGTTTTTTTCCCAATATTTCTAAAATTGGCCTAATTCTGCTCCGGGCAAGCCAAACTCTGTCAACAGCTGGTTAGGACTGAGCTGGAGTGACTTTGCCAATGTCATCCTTCAGGTACAAATTGTTGCCAAGATGCTGCCACTCTGGTTGCGGTTTCCCTAACTTTGACCTGTTTGAGTTTAGATGCACTTCTGGACTAAAATCTCATGGTGCAGCTGCAACTATTAACAGTTACAGACTGGGGATGCTTAGAGGGAAACAACCCTACAAAGATAAAAGTTTGTTCTCATAAGAGGCAATATTCACAGATTTGAGGGTTAGAACATCCTTTATGCCTAATCATCAGAAGGGAAGAACTGCTGAAAGCCAGCCTGTCTCTACATTGCAAGTCTCTTTGTTGAGCTTTTTCTTCCTTTTGAAAAAAAGAGAAACAAACTTATTTCCTGCTCAGCAGGCCAGAAAACAAAACAAAACAAAACAAAACAAAACAAACCCCAAACCCAAAAACCAAACTCCAGTTCTCCAGCACTGCACTAAGTTCCCCAGAGGCCGTCCTAAGGACAGCAGAGCACTGCTGAGCTGACATGCACATCAACACGAGAGGGCGGAGAGAGAAACCCTGAGAGAGCACACCAGGAGGTGCTGTTTTTCTCCATGAAAGCGACTCTCTGACAGACTTCAGACTCGCAAGAATGTCACTGAGGCAATAACAAATCATGGTCTTGAGTCTGTTTCCCAGAGGTTATTCACTAACCTGAGCTGACATATCAATGAGTTTGGGGAGATTCAGTTGGCTGCCTTCTTCTGTCTTCAAGTAATCCAGCAAACACCCTGCAAAAGAGGAGAGGCTGCTGTAACTCTTCTGAATAAGTCTATACATTTGCTTTCCCTGGTGCTCCTTGGTACATATGCAACAAATTTTCCTGCAGCCTAGAGAAAATCTGAGGAACCCCAATGGGTGTCTGCTGGAGCATCTTCCATTAGGTAAGTTCCCAAACACAGCCCATTTCTGCTTTCTATTTTGCCCAGACCTTTTGCAAACTGCTGGGCATTCATCACTCAAAGCCTTATAGACAAGAGGGGCAAAAGAAAGGACAATTTCACCATGAGGGGAGTAAAAATCTGAAACAAGCTTCCAGCAAGAACAGTGGAGATGAGAATTTTAAATACTTTTCAAATGGAACATCCCCATCTTGTGAAGTAGCTTTTGAAATATGAGGCCACAAGAGGCAGGATTTCATCACCCATAAAGTCCCTTCCAGTACTAGAAACAAACTTCTGCATCACTTAAGTCCTTCTGCTTTCAGATTTGGTACAATGCTCTCCTCTCCACCCCCATTATGCATAGGAGAACCAGCCAGCTCCTTGACCTGATTTTGCAGAAACCAAACAAAAAAGCTCCATGAGGTTCTTTACCGTTGGCCATGTACTCTGTCACAATATAGATTGGCTGCTTTGTGACTACTGCATATAGCCGGACCAGTTTGTTATGCTGGAGCCTCTTCATCAAGTTTGCTTCTGCCAAGAAGGCATCAGGATCCATGCTGCCCTCCTTCATGGTCTTCACAGCCACCTTGATGTTGTTCTTGTAGTAGCCTGTGGAGAGATTATGATACATTGAGGAATTTTGGCTTCTATGGGCTCTGTGAGGTCATGCAATAAGGAGCAGAAGAGCCTGTGGATCAGAGAGCAGAAAACCACAGCAACAGCTTTCAATCTCTCAGAAAGAAATGCGTGGTATATCTCAGAGCCAGTGGGCTCTGAGCAACTAGCAGGTATGAGAGGAGAAGGGAGAGACATGGCACAACTGTCAATCCATGTGTCTTCGTTAGGGACCATCCCTGCTCTAGATGGCGGACACCCATGCAATGAGCCCATCCTCACAGAGTCCTCCAAGCCCTGCAAGTCTGTTTCTAGATGAAACCCCTGGGGCCTCCCACCAGCTGGGTTCTCAAATAATCCAAATGCCAACAAAAAAGCCAGGACTCTGCAGTCAGGATGTCGACTCAGTCTGGTCCTGTCCACAATCTCAATTGCCAAGGCAACAACCAACCACAAAGAGGACAGCGAAGGAAGCTGAGCTCACCCCACTTCCTCTCCCACCGATTAGCAGTGGGCAGGAAGGCATGAGGGATTCAGATCTGGGTTATAAAGTGGAGCAGGGAAGCAGAAAAAGTGGGATACTGTCACCCAGGCACCCTGCTGTGTGTAACTTAGCATCCTACAACCATGCCCAGGATTCCCAGGAAGAATGAGAGCATGTCTCAGAAGGTGAGTATATAGTTACTTCGACACCCATGGCGTGTATCTAGACTGTGAAACCCACGCTCAACCACTGATCTGTGCAAACACAACTTGTCTGCTCCTTCCCAGGAATATGGCATCTACTGCTGTGTGTGTACCCATAAATATGTATTCCTACTTTAGGATCCCCCTGCCCAGACTGGTCTTGTCTTAGGGGAAGAGGGCTTTCTGTCTCCTCTGTCTATGTATTTCTTTCCTGGAATGGTGGGAATTATACTTACCCATCCACACTTCCCCAAACTGCCCACTGCCAAGTTTCTTCACGAGCTTCAGAGACTCCCGTGGGATCTCCCATTCGTCCTGTGCCCAGGGTCTCTGGGGAACCAGGGATATGCAGGGAGCTGTGAGTCGCTGGCACAGGCCATCTCCTTTCTCTGTATGAGGATGAAGCACAGGACAGTTCAATGGGATGGCAGAGCTAACCTCCTCCTCCATCTACGCATGCCGGGAAAAGGTAAACCCATGGGAAACCTCCACAACCACACAAATGTTTCAGCCACAGAGATCAAGGCACCGAGAATGCACTCAATGAAAGAAAAAAGCTCAAAGGGAGCCATACAGGAGAAAATTCTCCTGCCCAGCTAGTCCAAAGCCTGCTTCCCAAGCATCCCTCCGGCATATCCCTTCAGCATTCACCTCTTTCCTTTCCTGATGGGAGACACTCCCTGGTTATAGGGCTGTGGGCAGAGCTCACCCTCGCAATGCCCCAGGATGAAAAACAAGACATGGATGCCCAAGTTCTGTTTGTAGGAGCACATCTGGCTCATGAGAGTGGATGGAGTTCTGGTGGTGGCTAGTAAGCTTGTCCTCCCTCTGTCCATATGCCCACCTTCTGCTAGGAGACAAACCCATTAGGGAAAGCAAACAACTTACGGCCGTAATGATGGATTAGCTCTGGCAGGCTGGAGAAAGTCATCCTGGGGGAGATGTAATACCCCCCGCCGTCTAAGGAGCGGATCCTGTAGTGTTTGATGATGTCCCCATGAGCAGAGTCGCTGTCTCTCACGGACAAGGAATAGGCATCTGGAGAATGAGCAGAAGAAGGAACCGTGAGGACAAGCAGCACCCTACTCAGGGACCAGCTACCTCCTCTTTCCTTGGCTGCCTACAGCTGCAGACATCTCTCCCAGCCCTTGCTGGAGCCTTCTCAGGGCAAGTCCCACCAGGCTGCAAAACTACAAACTTCCCTCTCTCCAAGGCAAGTGGAGAGGATAAAGGTTCATCAGAACTTAACTGGGCCTGTCGAGGCTTTGCTGAGTAAGACCTGCCTGTGTCATGGCCAACAGCCCCAAGGAAGCAATATGGCAATCAATAACACATCTCCAGCCAGAGCAATCAGACGCTCCTTAGGTCACGATGGTCTTGCCACAGCTCCAGAACTCCCATCTGAGCCCTGTCTACCCCATCCTCTCATCTGGATGAAACAAGTGACTGCAGTCTCACCAGTCTGTAGAAACACAGGACTGAAAGGGAGCTGAACCACCTTGCCAGCACAACCAGAATTTCAGTTAGTGGGATAGATAAGGTCAAGAGATATCTGTCCCTTCTCAGCATTATCCAAGGTCCCCGTGTCCCTGTTATTCCCTATAACCCTTGTGCCAAGGTCAGTGGTTCAGCTGGGAGGTACGGAAGGAGGGATAGAAGGGGGATTCAGGAGAATTGCCTTGTTCAGCCACAAACTTGTGACTGTGGCTAATCTGTATCTAGAGATTCACATATAGATTCATGTGCCTTTTGACCTCGAGGGTGCTACTCAATGATCTACCACTCCAACCTGCTATTGTCTCCTTATAAGGAGTTTATAATCTGAACCATAGGGTTGGTTTTTTGAGCACAAACCCATCACTAGATGTTGCTACAGAGCAGCAACTTCCAGACTATGTCAGTGTAAATTTCAATACAGCTTAGAAATGGTTTTTTTTTCCCTTTGTCTGGATCATATTTCCGGAGTAAGTTGTTACAAGCCTGCTGGGCTGTTAAAAGTCTAATACGTCACCCGGGTTGATAGGCTGCCTTTTTTAATGTTTGAAAAGGCAAGGCTAAATGTGTTAAAAAGTATGTATCTGTCATGTAGGATCATAAGCAGAAGTGGGGCCTTCCGCAGTGACTCTGAAACCCTAATTCTGCACGCAAGGGGAAAGTTTACTAACATAACGCTCACCGGCTGGTGTTTCTCCATCGCAGCACCAGCAGTTCCCTACACTGTGGCTGGAAACCATTTGCGTTTTTAAAAAGTAACAGAAGAAAACCACCTCTGTGGATATTTGCTCTGTTGCAGTGATTATAAGTCTTTACAAGCAGAATTTGGGAGAGTCTAACATTTTTCTGAGTGCTAGCAGTAGTTTCAGGGGGACTCCCTTTCTGCAGAGACTAGTCTATGAGATACTGTGGCATAATGTTCATGGAAGAGCTGCTGGTTTAAATGCAGAGCCAGCAAACCTCAAGATTGGAAGCACACAGTGTGAACATGGTGGGCTCCTTCTGAACAGACAATGCTCTTCTGATACCCTTTCCTTCACCATGAGTGTCAGGCAGAAGACAGACTGAGAAGCCCTTTTGGCTCTTGCAATCCTGCAGCTGAACATCTGAGAAACAGCCCTGAAGCATCTTGAATGGGGCAACAAAAAACTTAAGGGAAGGGAAAGGAATGGCTCATTTTTGCCATCCATGTCTCAGTGACCGAAGGCCACCACACAGCTAAGGGTGTCTCACCTAGGGAGTGATCTTTGGTTTGTGGTGGGTACAGAGAGGTGTTGCTAGGGCTTGTGTCCACGGTGCTCAGCACAAGTCCTGCTAGAATTGATCAGCCACATTTACACTCCCTAGCACTTGGCCCCAGACCTCCTCTGGCCCCTCTGTGGTACCTATGTGGCCCTAAGTTGTGAATAATGATGATAACAACCACAATGATAATAATAACCACAATAATAATAATAATAATATTGTTGTTGTTGTTGTTGCTGTTGAGGATGATGATGTTGTTTTAACTTCAAAGTGATGGAAATAATGTGCAGGCCAGGCTGCAGCCCATCAGAGTTGGGCTCATACAGCACAAGTCCAAGAGGGTACTTTGCACGCCTGGAACGTGGCTTAGGGTACGTGTGGGATTTTTACAACGCAAGGCCTGCTAAAAGAAAGAGCCAAACATGGTGTGAACCCAGCTGTACTGACAACAGACAGTGTTGCAGAAGGGAGCGCAGGAATTAACAACTACCATGTGTGCAAGCGGGTTCCTGGGGGCTGAGAGTCAGCAGAGAAGAGGAGAGCTGACCTGTTTGTCAGTGTGGTTGCACCCAAAATGCCTGCTCTCCTGCAGGACCTCCTCTCCAGACCCCGCTGCCCCTTTAAACCCCCCTGCATCTTTCAAACCAGTGATGCTCAGCATGCAGTGGTGACAGGGGCTCCGGGCAACCTCCAGGCCAATCTATCAGCTGCCTACAACCCGTCTTAATACTTATCCTGCCATTAGAGCTAATGATGGTATTTCACCCCAAGTCAGATTTTAGTGTGCTGGAGTGAGTGTTGTAGAGCCTTCCCTGTCATCCGCCGTGGCTGGTTACTGTTCCCTTGGGAGCTGCAGCGTAAAGGCAAAGCACTAGGGCTGAAAAGCTTCAATTCTCTCTTCTCTCAATGACAGCAGCAAATGAAAAATGTTAAGTGGAGCCAGACAGATGGCAGGACTCCTAATCTCCCCCAACGATAGCAAGGATGGCTGAAAGGAGTTCTTGCTTCTCAGCCACAAGGGACATTCACCCCAGTCCTGCATCACATCCCAGCACAGAGCTGGGCTGACACACAGAGGTCCACACCTACACTCGACACCGGTTCAGAGCAATGTGAACACAACCAAATCTTGCCCTGGGCAGCTCAAGGTGTCAGACCCTCCTGTTCTGGATCTGGGATCCCCAAACCATCCTACAAGGGCTCTCACGTCCTTTCTGTTTGAAGCGTGGCAAGTTTTGTATGGGAAAGAGCAACAGAAGACATGAAGGGTGGGATTCAACTTCACGTCATACTTGGGGGTGTTTCAGTCACCTAAACATGGGTGTCTGGTACCGCTTGAGATGCTCTGGGACATCTACATGGGCTTGGCAGGTATGGTGCAAAACCATACCTTTTGGTGGAGCACTTGGAGGTGAGTTTAGGCCATCCAGGTTTTGGCAACCGAATCAAGCCCCGTTGGCTGCAGTGGGAGCTCAGGCAACTGCCACGTGCGATATCTACATTTTGATGCCTGCATCTCAGACTGAGTCCCATCACATGTGGCATGTCCTGTTCCTACAGGTCTCATCAGGATCTTAACTCCTTCCCGATGGGAAACCCGGGAGCTCAGCTGGATAAGGCGGCTGAGCTCTGCGAGGTCCCTCCTGCCGGGAGCACAGCCGCAGCAGTCTTGCTTCGAGCCAGGAGTTCGTGACTCGGCACAGCTGTGTGACTGAGTTCCTGCAGGTTTCAGAATGATTATTACTTCAGGGAGGATTTGTTTATTTCCAGCAGCTTCAGCAAGGCTAGTTCTCTGCCGATGATTGTACTGCTGGACTGCTTCCCACACTGTCTTGACAAGGACCCATCTTCCTGGGATGGTGAATCTGCCTTTCACGGCCTTTCCACAATGTTGGCTGAAAGTGAAGCCCCCAGGTTTGCAAAGTTTCTGTGTCTTTAACCAAGAGTGAAATGAGACTCTGCTTAGGATGAGCTGTGAGTCGGTACTGCTCTTAGGCAGGGCGTAGAATGCGTCCCACTGTGGCTGAGACGACCCAAAATGAGATAACCACCCTCCAGGGCATGCAGCTACGGGGGCTACTATCCTTGGGTTGACTCAGTGCTTGGCCCTAAAGGTCAAATGTTGCTGATGATGTACAAAGTGAATGAAAATATATATCATGGAGGAGGAAAACAGGAAGAACCTGTGGGGTTCGAAGGGCAGGATTAATTCCATGTTGTTGCTCTGGACATCTCATGATGGGTCACAGGGTCCTTTAAATTAGCAAATTCAGCTTCACAGCACATTTGGAGATGCGGGGATTTCTCTTTTCCCTTTCTCTTTAGAGAGGAGGAAGCTTGGTTAAGACAGATCTATTGATGGCACCATGGCCATTCAGATAGTCTAAGGATATTCAGGTAGAAGCTGATCGCTTAGGATGATTCAGAAGATGAGGTCCTTGAAGGAACAACAACCGTATTTTAAGACAGAAAACTAAACATCAGAAAAGGCACAGGTGAGAGTCACATTTCAGTGCAGAAGCTGATCTCTCACCATTTGGGACTAAATGGGACTTTCATGGAGTGGAACACGCCACATCTGCTAATGCAGAATACCACACACCTCCAGCTAAGTTTGCTTCTAAACAGCAGAGACAGGGCATTAAAGATTTGGTCTAGCCTGGTTATTTCTCCTTGAATCTCTGGACTCCACCACCTCTGTCCAAGCCTTGTGTGACCTAGACCCACCCACCCTCCAGAGAATTGCCAGGAATTTTTTCACCCTGTGTTTGCAGCTCATGGCTAGCAGAAGTAAGGGACAACTGTAGGGAAAGGTCTGATCCCATCCATTGCGTGCCATCTGGAGATGCCACAAAGACTAGGAGCATGTGTGTACAGAGGGCCTCACTCCTTCCCAGTCCTTCAGATACAACACACGAGTGTCTGCACAGCACGTGTGTTGCTGCCGACCCTTCCTGGGTGCAATGCACAGTCATGCCAGCTACTGAAATAGCCCAGCAAAAAAAGGGGAGAGTGGGAAGGGGATAAATGCAAGAGCAGCATGTAGTGACTAGTCCAAGCCTGATCATCTCAAAGGTGCCACAAAGGTAGCAGGGAAACAAATATACAAGCAGAACAAGAGACTTGTAAAGTGAAATGCTAAGAAACAAGTCTCTTCAATGTTCTGAACATTCTCTGAATGTTCCCTAAAAATTCTGAAAAACTGCAAAACCTCATGGAAAGCAGCCCTCCTACTTGGCATCAGCTCAGCAGGGGCATGTGGAGGTGAGCCCAGGCATGGGGCAGGGGGCAAAGTCAAAGTAGGGTGCTATAATGCTGACACAGCACCCCTGCCTGATGGCTGAGGGAGAGTGCTACAGGAAGATGAGCATCTCGTTGCCCTACTTAGCAGACTAGATATCACACCAGTTCAAGTCCGGTGCTCCAGTTTTACTCTATTTGTCAAATCCTGGTGGTGGAGGTGGCTGAAATGGTCAGGTCTGCAACTCAGCCAGGGCTCAGACTACATCTGTGAGTAAACTACACCATGCCAGAACCTGCTTCCTCGTCCTGGGGTCACATCCACACCATGAAACTCTCTCAGCTTCCAAAACCAGGTGACTGCACTCAAATTAACTATTGGGAATGGCGCCTGCTTGATGCCAGGGTAAAACCTGTGCAGAGACTGTGTGGATGACCCAGCTGTCACATCCAGGCTCTGGCACTATTTGATTTACTGGTAATGATGTAGCCACGGAGGAAGGGACAGATGCTGCCTTGGAGACCTCCCATGTGAATGGGGGTAAACAGAGACAAGAAAGGGAGAAGAAGCTACAGTAGGCAAGAATTAGTTGTAAAATGGAGGATCAGTCTATCTGTTCCCACTCTTACTGTTTGGCCAGGGCCTTGTAGAAGCATTTGGGAAGCAAGTCAAGGAAAAGAAGGTCCCACGGATGGATGTTCCAAGTCTCTAGTGATCTATTAGGAAGACACAAAGCACCTTTTCCCATGCGGCGAGGAAAGACTCCTACATCCATTTCACAGGAAAGAAACCAAAGCACAGCAAGACTAAAGTACTTTCCTGAACTACTGTAAGGAGCTGATTCAGAGCAGAACCATGGGACCACTGTAGAGCATCATTTCCTCCATGCTGTAAAGACACCTGCTGATCCAGAGGATGCAAAGAGAGAAAAGTAGTAAAGAAACAACATGACATCCCATGGGACAACCTAAGCTAACTTCCAGACTGTCAAATTAACAGCACAAAACAAAGAAGTTGCAATTACATGGTTAAGTATTATAGTTAATAACTAGATCCACTGCCCGAGAGAAGTGACCACAATGCTGCGCCCTTTCCATCCTCACTGGGTCATGTCTTCAAAAGCCAGACATGTTCATAGGGAAGGAAAATGGATGAAGTCAATCTTTCCTGCTCATCAGTCTCCTTCCAAAAGTCCTGGTTTGCATCAATTCCCCCTGCTACAGACTATCAGGAAAAACGTGTTTCCTCTGGGAAAATGTTCCACCAAAAGATTTTTTCCAAAATTCTGCAAGTTTCTGCTGTGAGCAGGAGATATGTTTCTTCAAGAGTGAGTAGAAGTGTCTCCATTTGTCACCAAAGTAACATTTCCTTGGGGAGAAAAGGAAAAGAAACCCCCTACACATTGTTTTGGAAAGTCTTTTCTGCTTATCTGTGTTCCTGCATCTCTGCCACGAACTATAGAGACAAGAATCACCCTTACCGCAGCCTGAACTACACATACGAGTAGCACCATGAGCAGATCTTTGCCCTCCAAATTCCCAGCTCACTTCTGCATTCCTGCTGAGCCTAGCAAGATATATTTTGCCCAGCCAGGTCTGAAGGGTTTTCCAAGCCATGGCAATAATGAGGAGTTCCCCTTGTTCTGTGTATCTCACCTTTGCTGGTTTCACTCTCTCGGACAAGGAAAGAGCCGACTTTGTTACCAGAAGACAACAGCAGCCGTTCAGCATCTTTTCTGCTCAGAGTTTTAAAATACCACCTGGGAGACAGAAAAGGCAAAATTGTTGCTTGAAAAGGAAAAGCTCTAAAAAAATAAAATTCTTTCCAGTTAGTTCATTTTCTTTTTTACCATTACACTCTGAAACCGAGGGTTATTTTTATCAGCAAATAGCTTTTTATCTGCTGGAAAGTGGCAGTAATAGACTGTTTTCAGTAGATTAACACCAGATTTCAGTCACTTTGGGCTTGTTTCACAGCTTAGCAATTCAGCCAGAGCGGAGAGTAGATGGTTTGTGCAGTACTCCGTACACCAGAGAAGTGCAAGCTCAGCCAGAGCACAACCTCTGAGGCACGCAGGGACCCACGGCTCACCTGGCAAGCGAGTGAGCCCTGAGCAGTACCCAGGCAGGCTGTGTATAAAGCAGATACGTGGGCTGGAGGCTGAGCGTAGGGTGCCCATAGCCGTTTAAATGTACCTTTTGGATACAAAGAGCGTTTATGTCTCAACCACATTTCTGTGCGCTGTTAAATATTTGCTGGATTCAATGATGGATGTGTCCCTCCAAGAGGAGGTTGCAAGCAGGGCTGATCATTTATAGCTGAATGCCATAGAGGAGAATAAGTCATGGAAACAATTTCTTCTACTGCTTGTATTATAGGCATAATAAACCCTTTTGGCTCCAGTCTTTCTTACCATCTTCTTTGCAGGGAGCCAAACACGAAGACTGCAGCTGAGCTAATGAAATAAACAGCACCAGGCTGTGGGTCTGGGCACTGGCACTCAGCTGTCTGCCCTGTTAAATCGTTGGCGTGGTCCCTGGCACATCTGAGACCTGGATCAGTGCACCCTTCCCAAGTGATCTCCAGCCCTAGTTTGCATATGGACACTGTCTTGAAGGCTGAGGAGGTTTAACACTATGCGTGTGGGTGGACTGGCCCAGCGGGCCCAGAGGACGGTCCCTGGCACTGCTAATTTACCATAACCTTTATGTTCTTTACCCCCGAATCCTTGTCATCCATGGTGGGTGCACTCAATGGGACAGGAGTCTTTGCCCACTTTCCCTGTAGCCACCTCATCCTCCCTGCTCCGCACCCACACGGTGCTTAAAACTTCTGAACTTTTGGGAGGCATTGCTGGGGATGATGAAAGACCTCTTGCCATCCAGCCCAGCAGTGACATCTTCCTGCTGGCAAGTAAAGCTGTCCCCGTAGCTTGTCGAGAGACCCAGCACTGCATCAGTGTTCACCATTCATAAGCCTACACACTTACTTTTCTTCTTCCAAACTGTCTACTTGTGCAACGAAGTTACTGGGGATGTAGCCTTTCCTCCCGCTGCTGAGGGATTTTGCCAGCCACCAGTCACCCTCGCTGCAAAGCAAGCAGAAGAGAAAGCGTGAGTGCTCAGAGGAGGTTTCGTGACAAACTAAAGCTGCAGGTATGGCATGGTTTCTGGGGGGTTTTGAGCACTGAAATAGATCAGCACTCCTTAATCAACTCTACAGGTCCCTCTCAATTTCCTAGTACCACCACCAGGCTGAAGGCTGTTGGTCTTTCAGGGACTTCTGGAGGTGTCAATCTCTTTCCATGAATGCAGAGGAAGCGCAGAGCGACCACAGACCGAAACCTCTGCTCCGCATCCCAAGTGAGAGGACAGAAATCGGGGTCACCGTGGGTTTATTTTGTCCTTTGCATAGGGTCCTTGGACCTTCTCCTTTCTGCTCCTTCCTTTGTCTGCCAGACACTGCTTTGCTTTCCCACCACGGACTCAGTCACCCAGGCATGACCAAAAGCCATCCCCACCCAGCAGTCTCCCCTGAGCCATGGGTCCCAGCCCATGGCACCTGGGTGAGAAATGTCACCTCTGGAGGCCACCGCATAGAGAGGTCAAGGGTGGAGCAGACTTATAAGGCCAAATGATTTGGGGACCCAAGCCCACCTCTGCCCTGTTATGGACTTTTCTCTTGTGAGTTTGAGAAGAAGGTGAAATGAAACCACGCACCTCTCCGGCTTGATTCTGTCCTTTCCTCTGACTACGCCCAACCCACATCCTTTGCAAAAGCATGATCAGCACAAAATACGAAACAGGAGCTAGGTTATTGTTGTTATTTATGCTACTCCTGCACCCACGCACACCGGCAGTGAAGAAGGTCCCAGTAGTAGCCAGAGAGGGACACTACCCAACCCCAAAGTACCTGTAACCCATGGAAGTGTCACCTTCCCCACCTTGCAGAGAGAAGAGGGGTACCCATAGTCACACTCTGGAGCAAAGCTAAGACACAGGCTCAGCTCTGGTGAGCTGCAAATTGGTGTCTGACCCCAAGGTCCCCCCTTTCCCAGCCTCACCATGCTCATCTTTGACCCTCCCTCTGGCTGCACGTCACTTACTTGGAGAGAACTTGGAGTTTCTCCCCCTTGACCAGCTGCAGATCACGGTCACTTGCGGCAGGAAAATCGTACAGTGCAATCACAACCAAGTTATCTGAAAGACGAAGCAGCACCATTGAATCCAGCTGGTTCCCTGCTGGGGGAGTGATGCACACCCGGGTGTATGGTGGGGCATTTCACCCCCACCCCTGCTGTCACCCCCTCATCCCTCAAAACCCAAATTTTCCACCAACCCGGTTTTTCTGCCAACCATGAACTCTGCTCAGGGACTAACACTGATTCACCAAAGTGTTTCCTATCTATGTGTTTTTAAATAACTCCAGGCCCCCCCATCTACAAAACCCAGTGTATCAACAAGAAAAAAGGGTTTGTGTGGAATAAATAAAGGTCATAAATAACCTGCCAGTGTTTGGCCTGAGTTTTACACGGCGGTAAATGAAAACTGCTGTAGCAACATTTCCCAGGGTGGGATTTGACTTGAAAAGATGAGGCTTTCTTGATTGGAAAAGGTATAAAGTTGTCTCAGTTTCTGTTATTTGAGCCTGTTGCTAGGATTTAACTCTCCCTCCAGATGCTCTCGACTCAGCTTGTATCTTGTCATCCCTTTTCCACACTATTCCTTGCAGACGTGCCAGCACGTTTAAGTCACGCTGCTGCCTTCAACCCAGCACCTCCACAGTGCCTCGCTGCTCCGCTCAGCTGCAATTCCCACAGGGGTGGTGAATGCTCCAGGATCCCCTTCCCTCTCCCTGGCCCTGACACACCTTAGATGCTCCAGACCGCAAAACCGGTGCTCTGTGTCTCCCATTTCACTTGTAACCCACCTGGACAGAGGCTGTGGAACAAGTCTGCATCCCCATTCCCTTCCCTACCCCATTGCTTTTACTCCAGCCGTGTTGGTCGAGCCTAAATTTTGGTACGGCAAAATGAACTTTCACTCTCTGGTGCATGTGAGCCGTGCTGTGCGTGGCAAAGCTGCTGCCTGGTACATGTGCTGCGAGGCTGCTAACCCACCCCGGGGCTGGAGCTGAACCGCCACCTCTGCAGCCTGGGTTGTACCGGTGCTGCTCTCGGAGAGGTTGTGCAACCGTTCACGCGTGCTCTGCAGGCTCGCAACTGCTGAAGCAGAAATGAACAGCTATTTTGGGGCAGATCAAATTTTATAAAGAGGATCAGCACATGCACACGAACACAAAAATCAAACTAAAACACAATAATGAGGAAGAAAAAAGAGAAGGAAAAGGGAAAAAAAAGGAAAAAAGGAAAAAGGAAAAGAAAAAGAAAAAAGAAAAAGAAAAAGAAAAAGAAAAAGAAAAAGAAAAAGAAAAAGAAAAAGAAAAAGAAAAAAAAAGAAAAAAAGAAAAAGGAAAAAATAAAAATAAAAATAAAAAAAAAAGAAAAAGAAAGTAGAACATTTGCTGCAGAAAGGTTTTAGCTTGTACACATCCTAATTAATGCACCGAGAGCGATGGATGGTCTATTATTAGCATTTTTCAAAACAGACTGTCAAGCCGCAGTCTCTGTGTGACCTTTTCAAATAATGCCACCAGCAAGAGAGCCAGACTGGCCCTTTGTCATCACAAGATAACACGTCTCTGGGGCAACTTGGGGTTCGTGTCTGTGCAAGGCCTGGCTGCTGCTCTGCTGGCGATTTATTGGAGAGGAGGGAGGAGAAGGGGTCAGCGTGGGAAGAAATGTAGCTTTGTAAACTGAAGGCCTGAGCAGTTCCCTTCAGGCTTGTGAGGAGGAACTTAGAGATCCATGAGAGGTTTCAGCAGAGCCTCACTCTCTCTTACATACGGGGAAAAGGATGATCAGTCACAAGGGAGAATGCTTTGAAGTCTTAAAATAGTTTGCACGGTTGGGGGCTTTCCCTTGAGGGATCTCAAAGTGTTTGGCATTAGCAATGCACCCAAACTCTTGTCGTCTCCTCGAGAAAGTTGTTATCACCCAGATTATCTGACATGAAAGGTTTCTGGGCACATGCCTTCTGCAAGTTGTCTGCAATGAATGTGCTCATCCACATGCACAGTCCTGCTCCCCTTGAAAATAGAATAATGCAGTAGTCACACTTTTGCTTTAAAAAATAGAAGCTAATGTGTAAACATCTTCAAGCACAGAGTGGCTGCGTATTCCAGAAAATAAAATGAAAAATGTAGTTTTGATCTTGAAGCAACTGACATAAGCACAAATAAACAAAACCAAAAACAAAAAAGGAGAGAGGGAGAAAGAAAAGGAGCACATATAGCAAGGACAAAAAGGTTTTATATGCTGAAAAAATATTACGAACGCCTCTTATCCCCTTCTCAAAATACGTGTTGAGAAACACAGCACAATTAAGTGAGCCAGAAGAAAAGCTCTCTCTGCTCAAGCCAGCCAGACTTGCCGTCTCATGATGAAAGTGACTCTTCCTGTCTCTGAGTCTGTCAACCCACTGAGAAACAGCGTCGATAATACTTTCTTGGCCTATTTGATCAAGTTAGGTCATGAGTGACTCTACAGCAGAGAAGCCGTCGGGGCTGCTAGGAGTGACTGCTTTACAGATAATGCTAGCAGCCCGGAGACTTTGATTGCGAGCCAAATACATCTTGGCTCAGAGCTGCTGTCAGGAAAGTTAGATACCAGCTCGGTTTGCATAGGCTGAGTGCCAGTTTGATGGCTTAATAGAAATGATTCAACCAGTCTTCCCACCGCTGCTCCATCATGGAAGGTCTTTGCAACCATCTCACGGCTACGGAGCCAGGCCAAGACGGTGCCAGGGTCCCCCAGAGGACCATCAGTTGGTTTAGAGCCATGTTAGGATGGTCGTGGGGTAAATGACAACTCACAACACATGTGTTGGCTGGCTGGGTGCACTGAGCTATGAGTTACCGCTGTTGAAAATGGGTCCAGCTTTCCGTTTCAGCGCAGCACAGGCTGGTTCACGAAGGTTAATATGTGCTAGGAAAGGATGTCTTCAAAAGACACAGCTGCTGGTGGCACACTGGCCTCCCTGCTGCTGTCGCCAAGAGGAACACCGTTAGATCCTGCTGGTGGAGATGCAGGATGCATCTGTAGATGCAGATGACTGTCTCGCAGGTGGTCAGCAAGCCCAGGTGTGATGACAGCATGGGAGATGTCTCCTGGGACATCTGGGCTTGCACTGCAAGAGTGCTTTCTGTCAAATGCCTTTCTGCCATGTGTTTTGACATGGTGAATGTTTTTGCAGATAATTTCTGCTTTCCTCATAAAATCATATCAGACCTAAACTCCTAGCATTTTGATTAGGAAATCTCAACATTTTAGGCAATTCCCTCTCACCTTCCTTCCCCCTCTTGCTTTTGATGGGCAATGCCCATTTTTGATGAGAAGTTTTAATCTCTCATTGAAAAGTCAGCCTTTTCAGTAGAAACAAACCCTTCTTTTCCCAATTAAGCTCAAAATCACATTTCTGACAGCATTCCTTTCAAACTCAAATACTTATCAAAGGAAAAGCAGTAAAAACAACTAAGAGCTTTGATGCTAATCTTGAGATGCCTCAAAAGACCTCAATTTCCAGAGCACACTAAGGCCCCACCCCCTGAAAATCAGTCCTATTCATATTATGGTTAACCAAAAGCAAAGAAGAGGTGGAAGCAGTTGCAGTTCCTCAATCAGAAGAACCAACCTCGCAGCAAGACCAATTCTTTGTGCAGTCGTAGGTTATTATAATGCCTGAAGACAAGCACCCAAAATGACCAGCTCTCTCTATCAGTAGTACTTAAATCCAGCTGTGAGCAGCTGGCAGGGCAAGGGCAGGGGTTATTCTATCTTTCTGCTATGTCTTATCTATCCAATGCAAGCAAATAGCAGCAGCCATAGTAATGGAACTGTTGTGTTTGGGCACCACCATTGTGGACCAGGACTTTGCTGTGCTGGAGGCTTTACAGGTGCAGAATTAAAGGTAAATTTTGACTCCAGAGAGATCTAGAACTGACCTTACAGACATCTTGAGTGCTTAGGGAGCCATGTTAAAATGAATGAGAGACTCACACGATGGAAGAACCCACCCCAAATGAAAAGTGGATTGGCGATGCTGCCAACACTGCAGTTGAATCCAGTTATGCACTCCTTGCCTGCCTTAGTGTTACTTCCATTAAGATAAAAAATGACAGGAGGAATTAGTTTTTTGTTAACAATAAATAAATAAATAATTTCTGAGACAGGGATGTGAAAGCTTGAAACTGTGAAACAAGTTGTACAACACTGAGATCAGAAAAAAAAAATCAAGATGCAAGGAATGCAAAAAAATGAAAAAAAAAAAAAACCCAACAAAGGAAAAGAAGTCTTGATTTTATATTACATGCTACACTTCCATAGTCAATAATTTTGCCTGACTGAATTTGAAGTGCTCCCACAGGATGTAATTCAGCACTTTGATTTTTTTATATGATCATATTGTCTGGATTTTGTGCTTTCTTTATCAAATCACTTGAATTGCCTTCTTTCATGAGAGTATCTCAGATATCTCAAATATCTTGTATGGTTCCTATCAGTCCATTTTACCACACAGGACAGAGTCAGACATAGCATCGTTTCTGGAAACTCAGGCACTGGTAGAGAAAAATAAGAAGTTCCCCAGATTGTCAGTGTGAATATTCCTCCAAAACTGGAAATGAACCTAACAAACCAAAATAGTTTTGAGAGCTGAAAATGGCTAACATGGTACTTAATGAATTTTTTAGCATCTTTCCACTTCTGCCTTCTGGCATGAAGCAGAAGTAAAAGCCGCCTCCCTGAAGATAACTTCTGTTGTGCTTCTCACCAGAGTGAGAAGGTTGATAAAAACCCCATGAAAAACTATCAATGTCTGCTCAGTTGTGGAGGTAGGAGACCATGGCCTCTTGGAAATGTGCCATGAAAGCAATTTTGCAAAATAAAGCGTGGTTTCTGGAAAAATGGTGTTTCCACAGAAATATACCCCGATTCACATAGTTGAAGAGCTACACCTCCCACAAATTGGGTCTCCGTAACAAACGTCAGTTTTGAAGAACATTTTGATGTTGCAGGATTCCCTCTGTTTGCCGCGTGGCAGAAACCCTCCATCATCACCCACAAGACTGCAAGACCCAGGTCTGCCATTCAACCCATCCTATTTATTTGTCATTCCCCTTTTTTCGTTCCTCATGCCCTGTCTCCCCTAATCAATTCTACACTTTCACCCACGTGAGGAACTTTTGTGTGTTGCTAACTGCTTTCTTCCAAGCTGCCCCTATTTTTTGCCCCCTTCTAATGGTCTCTCTCTCTCTCTGTTCTTAATCTGAAAAACTTCTTTGACAGAAATATATACAAGTTGCTGTCGGAGGCCGGGCAGAAGTAGCTGAGGGCTTCCTGCTAAGACGCAATCACCTACCAAACACCATCTGTGACCCACAGGTGGTTGCAGAGATGGTGAAGCCAACAATCTCCAAGCAGGGGCTCTGTGTATCCTTATTTTATACTCTTTTCTTCGCATTCTCTTTGTAATCTCTCTGGGCTCTCGGATGCCTGCTATTTCCTCTGAAATTTTCAGCTAACTGGATAGAGTATACACAAGTTGTCACGCTGCAGACAGGGCAGCAGAGAAATCTCATGCAGTTGATGTCCGAAATCTCACTTTGCTCAGCCAATGAAGAAGGGCTGCTTTTCCCTCTTAATTTCTTTGATGAGCAGGGGAAACTGGCAGCTACAAACAGTTAGTGATGTAAACCGAATCTTCCAGAACACACTGATAAACTCCTTGCCTGGCAGTGCTAAAGGCGCAGAAACCGCACGCCTGTGACGTGATGGCTTGTTCTCACGACCTGCTGTTGGGGGACCACCACCTTGCAAAACCCCAGGGGAAGACAAAGAAAACAGCAAATGAGCTAAGAATCTTACCTTGTACAGAGGCTTGGTTTAGATGAGAGATGTTGATAAATTGTCTGCCCTTTGATAGAAATAGAAAGAAAAATTAAGACATTTATTATTTTGCTATGTTTGCAGAAAAACCTGCCCTCGTCTTCACAGATGAGTGGGAGTCTGATCCGGAGCCCACTGTAGTCAGTCAACAGCCCCTGCATCTGGCTCCATATGTGTCGTGATGGCTTTAGCACATTTTGCCGTGATGTGTTCATAGCTGTCTTAACTGTCAGCTTGAATAATCTTTGGCTCCCCTCTGAATAAAAGCATAAATCTGCTACCCACATTTAAACCCTGGTCTATCTAACTCTTGCTCTCTGATGCCAGATTTCAGATCAATGGGGGATGAGACATGAATGGTCCCATTGAGAAATTATAATTGCAATATTATTTGAAGCAGAAAACTGAGGATACTCTTTGCCATAATTGTTCCAAGGCTCATGGAATACCCTTTGCTCAGGGATACGTTAAAAAAACGGAGGCAGTAACCATATTAGCAAATTAAACAGCAGCAAGGTACTGCAACACATCTAGGCACACTTTTAAAATGTTGACATGGTCCCTAGTTTGGTTTGGCGCAGACCCTGAGAGTGACCAATTGGCCACAGACGACTCCTAATGAGCAGCTGGGATGCAACCACCTTGTTCTGTGGGCTGAGAGTTTAATATTGCAGAAATGGCCCGGTGGGCTCTGTTGGCCTCTACCCAACTTCAGACACCAGTCCTGTGATCAGTCCAAGGTACAGTACCTAGTGACTCTGGTGGGTGTTTGACCACTGCCAGTTATTTTTATACACGCTGAAAAGGAGTGAACTACAGACGCTGAATTAAAAACATCTAGCGTTTTCTGTCTGTGCCACCCTTTGACTCCTACTTAGCAGCACTGTGGGGTGGGAGAGCTGCTCACCCACTGCTCTTTCTAATTTAAGTGAAAGAAATGCGGACTTCTGTCGTGGTTTAACCCCACCCAACTGGGGAGCTGGAAAAAAGGAAATTTAGGAAAAGAACATCTTCTTGGTCAATCTGACATCTGCTATCATGAAAACCAGACTTCATAACCATGGGAGAACTCAGAAATGAAACTAAAGGAGTGAAAAACGTCTCCACCCGTCATCATGTCCTCTCTACAGCAACAGATAGATAGATAAAGTGATTTCCAAAGTTTAAGCAAGGCATATGTCATTTGAGGTGTCCTAAATCCTGACCCAGTGTCTTGTTGATCCATGTCCATGCAAGCAGAGGCCATATAACTTCAAAGACCAGCAGATGCTCAGCATTCCTGATTCTCAGCCCACCCCAACACAGATTAGCCGTAGACCCTCTTTAGTGAACCCGTTGTCCTCCCTGATGGCAAAGTTTCCATTGCGGTTTGCAGCTTTGAATCTTAGTCTGAATCTGACCCATCTTTTTGATGTTTGCAAGTCAGCAACATCAGCTTGGGTTGCAGACTGCTGAGGGCAGCAGCCTGTCTAAAAGATATGGGGATCAGCTCAGAGGACTTGTGTCCAAGCCATGCACGGCACAGAGGGACTCTGCACCTTCTCTCCCTGTCTCTTGCCCTGCTCTCCAGTCCAGCCCACGCAAATAAGTGTGCCAGGCTCAACACAACATAGCCTTTCAGAGCACCGCTATCCCTAGCCCACTCCGACAATTCACAGCCATAACGTATCCCCAGAGAGAAAACGGCATCCTTTTTGACACAGAAAATACAGAGCAAGGAAGCGTTGATTGAACAGTTCACCCTGTATTAAGAAGCTCATGGGGGGAAGCCAGGCACAAACACTTTTTTTCTGCCCTTCGAACAACATTTCCCAATTTGTGACCAAATTTTAGGAAGCAGAAATACTCAAGTTCCTGCTGGCACACACAAGTATTGCCTGCATCACTCCAGACACTAACTGAGCTGTGGAGGATCTTGACAGGACGCAAACCTGCAGGCTTACCTTGGGTGGGGCGGGAGGAGTTTTACTCTTGGGTTTGCTTCCAGAAGTGTGTTTCTCATTGGATGTCAGCTGATTTTTGCTCCCGAGCAATCCCATCCTAGAAGGAAGACCAGAAATTACTTTTTAAGGAGGCTGCTCCTCGGGAAAGGGGCAGGCACTGAGGGATAAAACAATCTTCTCATTCATGAAGGACAAGTTGGAGAAGATGAGAATACAGGGCAATGGGACAACGGAGAGAAGAGTCTCAAATCATCCCATCTACAGTCCTCCTACTGCCCTGGACCTTGTGAACCACATAGTTTCTGTTCCCACACAACTCTGGTTTTTCACACTTTGCAGGTGAGGCTCAGACAGACATTATAAGTCACCAGAAAGAAATGGGCACAAATGACTGCTTTGGAGTCTCTCCAATGCAGAGATCCCCAGCTGGCATTAAGCAGACTTGCTCCAGAGCCAGGTGATGCCGCATGCACGTACTTCTGGAGGGTCAAAGAGGAGGTGCTGGACATCCTGGGGAATATCCCTGTGCTGAGCTGTTCAGGTGTACCAGGGCTCCAAGAGGGTCACATAGTCCCCGGACCAAGAATGAGACGTACTCATACCACCCAGTGCTTTCTGTAGGTCACGTCCCTCCCACGCAGCAAAAGCAGTACACAGATGTGGTAGCTATCCGCATGGTACCAGTCCCACCGTTCCTCATGCTTAAGCAGGACGGACACACGCTCAGCTTGTCCACGAAGGCATGGGACTTCACGCAACGCTTTGGAGGACTGTAACAAGCTTAGGGAGTCAAATATGGTGTAGCTTGAATCCATCCTGCCTGTGAAGTGTGAGCCTAGGGCTTGACTCAGTTGTCCATGTGCAATGCCCTAGTAGCTTTTGATGTGCCCTGGGTTCTTACAAGGTGTGGGTCTCCCATACATCGTGGATTATGTTTCCCAACCCCATGTGTGTGTCTCAGACCTCCTGGACACCTCAAGGGCCACTAGAAGCAAGTGAGTCAAACCCTTTCCATGGACTTTCCTCTGGTCCACACTAGAGTTTCCACACTTGTGCTGGAGGGCTTGTTTAACTTGAAGCTCAGAAATATGATTTCAGCTCTGGTCAATAATTCTAGCATAATACTGGGGTCTGGGTAGCCAAGATAGCCAGTCCATAGCAAACTCAGCCTGCTCAGCCACCTGAAAAAGCAGGGAGCAGTTGTAGGCAGCATTACAGAAGTGCTGCTGCCACAAATATATAAGGTATCTACACCGTCCAGCACCAAAGTCTGACCCAGCCCCTTTGCTTTGAAAAAGAAAGGCACTGAAAGGTGTGGGCTACACGTCCAAACACTAAACAACCCTGTCATGGTTTAACCACGACAAACCCAAAGCCCAAATACTTGTATCTGAGCAAAGACACGTTGGCTCCTATTCTTGCCAAACTACCTCAAAGTCTGCAATGAACGTGCAGGATCGGGGACTGGAGGTCCAGACACCAATGTGGTTAGTCAGTCCCCCCAAATGTCAGCCTGGCACTGTGTCACTATAGTCAGACTCCAACATATGTGTTCAAAAAAGCTTCCAGAAAACCATACTTGAGAGAAAAAAAAAATCTAGCAAAAGCAACTTCTTTTGCTTTCTAGCACATACCTAATATTTCAAAAAACTGGGACTCTGAAATGAGGTTTCTAACAGAGCCATCCCAATACTTTAAGTTGTTGTATTTTTTTAAAATATCTTCTCCCTTCTGCCTCATTTTTATTTTCACTGATAAAGTGAGCAAAATGGAAGGAATTAGTGGAATATTTCTGGATCACCAATACACATTTCCCCCCCCAGTCCAAAGGTTTTCAGCATCCAAACTTCTCTGCGCTTTTCTTTGACCCGAGTTTACAGATGGCCCATCCATCTGTACCCAGGTCTCAGCACTGCTCTGGGCACTGACAACACAGTTGGAGGGGAAGTTTTGCCCACTGAATCAGCTACAGCATTTCCTGCAGCAAGTTAATTTTAATTTGGCAGCCTCCTCTCAGATTGTAACCAGGGTTTGCTTCACTTAGAAGATCCGGTTGTCATGCAATGGCACATAATTTACTAAGTGAGCTTTACCCGCTCTTCAACTTGCAAATTAGATAACTGTGTGCCAGAACTTCTGATTCTGAATGGTGTTATTTGCCAGGACGGTAAGTGAGAGTAGCTGGAGTTCCCTTTTTGCCCAGAGAACTGGAAGGTATCGTTTTCAGTCAAGGCTGGATGATGACAAGTTTTAGGTACCACTCATTACCAACCATGAAAACCACAGAATCTACCTATGCATCGGACATCTATCTATGGTCCTCGTTACTACATCACTGGAGCATCTCAGGGTCTTTGATAGGGTCTGCCCCTGAATGGGAGATACAGACGTAGCAATTGCTGTCTTTTCTACAGAGTTAGGGGACGTGAAATATAGCATGAGTCAGCAATATGCTTCAACCACCAGTCATGTCACCAGGATGATCTTACGAGAGGATTGACAGGCCATCTCCAGGATGATGGATGCACGTTTTGAGGTTTCAAGTTGCTCTCAGTGATGGCACTGGTGGGGCAGAGTGGGAAAGGGCATGGAGGAACATCCACCTCAGCAAGTCCCACCAGGGGCTTGTGGCCATCCCAACTCCTCTGACAGGGTTTATGGGGAGCAGCGACCATGCTTTAACCTGTGCATCTCCCCACGATGCTCCTGTGTCCCTGGGGGCATTGTAACCCCTTCTTCACCACGCTGAGACTGGAAACACTCCTCTGCATGTTTGCACAAATTGAGCTTTCCCCCTGCATGCATGTGTCAGACACATCCGTGCAAAGCGGCACAGAGAAGTGAACAGCATGTCCCAGCACGGGTGGGAAATGGAACCGGTGAAAAGTCTCCCACAAAGGTCACTTCTTGCCACCCACGCACACAAGATGTTAGCATTGCTCTAGATATTCACAGTCCCCATGAAATCCACCCTTGGCACTCTCCAGGTCGCCTCTGCAGCCTTTGGCAGCCAACGCGACCATCCTTCATGCCAGCAGGTGCTATACAAAATCCCAAAATAGCACCACAGAAAAATGTTGTCAGATGCGGAGAGCTGCTGGTGAGCTCACAGCCCACAGCTGGTGGAGTTTTCATTTTTTAAAAAGTAATTTTTTTTTTTCTTCAAAAAAAAGGTGGCCGAGGTGAATGTACATTGTTCCCCAGTGTTTCTGGTTCTGATTAATGTTTTTTTAAAATTAGCTTCACAAAAATATTTTGAGAAAAGTAACGGATAGTTCTCCCAGTCCTTTTTTGTTGTTGTTTTGGTTTTTTCCCCAGTAGAAGAGCACTGGGGAGAAAACAGTAACTCAGAAAAGCATGAAAATTTCCTTTTGTGAATTTCCAGTTTTCACATCGAAAAATGTTTGTTTATTTTTAATAACTGAGAGCGGGGACACTTGTTGACTCAACTTTACTCAAGTTCAGAAAAAGAAGATTTATAAAACAAGTTCTTTTCAACCAGAAACCAAAACTGGACAAAAAAATTTTAAGACAACGCAAAATTTTTCCATACGCATGAAAAGTTTTAGCAAAAAATAGCCCAGCTTAGCTGCTGATAAGTTTTGAGCAAAAACATTTGACGCAGAAGTCTTCCTGTGAGAGTCAAGCAAGCCTTTGCTGAAGAAGTCAGGAGACACGAGGATGGTCAGCAACGTGTAGCATCCAGCTCTGGACTTGTGTGGGACAGACATGTAGGTCACAGGCAGACTGGATGCTTGCATAGGACATCTGAAACATGCTGTGTGCTCCATGTTGTAGGACAACAGAAGGTAATTTTAGTAACCTTCAGAGGGGCAGTTGAGGCGATATTTTGGCTAGCGAGAGCTGGATGAACGTACAGATGTTCCAGCACCAAGGGGAGGTCTTCTGAAGATCCCACCACAAGGCCCTGCTTTAGCAATGTTTTTGCTGATATTTGGATGACATCTTTATGGTGGAGAGGAAAGGATGTGACTAAATGTCCTATCGTTGCCCCATCTTCAAAGAGGATTGGAGAACATAGCCCACAGGTGCAGCCCATCAAGCTGAATGTGGAACTCCAGAGGTACCAAGGTCCGGTAGAGATGGACACAAGCCTTTGCTAACCACAGGGTTTGGAGACCTGCCTTGCACCGGTGTTTGGCCTGTTTTGAGCACTCAGAGTGAGCTAAAGCAAACAGGACAGTGTCGAATTGGACCTGCTGGATGCACTTACTCCTTTTGTTGCAGCAGATCAGAAGGTAGGATGGAGGCACTGCAAGCACGGGCTTATTGCCCATCTCATCTCTACGGTAAGCAGCCCTGCACCATGGGCACACCATCTACTGCGGTTGCCCGGTTTCCGCTACCAGAGCAAGAGAGCTCAAAAGTTGTTTCTGATGAGAGTGCAGCGATGTCTTCTGCAACAGGGATGTGGATGACACAGAGAAACAGCCTTGGGATTGCATGGGCGGGTGCGGGGAAAAAACCAAGACAGAATCTAGCAGAAAAGCAGAAGTCTCGGCTCATCATTTACCTCACCCCTGTGAAACTGTGCCATGGAAAAATAGGTTAAGACCTAAGCAAGCCAACAGTGTTTCACTGTGAGGGCAGCTCCAAAAAGCCCCCAAGCCCAGTGAAATCACAAAATTAACCCCCTTTCCATTCAGATTCTAAGGCAGGTCCAACAAAGTATTTTTCATAGTTCACTAAGACTAGATATTTCCCTTCATTTTAAAACATCAGAATGTCTTTTTTAAGAAAACACGTTTTAAAAGGAAGTTGCATTAAAACCCCTAAAAAAATACTTTGAAAATGCAGATATATCCAATTATGAAGGGGTTTAAATGCTGAATTTCTCTTTGCAAGTCCTCCCCCTACCATAAAGAATTGATGAAATCAACTCACTTTGGATACAATAATTTAATTATTCCAGATTTGCATTTTTGCATCAGTGAGGACAAAAAAAGTTCAGTAGAAAAAAAAATAAAATTTCACCAGTTCTAGGCACATCCCAGATGCATTAAATTCTCCAGAAGCTTTCCTTTCCCTCAATAAAATAGCTCTTCATTGCATTTCCCAACCTGACACCCTTAGATTGCTTTGCAAGACACAAAAGTAGAGAATTGCTGAAGATCTTGGTGACATCAGCTACTTGAATGAAGATTTGCTACCGAAGTGTTTACTACTGTGACTGTTTTCTACTTTTGCTGGGTTTTGGTCAAGTTCTTTTTATATTTTTTTTTTTTTTTTTTTTTAATTATTAGTGGCTTTGTTGCTAGGAGGTGGTTAGAAGAGAGGTACAAAAAGTATGCTGTGCTATAAAGAGCACTGACCATGTAGAAGGTCTTTCTCAGAGGCAGAAGGTGGAGGCTATGGCCACCGTCCTCTAGGACATAGTAGCCAAAGTCTTGCTGGAGATCCCTCCCTGCAAGTGGGAGGGCAGCGAGACCTCCTGTGATGATACACACAGCACTGGGTCTCCAGCTAACATCAGGGGGATTTTCTTAGCCAAAAACTGCTGCTCAGCAGGACCAGGCTGTGTAAGGAGGAATTACAGCAGTGCAGAAAGTCCCCGTGAAGAGCTGGAGAGCCTGGAGCAAGAAGCATCACGGTTTTTGCTGGGGAGTGAAGCAGTTGTCTGGCTTGCGTGTTGCATCCTTGCTGGAGAACTGGGAATACCCTACTGGCAATGTTCAGATCCCATCCAGTCCTCGTCCTTGTTGGATAAATACACCAAGTTGTACTTGTGCTTGCACTGAGGCCTCTTTCAAACACTTTGACCTGTGTAAAAGGTTTTTGAGAGAGCATGAAGGGCAACCCCCAGGAGCAGCCGGGCTGTCCCGCTAACGCTGGTGAGGTGCTAAAGTTGGTGGTGTCCTGCTGCAGGTTCCAGTCTCAAGCACAGCCAGTGTGGACAAACTGGTCTTGGCAATGTCTGTCCCTTGCCAGTCCTGGGCAGCCAGAGGACAAATCCAGGAGCTCTGCGCTCCTGCAATTTACCCCTCAGTGAGGGGCACATATTGCAGAAATGAGATTGGAGCCCGTTGGCTTATTTTGGGGTCTCTTGCTGCAATCCTAGCCAGCTTGCCATTTCTATTGCAACTTAAGTCTGCCCTGAATCTACCGGCTTGCTTAGGCCATGCTTTCCAGGTGAATGTGGCCCAAGAAAAAGAACCAAGCAGAAAATCTGGCTGTTTCAGGCCTTTCTGGAGAGCTGGGACACCCCATGGGAGAAGGCTCTGTGTGAGGCTGGGGAGTGGGAGCACACAGATTTCCAGCACCCTGAGTTTAAGCAGATGTAAAAAGTTTTTTGACAGGGGGAAAAAAAAAAAAAAAAAAAAAAAAGATAACAAAAGCTTCTTGCTCTCTCCAGAAGTAGAAAACTGCCACCTGTTGCCAGAATGGTCATTTGCTAATCAAAACATCTGTCTGGAGGAAAAATGGCTGCTTACATTGAGCATTGCGCCCTGCTGGAACCTGGCAGATGCTCGGCTGAGCTGCAAGAGGCTGCGGGCCAGGAAGCAGAGCCAAGATTTGAGGTCCCAGAGGGGGGAAAACCAGGAGGGCAGACTGCTTATCCCACCTCCCTTAAACATGCTTTCCTCATGAGCTCACCCCAGGCCTTGTAGCAGCCAGGTGGGATGTCTGCTGGGGATGGTCCTGCAGGACCTGAGGTCCTGCAGCACAGGGAGGTGGGAGGCACTGGCGGGGGGAAGGAGGAGGATGGGGCCAGGAGAAGCAGGCACATCTCCTCGGGTACCTGGAGCATCTCTGGGGTTCTTCAGGTGCGAGGGGTTTTTACCACAAAACTGCATCGCTCAATGGCAATTTCTGCAGTGGCTGGAATTTCAACCCAAATTTCAACTCAAATCTATCTGCTGCCCAATGCGGGTATGGGCCAGACTTGTGGGCTACAGGTAAGTTGGAGTACAGCAAGGAGAAATCCTCTCTGCAGGCCACCCCTATCTAACATCTAAGTCTTATGGAATTGTGCACAGGCCACGCTTGCTTGGCCAGAACCCCTGATGCTCTGTTTCACAGCACTTTGAGGGCACATCACGGTGATCTGTAGGGCCGTGGGGACATTCTGGTCCTCACAGCCCTGGGAATGTAAGGAGATGGACGGGGTGTTCCTCCACACCTCTACGTGTGGCCGCCCATATTTCTGCCCTGGAAAAGGCTCTTTCTGGAGGCCCTGCATCCCAGAGTCTGCCTTTTCCTAGCAAGAGGACAGCATTTTGTAGGACCCGTTAGCCATGTCCCGAGGGGAGCAATGAAGCTGGTAGCAGGCTGGTGCTCAGGCACTCGATGCTGTCAGAGACCTCCTCCTTGGGTCGGGTCTCAGAGGGAACGATGCTCCCTCCCACCATCCTCAGATGAGGCAAAGGGCTGTAGGGAAAGATATATATCTCCAATTCCCCACTTGAACACCTCCAGCCGCGTGTCAGAGATAACTACTGGATGCCAGAGCACTTCCCCTACTCATCACAGCAGTGTCCAGCTCCGGCCAGCCTCCCCACACATATACCCTCTCTTCCCTGCCAGACCCTGGGGGGACAGGGAAGGATGGGGGTACCAGGGTGCACACGCCTGGCACTTATTTGTCCTCCTCTCCTTTTGCAGTAAACCAAGGGAACAGCATCCCTGCAAACCATCCCTCGGGGCTGGATCTTAGCAGCCGTTGGGTAAGTGACCCCATCATCTCTCTACCCCACAGATCTTGGGGAAGGGAAACAGGGCAAGGGGGGCATCACGTGAAGGAGGGATGGGAAAGAAGAAGAGGATAGTGAAAAACCTGCTGGGCTCCTCCCCACCCTCAGGGGAATGTGGATGGGGGTGGGATGTTCCCTACTTGCCTGCTTCCTACGCAGCTGCTCCTGGAGACACGATCCGAGGACGGACGAACCACTGGTCCGACCCATGACAGATGCTCCATGGGGCTGAGGACCCTTGCAGAATTTCTCTGTTAGAGACCTCTGGCTCCCACCACGTCCATGAGACCGACCGCTTTGAATGTTATACCCCCAGATTGCAGGAGCAGCCTGATTTTGCAAATGCTTTTAATGGGCTTTCTTTTTTTAATCAGGTCTTTGTGTCAGAACTGACTCTTTTCTCCCCCCCAAGGATTCCTTGCTCTATTTTGAATATAAAAATGATCATCCGGGAGGGGGTGGGAGTTGCACTTCCCAGACAACCTGGCCAATGAAAATAGCAGCGAGGAAGGCAAGAAACCCAAAGAGAATCTAGACAAAAAACCCAGCAAAACCCACAGGCTATTACCAGCTGTCATTAAAAACAGCTACAATGACTGTGAATGGATTGTGTTTCCACTATGCAAACCACCAAATTTTAGGAAACAGCTGAGCAAACTGGCTTTGCAATGATAGTTCCTTTCTGTGATTAAAAAAAGACCTTTTTTCAGATGAAATGCATCGTGTTCCAGTGAGCCCCAACCCTCTATGAACCTACTCAA
The DNA here is from genome assembly GCF_929443795.1 of Astur gentilis. NCBI lineage: Eukaryota > Metazoa > Chordata > Aves > Accipitriformes > Accipitridae > Astur > Astur gentilis. The sequence goes on from NC_064895.1 coordinate 27,476,861, forward strand.
CTGTAGCAGCATGGTGTAATGAGTGAAGACCTGGACAGGGACTTGTGGGTGACTCTGAGGAAGTGACTTTCTCATTCTTCCTCAGCATGTTCTATAGGGAGACTGAAACGCCTCTGTCTTAGGAGATAAATTTTGTATAATACACAAGTTTTGTTTCTACAGACTCCTGAGGCTTCCCGTAAGGTGAGTAAAGAGTTGGCTTCTCTGGGGTGTTTTTAACGTATTTTCTTAAGCTGATGCAGAGATGAGGCCCCCAAGCACCACTGTGTAAAACTCTGTGGGTAACTGCATGATGTCATTATTGTGTTATATGGGGCGGCGGGAGGGAAGGGACTCTTGGGCTCAGCCAACTGGAGGTTGGAGTGACCTCACATAGTTTGCACTTCAGCTGCTCTCACTGGGAAGGACAAACACAAGCCGACAACCACGGAGCGTGATGCACAACCTAAAGGTCACCCACATGCTGTTGATGTTGTTTACAGGAGGAAAGGCGTCGCAGAGCAGATCTAAGCTGAGGTCAAGGCAGAGGACCTTTACCAGCCATGAGAGCCAAGGACAAGATGAGGCTGGCTGAGGACACGATGCTGTGTGAGACGGGAGCAGCTGCTCCAGGATGCACGTGCCTGATGCCCCAGCACTGCTCGGGGGGGGGTTAGGAAGTGCCCTTCCCAGTAAACCCCCATGGGATGCATGGCATGGCAATCAGCCTTGGCTCTGCAACTGCTTTGTGCTCCTGACAAAGGAAGAAAACCTCATGGAGGGCTGCAAGGCTGTCTGGGCCATAAGCAGGGGTCTGCGAGTGCTCGGGGGTCACGCCATGCCTCTTACCCCAGAGGGTCAGCGCAGGGTGACTCTGAAGACAGCCAGGACAGACACCCACCCCATCACCCCTCAGCCAGGTGTGCTGCAGAGTCAGACCTGCCGTTTGCATACCAAGGAGATACAGAAATGAGGAAGCCCTTGCAGATTCGTCACACTTCTCCCTTGCCAGCTTGCATTTTGCCTGCTCAATTCTCCTTTGGCTAAGGGCAGGGGAGAGAGATGGAGGCGGTCGGGTTGAGGCTGGGGAAGGAGAGGACAGCTTCAGCGTTAGCTGGAGTACGTTGAGCTTTAGGGCAGGGGCTCATCCTTTGATGGAGAGAGCAAAGAAGCTCTTTTTGCTAAGCAAGCTTCACTTCCTATTCCTATGAAAAGGGAAGTTGCTTTTTTAGAAGGCTGCTTGTCATCCACTGCTGAGGTAGGAAGGAGGAGCTACCATGAGGTCCAGCAAAGGATTAGAAATAAGCTAGTGGCTGCCAAGTCATCCTGGGAAATAGGGTGATAGCGCAGCAGCTCCAGACAGAAACCTGCTTCTGATTTGAGACACGCTCCCGATGCTGACAGTGGGGAAACCCAGCAGCTGCAGCTGAGCTGCTGCAAAGCCCCTTCCAGTGGCGGCCACGGTTCAAGCAGCTCAGAAGGAAGAAGTGAAAATAAAAAGGATTAGATATGGTGTGGTCTGCCTATTGCATCCCAGGGAGGTGTTTTGGTACCAAAGATATCCTGGCCGTGCCCCTGCATGTCACCTGGGGCACATCCCTTCGTCCTTGTGCCTCCTCTGTTTCCTCCAGGCTGGGCATCTCATGGCCATGAGGTGAGACCCAGAGTCAAGAAGCCCAGGCAGAGAGTGCCCTTCTGTAGTTTGCTTACTCAGAAATCATGAAGCAACAGCCCAGGGATGTCCTTTGAAAGCAGCTGGAGGGAGACCACTGAGAAAGCATGTGAAAAAGGGCACTAAAAAGAGAGAAAGTCTCTCATATGCAGCTTCTGGGTCACCCCAGATGGGCTCCATCTGCCTCCGCTTCCCCGACCCGAAAGCACAGGCTGTAATCTCACCCAGATGAGTAGGGTCTGTCTGGGTCAGTCCCCAGATGTTCTCCAGTATTTTTGCAGGCCTCTACACAAGCGTGCGATCCCAAGGCTGGCTTGTCTCTGCTACTTTTTACAGTTCTCTATAAGACATGCACAGAGACCAGAGGTCCAGCCCATAGGGTAAATGCCCGTGGGCTTTTAGGCTTGCCTGTAAGAAAGACCTCTAGGACCCACCACTCCACAGGATGCAGGAGGGACCAGAAAATGTGGGACCCTCCCTCCAGTTGACCCACAGCCCACCAGAATGCTCCCACAGCCAGACACCTGCGCTAGCGGCCCGCTGCGTAGCCTCCTTCTGCAGCGGCGCCCACTCCCACTGCATTTTATCCAGTTTACATTGAACCAAAAGTGTTCCTCTTAAGGTGTCTGCTGCAGAGGTGATCTGAAGGCTTTGATCTGAAACCACCGAGAGGGACGAAGGCTTCTCTCCTCTTCCAGCTGGCCCCCAGGACTGCTTCCCTATACTGCTGCTGCAAAAGCTGGGTAGCTTATTCCCTCCAGATGTTGTTTTCATGGTCTGGCCATGTTTTCCTCTTCCCTGTTAAGAACGAGTAACCTAATTTACCATCTGAACCTCCCTGTTTCCATTCCTCTAGGAGATGAAAAGCTTATTTAATGCAACGTGCTGTTGCTTCTGGAAGACGCTGACGCATTATAACCAACCCACCAGCCTCCATTTTGAGCGCTTCGACTTTCTGAGCTCTCTGAGGCGGCATTTCGACTAGTAAAATAGGCGATATCGGGGCTCGTTCTCCCACCCTTCAAAATTAGGTGGCTGCATCCAAACCCCTTGTAGTCTCCATCCCATGCTAGCTCCTGGACTGCGTTTAGGAAAGCCTAGCCTGATTGCTCAGGTTGCACCGCCTGCTTTTTGGGTCTCTGCTTTCCAAGAGACAGGCTGTCCCTTTTCCCCTGATTTACTATCCTAAACACGTCACTGTGTTTGGGATGACACTCAGACATAGGCACCTTGTGTAGCCCCAGGTACCAGACCACCCCGAGTGCAGGGTGGCGGTGGGTTCCCTCTTGTTTCACTATTGTTATTTATTGTTGAATCCCGTGGGCGTTGCAAGGGCTATCTCAAGGGACTGGGATGAAAATGCAGCAGTGGCTTTGGCTGATGGTGACTGAGGGATATTCTGCTAGCAGAGACCACAAAGAGGTTTTGTCTGGCCCCAGTTAGGAAGAGCTTTTTCGGAGGGAGAAAGTGACTTTTTTTTCTTTTTCTTCTTCTCACATATAAATAAGAGAACTAATGAGGTGAAATGCAAACATTTTAAAACAGATAACCTTTCTGGCGACCTCATAGAAATGTGAATTTCCACTGTCCGGTATCAGTACAACCGCTTGCAAAAAAACAGTCACTGGAGAAGTATCTAGCAGAGCCCTCTGCCCCGAGGCAGGATCAGCCCTCACAGAACCTTGCTGGAGGAGCGTGTGGTCCTTGGTCCCAAGAGCCTTCCTATGCTGGACATGATGGTGCTGATTCTTTTTTCCTACCCACACCAGTCCTCCCTGCCAGGCTTCCTCTACACTGCTCACACCATGCCTATTCTTGGCTGCTTGCAGCAGCCAAGATCCTGCCTCAATATTATTTCCCTTTTGATGCTAGTAAAGAAAAAAAAAAAAAAAAAATCCACCATTTTTAATCCCTTATTCAAAATTAGAAGATGAGCTTGACTTTCAGAATTGAAAGAACACTTGAACTTCCCTTTGGTGCTTGAAGGAGATAGAAATGCAGCAAAACAAGGCCAAACCTTGCAGCCAGGTCTATTGCAGAAGTCATTATTTATGGCACAGGAGGGATGGGGCTGATCCACTCTCAGGTTACATCATCTTTGATCTGGTCTAATTCTATTGCATCAGAGCCAGAAGAAATCTTATTTCCTCAAGTTTCTTGCTTTGCCAGTGTCCATACTCTCACTAGCATCAGCAGGACAGGTTGATGTCCATGCAGGACTGCATGTAAACAGCTAGGATTTTTTCCCTCCTGGCTAAGACCTGTCTTGTACAGAGTCCCATATTCACGATTCCCTTCTGTGCACAGTTGTTATTCATTGGCAGCCCACCCAGTGACTTTTATACAGAACGTTTTTTCCCACTTCTCCACCAAAATTTCCAGGAAAAGAAAGCATTCCATCGGAAATCGCCAGCCCTGAAAAGGTTCTGTCACAAAACCACCATGCATATTGGCATCTTTCACTGGAAAAAGAATAATTCTCCTTGCACGTTTGCTATATTAATGTCTCGAGCAGCTGTGGTCTTCTTCCTGTGCTTTTAAAATGGTGAAGCCCAAATACATAAGAGACAGCCAGGGAAAACTCTTGAGATAAAAGTCAAGTTAAAGATTTTATATCAATTTCTTCATTTGCTTAGTATGACCTTAGCTCTCCCTCCTTCCATCACATATTGCAGGTGAAATCTTGATTTTTCTATAGATCAAATTTAACCTCTATTCAAAGCCCACTTCTCAAGCATCGTCCTCCCATACACATATTTTGAGATGTTCTGCCCAAAATTTTCATGGTTCCAAGCCATTCACCATCAGCAGCTACTCACATAAACGTGGATACCATCATGGCTCAGGTGTTGGGCAGGCAAGCGGCGGGACTGAAAGAAATCCCGCAGCTCCTCTGCCCGCGGCATTTTGGCAAGGTTTTTCTTTCCCACCCCAGGGTTTCATGGAGAAGACGGGTACCTGATTATGAGGACACCTTGTGTGACCTGGCGATCCTTCACCACTAGCCACCGTAACCCCGGGAAGCACAGAGATCTGAGAAAAGGGGAGGCTGTGAACTTCTGTGTACAAGGACACACCATAATGTAATAAATTGGGACCCCGGGGAGGTGGGCACGGGTCTAATCGCCTCTTTTGCCTCATGGCCATAAGGACCCTTAAGCAGATGGCACAAAGAGTATTTTCAACCAACCTCCACCCACCAAAAGTATTGCATATTCAACCATGAATAAGGCAGACCAGACTTCCCGGACAACTGAATAATTTTTCACTCTTCTCCCGTCATTAGGTAGCAAAGGATTCATTTGTAAACCATGTGTTTTCTATTTCTGCTCTGTCTCCTACGTGCCTGACACACAGGACCCGAGGGGTCCTGCACGCTGCTTTTTGATCAGTAACACATTTCACAGTTTCCAGAGGAGCAGAAACGATCAGTAAGATTTGGTCAAATTTGGAGAATAATTTCGTAAATATATAAATATCAAAGAGGGGGAAATGCAGGAGAGAGATTTTGAAAAGCACATTTCATTTCAGAAGTCACATATATTTCGCAGGATGACAGAAATGTAGGACTGGCCCCTAGAAGGTTATTAATCTGGTGGACCTACACTGAATTTGAGAGACTACCTAACTTGCGTGTCAAAGCTTTCAATGCTGGAAATTCCCACTGCTCCCCATCAGTCTATCCCAGCCCTCCAATCCCCATAGCCTTAAAATGGATTCCTAACGATCAGTACCAATTTCCTTCACTGAAAGACCTACACCTGCCTGTCCTGCCCATGGTGGACAAGAAGTTTATTCCCTCCTTCTTCACAGTGACTCCAGCAAATGAAGCAACGTTCCTTCTTGCAAAAATTCCTCATTGATCACCACTTTCCACACCTTTTGCTCAACTGTGTCCCTCTCCTTGGGGAATTTATAATTGGGTTTGGAAGTTTGAATAGGCAAGCCCACAATGTTTTCCAAATTAAAACTGACCAACATTAACAAAGGCAAAATTGCTCCGTGAAACCACAGAAACATTGTTCTCCGGCTCAGTTGCAACATTTTCTTGGAAAAAATTACAATTAGAAACCTATTTTTTATTTCAACACAAGGAGCTGCTGTGTTTTGAGTTTTGGTTTTGGGGGGGATATTTTTGGCTGGCCAGTGAAATGAATTCACATGGATTTAACCCTGACATGGAAAACAGGCTGACCTGTGAGAAGCACATGGCTTGTCCAGCATGAAATACTGGAGGTCTGGTTTACGTTTTTATTGCGTATGTTGCGCCTTAGCATTTATTTTTAAGCAATAACCATGACCCTGTATATCCTGTTTTGTACAGGGATGTACTTTCTTTTGAGTTTCACAGTGATGTCCAGCGGTGCAGCCACTTCTTCCACAACGAGCAGCAGGACCCTGAGGCTGTAATCTGTTGCCCAGACCTCTGCCAAGGGGGAATTGCGTCTTTTTTTAAGCCCCTCAGCTACTTCTAATCTTGCAATGTGGTGCCGACCTAATGAGAAAGCTGACTTGCACCACATAAAATGAGGCTGTGAATGGAAACTTTGGGGCTCCGGAGCGCTCCAGCAGGATTTAGCCCCAGGTATCTTGCTAAATTCTTGCCCATGATTGAACCCTATGGGCCTGCGGGAAACGATTGACTACAGGGCAGCTCACCCACATGGAGTCAACGCTTGGTTGCCTCCAGGGTCTCTTCAACCGTGGAAGAGCAGCGAGGAAACTCCCTTTTTAACATAGAGAGAATGGAAAGAATGAGGGGAAGGAAGGAAGACAAATAATGATGAAGTAATAGTGCGCCCAAGTGTTCCTACTTCGCTCAACACAGTGCCGTGACCCCTGTGAAATCCATGGTGACCTGTTTCCACACCTGACTGAGATGAAAAAAAGCCTTGTCTGCACCTAAATACGGCCTCAAGACCTTTTTAGATTCTAATGTGCCCATAAAGGTGCCACTGAGAATTAAAGGCTGAAAGGTCAGTCAAGAGGAAAGTCACAAAGCAGAAATAAAAGAGCTGATACCGATAACTTTGTCTCAAATGGACACACAGCCCAAATTGTGCAGAAGTGGGATGCTCAGCCCGGGACATTGTGGGCTTATTTAAGAGAGGCTGGGGAGCACAGCATCTCAGCTGAGAGCCCAGGGTATAAATGCATGCCAGAACACCCCACACTGATTAAGCAGAACATGGAAAGTCACTAGAAAAGCAGATAAAGAAATATCAGTAGCACCTTTGCAAAATTTTCATTTAAGTGTGTCTTGGGTCTTTCCTCCTCTATCAGAAAATTCAGCCTTGGACTTCATAACCCTCAAGGTGCAGCAGTAGGCCTATTTTGGCAGAACAAACCAAGAACGGGCCAGAAGGTTTTTTTCCACAGATTTCTGTGCATCAGTATAATGATAACGCTGCAGGAGCTCTGGGAGAAAAAACAAAATGTGGGCAAGAAATCACAAGCTCTGCAGCCTTCAAAACTTCTGATAAAAATTACTTAAACCTTGACAGAATGACTAATGGAGCATATTAATGAGGGTGCCTTTGCTGCCCTGCAGCTGTCCTTTTTTCTCTTAATTTCCATCTACCTTCTCTTCTCCTGCACGTACCAAAGCAAGGACCACGTGTGCTTGCTCTGTGTGCAGCAGGAATCCTCCCTGCTGACAGTGTACATACCTTGTCCTGATTTTGCACTCTTAAAAGATCTGTAATCAATTAAATACCACAGCAGCCCCGCAAGAAAGGCAAGAAATGTCCCCATTTCACAAGTGGGGTAACTGAAGCACCTTGAAGAGCGTTGCCTTGCCAGGCATCACTGGCCACAAAGCCCCGAGTAAACACCTGAGGAGGTCTGAGATGCAAATACCCAAGATGTTGCAACTTCTCTTCCCTCCCAGAAGCAAATAAGATGGGTTCTGAGATATCCATGCTCCAAGTTAGAGCGCTGCAGAAATTTGAGTCTGGCCTAAATTTTAACCAAGAGTGAAAATTACGGATTTAGTATAGACTCTGCATGTGTGGGGATGGGAAGTGACTAGGGAGAGAAGCGACAAGTCCAACCTTCCTATAACTCTGTTGGAGATCTCCAGTTTGCCAGAAGCTTTGCCCACAACCGCCGTTAACCTGCCACTGGTTTTAGCAGCTTGAATGGAGGAGCTGGTGAAAACAAAATATTACCTCCAAGGAGACCAACCAACCCGTCTGTGGGGCAAAGTAAGCAAAGATCCTCAGCCCCAAGTGCGCCTCTTGACAGAAGGGGAATTAAAGCCTCAACCCTTCTCTGCACCGTATACAGCATCCATGGGTTCAAATCAGTAAAGGTTGCTGAGTTGGAGCCTGAGCCTTCAAACTTCCCCTTCCCCATAAATTCAGAACTGGGTCCCTGATTTCACTTTCTCCCCTCTCTCCCTTCTCCAAGGAATTCGGCTGAAAGGAACTCATTCACCCCTTGCTATTTAAAGGGCTTTCATCCACTTTTCTTTTTTTTTAAGAGAAAGAGGTTGATTTGTGCCCAAGAGAGAACCCGCTGGGTCACGTCCTGACTTATACCACCGGTCCCACCTCAGGGAGTGCCCCGATTTCAGCACTGGGACACTGCCAGAAGGAAAGAAAGAGATGCACCCTGCTCCGATCCGCAGCAGCAATATGGCCCATTCCCTTGAACATCCCACTCCAAATCTTTAAGGGCTTAATTACCACTGGTCCATAGACAATAACTAGACATGGGCCAAATCTTTAAATGCTCTAAGGGGATGCATCCAGTGGAGCTTCAGGCAATAAACAGCCATCAGGAATGAAGCAAGAGTGATGGAAAATCATTTGCACTTACCTGGTGATTCCTTTGATCAGATTAAATCATATCCCAGTCGATCCTAGTTGTCCACCAGAGTTAAAAAATCCCTTGCAGGATGCGTACTTAAGAACATCAGCTCGCCTTGATAAGTTTTAATCCTTAGAACACGTTGAAAGAGAAACCCTAATTTTTCTTGGTGTTGTCAGTTGACTGCTGTTAGTGGTTTCCTGTCGACAACAGCTGAATGACAAATCGAACCGGTTTGTTACACTTATAGCAATTAAGGGCTGGTAGTATAACCGCACTGCTAATTTAGCACTAATGTTAGAACAGTGTCTACCTTAGAAGAACCGTTACCCGCAAAGGCTCAGCGGGCTATGAAAAGTACCGTCCCGCTACAAACGATGCCCCGCATCACCCTCATTCAGGCTGGCGTGAGTTGGAAGTCGTGTCCTGGAGCCATAGAGTGTAAAACTGGTCTGCAAATGGGAGGAGAAATATGGGTTCTTGAGTTTTCTAGATTGGTCCATTCACAGCTAAGCGCAGTCTGGGCCAATAGCTGGGGTGGAGATATTTATTGCATGCGCTTAACCTTTGGGAGAGTTTATCTCCAATCAGGTTCTAGTCTGAACAGTTTCCCCTTTTGTAATCATCTAGGTTACAGTGCTTTAATCTTACTCACTTTCCATTTGAGGTTCTGTTTCTGCTTAAAATCTCATCTAAAGAGAGTGGTCGTGTTCCTCCTCCTGCGAGCTGGGCGCCTTTCGGCAGCGAGTACAAGACAGCTGATGTCATTTAGGGCACGGGGGAGGGGGGAAGAGAGCTACGGGACACAGCTGACGGCACATCCTAATATCTCTTTATCGCTTGTATGTAAGATCTTGTAAGATCTGCCTTCCCTCTGTTTGGTGCAGTTAGCTACTTGCTGTACTGCAAAAAGCTTTGCTGGGGTGAAGGACCCGGTGCCCACCCGGAGCTGTTGTGGGCAGGGATCAGCTCAGATCTCGCTATGCTGTGAAGCTCCATCGTTCTCATTTCCACCCTCATCAGCAGGGTTGCAGACCCACCAACCTCCCCAAAAGGCCAAAAAGGTGACGCGTGTCACCTACTGATCCTGCTGGATTTTGGATAGAGCCTCCACCACCTCGAGACAAGCAGAAAGACAGGCTGGCCAAAGCTTCATCAAACAGGACAACAGGGATCCTGCCCGAGGCTGGTTGAGCAACCGGCTGCTTATCAACTCTTTTTTGAGATGAGGGGTGACAACTTTATGTAAGGGAAGGTTGACTCTTGGGTCTTGGTCCTGCAGTGTCAGGTAGCATCGCTGGCTGAGATAACAGCCTCCTGCTGATGGCTGTCTGGAGGCTGGAGACACCTCCAAAGTACGGATGTCTCTGCAACAGTGGTCATCGGGAGTGTTGCAAAAGTTTGATTTTTATGGTTCATTCACTAGGCTGAAAGAAAAAGCAAAGCAGAAGAATCTAACAAGCAACAACAATTCACTTGTTGTTTTCATTTGAATGCCCCCCAAAGGGGTCAGTTTGGACCAGGAACATGAAAAATCAAACTGCTGGGCTGAAAAAAAAGTAAAAACAATTATTGGTCTCTCATTTTTTGCCCTGATCTGAAGCTATTGTCCAGATTCAGTTTGTCAAACCACCAAGTGTTGAAGTGAAATTGTGTTTTCTGACAATCAGTTACAAATCCAGGAAATTTCACCCAGCTCTTGCCATACGAGTGAGCAGAAAGTGACTCTGGCACCGCAGGGGGTGACAAGGACAGGGATGCTGCGGCTTGTCTCTTCATCATTCATTCATCCCAACTTAAAGCAGGTATCTGAGGTGGGCTTTCCTTACCTTTCCCTTCCTTGGCTCAGGAAGCCAAGGAAATAAGTTCAGGGTAATCACAGAATTTTTTAACTGAAGTTTCAGGACATGGTATCCACACAAGATCCCTCTGCTCTTGTGTTTTTCAGTGAAGATGCCTTACAGGTAAGACTGGAAGGGGAATTTTTGGTTCACTAGCAGTTCTAGAAAATAATTTCCAACAAATATTTTGGGTGAAAGTGGAACTCAAGTCCTTTTTCCAGCAAAGTAGAGAGATGGAAAACTACGTATCAGGCCTGAGATTTTAAATGTTTTTTGCTTCTATGGGTTGCTGCATTGAGTTGGATTAGAAGGTTTATCGAAGCAAAGTAATTACAAATGAGCCACTTCAAACCTTTGAAAAAGGTTTTGATTTTCTTTGGAAATGATTTCTAGTTCTTCAGGGCTTGGGAACTTTTTTGGAGTTGGAGGGAGGAATAATTTGTTAACTCAATATACACACTTGCACAGTTAGTTCTGGACTGACCAAACTGATTTTTTCCACCTATGAAAAACAGGTAGGCTGAAAATTCCCACCATGATTTCAGTAAGACTTCAGGCACAATTGTCCTTTTGTTTTGTCTTTGATGTTGACCTACCTGGGTGAAACCCATAGAGAAACTATTGCTGATACTCTGAAGCAACACGCAATGCAAAAACCATCACAGTGTTCCATGATGGTGAAACTTATGAAATCTGATTTCCTATTGATGCTTTGGTGTTTAACACCCTGATGGTACTCACTGTGAAGCTTTTCCTCTTGTGGATCTGGTCTCCTCACTCCTCTGCTGGGCCACTTCTTTGCATCTCTGAAACATCTCCTCCCTTACCAAACTCAGGCACAATTCACCAGAAGGCTTACAAGTCATTCGGAGGGAGGGTTGCTGGACAGGCCAACGATACAATTGGTTTGGAAATTCAAAGGAAAACAAAATACCAACCTCTGAAAATATTGAGAAAGAAACCTAATGGCTCACAGGGATGGTATCTGAATGAGGAGAGTCAAGGTTAAGGACTATTCCAAATAGCAGTGAAATGTTGACAGCCCTTTGTCTTGTTCTTGAAGCACTTCACATACCACTGTCTTTCCCCTGCATCCCTACATCACTACTCTACCTCCGCTTCCACACAGGATATATGGTCCAAAACCAACTTCCCTCTTGCTTGAACCTGTTTTATGCTGAAACAGCCCCAGCACTCTCTGCCACGTTATCCCAGGTACCCAGGAGCCCAATTCCTCCCTGTGCCATTTCCCAGTAACTGACAATTAATCTGCATTACGCTCCAGGCTCTGCCTGAAGGTATGGGTGGACAACCCTTTCCATGGGAAAGGCAATTCCTCAGTCCCAGCATGCACATCATTTTGGCAGGGTGAGGGGTGGATGCTCAGCATCATCCAGAAGCAGAACAGGGCCAAACACATGGATTCAGAGGGCTTGTCCTTGCAGTGGGCTATTTCCTCTGTGTTGCTCAGAAACCTCATGCCAACCCAGTTGGGAAAAGACAAAAAAAAAAAAAAAAAAAAAAAAAAAATCTATTTTTTTGGGTCATCTCTAAAACAAGCTGACCCAAACTAAACAACTGAGCAATACTGAAAAAGGCCAGTCCCAGGTCCTTCAGTGATGGAGGGATCATCTCACAGAGATGAGGAGCCAGGTGACCACAACCCTCTGCAGGTCGTCTGTGCTTGCATCCGTCCCTTTGGGGTGACATGGGGACAGGATTAGCTGGAGACCTGCTGCCCTCTGTAGGTGCCTCTGCCACATTTCCAGGTTCACTGCTTTGCCTGGGGGTGGCCCTCGGACGATGTCAGAGGATTTTCTGGTACAATCCCTGTGCAGGGAGTGGAGGCTGCAGCTGGCTAGGATAGGATGGTGATGGTCCTCCTCGCCCCATCCCAGCCTGGGCAGGCTGAGCCCCAGGGACTTTGCTTTGGGGGAAGTATATTTCTTGGGTGACCAGCTGAGAAGCAAGCATCAGTTCTCCTGCAAGATGTTCCCAGCACATGGTTCCGCAGAATGGCCGCATTCCCCTGCTGGGAGGTCCAGCTCTTCCATGCTCTGTTGGCAAGATGCCTACAAGGAGAAATTCCCCAAAGCTAGGAGCCAGAGCAAGAAGCAGCTGGTTCAAATCTAAGCTGTGTCAAACCTCTGCTGTTATGGTAGAAAAATGGTCATTTCTGCCTGTTTCTGGTGATACAGAGGCAGCTCAGGAGGTCCAGATGAGATTTAGCTGGCTATAGGGCACATCTACCTTATAGCATTTGTGGTGCTCATATCAGTACAGGAGATCTGGGTTCCCAAGAAAGTCTGGAGGGTATTACCACTACAGCAGGCAGCTTGAGCTTTGCAAAACCACATCTCAGCAGGGCCCCAGTCTTGGATCCAAGTGTTGCCAAGGATTCAGGTGTCGTCTGGAAAAGGTGCTGTGCCCAGGGATGCTGTGGGACGTAACTCCAGGAACTGGTAGGTTCTGCATCTCTGAGTGCAGCAGGCATTGCTTCATCTGAGCAAAAGAAAAAGATCTAAGCCATAGGTATGGGCAGTGTTAGTGTTGCACAGGTTTATTTTGACTCATCACATCTAATCTCAGGTACCTGCTGCAGGTGGTTGGGGTTAGCATCACTGCTCTTCAGCAGCTCCCCACCACACATTTTTTGATTCGGGCCCAAAAAACATTCAAAACCCATGAAGAGACTTCAGAGGGACCTGGCTCCAGCCTTTCACTGATGTCTTATGGCAGCTCATTTGAAATCCATTACACAACTAAATTAAAAATAAACATTTACAGAAGAGGGAGCTGGTGACAGTGTGTGGTCTGCTACCGCGATGAGAGAGATGTCCAGCCTCAGTAGCGCCACTTCTGCTAGTAAAATAACGCCTGCTAGACCTGGTCTCTGGCCCTGAGGCCAACTGACCCTGTCTGGCCACGTCCGTGCAATTAAACGCTTTTGGCTATCAAATCTGGGTAGCTGCAGCCAAGCTGTCTGTCGGGAAGGGGCCTTGGTCTTGCTTATTCCTGAGCCATATCCTGGGATCGTTTGTCCCACGTCAAAACCAGACCAGGGACTGTATTTCGCCAGGGTTCTGTGCCCATGCCCATTCCCCTGATTCTGTCTGGTTCATCGGCACGGACCCGGTTTTTGTTTGGATGAGATGTTGCAGGAAATGTTGAACAACCCGTTTGCTGCTAAGAGCAGCAAGTAGGTCTGTGTCAGATGGTTTTAGCGTGACGGCAACAGCTCTTCCATCTTCCTGGTCCCTCTCCATCAGCAGCAGCCGCAGGAAGGGCGGGTGCAAGCCGTCGGGTGCCTGCCTTCAGCACAGCGAGAGCTTATCACCAGACTGAGTTTGCATACGCACATCTGAAATCTAACAAAAAAGGGTGCTGGCAAAGCAAAAAAAAAAAAAAAAAAAAAAAAATTAAAAAATTGCATTTGCATCAGAAATGTGCAAATGCTGTTCTCCACTCTTTGCAGTCTGCATTGCTGCATCTTGCAGGGCGCCCGCTCCCCGTGCACTCGGTGCTGTACACACACAGCATCCAAATTACTGGGGGAGTCTGAGGCACCCCCTGGCTGGCATTGGAAGGGTGGTGGGAAATCCCAGCCCTGTGATGAGATTTGTAAGGCTGTTGTTGTGATGCTGGACTCAGGAAAGGGCTGTAAATCTCTCCCTGATGCCCGTGGGGGAGAGGAGGGACAGTTTAGGCAGAAGGGAAGGGTAAAAAAAAAAAAAAAAAAAAAAGAAGGCTGTGAGGGGGTTTCTCTCACAAAAGCCGAATGTGGGAAGGGGCCTGGATGGTTAGGTGTCGATGCCAACACTTAACCCTTTGCGCCACCAGGTTTGCAAACACGGCCAGTGGTCCTGAGACACCACATGTGCGATAGCTGCCTGTGGGGACAGAGGTGTGGGATGCTTTTGAGAGCTGTCCCCAGACTTCGAAGGGTTAACCTTCAGCTCCTGGTGAAGGAACACGAAACCTTCTCTGTCCCCTGCCTTTGCTTCTGTCCCCGGTCAGCCAGCAGCTGGGGCACATACCTCTATCGGTCCCTCCTTGGAAGCAATTAAAATGGTTTCCAGCCCCACTGGGGTGACGTGGGAGCAACAGGCGCTTTCCCAGTACAAAAAACAGGCAAAGGCTGGTTTCTGAGCTGGTTTCTGTCCAGGCATGGATGGTGCCAGCAAGAAAGTACTAGCCACGGTGCCCGGAGATACCCACCCCAGGGCTTCCCGGAGATGCTGATGCAGCCTTGCAAAACTCCCCTGACCCCTGGGCAAGCCGTGGCATCTGGAAAACATTATCCCAACGCTCTCCCGAGTGCCAGAGGACCCCAGGCTCCTTGGAGAAGGGCTCATAGCTCTCCACGGCATGCAATGGGAACAGCTACGGGGACACCAGCCCGGTTCGTGTCGGAAAAAGCCACAGGCTCCTTTGGGAGTCCACCAGCTCGCCGGGCATCTCCTGCAAGCCTTTTGGGTCACTGCCCTCGATAGCAGCCCTTCATCCCTGTTCCCCACGCCGAGGGCATCGCTCCCCCTCCTCCCTCGTTTGGGTGCTGGAGTGGGAGGATGTTTAGGACCCAGGCCGTGCAGCTCCTCCCTTTCAGGTCTCTCTAGGGTTATTGCTTGGTGGGAGGTAGGTTCAGGGCTTGGTGGTATGAATGAAAGAGAGAGAGGAAATCTGGACTGAAAAGCTCCAACTGGAATAGCTCGCCTGTCTCCAGGCAACAGGCCTGACGCAACCACTGGAAAAAAAAAAAAAAAAAAAAAAAAGTCCCTTAAATAAAAAAAAAAAAACCAAACCAACCCACACTCACACACAGAGATTTCTGAAGCGAGACAAGAGAGGATGAGACAGTCTCCTGAAGGCACTGGTGACACTGCTCTGCAAATACCAAGTTGGACACCCGAGGTGGAAGGAGGGAGCCAAGATGTCCGTGCAATCTGCCCTCTGACTTGGTCCCCGGTAAGTTTGTTGCTCGCATCGACTTGGCCGTGCTGGGGCTGGCAGGGAGAACAGCCACCCTGGGGACACCCCGCTGCACCCAGGACGGGAGCTATCTGAGAGATTCCTGGTGCTAGAGGGGACCCCTGGCTTTTCCAGCCCCGTGGAAAGGGGTAGCAGCAAGGAGCAGGTCCCCGGAAAGCATCAGGGTGGGGGCAACGGGGACCCCATGCACCATGAAGTTCAGCACTGGGGTCTGGGGTACCGGCTACGACGTGGTAGGGCTGGGGGCTTGCATTGTGTTCAACCCCCCCGCCACCAACCACAATCTTCTGCCTTGCCAAAATCCCCTGGAGATGGCCGGCACGGTGGCTCCTTGTTGATCGGGACGGGCTGGAAATCAGGGCAGGGTTTGAGTCCTCCTTTACGCTGAGGTTTGTGGCTTTTGCTCTCAGTTGGGAGCAGTGGGGGGGTACTCACCACCTTCTGCACTGGATGAGGTGTAACAGGGAAGAGTCTGGCCAGGTTTTGGGACAATCACCTGTTGCTCCCTCTGCCCCCTCCCCGAGATTTGCAAGAGCCTTGGAAAGGTTTGCCGGTTTGTGCAGTGCAGACATGATGGGATAAAGCGTGGTGGCTTCGCAGGGCGTAGCTACCTTTGATTTTTGAAGCAGGCACTGTGTGCTGAGCAGAGCAGTTTTCCACCTGCTCAGCTCTGGCCCTTGCAGCTCACGTTAAGACTAAGGGGGGCAGGGGGGAATAAAAATAAAATCACCCAGAACTTCTTCAGAGCTCTTTAGAACAGCTAATTGCTAAAATAATACCGTCAGCCCACACCCCTCCCAGCACAAACGTTTGTGCAACTCCGACCAGTGTATCCCAGTGCGATGCACACCCCTGCACCCCCACCACCCGAATTGTCCAGCCGGCACCCTCTCCAGTCCGTGCAGACTGACACCTTTCCCACAACGGGCACCCACGCAGGGCTAAGGAGACCACTCCCTGTTTTTCTGTGATGCTCCCCGTATTATTCGGTCCTGCTCTGCTCTTCGGAGCTTTTCTACATCAGTGACCTCAGTGGAGGCGGGGGGGGGGGGGGTGGTAAAATGGGGGAAAACCAGGTGCCTGGTTTCCAGTGAGGAGCTGTGTCCAGCTGATTCCTTTGGCTTTGTCTGCTCATCCCCTGTATCCTAAGGACTCCCCACTTTTCAGTGGCAACAAGCCTGTTTTTGGCTGGTGTGGGTTTTTTTCTCCGCCAGCCATCATTTCAGCATGCTGGGGCTGTCGCTGTTATTTGCATCTCAGGTCTCTTCTGCTTTTGAATGCCCATTGCAGTGGTACCTCTTCATGGGGGGATCTGTACGACACAAAAAAAATAAAACAGAATGGGAGGGATCTGGCATCTCCCAAGCTCTGGGCTTGCAATAGCTCTGCAGCCATTAGGTGTTTGCAAAATGTAGCAGAGACACTGCAGGAAAAAAAAAAAAAAATTAATAAGCAGCCTCAGAGTAATGTATCCTTTCTGGGGGAAGGGAGTGGGGGTCTGTTCACAACCAGCTCGCCTTAATTAATATTAAATAACAAAGTGCAGCTCAGCATTGAGAGAAGGCAGGTCTGAGTACAGAGGTTGCATGATTATTGCTCGGGCAGCCGCCAAGGCGGGTAATTGGATGGGACGGGGAGCATGTAAAGAGGATTAGGGGATCCCTGGGGGGCTGACCCCGCTCCCACGATCACTTTAACTTGGAGCTTTGGCATCCCGAACGGGAGCTGGCCCTCGCGCTTGCCTCTGCAGAGGGTGAGCTCAGTGCTGGGCAGAATGAAGCCCAGCAAAGCCAGAAAGAGGTTTGGTGGGGTTTTTTTCTGAAAACACACCCTTCTGCCTTCCATGCTGCATTTAGGGAAAAATAAGTCCCTGTGCTAGTCTCCTGGGAAGCGAGCATTTCTCAGCCTGACCTGGCCCATTCCCAAGGAGACCCAGCCCTTCTCATTACCCTGGTTGCACGGGCACAGAGGTCCCTGCCTGCTCCGTCTGCTCTTTCCTTGCTGAGATGCAGCAGTGCTTGGGGTGGCAGCAGGGAAAATAAGGGAAGGAACTGGTTCTGCCAAGCCACAGGTCCTTTGGGGGCATCTCTGGGGACAGGTCAGGCATGCCACCTCCAAGATTAAGTCCCAAAACCTGCTAGGACCCTGGGGCAGTGAATGGAGAAGCAACCCTTGCCCATAATCCATGGCTCCCTTCACCTCAACAGACTTTACCAGGAGATGACTGGGGCAGAGGGGGTGTATTTACCAAGAGCATGTAACCTTGCCTTTGCTACTGCTGCTTAATCGCTTTCCCTCTAAGAGTAATCACACCTGGTTTTGGCTGTGGGCTGAGAACACTGACCCCCTCCAGCTTCCCAGTTTGCCCGTACTTCCCACTCACCGGAAGACTGGTTTGCAGGAATGCCAAGTATCTGGCAATGCCCATTTTTTGTGCAGGATTTCCACAGAACTGCTGGAAATGTGGTGATCAAGAGGAGTTGAGCTGGTCTGAAAATGGAGCTGCTAGGGTCCATCTGAAGCAGGCAGCAACCTCAGTCCTGCTTCCTCGCAAGGAGCCTGCTTGATTTTGTGCAGGGGATGCAGGAGGGATAAGACATAGCTAGGCAGGAAGGTACAGATGTATTTTATTGAAGCAGGTTCTGACTCTGCTAGCGATGCTGGAGATCAGCCAGGGGGAAGTACCTTAGGGCAGGGAGTGTTAACTGGTCCCCCCTTATCTCTGCACTTCTGCTCAGTTTTTCTTGTCAGGCTGGTGGGTTTTCTGCAGCCCCCCACTGCTCTCCCCTCGTCCCTTCATCGCAGTGTTTAGGGATCTTTCTGGAGGTCATTTGGGCTGAAGGACATGCCAGGGGGAATCCTCATCCTGCTCCAGGTCATACGTGAATGGAAAGCCTCACTTCTTCCCCCTTTCCCCCATGTATGTGTGAATGCCATGTCCACTTCCAAAGGGCTGAAGCAGCAGGAGGGACTGCTTCTCCGCTGCTGCCGTGAGAATCCAAGCTGTCTGGGAGGTCTTCTGGGGGTTTGTTCGTGGCACTAAATGGACAGGAATATCCAGGTGCACTCAGGATCCCATTAAGCCGGGTGCTGTACCCATATCTCAGACCACTGCGTGGGGTGGCTCTGGGACCACCTCTCCAAACCTGCAAAGGTATCGCATTCTGGATCAACCCCGGGGACAATAACTTGGTGTCCTCCGTGGGCTTTTGTCACGTCTTAGGCTAGAGGTCAGGTCTGTGTGTGTGTGAAGGGACGCAGCCAACACGGGCAGCCCTGCAAGGAGGCCTGAAGATAAAGCCACCAGATATGGACCTGCTCCCGTGCTTGTGATGCTCAGCTTGGTCACTTCAGTGTCATCACCTTGCCCCTGGAAGAAGGGACAAGCTCACAGCCCACATGAGTGTGGCCAGGAGGTCTCCATGGGCACTATGTCCAGTGGGCACTAACTGAGGGCTCTGCCATGCATGGGCAGACCCTCTTCCATCCTGCCCCAACCGTTCTGAGCAGGCAGAGAGCATCTGATCCTGGCAGCACCAATTTCAGCAGGGACCTCTGCCCCGGAGGGAGTCCTGGCTTCAGGATCGGGCAGATCTTCAGGCTGCTGGAGTCTTCTCTTTCTAGGAGTAGGGAGGCTGAAGGTCACTTTGGGACAGGCGAGAAAGGCATTTGGGAAGCAGGTCAGCTTTCTACAGGAGCAGTTTTCAGGTGCTACGGAAAAGAATAGGGTGGCCAAATGCTGGATAATATAACCCAGGGAGATTTGCTCTCCGCTGAGTCGGTGGGACAGCTGGGGGAGCGATTTGCTCTCCGTCACCATACCTGGTGCGGAGCAGCATTCTGCAGCTGGGCTGCTTGGGGGGCTGCGCCAGGGGACCCCAGGGTGAGGAAGAGCCCAAGCTCACCAAAACCCCCACAGCACAGCAGCTCCCCTCCTGAGCGAGGTCATTTTGACATGGGAAAAGGAGTTCTTTTTTGCTGTGCCGAGAAGGAAAGCAAAGACAGCTCTCCCTGCACGGGGTGTGCACACTGGGCACCGTTCCCCCACCTCTCGCTCCACCTCAGTATTTCTTCAGCCTGCCGTTTCGGGCTCAGGACCCACTGGGACATGAAGAGCTTGATGGTGATGTTAGCAGGTGCAATTTACTCCAGGATTTTCTTTTGTAGGGTCAAGGAGTGTTTTCATGGTCCACAGGGTGACACCTATGCAAAGCCTTGGAGCAAATGCCTTGCAAACAGTCAGGGGATCCGAATCCCAAAACTCCGTGGAACATAGAGGGTGTCCCTGCACTGATTATAGCCAGAGCATAGGGACCCAGATGAGATGGAGAGATCTGAAGATACCAGAGGTGAATCTCTGAAAATCCTCAGAGCTTTTTTCCTGAAGGCCAGTTGCATGAACTGCCTACTCAGTGAGAGGGAAACTGAGGCATAAAAAGGGCTGAAGAGCTTTTTGAAAGTTATTGACAAGCCAAATGGTTACCTCTGCCTTGTTTAAACCATGCCAGAAGTGTCATCCATGGGGTCTCCGGGCACTCCTTCATCCTGCAAAAGCGCTTCCCTCAGCCTGGGCTTTGTCTCACACTGAGGCTTTTTTTAATTCTCAGAGATTAGGTGAGCAGAGTAATATAAACTCTTTCGATCGCTGCTGCTCCTCTGCAATAAAAAATGGTATTACAGTGAGCTGAAGTCTATCCGCAATAGTGAAGGGAGAAGGATAATTTCCTTCCCACACCTCTGCCTTGGCTGATTGTTTTATTTATTCTGCTTTTTCCCTCCCATTTCTATCCTGAGTGGTTTTCCCTTCTCTTTTTTTCTTCTTTGTTCTCCTAGACCTCTTGCTTCCCAGCATGTGACCTTCCAAAGCACCGTGTGCCCTTATTTACAGCCCTGAATTTAACAGGCTGTACCTGGGCTGCCCTGGCCCAGCACACACCAACCAATGCTGCTTCATGAAAGCCTCATATTCAAAGCTGACCAGGGCACAGAGACCTGATGGGAAACGTAGAGACGTATAAAACTTCTAAGGCATGTAAAACTCCCATAGGGTAAAAGGCTGTGCCTAGCATCATTTTGTGCAATCTCCCTTTTAACCATGAACAGAATCTGAATTGTATTGTTATCTGTCATCAGCGACGATAAAGAGAAGCTTTTCTCACACCCCTGTACAGCTCGCCTTGCCTCCTTACCCCATCACACCTGTTTTTTTCAGGGGATTTTCGCCTGGTTCTCCTGATCCCCTGCTCTAATGCATGGGCAGGGATGTCCGAGGGTGTGTGGTGGGGACAGGTCTTCTGCATCTGCTTCAGGGCTGGAGGAATGGCTGCAGTGGGAAGTTGTGGTGGCAGATCGTGCCGCTGGACCTGGTTTCTTAGAGCATAGGAAAACCTATGAGCTTCACAAGGTGTGTCTGATGTGGGAGAGAGCAGGAGTCGCATTGCTGACCTGCAACCATGCAAAAGCCAAGCCTCAGAGCATGCCATCTCCGTGAGTCTTGGCGTGGTAGGACTTCACACCCAGTCCAGTTTGACAGTGCGGTTGTTTCTCCATCCTGGTCGTGTGCTTCTGCTAATCCCTTTGCATTACAGTTTGCAGGGTAGGTCAGTTAAGCTGACTTCTCTGATGGAAGCCTAACCCAAGAAAGAAATTAAAGGGGTTTTTGTTGTCTCAGTGACATGATGTGCCCTGCACCTTCAGGATTGATAGGACTCATGCAAGGGAAGGGAGAAACCCCTGAGCAAAGGGTCCTAGTAGAGGTGGGAGCAGCCCCTCACCCCATTTTGGTGCTGAACTCCTGTTACCCCTAATTAGGCACAGCATGAATGCCCTTACCCTGGCAAGCGTGATAACGAAGACAGATCAAGGGTTAATCACGTAAATTCTTTTGCACGGGCCAGCCTAGGGGGAAACTGAGCCTGGGGCAGGGAGACTGGGAGATGTCTGTTGATTTGAGCCAGAGGCCAGGCTTATTCCTGGGAATTAGGTAGCTCTCAGGCAGCAAACAGGTTTGTGTTACAGCCTCGCACACAGACATTTTTCACACGCTTACCAATTTCACATCTCTTTTTCTACAGCAGATCTTTGACCCAAGTCCAAGATATTGATAGGAAATTAGAGGTGGCTCCTTTCTCTCATTTTTGAGTTTGGACAGGCTGGGGAACTGACTGCCTATTTAGGGGGTGTCCCTACAGAGTGAATGAGGGGTTTCGTGTTGCACCTGGGAGGAGGTGAAGGATGGGTTTGGATCGGTGCCGCTTTCAGGGCAGAAAAATCTAATCCTTCCAAAGCTGCTGGGAGGCAGTGACAGGGAGGCGGAGATTGCAGCGGGGTCATGACAAAGGGGATGCTCCAAACTGCTGTCCTGTTTTCATGCTCCAGTGCTGTAACTGCTAACTGAGCGTACCCAGGGCTCAAATAGCAAAGGCTTTTTCCACCCTGAGGATTTTACCCATGCTGAAGACACAAGACAAAAGAGTTCGCGGGGGCTCTGCTTTGTAGCTGTGGCATTCAGAAAAGTCAGCCTTACAATAAAAATATTATCTTTGCTAGGGGTTACCAAATCCAGTAGCCCAGTGTGGAGCTGCAGCACTCTATTGGGATGCTGGTTTTGGTCACCCCTAGCAATCTCCATCTCAATGGGCAGAAAAAAAGCTCAGAGTTGAGGTCTTTAAAGTCGTTAGGTGCTTGCCTTTATTGATTTTGGTAGGCTGAAGCTGGAGGTATGTTGAATTCATTGACGTGCCCTCAGCCCTGCAGAGCACCCGTGCAAGAGCTGGTGCAGGACCTGGCTCTGTGACAGGGCAGCCCTCTGCTTTCCCCTCCGTATGAGCTATTTTTCAGGAGAATAAGGAAAATTGTTGCTGCTGCAGGCATGAGAGCTGCTGGCTTCAACCTGCTATAGTATCTGTGTTTGCTCCAGCTCACTGTAAAACTCTCATTAACATAAATAGGAGCGGGAACAAGACCGCAACATGACTAATTCTCCACCCCCAGACTGTCTGTGTGTATATTATCAACTCCTTGTTCAGCTCATGTGCCTGCACACAATTGTGGGATAAATCTTGCTCTCTGTTAGTGTTGATTTTAAATTGAATCTTCTTACTGAAAAGGTTGGAGAGGCATAATTATGGTCTGGATTTCAGAGTCACACACGTCTTTGTGGGCGCAAATAGCAGGGAAAAGAATGGCTGAGTAACTCATATTGCTGTGGTTTAGTGCATCTAGATAGAAAGCTGCATACGTCCTGGACAGCCTTTCTGGGCATGTTACCAGGCAGGCAAAAAATATTTTGTTTTGTGTTGGACGAGTAGACGAGAGTTCTGAATCTCTTCCTAGCTCAGCCATAGATGAGCATACGACCTTGAGAAAGTCTCTTATCTGATCCTACCAGCAAATGAAGGCAGAAGCTGCCTGAGCTTAACTCTTGCGAAGTTGAGTCCTCTGTCCCTCCAGGTCCCATGGTTTGGTAAACCAGCTTTGGGCACGGCTTCCCTGAGTCCCCATGCGGTGGCAGGAGGAGAAGCTAGAAGGAAGCTCCTGGCTTCTCTGTGCTAGTCCTCCACCAGCGTGTTTTCAAGGGGACCATTGGGATCAATCCCAGTGGGCAGACTGGACGTGGCCAATGATGGAAACTACAAGTCCGAGTCTCCCTCAGCACAAGCATCTGAACCCAAACCATGCCAGCATCCCAGTTACTCCCACACTTGGCTGGGGACCATGGTCCTGCCCTCAGCCTGGTGGACAGGAGGGAGCTGAATCTTATGGCTGCAGATTGGCAGCTTTGGCAAACCTAGACCTAACCACAAATCCGTAAAACTGGAAAAAAGAAAAAATAAAAAGCCACTTTTCCCAGCTCTCCTTTTGGCTCAAACTCTTGGGAGAAGTGTCTTACTTCACCTGGTCCTGTTTTGCCCAAGTGGAAAGACGTAGGTTTGCCAGCCAGGAAATCAGAAGAATGGCACACAGAGACACCCCGACCCCCAGCAACAGCCATCGCTGTCTCCAGAGGACGTCGGGTTATGTGATACAGCTCCGGAGGGGTCTGTGAACACATCCCGGCCTCTTTGGCAACCCTTTTATGGCCCCTTGAGTTAAGACTGGAGATGTAAGTAACAAGAGCTTCCCTAAAAGCCAGAGCCTGTCTGTTCCTGCCCCAAAAGCAGTCAGATAGCTGGGGTGAGGTAACACTCCCCAGGAATACCTTGGCACTGTGCCTCTCCCAAAGCCCTCGCTCCCTCCATGCAGCAAAAGCAGTCTCTCCCTCCTCGCACCCTTTTCCTTCTCAAACTGGAAACCAAGCCTCTGCTTTTCTTCTAGGTGTTCATCCAGGGCTGGCACGGTGCTTGAGCAGAAGCCACCACCACCGTGGTTGTCCTCCGAGGGGCTACGTTGGTCACGCTGCAGGAGCTGGTCCAGCCCTGAGGGTTTCCTACCTCCATCGCTGGCCCTTTGCAGCACAACCCTATGCTGTTTGACTCCCAGAGAGGATGTCTCTACCCAAAATCCAAATAGAGGAGGCTCCGGACAGCGCAGATACTGGCTCTGGAAGTGTTGCTCCTCCTGATGACCACCTAAGGAGCCTTAAGGCATTGACGGAGAAGCTGAGACTGGAGACCAGGCGCCCGTCCTACTTGGAGTGGAAGGCGAAGCTGGAGGAGCAGGCATGGAAGAGCCCCCAGCCGTCGGGAGAGGAGGAGGCGACCGAGGCCAAAAAGTCCCTGGGGGACACTGTCCCCTTGAGGAAGGTGCAGATGCATCTCAATGGGAGCCCTGCCCAGGACAAGGTGACTCTTACCTCAGGAAGAATAGGTGGCTTTGAGAGCATCGACGAAGCTTTGACGTGGCTCAGGAAAGAACTGGTAAGTGGTTTCCTGGCCCTGTTAGATAGCACATTTTTTCAAGAGGGGAAAAAAAAAAAAAAGAATGAGGAAACAAGCAACTCCTTGTTCCCACCTGCCTTCAGCCCCAGGTGAAAAGGCAACAATCAATCATTGCTTTTTCTATGGCTGGTGGGAGCAGGAACAGCCCAGGGAAGGGAAAAGGCAAATGTCAGAGCACCCATAACCTCAGAGAAGGAGCTGGGTCCATCTCAGCATCCCTGCTGGCATCCAGCAGGCTGGGGAAATATGGTAGCTTGCACTGGTTAGGACTTTTTAGCAGTCTGCTCCCTCCCCTGCTTCTCTAATTATATCTCAACACTCAGATGAATACAGCAGGTATGAATACACCATGAATACACGGGCAGTGCTAGTGCAATAGCCTGTCTCTGGCGGGGATCGGGAAAAGGCGCTTCATCAGGGCTGTAGGAAAGAAGCATGGCTAGATCCATCCTCTGGATCTGCCCTTGCAGCTTGTGCCTGTTGGTGGTTTAGGAACTCCCTCAGCGGGAGATTGTATACTGACCACTGCGTTTAACAGTCATTAGCGGATCTAACCTCTGAGTGTTTGCTTAATTCCCTCGTTTTCTGTTTTTTTTATTTTAAACTCATATCTCTCTATAAGGTCTTGTCCTAACCTGCTTCCCCCAAGTAATTTCTGCACGGTGAGATGAAGTGCTTCCTTTTGTTTCCAACTGTTGTGGAAACCCCTTGTTCTGACCATGTAATATCTAATGAATAATATTCCTTTTTCTGTTGTATGCATGATGCCAGAACCTCATCTCAGAGCCCCTCCTCATGCAGCTCTTACAGCTTCATCGTCTGTTGGCTCCTGCCTCATTAGAGGCTGGTCCACATTTCTGTCATCCTCCTACCCCAACCTTGGGCCCTATCTTACACATTTGTTTATTTCTGGTAGTTAAGAACTGGTAGTTTCACAGAGAAGAAGACGAAAATGTCACACCTATACTAGGAAAATACACAGAGCCACTGCATGGGTGCTGGAAGCTCATCTTTTATATCTTGTCTTTGGTACAAATTTGGCCTGGGCCAACTAGTGCTGACCCAAGCAGCTCTCAACCCAGCTCAGGAGTCAGCACAGCCTAGGGATAATTCCCAGGAGGAAGCAGGGATGCAGCGCATCTTTTCTGGAGGCCACGTGAGGTCAATAGGGTGGACATGACCAGATCAGGGCAGCTGTTTTCAGGGATGGAGAATGGGCCCCGGTGCTCTTTACAAGTGTAGGAGCAAGCAGACACCAAGACCACACTTCCCAGTGATCCTTCCCTTCTCCTCACTGGAATTAAAAATCTTATTATTTGGCCCACAGGACTGGAAACAACTCATGTCACGTGGCTTTGTTTCTGTTGCCTAATTGGAAGTTTGCCTATGAGTCCCACCAGCATTTGCAACTGTATTTGCAATATATTGACTGCAGCAATATTTGCAACAGTGTCCCAGGGGCTGGGGCATCACTTGCAGTTCGGAGGCACTTGTGAAAATGTTCCTGTGCAAATTCTTTGCTTTTGATAAGCACTGAAAGTCTTTGAGGAAAGCTTCTTGTGCACAACAAGGACTAATAGTTTTTAAAAATTCTCTGCAACTTTTGCTTCAGATGATGTTTATTTGTCGAGTTTTTGTTGCTCTTCCTGTATACACCCAGCTAGATTGATCTCTAGAGAAGTTATTTACAGGGGTGGTTCTGGATGTCAGTTTTAGTGGTTGAGCTGTTTCTCAGGACCATGGCTTTCAGAAGGCGAGCGCAGTGCTTTCAGGAATCCAGGACTTTTAGGAAGAGCTTTGAGCTGATCTCCGAAAATCACGCAGTGCTTTGGAGAATCTCAGCTCCAGATCTGAAGCCTGAATCTGGGTCTGTACTTACATCTGTGATGCAATCTTAAATTCGCAGTGCACTTGATGTAACCCCCAAATCTCAAGGTGCCCAAAAACAGTAAGAAGCAGATTTTCCTTCCCAGAGCCCCAGATTTTAAAAGATTTGGTTTGTTCTTTCAGTTTCTGCCCATGATAGAAGTATAAATTGTCTCGGAGGCCAGTTCTACTGTTTAGACTGGGGTGTGGTATATAAACCACCATCTGATGAAAACTAGAAGTTTAAATTAAAGAAGAAAAAGGGCAAAGCAAACCCTAATTGTTCCTCACTTTCCATTTTCCTGCCTCTTAATTATACCAGTCTTTGCTGGATCTGGACGTGACTCATGTAATTTAGAACAATTTCCCCAAAAGAGAGAGCATGTATTTGACTGACCACACAGCTAAATAGCTATGTTGGAGGCACTATTGTTGGGTAAGAGCTGCCAGCAAACAGTGAGAACACAGCGAGGCCATCACATCACAGGATACTGGAACAAAAAGATGCATTTCACATTACATTTCAAGGGTGAAACCCAGTTTCTTTTCAAATAAATGAACAAGCTTCCACATATCCCGACACAGCCAAGATTTTTCCTTGCTTATCTCCATGTTGTGATAGTAAAGCAACCAGGGAGGCTTCATAGCAGGATATGGTTACGTCTAAGTTTATATATTTATTTAAGGCAGGAGCCAAAGCCAGAAAGGACAGCATCCTTCAGACAACACCCTGCTTGGGGCAACCAGGCAGGACACCAGCACCCCACACCTTGGGCAATTAATCCTTCTGGTCTGATTTAGCGTAGGTGTGAACACCACGCAACCCAGCCTTGCCCCAAGCAAGTTTTGAGTATCCCAGGCAGCTCTCTGAAGGTCATCCAAAAATGATCCAGTAGTCATAATTAGGGTGAAATCTGCCTCCACCATGCTGTCCTCTGCTGCAGGGTGAATTCTCCCCCTCTCTCCATAGACCTTCATGAGAAGTCAATTTAGAGTATGTAGGATTCATCCATCCAATAAAAGGGCAAAAACTGCTGTATGTGGAGTTTTCTATCCAGGAAAGAAGTACACCAGCCCGGGTCCTTACTGGATGAAACAGAACGATGCAGGGTGGGCAGCTCCATCACCCACACTGTGCAACCCTCTTCACAGCTACCAGCGTGTTTAGGCTGGGTTATTTCAATAGCATGGCCCCAGCATGGTTTTGGCTCGTACCAGTTAGCACCCTGCCAAACAGTTAAAGCTTCAGGAGTTTGCACATGCTGGGGACTGTTCCCAACAGGCAATTTGTACGGGACCACCCAATTTTGGAATTAACTCTATCCCAGCCAAAACCAGTAGACGCAGCAAAATGAATTTAGTAGTATGTGTATGTCCAAACTTTTCCTTGGCCATGCATGGGTTAGTTTCTTGGTCAAGTAATAGTCTAGGAATGCCTAGCTTTAAAATCAAAGTTACCTGTAAAATCTGAAGCATTACCCCCAGATCACACAAAAGGGGTCATCTAATGCTGCAAGGAATTTGCCTCTGTGTCTCCAGAGTCTGCTCTGCTTCAGGTTCAGCCAGGTTGAGGCTCCTCATGTTCAGAAGTGAAGGACAAACCCAAGGTCTGGCTGTGCATCTGCTGTTCTTGGGTTTTCACCCCACATGACCCGTCCCAGGACCTGATTCCGTACACCAAGTCCTGGCCCTCATTTACAGGACTGACATATGCCCACTGAGCTCCAGCCAGCCGCGTCAGCTGGGACCTGCTGAGAATCTGGCCCCGAGAAGGTGATTTATTCAGACATGCAAACTCCTGCTCCTGTTTCTGTGCCGAGAGGCTCTGCGTAGGTGCACGAGCAAATTGCAGCACTCAGCATGTGCTGAACCGCCCCAGGGCTGGAGCACTTCCCTCCCCAACTCCTCCTGCCTCTTCTTTGCCCTCGTGTTTGCCTTTGTGCTGTCAAGTGTGACTGCTCTTCATCAATGCTGAAAGTAAAGCCAGGGTATGGTGACAGACCCAAGGATCAGACTGCTCAGACTCTACTTTCCTCTTTGTTTTTGAAATTTGTCAGGTTTTACAAGTTGTAAAATTAAGCCCTCAAAGTCCTCTTCCTCTTAAATGTGGTTAAAGAACAAAGACATCTTAGAACTGGGACATCTTAGGACAGTTCTGACTTTGTCCCAGTAGGAAAATACATTTTCCATCTCAAATTCACCAGTGTTTGGCACTAAAATCTAAGGTGTGTGAGCCAGAATGCAGGAAAGACTCTTGAAAAGGGACAAAAATGTCTGATGCGCTCTCCTGGGAAATCGTAAAACACCTATGTCCTGTTGGGCAGACATTTACTATTAAATATTAACTGCTGTTAACTCCATTTGGGATACTGATATTGGCTGAACAAGTACTTAACTGAACTTAAAAGATGTGGCACCAAAGCAGTGTTGACATGAGCCTCGTTGAAGATTGCCCTGTGGTTGTTGGGAAGTGAAGAGGAGGAGAAGGAGTCTAGAGCATGGATATGGTGATGGAGACCGGCCTGTGTTGGGACCCCTCTGCTACATAGCAGGTCCAGGAAGGATTTGTCTTTATTTGTATTTAAAGCAGTGAAAGGACACTGGGAAGGCACCAGCGTGGGGTCATCTCTACTGTTAAATTGCTAGAACCAGAGCACAGCTTAGGAGTTCTCACAGAACAGGACCATGCCCAAGGGGCAGTTTTGGTGCAGCCACCCTGTTTTGGAGAGAGAGGGAGTTTCATGGGCTGGTTGTGGATTTATGAGTGCAGCAGATATGTAACTGCAGCTCTGAGAAATTATATGCTCTTCTCCTGTGTAAGCCCATGCGTAAGCCCACTGAGATGTCCCTCTGTTCACCTCACTCAGATGCTAAGCTGCCAGGCTTTTTCTCTGG
Organism: Astur gentilis; assembly: GCF_929443795.1. Lineage (NCBI taxonomy): Eukaryota > Metazoa > Chordata > Aves > Accipitriformes > Accipitridae > Astur > Astur gentilis. Next base: position 27,505,795 of record NC_064895.1, read on the forward strand.
CAGTGGGCTTTGTCCTAGGTACGCCATTCCCAATCCTGAAAGCATTTTAGCACCCCTTAAGTTAAAAAAAACCACAAACAGATGTAACTACCTCCCTCAGGAAAGGTAATATGAAGATTAATTCTGAGGGAGTCAACACTGAAGAAGCGTGAGATTTGGGACCCACATCAGGCTTTGCATGTGTCAGCTGGCAAAGTTATCCCAAACTTTGGTGGTGTGTAACTCCCAGGCACTGCAGGAGATGAGATACCTCATTTGGGGCTGCAGATTGCACCACAAGGGTGTGAGCATCTAAAATTATCCATGGCAGGGTGGCATCTGAGCACCTTTGAAGATGAAGCCTCAAACCAAAACACAGACTTAACTGACTTCTCTGAAGTGTTTGGCAAGGGTCTAATAACTGGCCTGTGCTTCTCTGTGCTTGAATCCAAGCGGCTGCACTCAGTTAGGAAAGCATCAGTTTGGATTTAAGTTTCTTTTGATCCTCTGGAAATAAAAAGGACTATCCCCATGGGAGCAGCAGCTACTCCACAGACCATCACCCTGAGCTTCATGGACCACAGACTGGGACTTTGTCCATGGGACACTTCTCTTTTGGGAAGAGGTCCAAGGAGCTCCAGACCTCCCTGCCATGAGGTGCTCCCTGCTGATACATCCCCCCATAGCAATGCAGGGAGAAGATGGACCGCTGGCAATGGGAACGTTATCGGTCTTTCTGTCTGTGACCATATGGTTAAGGCAAACTGAAGACAAGTCTGGGCTACACTCTCAGCTACTTCTAGTTATTCGGGCTAAGCCACCTAGACTGGACAACAGCCAAGGATGCATCCAAAGCTTTCTCTCCCTCCCCATATTAAACATCCCTGAGAGGCTCTGAGGCTCAATCCAAACAGAAAATCCTTCCTGGGTTCATAAAATTCTGTGGTCCAGCTTTGTGATTCAGTCTAGCAGTTGCAGTAGCTCATCTGCCAGGAAGGACCTGAGTTTGGTTCCCCCTCCCACCCAAGGAAATTCAAACCAGCAGCCTGTCCATCCCAACAGCATGCTCCAAACATGCAGATGAACGCAGCTCTTCGCCTGCTGGAGCTGGGCATGCAGAAAGAGGCAAAGTGTGTTAAAAAGTGGTTTGTGTGGGCAAGACGTACCTAAGGGTCTTACTGCATTTGGCACGTGAGACTCGAAGGAAGCAAAACCCACGGCTTCTGCTGGGTGCTCCCCATGGGTTTGTCCAGGACATCGCACAGAGTGTGTGGGACGAACTGGTGCATTGAGTTACTTTGTGGTGACTGGCCCTGTGGGTGAACTGCATAAACCGAAAACCCACAGCTTCCCATGATGTGGCCCCTGTAATCCCATTATTTCTTTCCAGGAAGCTTTGTGGAGCTCTGCTGACCCAACAGTGTTCCTTTTAAAAAGAGATCATTTATCATTTCTAGCGATGGTTTGGTCCTCAGCGTGGGACGGATTGAATGTTTCTAGTACTCATGAGGAGCCTCGGGGAAAGGAAAGGAGACTGAGGATTTCTGGGTTCTGACCCAAATTCTGCTAATATTCTGGGTGGTTTTGAACAAAGCAGGGTTTAATGGGACAAGTCCATGGAGGGAGGGCAGGGTGTTTGCATCTCAAGCCAAGTCCCAGTGATGAGTGGGAAGAGTGAGAGAAGCTATGCCCTGCAGAGCAGCCCACCCTTCCTGCCCACAGTGGGGCCTTTCATGCTCTTCCCCCTGCCCAGTTGTCACCCCATGGACCTACCTTCATGGAACCTGTCACTATGCAAGGAGCTCCCAAGCCCTTGGGAAGAGAAGGCAGCCTCCCAAGGGGCACAAGCAGTGACAGCCCTCATCCCTTATGCCATCTCCTCATTGTGCGTGTCATCCTTCACTCAACCGTTGCCAGGCTTTTTCCCTCACCCATCTACCTTTCTTTTCTGGAGGACAGAAGAGGGGTTTATCCCCCTGGGAAAGCCTTGGCTGATGGTGCACATCTGGCAGGTCACCCTGGGTTCCCTGGTCAGCCCCAGAGCCAGGCAGGGCTGTGTCTAAGATGGTGTTACAGCCTAGGTGATCAACGTAGATGGGTCCCATGCCACGTTGTCCCCACCCTACAAGGCCACGTGGCTGTGGAAGAGGTCGGTTCGGCAAACACCAGGGTCAGAAGGTCCGATGGGGTTAACAAGGGTGACTGGAGATTGAGCACCTGAAGGACATACCCTGGAGAGCTTTGTCTTCCAGCTTGCATGAAATCAAGACGGCTTCCTCAAAAGACAGGGAAAGTAAGAACCAGTCAAAAATTGGAAAGCTGGCTTGCGAGGGAAAGATAGCAATCTCCAACTCACATCCCTCTCCACAATGGCCTCATAATTAATTTTTAAACCCTTTTTGGTGGTAGCTTTTTTTTTTATTCCACATTCCTCAAAGCATTTAATGAAAGTATTTGTTGACATTTCTTGTGTAGCTTGATAAACTGACAAGAAAGAACGACCAAGGGTCAGTTCAATAACGCCCACGATTGCCTTCCTGATAAAATGTCGAGTTGCAGCATTCATTGTGAAACAGGGAAAAATATCGACAGAATGAATTTTTTTTCATTGCAGCTCATGTGGGAGAAGAAAAACCTGCCGAGTGGCATTACTCTGCTGGGGGCATAGGCTACGAGGTCTGAAAGGAAATAGTGGTTTTTTGAAAAAGGCAAATGGCCACAACCCTGCCAACAATTCGAGAGAGATTTCATGAGAGAGAGAGATTCACTCTGAGATTTGTACCAAGGTGACTTAATCCTCTCCAGGCAACCAAGCTGGGGTCCAACTGCTGGCTGAGAGCACCAGGCAAGGTCCTCCAGGGTACCTCCATGGTGCAGGAGTGTGAAAAGCCTTGCTTGGCTTGGATTAACTTTCATTATACTCATGTCAGCTCTTGGCTTAGGCTCTGAGCACAGCATTGCAAAGGGCTTCCCGACAGCCACAGAAAACAGCTGGAGCAGATCCAGGCTTCCCTCCAAGCCCTTCAACCTCCTGAGGCGGCTGCTTCATCTTGCTGTGAGACTGGCAATGCTGCAAGGGGGGATCCCAGTGTCTTTGGAGGTATCGCCTGGAGGAGGAGGGATTATGCCACAAGCTAGAGCAGCCCCAAGACTGCTCTGGTTGACAGCCTTGTTGCAGCAGCCCATGAATAAGTCATTAGAAAGATCTCATGTAGGAGTACAAGGGCCGCCTGCGGATCCTCCCTAGGGGAAATTTCCCTCCTTCCTTCCCTTCTGCAGTTTCATGTACAAGCCACTAGATCAGGAATAAATTTATCCCCATCCCCAGAGCTACGTCTGCACTTGTAAACTAAACAGCTTATTTTTCAGGCCTGTAGGCAAACTGGTATGGTTTGGCCATGTCCATGGTGTTAAAATCCAGGCAAGGTGGCTGTATCCCAAATGCCTACCGAGGATGAATCCCTCTGTGTTAACTCCTGAAGAGTGCCTGCGGAGAATTGCTTTGGCCACAGCTCAAAGGATGCCAGGACCTTGCTTGCAATCAAGTGGAGAGACTTTGTTGTAATGCAGTATTATTTAATGTATCGCTACAGATGTAGTCTGGGTCTGTTTCTGAGCTTGTGCAAACCACAGGGAGCCAAGAAACTAGTGATGCAAATGAAAGGAGTGAGGTAAAGGATGGGGTCAGGTCAGCTCCGCAGTGCAGCTGGAGATGAGCTCAGGGCATCGTCTCATGCACTGAGAAGCTGGTGAGGACAGGACATACCTGGGACACATTGGGAGGGGAAAAAAAAAAAAAAACAGAGAAGATAAATCAGGAGCCTTGGTGTCAAGGGGCTCCTTCCACTGCCAGTCCATGTCCTGCAATAGAGGCAACACCAGGGAAAGAGGCAGGACATCTCATCAGGGCAGAGGTAGGACATCTTTTCCAGCCAGTTTTGCTCCCTCCTTGTTTCCAGCACTTACAGAGAGATTTGAGCCACAAAGTTTGCTAAGAGCTGTTCAGCTTCTCTCCCACCGCTCTCTTTGAGGTTTTTGTGGTTTGTTGCTTTTCTGCGAGGAGGGATTTGGGGTGAGACGTGGGGATTGTCTTCTTGGCATCTGCTGTTCTAGCTCTGCCTGCTTCTGTTCCCCAGACAAAGGCTGATTCTTGCACCAAGTGTTCACCTCTTTCCCTCATCACCCCCAATATCCTGTGGCAATAAATTCTCTGCTTAATTATGAGTTGGAATTAAAAAAAAAAAAAAAGCAGCTCTTTTCTTTCATCACTTCTGAATCTTCCACCTTCCAAAGTTAGGTGCCAGGGGAGGAAAAAAAACCTCTGAAACACTTAGCTCTTTAGCCTGCAGGATAGTTGTTCTCTCTCTTGTGGGAAACCGTGGAGGTCCCATCCCGTGAGCCACTTCAAATCAGCGAGATAAGCCATGGGGGATGTGGAGGACCACGTTCCTGGCTACCGTATTTATGTAGGCTGGAAACCCAGGCCAAGTAGTTGGGGATTGGTTCTCTGGGGTTCTTTTAATTGGTCCTTTTCCCCTCTAATTGCTCCTTCTCACTGTGGCTGCTCCCTTATGAGCAAAATTAATTTGGGCTTTGCTTAAGGTTGAGATGGGGGCTCTGAAGCCTGCACTGACAGATACACAGCCAATAGCCTTGGCATGGCTGGTTTTAATTCCAGTTTCCAGGTGCTCCTGAAAACCTGAGCAGTCTCGGATTTCCTGAATGCTAAAAATTCACCATCCTAAACCAGTATTTGTGTGGGATGCATTGCTGGCTTGGAAGACCCCTGTCCCTCCCAGTTCTTTGCAATGGTGTAGCATCTCTAGATGAGTTACATTTCCAACGATTTGGTGCAGCCTTTAGCAGGGAGCGGCACAATGAGGACATTTGCTGTGCCCTTGCCAATACCTTCTTCCCTCCCCACCCTCCATCTTGTGTTTCAGGCAGAAATGCGCCTGCAGGACCAGCAGCTGGCGAGGCAACTCATGCGCCTTCGCAGCGACATCAACAAGCTGAAGATCGAGCAGACCTGCCACCTGCACCAGCGCATGCTCAACGACGCCACGTACGAGCTGGAGGAGAGGGATGAGCTCTCCGACCTCTTCTGCGACTTCCCCCTCGTGAGCTCCTTCAGCCTCTCCACGCCGCTCAAGCTCATCGGGGTCACCAAGATGAACATCAACTCCCGCCGGTTCTCGCTGTGTTGAAGGGGGGAAGAAGAGGGAAGGATGGGGGAGAAAGAGAGAGGACTGGGCAATGCCAGGGCTCTCTCCGCCTGATGGCTGGGCAAAAAGAGGCCAAAGAGGAGCAGAGGGAACAGGAGCAAACGGAACCCACAGCTGGTCTTGGTGGCAGGGTAGAGCAGCGGAGCTGGGCACTGAGATGGCCCAGAGATGCTCGTTGAGAAGACAGGACCTTCATGGAGGAAGTGTGGAGAGCATCTGAACCCACCACGTGCACTTAGCTTGCTCCTTTGCAAAGTCCCTTCTCCTTCTTTTCCCCCCACGGTAGCTAAGCGGACACAGCTCCAGTGTGGTTGGTTGTACTCAGAAATCAAAGGAAGGGGGGCAAAGATCAGCCACAAAGCAAAGCAAAATCCCTTTTCCCTTCCCCTTTACCTCCTACCAGGCTAGAGCCGTCTCTTCAGAAAATAAGTCACTCTCCTCCATGGATGTCTCCTTGGGCATCAGTCCTCAGCCTCTGCTGGTAGAAGCACAGGTCCGTGGGGCTCTTTCAGGTGGAAAGCTGATTTCCAGTGGAAAGGAGCCCTCCCAGCAGGTGAGGGACCATGGGTTAAATGGTATACAGCCCCGAGAAGTGGTGAGAAGATGTGTTTGTTGACTTGCTCCACTGAGTCAAGTGTACTCTAGCTTAATTTTGCCTGTGGTATAGATTATGGACAGATGATGGGTACATTTATATAGGGACTCCAGCCAGACAGAAGTTGCCTGTGTGTCCTAGAAATTATACCCAGAGCAATACGTGTTTCTGATCTTGTTGTCAGCAGTGGCCACAAGACACCGTGTGGTTATCCCTGCAAGCAGTAAGGCAAAGGATGGAACTTACACCCAAGACATCTCATGTCAGAGAAATCACCCCAGGCTGACATTCCCCCAACAGCAGCACCAGCAAATCCTGGATCCTCTGTAGCAACACACGTCCATCAGCGAAACGAACTTCAAGAGGAGAAGAGGGACTTTTGTGTAATGAACATAAAGTGTGGCTATAAAATTAAAGGGAGAAATTATGCTGTGATGAGCTTCGGACCTGCAGCAAACACATGGGATTCCCTCCCTGCTTGGCAGTATGTAAGATGGATGCTGTATTTTCTTGCCTTTCGGTGCACACAGCTGCACACGTGCCTGTACGGCAGAGACACCCGTGGTCTAGCCCAGCAAGGGCAGGGACTCAAGAGGTCTAGCCATGGCAATCTTGGGACACCCAAGTCTAGAGGGAGCGTGGGTGCCTCTAGGCTCTCCCTCCTTTGCCGACACTGCTCCTGACCGTGTCAGTGTGGTACAATCTCTCAACCCATCGGCCCGGCCCAGCTCTGCTCTCTGTGCCTGAGCGGAGAGCTCTGCAGCTGAATGAACGTGACTGTGTCCACGCAGCACCAGCCCAAGCCCTGGCGATGAGCAGAAGAAGCAAGCCAGCGCTGGGCTGAAAGCTGTGTGGCTGTGTTGATGTGCCTGTACCTGACTGTGTCTGTAAGCTGTGTGTGTGTGCGTAAGTTGTTGTGTGTGTGCATGTGAGCCCGCAGGATGCCTCTCTCAGGAGGTTGAGTGGTCGACCCATGTCTTTGTTCCCAAACGTGACACGAACCAGAATCTGATGAGACTCTGCCGTGCCTGGGAAGATGCGATGAGGCTTCAAGACTTGGGGTTTCCACAGAGAGCTTAGGTCCATGCAGAGAAGATAAATAATTCATCTGCCTCCACAGGTGTCCATGGGAGGAACAAATTAACATCACAAAGGGGTTCATAGCCACATGGGGCTGGGGACTGGTAGGGGACTCTGGAGCTCAGTTCAGTCCTTTATCTCCCATAGTACGTAACCCCTTGGTGATGCCTCCCCCTCCACTTCAAAGCTCACTGAGTATCATTTCTTTCTGCTAAGAAAGGAGGCGTTTGGGGCACTGGAGCTCTGTCTACACCAGTAAGTTAATCAGTGCCATGCCTGGGTGCTGAGTCTTGTGCTGCCCAGGCACTGAAGGTTTAATTGGGTTGTGGCCAGACTGTCAGTTGGCCTCTGGACAAGATAACCAGCCATGATGCCATTTAGTCTACTAGGAGAGAAATGGCCTTATTTCCCCATGGACATCCTGAAAAAGAAAAAAAAACACCTCATCAAAATTCTATTTACTTTTTTAATAATAAAAAAAATCAATTCATGTCCCACATGTTGATTTTCAGAGGCATTTTCGAGCAAAAGATAGCAATGATGACTTTTCAGAGAAAATAATGCCTTGGAAGAGGGGGACCGCTTCTCTCTAGGATCAACTAGAGTCGACTGTAGGGTGGACCTGCCTTTGGGCTCTTGTCTGGTAGCCAAATGCAGGAGGTTAGTACAAGCACAGTCTTAGGAGGTCATTATATGTGACATTAGAAATATCAGACGTCTGGGTTCCAGACATGTATTTTCTGCATTAAGTGGAATGGGGGATGGTTATAACTGCCAGCTGTTTGTTGAAATGCACAATTTTTTAATTATAAAATTATGTCTGTATTGATTTCTGCCTCTGGTCTCTCACTGTGTTCAGTGACTCCAGATGTGTCTGGAGAGCGGTCGGGAAAGCACCAGTCTGGTGTCTTCAAGGTTTACAGGTGTGCAAGGTTTCCACTCAGGTTTTTCTATCTGCACACATCACTGGGACACTCCTACGGCTCCATCAGCAACTGCTCCGCCTTGCAGTCTGGAGGAGATAGGAAGAACTTAAGGTGGGAGCACTTATTACGTATTTGGACAAAAGTGTGCAGGGAAGAAGGCCAAAAAAAAAAATAAATCTCCACTCTTTTATGTTAGGTGCTGTTTTGTTAGTCAGCCACTGAGTCAAAAGTGGGTCCAGGCACTTAGAAATATATCAGGCTAGGGAAGAAAAATAAATAGAAGTATGTCTGATTACTGCTGAACTTTGTTTAAAAAACCCAAGTCATCCAAAGGTTAGGTGGGCCTTGAGAAACATGAGTACAGATCACTGCTCCCACCACAAAATTCCCAGAAAGGAGGTTGCAGGTCTCAGCTGTCTGCAATGAGATGATTCATGCCACCGAGTACGAGTTCCTCCCCTCGTACAAGTGGCTTAGAGCCATGTCCCCTTTCCTAGATGACCTACGATGCCTGCAGAGAAAGGCTGGTGGCAATCAAGGTTGATGCTTCTGAGGTCCATCCTGAAAATACCCTTCTATGTGACCACACGTGTGGACCCCTGAATCAAGGCCACGGTACCTCCATCTGGAGCACCAGTGGCTGCTGCTCCATCTATTTGAAGCAGGGATCTACTGGACGTTGATTCAAGGGTTGTCCACAGCCACCGAGCAGTGAGACATGTTGCTTGCTGAAATTAAAGAGCAAGTTGGAGACTAATCTATGTGAATAATTAACTGCATTTTTTTTAATTTAGATGGCCAGAGTGGAAGACCATGGATTTCTCCAGGCTAACTGGAAGACCAAATTTCAGATTATTTTTTCTTGCTCCAAAAAGCTCAATGCAAATTTTGGATGGGGGTTGTCAGTCTAGCATTTTAATTGGTTACATTTTGCTTTTACTTAAAACAGTTCTAAAAATCTTAAATTAAAACTGAAACCATTAACACCTCATTTTCATTCAAAGATTCTTTTGTAGTGTACAGTCAAAACATTTTCCCTGAAATAGCCTTAATGAAACTTTCCCACTTTCTCTTTTTCAGTGGGTATCACCCATTCATCCAGCTAGACCCAATCCCTGAAGTTTTAGTCAACCCAAAGCTCTCCATATTTTGCAGCATGAAGAAATCAGTTAAAAATTAATTGGCCCAGCTTAATTTCTGACTTCCTTTGGGTCAATTAAGAGGAAGTGCAAAACAATTTTACATATTTTAACTTACGGTCTTGTGGCATGGTCTGCCACAACGTACTAATGGACAAGACCTTGCTCGTCTGTCACAGCCCCAATGCAGCAACAACAAAAAGGTTTATTGTTCCTAGAAGAGTGTCTCATTCCTCACTCTTTTGGCACTGGGAAGTGCTATCATATAGTCAGTGAGTGATTTGTATTTTGACATCTCCCACAATTGCCTCCATATAAGCCTTAATGAAATTCAATAGAGATATCATCACAGAAATACCTTGATAGGGCCCACTTACACCAGCAAAGTCAGGGACTGACATGTTTAAGGACTTAAAGACTGAATTTTCACATTGCCTCTGCTACACAGTATTTCAGCTATCACAGTCTAACCTCTTTTATATATATATACACACATATATGGAAAAAAACCCTAGCTGGAGTATTGCCAGCACCTTGTGGGTTTTTTTCACAGACTGACGCTGTCTGCTAAGTGGGTTTTATTTTAGATCAAGGAAGACAGAAGGGGGGGAATTAAAAAAAAGGGTTGCAAGGAGGAGGTGGCAGGCTACACACTGAAACCAGAATCAGACTCGCTTCCCACTCTGCACATTTTACAACCAAGTGCCACGTCTGAGGAACCACGCACAAGGGAGCAAGGCATCCCAAAACCTCGGGGAGAAATCACCCCTTGGTCATTGCTCATAGCCCAGCCGGTGTCCAGAGGAGCCACGCAGCAGCCCAAAGGAGGAGCTGCACCAAAAGGTGTGCAAACCACTCCTGAAACCCTCACCAGTCTCTGTGCTACGTGGGAAATCTGGAAAGCTGAATAACACCGGCAGCTCCCTCCCCCATCTGACCAGGGGACACCCCTGAGCCTCTGATGACCACATTCACTCACGTGAAGCTGAACCCCAAGCTGCAACAGTTGGATGTGGATTTTAAGATAAGCAGATGATCAGATTTGGGGACAAACTCTTGATTTCAGGCTTTCACCTCTTCTCCTTTCTCTCTACTTTATGAAGCAGGACCAAGAGACCAGCTCCACGCACCCATCACTCAGAGACCTGGACTTGCCCTATCCTTGCAAAAGGCAGATGGTGCAGAGTCCCTGGGGGCTGATCCTTGGGGCAGCCAAACCACCCTGGTCACCGTCGCCTTCAGCATCTCAGTGGGCTTCAAAACACTCTGGGTCAGCCACTGCGAGAGGTCTGCTGTGCCCAAGCCCCGAGATGGAGGTGGAAGATGCCCAGTGCTTCACTGCTGTCCCTTCCCCGACACCCCCTCTCCCTGGGGGCTGCCTTGTCCCCCCCTCCCCGCCATCACCCCAGCCCGCCTCTCGGAGGGGGAGGAGGAGGATGGGGGTTATTACACAACGTTTTTGTTCCACTGACAATTTCCCTCTGCCAGTTGGAACAGGCTGCTCGTAATTTTCAGCTTTCTGGAGGGGTTTCAGGAGCTTTGCATTCTTAGATCATTGTCTCGCCTCTCAGGGAACAATGGGGGGTAGGAAGGAGCTGCTCAAAAAAATGCCATGTTCTACAAGGGGATTTCTTTAGGATGGGGATTGCTCAGGGAGGCAGAAGGAGTTTTCCCCAACCGCTTTAGCTTGGCAGCCTGGGTAGCTAAGGAGACGATTCAGCGGGAAGCAGGACCGCTGCTAATAGTGCTCTGTGGAGAACTGCAAAGGTCAGCTCCTTCCTAACCCCCCAGGAAGATAGTTAAAACAATTATCCTCCGATTATAAGGTGGAAAATGAGACGTGGGATGCCCCATGCTGCGGCTGCTCAGTCTGAGATACAGCTGAGGACCTTCTGGACTTTCAGATGTGAACACCTTGGCATGCTCAGCATGTCCTTCGCCACCCTGGAAGCTGCTGGGACTGGGCTTTTAGACAAAACCCTGTCCTGCAGGTGAACTAAAATTGGAAGCCTGTTGCAAGGCTTCGAACCAAATCAGAGGGATCAAGTTCTTAACGCTATTAAACTCATCCTGTGAAACCAGCAGCTTGTTATAGACTGCCCTGTCCCCCTTCCCACGCTGCCGACTGCAGCCAAAGCTTCAGTGGCTTTGGCATGTAGCCACCCGCACAATCCCCAGGCAAGATCTGGGAGCTTGCACGCGTCAGGGACCATTCCTAAGGTGTAGTTTGGCTGTGGTTACTCTGGTTTGTAGTTAATGATACGGACTTGTCCAGATTGGTCTCTTGGCCTTAGCTCAGCCAATGGGTCCTTGTTGCTGGTGAAGATGGATGATTTGTACACCAGCCTCCATAGAACCTTGCCCCGTAGCTTGGAGTCCCTGGGTCCCTGTCTTCTTGCGCTTCATATACCCAGAAATCAATTCCCAGAGGACATGCTCCATGAACTTTCTGGGGCCCAAGGTGAGGCTGACCTCTATAGCTCTCCACATGCTCCTTTTTCCCTTTCTTAAGATGTGTATAATGCTTGGAGACACCTGACGGCTGGGCAGAAGCCAGACACCATGGGATTTTTTGTAGATGACAGGCAGCAGCCTCACAATCACATTGGAGAGCTCTTTCAGAGCACTAGGATGAATATCACCCAGTCTCGGGGCTGTAAATACGTTTAATTTCACTAAATAGTCCCTAACCTTTTTCTTCCCCCACTGCTGCCTGTTCTGCTTCCCAAATGCTGTTGTTACGTGCAGAAGCTTGGAGCAAGTCTGACCTATATAAACTGAAGCAAAAAAGGCATTCAACCTTTTCAACAACCATCCATTGTTAGGCTATCCCCCCATCCAACAATCCACCCATATTTTCCCTGCAGTACGCTGTTAAAATACTTGCAACCCCCTTTTTGTTACTCTTAGCATCCCTGGCCAGTCTTTGCTCCAGCTGGTGTTTAGCCCTTGTGCTTTTATCCCTAAGTACCCCAGCAATGCATTTGCACTCTTCTTTCATTTTCTCTCCTTATTTCCATTTCTTGTATGCTCCCTTTTAGCAGCGCAGTTCGCTAAGAAGTGTCTTAATTAGCGAAGCGGGCTTTGTGCTGAAATTCCTGATTTTCATGTGCAAAGGCAGGGTTTGTTCCCAAGCTCTGAATAACTTTTCTTAAAAAAAAAATTAGCCAGCTGTCTTGGACACCTTCTCCCCTCATAGCAACCTCCCAGTTCCCCAAAGAAGCTGAAGTCAACTCTCCTGAGGTGTAGAGTCCTCAGTCTACAGCTTGTCTTCTCAAGCCTCTCTCCAGATGCGAGCCCGGTCATCTCCCAGCTATGACGGACCAAGCTGCCACCCCTGACCACAGTTGTCCTCTGCTCCTCCACATTCATTAGCAGCAGGTCAAGCACATTGATGGACACGGGCATGCATTGATCAAGGACAGCCGATGAGCTTAAAAGTTAGTGAGAGGAAGGCAAGGGTGGTAGTCAAAGACAGACTACAGACCCTGATGGTGCGAGTTTTCCTTTCCTAGAAAACTGGGTTAGAAACAGGGCCAGTCCTGCTCTCTCTGGAACTGGCCTGGATCTCTTCCAGATGCCAGCCTACCTGCTTGCTAACCACTCTCCATCCTTATTGCCTTCTCTCCCATAAGATGATCCAAGCGTGGCAGGGTACCCTGGATTGACTTTATGCCTCGGGGTTTTTTGCATGATTTAGCCACATTAGTTAAAACCTAGATGGGTTCATCACTCCAGCTCCCCACACGGCCGCACAAACGTGTGTGCCAACACACAGGAGAGGGGTACGATGGACGGGACAGGGACAGGAGCCTTCAACTCCTCAGCACCGGCTTGCGCTGCGAGTGGAGCTACACGTTGTGTCTATCTAGCAAAGAAAACACAGCCAAGGGCGAGCCCCACAACCAGCCCCGTGCTCCCTGGCACGTACCGGCAGCGCTTTCCCAAACCACACCTGGGAACCGGTGGTAGCACGGGCTGGCCTCCAGCAGCAGTCGGATACATCTGCCCTGCTGGGGGAGAAAGGCTGTTTAGCTACAGGTATGGATGTCATCATACAAACGACGTCATCTATATCATGTCACTTGGTTCTTGGGACCAGCGGGTAGTTCCTGACCTGTTTTACTTACTAGCGTAGATGTAGTTGCAGAGCCTGAATCGAAGGTCGTGCATTCGCTAAAGTTTCAGCTGCAAAATGCTTCAGCTGATGCTGGTAGCAAGTGGGATTTGCAGATGTCCCCCCCATCAAGCACTGAACCGGCCCGTGTTTCCTCAGCTTGGCCAGAAAACCAGCCCAGCCTTCCCAAGTCCTTTAAAGAGCACAGGGCCATGCTTTTCCCCTGATATCACAACTGCCTTCCTCTCCCCTTGCTCTAACCGGTGGGAGAGTCTATCCTTTCAAGCCTGGCTGTCAGCATCACGGCCCATAGAAAATAAGGTTTTTGATGAGTTCAAGCCCAGCGGATCTGAGAGATGCCATCGTGGCTCAGCCTCCCACCCCTCTGAGCTTAGCTCGCCTTTCTTTCCAGCAGTGCCCCGCAGAGAGTGTTTACTCCTGCCTCCCCGCTCCCCCCCGCGCCTCTTTGTTTTCTTTTCACCGCTCAGCGGCTGCAGGGGTTTGATCACCTGCGGCTTATTAATTACGACGCGCAGCTCTCCTCCGGCTCCGTGAAAAGCAAAGAAAGAAAGGTCCCCTTTTCGCTTCCCCCCGGGGACCCATTTTGTCTGCGGGCCTCCAGTTTCCTCGAAGAGCAGCTCTGCCCCATCTCCTCGTGCATCCCGCTCGTACAAAGCCCTCTTTGTGCCGGTGCTGGGCTCCAGCCAGCCCGGGCTGCAAGCACATGCTTATCTTTAACTGGAAGCGGCATTACCGGCTTCAGCAAGACCGCTCGCATACCGAGACGAGGAGGACATCGCGCCAGGCGTCTGAGGTGCTCGAGAAATGCCCTGCCCCATCCCACGCTGCAACGAGTCGCCCCTTTTCCGTGCCTTCCCGCAGGGCAGGTCGTGAACGTGAAGTCTCCGGGCGAAGCGATGAAGAGAGGAGGGTGCTCCTGATGCTCTGCTTGTCTGCCGCCACTTACTGGGACCAGCCAGAGGGATGCTGGGCTGCTTGGCCAGGCTTTGGGGGGCTCTTGCCAGCACAGGATTCCTTGTGAGCGCACCCCAGTGTCCCAGGGTGATTGCTAAGGAGGCAGGGAGAAAGTCAAGAGTCTCTGGCAACAGCACAGTGCCAACGCTCCTCCTGGGATGCAAAGATTCAATTCATCACGTCCAAGTACCTGGAGGGTTTTCAGGCATCACAGAGGAGGCTGTTTCCCTGGGGAAGCTGTCTGAGTGGAGAAGGAGATGGGCGGATTCAAGGGCTGCTCTTAAAAAAGGGGAAATGGTTTTCATATCTGGAGTGGGCTCAGCGAGAGAGATTTCAGAGAGGGGCTTTTGGGGATTCCCTCCGGCCCATTTTTGCTTGGAGAGGTGGTAAATTCCCCTGTTCCTACTGAGTTCCCTGTTCCTGAGGTTTGTCCTCAGCAGGCTGCACTTGCAGATCTCTAGCCTTGCACGCAAGTCACAGACTTCAGGCTGGTTTAGCAGCGTTGCTCACAAGCAGCGAGCTGAGCGCGGGCTCTTATCGCTCCCCTCCGTGGGTCCCAGAGGGGAAAACACGCTGCTTCACTGCTGCAGGAGTGCCCTTAACCTCAAAGGAGACCACACCTGCGCGTTATTGTAGGGTCTTTTACTCAGGGGAACACCCTGATTTGTAATTGCCAGGTTGCTGTCGAGAAGGTTTTTGCAGCCTGATTTTTTTTTTCCACCGGGCCGTTTGCAGGTGGAAATCATCAGTCTGGGGGGTGACAGTCCAGGTTATTTACCCAGCTCCAGAACAAGCCTTGAATTCTGACAGCATAAGCCCTTACCTGGCTTCTTAGAGAGATTCCCTAGGAGTTTTGCTGGCTTGTTTTTGCAGGCTTGCACGCACACCAGCTCTTGCTTGCCTATGCCAGCTTGTTCCCAGCGAGTGTCTGTGCACATCGACGGTGGGTTTTAGAATGCTGGCAGTGTAGGGAAAGGAGCAGAGGTGTCTCTTACAGGTAAGTCTTTTAGAGGAGGGGGAAACCTGTACCTTCTGTCCCCAGCCAGCACTGCCCAGAGGGGAAGAGAAGAGTAAAGCTGCTCCCTCCGAAATCCAGGAGGAGAGCAAAAAGTGAGGGCTTGAGGGATGTGCCAGCGGCAGACAAAGGCGTGCTGAGGAGGGGAGGGAGGGAGAAGCTGGATCCAAGGCTGCCGGCCGGGTTGCCATGGATTTTTGTGCTAATCAGCCCCTTCCTCGCTTGGAAGCAGAGGGAAAAGGGAGGGTTTTGAGCATGGAGGAGCTGCCTTCATACCTGAGCTGTCTCCTGTGACCATCTGTCTAGTGGCTATGCCAGACTGAAGGGCCAAAATTTGCTGGTACAAGATATTTGGGGAAATAAGGAGGCAACGTCCCTGCACCAGGGACGCCTGTTCGGCGGCATGCTGCGGTGCTCCTGGCTGCAGCTCGGACCCAGCCGTGCTCTCCTGCAGGGCTGCCCATGTGCTCCGGATTATGCCGCATTTGCGGTGTGGGTGATGGGAAGGGGAGATTCACAGGAGCAGACAGCGGGGTCAGGATTTTCGGGGGCCCGTGTGAGCTGCAGGACATCTCCACGCCCCAGACACACCACCAAAGCCCTCCTGTTCCCCTGCAATGCAGACATTAACACTCCTCCCTAGGTGAAAAGTCCCTCCTTAGATTTCATCTGTCTCCAAGCCCCAGGGTATATGTTCACGAGCACATTTCTCACCTTGACGTGTTCAGGATCTCATTGTCTACCTCTGAGTGATTGTTTTTTATTAAGCCCTGGTTTTGAGAGCATCAGGAGAGCCACCCTAGTAAAGCCAAATGGGATGCTGGCTTCCCCGAGAGCACGGCTGCCCTCGCCAACCCAGGCGAGGATACTCGCAGTGAAGTATGAGGAGTCGGAGCTGGCATCAAGCATTCAGAAAGGCAATCGCATGTCAAAGACCTTGGGGTTTTGAGGGCTCCGTGCACTGTTATAAAGGGATTATAATTTATTAACATGGCTGCCAAAACCCATTAATTGGCCTCAGACATGTAAAGAGATCTTTGGCTGGGGATCAGCTTCCAGGAGCGTGATGTATCTGCTGGGCAGGAGCGTGTGCGTGTACACCGCAACGTGAACCACAGTGGATGTGTCCGCGTGTGCCACCGTGTTTGGACGGGTGCGTGTGTGTGTTTTGGCACACACTTGTGTACCACAGGCGTGTGTGTGCCCAAAGGCAACGCTGAACACGCTCATGCGTGTAACGTAAGCTTTGTGTGTGTGTGTGTATACAGGTAATGCGTTCAAAACATAATAAAGTGATAATAAACAGTGTGTGTGTGTGTGTAGAACAATGCTTGTGCGCATATGTGTATCACTGTGTGTGTGTTGAACACAGCAGCGCACGTGTGAAAACTGTTGACATATGATAAGTGTAGACCACAAAGCACGTCCACAACATTTACGTGCATGTGTACCACTGCACGAGTGCGTGCATTTGGGTATGTGTGCCCATCAGTGTGCAAATATGTGTGTGCCTTGTTGTGCACAACGTGCGTGGGTGTGCAGGGCTGGTACTGGGCACATGGCTTACGGCAACGCTCATTTTAATCTTCATTTTCAGGATGTTTCCTTGAAGAGCGATGAGAGCAGAGCCAGGCTCCAGGGATGAACGTGCCGATGCTCTGGGGTAGGGTGGCAAACCAGCCCTGGGGACGTGTCACCGTGTGGGCTGTCAGATGGGCCAAACGTGTCCGTGACTTCCAGCCACCTTGTCCCTGCCTGTGTGGTCCTCCGGTGACCGCAGCGGACAGGGGACAACCCCACTGCTCCCAGTAGCCCTCCCCAGCGCAGGCAGGCTGGAGGGTGGAGGAGAGCTGTGCTGGCTGTCCTTGGGGACAGGAGGCGAACTGTATCTCTTTGGTACCAAAGTAGCACATCCCTGAATGAGAGCCATTGTCAGATGGTGGATCCTCGTGGCACGTTTCATTCCCAAATCCCTGTCTCCTCCTCTATACCAGTGTCCCAAGCCCATTCCTTGCATCACTCCAGCTCCAATCCCCTCCCCAGCATCCCCTCCAACACTCTTTTTTCTCTGAAATACCCTCAGCTGTAGGACTGAGATAAGGGCACATGCTTGAAAAGGATGCAGATGTTCTTCATTCAGTCTTGCTTTCCAGCTGGCTGCCAGAAACTCCTACTCCAGCCCCTCCAATAGACAGAGGATAGTGTTGGTGCAGCAGAAAGCCCTGCTTGAGTGAGGAGCTGCTCACTGGCTCACATTTCGGTTTCTCCTTCCTCCGCATCACAAACAGTCAAATATTTGCCTTTCCTTGTACCATCTCTTGATAGAAATTAAAGGGGGGGGGGGGGATGGTGAAGAAAATTGTCTCAGCTCACCCAGCCCATCTGTCCTCTGTATCACTGTAGATGTCATTAAAACAGAGGATGTAATTAAAGAGGAAATAAATAAAAACTGTGCTGGTCCTGCTTTAGTGTTTAGTCATGATCCCAGATATTTCTCTGCTCAGTTGTTAGTGCTCATCCTGCAGTGGCTGTACCCAAGGGGATCCCTCCTCTTGACTGCTGTGGGTTTTGTAGCACTATATAGCAGCAAACCTCAAATCTGCAGCAGGCAGGAGCTGATCTTTGTACTGCTCCTCAAGGATGACAAGGGATGGAGCCCCAGCTGCCCTTTTGATGGTATGTCCCTTTCTGGATGGAGCTGGTTCACCACGTCCACCGGCCTCAGGAGATCTGCCAGGCTGGGGCTGCACCCACAAGTGCACTCATACTCTTCTGGGCACCACCTTCCTTTTTTTTCCTGGGTTTTTCATAGTCACTCTTGAGATGCTCATCCAACTCCACTGCTGCAAAATCCAGAGCTGGTGAGCATGCGTGTTGGGCTTAAAACCTACAAACCTCAGCTTAGAGGACCTCTGAACTTTTCAAAATCAGAGCAAAAGCTCCCAGCACAGTCCCTTCTGCGGGCAGCTTCTTTATACTCCGAGGTTGTGCTGTTCAGGTACCAAAGCCCATAAACCAGAGGTGTAACTGGTTTGGATCTGCGAGATCCCCTGCACAAAGCCGTGGTTCTCCATCCAGGTCCTGAAGGATAGGTGTCATCACCCCAAGAGTCTTTACTGGCCCATCAGTCCAGGCAATGGCAGTGGCTATCCTTGTCACAGAAAGAGCCAGGTGGACACAGAATTTCATTGGGAAAGGATGAAGGCACTCTGCCCTCCTCAGAATCTCATTGTGAGGGTGCAGCTTCATCCTGGGCCCCTCTTTTAATCCTCTGCCATCAGTGTAAGGTCTTCCTGAGAAAGGCTCTGTTCAGTTGCTACAGATAGACCAACCCTCCATGGCTTCTCTTATCTTCTCCTTGAATCCCCATACCCCCTGGGGTCCGCAGGGAAGGATGCAGTGGCGCAGGGGTCAGGAGGTTTTTGAGGGCTCCTGAAGGCTTTATGCTCGAGTCCAGGCTGGGAGATGTCTCTGTTGTCTGAGCCTGGGCCAGTGCTCAGACAACACAGCCAGGAGCAGCCATTCCCCACTACACCATCATGGTTTCAGCCCTGGTATGAGGTTCATCGCACCCTCAGTCCTTCCCAAAAGGTGCCTGAGCTGGCGGGATAAGATTTGGGAAGGACCAGAGCCACTCCGGCTATTGAAACTGCAACATCATTTCCAAAGCAAGC
Source organism: Astur gentilis (assembly GCF_929443795.1). Classification (NCBI taxonomy): domain Eukaryota; kingdom Metazoa; phylum Chordata; class Aves; order Accipitriformes; family Accipitridae; genus Astur; species Astur gentilis. The sequence goes on from NC_064895.1 coordinate 27,524,520, forward strand.
AGCTCAAGCAAAAAACAACTTCAGGCAAATCCCCTCCTCCTCCTCCAGCTTCATTTTACCCCAGCAAGGCAACCTCGACCAGGCTTTTTGCTCTGGGGAGCAAAGGGAGGCAGGGAGGGAGTTGCAACTTGAGGCAAAACTGGGTTAATTCAGCATGGAAGGGGGTTTTTTTGTCTCCCCGTTGCTTGCTTGCCAGGGGACGAGTATATTCCTTCCCCTTCCCCTCTCTATTCGTATTCTGAGCTCATTTGCTGCAGTGGGAGCTGTGCGGCCACCAGCCGGGCTGGGAAGCACATCTGCATCGTGATGTAGTGAGAAACTCAGGTCTCCAAATCAATTACTGACCTTCTGCTGCTCCAGAAATTGCTCAGGATGGATTTGCATGTTGGGTGTGGGGGGAGAGAGAGAGGTTCAGCCTCATTTTCTGCCTCTCTGCTTCTCTGGCTTCCTGAGAGGCAGAGCTCTGATTTATTTGGTAGATCTGATTAATTATGCCTCGTAAAATTTGCCTGTTCATCCTGATCTTCCTTCTCTTGGTATCAGTTCTAATTGTTGATGCACAAGCTGGTTTTGGAGTGGGGAATTTTCCTACAACACTTATGAATGACGCTGATTGTGTATCCCTCTGTCATCCACCCCCTCTTCCTTCCAAACAACTATTGAACCTCCTGGTCCCTGCCAGATTTGACAAAGCAGTGAACCTCAGAGATGTCACATTCCCACAAATGTTTCTCAAGTGCTTTTCCATGAGTGTATTTATCCAGCAAAGGACATGCTTGAGACTAATTACGTACATCCCAGTGAACAAACCAGCGTCTGAACTTGTCTTCTGTCCCGAGGCACCCCTGACCATATCAAGTGGCCGTGAAGGAGATGGATATGATAACTGCAGACCCACTTTTCACCAAGTCCTAGGGAGCAAGTGGTGAAACAATCAGGGAATCGGTCTAAAACAGGTAACGCAAATTAACTCTTGGCACAATGGGCATCAGAAAGTATAAGGATTCTGGGAAAAGAGCGAGAAATAGTTGTGGGCAGCAGGGCCATAGGTGGATGTTAAAGACTAGGCTGGGATATCCTCCTAGTGTCCCTAACCCTGGGGATGAGGATGCTGAGCAAGCACTTGCGGACTGACCCACGGAGAGGTGCTGGGTTCAGCAGCTCTCCCTAAAAAGCATCTCTTTGGCTAGCGTGGATTCAAGGGACCATGTTGTGACCCCTGAAGATGTTTCCTATGTCCACGCCTGCTTGTACCACACGGATCCTCACAGTTCCTCTTGGGACTGATGCTCCTCCACCCAAAGGGCTGTGCAAACACATCCTGAGGGAGCCCACGGCCTGGCTGGGAAGCAGGGTGGCAGACGGGGAAAGGCAGAGACGTGCATCACGGAGCCCAGAAGTCCTGCAAGGGTAGAGACCTTAGAAAACAGAGGAAACTGGAGTCTCGGGGGGACATAATTTTCCCCCGGGAGCAGCTCTCCATCTCCATCTGCGTCACGTGGAGAGCAGAGCTGGGAGAACCCAAGCTGAGCGTCGGTGTTTGCTGAGCCGTGAACACGGAGAGGCTGGTGGTCATTTGTCTCAGTAAACTGGTTATTAATTCTTGCAGCCAGGAGGGGATGCATTCACATTTCCTTGGCAGTATCATGTGCTGGCAGGAAACAAAAAGGCAGAAATGTCAGCTCCTCCCGCATTTAGAGAGCACACGGACACCCAGCCAGAGCCAGGCTCTTCTCAACCATCCACAGAGACACTGAGAAAGCACCTGGGGTGTGTGCGGTCACTGCCAACACTCAGATCTACCTAAATTGGAGGGGTGCATTTTAGCCTTTTCAGGGAAAAAAAACCAAACAACCCCCCCCCCCCCCAAAAAAAAACCAACCAAACAAAAAAAAACCAAACAAAAAAAACCCCAAAACAAACAAACAAAAAAAAAAAAAAAACAAAACAAAAAAAAAAAACCACCAAAAACCAAAACCAACCAGCAAGGAAATACAAGCCTGTGTTCATTTAGAAATCCCTATACATACAAACAAACATGCCCACACACACAGTGTCAAGTAAATAAGTACAGGAAGGTTGCTTTAGTTCTCCTAGGTTTTTACCCTTAGCTCACTGCTGGAGATCAGAGCATCTCCTGAATAATGTCAGTACTCGGCTCAAGCTCCCAGCAGGCATCAAAGGGGCTTGGGAGTTGCTCCCTTCCTCAGATAAAAGATTAGCTTTGGAGAAGGGCTTTGGGATTTGATTATTTCAGTTTCTGTTCAATCTTCTCCTCCTTTTCCTGGTTGCTTGGGGCTTACGGGGAAGGAAGGTGGTGGGAAATGGCCCCATTGGGTGCATGCTAGTGGGGGGAGTTGCAAGCTGGATTTGGAAGAGAGGGGTAAATACTACAGGGACCAAAGTATGAAAGGATCCCTGAAGCTTCATGCTAGTCCCGTCCCCGTCCCTCTGTGCTGGGGCGTCCCATGTCCCACCAGCATTGCTGCACTCGGAGCTCCGCTGCTAACTGGGAGAGCTTGAAAGCTCCGTTGAAGTCATTCGGATCTACCCCTGCATTCAGATATCCCCCTGCAACTGTTCCTCCAGGGAATTTGAAGGTGCCAGGACATTCCCAGGGTCATCTGAGCCAGCTCAGGCAAACTGCTGAGCCCCAAGGAGATGAGTAAAAAGCAGAGATGGGCATTGAAGTAGACAGGGGAGGAGGAACCTTCCTGGCTTTTCAAGGATCACAGTTCCCACCGGGACCTTTGAAGAAAGGGGGCAGGACATCCATTCCCAGAAAAAGATCAGATAAGGCCTCTCTGCCTGCAGAGATGAAGAAAGGCAGAGGATTCACTAAAACAGGTTTCTGCATCCTCAGCAACCTTTGAAAAAAATGGTATTTGATCAGGAAAAAAGGCAAAGAAGCTCTGTGCAATGGAAAAATCTCTACAGCGGCTGTGGTTTAACCCCAGCTGGCAACTAAGCACCACGCAGCTGCTCGCTTGCTCCCCCTCAGTGGGATGGGGGAGAGAATCAGAAGGGTAAAAGTGAGAAAACAACTGATGGGTTGAAATAAAAGCAGTGTAAAAGGTAAAGCAAAAATCGCGCACACAAGCAAAGCAAAACAAAGAATTCATTCACAACAGGTTTGTGTCCCACAGCTCCTAGACTTCTTTCACCCACTTGCACAAGACTCCCAGATAATCTCATAACCCTCATTTCTGCTTCCTAAGTCCCCTTGATGTCCCAGGTGCAATACTTCCACTCCTTTCTCTCCTTGATCCCCCCATCTCCTAACCATCCTTGGCTCTCTAGCTGTGGATACACACTGTTTTGGCCTTGTTTGGAGCTATGCAGCTACTGAGCAAGAGGGCAGAGGCACTGCTTGCCTGCTGTGTCTCTTTTTTAGTGGATATAAAACAGTCTGAGGCACTGCCACCCCTGCCCTCCCTTCTGTTCCAACAGTAATGCACCTCCTGTCTTCCAGCCAGCAACCAGTTTTACTAAAAACATGCAAGAACCAAATATCATTGAGACGTGTACCCCTAGATCAGACATGGCTGGGATTTGTCACGTATTTCCAGGTAACTAACCTTGCAGACAAGCAAGAGGCGTAGATCTGCATGGTCATGTAAGCCCCTTTCTTTAGGAAATCCAACAAAACAGCATTTCAGAGCCTTGAGTTGGCTGTTGGCTGTAGTGTGGTTTCATTTCCTCCAAATATTGCTATGTAAACACTAATCAGTCCAAATTATTCAAATCACAACTGTCGAGCATGGAAGTAGCATTAATAAGGAAAAACAGGGAACAGATTGGTAGAGCAGAAAGTGTCCTTTGGCTGGAGGTCAGTAGCTCCCATCCAACACATGCAACTCACACCCCTTCCTCTCCCACAGCCCTTGGAAATCTCTCTTCTTGGGAGAGAGCTCTGGGCCAGGTTGTCCAGCCCCAGGGTTCCTGGCTGGTTAAACGCTAGGGGATATTTCCCTTTTCATGGAGAATATAAGCACCTTGGGGTCTGACTCCAACGTGAGATGTCCCAGAGACTGGCAGTGCTCTGTCCTGCTCTGCTGCCAGGTTTCCAGCTAGTGCAGGACCACTGAGTGGCTACAGCAAAACTGGGATGGGGGTGAGTGCAAGGCTCTGTTTGATCCTTCCAGTGCCCCTGTGCAGACTCGTTACTCATTTAACCGATTTCTAAATCTGGCTAAGCTTCAAGGCACTCTTCGCACCTATGGCTCCAGCCACGGCCATGGTGGTTCCTGCAGGCAGACTCACACCGGGTCACGGTGCCTAACGCAGCGCGGGCTCATCTCTGGGAGATGCAGTGATTGCAGAAGTCTGTCACGGTGCCAGATGAGCCTTCTATGTGGTTTGGACCAAGGAAGGCACAAGTTTCCAGACCCCAGGCCTATGAAGGCCATGGCAAACTGTTTCCCCATGCAAATTTAAGGTGTACCATGGCTGCAGGGCTGCACGCATTCATCACCTCTCCCTGCCTGTCTCCGCAGAGCTATGTCAGACAAGGGAAAAGGCTCTCATCCTTCCTCAAAGCTTTACGCCGCATCGCCAGGCCCTTCCTGGCCTCCAAACACCAAAGCATGGCACCTCACGTGGGCTTTGATAACTCACTCCCTGCACATTGCTACCTGCTTAAGTACCCCATGCAAAGATTACAGCTAAATGTGCCTAGACCAAAAAGGGGAAGGCAGATGTTATAATAGGTTGTTGTTTTCATGTTCAGTGCTGGGAAGACTGGGAAGTGACCCAGGGTGGGTGCTGGAAGATCTCTCTTATGCCGAGCATGGTGTAAATAATTCTCACAGCTCTGGGGCAATCGTCTCACCTCATGCCCACCCACCCAGGATAAGTCGCTCAGCTGAAACAGCCACAGCGTGGATGCCGCTAGCAAAACCCCTCCCAAAGCAGAGGACACACGTGCACATCTCTGCCAACCCCTGCCCCAGGCTGGCAGGGAGGCAGGTTGGTGCTGCCATGCCAGCCTGTGAAGGGAAACTGTGTTGGCTTTGCTACAGGGCAGTAGCTTCTGGAAAAGGAGTAGAAACAAGTTCCCTTTTGGTGTCCCAGAGAGGTTGTGGGATCTTCATCCTTGGAGGTATTCAAGACTCAACTGGACATGGTCCTGAGTGACCTGGTTTAATTAGACCTGCACTGAGCAGGACATAGGACAAGATGAGCTCCAGAAGTCCCTTCCAGCCTGAATTATTCCATGATTTTAAATTGCTGATGTGGTCTGTACTAATAAACTAACTACTACCAGTCACCAGGCCAGGAATAAGTTTCACCCTCGGGGCTGCATCTGGTGGCGGGGTTTTTTTTTTTACATGAACTTTTCCAGATGATAGTTTTTGGGCATTGGTGACACCAATACCTGAAATAGATGTGAACCACTCATCCAGAAACATCCCGGCAGAGCTTTGCAGGAGGCTCTTCAAAGGTAGGAATGGGGATCTCTTGGGCGCTGTTCAGATTCAGCATATTGGAGCAATTTTCAAAAAGCAAAGCAGGTGTTATGTGTGGAAAGGGTAAGCTAGGCTCTGAGGAGGGGCAAACCGACATCGACTCATGAAAAGCTGCTGGTCTAAGGAGAAAGATGACCAGAAATCACCTGCATCCCGTATGACATCAAACCGCAGCATATACTAAAGCAGGAAACCATCAAGTCAGCCCTTGAAACTGGTCTTTAAACTATCTGGAAAATATCCCAGACATTAAAAACTTGGAGCTGTTAGAATAAGGTCAGAATAAGAGAAATTACACTTGGGAAAGGAAGGAATGAACCCATCAATCTTCAGCCTCAGGAAGAGCAATTTTAAAACCTTGAGGGGGAAGAATTTCAGATTTGGCTGGAGCACCATGAAACACTGCACCTCAAGTGTTTGCGTTTCTGTCTTTGCTTTGCTGGCAGTCCTGTTTTCCACCTCTCTAGCCCAGAAATGTGGAAAATCTGGGTGTTTTGTGGCCTTGCTCCTTTCTCTGCTGAGGTATGAAAGGATCTGTTGTCCCCATCTTTGCTTCAAAGGCATCAGCCTTTTCAAGGGACAGAAGCCAATGCCTGTGCCCAGAAGCTGGAGGAGGTGTCTGTATTTCTCAGAGACCAACTGTTACCCTGTTTTCCACCCAGGTTCAATTAAATTTGGAAAGTGCTTAAAAACAGATTCAGTTACCGGAACTGTGGAACTCCTCGCTGCAAGATGTTGTTGCTGTTAAAAGTTGACATGAAGTTGATGGGAGACCAGATTAGTTTGTGACAGTGAAATTCAGCGTTGGTAAATTAGCAAACAGAAAGCCCAGACAAATTCAGGAATACCTTGAGGCACAGCTGAATTTGAAAGAGTATCTTGGGGAAGGATATTTTAGGTTTGCCTCATGCTCATGGTATTCTCTAGGCACCAGCTTCTGGACACGGTAGCAGAGATGTTAGGAAGATAGACCTAACCCATGAGGGCTGATGTTTGAAAAAACAGTTCTGCATGTCTGACCCACCTCGTTTTGTATGTCCCAACCCTACAAAGATGTTTGCCTCTTTCTTTGGTCTCTGAACTCGTGCAATTCAGACTCCAGCTCTTTGTGCCTTGTCTGGTCTGTTCTTATTACAGGGCTTGGGGCTTGGCTTTAGAGGGGTAATTTTTCCCACACAAGACATCTGAATTAGCCTCAACTGTGCTTGGCTCCAGCTTTCTCCGGAGAAGAGATGGGAGTGGTGGGGTCAGTGCATGCAACTCCAGAGACTCCCAGGCCAGCTCCTGGAAACCAGCCCCATCCATGCCTCCATATACCTGACGTCCATATGGCTATATTCTGCCCTAAATAGACATTTGCACTGGAGCTAAACTGAGGTTGGGATTATATTTGCACCCCCAAAATGTCCTCTACTGATGGCTAAATCCCTGTGACTAACAAGGATGCTCTCTGCACTCAGATAGGTGCAGACTGTCTCTCCTCCAGTCAGACCTTGCAGCAAAGTCAGTGATGTGGGTCAGGGCTGCTGCTCAGCCTCCAGCATCCAGCGAAGAAACCCTGGGCGTCTCTTTCAGATGCAGACACCCAAAAAATCCTTGCATCAAGTGTTTCCTATGGGCTTTCAGGAGTCTTTGGCGTTGGAAACATGAAGGAGGGCAGGGGGGTCAGGTGGAAATTAAGCCATCTCATGCATCCGACTTCCTACACAGCAAGTTGGTTTTCAAAACATCATTGATGCTGTGGATCAGAGCAATGGCAGATTTATTAAGTGCCCCCCAGCTCGTTTTGCCTGGAGACAGTTTTGGGGTGACAGAATTAGCATCGCTGATCAGTTATGTAGGCAAGGCTGAGAAGGAGGAGGAAAAAAGACCTATGGGGTTTGCAGTATGAGCCACTCAGGCATTTCACGACGAGATGCAGAGCAGCAGGGTGGGCTGAGCCCCAACATCACATAGGAAACCTGCTGCGGGCAGGGGCACCCTTGGGGCCAGCCCTGGCTTGGGTTCGTCCTTTGGTAAATTAGTTGGCAGCACCTTCCACTCCTCTCAGAGGAGGACTTATCCCTAATTTAGCCACCCCTTGCTTTGCTGGGCATCTACTCAGCTTTTCGCAGGATGCCACTGAAGCTGAGGGATGCATGCCGCGTCCTAAAGACTACAGACATCCCAGCAGCTGTCCTGAACCCTGGGTGAGGGCCGAGGGACACTTCACAGCACCTACCACCCAAAACCAAGGGACCTCTGAACTGGCCTTGAGGACCTGCAGCCCTCAAGGATGTGTTTGAAAGCCCCCTCTCAGGAGCTATGGGGTGGTGTTAAGGTGAGAAGAGGGCACCCCTTTCAAAGGGACTAATTTTGGCCCATCGATCCCAGTTTGATGTAACCTGATCTAGCTGAAGGTGTCCCTGCTCATTGCAAGGCAGTTGGACGAGCTGTCCTTTAAAGGTCCAACCCAAACTATTCTTTGATTCTATGATCCTATGAGGTCCTGGCTTGGTGAGCACGCGGACCCCTGGCAGAAGGATCTCCATCTCTCAGAGATCATACAGACAAACAGTGGGGAAGAAGTCACTGTTCCCAGTCTCTCCACCATCCTACCACTAACCATTTCCCTTCCAGATATGAGGTAGAAATCCTTCATTTTGTAAGCAGTGGGCCAAAACCATGTGAGCGAGTACGAAAAGCCAGTGGAGATGGCCATGGTCCAGTGACTGGGTCCATCTCCCAGCACACAGGGACCCTGTTTGCAGGCACAAACGCAGCTAATTAAACCCCCTTCAATCCGCATCCACTTGCACAAAGCCTTATATGAGATTTATATGGGACTTCACCTCATATTAACCCCGTGTTCTTTCAAGAAAACGTGGTAGGAACCCCGAGTTCCTCAGAGGCCAGGACACAGTTCATTAGTGTGTAATTGCATGAGCAATTACAGCAGAAAAGCTAAAAGAAACCTAAATAGAAGGGCCAGCCCCAAGCCACTGGGTCGTATCCATTCCTTGCACAGTGCATACAAGATGCAAAGGAAAGTTTGATGGCTCCAGGAAGTATAGTTAGCTTGCAGTGATGAGTGGGAGACTGGGAACAATATTAGCGCAGCATATATCATCTTTTAAATGAGTCCTGTTTACTTATAACAGGCTCCCATGACCCGTGCCCTGAACTTAAACCTCCCCCTTTGCTCTCTTATCCACTCATCTCCGGGTTTTCGCATCACTGGGTGAAAGGGAAGGTTGGTCTTTTGGTTAGCAAGCTCACTTGGCCCTTAGGAAATGCAGATTAATAGATCTGGAAAGTGCCTTGAGAGGTTGTTCAGATCATTTCCTGCCCTGTGGGAGGAGAAACTACATGTAAATCATTGCTGGTGGCATCTATCTGATGGCCTCATCAAGTATCAGCACCTAGATCATGTACATCACCTTGTGTCTCACCTGCCCCAGGTTTTCTCTGCTATAGACTGAATGATCCCCTTCGTCCCTGCTTGGTCCCATGGTCTCCCAGTGACCCCGGTCCATCCCTCAGCTTTGTCTCTTCAGCCCAGGATGATGCCCACAACATAGAGAGGACAGTAGCAGGATTCTTCATCTTCATTAAAGTTCTGGTGGTGTCTTCTGGAAAATCCTCCTTTCTCCAAAAAAGCCCATTTGTCTTTAGTCCACCGCCCCCACATGCACGTGTACAGGGCTTGTTTGGGTCAGTGGGACTCATCCTGGCCAAACCTATGCCCACAGCCAAGTGGGTGAGTGGGTACAGAACAGAAACACAGCTCTGAGCCTGCTTGCAGCTTTATACTCATGCGGGTACTGCCCTTCCCACGCAGCTGAAACTAAGTCAACTCTTTAATTATGCCAGGTTTCTCAAAAAAGGGACAATTTTCTAGGGAATGTGCTTAAATATATGTTTAATGCACATCTTGAAGCAAGCACTTGCAGCAAGGCAGGCTGCGTGGTGGGGACAGAGAAATCTCCCAGCGCTGAACAAGGGATCTCCAAGGGCATGGGACCAGGGCAGGATGGATCCTCGGTGATGCTGGGGGGAAAGGCGATCCGCCCCTTGCTCAGCCTGTCCCATGGAAGGGTTACAAGGGACAGACATGGGTTGGGCCCTGCTGAAAACTATGCAAATATGCTATAAGTAGGTGCAGTCTCCTGCTGGAGCATGTTTCTTGCTGTTTTTAAGGGCCTGAGCCAGGCTGAAGTCCCCGTGAAGCCATGGGGAGCGGAGTATGTGCTGTTACAGACAAGAGTGGTCCTCGCCACACCAGTGCCAGGCCGACCCCAGCACCAGCTTTTCTCCGAGGAAGAGCCCCTGTCACCGTGCTGTGGCCCAGAAAGTGGGTGCCCAAGACTTTCTGGGGTTGAAGACAACTCGCCTCCTCCCTGTCAATGAGCCAGTTCCTTGCTGTGCCTCCCTTTGACCCGCTGCATCTCCCTGGGAGGTGAGTCCTGTTGAAACAGCACGTCCCTTGCAGGAGGACTACAGATTGGGAAAAGATTTCTTATCAAGCCAAGCTACTGCAGCAATCTTTCCCTATCAAGCCAGCCATGAGCTGCACATGGATTGTTTAACAGCACCCCTATTTCTGGTTTGCATCCTGCGGTGGGAGTCCCCTCGCCCTCCATGCAGAGACTCGCATCTCCTGCCCACCCAGCTGATGGCAGGGGGCACTGGGGCAGTGACACTCACGTGAAGGGTTCTCTCCATAGCTCAGAAGGGAGAGCAAAGCAGAGGAAAGCAGCAGGGCTGTCCTGCCTCCGGCTCTGCCTCTTTTTAGAAACAAAACTTCTCCAGCGTAACTACAGAGCCCCTGAATTAAAGCCAGGGGAACTGAGGCAGTTTGCAGGTACCACTATTTGCTGTAGCTCAAACTGCCTGTTTTTCAGAAAGCAATACATAGAGTTAAACTTGAGGACGAGTGCCCCTGACCTCAAAACCATAGAGAATTTGTGCTCCTGTTTTGATTGGGACTTTGAGTTTCGAGGAATGAGCGTTAATGCACCCAGACATCCTGGAAATCACTGAAGCCATTTTTAGACTGTGAATAGCTCTTACCCACTCTAATACTGAACTGCTCTCTGCGAGTGGGAGACCCCCTTTGCTGCCTAAGTGTGCCTCTAACCCATCGTTTTCTATATCAAAACACATACGAATGCAGCCTTTTGTCCCCTTGAGATGAAATCTGGCTTTCTTTTAGCAGACAGGGCTCAGTGTTTTTCTCCCCTGACCTGTAGACCCACCAGCACTGTGGCTGAGGAGACCCCAAAGGGTGACACGAAGAAGACCCCTCACTTTCTGCTGGCTCCTGGCATGGTCTCCACCCCATACAAGCTGGGTTTAAGACCCCTCAGACAGACCAGGCTCTCCTCAAACCCCTTTCCCTGACGGACTGTAATGAGCGTGGCCACACTGTTAAACCACCCCATGCGTTTGAAGCCGTCCTGGTCCTCCCTTGATGTTCCCCAAGTTTCCCTGGCTATCCCTTGCTCCCCTCCTCCCTCCCCAATCTGCTCAAGTCAGAGCAAAACCACAGAAAGAGAAAGAAAATGTGTTCGCAGCTCCAGCCCACGGGGAAAAGGTCTGGGGAGCTAATTATAGACTAATGCATCAGAGCCATCAATAATTCAGGAAGCTCTGAAGCTGAGCTGGAGATGAGATGCAGGACAGTGCTTGCTCAGCCCCTGAAGCACCCAACACCACTCTGCCCCAGGGGTCAGGGTGGCAAAGCCATGGGTGAACACGTGGGATGCAGCATTATCACCTGTGCATTTCAAGGGGCAGACACCAAATTCAGGCTCCCCATCCTTTTCTCCTGCTTCACCAACAAATGAAGATGGTCGGATCCTGCTTCTCTCCAGGCTTCAAGCCACCAGGCTCCAGCTTGCTGCTAGGCTCTGCCTCCCAAGAAAGACACAAGTCTCATTTATCACCTCGTCCCACACTCAGCTCTGTGCTTTTCTCTACCCTGAGTAAGGTTTTGAGCTTGCTGGAGCAGGATTTTATTTGTAAGGTTGGCGTTAGGGTATCCATACAGCACTGTGCATTTTTGTAGAAATGCTCCACTCTAAACATCCTTGAGACATTGGGATGAGGCTGTCACATATTCCTGAGCATGCCTTAAATTCAGGGAAAGTAGGGAGAAGGAAAACTGGAAGGTAAAAGACTGAAGCTGAAGTTACCAGCACAGAGGGCATCTCTTGCTAAATTGGGAATTCAACCCATCCTTGGATACATTTCTTAACAGCTCAGCTTTTGGAAGGACACATGCCCACCCTGTCTTATCTTCAGCAAAACAGAGGGATTGCATTTGCTAAGACAGAGAAATCCAAGCAATTTTGATGTCAGCACCCCCTGAAAACACAGCCTAAGTATCTCCTCCCTGTCTCACACAGGGACCACACATGCCCACCTGGATGAGCTCCCAAACATGCCCAGGTTAGTGCACACCTACGTCCAGCCCCACGGCCACACGCACGTACCAGTGCACGCACAGCCTGGCCCCACGGACACACCACCGTGTGCTGACACACACGGGTGTACACCCAACATGTTCAAATCCGCAGAAAGTATTTAGAGGCAGCTGAATTCAGGTTCCTAACACCACAGAAGAGGGGGCAAGGAGAAATCCCACCCAAGACACATAGCACTCGATGCAATTAAAATTCAAGGTAAAACTCTCGCAGGGCTTAAAACTGCTGTCCCGCAGGGCACTGGTCCCTTGTGATGACTACACCAGGATGCGTCTCCAAAAAATCAGAGCCCTGAAGGACCTGACTCGCTCTCAGCATCCTCAAATGTGGCTGGGACCAGCTCCAAAGGCACGGTGGTTGTGTAGTCTGGGAAGCCCCTATAGGGGTGAGCAGCCCTTCCTGGCAGCTCTCAGCTGAGGCTCTGGCTCCCTCTCCTGACACTTTTTACTGGTCCAAACATCCTCCCAAAAGCTGGTGGGGAAGGCACTGGGCTCGCTTATCGCCCATCAGGTCTGGGCCACAGGCATGAAAAATACCCACCGAGTGGCTGAGGCATCCCTCAAGATCCAGTTTTGGTGATGATTCACCCACAGAAACCTTTGAAGGAATAATTGGGTGCAATGTGCTTCAGCAAAGCATCTTCCAGAAAACCATATTAAGCATTCTGAACCAAATCAAAGCACCGCCAGCACCGTGCCAAGCACGGCCAGGCGTATCAGGCCCACATCTCTCCCCCAGACCTGCAGTGAGCTTCCCCCATGTCCATCTCTTTCCAGTGCATTGGGGTTTGCCCTCTTGCTTCTCTAAGCCCTGTTGGCCACAGCTCTCACCCTACCTCAGGGTAGCTTTTACAGACCTTTAACTCATCAAAATCCATGCCGTGGCCCCTGTGGGCCAGGCCACCTGCGGCTTATCCTTGGGACATCAGCGTTGAGGAAGGGGAAACAAGGAGAACAGCAGCAGAGACAAGGCAGAGAAGTGAGCATCCCTGAGCCAAACCTGGGGGACCAAACAGGGAGGGATCCCCGAGGGCAGTTTAGGAGAGGGATGACGCTATCACAAGGATGACCACGTTTAAGCAGATATTGGTAGACCGCGGGAGGAAGAAAAGCCTTCTGGAAAGCAAGAAATTAACTTGTAAGGCTGTGCTTGGTTCCATCCTGATCAGGCTGGTCCTCTGTGGGGATGCTCAGCCCTTCCAGTCTCCTCCTGGCTGTCCTCTGCCCCTGCTCCTGCTCCTCTGACAGGCTCCTACCAGTAGATGGCAAGACAAGCACACATTTTGGGGTGAGAGCAGCCAGGAGCCCCAGGGAGCGAGATTTGTGCCAGGGAGGGGCTTCTCTGGTGTCTAATATGAGGTTCAGCTCACCCTGTGGCATCTCTCCCTCGCTCTTTCCAGCTGCCTCTGCCCTAAAATTTCTACAGACTTGGCATTTTTTTGTCTCTCTATCGCTAGGTGCAGCCTGGCTGAAATCAATCATGGGACGCAATTATTGCTGGGGATGCACTGACAGGTAGACACACAAACAGTCAGGCATATAATGTGTCATTTCCTCAGGAAGCAGGCTAAAAAATGCCTATGGCACTGGAGCTTGGGGAAGAGCAAGGGGGAATGGCCAGATTTCAAGTCCTTCAGAAAATAACTAGTGTGTGCGACACTCCTCTCGCAATGTTTCTATCACTGCATTCAAAGGGTTTAAATAGAGCCTTTCTTTCAAAAATGCTGCCTGGCCCTGAATTGAGGGGGAGGATTTTTAACAAAGAAAATGATCCCTGAAAATTTTACTTACTAAACCCCTGCATTTTGGTAAATCAAAAAGAACTTGATTGTTTTAAAATTTAAATTACAATTTTTGATGTAAACATAAAGCACCAGAAAACTGAAGAGAAAAAAGAAATAAGCCAACATCAATGTCATAAACATTTTTTTCCCCTCCTTTGATGACGGAGAGAGTGTTGCAAGTGGGAAGAAATTTAGAAAGGTCTTCCCAACTAAAGCTGAATCCAACCGTGTCGGTTTTCCTTTGCGCTCTGTGCAAAGGAGAGAGGGTGGAGGGCACCACCAGTGCCCCAACAGGTATGTGCGGTGGAGCTGGGACACTGCGTGTGGTTGGTTTTTTGGGAAAGGCAACTGTCAGAGAGCTCTGATCACCCTGTCCCACTGGTCACCCCAAGTGCCAGAAACCCCCTGGGAAGGTCTCAAAACCTCGTGTTCTGTCTAGACAGCATTTATAGGGAAATCCAAAATGCCAAGGTAGGGGCCATGTCCTCTTCCCACCTCTTTGCCTTCCCCTCTGGGCTTCCCATTGCACACCCGTTTCAGCTGTGGCCAAGCCCAGGACTCCCCAGTGTCCAGGCTACACGGGGCCTTCACACCTCCACTTGGCCTCTTTAGGTGGTCCGCTGAGTATTGGATGGTCAGGTGGGATGGAAGAAGACCCCTGGAGGGCCAAGGAAAGCGGAGACTGACTTTGGTTCCTGTGTTTCTGCCAAAGGAGGTGGCAGATGGATGCAGACCAGGGTCACGTCCGAGCCCCAAAAGGACCAGCCAAGGGAGATCCAATGGTGGTGGGTTGCAGCCTCCAGCAAATGGCTTAGGGGCTGTGGACCGTGGTCCCTCATCCTCCGTGGGTTTCCAGCCTGATGACACCTTTTTCCTCCTGTGCACAGCGCAACTGCCCTTCCCCATCACAAGCCCCTTCACCACGGTGACCGTAGCTCTGTTGCAATCTCTGGAGAGTCAAAACCCCTCCGAACTGCCCCAGACCCTTGCACAGACGCCCCCTCTGGACGGGTCCCCAGGGACCGAGGTACAACCATTCCCGTGCAATGCGGATTTTGCTGGCCCCAGCTGAGGGTCACTGGCAGGCATACGTGCTTGGGGACGGCTGGGAAACGTGACCCCTCTCTCTCCCAAAGGCTCAGCGTTATCTTAGGCAAATGGCCCAGCCGCTGTTGCCAGGTGGGGAGGCTGGAAGTGGAAAATCTGCCCCTGGCACCGATCCCGGGACACGCTGCCAACAGAGCAAATACCCCGTGGCAGCCGCAGGTCATCGGCAGCTCAAACATCTGCTCTATCGTCTACGGCGTGTCTCGAGTGAGAGCCTGCTGCTCTTGTGCAATGGATGGGGCAGATTTTCCAAATGGAAAGAAGACAGCAAGGCTGAGGGTCAGCCAGATGAAAAAATAAAGGTGTTGCTCTTTTCTTGGCAGCTCACCAGCCAGTCAGCAGAGAAAGCAGCTGAGCAAACCTCTGGGTAGACCCCGTCCTTTGCTTGGTGTCATCACGAGGCTTTGCAAGTCATCTGCCATTAATGGAGGAGGCAATATTCACAGAGAAGTGCTGAAAGAGGTGGTGCCACAGTGCAAATCGAGGGCTCAACCTTAGCCATTGGGCTCACAGAGCTCATGTCCACAGGGAATTTGGGGCGTGCAATGCAGTGGGGTGATGGGGCCACACTAACATTCCCAGTGAGCACTGGGGTCTTGTTGCTCCTGGCAAGAGCTCAGATTTTGCCAAAGTCCACTTTCTACCCACATGCTGGATACCAACCCCTCTGATTCCCATTAGCACACTCGAGCAGTAGCAGCTCCTCCAGGGAAACCAGACGATCAGACGCCCTGGGCTTCAACAAGCAGGATCTGCACCTCATTGACTCCTTCTCCTCCTGCCCTCGGTACCGGTAAAGACGGCTGTTACCTGATTGGGGATTTTTTGTTGTTGTTCTCTATGTCAGGTTTCATACCACTTTCAAGTGGGGAAGAGATTGCAGGAGGAACTGGGGTTATTCCCAGTTTCCAAAGCACGTTTGGCTTCAACAGGGCCAGCTGTGACACCTAGTGGGCCCTGGCACAATTTCAAACCTGCTTATCCCCCATATAACTATGGAAAAAACCAAGCAGATGTGGAAGGAGGAGAGATGACATAAAAAAGGAGTACTATGAAGAAAGGGCAATTGCTCATTTATTGACCTTTCCTCCCTTTGCATTCTCCAAAGGCAAGTGCACCAGGGAAGGGCATGGAGGAACACATGTGTGGGCGTGAGGGGGCTGGACTCAGGCAGAGGGAGGGGATGTCTATTTGCAAAAGGAACATTATTTATTTCGTTATGTG
The DNA here is from genome assembly GCF_929443795.1 of Astur gentilis. NCBI lineage: Eukaryota > Metazoa > Chordata > Aves > Accipitriformes > Accipitridae > Astur > Astur gentilis. The sequence goes on from NC_064895.1 coordinate 27,540,569, forward strand.
ACACCCACATCAATCAGCTACAAGACATAACTCCACACCAAACCGAGTTTCCCTAGCGCTGGAGCTCAATAAACTACTTATTCCATGAAGCGGCATCCTTGAGGTGGTGTTTCTGTGTAATTTAACACACTCAGGCACTCTGTGACGTGCTCCCTATAAGACACTGTAAAGAAACTGTCATGTTAGCAGTTTATCACAATTTAGGAAATGTTGACAAGCCATATCCGAGCAATAAGAGTGTAATTCCTGTATTTACCAAAGGAATGTATGAATATTGCTGTGGCCATGCAGTGAAAAACTGTGAGTCCACTAAATTAAGCAAGTTAATAAGAATAGAAAAAATGATTATAAATAAAATAGTAATAAAATTTTAAAACCCTGCACTTTTTAAACTTAATTAGAGGGTTTTGAGCTCATACAGCTCATATTCATTTTCAGAGGATTATTTTTTCCTTAAAAATACAAGGATTAGAAAGGTAGGCATCGTTTCTAAACCTCACCTGAGAGTCTCTCGGAATCACAAGACTCCAGGAGGCAGGGCTTTAAAAAATGCACCACATCCCATCATTCTTGGGCTTCAGATGCAAAGAACTGGCAGCATCAGTTGAAGGGGAAGCGGATGGTCGGTGGATGAACTCTGGACTTTGCTTTCTTTCCTCTGACACAGTGCTTTTGCAACAGTTCTGCTGATGACGGGTCTTTACCCTGGCATTACAGAAAGGCTGGAGAGATTAAGGACCTATTGCACCAGATGGGTAAGGCGAGATCATCCTTGCAGCAATGCTCCTTTCTTGCCAAAAAATGATCGGCGCGCTGGTGTCCTTGAAGCTGCACTCCGACATCCCCTGCCAAGAACCTCCTCTATTGAGGATTGGTCTAAAGGTCATCCCACCCATCCAGCAGCTTGCTGTGACCTCTCTGCAGGAGGCAAATTCCTGGGGATGCGTTTATCCTGCCGGGAGCATGGTCCCAACCCTTTTCCCCTGGACAAGGACGGGGCTGAGGAGCTCCACAGGACTGGGAACAAAGACAGGGACATGCTGAGCAACCAGCAGCAAGGTGGAGGACACATCTGTTGAACTTAAGAGGGCCAGGGGACATATGCTTTGATTACCAGGAGATATTCAAGAGCCTCCTCATGCTTCTTCCCAAGCGTGGCTGGATGACCAAGTCCCAGGATCTCAGTGGGAAGGTGCCGGGGTTTAACCCCAGCCGGCAGCTCAGCCCCAAACAGCCCCTCGTTCACTCCCCCCAGGTGAGATGGGGGAGAGAATAGGAAGGGTAGAAGTGAGAAAACAACTGATGCGTTGAGATAAAGGCAGTTTAATAGGTAAAGCAAAAGCCGCGCATGCAGGCAAAGCAAAACAAGGAATTCATCCACCACTTCCCGTGGGCAGGCAGGTGTTCAGCCATCCCCAGGAGAGCAGGGCTCCATCACGCCTAACGGGGACTTGGGAAGACAAACGCCATCACTCCAAATGTGCCCCCCTTCCTTCCTCTTCCCCCAGCTCTGTATGCTGAGCATGATGTCCTATGGTCTGGAATCTCCCTTGGGTCAGTCGGGGTCAGCTGTCCCAGCCGTGTCCCCTCCCAACTCCTTGTGCCCCCCCAGCCTGCTCGTGGTGGGGTGAGAAGCAGAACAGCCCTTGGCTCTGTGTAAGCACTGCTCAGCAGGAACGAAAACATCCCTTTATTATCAATACTGTTTTCAGCACAAATCCCAAACACAGCCCCATCCTAGCTACTGTGAAGAAAATGAACTCTATCCCAGCCAAAACCAGCACAGAAGGGTAGGCTGGAGATGGCCAAGCCTGTTGCTGTGGGGTCCCAAGGAGGGACACGACCTAACCCACGCTGCTGTGCCACGTCCCCTTTCTCCTGCTTCTTGGTTCCCCATGCCAGACACCGAGACACCGCTACGAGGGACTGCATGACTAACCTGAGCAGAGCCTGGGCCCTCTCTGGCTGGCAGAGTCTTGCTGCAGCCATATATTGGCTTTGTTTGTCCTCCAAAACAAGGTCACTGCATCAAAATTGCCTGCTGGGTATGGTTCTTGCTCTGGGCTAATCCCTGACCTGTTCCCACCCAGGGATGGGCTTGGCAGGTAACGTAAGGAGAAGAGGCATCAGCTGGAATCTGGGTAAAACTGTGCTGTTCCCCACCCCCACCCCCCCAGCCCCAAATCCCTTCCTGCCCCAAACCTCACTCACAAACCGACAGGGATTTGGACCCTCAGCTGCTTTCCTCCTTAGGACAGTGGCTGACAGTGTCAATCGAAGCCGTGGATCCAAGGACATCCACAACCAGTGCGCAGGCTGGGCGCTAATTCACGTGAAGGTCTCATTTGTCCCTTTGGGAAAGTTTGGCTGAGACACCTGAGGTCACGTCTGTGCTAAGAAATAACCGCTCCTGCAGCCGTGTGCCATTCAGCTTTACATAAACCTTCAGAAGAGCTGAGGAGATGTACAGAGATGTCTTCAAACCATCCAGGTCTCTGCCTCCAACTGTGACTCCAAGCCCATTTTTCTTTCTTCCATCTGTCCATATCCACGTCTTGTCATGCCGTAAGACTTTCAAACTCTAGGGCTGGAAAGATCTTTCCAGCCTGGATCTGCACAGTGGCATGGGGATGGCTCTGTATTTAAAGGCCAAAGTGATTACGATAATACAAAAACTAAGATGACCTTCGAGCATCGACATCTGTAAGGGGTTTCTGCTTTTCCTGGTGCTCAGATAAGATTTGCCCGAGCAGCCCAGGAAAACATGGCAGCTAGAGAAATTAGCATTTCTGTGCTGGGGAAATGCCTTTTGGATCAGGAAAGGAGTGGAATTTCTCACCGTCTGAAATCATCTGAGGTGAAACATATTTCAAGATAAAAGGCTGCTCTGGAAAAAATAAAACTGAACGTCCTGTTCTACTGCTATACGGTAAGATTCTGACTTCACTCAAAAAAATGTCTTTTATAGGAAATCTATACATTTTCCACATGAAATATCATTGAAATCAGCACTTTTCCATTTTTTTTAAGGATGGCACTTGCAGCTAGAAAAACACTTAGCAGCGAGTGCCTGCAGCAGCTCCCAGAAAGATCTTGGTGGGCCCCCAGACCGGCTGGAGAATCTCACACCTCCGTGGGAAGGATGAGAGATAAAGGAGATGGGACCACCTGAGGCCAGAAAAAAATGTTATCCTGCACGTTAGATCTTTTCTGCTGTGGGGACCCACCTGAGAGAGGGGGAGAGGGCAGCACAGCGCGTAGATGGCACTCAGTCGTTTATATTTTTTGACAAGAAGATTAAATCCCCTCAAAGCTGAACACTAACTCGTGTGCTGCACCTTCTCAGGAGCTTTAGTTTGCTCCTCAGAGGACTATAGAAAATACATCTACTGGAAGCTACTAAATGCATAGAAGCAACCCCTGGGTCAGGATGGATGATGGTTGTACTGGACAACCACTCCAGCGCTGAACTGGATCTCAATTTTATCAAACTGCTGGCTCGATTCCTCAAAAATACACAGATAATCACTGCCACCTTGAAGGAAAACATCCTAAATTGCTCCCAATCGCACTATCAGGTGCAAGAAGCAAATTTCTTTGCTGGCTGAGCAATGCCCACTCCGGATTTGAGTTCCACAACGGCACTGCCGAAGCACATATGTCTTTTGAATCCCATCTCCGCTGGCAAAAGCCAGCCGTGTGTGCCAATTCTCTTAGCTGCTGTATGGAGTTACGGTCATCTTTAAATACCCGGTTTTATTCCAGAAGCTGGCCCTGGCTTGAGGAGGTAGGCATCGCCGCAGCCATCCCCGTGTGACACAAATGAAGCACCCAGCAAGGACAGCAACAGTTCTTGTGACACTGCTACCCAGCGGGTATATGCGAGCCCACCCCCCCGCACACCCCCTCAGCCCCAGCGTGCCACAAGCGCTCAGATCTGCGCTGAATTTAGGATTGCATATAACTATGGTCTGAAGCCAAAAATACCCTGAAGAGCACTCGTCTGGCCCGAGCCTCCAGGAGAAGGGCAAGGGTTTTGCAACGCCAGCTAACATTCGCCTAAAATAGAAACGACCTGCCTCCAGGGTGGCAGGAAAGCCCCCAACCCTGCCTGAAATATGGGGTGTCGTGAGGAGGGCTGCAAGGTGGGCACCCCAGCCCCCCCAAGCCACGGTCCTGGCCTCTGGCTAACCCTGGTGCTCTCCTCTCTCCACCTCCCCGGCTTGACTTCTCTTCCCCAGAGGCACGCAGAGCTCCTGACAAATGGTACGTTAGAGCCTGCCTCCGTCCTGAGGAGCGAAAGGAGGGATTTTCCAAAAGCACAGAATTTAATCACCCGCAGCCCTCGTGCTGTTTCACTGAGGGAAGAAGGTCCCCCCTCTTCTGCACCTCTCTCTGATGTCTTAGGCAGCCAAAAGCAGAAAGCAGCTGCATCTGTAGAGGCTTAAACAAAGGAATTAAGTTTAACATCTTGGGAATTAATCATTGCAACAGGACCCAGACCCAGGCAGGATTTGCATTTCTTTCTATCCCAGGCTTGGGCGGTGACTTTCAGCATGACAGAAGGACCCGTTCCCTGGGGCCCTGTTTCAAATTCAGCAGTCTGGGTATTAATAGCACATTACCATAGAGGCACGTTGCTCAGTACCGACTCCAAAACCTAGGGGAAGCTGAACAAGCTCCATCAGCACTCACACCTCGAGAAGGAGCAGAGCTCCTTCCTTTCAAGCTTTTTAGCATACGCCTGCTAATAACCATGGTGTGTCAGCATTGCTTCAGCTCTGTGCGTTCCCTCTTACATGGGAACAGCGAAGTGAGGACAACAAAGTCAACCGCTGACTCCAAGGCAAGCCAGCAAGAAGGAGAAGTAAATTGGAGGATTGAAAGGAGAAAGGTTAGGGGGCTTTTGGTTTTGCTGCATGAATGCGATTACAGGGTCAGATATTCTTAAATCTCTGAGGAACAGGGTGGAGGCAAAATGGGAGAAGTGGAATACTTGTTTTTGTAGAGCCTGACGAAGGACCTGAGGAGTAATGGCAATTCCCTCCTCAGCTACAGCCGCGTTAAATGAAGAGCTGTCACCTATAGCACTTATAGAACCGAGACTGAGCATGTGTGAACAACAGTCAAACTAATTAGCAAAGTGAAGTAGCTGGAAAGAGCACGGTGCTGTAACACCCTCACCTGTTCTGCAAGAAACATAATGGCTGCATTAGTCATCAAACTCCGGTCAAGTGGAATGCTTCCTCCACAAGAAGTTCCCATCATTAGAAAGTTGAGGAGTAGGAGAAGGGAAAGGCCTTGTTTAACCTGAAGGGAGTGTTTATTCATCGATTAACGAGGCAGGGCGGGTCCATGGTAAATTATTAGGAGCGCACTCATTCTCAGTCATGTCTGCACAAACCTCTCCCAACGACCAACATTATTAGTTGTGCAACAGCTGGAGTCAAGACCTGCACAGAAGCAGAAATGAGGACCCTACAATCTTAAATTTCTTGGCATGCGTTTTCTAAAGCACCTCCCTCAGCACACCGTTGCTCTTTTCTTGCCCTTTCAAAGCTGCACAGATGTAAAAAGAGACAGAAAATGGCTGAAGACACACCAGCTGGCCTCTTGACATGAGAAAGGGCTAAGAACCCTAGAAGTGAAAGAGGAATATTTGAAAACCAGCACTTTTTGGATGGCTGCCATCTACAAGCACAGCCCATACCCCTGCCTGGGGGCTGACTGAAGATTAAAGGGTAACCATGCTGTATCTGCCTGTGAGCAACTTTCCGCTACGCGGAGTGACTGGGATAGTCAGCAGAAAGTTAAAACACACACACACACACAAATGTTTGAGGCTTCAGCACTAACCAGCATCCTTCATCACTGCTCTTACATGCTCTAAGCAAGGATGACAAAACAAGGCTACATCTGCATAAGATTTTATTAAAGTAGGCATCATCCACAACTTACAATATTTGAAAAAATATTCTTAACAACTTTTTTTTTTCCCTGAATAGGTAATTTAACAGCTACAACACTCAAATGTCATGAGAGAAGTCTCTGCCCAGAAGTCAAACTTCAAATGGGTAGCAAAAGTTAGACATTTTGTACCACATCAAATTGGTTTAATACAGAAAATACTGTAACAGTTACAACAGAACTTAATGGAAAAGACAGGGAAAAAAAAAAATACATGCATCATTGGTCACAGGTTGAAAGCCAGAATTTCAAACAGGACTCAGACCTTGTAGACGCATCTAATCACATTCCTCAATTACCACCACCTTCTTACCTCCAAATGACTCTCTGTTGCAATATGGTTTATTTCAGATTTTGCAAAATAAAAGTTTCTTAAACAGGTGCCCCTAAATGAAGTCAGCCACTTTTGGCAAAAAAAGAAAAAAAAAATTTTGTTCAAAATGCCATAGGTTTGAGTTTCGCCTTCACTGTAACACCTTATCCAAAGCTTTTGTGCAATGCCACAACCAAAGACAGCGTGTTTCTGAAGAATGAACACTCTTGCTCTTCACTCTTGCTAGTATGAACTGGAGCTCTGAACAAGGGTGAGGGGACTAGACCCTGTGACTTTGAGCGAAGCAAAGAAATGGAGTGAGACCTGCCAACAACTCTTTATTTTACACAAAGGCAATGAGAAGTCCCCAGGGTCTGAATTATGAAAGACACTTCAGCTCACATTAAAGCCCTTCATCTGACAGCTCAGTGTAACAGTTTACTAGGAGATAATCCTGTTTTGGCAGGGCAGAGGCCAAAACCTGAGCCAGTCTTTCCTTGTAGGGTATGAATGGAGGGCCAACTTTGCTGGCCCATTGGGCCAAATATTACACTTGAACAATGTGATAGTTACAACAGAGGCCAAAGTTTAAAAACTTGTCCTTTCAGAAATGTAAACAATATAAAAAAAAAAATGTTTCAATAACAGGCCATAACCTTAGAGGCTTTTGAGCTTAAATACCTGGGAAACGCATACTTTGCCAACAGATGAAACAATAAGATACATACAAAACCAAAAGATACAAGTTTAACAAATGTTTAAAATAACTGGGTTTCACCACAGAATCTTCATTTGAAGGTTACTTTCAGCAGAAAACATATTCCCTGCAGCATGTAGACTCCTTCACAGAGACAGAAATCTGGTCATGTCAGTTATCCACTTACTGAGGAAACACCGCAGGGTTACAGAGGACTTAACAGACTCGCAACTACCAAAGCATCGTCACAGGAAATATAGCAAACAAGTTGTAGGCAAAAAAAAATACTTGAACGTGTATACCTACACACGCTATTGGAGTATACAAGACAAAAAAAGATGGAGAGCTTCATATAGGGAATTTCCACTCATTCTGAAAATGAAAGATATTTTTTCTTTGAAAAAAAATATAAATCAAAAGTTCCCAGATGCTGTTTCTGAAGGCATGCTATAGCTAGGGTAGCCGATGGCTCAGACTCACATCCACGGAAACTGGTACTTTACCTAAAATGGCTTTCCTGTCTCTCCAGTTTGTCATTTCTCAAAGTCTCCCAAACAGCTTTTGAATAAACATATCTTCCTTGCATGCATCTACTAAGACTCCCTTGTTAATCCCAGAATCTCCTGCGCATGAAACTCAGTGAGCAGAACAGCCCTTAACTTCAACTAGAAGATGGTTTCAGCTTCTGGATCCCTCTCTAAAGAATAAAAGCGTATGACAGTTACACATAAATAGCATCTACAAATACACTTACAGTGCACGTGGAACGTGAACAGGTTTCAAAGGCTGACTTGACTCTACCGTAAGGCTCCATCATCAGCCCACTTTTAAAACTTGCTCCAGGCAGTATACCATCGTGCTAGCACGGCAAACAACTGGGATAACCAAAACTAAGTGCTAATTAACAATAAACCCATACCTGGGCATTGCCTTCTTGAAATACACCCCAGATTCATATACATGTAACTCTTCAGATTTCAGATCCATCTCTGAGGTTAAACTGAAGGCAGCAGCACTTTCAAAGAACAGGACAAAGCTTAGCTTGTAACCCCTGGTTTTTTAAAGCATAACGAGAATTCAAGTCCTATTCCCCTTCACATTTATAAGCATTATAAGAATAATGCTACTTTGTATGTCCTATGTATAGAAAAGTGTATTTTTATACAGCACTGTATAATTTTATATATATTTTTATATATATATAAATAGGAACTATCGACCAAAGTTTGATTTCAAACTAGAATTGCAACGACCCCTGCAATTTGGAAACATGAAGTTGCTCTTCTGATCTCTCTTTTGTAAGCAAAGAGTAGAAAGGATCATATCTTACTATGATCTAACATCCTCCATCAGGAAAAATGAAAAACCTATTGTTAACTTTGCAGGATATGCCCGAAACACCAGGTTTGACAATATTGCCCCATGTTGTTTGCCAAAGAAGAGGCAGGCAGCAAGAATGATTGGAGAATCATCAGCCAGGAGTAAGTGCTTTTTTGCTTTTTTTTCTAGCTGCTTAAGTGTGAAAGTTCAAAAATCCTGTGTTTGTCATTGGTGCTGTGCTTGGAGACAGTACCGAATGAAGTTGTTTATCTAATAGTACATTCCAGCTACAGTACATTTCTGCCCAACTCTATTGCTACTTATGAATATTAATAATTGACATGCTCTAAGACTCAGAAAATTATAAACTAATTTAGCCTTTTCTTCCTGGTCCTCTGTGGAAATCTGGAAACATCTTACAAAGTATTTCAGTTAGCTTGAGCAATCCTGGAGTCAGACCCAAGGAAGCTAAACATCGTTGTCACCAACTCAGGGAGATCATAATCATGTTTCCAACCCCAATCCCTCCGGGCGTTCCTGTCATCAAAGTTCATTGGCCAGCTGTCAGCTGCAGTGAAAAGAGAGAAGAAACAAAGAGCATGAGGTTTAAGAAAAACTTCTTTAAAGTTCAAGACATATCATCACTGGCCTTTTGAACTACTAAAGCTGAATTTCAAACCGTAAGACTTGAATTGTACAGGAGCAATTTGCAAGTGCCTAAAAAGAAAAGAAACTTTGTTTTGCCCTTAACATATAGCAATCTAACGTTTTTTCTTACCCACTGCCAAAGCTGATACTAACCTATGGCCTGCCTGACTTCATCCACATTGTAGGTCACTTGGAGCTCAGGAACGTGCTTCTGCACCTCTTGTGCCAGCTCTTCAGGAGTGAAACTCATGGCACTGATGTTGTATGTCCTCATGCTCAGTGCCTCTGCAGGGGCCTCCATGACCTCTAAAGTCGCTTTCAGACAGTCATCAATATACATCATAGGGAGACGAGTGTCTGGCTTTAGGTTGCATTGAAATTTGCCCATCTTTATGGCATCATGAAAAATCTGGACAGCATAATCTGTAGAAAAGAACAATGGATGTGTGTACTCATCTGCCTCAATCCATTGTTCACTTCATGACAGTCAAGAGTCCTCAGGCCACCCCCAAAGTCTCCCGTCTAAAATCTAGCAGCAGAACCACGTACAATTTACACTGTACAACAGGAGCATAAGAAGTCATCCCAAAATATCCCGATGCTATTCTAGCATTTGCACAATGCAGCAAGACAGCAGAGTTTAAAACATTTTTAAAGTAAAATGGTCTCAACGACTGTAATTAATCTAAAATCTCTCAGATACTGCTTAAATGTAAAGTCTATGAAATTATGCCCGACGCTAGAGTGGACAAAAGTATTGTTGTAACACTGTTGAAACAGCATCTCTACACTGATGCTCTATACTCCCACAGATTAAATTTCTATAAACACAGTAAAAATTACTGTATTGGCTTATGTTTTTGCTGTAATACTGAGAACTATGCACAAGCCACTTACCAGTTGTTCCCCCACCAGGCTGAGAGTCAGCAGATATAATTCCTGGATACCTCAGGCAGCGGAAGTCTAGGCCATACCGGTAATGGTAGTACTACAGAGGGAGGAGAGAAACATAGCTTTATGCACCAAGACAAGGCCACACAACTCATTGATTTAATGGGAAAAATCGGCCACAGTATGAACCTTCATTCTGTAGCCATCCCACGACAGGGATGAAAGAAAAGGAACTACTGAACAGTCTCCATTCCCTGTCAGGTAGCTGAGCTCTCTGCTTATACTTTTCTAGTTTTCATCCACATCAGCAGATATGGATTCTTGATATGGATTGGCTTCTAATGTAGAGTCTAGCTAGATCTAGTGTTCAGAAACAGAAAATTCCTAAGTTTGTGAGACATTTCAGGTTAATACAGCCTTCAGACCTGCCACTGTCCTTCCCAAATTTCAAGTCTGAGGAGACTACGTAAAAATACCAGCTTTAACAATGTTATGTTTACATAAAACTCCAAAGCTGAAAGAGAAGTTGTGCACATACAGACTCCCAGAGTTGGAGTTTTGGGGAGGTTGGGAACAGACGGGGTGGGGACGACAGGGGAGCCCAAAGTCATCACTGTCTAGCATATTTTCACAACATTTTGCACACTGTCATTTATGCAATGCCATTCATATTGGCAGATGAGGCACAGAGGCCAAAGTCAGAAGAACTGGGGAAAGAAATTATATTGGAAGTTAGATGTTTGCCAGCTTCCAATTCTTTGTACTTTTTCCAACAAAACTCAAAAGATATTTGTCCTTAAGAGCTGTCTCAGACTACTATTGAGTACTAAAGCCTAAAGGAAGGAAAGAATGGGGAAAAGAACACTGCAGTGAGGAATCTTAACAAAAGCAATGAAGTTCTCTCAGAACTTTCATGAAATAAATAAAATAAAAAATTCTCACTTCTCCCATGAGCTCTGCATGAACCTTGGAGACTCCATAGATTGTCCTTGGTCTCTGAATGCAGAGATCAGGAGTCGGATCTCGAGGAGAGGTGGGTCCAAAGGCTCCAATAGTACTTGGAACAAAGAGTCTCAAATTATGCTCAGCTGCAATATCCAGAACATTGTGTAAACCTGGAACAAATAACAGGATTTATCAGAACATACACTGCACTTTCTCAAGCCTCTGTAGAAGTCAGGAACTTGAAACCCTTGTCACATACCAGTAATATTTACAGCTCTGGCCAAAGGGACATTTGCTTCTCCAACAGCACTGAGTAAAGCACTATAGTGAAACAGCCAAGTTATCCGATTATTCACCACTATCTCACGTAAATTCTTGTAGTCCAAGATATCCGCGTAGATAAAAGGACCTAGAAGAAATGGTACCAGTAGGAAATTGAATGCCAAGAAGAATCATAGAATTGTTTAGGTTGTAAAAGACCTTTAAGATCATCGAGTCCAACTGTCAAACCAATACCACCATGCCCACTAAACCATGTCCTGAAGTGCCACATCTACGTGTTTTTTGAACGCGTCCAGGGACGGTGACTCCACTATTTCCCTGGGTAGCCTGTTCCAATGCCTGACAACCCTTTCAGCAAAGAATTTTTTTCTAATATCCAATCTAAACCTCCCCTGGTGCAACCTGAGGTCATTTCCTCTTGTCCTAAATGGATGTAAAGAAAAGTTCTACATGAAACTCAGATTTCTGCTTCTTGACCATACCTATATTCAGGTTTTGACTGCACAGCAGAATGCGCACCTAACATCAGTGGTCAATAAACTAGTAAATAAGCAGGAGAAATGAAGGGAAACTGCTATCTTTACCTCAACAGACTGCTGCAAGAACTCCTGTTTTATCCAGTCAACAGCATGAAAACAGGGTACATCTAATGTACGCTATTCAAATACCCAAATAAATCATTGAACAGTAATGATGAAGAAAAACTTATGCAAGTTTCTAATGAAAGCAAAAGAATCCAAAAATCCTACTCCATATTTGTCTTATCATAAAAATTGCCTGAGCAAGGAAAAACAAAGCACAAATTTCATTTCCAACTTGTTCCCTCCAGTAGAATAAATGCATCTCTTTTTACAGCAGAAGCACAACAGCCAAGCTCCACTTGACTCAAGTAGTTATTCTGATCAACAAAGTGGCAAAGCAACAGTGAAAAAATGACAAGAAAAATATTTAGCAAAAGGGAATAATACACAGAAGAAATCAATGTCTTGGCAAGATTTCAAAGCAGGAAGGCATTATCCAGAAGTTTCAAACTGCAACTTGTGCAGTTTAATACACTTATCTTTTACATTTTGGTAATTAGTCTATCAACATCGGAGGTAAAGTCAAGATTTTTTTTCCATATGCTTCCCCAGTCACTTACCACTATAAAAAACATTATCCGCAGGCTTTCTGATGTCAGACAAGATCACATTGTTCTTTCCAAAGCGTTTCCTGTGTAAAAATACCCACATGGTACAGTGAGTCCACAGTCTTTGAGATAATTCATAAGTTGCTATGCTGCTATTTTGTTTTACAGGAGCAATATCAGAAGAAGAAGAATTTCCGCAATGCAACCAGTTATTGCACTAACCCCCTCCCCCAATCCTTTACATGTCAACATAGCATCTTAGCAAATTAGTAAATGACTTCCAGTAGCAGTGAAAGACTGCATAAAGATAGAGAAATCTTTCAGAAAATAAAAATATGTCAAGAAGAAAAACCTTCCTACCCTCTTCTTGCTGAAAATTTTACCCCAAGATAATCTACTCCCCTGCAGACAACAAAAATCCACTAGGCATGCTGTAACTGCAGCTACCTTTATATCAACAAAGTAAACACAACTGAGTATTCTCTGCCTTGCACTTTTCTAATCAGCAGAAGGCGATCGCAGAGAGCAAGTCTGATGGCATTGGAATACAATCCAGCCTCCCATTATTTGGATGATTTTTAAATATATCATGGAAATGGTAGAAAACATTCAAACTGCAACACAGCGTTGAATGCAGTAAGTTTGCTCAGTTTTGGTCATAATCCACATCACCTACAACAAACACTGTCTCTACATGCAAACGATAGTCTGCAGCTGAGCAGGCGTGGATATGGACAATGATATGGGCCAGGGAGAGTTCTCAGAGCATTTTACATTTCTTGAATAGATACCATGGAAAAAATAAGATAACTGTGTATGTGAGGCAGGGGAACAGAAAGAGCCAGAAGAAATAAAAAAAAAAATTTTTTTTTTACTCCTTTTGCTACATCAGTTCATCTTTCACCAAATCATAAAAACTTCAATATCTTGTATCCTGATCTTTATTTTTGTTTGTACTTTACCAAAGAGGGCACTTTACTCCTGAAGTTACTTAACTGAAATTCTCAGAGAGATAAAAGTCAGCAGTTGCAAAGCCCAACAGCTGGGTAGTTAGCAAAGGACCATGTATGTTTTCAAGTGGATGTTTGTACTTTTTTTCACTCCTGTAGTACCTGCATAAAATCACAGCCTTTGTCTCTCTATTGAGCAATCAAATCCAGCCTTATTTGGCTAGACCAAAAAAGAAAAGGAAAACTGACCATCCTCTGGGGATTCAGGCTCTGAATACTTCCATTTAACTGGAAGCAAACTGAACTCAGCAGCCAGTCTCTTAGACAAAATTATGTTATTCTGGGAATCGTGACCAATGCACACGCAGAAAGTACGTCAGTGAACCTAAACCAAGCACAGGATTAAAAAATAAAAAGATGATGAAAATTTAAAGTTATTTACAAAACTCAGAGCCAAAAAAGAATCTGAAATTGTCACTAGGATTCTTTTATAAACTTTCCAGAAAATTATTGCTTCTAGAAATGATATCTAAAGCTTGAATTCCTCACTAATGCCAAGTCAGAGATTCACGACATACCTCAGAAGCTTAGCAAGTCCCACTCCAAGCTGGCCAAGACCACCTAAAAGGCAATGCACAAGAGACAAAAATCAGGGAAAAAGTGAAATCAAAATACAGAGTTCTATTATTATATGTATCACATCAGGAATGAGTACTATTTTTCTCAGTAAGTCAGAAAGCTTTTGTATTTTTCTCAAGGAAAACCCAATGAACTGGTTTTAGTAGATTTCTGGCACAAAAGTTCACATGGGACTCCAATCTTATCACCATAGGGGAAAGATCATCACAATTCCGGAATATTTTGTGTATTTTTTGCTTCCAGTATTCTGCTCACCAGGGAGGGAGGAAGGGAGTGGGGGACTCGACTGAGAAGCTGGAGCAGGAATACAGTTATGACAGGAATGCTGACCTGTAATTAGCACCCGAGGATGATCTGACTCGGAAAAAGAAACCGAGTGAAAGCTAGCATCAGAGGCCACCTGGCGAGGTGAGACTCCAATGCATCGAACAGGCACAATGGAAATCCCACATCCACAACCAGAGCTTTGTAGCAGCTGGCTGACAGCTCTGCTCACGTTTTTGACAATTGGCATCTTCCTTCTTCAAATATGCTGTGAGAACAAGAGAAAAGATTAGTCATGAACGACTCAACCATATTAAACATTTTAAACTCTCCCTTAAAAAACTGTGAAGGGTTTCAGAGAAGTTTGATGTAATCCAAGTCCTAGCTGACATGCCAACCGAAAGCCACGTCTACTAGAAGCAGCCTGTGAAGTAACATGAATAGAGGTAATGTATTCACCAGAGTGAGCTCAATAAAATATCCACAGCCCCAGCACAGAGTCCAGTATAATCAACAGTGAGAATATCATTCAAATTTAAGCCTTTTTAAAACAGTCACTAGAAACCACGATTTCAAGCACAAAAGACAACAAATACAGAACTCAATAAGTTAAGCTGCTATGATTACACAGCTTCACCGTAAGTATTTTTGAGTGAAAGTTTTGTAGACTGCCATGAAGCAAGCCCTCTTAGTATTGCATCAGCAAGATTCAGCTAAGCCAGAGGCAGCAGTAAATCTCTTTAAAGAGCACTGCTTTGCTCAAACTTAATACACATGATGGACAGTACCCAGGAAGCAAACAAAGGAAAAGCCTTATTTACCCAAGACTCATGAAAATGTCCTAATTATTCCACACAACCCCCCCCCCAAAAAAAACCCAAACAAAAAAAACCCAAAAAACGCCAAAGACACAATTCCTTCATAACAACACATTGCAAAAATATACCTGAGATACCCTGAACTACATTCAGGTTAGGTTTTCTTTCTCTCCAAATCTTTCATATTGGGGAAGGAAATGGAGAAGCATGTACCCCAAATAAATCGCACATGCATCCACAACTCATCTGAGTTTACTTTTTTGAAGACAATTCTTAAAGCACAAGCACTTAAGTTCTTCCTTATCCCCCTTCAAACAACTTCTAACTCTCTTTCCCAAAGTGCTAGAATAAGTAAATTCGCAGATGAAAACATATTTCAAACTAGCTTGCTTGAGATTGCCCTGTTAATTCCTTTCTCATACGTGTTCTTGTGGCATGTATTACAAAAAGGAGAGTTGGGGAGAAGGAAGGCCACAACAAAAAATTACAGCAGCTAATTGCTGCAGATGAATGCCAGCAATACCAATTCTAATATGCATAGAAAAGCAAACAAGTAATTAAAATGGGTGTTCCTTTCACTTACGGAAACACACAAGACCGAGAATTTTCTGATACTTTAGGGAGTCCTGCTACTTAAATACGGAAGACTTGATAAACTACCTATCAGATGCTTAATAAAATACCCCCCCCCCCCCCCAAAGTCCATTATTAAAAAGCGCATCTGCATATTTAAACTGATCAAAGAGACTTATTCTGAGAGGCATCTTTCCCCCCCCTTAGACTTGTTTGCTCACTTGTTCATTACCTTGAGAAGCATGGTCAATTAGTATTCTGATGAATTAGCCAAGCCTCTGCTGCACCTCACAGCCACAAATCCATTAGAGGGATCAGTCTCCCTGATTATAGGCTTGATCTATTAAAGCTGTACCTCTCCTGTCACAGTGCTACAGAAGCAATTGCTCTATTGTCTCTAGGCTTTGCAAAAGTCTCTTGCAATTCCTTGTTATGCAACAACCCTATATACCTACATCTCACTAAAAACTAGAGCAAACAAGCTATTCCTTGAGCACTGAAAGTGAAGCAGCCCCATTTCCTGAGAACTCAATCTCAGAGGTAACTAATTGCTATCTAAGAGGTTATGACATCTTTCTCCTATCTTGATTCTCTAGCGTTGAATAGTACAATTCAGCTTATATTGCTGATAGGCCATGAAGATGATGAAGGGACTGGAGCATCTCTCCTATGAGGAAAGGCTGGGAGTGCTGGGACTGTTTTGCCTGGAGAAGAGAAGGCTCTGAGGGGGATATCAATGTACATAAATACCTGACGGGAGGGTGCAAAGAGGACAGAGCCAGGTTCTTTTCAGCGGTCCTGGTGGACCAGAGGCCATGGGCACGCACTGAAATGCAGGAGGTTCCCTCTGAAGATCAGGAAACACTTTTTTACTGTGAAGGCAACTGAGTGCTGGCACAGGTTGCCCTGGGAAATTGTGGAGTCTCCATCCTTGTAGATCTTCAACAGCCATCTGGACACAGTCCTGGGCAACTGGCTCTGGGTGGCTCTACTTGAGCAGGGGGTTGGACCAGATGACCTCCAGGTCCCCTCCAACCACAACCATTCTCTGATGCTCAGCCAAGGCATGAATGACATTTCCCTCCCCTGCAAGCCCACCTTCACAAAACAGACATGTTCTTGCCAGTTTCGAGACTCAGCCCCTGTCCAGCTTACTTGAAATTAGCCAATAGGTGCAAAAATAGTTAGGTGTGCAGGGGAGGAAGGCATCAGGCAGACATATCCAGACAATTCAATCTCATAAGACACGTTTCTCCCTAGGAAACCAATGTAAGAGTGTTAAAGGGCAGTGTTACCCTTTAAAGAGCCGTGATAATCCCTTCTTGTTTCAGTGGGATAATAAACAATCATAGCACTGAGACTCGCTGCTCTCTGTTGCAGAAAATTTCTCCTTAAAGTACCTGAAAAGGCATTTTGCACTCTGCACACAAAGTACAAACTAAAGTTAGTTGCTACTAAAAATGCCACACTGGGATCAAATTGGTTTCCCACCTACTGGACTGGTTTCTCCGAACGCACCTGGAGTGAAACCACACAGGCTTAAGCTGAGAATTTACTTGCAAGTCTAGGCTCACTCGAAAGAACAGTAAACATATTTTATACCACACACTAAAAAAACCCCTGGCTCACCAAGCAGCACAGCCACATGCAAAAATCCCACCTATGACATGCATTTATTTCTATTTCAAATACAAAGGGGGGGGGGGGGGGAATGGTGTAACTAGCTATTAAATTCTAAAGTTGCCAACAAATGCACAGATGTACAAAGAAATTAATAGTACGCCTTAAAAACACTTCCCCAAACCAAGCATAAGATAAAGAAAGCCTCAACATGGTGATTAACTCGCAAAAGCAACTTGGACAGAAAAGCCCATTCTGCTAGATCAGAGTTTCTCATTTTAAATAACTTCAAAGAGTTATTAACAGCTCTGAACACAAAAAGTATTCATTTAACTGATGTAAAAACCCTTAAGTTTTTTGATAGGTTTCTCTTTCTTACTATCCCAAAGAGGAACACGCCTGTACTTTTAAGAACTGGAGAAAAAAAAAAATAAAATTTCAACACACCCTCCCCGTATTACCTTCTGACTGGTTTCTCAGTCACTGGTTTTACTCATTGACCCAAACCGGTATTAGAAACTAGCTCTTTTGTTTTCTAAATCAAGTAAAATGAGGAAGTTTTATCGTAAAACATGGAAGCTGAAAGTTTCCCCCACCCCACTAATTTAAATTAATAACCAACACTAATTTCAAGTATTAAGCAATACATGCTGGAATTTTTCCTCTTCTGTACTCACCTGTCCCTCAGCTGGTAATAGTGCAGAAGCAAAGTGGAGATGGCAATTTATAGGACACTGCCTCTTTTGAAAGCCAATCAAAACTTGACAGAAAGTAGGAGTTGTCCCACACCTTCCAAAAAAAAGGCAAGTGAAAAAAAAAAAGCGTGCGCGTGAGCAGCAGCAGCCAGGCATATCACTTCGTTCACATTGGCTTGATTTTGAAATGTCTGTAACTTTGTGATAGGCAGAGGACTCTGAAGCTACGTAACCATCTCCTTTAACTAACAGAACCATACAACCTAGGGTCATCTCTGAAGGACAGGTTTTAAACTAACTGGTTGCAATGCAAAGGATTAGTATAAGGCAAACACATGTTCAAAGGTAAAGCAATAATCTCCCTTGGATAGCAGGAAATTTCTGAGTTTTGTAAGAAGATTAAAGCACAGGGAGGGGGAAAAGAGGGAAAAAAAGAAACGGGTTCATAAAATGACATTTAGCAGGTTAACTGCCAGCTACTGTTTCTTTGCAAGATTTCCAAAGTGTTACATAAGCAGCAAGCACCTGTTGCTCATATAAAAGACAAAAACATGTTTATAGAAACTAGTAGTTTCTTATGTATTAGTTATTAATAGAACATTATGGTGATAAGAAAGATAAGAAACTCATGGGTTTGGTCTGGAAAATCCCACAACAGTAAGCTTCAAAGAAAATGGGAAAGAGGGAGGAGAGAGAGGTAGGTAAAGAACCAAACCCCAAATCTCCCACAGCATTTCCTGGGGCTGCGCAGCTGCTGAGATGCCACGGGATGCTGCTCCACAGAGTTAACCAAAGAAGTCCAAAACTCGCTTCTTTCAAAGAAAGTTAAGTTACTCCCTAGGGCACAGGAACTCGCAGATTCCCAGCCACCAGTACTTTCAAAACGGCCAACATCCTCAGGCATACGGTCCACACCAACGCACTAAACTCCAACCTACTGTTCTCAAATCATGTTTGTCTCCAAAACCACACGGTTTCTGCTTCAGACCTGAGAAAGGGCTTATGCACTGGCAAGCTCCTCTACTTTTTCCAACTGTACCAAGAAGAGCTCGAGTGGAAAGATACTGCCCGCATTGGGCATCCAGAAGATGAAGCACACGCCTCCTTGCCTGTCCCGTGGGAAAGCCTTACTCCCTGGTGCCCAAGTGCTGCCAGCTGGAAAGCCCATCGGATCACCGCATTTTGGAGCGCTCAACCTGCAACAACTAAGGGATCCTCTCAGCTCAACCAACAACTAATGCAGCCTGGATAGCTGGAAAGACCAAAAGCCATCACACGTCCCCTGTTGGCATTTCCTCCAGTTTGGAGGGACCCTGCATCCCTCCCTGCGTCCCCTGGCATGGTGGATGTACTAGGGCAGGGCAGGAGGGTGGCCGGGCTTGTGCTGTTCTCTCTGGCAGGCAGCCGTTGGCTAACCTCGGTGAAAATAACCTTGACGCACACGCAGAACCTCGCCGTCTCGCTTTACAGAGGTGACGCACGACGGCGGGATGACGCCGTACCCCTCGCAAAGCCCGCCAAGTAAACGTAGTCAGCCCGAAACGCCGCTAGAAATCTGACCTCAGCAACCCAAAGGAAAAAAAAAAAAAATAAAAAAAATCAGATTGTACCAGCTGCCGAGCAGCGTGATAAGGCAAGCTCTGCGTTACAGCGGTCTGCCACAGATGAAGCGAGGAGGCTGGTGCCATCGTGTCAGCCCACGCCAGGTCTCTGGCGGGAAGCAAAACGCCTTGAAGACCAACCAGCCGCCCCCACACACCCCCCGAGCCCCGGCCCCTGGGGAGAAGCCGTCTCCCCGGCCGGGCAGAGCCCGGTCCCGGCTCCTCACCGGCGGAGACGAAGGCGCCGAAGGGCGGGAAGCGGCGCCCGCCCGCCGCCCCTCAGGCGAGCGGCCCCTCAGGGAGCAGCGGCCCCTCAGGGAGCAGCGCCCGCCCTTCCCTCCCTCCCTCGCCTCAGTCGCTCGGTCACCGGCCGCGGAGCTCACCTCACCCGCGGTCCCCGCCGAGCTTCCTCCTTCTCCTCCTCCTCCTCCTCCTCCTCCGTTCGCCGGCTCCGGCTGCCGCTCCCCCAGAGGCCCCGAGGTGGAAGGGGGGGGGGAAGGCGGGGCTGAAAGCACGTCACCGCCTGCCGGGGAGGAGATTGGGGATGTGACGTCACATCGATGCCAGGCGGGCGTGATGTCACGGCCCGTGAGGACAGTCGGTGTCCGGCCCTCCCGCCGGCCCCGGGCCCAGCGGGGTCCAACGGACGGAGGGGACGGTGCCGCCGAGGGGACGGCGGGGAAGGGCAGCCCCTTCGCAAAATCCACCAAAAAAACCCCGATCGTTTCTGACCGCGGAGCGTCTGGGCTGCAAGGTGAGAACGTCGCGAAGCCTGTCTGGCTGTGAAAGGAGCAGGGCTAACTGAAGGTACGGCGGAGAAACTTCTCTCGGGGACTGGGTGGGCCGTTGCTCAACTCCTTCGGCAGGACGAGCGCTGGCGGTGATCCCGCCGGGTGAGAAGAAGGACCAGCAACCGGCCCGTTTTGCCAAAGACGAGCTTTGGATGAAACAGCTGTTGAAGACGGCGTGGCAAAATGGTGAGCTCTGCAGGATTACCTGGGAGTGAGACTGTTGAATGGTCAGCATACGGACGGAAAATTCTTCTACCTCCAAGAAGGCATTCATACAGAGGTTCAAGAGCAGGTTGATTTATCACAGTTAAAATGCCGGAAGGGCTTTTGACTATTCCCCAAAAACTAAAAATCAGGAGCTGCATCACGAAGAAGATAGAAGAGGAAAGTCCTCTAAGCCCATGGTAGCTCTCTTCTGTGATAGTTAATGGCAAGACTTCAGGAGTAAAGTATTAGACATTCGCCTTTCTACATGGAGGGAGACGAAAAAGCAAAAGCTGGAAGGTGTTTTATCTCCCCTCTTCCCCACTGTGAACAGTTTAAGACCTGTTTATGGGCAGAAGTTAGGCAAGATGGAAAGACTATAATCTGCAAAACACTGTGAAACACAACAAACTTCAGAAAAGATAGGTAACATTTCAAAAAGAGATGTTTAAATGTGAAATCTAGGTCAAAGGAGGAGGAGGTTGGTTTGCCTTCAGGAGCACTTTCAAACAGAAAGTTAAGTACTACTCAGAGTGTTTGAGGGTAAAAATGACTCAAGCGCTAATAATTTTTAAAACAGAAACTGATAAGCTCAACACCACACAAGAACAACTCCATTGTATGAGTAACAATCAAATGGGCCCAACCAACAGGAAGGACCCATACAGATGTAATTACTGCACTTAGCTTCCTTACGCCTCAATGTTCTGCTTATAATAAATGGCCCTGAAAAACAGCATATTTATAAAGAGTGGTTAGCTTGAAAAGCTCTGTGAGGTCCTCATCTGCTCCTTGCTGTGGTTAGGCAGGTATTGCTCATCAGTCAGCAAACTGAACTAAGAATGTAAAAGCAACTACAGCAAATCAAGCAAAGATCATCCTAGTCCATTTCTGTTGTCTCTAACAGCAGGTCTTTCCCCACAATACTCTCACAGACCTCTGTGATCTACAGCTGAAGGACCATCTGAACCAGACATGGTATCTTCACATTCCCTATATTTACAGTCACTTGTCACTAATGTTTTTCTCTTCCACAAACTCACCCATACGCTTTTCAAACTCAGGTAAGCTTGTAGTATCCACACTGGATAATATGCCTGCTTCATATATAATTTTGTGCCCTCTAATTACATGTAGCTAAGCTGTTACATAACAATCCCCAACCTGCCTGCCAAGGGGTGAAATTCATAAGCAGGAGGGAAGGGGAAAAAAAAGTCTTATAAACATCTCCCGCGCAAGCTAATCTTATCTCAAAGCCTTTGTTCTTCAAGATTGCGTGGGGCGTTAATGTTGTTTACAGTTGTGAAAGACAGTGTTTGGAATAAGGGGGGGGGGGGGGAAGTAGTAACATTGTTTGCTAGAAGTAGTTTAGCAGAAGAAAAAAGGAGAAGGGTCTGGAGCTGTGGAAGCTCTTTATACAAATGCTGCTGGCAATGAAAAGACTTGTGAGGATCGGCTCAGGGAAAGGAGGATTCAATCAACTTCTGCCTGAAAGTGGGCATTGCTGACTGCATCCCCTGTTTAGGACTTGCCGTGGTCCATCAAATCAATGATCCATCAAACACAGTGTCATGTTTGCCAGCAGCTTGCTTCCTTTTCCTTCAGAGGACATCCTACTGATACACATACTCACGATGTTCCCCTTCTCAGGAGAACAACGCACAAGCTTCCCCTGCTGGCAGCACCTTAAGCTGTCAGAAGTCACCTAATCCCTCAGCCAGAAACAGCAGGAGAACCTTGGTTTAGGAGTAGGATTCCCATATCGAGCAGCGCAAAAACCTACCACATCAGGAGGCTGCTAAGAGTTTTAGAAAGTGCAACACAGGATCAGATTTAAGTCCAAATACTTTGCACAAACAGCTCCAGGCTCTCTAATCCCTCCTGGTTGCTCATTAAGAACTTCCCGCTACATACAGCTTTACCAGTTGTCTAGGAAGTTGGGAGTGCCTGGACTGCATCGACCCATGTCATGTTAATGGGTTTTGTCACTTTTGGCCAAGTAAGGCACCTTTCTAGAAGGATGTTTGGCCGGTACCCCCCAAGAAATGTGCAACATTGTCCTTGCTGCCTCCATACAGCGTTACGGCATTATCACATCCCTATCAGCCCCAACAGACGGGATTGCCCTTCAGTGGGCTCTCTGCAAACAAGAACTGACAGTTCAGGACATTTGCTCTAAGTAAACCAGGCAGAGGCAGGCTGGGGAGGAGAAGTGCAACAGATGGGGGCAATAAATAGCATGTGATGGGCTGAGAAACAGAAGAGAAGGAGACTCATAGCTCTGAGGCAGGCAAAGGAGTGCAGAGAAGCTATGAAGAGACTAAGTGAAGGAGAGCATTGGAGAAAACGGGCAGAACTAGTGTACGGAGGTCCCAGATGGCTGTGTGAGCTGGCTGCTGTGTGCAGTCACTTCTCACTGGTGACTTAGCAGCCTTTCCAAGAGAGTTCACCGCAGGTTTCACTTCACGGCTTTCCTGTTAGGCTACCAGTCGAAGAGGCACCAGCAAGGATCCTGGTATCTCAGGTAATACACCTCCCTTGTGCAATCCCAGGCCAGCAGAAACTCACAGGAGGGCCTTCTGGGCCCTCCTTTTACCCCTAAGGGAGCCCTTTGCTCCAGCTACCTGTGCACCTCCCAGGCATGTGGAAAGAAGAAACACCAGTGCAAGAGTGCAAAGGAGATCAGCATTGCGTGATGCTGTAACCTGAAGATGAGGGAGACAGTCCAGAGGCCTCGCACACAGATGGCTATCTATGCAGGATCGACTTGGAAGGCATCTGACACCCCAGAGCCCACTTTACAGTGATGTATTTGGGGGTAAGAAAAGGATTTGTAGAAGTTGCTTTCTCTGTTGTTGATGTGAAAGACCTAGGCACGTGCTTCAAGTGAAGATCATTTCCCCAGAAAGGAAAATGAAGAGGCAGAATTTGTAAGCAAAAAGCACAGCTCCAAAACCTCAGCGTGAAGAGTGGAGGACATGCGAAGGGAAGACATAGGACTGCATTTTCTTCAGAAGGCTTGTCAGCTCACAGGACATATTCCTGTGGTGGAGATCCAAAAATGTTGAACCTAGGTTAATAACCCATGAAGCATTCAGTCTTGCAGTCTTGTCCTGCATAGAAATTTACCAGTCGTTCTCCAAAACAGCATAAAAAGAAAAGTCTCCAATGGAAAGTGCCATCCTATCCCAGCTCAATATACCTGACATCAAGTGAATTCCCTTTCTAAGACCATTTTAGTTTTTACTTTCAGGGTCTAATAGTATATGAGTGTTAGCCTTACCCCAGAGCCTAACACTCAGTGGGATCTTTGCTGTGGACTTGCAGCTCCACTAACTTTATTCTCTACCTGGCCTCCTACTTAGAAGAGTTAAGTATGTTGATAGGATGAGTTTTCTTCTTGGAATAGCTACGCCCATCTCCTGCACAGAATCAGCCAGCAGACTGTCTCATTATATGCTAGAAGCTGCACAGCAGTTTGCTGAACAGCTGTCAGCTGGGGCTGTAAATGTGTGTACTGATAAGGAGTGAGGCATGATGTCATAACTGTCTGGCTGTGCAGATAGCAAAAACGTGACTCCTATATGCCCTGTTCCAGTGAAGATCCTCTTAACTGAATAAAGTCCCCCCTACATTGGTTTCTGCACCGACAACCAACCAGGTGACTCATTCTGCTGCACCAAAACCTCAGTTAGCGAAGCCAGTTAGGACTTTGCATATACATGAGACGCTGGCCTTGACGGGGAAGGGGGAGCCGTCTCCTTATATTGCTCTTTTAGAAAGCACAACCTTGTTCAGAAACACTGTAGAAGCTAACGGGTCCTACCCTGGCACTGGGCTGGTGACCTTAGTAAGGGTGGGAACACCAGAAACTGCAGTCTAATGAAGGGAGAATAACTCTTAGCAGCTGTTCATGCAGAAGCACCACTGGAAGGATGCAAAGTCAGGAAAGGCAGCAGAGGAAGTCTGAAATGCAAAGTCTGAATTAATGACGATTAACAACTGAATGATCAGTTCGGTACTACAGCCCTCCACTGTCTGGGCAGTCAAGGACTTGGTGATATAGCCCAGGAGAGCCAATCGCATCTGTAATGAGCTGCAGTCCTGACCAGGAGTGTGGATGGTGCAGTTTGGCCCTTAAGCACATGGACTGAACCAGGCAAGGCTCCTGAGAAGTAGAGAGAACAAGCTATAGCTTTTCAGCAAGAACCTGGATCAAGGTCACACAACTAAGATGCTAGAAGATCCTTCCAGGACCAGATGACTCACTTGGGTAAACCAATAGAGCCATGCTGATCTACACTCAATGAGAACGGCAGGTGCTCCACCATATTTATTGATGAATATTGATTTGGACCCCATTTCTGCCAAGACAAGTATTTTTAATTCCCATAAGAGGCAGTGTATGCAGCAGTTTAGGACTATAACATGTATCTTTGGAAGACAAAAACCAGCTCAGATGTCAGGAGAGGGAAGTTATACTGTTTCCACACAAGGAAAAAGTGGTACAGCTTGATTATTTTATTTATCCTAAAAATTTTCTTTAAAAAATGTGTTTCGGGGGATATCACTGCATGGGACCATACGGATCTGAAAGTAGTGCTGGGAGGTTGGCTCAGAGGACCCACATGAACTGGAGGACATAGCATGACATGACATGATCACCAGAGGACGGAGGCATGTAGTACTGTAAGATCAAAGTGATACAGGTTGTATTCTTAAGTTTCTTTATACAAGCTTTTGCTACTGCCCACTCTCAAGAGACAGGTTAATAAGGAATTGGACTTTTGCCTTGATTTTATGTGGTCTTATTAGGCCAGCCAGCCCTAATGAGTAAATTGTAGGTACAAGTTCCTGTTGTGTCCAAATGTGCCACAGTAGCCACAAAGAGTCACCAAGGAGGGAGACTGAACTTCACTTTGATGACAGCTCAGCCACACAGAACGTGAAAAGAAGAAACATCTTCTCCCTGTGGCACTGCACTGTTTAACCCTGATGTTCATCATCCCCAACCGCTCTGACACAGGCTGTGCTTGTGCACAAGAAGGTGTCACATTGTGTTGGCAGGCAAAGGAGAACCTCATACCGATCAAAGTCAGTTGTAATCTTCCCTCTGTGAGTGACTGGCATTGCTTTTGCACCCAAACATGTGTGTCACACTGGATTGCCATTTCCTTGGAGGAGAATAGATGGGGAAGATTTTATTAAAAGTCATCCTTTTTAATTAAAAGAATGAGGTTGATGCTTTTTGGTTCAATTAGATTTACCTTGTCTTTTTTTCTTTGTTTTAAATTAGAGGTGGAGGACTGTGTGAACCATGGACGCCTTGTTTTTAAGATCATTCATGTGGCATCATTCCAGTTCTTGTGAGCTCCTGCAAAGTGAAAACACAGGTGTTAGCCCTTCAGGTAGGCTGAGAAGGAGGCATGCATCTGCTGAGAGCATCTTTCAGCCTGGCTGTTCAACACTGTGTAAGATCAGTGCCTAAAAGATAACATTGTCTCCAGGCAGGCTGGTCAGAGAAAGCAGGAGTTTCTGCAGCAGGTTTTACTCCAGTGCTGGGTGCACACATCTTAGGGAGTGCAGTAGCTGCAGTCACATTTCTCTACATAAGGGGAGCATACAGCATCTTGTACTGTAATGTACCAGAATAAAGATAAAGCCTTCAGTGCTCCCCAGATGCTTTTGTGTTGCTGCCTTCTTATAATCAACATCTTTTTGTGAACACAGGATAGCAATCCTGCAATGGCAGCTCCCCTTCGAGACAGATGTTTCTCCACCACAATGTGAGACACATGAATACTGCTAATGCACTGATGGCAGATACTTTATCTAGTTTCTTTTATATCCACAATGCTAATTTCCACCCTCATGGTGATGGGTTTTACAACAATTAATGACAGTCCAGAGCAATCAGAATTATCAAAAAAACTGGGAAAAGGGAAAGGGAACAAAGATAGTTCTGTGAAGAACAGAAGTGGCTGGAGGAGACAAGGGGCCAATCTTATGGTGCACAGCACCATCACCACCACAACAACAACAAAAAACCCCAAATATATTGATTTTTGAAGCCACATACTCATATAGCAGCAAGATTATTCATTAGGACAAACTTTTAGCTGTAAAAGTCCTGCAAAAGATCACTTTGGGAGGGAGCAGAGTTTCTGTTGCTAAGAGATTTAAGACCAGGTTAGGTAAGCCCTATCAGCAAAGACGTACATTTAGTGGATCCTGTCACAGGGCAAAGAGAGGCTTAATGGCCTCCTCTTTTCAGATTTAGCATCTGAATCTCTTCCCCTTGCTTGCTACTTCTGCAGCTCTGAAGCCTTCGCAGTTTAGCTCTGTTTGCATATAGAGTGATCCTCCAGTTCTGGTGTCACCCATAAGAATTATCTGTGATTTATTTAATATTCAAGAAACATAAAATAATGAGGGAACAGTTGTTAATCCTGGGAATGTACCAAAAAAAGCCACCGATTCAAATTTTGAAGGTTATACAATCCTCAAGAAGCCCTAACCTGCACTGCAACCAGCTAGTAGGAATTCCTAGATCTTGGAAAGAGATGCGTTTGTTATTTCAGGAAAGGAAACTGCTTCATTTGTTCCCTGGAAACTTTCCTATACATGTCCATTTACTCACTATCTTGCAGCTTCACATCTAAGCAAACAAAATGGATGAAGGATACATCCCAAACAGAAGAACAATGATTTGAGATATTTGCATGTATAGGTAACAAGCCAGGCAGGGAAAAATCAGGCCCTAAGTCATACACTTCATGAACACTTGCCTGTGCAGAGGCCATGATGTTGCTAAGAAATCCACAGCAAGTGGATGCTTGCCCTTAAGCAGGGTTTTTACACCTCAGAGTGGATACACATTGCTCACATGGGGCAGGCAGGTGCTTTAATTCAAAGAGACTCTCGCTTTTGCTGACTTCCCCATTTTTTCCAGCAGAACTCCTGTAGCACACTGAAAACATCACATGGAAGGCTCAGAACAGAAACAGTAAGTCCCAACCAATCTCCCTGCCCGTCACAGCTTCTATAAAGGCCAAATACATTCATCCTGTAACAAGCATGAGTAACCACAGCCAAAACCAAAGGCAAAATGGAAGTGTTATATACCCTCAGCAGTTGTTTTTGCAGAGCTAGATCCGCTAACAGTGCCTGGGGTGCACACACCATCCATTTTTCTTCCTTCCTTACTGGCCTTGGCAGTGCAG
The DNA here is from genome assembly GCF_929443795.1 of Astur gentilis. NCBI lineage: Eukaryota > Metazoa > Chordata > Aves > Accipitriformes > Accipitridae > Astur > Astur gentilis. Next base: position 27,568,139 of record NC_064895.1, read on the forward strand.
GTTTCCACACAGGTGTTCATTTCAATTAGTCTATGGAAACAAGATGCATAATTAGTGCAGCTAATGACAAGTAGCAGTTTCCAGTCTAAGCAGGAGCAGTGTATAAAACAGCTCTCAGGCCAGCAGAAGAGATTTTGTTCATAGTTAAGTCTTCTCTGTCCAGTAAATCATGGCCTGCTTTCCTAAAGGTCTCTATCCATCTAAACAACACACAACCTGATATGAAAACAAGCTCATACAGGTCTTGGCCATGAGCAGATGTTGCAACACAGCGTTAAGGAATGTACCCTGCGAGATGTGAAAACCAGACTACCTTAAAAATTCAGACAAAGCCTCACAGCAGGTTTATCATACACCACAAAGAACAATGGTCATTAATGCAATGAATTTAGTTGCCCTCCTCTGTCAAGGTTCATCTGGATCTGGCCTTTCATGGCAATAGCTGGCTTGTTCAGTGCATACCTGAGCTAGCGCACACCTGAAGACACAGTGAGGTTTCAAGCCCCATGAGAAAGGGGAGACTTCAGTGGAACTTTCCAATCTGAACAGTGTCCGTCTGAGGCTGGCAGCATCTGCTGCACCACTCAGAGGCAACCACTACAGTTGTTGGGACACTCAGCTAAGTGGAAGCAGGCCACTCCAGCAACATTTGTGTATGGGTGGATCCCTTGATGCTGGGGAGAAGGTTTGGAAGCCACAGAATGCAAGCCAGAATGTTTTGGAAAAACATCTTTGTGCCACGGTTTTTGTAACTTGGGTTCACTGTCAATGCAATGATGCATCTTCCTAAGAAGCTCAGAAACCAAGAAAATGGGAAGTGACCATCTGATCCAAAAGGAGTGGTCTACTGTGATCTGCGTGGTGGTTTACTCTCCTTGGAGTACTGATGGATTAGAATTTCTTGATAAATGCATCAACATACACAGTCTTTTTACCCGGTAAACACACAGTTGTCAGTCAGATGAATAGGGCAACAAATACACTCTTTTATAATTACAATCTACATTTATTGAGTAGGAAAGGTTCTGCATCACCCCAGTCCCTTCCTCACAGACAGCTGGACAGGACCGACAAGGGCATCCACTACCTTACAGCAGCAGAGCTGATGATGCCATCTTTGTGCAAGGATGACATCATAGGGCTCCCCATAGACAAGGTCTCTCTGGACTATTTCACTAGTCAGTGCAAACCAGCCTCTGTAATCAACAGAAACAGTATTGCCACACAGAGAAGAACCCACCTCCTGCGCTCTTGTAGTAAGAAAAGGTTAAGTTCAGCAGCATGGCAGAAGCAAATATTGGACACCACAGGGGAAGAAATCACAGCACTGACCAAGCGGGGCACTCTGGGACAAGAAGGGCAGAAGATCACCTCCATTTGCCCAAGAGATGGAAACTCGTCAAACACCAAATAGCAGCCTCGAAACACTGAATACTCAGAAAACAGTTTACTGTGAAATATTCAGATGTTCATGAGTCCTGTGTCATTGTTTCTTCCTCCTCTCTTCCCACTGCTACAGCTGGCTAAGAAGAAGCCTCAGGTAGGGTTGGCTGAGGCCAGTTACAGCCTGTGAGGACGTGCCGTTCATCGGGGTCATTTTCTGCAAGGGAACAAAGCAGAGGAGGAAAATCCTGTAATCAAGTTAAAGCCACTTTCCCAACTTTATTTACTGAACACACTTGTTAAATAGACTTTGGAGAATAAATAGTGGGTTTATGAAAAGGACTCAGGTTTCATCTGATAATGTAATGTAAAGCTTCCCTGTCAAGGGCTCAAACCCTGTAAAATCTGTAACTTGCCAGATCTGGGATTAGATGCGCAATTGCTCAGTGTAGCTCATTACAGTCCAGGGAACCACTGGGTTTCACCGATCTTGAAGAGTGCAACCTCCATGAATTGACCTGAGAAAAGCCTGCTAAAAATGTATCAGTGCATTTTATGAAATTTGCAAGGTCTCATGGACTTAACCCCTCATCTCCGAAATGCCCTGTTCAATTAACCTCAAAACTTTCACTCTAAAATAAAGCTGACTTTTGGCAGAAGACCTTGGAGGGAAACTTCAGGACAGAAAAGTTAAAGTGCATTTAAAATGAAATACAAAATGGCCATCTCTGCAAAGCAGAGCTGTTACCACAGCTGCAAAATCATTTATCAAGTGCTAGGAGCATGCTTGATGCGTCCAAGAACAGGCAGACACCTTTCCCACAGACTCAGCAGCCTCTCACAGCTGTTAAGATTGAGCAGAGCAGCCAGCAGTAGCATGCAGAGTGTCAGTGAAAAATCGGCTTAAGAATTTCTTGCCTTTGCTTGAGGTAATAAGGCATTGCATTATGAGCTAGGGAGAGGCAAAAGCATTTAAGAATTCCATTTTCCATATAAAATTATTAGATAATCTTTATAATCTAGGATGATGAGTTTAAAAACTTTGCTTTTGAAGTTTAATAGTGCTTTTATTGAAATAAAGGCAGTTTATTCCTTATTTGATGTGTCTCAGGCACTGGGTGCTGTAGATGAACTTTTCAGGATCTTTCTGCATTTACAGTGAAGTTCCCTGTAGGACAGGTAGTAGAGTTGGAATTCTATATTTCTTTTTTTAATTAGTATCATTTTGCTGTCATTCCTGCAGACTGAACTGTAATTGACATTTTTCCATCACCCCCACTGGCAGAATGAGGACTGTCAGAATGGGGAAGGGAACTGCAGGCTGCCTTCAGCTCTTTATTTTTCCACAGCTTTTTGTTGGAGCAAGATACAAACATATATCAGCATATGCTTTAGCTAAAAACAAGAGCTTGCCAGCTCAAGCAGGTTGGGAATTTTCTATCCACAGAAAGAGCAATTTCAGAAAAAAAAAAAAAGTCCTTGGGGCAATAAGGGGGTTTTTGCCTAAATCATTCAATTTTCTTTTCATTCCCCTTAATCAAAAGTCAGCATTTTCTTGAACTAAATCCAGTGTTTCAAGTCACACCAGCATTAAGTTGCATGACTTCAGGCCACTGTTTGCCTGCTGGGACTGCAGCTTTGGGTGCCATACATTTGTAGCCTTTCCAAAATAAATAGGAGAACCAAGTGCTTGATCACCAAGTCCCAAAGGGAACATGGATTCAAGAGACAATTTGCAGAAGATAGCTCCATAGTGAGCGTTAAACATGACAGTCTAGATATAACTTCTGTCTCAAGAAGTCATTGAACCGCTTATGAGTGCAGTCTGGGAAATATCCCATTCCCTATATTCTCTCCTTAAATATCCACTGATGATGGTTGCTGGAGATCAAGCATGGAGATGCTTATACTTTGTCTGACCAGCATGGTCATTCTTACATGCTTGCATTAACCCAGCTCAGCTCTGTTTCTCATGGCAGTGTCCTGCTCTTGGGAGACATTGTCTGGGCAGGAATCCAGAGCATGAAAATACAACATATAAAGTATCCCAGGCCCCTCTGAGCATACAGCTCAGTGAGCTGGAACCTTTAGCTCAGCAGCCCAAAAAGGAATCCTGAAATATTAAAATGCTTTCGTTAAAGGTACCTAAAAGAAATACTCTGGCAAGCTTAGCTAAATCAAGAAAAAAGTTTCATAGAAAAATATGCATGTATACTTTTTTTTTTTAGGTCTTCACTTTCAGTCAGGACAAAGATCAACATTAAAGTATCAGAAACAATTTCCTGGGAGGGAAACCTTTCACAGAGCTCTGCTAGCAAAATAAAACCCTCCACTGCACACACAGATCTCCCCAGCCTGGAGATCAGAGGCAGAGTCAACCACATGTGACAGCTGTTAATCACATCACTTAATGCCTGGCTGGGCACTACGTGGGCACAGCTACAGGGCATGAGCAGCAGACCCTACACAAAACACTGCGCCCTGATATGCACTTATACAAAAGGTAAAAGCACTTTAGTTTCACTGTCCAGCCATTTCAAATGCAAGAATGGTTTGTCGTCAAGCCTGCCAAAAAAATCCCTGGCATTTGTTGTAGACATAAGATTCAAGTCAGTTCAGGGTTGGGACAGAGCCTGAATTTTTTTCTTTCCCCTCGATTAAAAGGGAAGTGATGAATTAAATTGTTTCAGAGCATTTCAAAGTTAGGAGAGCAAAGAAAGCAGGACTGGCCACTATTTCCAAGGCTTTCAGACACTAATAAATGGCCGGTTTTTAAAACCTCAGCTCACAGAGTGTGGACATCTTGGAAAATGATGGTATAACAGAAGCTGCAGGGGGGAAAATCCTTTGCTCGCTATAGAAGCCGAGTGCTTGCAACTCCTGGCTCCCAAGTGCCTAATTGAGTTTGAAAGAACTGTTAAGTACCATTCACAAAAACAGCTGTCTCTCTTTAAAAAAGGGAAAGCTACAGTAGGAAAATAAACACAAAGAACTCTCTTGTTCAACTGCAGAGCCTCGAAAAATGCATTTAAAGCCCCTGGGGAAGCAAAGCTATGGAAGTATCAGCAGTATCCCTCCATCTGCTATAGACTCTGCAGTAGCTTCAGCCAACTGAGTCAAACTAAAGGGTCATCTGAATCCTGCATGCTGTCTCAAAGGCCACCAGCAGCCAGCGAGGGCACAGTACGTGGAAGAAAATCTAACAGCTATACTTCCCTGGCATTCTGATACCTTATTGCTCAGGGACCTTGAATCACAGCTGATGTCTTTGTGATAAATAACCCTCGATGGATTTTTCTTTTCCATGTTTAGCTGCTTTTTGAGCCCATACCATGTTTGCCATCTATGATGTCCCACAGCCATAAGCTCCCCAGCTGAACCATACAACCTGCCAAACAGCACATTCTTTTGTTTCAAGTGCCACCTGATAATTTCATCTGGTGCACCTTAATTCTTGTATGAGGCAGAGCAAATTGTTGTTCCTTACCTTCTCCATGCCATATACCTTAGACCTCCATCATATCATCACCTCAGCAATCACACTTCCAAGCTGAGGAGTCTGCCAACAAATGAAGGAAAAGGGAAGAGCAGAGCCTCTAGCGTACCTCTCAGGAAGGACACTATGGATCCAGCCTTGCAGTGAGGGCAAACAGACCTCCGCTGGTGTGCTGCAGAGGTAGAAAGAAAAGATCCCGTTGTCTCCAGGGCCCTGATATACACATGCAGTTGTGCAAAAGGGCTTTTTCTGCTTGAGAAGGATGAAGCATGGAGCACCTGAAATTGCTCACCAGTGGTTTTAACTGTACCTGCCCGTCTGACTCAGTGTAAAGTTCTCTTCTACACCAGTGTTGTGCCAGTATGGCAGAACCCCCAGACTGACAAAGAAGCAGAAGTGATTTAATAACCCAGTTGCCTCCTCCAGCACCGAGGCAACAATTCAGAGTTAAACTGGCACAAACACAGGGTAGACAGAGCTTGCAGCAAGCTGGCCCTGAAACTGCCCCATCCTCCAGGTTCAGCTGTGATCCAAGGCCTCCCTGATACAGCCCAGCTGGATAACCCTGCCTCCGAGAGCAGAGGAGATTGCCAAATTGTGAGAACACAGAGCCCTGCAAGATAAGAAAGGTAAAACCGAGGACAGAGGTAGGCTTGTCGAGATGTGATAGGTAGCTGCTTAAACATGCAAGAGGAAAAACCTCAACGTGGGAAGGCAGAAAATCCTAGAGGGGAGAAAACCCAACCCCAGATCAGTGATGGCATCTCAGCAGCATAGATGTTCCATTCCAGCTAGCAGCCGAGGCCAAGCCTCCCACCCGATGAGTGCCTGTCTGGGCAGCAAAGACACTTCGGGTGTCTTTCTCAGTGGTCAGCACAGTCTTGTAGCTCACTAGTCCTCACTTGTGTGTATCCTGCTCACACAGTCTCTGTCCATAACAAAAGGTGCCCCAAAAAGTGCTCCAGGGAGAGAGGAAGGGTTAGAATACTGAGAAGCTTATATGTTTTATATTTATCATGGTATCTGGATTTTAAGGTTTTGTGGGCTTGGGGTTTTTTGTTTGTTTTTTAAATCCATGTCCTAGAGACTGCAAACAAGAAAAGCCAGTCTGAAGTTCAGAAACACACTAACAGAGGAATATTGGAAATGCAAGTAAGAAGAGCCAAGGGGAAAAGAGTAGGACTTGTTCCAACAAGCTGCTCTGCCTCTCAAGGCCGTCACGACAGGGAAGGGAAAGTCAGATCTAGGCCAGGTGTTGAGGCAACATTCTCATCAGAAATAAAACCAGGGAGCTAAAGAAAGGGGGAAGGGACAGCAAAAGGTTGATTTTAACTCAGGAAGGGGGACAGCTTGACCCTTATAGCACAACACTCTGTCTTCCTCACTCATACAGGAGGTGCTATCTTCTAACAGCAGCTGAATTACAGATTTAAGGGTGGTCCTAATTTGGAGAGCAATGTATGCAGACAGCCCCTGCAGACAGATTAACTCTTCAGTAGTTAAACATATTTCTTTTCTCCCCCCCCCCCCCCAGTTCCAAACCAGCAACAATTTTAACATGGTGTCACTCGGGTACAATGCAAGCCCAAGCAATGGCAGTGTACAGACCATTCCCTACTTCTAGGAGGGGCAAATTATTAAAACACAGTAAACTGGCAAACTCCAGAGCATCTTTTGCACAGCATGTGGTGAGGCACTCTTCCGAGCTGGGACTTGTGTGTAGCACTGCCAAGAGGGCCAGGGCAGGGACCAGGGTTACTTGGAATGACTTCTGCTGTTGGGAGTCTCCAGCAGCAGATGAGAATCATCCATCCTCTCATAGACAGCACAGTGCCATGGAGCTGACGGCTCCAAGAGTGCTCATGTCACTCTCTCCACTCTGCTTCATGCAGCCACCTTCTTCCTCTCCTTTTCCATGTAGCATCCAGAAGTGCTCCTCTGGTTCAAAGCTTTCTGCAACAGCTTCTCTCCCAGAGCCTCAGGCTTCATCTCCCTCCCACCTCCTTCTACTTACAGGGTTTTCATGATCTCACCCCTGCTCCCCCTCTGCCCACTTGCTGAATTTGCACACCTTCCTCGCAACCTGCTGTGCTTGGATAGCTGAGCAAAACCAGCTCTTCCTGGCCTTCCACAACACCTGGAGACACAACAGAGCTCTTGCCATAGAGACGTGCTGTCCCTTTGGTTTGCTGCTCTGCACGGTACAAGGCTCATGCCCACAGCGTGTGGTATTTCTGTAGACCACGTATTTTTAGTGCTGTTGACGATCACGCAGATGCTAAGTGCATGGCTTTCTGTAACATTAGTAGTGGGCAAGGATTGAGGTATACCCTCTCTTCACCCCTTTATGCAAAGACAGAAAGCTACAGTAGAAAATGCTACGTTTGATAGCTCAGAGCCAGGTTAGTACCTAGAGCTTTGATCTAAGCTGTACAATAGCCAAGCAATCTCTGTCCCAAACAGTAAACACACAAGAGGCACATGAGAACAGAGAATTTTGCCTGGGCTTACTCACAAAATGCACTTCTTCGGTCAAGACTGATGCAGATGAAGTAACTCACTTGAGATGACACCAGCAACCCATGGCAGTGGCAGGACCAGGACTTCAGTCTCCCAAACCCCAGTCCAGTGCCTAAAAAATTAAAAAAAAAAATTTAAAAAATCAATTGTCCTTCCAGTTTGCATGAGGCTCCAGTTGCCATGACAGAGGCATAGACGACAGCTCATTAAGCCACATTGGTTTTCACCTTACACATCTTCCCTGTGACTTAATTATTAAAAGCACAATTGCAATGTTTAACACTACAGATGCCGACTCAGGCTGCAGGGCTTTTCCCTTTTGGCTGGGTTACTTATCCTTACCAGTTTTTCTAATCCAATGTGCCACATGGAATCACAAATAGCTGGACCAGCACAAGTGAGGAGGAAAAAAGAGGTGGAGAACACCAGCATTTTAATTCAGCATTGCCAAAGCTTTCCCCATTGTGAAATGACAGCCTTGCCAACTGCTGGCAACACAGCCAAAATACTTTATGTATTTTATGTTGTGCAAGTGTCCCTTAAGGATCTGTGGAAGAAAGCCTTTTTCCCAGCAAGGCATAGCTTTTTCTACACCCCCCACCCCAAACCTATGGAAATATAGAAACCAGAGTCCTGTACTTACCCCATTGTAGTCCAAATGTCTTTTTTCTCCCTGAAACAGCTGATTAAATAAGAAATGGAGAGAATTCTCTTCAGTCTAGCAGAGTGTCATTAGGACTTCAGGGAGAAGAGGTTCAGGTCAAGTGTAGGTCTCAGTCTAGTGCACCAAGCACTGCACTTACTCAAAGCTGTTCCTACACCACATCTAACCCACTGGTGAACACAGGCTTCAAGACTCCACAACCACAGGATATGGCCATGGTAGCTTAGATGCTTTAAGCACCACAAAAAAATGCCAGCTCATGAGATGAAGCACAGTACACAGAAGGCAAGCAGTTCTCTGCTCAAGAAAACCCCCTTAACTCTGAAACAACCCTTATAACTGCCAGAAAGTTTTTGACAAGGAAGTTCCTATTTCATAGCATCAAGGAATTACAAGTGAAAAGGAAATGGCTAAACCAGAAAAAACCCTGTAGAAATGTTGCGCTTACCTTACTGCAGCATCTCAACAAGTTAATTCACATCAGGAAAGAGACACCAGGGAGCAAATTTTCTGTATCTCTTGTACTTTTGAATTATCTGCTTGCCAAAAGGCTGACAACCTTTTTTTCTCCACGGAGCGATCCCAGGCTACACCCTTCAACCCTGAAACTATTACCCTGTATGGTACCACTACTGATTGGGATGCACCTAGTGCAAACCCTGGATCAGCATCTTCCCAAGACACTTCCCACTAGACACTTGACTATCCACATCCTCGCAGAAGGCTCTCCTCCTCCCACACATGTTCCTTGTGTGAAGATTTACATCCTAGATGCACATGTCAAGCTCAGACCATCAGAACAATTTCAAAAAAGGCCATCCCAGGTACATGAAGCGCTGCCTGACAAAGTAGGTGCTAGAAACTCCTGGAGCTGGACATGGCTGGGGAGACAGCCTCTGGCAAGCTCTAAGACTAGGGGCTGTAATTATGCCCGTCTCTTTAAATCAGCATGAATGATCCAGTCCACTAGCTTCGGCTTGAGACTTTAGCAAGTAATGAATCAGGTTTTAGCTACTGAGATTAAGTACTCAAAATTACACAGAGCTAGGGTGCAGCAATCAGCCCCCTGAACAAATAAGCAATGTGTTCTATATTTTTCATCCTATAGTTCAAAGGGAATATTGCTGTTGGCACTGTCGTACAGCTATGAAACAAACTGATCCTCTATATGCAATAACAGTTCCCGTAAACTGTTACGGCCTAACCATACAAGCTGTAATAAAGCTGATTTTAATAACTACGCCCAGTGTCTTTAAGACTGATATAACACGCATTTTACCACAGTAAGTCAAACAGTCCATTTAATGGACATTTTGTTCTTATGGTATCCCTCATTTGGCGAGCTACAGCCTTCCCGCACACTGCACAGCAACATAAAAGCCTTCAGCATTTACGGTAGAGCGCCCTGCCTGCACGGCCATGACCCACGATGCTTAGGACTGGCTAAAAGGTAAATGGCAGTAAAAAGAAGAGTGAGCTTCAACTCGTTTTGTGTAAACAAGCACAGAAGTACATTCTCCCTAAAAAGCAGCAGGAGCAAACACTGAATTTATGTGACCAACTCGGTGAATTCTCATAGAAATTCAACAGCAACTTTGTGTCTTTTATCCCAAGCAAAAGTTTTGCTCACTAGATCAACAACCAAAAATTGTCCAACACCGCCCCCCCGCCCCCCCACACACACACACTTATATGAGAAACAGGTTTTCTCCTCTTCTGTGCAATGGCTGGGTTGTCTGCCAGTACTTTAAGGAGGCAGAGGAGGGAGCAGATTCTGAGCATTAAGAGTAAACCCTCCATTAGGGAGACCTGCAGCATCAGATAAGGTAATCTAAAGCCATCAGCAACACTCTTGCAACAGAACATCAAAGGATCATCGTCTCCAGCTCTGAAAGACAAATACCACAGGCTTGTCTTGACATTTACACAGCAGGATAAACTGTGAGAAACCCAACACAGTCCAGCATCCTTGAGTTACATTCAATGCACAATAGTAGTTCCTCCTCATTGTTTTCTTTCACTGCTTGGGGGCAAAAATTGACAGCATGGAAGAGAACCCTACAATGGCACTAAACAAAAACACTTGGGTTTTCAAAAAAAGAAATGTCAATGGTCTCAGTCTGCTGAGTTTTAGCTTCCTCAAGATCTATTTGTGCCACAGCATGTACAAGATACTGGGATTTGAATGCTGCACAGTCACCACCAGCCAGAGGAACCCAATATTTAATGAAGGGAGCTTGTGGACATCCCATCTGCAGGGGTTAAGGGGGTTCCCTGCCAGGCTGTCACTTCTCAGGATACCTGTAGGAACATAATCGCCTTCGTACTCCCGACCCTGCAAAGCCTCAAAGTTGGTCAACAGGTTAGAGAGGGGTGAGACAGGACAGATCTGATGCCAGATGACTTAAGAAAGGGAGGCTTGAAAAGCCAGGCTAGAGTTCAAGCGAGACACAGACCAGGCACCAAGCAGAGTCTGCCTCTGTCTTCTCCACCCCCTCCCATCAAGTGTTTCTACACATTGAATCAAAACACGTTTTACACCAGATATGGGCTAAAGAAATCCATCACAGCTGCCCTGAACAGCCAGTTTGCACATTACAAGCTCTTTAAAGGCATCATGTTTTCATGAGTGGCATCTCAATTTTAGTTTGAATCCAACAAACGGCTTTACATCCTTTCAAGTATTCCACAGCCTTTATGTATTTGGTTTTAAACTGTTGGACTAATGATACCCTCTTACCCCTGCTCAAATAAAACCATAAGAAAAGTTAAATAAAAAGAAGTTTCAACACTTGATCAGATAGTTATTTTCTTCCCTCTCCTCCAAAAAGCAAGCTTAAACCAAATCAGGCTGCCTGATTATAGCTAAAAATATTTTAAAATAAACCCACTCTGTTTCACCTGGGACTTTTGCAAACATTTTGCACAAATAGGGACTGAGTATCAATCTTTTCACATCAAAACCTTCAGTACCCTTCACAGCACAAATGCAGGGCAGCACACACACTCCGAGTCTCCATCTGCTGAAATGTCAAAAGCCACAGAAATTCTTCACCTTCTAGAGAAGTTGCAGACACCACAAATGATGCCGCAGGGAAACACAGCCCAGCGGTTCACAGCCTACTGACCCACCAGCCAGGAGAGATCCAGGAGTTTCCATGGCTCACAGCCTCCGTTTCCCAAGAGTTCTTTCTCCTTTTTTTGCTCCTTCCCCTGGCAAGTACACCAAAGTACCCCACCTCCCTTAAAAAGGAATAGGTAACCGTGACCCCAGGTCTACTGATGGACTTCTTGCAAGGTTTTTCTTCAGTCTCAGCCACTCTCCCTTTGAAGGCATCTGCCTTCCTTTAGAGAGTTCAATACAAGCATAAAGTCTTAGCTAATTGAATTGTTTATCCATCATGTGCAGAGCTGGTGTCAAAGGACCAAAATCATGGGAGCAGAGCTCTGCAAGCCATGCACAGACTCAGGGTCTCAACCTTCTCCTTTCCACGCAGCCCTGCAGCACAAAACCCTCTTCTACCATCACAGCATGTGTTCAGCTGTAAAAGAAAACAGTTTCAGGCAAGAGCTTACATCCAAGTCACACACACACATCCCTCCAATGAAAAGTGAAGGCAGTACTAAAAAAGAAGATTCAGCACTGTAATTAAAGAACTTTTTAGAGTCTTCAAGGTTTTAATTTGAACAGACGTTTCTACTATGTTCTCAACATATCTACAGCAAAGTTTACAGCCACTTTGTATCTGTTTTTCTCCCCCAAATGGCTAAGCAATTTGAGCCATGATAGTTTCTCCTCACTTTTTTTGCAATATATTCAACACCACAGTGGCTGGGATTCTGTACACATACAGCATACATCTAACAATAGCACACAACTCCCAGCCCTGTTACTTATTTTGTTTAAAAAACATTAAAAAAAAAAAATCAAGATTGATGCAGCAGCCAAGTCCAATTAGCAATTCCAGATGTTTGGACAGAAGTGCACTCATCACTTAAATTTGTACTAGTTAACAGATACATAGCACAAATCACACAGTGCTACTCAGTGTCACACAGTTACAAAAAAGGGAGTGCTAGTGTAGACATTTTCCCCTCATACAGGAACCTGTACACGATAGCACTTTCCAAGGCTTTAGCAAAGCATACATTAGACGCCAATATGCTGTACAGTGCAATTTAAGTTATATCATATGCAACATGGACAATAGTGCACTTAAACCGGTCGCCACATTCAAGAGTTAGATCAATACAATCAAAATATTGAAGGTACATATTCCCTTACGAAAACTGTGCAAGTTAGTTCCCTTTCCCTTTTTTTTTTTTTTTTTTTGGTAAATGGCAGAGTGTCCACATTGATTGACCCCAGAGTTTGGGGGAGGCAGCCCTCAGTATCCAGCTTATTACACAAATAGCTATGTGCAAAAGAGCAGAAGCAGGGGTGTCAGCGAGAGCATAAGGCAGTGTCAGACTGAAGAGCCAGAGCTGGGCACTGCCACAGTGCTTACAGCTCAGGAAGACACAAGTAACCTGCAAACAGGGCGTCAGTGACTTCTTGTGGCAGAGTCCAGCAGACATCCCCCCAACTAAGAGCAAGCAAGTTGATCATCAATATTAAATATGTGAATAAATATGATGGACATGCAGGTAAGCGAAGACCTGGAGTGCTCTGGTGTGTATTACCAGTAGCCACCTGACTGGAGCCTGGGAAGCACTGGGAATGAAAAGGTTAAAAGAGAATGTACAAGTAGCCTGACATAAGAGGTCTGTGAACTGTCTGCTCCCAGGAGGACCTGCAAGGGTCCACACATCTCATCTCAACTCCAACACGTGCAATACCTTGCAGGACCACTCCAGGTAACGTCTCATGAAGGTGATTATTTGCAGGTTAACGTAAGCCTCCAGCTCCTGCTGTTTGCTGTGAATACAAGGTGATGCATGGCAGAGGAACTGGGGAAGAAACTGCTGTGGCTGCTCAGAACGACACTAGCATTTTCACATGAAGGCTGTGATCCACACTACCACTAAGCCAAGGCAAGCACACAGCACTTGGGTGTGGATTCAGTCCTGAAACACAAGTCGAGGATGAAATGCCAGCTCAGAGAGAATTTTCTGCCTTTTGTTAGCTGTCACAGCTGGTTGCCCAATTTCCTCAGATGCCTGCAGTTTGCACAAGAGACTAGAGCAACCAGGCAATTAGATTGAAAAAACCCCACCCCTTTGCTTCTCTATTATTTAGCTCAATATATAATTACTATGTTAGGAAATTACATAACCTTTAAGTGTGTTTTATGTATAGTCTATTATGGGGAAAATAGTGCCTTCTGAATCCTTCCCATCTGGCTAGTGATAATGTATTTCAGATGTACAGGAGCAGTAGAAATTCTGAACTGGATAGGGATACAACACCCAGGCAGATGCAGATCCCACAGACATAATCTTAAAGGGTGAGCAATAATTTTAAAGGCTTACATTTGCAATATATCCAGAAGGTAGCTCCAGAAGCCAGTGTTTGGAGGTGGAAGGCATGGCCAACTTGTGCCTCCCCTGTTACGTGGTACCAATCACCAGCCACCCTGAGAAGCATTCTTTATGTCAGATTTGATTTGGTGAATGAGACTGTCGCTCTCCAAACCGAAAAAGAAACTGGTATTACAAGTAGGGGGAATTAATTCTTCTGCCTTAAGTGAACAATAGTTTAAAAGGGATCTTTTATTTTTTAAGCCAGATGACTTTAGGACTAAGTTTAGGTTAGTCGAGAAGAACATAATTAAGGAAATAAGGACTGAATCAAAAGGCATTAAGGTAGCACTTAATCACTATCACATAATTTTATATAGCCTCCTTGATTATAGAACTTTTCTTCGAATATATTTAGTGGTTACATGATTTTTGCAGATTGCTGTCCAGATACATCTATGACGACTAAAGATCCTGCATTTTCACATACATCTATCTTTGCGAAGTGGCTTTTAAATAAAGGCAGCTTCATTCCAAAACAGCATAAAGTGTCACGGAAGCTCAACAGTTTCCAAAGAGATCGACACTGGCCTAACGCAGCTCCATTCATTTCAGTAGAAACAGGCTAACAGCAAGCACCTTTTGAGATAATCCCAGCCACATGCGCTGTTGTTAATTCAAGTCTTCTCAGTCATGTACAGCTACTAATGGAATCAAGCTGAACGAATGCCTGAGTTAATATTTCAGACCCACTCTTATGTGTCTTTTTAAAGGAGAAAAAAAATCTCTAGCAAAAACTCCAATTTTATAAAAGCAGACTGCATTCACAGAAACACAAAGATCAGCTACAAAATACAAAGTTACTTGGAAAAAAGCTTATCCCTAAAGTCTTTAAGCAGCTTTAGCAGCTACAAATGACCTAAACTATTAGCATTTTTTGTAGTGTGGTGGCCTCTTAATCTGCAGCAGCTACCTGATACTTTAGATCACCTCAACTCCTAACTTCTGCTTTTGATGTCTCACAAAACGTGTAGTAAGAGCATGAGAGGAAAAAGCACACCAGGTGGAGCAAAAGTGTTTTGTTGAGTTGTACACTAAGTGCTGCTCTTGCACCCTAGCAATGCTGTGAACCTGTTCAAGTGTACAGAAACAGCCAGTACAGTCTGAAGTTTCAAGAGGGCAGCTTGGCTCTAGTTAAAAGGACAGCTCTGAGCCACTGTTCTGCAAGTGAACACCACCACCAACTACTTAACCTTTTTGTTTTCCAGGTAGAATAAAAAAAAAGCTTGTTGTTCCTTAGGAGATATTTGTCCACGAGGGACAATTCCACCTGAAGGTCATGGCTTAAACATTAGCAGCAGAATCCCTACTTCAGTTCTATATTGCACTGAAATTTCTTGCTCTGGTTTGGTGTTCAACTTACTGCTCCCAAGCCAATGCTTAACACAGAAAAACAAGTGTTAGATGTGAAGGCTACTGAGAGTATCATATAGACTGGTAGAACCTGTAGTTAGATTATACCATTTTCTAGTTTTTCCAGGAAACTAAAGAACTAAGCTGCCTTACTTACTCTTGGAGAGAAAAGGTGCTTTCAGACAAAAAGCCTTTACCTATCTGTACATAACTTTGTATTTTAATCCTGCCAAGTGTTTAGAGTTCAACAAAACCAGAAAAAGTCCAAAATAAATCTGAAACATCCAGTCTCTTGGCCCATCCTGGTCATCCACACAGTTGGGTGGAGGTTAAAGTTCCAGCTTCTGCTAACACTTTTTGCAATTTCGAGACAGAAGAGCTGCCAAGAGAGGACACTATGCCCAGTTGTGTATGTCTTCTGTAAACAAAACAGAAATCCCTCCCAAAAAGCAGGGAGGTACATAGCATGAAGTGAAGGTTTCAGTAGTGGGAGGACTGAGGGTCAACTGTACCCAGAGGGCTCTGCAATACATGCACTTTCCATGTATAGTCTTTAACGTAAAGGGGACTGGAAAGGAAAGACCTGAGGTGAAGCCCTGCCAACTCACAGGTTCTCCTGCATCCTATCAACTGTTTGCAACTGTGCTAGCTGCCTCCTCAATGCATTAACCTTTGCCTGAAGTTCCTTGTTGTATTTTATAATGTTGATCATTTCTTCATGGGCTTCGTCTAGGAACTTGGAAGGCCTGTTCCACCGAAGAAAGACACCTGAAAGCCCAGAGACAGCACAAGTGAGAAGGGTTTCTTGTTACAAGGAGGAAACATTATTTATATTCCATCAGCTCTCAAGTAATGTGCATACAGTTTATGCATTTTTTCCTTACCCTCCCCGCTAAGTAGCATTTAGAAATACTGACCCTCCTCTCTTAAGTTCACCATTCTATTAAACAAGGTTAATAAAGAAAAAGTGAGCGGTTTTCATTCCTTTTTTCTCATATACTGATCAGACCAATCCATAGTCAGCCTCTACCCTGCCATCAGAACCTGCTTGCTTCACTGTAATTAACTCTTCAGCATACATGGGATGGAGAAGTTTTCTGCAGCAGGGAAGCTACTGCACACAGACTACCCTGGCCAACATGGTCAGTAACAGAGAACTTGGCTGATACAGCAAAAAAGCCTGAGGTCTGCAGAACATCTATAGGTTAGCACAGTATTTCTGCAGTGATATAGCCTAAGAAGTTAAACAGTACTAGTAAGGCTCCCTGGCAAAGAGCGGCATGTCACCAAACCTTAGAAGGAGAAAGCATTTATGCCTCTGGGGATGGCACATGCCAAAAATATTCTGGAAGAGATTTCAAAGGGAGTGAGATCACCATCAGCTGAGATAGACTAAACACAGAGCAGAGAACAGCAGTGAACACTTAAGAAGCTTTACAAGTAGCCACAAAATATATATTGCCTGTAATAAAAAAAGCAAGCCTGGCTTACCTTCCCAGAGCTGCAGGCTCTGTGGGGCAACAGAAGGCCAGATGACAAGGCTGTTGGCCTCAAAAAGAGGATTCTGGAATTTGCTCAGCTCTTCAGACCTGTTCACCCAGGACCACAGGGACATGGTCTTTTGCGGCAGCTTCAGTTTAGACCTAACAAACCCAGGGGAACAAGTTAGCTTTCACTTTTATACTGTAAAGACTCATTTTGTCAGAACCCTGCAGACTAGAAGGCCACAAGCTTTTCCACATGCTGCAAGCTCAGACAATTCAGGCTCATCCCTTCAATACCTCTCACCAAGACAGCACAGGCTGTAAACCTAACGCAGTTTACTCAACCTGGCCAATTACAGTTAGTTTCAAAGAAAAGACAG
Source organism: Astur gentilis (assembly GCF_929443795.1). Taxonomy (NCBI): domain Eukaryota; kingdom Metazoa; phylum Chordata; class Aves; order Accipitriformes; family Accipitridae; genus Astur; species Astur gentilis. Next base: position 27,584,939 of record NC_064895.1, read on the forward strand.
GAAAATAACATTTATAAGTTGGGTGGAAGCTAGCTGCCTTCTGTCCAGATGAAGAATCAGTCACCTCCCCAAAGTGGTTCGACTGCCAAGTTTTGAAAGGGATTAAACTCCTGTGTTAAGATAGAGCTGCAAGGTGTGGTAGGTCTGCATCAAGAAAAGATTGTAGTGCAATTCTCAGAGTACATTAAAGCAGTGTTATTGCTGGAATTGTGCGATGGGCACGTCTGATTAGGTCCCTCCAGTGGCAGGAAGCATCCAAACACAGAGAAATCACTGCTGTTTTCCTGGGTCCAACCCAACTCAGGAGTTACGCAGGGGTCTCTCCATTCCTTAGATTCTGGCAAACCTCATTCCGTATGCACTAGCAAATTGCACTGCCACCCAGGCAGGAGATTCACCATCCCTGTGAATGCTTCTGACAGCACAAGCTTAACATCAGACTTCAAACATTTTCTGTGCTCACAGGCTGACATGTTCAGATGTGACAAGCAGGTTATTACATGTAACATGGAATGCTCTTTCAAATTTCATCTTATTGGTTTCAAGTCTAACTTGGTTTTGCAGATGACCAGTTCAGCAGCCCTGCAGAAGACAGAAGAGTCTCTTCTAAGCAAGGATTACTTTAAGGGCAGAGAGGTTTACAGGAAGCTTTAAATTGCTTTCCTTATCTGTAATATCAGTTCTATTTTTGCCTTCTACTCATTCAGTGGTCTTCAGTTAAGCAGGAGACCATCATACATGGTCTTACTGGAGTCAGGAGTCCCGAGAGGAGAACTGCCAATTTCAAAACAGGAATCCAAGCCTCTCTGGCAGCCGCCATCTGCTGTGGGAGGCTCCAGTCCTCCAGGGATCCACCCTGTTTGCTACTCCTAGCAGCCCTACTCAGGGCATGCCTAGAGCTGCCTCACCAGTACAGCACAGCATCTAACCCAGGTTAGGATTCAGAAGCTAGGTGCTGGTCTGCTCAAGTGCCTTAAACTCCACAAGCTTGTAAGCAAGCTCAGCACAGGCCTATCATTACCAGACAAGGTACGCTCCAGCAGAATGAAGTCCTGGATGCTTTCTTTCAAAGTTGCACAAGCATCCGAGAGCTCATAGCATTCGCTCAGAACCTCAGCCAGTGCAGATTGCCAATTCACATTTCTCCAAGTCACAGGTTACAGCTGGAGGGATTTTTGGTCCTTCTGGTGAAGATGTACTACTGCACGGCCAAAAAGACCTCAAACCTAATTGTGATGCTCAGAGCCAAACAAGTAAAGCTTTTGCCAAGGTGTAACTGTGAGGCAGATTCTTCTGACAGAGCATCTTCCACGGTTTCCACTTTCAACAGTTAATGGATGATGCACAAACCAAAGCTTTCCTTTCCTGGGGGTGTCAGGACCACCAGGCTACAGTCATGTTCCTCCCTGACAAGGTAAGAACCAGATTTTCCAGCTTTGGCCTGTGACTGCCTTGACCTTCTCCTCCAGGCCTGCATGGACAATTTTGCTTCCCACAGCTATGACTCACATCATTGTTGAACGCTGTTTATTTTTTCTTTTATGGAAAGAGTTTCTGTGTAAGAGACTATATAAACTGGTGACGGGTAGAGATTTTTCAAGGCCACACAGGGAAACAGAAAAGACAATCTAAGGCATTTGCTTGGACTTGGAGAAGACTAATTCAACTCCCTAACCATGCCACAAATTTCTTTAGTCACACAGTCCCACCTGTAAGAGGGACAAACTCCCTAACATTGCATCAGCCTACGTAACTGCAACAAGAGAGGCTCACCTGTGCTAAGGGAGACCACACAAGAGACTTTTTTTTGGTCAGATACAGATATTTAAAGGGTTCAAAGCAAGCATCCTCACCAACCTTTCATTTTCGTTGTTTCCCAGGAAAGTCCCAAACTGTGAAGCGTAAGCATGTTCAAAGAGCATAATGAGGAACTGTTCGTTGAATTCAAAAGAGCAAGGGAACTGACGAAGGATTTGCCACACACAGTCCAAAAAGAGGAGAAACACTGGGGCCTCCCATTTCTGCTTGCTATTTGAATAGGCTGATTGGGCACAGCGCTGCTGAAAAGGGTGACCAGCCTATACATAAGGATCAGAGAAAGCATTACACACAAAGTAATGGGATGTGAGTACATGTAGCAAACAGACTTTAGAGCTAGTTCTGTCCATGCAACTATGCTATTACTGCTTTTTTCTACAACCGTAATTTCATCAAGCATCCAGTAACACACTGCTAGTGACCATGACCAACTTTGCTGCCTCTTTCAGGTTATGTAAATAGCCCTGTATTTGATCAGAGAATTTTACTAAGAACTGGTGTAGGTGCACCAAAGGACCAGGCTGAGGGCATTAGCTGCAGAAGTACGAAGAGTAGAACTAAAGTTTTGTGATTTAGTCTGAATAGTGGTCTCTAAAGAGATGTTCACTCTGAGCACACATAACAGGCAGTTCCCCCAAACCAAAAAACTGCCGTAAGAGGCAGAGGACCCACAAAGTGTCAGATACACAAATGACTCAGTTAATGATGTTGCTCTTAAGACAAAGGCCATTCACACTAAGCAGGGCTGCAACAAGGCCCAACCTGTTTGCTGCCTCTCAGGCTATTTCTCAATACAACTGTCACTGGAATAGATTGCCATTTTGTCCAATAGGCATTTCTTACCTGCAGCCACTCCCTCACAACAAGAGATTCAAAGCCACGTATGGTCCTGCACCTTGGATCCAAGATAATCTGTGCCAGAGAAGTCACCTGGAGTGTTGAATCAGTTCCTTCAGTCCCATGGACTAACACTGATGCACCTTCCCTGTCAAAGAAAAAGGCAGAAAGGAATAAGAATATGAATGAGCAGAACACATCCCAAGGATGCACGCATCCCAATGGATGCCATGATATCCATGGACACCAGTGTCGCCACCCTGACAATGCTGAGGTTTTGCTGGCTCTCTACCCCTTCTTCCCTCCCCACCCCACACAGAAGCATATCACCTTCTCCACCTGGATCCTCACCAACACTAACCAGAGCTCTGCATCACTTAAGGCTTAGGTCCTTGCTAAGCATTCTGGAAATCCCGACCCTTTGCCACGTTGACGGAAGATGCACAGTGAGATCTCCTTTGTGGTTCTCACTATTTTGAATTGGTAACTCTTTGAGTTACAGCATGGAAATGCACCTCAAAATTTGCTTGTGTCATTTATTGTTTTGGTAAGCACTCTGAAATCTTCCCATAAGCACTGCAATGAAGACATATCATCCCCTCAGATGCTCTGCAAAACAATACTATGAGATTCATGCTCAAACCTGGACTTAATTGCATTTGCGCCTTAATTGAGGTTTACTGCAAGAAAAGTAAGCCAATAAGCCAGTTCAGGAGAAAGAAACAGCAGAGCTTGGCTTCCACAAAGTCTGCAGAGTTGGTGTGCTGAGCAGAGAAGCTTGTCAAAGAGCCAAGCAAAAAGGCTCCTCACTCACCAGCCAGCACAAGTGAATCAGCAGAACAATGTGAGGAGCAGAGGGAGCTCAGAGAGTTTGGGGCAGGAAGGTTTTGCACCTTGCTAGGTGCCCATGTGGTATCACTCCCCATACTTCAGTGGGGACTGTCCAGGACAGCTGATTCCCTCCCATCTTCCTCCATCCTAGGCTGTGTTTGGATACAGTATCACAATCTCATCCATGTGCTCCTGAAGGAAGGACTGGATGGTATTAAATGGTGTTTATTCCCCTTACTTTTCCCAAACCTTGACTCAATGTCTCACTTCTGCCACATCCTTACACTCAAAAAGGAAATTAACTGCAGGTTGTATTTCTTTCTGTGCAGAGACCCAACCTAAGCAGCAAAGCATGGATAAGAAAGATCTACCAAGCAAGTAACCCTGCACACATTACTTGCTTTTGGATGTGAAAAGAATAAAAATCTCTACCTTGAATATTGCAACATCTTTGTCTATAGTCCTATGTCTAAAACAAACCCAGTCCCTCTACAGTACAGATAATCTTCAGATACTCTCTCCCTCTCCCCAGGCAGTAGCAGATAAAGAGGCTGCTTAACAGCCAAGCACAATTGCAAAGGCTAACTGCAAGCCTATGCACTCCTCAGTGGGGACACCAGGATAACACTCATTTCCCCTTTCACCTTTCAGGCCCCAGACCTTTAAGATGCTGCAAGATCTGGCCCAGCCATTCCCTCCCCACGGCCAATATAACTGAACCACCCTTGTCAGCTCAGCTACGACCTCCAGGCTCTGAATGAGGTGGGCCAGGCACCAATGCTGAACTGGCCTGCCACAGTGCCAGGTAAACAGAAAAAGCAAAGCTGAGGTTAAAAATGATGAAATTGTCCACTGTCCCAACAAGCCAGAAGAGTTTCATCACTGATCTTGCTCATTATACACATGCAGAAAAGAATTACAGATAAAACTATTGATCAAGAGCAATCCTTTTCTGGCACAGTCAATAACTAAGCAGGCACTGTCAGTGCTTTTAAAAAGCACAGAAGCTCATATTTTAATGCAGTAATTCTGTTTTACCAGTGAGACTGCATTTCAGCCTATTTGTGTATCTGTATAAGACATTGCCTGGCTGGTATGATAAGCAAGGTTTTCCCTGAGTTTTGAGAAGGGCTTTCACTGCCCAAGAGCCACAAAGAAAACACATTTAGACCCCTGCATTTGGTCTTACAAACCCTCCTGGCACCTGACAGCTAGCTTTTGCTCTCCAGGCTGAGGTCTGAAGACATTTTGAGGACAAGTTAGCCAAGTCAGCAGTATTTATTAAAGAAATGTCAGGTTAAAAGAGGTCACAAGCACTTATAAATGATGAACAGGATTGCTTAGATAGGACTATGGGGATAAAAATTTCAAGAGGAAAAAGCACGGGATGATTTCTTGTGGGAAACAAGGAAATGCTGCTGTTTTAATCACTAGAAGCGAGGCAGGATATTGTAAACTTTCAGCTGAAAAAAAGGACTTTTTTTTAAAAGACTCTGTGTTCTCACTTTACTAGTGCTACCAAACAGCATTTCAGATGGGCACAAATACAGGCTGGGTGGAGAATGGATTGAGAGCAGCCCTGAAAGAAGGATTTGGGGATGTTGGTTGATGAGAAGCTCAACGTGACCCAGCAACATGCCCTTGCAGCCCAGAAAGCCAACCGTGTCCTGGGCTGCATCCCAAGCAGCGTGGCCAGCAGGTCGAGGGAGGGGATTCTGCCCCTCTGCTCCCATCGGGTGAGACCCCACCTGGAGTCCTGCGTCCAGCTCTGGGGTCCTCAGCACAGGACAGACATGGACCTGTTGGAGCGGGTCCAGAGGAGGGACACAAAGATGATCAGAGGGCTGGAATGCCCTCTTCTATGAGGACAGGCTGAGAGAGTTGGGGTGGTTCAGCCTAGAGAAGAGAAGGCTCCAGGCAGACCTTACAGCAACCTGCCAGAACCTAAAGGGAGCCGACAAGAAAGCTGGAAAGGGACTTTTTACAAGGGCATGTAGTGACAGGACAAGGGGTAATGGCTTTAAACTGAAAGAGAGTAGATTTAGATTAGGTATTAGGAAGAAATTACTTACAATAAGGGTGCTGAGGCACTGGAACAGGTTGCCCAGTGAAGTTGTGGATGCCCCATCCCTGGCAGTGTCCAAGGTCAGGTTGGATGGGGCTTTGAGCAACCTGATCTAGTTGAAGGTGTCCCTGCCCATGGCAGGGGAGTTAGAACTAGGTGATCTTGAAGGTCCCTTCCAACCCAAACCATTCTATGATGATTCTAACATAAACCTTCAATAAAAATAACTAAATTGTATTGGTTGCATCAGGCATAGGATTATACCTTAACTAGATGATCTAATACCTATTCTTAGTCAAGACTTCCTCCCTCAGGCTTGTACTTCTGAAAATGCAAGCATGATTTACTGGAGGAACATTCCTTAACCATGATGAAACAGTATCTTGCATGGTACAAGCAAGCCAGTTCAGGGTGGCCGGTTATAATACTTAAAGTGGAAATAGCGGTATTTCACAAGCAATCCGTGAGTGAATTAGAAATTCAAGCCTTTCTGAAAAAGATTTACCTGTCAATGCACTGAGCAGCTAGACAAGCTGCAGTTAGTATCTCTTTGACATGAGTCAGCCAGTTGGAAGCTTCCAGTTTACTGAGCCAGCGGTCCATATTGTGCGACTGGTCATTACAAGCTTCCACAAGTTTGATGAGGCTTTCCTGCAGAATATTAAACCTTTGGGAAAAGCAAAATATTACTGAAAACATAAGCAGTAATATAGCAACCAGGACAACATCCTCACAGAAATACACTGATCTCAAAATAAAGCACTACAAGTTACATGCAGTTATTTCAAAAAGTACGACCCTATAGAAGTCATGTGTCCTCATTCAGCAAACCTGCTTTCACTGGTAATGCCAAGCCATGGCTAACTGCCAGCAAAATACCACTCTCTAGACATAAGAAGTCTCTTACCTTTCAAAACAAGTTGCTTCATAAGGCATTACAACAGTAGGGCCTTTTCATCATCTTACTTGAACTCTGTGTGTGTTCAGCCATATCTTACACTTTCCATATAAAATGTGTTTCAGTAGTCTCACTCCTATTACCAAATAGAAGTGTGACTGCAACCTGGCATGGACAGTAGCAAGTGTCAGCCAAGCTTCAAGTGCTCCACCTTCATTCTCTGTACTACACCAGAAGTTCGGGGGGGAGTTTTAACCTGTAGAGCTGCAACAGTAATCTGAAAGCCATCCATCACAAGGACACAACTCCACTGTAACACTGGAAATTTTAAACTAGACTCAACTTCTCAATGTAGAACCACACTAAGATTAGTTTGGCTGATTTCTTAGGAATGTAAGAAAAACTGGGGGGGGGGGGGGGGGGAGGGAACACATTTTGTATCACTTCTGCATTTGTTGCATTATTTCCTCAAGCCCTGGAAAGCTGGTATTGAGCAAGCAGCTGATAAAACCAGATGCTTCTCTGGTCTTGTTTCACACCGTGCCTTCCAGGGGCGCCAAACTACTGACACAAATTCCAGCATGTGCTCAGGTCTAATAGAGGATGCAGCTAGCAGACTATATCTCAGAAAAGCTGGCGAAGCCAAGTAATAATAGCATGAGATATTTAGTCTTCATATATTGAGGTTTATTCATTCCTCTCTATCTGATACTTTGTCCACCTGTAGAGTAATCAACATCAAATTTAAGTCCACATAAAATTTTTAGAAGTAAACCCAAATACTTCAAAGCAACAGCCAGGAAATTCCTTCTATTAGCTCTTCAGGAGCTGGCCTATACAGTGATGCGGGGAGTCACTGCTTTCCAATAGCTCCAGTAACATTACTGCATGCCCATGTAGAAGGATTCCCTAAAACTAAGGCTTAAGAGCAGCTGAACAAAGCCAGACTAAAAGCCTATTTAACTTAGTAACTTGTCTCCAAATGACCAAACAATATTAGATGTCCAGAGAAAAGTACTGGGTAAGAGGAGCCTGACTGCCGCAGAACAAATCTTCACCTGCAGAAATTTTCTGGCAAGGGACTTGATCATTCCTGTGCACTACTGCAAAGGGGAACACAGGAAGGCTGGAGCGCAGCTATAGATGGTCAGAGAAAGATAGCACAGGGAGATGGCCTGATGTCTGAAACCTACAGCAGGTTGTTCAGAACAAGGAACCAAACACAGCTTTCCAAAGCCAAATACCTTTATCATCTACATACCCAATTTTGCCAAAAAAGGAATGTGACCCTGTTGACAGGAACCAGGATACACAGCCACTTCTTACAGAAGCAAACACGTTATGGAGCTAGCATGGCTCTGCCAATGCAACCCTACAAAGCCAAGCACAGAGGAGAGCCTGTGTGATTTCACCCACCTCTCAATACATTTGTGAATCCTCCTCCACTGGGGATAGTGCACTTCTTGTTCAAAGCCCCCTCCTTTGGCCCTGGCCTGCTGGGCAACATTCAAGGACCTCGTATCAATGATGTAGCCACGCTTGCCAGGCCGTAGCGTGGCATTAATAAGCTTCTCGTCTTCTTTACACCGCCTCCCATTCGTACCTGTAAGAGGCTGGCTACTTCGCATCATGACCTATGGGTACAAATAACCATGAATTAGGCACTGGAAATGTAGAGACTTAAGACTGAAAGTCACCCATCACTTGAGCTCCAATACAAGAATTGGAAGTTTAAACTCACTATGCAAGGGACACCCCTCCACTGAAGGATTCCTTAGGAATCTGTAAATACAGACTACAAACTCATGCATTAGGTCCCAACTGGGTCCCAACACCAGGTATGGAGAATGGCTCTCTAGAGCAGCGTGCCGCTGAAATTCACACAGGATACTCCTATTTTCCGTAAAAACTCAGGTCACTGTAAGAATGCCTACGGGAGTGAGATAGCTCAACTTTAAAAAGCTTCCTCCATCAGTTCAGGGGGAAAATTGAAGTGGGGCTCTCCTGGCTCTCCAGCTCATCTCTGTGGAGTTGCACCAGCAAGTGCAGCTCTCACCCCACCACACTTCCTACTTCCATCTGCTTCAAGTTCAATCCACCACACCTGGACTCAGACAAGCAAATGCCCTGATCTGCACTGCCTGATGCACAGAAACGTCTCTCTAATTCTTCCTACAGCTGCTGTTCTCCCTTGCCCTGAATCCTTCAGTTCTTTTAAGTACAGTCCCTTGTAGTGACTTAATGTATTTAAAAAACAAACTAGAAATCCTTGAATTGAGGCCATTTGGCAGGCCACTTTCTAAATTGCAGACATCATCTTCGAAGCTTTATCCCTTTAGTTATTCCTGTAGTACCACCTTTGTGAGCCACTGAACTGGCTCTCCTGCTGATGGCTCCTTTATAAACCAACATTTCCAGGATTGTCATCTTTAACATCTCTTCCCAACTCTGTTTTTAAAACACTCAAGTCAGTCATGTGTTAAAGAAGCCTCTTAGGTACAGTTTTACCCAGTGGCTAGACTAATAAACCTTAGGTGCACAGATTTATGAGCTGAGGTTTCTCTTTAGTAAATGCCTTTCAATTCAGAAAGCATCCCAGCAGTTCAAATGATAACTAAAATGTGAGGGCAGCCAGTCAGCAACCCCAACTGAGCTCGAGAACTCAGAGTCAGGAGAGCAACGTGACAGACAGCGTTACTGTCACAAGTTCAAGCACTCTGAGCCAAATGCTATTATATTCCTCACACTTGAAACATGCACAATTCAGAGACATAATTGAACAAATATTCCTTCAACAGTTTTCAGTCAAGCTGAGAAAAAGCAGAAAGCACGACTGTTATGAAGTTGATGGATGGCTGATTTTAAAGCAAAGCAAAAAACCCCAAAGGTACTACTAAGTCAGACTAGACATCCTCTAATTCAGGGCTTACAAATCTTGGCAACAGGAGCGAGAACACGTTAGAGCATTTGACCGAGACGCCTGGATTAAGTTTACAAGCCACAGGTTGGACATCCCAACATCCTCAGAACTGGTTATATCAGCAAGAGATAGGAAGAATTACTCAACAATTTCACAAAGTGCATTTCTTAATTATAGCGTATCACTCGGATTTTGGCTTGTCAAAAGGTGGTAAAGTCTGCGCAACACCAAGAATTTGCTACTCCTGAAACATGTTATACCGACAGGCTCAGAGAACAGATTGTTCTGATCACTCCTTCGACAGTTACACAGCAGAAGCAGTGCTGGCTCTGGGCACGCTTGCTGTCATCATGACTCCATTACGAAGGAGACAGCCCACCACCCAGAGACAGGACAATGTGGTTTCTGCCATCCTTTCAGCATGAAGCCTCTTGGCAGACAAAGCAAGTAAGGGTGCCAGCAGTGGCTTTACAAGTCTCATCTTGATCCTACTGCTGTGAGCAAGCTCATGCCACATACACTCCCAAACAAGCGGATTAATAGTTATTTCTAGGATGGAGATTACTCATTCCATCACCCAGAACCAGTTTCGTTGCATACACTTAGTAAGCTGGAAAATAAAACAAGCAGACATCTCATGAACTGTATTAAGTCTAGAGCACAAGTTGGTTTCTTTCATTAAACAGATTCACACACTTCCTTCAGGTCCAACCATTACTCAAATGCATCTTACCATCCCATTCTTCTTATGGTAATAGCTGAGGACTGGGAAGCGACTGCCATGGCGAAACATGGCAACTTTCCGAAGCGCTTCATCATCGATGGATTTGGGGACAATGACAACCGGAGGGTAGGAGGGACAGACAGAGAATTCCTTATTGATGCAGCTTAGACGCCATTCATCTGTCTGAAAAAGATCAGAACATACAGGCTTTGGGTCAGAAAAGAGATTACTACTGTTACAACGTAACATACTACGGGAGAGAAAACTTCCATATTCAGGATACAGCATGCAGAGAGTAATACTGGTGATCTATTCCATTCACAGCACAGATGAAAGCTCAGTTGTCACTATTGGCATTGTCACTTTTGTTCTTCCAGGAGCCCAGACCCCCTGCAACAGCATAACTACACTAATTGGTCAGATCAAACCTAGCACCATATTTTGTCTCCAACAAAAATGTGGCAAAAGAGATGCCATTCAGGAACAAACAAGCCTGGCCACTCTGCGCTGCACTCCTCATCCCCTCCCTCTCAGATGTTGCATTACAGACATTAGAAGGTATATCCTTTCCTAGTCCTTTTAGTATCCATTTATAGGTCTGTTGACTGATTATTTTTTTCCCCACACCTCTTGATGCTGCCTGCAATCATAATATCTTGTTGCAGCAGCTCCCAGAAGCTCACTACCCAGTGTGCAGATAATTTCTTCCATTGCTTACGAGCTTTATCAGATGACTCTAGTTCTTGAGGTGCAGGACTTGTTGAACAACAGTTCCCCATCTGGTTTATCCACATCCTCAAAGAGCACAAAATAAGCCCATGTGGTCAGAAATGGGCGGCTGTGGCTTTTAATTGTATCACAGACACAGCAGACAGCATGTCTGCAGTACACCCTACAACAGAACTTTGCATTTGCAGATAGCTTCAATCTCACAGGACGTAAGAGCACGGTATGCCTCTCAAGGAGACCCCAGAACAAAAATGTATTCCTACATCAGCAGATTTAAAGGAAAAAAAGTTGATTTAGATGCAGGTAACACAGGCTCAAACCTCTATCTGTGCTGAGAGCAGCATTAGTAACACTGTCCACAAGACAAAGGTGGCCAAGAAAGGCAAGAATGTCCACCAAGTCCAGACAATGAAGCTGCTTTGAGGTTAAAATTGCAATTTAAAATTTCCAGCTTGGTTCTTTTCTATGGGCTCTGCTTTATGTAAAGCACGACAGCTTTTCCTCCAAAAGCACCTCCTGGAATGAGCATGGCATCTAAACACCAAGGTCTCATCATGAACTCCTGTAATATAATTTTTCAGCTTCTAACAGCCAAACACTTGTGAAAAGTGCTGAATATTGGCACCCTGCACCCTCACAGGCACTTGGCATGAGAACTCAGGCTACCCGATATCCAGGGTCAGACACAGGACTTGGCTCCATCTCAGGCTAAACCAAAGGTCAACAAGCAGCATCACTTAAGTCAAGGTTGGAAGAGCTGACACTGCCCTAACTGCAGCCTTGGACAAGCCCCGTCTTCACGGAGGGCTTGCTGCTTCTGGGCTGATACCATACCACTGCCTCCTGCATTAAGGATACTATCCAGGTACATCAAATGGCCATGAGGCATATGCTTTCCCCGGAGGGACATAGCACACAGCAGAACCTTGCCTAAAGTTTGGCAGGGAACTGTGCTCATAGTCCTTGATAGCAGGATGGTGGCTTAGCTGGGCTGCATCTTCAGTGCCTTCTTATCCTGTATCCCCTATGGCCAACAAAACCTGAAGCCTTCGTGGGGAAAATGACCAAGAAGCCCCTATAACATGTTTTGGTTTTAACAGCAGCATTAAATTCTTAAAAGTAGATGCAGAATAGCTGTAAAAAGCTCCAAAGAAGTTAAAATGAAATATAAAAACCTTTTGAAGAGGAACAGGCAACTGCTTTCAAGGTTCTTTTTTTTTTTTCTTTTTAGTTCCTATGCACTGACATGACACAAGTGTGAGAAAGCAAACAAGACCTTAAGTAACTCCTCAGCTGAGGTGTTTTTGGTAGACTGGGAAAGATTTGCGTGTCACGCAGGCAGGCAGTGACCTTATACAGATGCCATAAAAAACTCTGCTCATTTGTGTTCAAAGAAAGTTTCAGCTAGACAAAAAGGTAGGGGGATAAAGCAGGTATCACAGAAAGTAAGAGAAGAGCATGACAGTTAAATTATGCAGTAACAGAACACACAAAAACCCATGCCAATTCAGGAAGGTTGGTTTAGCATGCATTAATTACACAGCTCTGATCAGAAGTAGGTCTCTCTTCCTCTCTCCTTTCTTCCAGAGGAAGAACTACCTCTTGCTTTACACCGCCTGACTGGTACCTGGTTATATAAATCAATCTGACTAGCTCACTGGTCCAATGGAGAACTAGGATCGATTTAGAAAGGTTTTCTGGCAATGAAGTCTTTCCATCAGATGAACAAGCTGAACGGATTCACAACACTATTTCACCATCACTAGATCCAAGGCATGGGTTGTATGGAGTAGGAGACACGAAAAAATGTCCCTTTTGGTGGCAGCCTAAGTAAAAGACGCTGAGAATGGTACACATTGTGTGCATTATCATCAAGAACAGCAATTGCTACCTGCATTCAGTAGCCTACCCGGACAGTTTTGTGCTGTCCCTGTTGTAAGCTTATTTTATTATTCATTAGCCTCAAAACAGCTTCTCTGAACATCTACTTTTTATAAAAAGCAGAGGTTCTCCCAGATGCAAAGTTAAATTGCCTCTGGCAATCACATCATAGGCAGAGATGAAAGAAGTTCTGGATCACATAAGGGAGGCTGGCTGGTCACAGCTCATGCTTTTAATGTGCCAACAATGATATTTTTTATAGCTTTTTGGGATGTCTATGTTAAATTATGGCAGATTTCATATGATGGTGTGTAATTTGTCTGCAGTGAAAAAATATGCATGAATTTAGAACTGACAAATACCTTACTGCCACACAGGATTGTAGGGAAGGCAAAAATCAAGACTCCATGGTATGCTTTCTGAGAGACAGGCTGTCACCGATACCACCAGTAGGAAAAGGAATGGAAGAGTATTGACCTGATTTGTCTCCCACTTTGGTAATTTAACTCTGCCCATAACCTCCTCTCCTGACCGTTTATAACACAAGACAGATGATACTATTATGTCATCCAGTTATAATTTCCTGTGACATGGGAAGGAGGAAGAGAGTGGCAGCAATTAGCACCATGTGTCTTCTGTAGCATAGCTGCTTCTGCAGATATCCAGTTAACCTCTGCAATGCCAGGTTCAGACTGCTAAAATACACGCCAACGTGAACCAGATGATAGTGAAACCCAACAGTGCAAGACTCTTCTTGGCTTTTGCTTGGGATGTCTGCAATTTGGAAGAAAAAATTGCCATTACTGACTGGAAGAGTGAGGTAACATCAGTTCAACTATGGGCAGCTACAGGAAGCAGTGAAAGAGAAGAGGTGGACCTCATCTTCAGACATCACCAGATAAATATGCTGCATGAAAGTCAGAGAAAGTACAAAGTTAACATTTACTTCTCCCAGCATGAGATCTGTACTTTAGGGAATCAGAAAAAAGTTAATTCCAGTTAAGGCTAGAAGCAGCAAAGAATTGGGGGATGAGCAGAAAGGGGAGGAGAGGAGTCCAAATTAAGAAAGTAAAAGTATTTTCTTAAACAGAGCGCAGCAGGATTAACTCTTGCATTTCTACTTTCTTAACCTAGTACTTTTTTAGAGATACTTATTTTCAAATGTTAGTGAAAGGCTAAAACAACAGTTATCCTTCCTCCCCAAACTTATAATTGCTAGGAGAGGTCATTTTCTACAAAACAGTGTGAAACAATTCAAGCTCTACTAATAAGCCATAAAAGAAAAGTCAAGAAACCAGCAGGGACCTTAAAGGATCCTGCAAGCAGCAATGACAGAGGCCATTTCTAAGGAAGAGGCAGAAGGCAACAAGCCATGTTAGTAACAGAATGTGCATGGACAAGAAGCGTAACAGACGCAAGCAAATATCGATGCTTGTCCCACACCATTGCAAAACAAACCCCAAACCAGAAAATTCATGTTTTTAAGCAGCTCCTGGACAGTGGATAAAGCACAGTTAGCTGAACTGTCCAGAACCCTGAGCTCTTTCCTACAACAAAATGGAAAGGAGAAAAAAGAGAACGAATAAAGTGAATTTGGTGGCAATTAAATACCTACACGTTAATTATACTGTTATTGTATGAACTTCACTTACCTTTAAGAAGCTGATCTTCCAAAGTTGCAGTTTGCAGTATCCTACAGTTGTAAGAGCTGGCAGAAGAAAAACCACTCCACCCTGACCTATTAGCTCTTCTCTGCCTCAGAAAAATGTGAAAACCCTTGCCTATGTTCTAATTCCATTCAACCACTCACTACTTATGCAGTAGTACAGTGAAGAATACAAACTTCTTACACACATTTCACCTGACATTCCTACAACCAATCCAGATCTCATGTACTACCCAGCGCTTCAAGCAAAAACACAACACACAACCAGAAGTTGGATGAGCAAACGTTAACTATCCTGTGCCTCTTTTATTCCATTCATATATTTGTCTATAGTATCTTTAAAGTCTCATCTTGCAGTACAATAACTTGGACCCTGCAGGCACTGTATGGAGTTTTTGCCGTGACATTTAGTGAAGCGTTGAGCCGATTTCTTCATATGACTTAATTCCCAGCTGAACTACTCTGTTAGTATGTTGGACTTATCACAACAGCAGTTCATGAAATAGATGTTTGACAAAAGCCCTACTGACCTGTCCCAAGAAAATAAACAGGTAGCACACACAGCAACAGCCATCAGCAAATGACAGCCCACTGAAACTTGTTAACTGCTCCATTTTCATTAGATCAAATGAAATCATTTGCCTTAACAGTTCTTCTCTTAACACCTTCATGGACTAAATGCAAGAATGTAGTATAACAGCCTCCCTAATCCTGGAATTGAGCTGCAGGGACAAAGTGCTTAAGTGCTTGCTATCAAATTCTAGGGGCAATGCTAGATGACACTCTGTCAGATCAATGCAATGGAGTGAAATCACATAGGGGCTATGCGTGTTGGGAGAAAAACACATTTGACACAACATATGCCAAGATAAACAGATAAACTATTATTATACGGTATAATACCATACCATATTATCTAAATTTGGAATGTATTACCTAATTTTTTTTTTAATCTTAACTTTTATAGTTTTACTTAGCCATTATAGAATGTGTCAGTTTTAAAACAACTGTCCTGTAGCAGACAAATGCGGAATTAATACATTACTAGAGCTTCAGTGTGGGTGAAATGCAGTTTTTGACAAGTTGTTACCATATTGGGGAAGGTAAAGCATAACAGATCCAGATGGATGATTTAATGGAGAGGGAGGTAACTTTCTGAATTCTACTCATTTGACTTATGGGAGGAAAAAATTAAATCAGCCATTTACTTGTTCTAGCCTGTCACATAAGACAGTTTAATTACAGAACAAGAAATATTTGGTCAACAATGTATTTATCTGTTGTTCAGGAAATGTAAATCATTTGAACATGGCTTTTGTTACCATTTCATTAAAAAGGAGTTACATCTGAAGTTTTGGGTTAAAAGCCAAGAATTAATCAACAGCTGTTAGACATGTATATTTTAAAGAAATTAATTATTGCCCTTGAAATGTAGCACTATAAAGGAATCAGGTTTTTAAACGTAAGCCTTCCAAGGAGCATACATTCAGAAAGCCAAGAAATCCACAAGTAAGCTATCAATGCATTTTTAAACCTCTGAAACAAAAAGGAAAAAAAAAAGAAGCATATCAACAGATCCATGTTAGCTCCTGTATCATGCTGGTAAATACAACCATCAGCAGTGATTTGATCCCTGAAATCTAAAGAGGATTTCAGCTACACACAGAAAGCAAAACATGAACAGAAGCAGAACCATCTCCTGCAATCTTTCACTGAGCTCCAAACAATTTCTTTCTGCTGCCTTCAACCCTGCTCTCACACTCCTCCCTTCTCACCAAATAGCACTTCAGTTTCTGGCTTTTTGATTCTTACTGAAATGCCTGCAAGCTTCCTCTGCTGAGCTGGGAAAACGTCTGCTGCTTTGCCTTCAAAGAGCAGAACACTCTGATCACATGTCTGACTTTCCCAGCTGAAATTAAAACCAAAACTGTGGTGCTAGTTATTAGAACAGGTCAGTTTGTACGTCTTTTGACAGCAGATGAAGATAGGGCATGTGAGAGTACTCTAATTATAAAACAAAGCCAGAAAGATCTCTGAACTTCTTTAATTTTCTAGTGATTTCATCATACAAATCTGGTCAAGCTAATCATATTATTCAGTTATTAGTCATAAACAGGAAGTGATAAGTGCTGCAGATAAGCTGGGTTGCAGATGAAAGAAACAAATCAATGTTCTCTGATGCTGTACTAATGGATGTGGTCTCAAACCTACAATGATGCAGCAAGTGCACATATTAAATGTGAAACCAAGACTTAGAACACAGAGATGCTAACCCAAGGCACTATTAAAACAGGTAAGCTCCTGCAACCAAGCCAGTTCCCACTTATCAAATTCAGCATCCTAAAATGAAGCTTGAATAACAGATAAAATAGGCAATGCCACAAGAACAATTCCTACCCTACAGGTATCAACATAATATCAACATGTGCTCATAGCACCTGGAAGAATAGGACCGGAAATTTCCCGCTCTCTAAACCCTCCCAATATTTCCCCAGCATAAACTAGAGTGAAGTGTTTCAAATTGGGCATCTTTACCTATTGTCATCTTCCTAGAGAGCTAAGAAATCCTTAGCATTTTTTTAAAACCAGCCTTGTTTCAATTAAGAGGTTGACAAAGATTCATCCCACTCCACTTCAGATGCAAAGTTAAGTATAACAAACCCAGGCCAAAGGTCTTAAATTTGTTCTTACAGTGAGGAGGACCATCCCCAAAGGACAAAAACATTTCCTACCTTCATGTCCTCCCAGGCAACTTTTAAATAGGCCTCAAAACTCCATTTGTACAATGTGAAACAAGTGCTAAATAGGAATATTTAGCACAAACAGAAATGCCTGATGTTTACAGAGTGAATATTTGAACACCACTCACTCTTTACCCAAGCACCAGACAGCTGTTTTTACCAGCCAGCAACTAAGCGCCACACAGCTACTCACTACCTGCCCCCCCCCCCCCCCGCCCCAGTGGGATGGGGGAGAGAATTGGGGGAAAAAAAGTAAAACTCATGGGTTGAGATAAGAACAGTTTAATAGAACAGAAAGGAAGAAAATAATAATGATAACATTAATAAAATGACAATACTAATAAAAGGATTGGAACATACAAAACAAGTGAAGCACAATGCAATTGCTCACCACTTGTTGACCAACGCCCAGTTCATTCCTGAGCAGCAATCCCCACCCCCAGGCCAGCTCCCCCCAGTTCATATACTGGGCATGACATCACATGGTATGGAATACCCCTTTGGCCAGTTTGGGTCAGCTGTCCTGGCTGTGTCCCCTCCCAACTCCTTGTGCCCCTCCAGCCTTCTTGCTGGCTGGGCATGAGAAGCTGAAAAATCCTGGACTTAGTATGAACACAACTTAGCAACAACTGAAAACATCAGTGTGCTATCAACATTCTTCTCATACTGAACCCAAAACATAACACTATACCAGCTGCTAGGAAGACAATGAAATCTATCCCAGCTGAAACCAGGACAATGACATACTTCACAAACTACATGCACAAGTATGTCTGAATGCCTGTGCAAATCTTTGAGATCCAACTCACCACTGAACTGAGGAGCTCAAATTCTTCATCAGGCAGAAAGCAGCGCCAGCCATCTTCAACAATTTCAAACATGGGCCGGTAGAAGAATGGATACATGAGAGTGACAGAATCCAGAGTGGAAAGTGCCTGTGTGGGTGAGAGAAATAAACAGCTACTTAATTCATTCAAACTTCTATTTTATTCCAAAAAACATACAGCAAATAGTGTTTTCCTCTCATATTGGTAATGCAAACTTAAGCCACCCAAAAGTATATAGCCATTAAGCTTGAAATACTAAGTTACCTGCCAGGTAGTTAAATATACATAAAAAAGAGTAGGACAAACAAAAGCAGATGATGAGAGACAATCTAACTGCAACTTGGGGTTTGTACACAGAGTATCATTTCTGCAGGATACACTATGTAACAGCGCACCAAAGGATGAGAAAGATGCACACTGAAGAGGTATAACTAACAGGACATATACTACATGTCATTTACACGATTACTAACAACAGATCTTAAACTCAAGAAGTCACTTAATGTTGTTTGAGACACATGAAACAAAACCAGTCTGATTTGGTTTTGCCTCCTCATGCTCCAGCACAATGAAGCTGAGCTTCATTTTCCCAAATGCTATGGCAGGATATTTGATCAAGAACAGTATGGTGGTTTGTTTTTTTGTTTTGTTTTTTTTAAAAAACCCACCTACAAGCAAAAAACAATATTTTAACAATTGAAATGAAACATCCCACAATTCTCATTTGCTTTACAGAACATCAATGAAAACCTTCCCAACTGGAAAAAAGCTGTTACAGTTGAGGACAGATCGAGATCTGCGAATGTAGGTGTTATTTATTGTTATGAATTCTTACCTCAATAGAGCTAGCAATGTTCAAACACTCCTCCATTCCAGGTATATCAAGCTGAATAATTCGCAGATCTTTGCATTTTATAACGATGGTACCCAATGAGCCCACAAACCTACAGCAAGACATGAAGAAAGAGTCTCTTAAGAACAGGATCTTCTAAGGTATGATGAAGTATTACAGCTCTTCCCACAACATATGCCTACAAGACAAAATTCCATTAGTAGTAATTTGTCCACAATATCACCTTTCAAAAAAATAAACAAACAAAAACACCTCTTTATTTGGTATTAGCTTTTTTAAAATTCCATCTTTGTGATACAGCAGTGAGTGGAAGTATAAGTGTTACAAGAAAAAGAGAAGGTTTTCCTCCCAGCTTTTCTTTAAAACGTGAAAGAGAAAAGGACTGTTCAGGTATTTCCTGATAGTACTGGAAGCTTCAGCTGTAAGTTTCCAGTTTTATTAAAGTAATGCAGTGGAACTTTGAGGGTTGCTAAAAACATTTGAGTTTAATTAAATTTTTAAAATAACATTTCAGTCTGGCTCCATTGCACTCCCTTGTCTTTAACAAGAAAGTTTGGTTTCTGATACCTGCAGCACCACGGAGCTATTTGCTCTGCAGACCTCAGAGAAGCTGAAGTCTCACCACTGCTGGTTACAACGCGAGTCAACCCAGAAAAAGCTCCACGTTACAAAAACCAAACTCAGCTCACAGACGCCCTCTCCAGTCTTCCTCACGTACCTCAAAGAAGGATGATGCCCAAACAGCAACCGAGTGTTTTGTTTACCTTAACTAGCCACCAGTATTCACAGGATGATGTAGAATTTAATTCTCAAAGCAGTGAACTAAGGAAAAGCAGCTGAGTCTCCTCATACAGCGCAGGAGCACTTGCAGCAGCCAAGGACGATGCAAGAAGCAGAAGCAGGCAAGACCCAAAGGACCAAGTTTCAGTCCCTCGTGGCCAAACACACAGTTAGGCCATGCGCACACAAGGAAGGGCAGAGCTGTATGGGCTCCAAGAGGAGACCTGTTGCTAAGCTTTGCGTTGCTCCACCTGTGCTACAAAAGGTGCCTGCAATTTATTTCAGAATTATTATTACAGCTGAAAGGTCATTATCTATTTCTTCTGTGCAAAGGTTAACATGCAGAACCAATTATAATTTGGGTAGTGCTGAAGGAAGAACTACAGGCGTTTTGACAGAAAAGTTCTGCAACTCCAGCAGAGCCAGTCTGTGCATTGTTTGCCCTCGTTGCAGCGTTATTTCACAGCTCTCCAAGGTAATAACACGGGGCAGCTACAACGCATCACCAGGGCTGTGTTCTCTTTAAGCAAAAACACCACAGGAGATCACTAGAGACTGTTCCACTTCTCAACAAACCCTACAGGTCATATTTAACTTGCTTAAAAAGCTACCAAAATTTAAGAAGCAATTTGATGACCATCTTTAATTAGGGAAAACACTGTTTTGTACAAAAGACATTCATGTCACGAAAGCAGAGCAGATTTTATCAACCTGTCACAAGGTCACAGTTGTCATGCACAAATAACCTGAAGTAGTGCTAAACTGGAGCCTTCTACAACCTTCACTGGTTTAAGAGCCCTGTTATTCCATTCTCTCTAGCCCTGAGAAGAATATATTCTTATGCTTTCATATGGCAGAGTTTCATTGCAGTTACATTCACACAGAGCTACTCTCAGGGAGGGAGATGTCTACTCCAGAGACCTTCTAGAAACGCGGGCTGGCAATAAGGGCTGTATCTGCAGACATAGCTAACTCTGTTATAAACCACGTATTGAGCTAGCAACACACTACTCCCTCACCATAACTTAATATGTTCCTTGCTTACTCGGTATTAACTTCAATTGTAACTGCAACTAAGCTCATAAAAATAAAAAAGAAAGAAAAGCTTGTCCACAGTAGTTTTCAAAACAGAGCTACAGCTGGTTTAGTACAAGCAGTAAGGAGGATGAGGCCAAACTGCCCTGATGACTGAGCAATACTAGATGGGAACAGATTCCCTGAGGTTTCCACCACTGTGTTCCTCTCCACCTTCAGACCAACACGCAGCATTTCTCAGAAACGCTCAGAGAAATCGGGAACAAACTTCATCAGTGCCCAGTACTTCACCCATTTTCAGATTCTGAGGCAACCTGAATATTTTTAATTGCTGCTGCTTGATTTTTTTCTAGCCTTGCTGGCAGGAGGGAAATCTATTCTTCCAGATTTCCTTAAAAGGCAAGGAAAACAGGGGACTAACTTTGTTATTAACAACAAAATAAAATATTTTGAGCAAACTGAAAAAAGGGCCAAGGTGAGGAAGCAGAAGACAATGACCAGGTGAGATGGTACTGCCACTCAGGAAGGGAATTGTGATGGGGCAACAGCACACGTAAAGCAGAGAGAAGTAATGGTAAGAAGATTAATCTCTGAAGTCCCTGCAACAAAAGCGGATGGGCAAGAATAAAATGGAGTGCTACAGCTACAACTCAGCTTTACCATGCTGTTCCCGCAAGGAGCATACTGTTAAAGTGTTATTGATTTCCATAAGCAGTTGGAGGAGCAAAGAGATGATAGTGTCGAGCAAAAGGAGACAGATTTGAGGCTGAGAAAGTCCAGAGTCCACTTCTGCCATTGGTTTTGCCAGGCGACCCAAGGCAAATCACTTCGTCAGTGCCTCGGCTTCCACCTCTGTTAGATGGTGGTAGAGATGCATCCTTTTTAAGGTGTGTCAAGAGCTACTGATAAAATCCACCAAACAATTAACACAGAGCACTGTTGACAAAGGTGTTCAAACACAGAGCACTGCTGACAAAGGTCTTTAAACATAAACATTCCAACTCTATGTGAGACAAAGAAAAAAATATCTTTAAGATGCAACAGCCAAATATCAATATCCAAACAGAATGAGAATCAACCTGCCCATGCCGATATTCTGCCCCATGCTCTAACTGTCCTTTCTCCTCTCCAGGCCTGGATTTGAGATAGCTGAGGTGCAAGCCAAGCCTTGACAACCACTTTTCAACCCACGAGACACAACCAATTAGGTATGGGAAAGCAGGGAAGTTAGGAGGCATACCTTTTTTCAATAGAATCAATGTTGGAGTGCAGCAGCCACAGCTCCTCAGCATTATCTTGACGCCGCGATGAAAAAATGAGATGATGGCCTGTCAAGCAGAGAGTCCCCTCCACCGCCAGGTAGAACGGGCGGTGCAGGACGACGTTGTCCGCTCGAGGGGTCTTGATCAGCTCCGCGAACTCCATGCTCGCTAGCGAAGGCGACTGGGCCTGGGGAGGCCTTTACCACAAAAACTTGCCGGGGAAGCAGGGTTAACCTCAGCAACACCAACAGGGGCGGGATGGAGAACCCGGGGACGGTTTACGACAACCTGGCAGCCCTGCGAGACACCCCTGGAAGGCAAGGAAGGGACAGAACCCTGGGGCTGATCCTGTCTCCTGGCCGGTTGAGGAAAGCCAGCCCGACCCCAGCGGGTATGGAAGGATGCTGAGGGGAGAAGGAGCGGGGCGGGATACCACGGTCCCTGCTCAGAGACGGCCGGTGCCCTCACAGGGCCGCCCTTCCTCGGGGGGGACACACGGACACGCAGGGCCTGACCGAGGGGGTCCCGGGAATTATGGGCGGGGGGGCTCGGCGGCTGACAGAAGGGAGCCGGCGGCGCGGGGAGCCCCTCGGTGCTTGACAAAGGGAGAGGCAGAGCAGCGCGGGGACCCGGCGGAGCGGGCCGGCCCGCCCCCCGCTCCCGGGGCCCTGCCGCTCCCAGAAGGCGCCCGGCGGAGCGGTACCGGCCGGAAGCTGACGGGCCCTTCCCCGGATGTGGCGGCCCTCACGTGATGCCGCCAGGCCCAATCCCCCTCCGGCGCTCACCCACCGGGGGCGGAATACCTGCCCTTACCGGAAACGGTGCTGCCGTAAAGCGCCCGACGCGCCTTACGGGCTCACGACAGACCGTTCCGCGGCCGGACGGAGGAGGATATAAGGGAAAGGGGGCGGGCTCGGAGGAAGGGGGAGGCGGGGCCGAAAGGGGGCGGGGCCTCGTCGGCGGGGAGCCAACGGGGAAGGGAAACGCAGGGGCGGGGAGGGGCGGAGCTTAGAGGGAAGGGGCGGGGCCATAGGGGCATTTCCCCCCTGCCCAGGGAGGGCAGCGGGGCAGAGGCCTAAGCCGGAGCGGGGCAGAGGCCTAGGCCGGAGCAGGGTGCGGGTGGGAGCTGAGGCGTTTCGGTGGCCCGGAGCGCTTTGGGAAGCATCGGCGAAGGCAGCCGGCAGCCGTAGTTTGGGTGTGGAACCCTCCTGGGGTTGAACGCCGACTTCGCAGGGGGTCCCTATGGCTCCTCAGCCTGGCACGGCTCCGGTGGTCTCACCTGTAGGAAAAAATCCCCAAATGCCAACCTGCCACCCCACGCTTGGCGTTTTTATGAAATACCCCGCCGGTGCACGGGCAGCTCTGTTCCCAGACCAGCCGGCCGTGGCAGAGGTACGGCCTGGCAGCGCGGTCGTGTGTCCCCCCCCCGCCCCCCCGCTGAGGCCTCCTCCACGCTGGGTCACCGCCCCGAATTTTTGGTTTTGGGGAGCGCAGCGGGTGGAGGGAGGCAGCTCCGCTCGCCGGCAGAGGCTCAGCAGCACACCAAGGATCCGAGTTACCGTTCCTCTTTCTCCCCACCCAAGCAGCTCCAAGGTCCAGTCTTGAGGTCAGCATCTTCCCCACACCCCTCTCAGAAACACTTCAGCCCCTTTCTCCCCACATGCTCAAATGCCCCCCGTCTCTAGTGGCATCAATGTTTGGTTACATTACACACCGTTATGTGCTGGGTTTGGACGTTTCCAAGCCTGAACGTCCCTGTTACCAGTGTGGGAAGGAGCTTTCGCAGCCCCCTCCGGCCCTTTGACAGCCCCCGCACAGATAACTCGTCTTTCATCTGCTGCTTTATTATTCCTGCTCTCAGGTTCCCCAGTGCTTTGGCTGAACCTCTGTGATAATTAGGGCTCCTGATTTCCAAGCTCTGCTGCCTGCAGAGAGGACGGGGCAGAAGCAAACATGCCAATGCAACCCCCTGTTTTGGGCTATGTCCGTTTTTTCTTCCAAGCATGAGTCCCAGTGTGTGCTGCAATCTGAGCTTCCCCTAGAAGCATAGAATCACAGTATGGTTTGGGTGGGAAGGGACTTTTCAAGGTCATCTAGTCCAACCCCCTGCCATGAGCAGGGACATCTTCAACCAGATCAGGTTGCTCAGAGCCCCGTCCAACCTGACCCTGAATGTTTTCGGGGTTGGGGCATCGACCACCTCTCTGGGCAACCTAGGCCAGTGTCTCACCACCCTCACAGTGAAGAACTTCATCTTTACATCTCACCTAAATCTACCCTCTTTCAGTTTAAAGCCATTACCCCTTGTCCTGTGTCATGGTTTAACCCCAGCCAGCAACTATGCACCACGCAGCCGCTCACTCACTCCCCCCCTCCCCGTGGGATGGGGGAGAAAATCGGGAAAAGAAGTAAAACTCATGGGTTGAGATAAGAACGGTTTAATAGAACAGAAAAGAAGAAACTAATAATGATAATGATAACACTAATAAAATGACAACAGTAGTAATAAAAGGATTGGAATGTACAAATGATGCGCAGGGCAATTGCTCACCACCCACCAACCAACACCCAGCCAGTCCCCGAATGGTGATTCCCTGGTCCCCCTCCCCAGTTCCTATACTAGATGTGACGTCCCATGGTATGGAATACACCGTTGGCCAGTTTGGGTCAGGTGCCCTGGCTGTGTCCTGTGCCAACTTCTTGTGCCCCTCCAGCCTTCTCGCTGGCTGGGCATGAGAAGCTGAAAAATCATTGACTTTAGTCTAAGCACTACTTGGCAACAACTGAAAACATCAGTGTGTTATCGACATTCTTCGCATACTGAACTCAAAACATAGCACCGTACCAGCTACTAGGAAGACAGTTAACTCTATCCCAGCTGAAACCAGGACATCCTGTCACTACATGGCCTTGTAGAAAGTCCCTCGCCAGCTTTCCTGTAGGCCCACTATTAGGTACTGGCGGGCTGCTATAGGGTCTCCCCGGAGCCTTCTCTTCTCCAGGCTGAACAACCCCAACTCTCTCAGCCTGTCCTCATAGCAGAGGTGTTCCAACCCTCAGACCATCTTTGTGTCCCTCCTCTGGACCCGCTCCAACAGGTCCATGTCTGTCCTGTGCTGAGGACCCCAGAGCTGGACGCAGGACTCCAGGTGGGGTCTCACCCGATGGGAGCAGAGGGGCACAATCCCCTCTCTCGACCTGCTGGCCACGCTGCTTGGGACGCAGCCCAGGACACAGCTGGCTTTCTGGGCTGCGAGCGCACATTGCCAGGCCATGTCCTTATGCCTACGCATTTTGGAGAGGGCAGACCCCTCCAATTATACCATCCTGTGCATCATCCCGAAACTTTTCCCTTACCAAAGGGGACAGCTGTGGACTGTAGCTGCTCCTTTACAGCATGGTACATACACCCCATGACACTGCCAACATCCTGCAGCTGGTGGTGAGGATGCAGAGTCAAGTGTGCATAAGCTCGAGTGCTTTTCCCTGGGTTATTACTGTAAAGTGCAGCCCTGTTAGGGAAGTCAGAGAGCTTGGGCACAGCTGAAACTCAAATGTCTGCACTGAATTTGTTGGCAGAGGTGCGGGCAGGGATGTGGTCTGCAGTAGCTAGCGCTGACCCAGGCAATGCCAGGGAGAAGCTCGGGGTTGAGCAAACTCTGTTCTGGGGGCCAGGAAAGTCTTAACGTTGACATGGCTAGACTAAGCCTGAGGTCCAGAGGACAGGTCCTGGCATGGGGAGGTTCACTAGCGGGGGGGGGGGTCCCCCAAATCAGTAAGTTAGCAAGATCAAAAAACAAATTCAAGGTGGGCAGTGCTGATATTTACCCGGAGAGTGTTTGTGAGACTGAGAAGGGCTGTCTACGAATCCCTGTGCTTCCAGGCAAAAGCGAACTTCTAAGCAGTGGTAAGGAGATAAAGGACTCCTCATGCTGACAGCAAATACCAGACATCTCCTGAAGAGGGGCTCTGCCGGCTGTGTTGGCCACGGCCGCTCCCCAAAAGGGGACGCTGGACTGGGCAGGTGGATGCGGGCTCTGATGCAGAACCACAGGTCTTGCTCACCTGGAGAAACTCCGATTCCTTAGCCTTTCTCTGCTTTATCTCTGAAGAAGAACAAAGCGTGAAAATCAGGTCATCAGACATATCTAGGGCTTCCTTTGGAGAGGATGAATAGCTGTTTGGTACCATCCTGCCCCATGACTACTTCAGTGGTGCAAGTTCAAGGTGGTTCAGTCCCTGCATGATGGAAACAGCCTGGAACTATCTGTGCAGATGCAAACAGGCAGCTTTTGATGACAGCCTGTTCTAGGCAATTGCACATGAGAAGGATTGCAGAGGTGTTTAGATACAGTGACCTGAATTTTTATACTCACCTCTGGTGGGGACTTCATTCTGAGTTTGTCCAGGCTGTTACTTGCACGTCTTATTAATGCTGGCAGTTTAGGTGATTTCAATATCTGAGAATTATTTGAAAGTCTAATTAATGACATTTGCTTCTCATAGATGTATGCAAAGCTATTAAGGAAGATTAATTCTCCCGTTAGAGCGGTTTGCACTGATCCACATCATCAACCCCTCCAAAAGAGAAGAGGGGTCTCTCCTAGGTTTGGAGCTACCAGGGCATGGGATTCCCATGTGTAACTTAAAATAAAAACATGTCAACTCTGCTGCTTTCAGTCCAATGCTGAGATGACCTGGAAGCAGCATAGGACTAATCCTCTCTGCATTTTACTGTACAGACTGGGAAGCCTTCGGTATGAATCCAGAGCTAAACACAAACTCCTGTCTTCAGGGCATGAGCAGGACTGTTAAAATGCTGCTGACCTGTGCAGTTTATCCTGGCTCAAGACGAAAAGCTGCTTTACTGCCCTTCACCATGCACAGTGGTGCTGGAGTTCCCTCTGGGATTGCATAGGGAGGGCTGGTGCTTGGGGATATCTGCGGCTTCAGGAGAGGAGCCTGGGATCTCCATACATCTCCCTCTGCCTTGCAATCAATTTATGGGTATTAACCATCCTGAACGTCCTCAGAGACACTGCCTGGACTCTCACGTGTTCACCCCCTCCGTCCCCATGGCCCCAGCAGCCCCGTCCTCATCCTCACGAAGCACCACCAGCCCCCACGGACCGAATGACAGCTGCCTTCTCGGTGGGGTGGCCTCCATCGCGCTGAAAGCACTGTGGGGAGTTCTATTTATTAAGAGCATCCTCAACAGAATCCTAGAATCCTAGAATGGTTTGGGTGCGAAGGGATGTTTAAAGGTCATCTAGTCCAACCCCCCCTGCCATGAGCAGGGACATCTTCAACTAGATCAGGTTGCTCAGAGCCCCGTCCAACCTGCCCTTGAATGTTTTTGGGGATGGGGCATGCTCAGCTGAAGAATGGATGCAAAGGAAAGCAAAGACTTCAGCCCCATGGGCAGTCCAGAAACAGCACTGTCGCCCCAGTGAAGGAAAAGGAAAATTTGGGAAGTGGCTGTGCACCCTGGGACTAATTATAAACCCAGCACTTCCCCCGCGTTAGTCCTGACGACTCTGCAATCCCCAGGCAATGCGTGGAAGTGGATCTTCTCTCTGCCAGCTCAGAGGAAAAAAAGCATTAAATATAGTCCCCAAATGAGGGCATATCAGATATTACACTGACAAAAAGGAGCAAGAGGTGCTTTAGAAATGTGCCTAAGAAGAGGAGTGACTGTCACTCAGATGGGTTTCATGGTCTGCCTTTTTCTGTCTTTTTGCCATGTGCTTTAGGAAAAATGAAGTGCTGTGTGGCAAAGCTGAAAGAATTGTACTCAAAAAAATTTGGCTCAAAACTCATCTCAACCAGAGGAACCTCTGAATACTGAAGTGAGAGTCATCCTGCTCTTTCGGACTCATTTTTCCTCCTGTAAAATAAGGATCGGTAATGTTTGGAGCAGGCTCCTTCCCTTCCTGTATTGCAACACTATCTGACACCAATACAGCCCTGTTACCAGTCAGTAAACATTACTACAATCTTCTGAAGAATGGAAGATGTACGGGACAACATGTCTCTTGTACAATAAAACCCCACCGGCCTGACAACTTTTTCTGTTGGTCCTGCACAAATTATCCTGTCCTGCATTCCCAAACGTACAGCTGCCGCTCCCCACGCGAGGAGAAGGAACCCAACCCACAGGCTGGGCTGTGCACACCAACATTTTTAATATAACCTCACGGCAAGGGGGTACAGGCTTCCCTGCACAAGGGAGAGAAGTTGTATTGGTATTTGTGAGGATGCATTTGGTTCATAATAACAGATAAGGGGTTAATGAGGGTCCGCCAGCTCCTGGAAGCAGGTAGCTCCATGCACCATATGCTTTTACTTGCTCTGTTAAAGTCTCCTAAGAGGCAACATCCCTATCAAGCAGGAGTAGCATGCACATCTAGAAAGTGTCCAAGCAGAAGGAAATGCAGCTAAATCAGTGCTCTTTGCCAAATGCCCAGAGATTCCTCCTGCCAGATCCCTAAATGCCTGGCCATCTGCTTCCCTCAGCCCCGTAATGTGTCCTGGAGAGGTTCGCCAAGAGGCTTGTCTGGCCTCGGCAGGAGAAGGGGCTCTTCCCACGTCTTCCTTTCCCGGCTGGAGAGCAGGATCAGGAACCGTCTGGGTCTCTGGCCGCGATTCCCGCATCTCCCTGAAGGACCCCAGGGCACAGGGCAGACCCCGGGGAGCAGAGGTTCCTCTCCCTGGTTGCACGGAGTTGGTCTGGATTCACCGGTGAGACCACATCTCCCAAATCACAAGCGATTATCGCGATTTTGGGCTTTTCAGCGACCGAGCTCTCCTCTGCTACGTGCGCTCACACCAGCAGGGTTTTGCCTGTGAAATCCAAGAAGTAATTGGCTGCAGAATAGCAGAGAATCACCCTCCATATGCTGCAGTCCCATGACCATTTGCCTCTTGGATGAGAAATAGTATTTTTAGGGCTCTCTCTCTGCTTGTTTTCATTCCTGAAATAGATTGTGATCTTATTATCCACATCCCCCAGCCTCTTTACTCTCTGATGTTTTCCTAGGAAGGGGAGTGAAATAGCAGCAAGCACAAGGTAAAGGGTGTTTGTGGCTGAAAATAATCTGTGATTGCAGTGACCACATGCATGGATAAGTTATTCTGATTGTACCAAATTTGCTACAACAGTGGGAGACTCAGCTGAAGCTGATTTATATGTTGTTTTCCACTTAATATCCATCAGTATGTCTGAGTACCCAGCGCTTCTAAGAGCTGCCGTCCACGCTTCCACACTAAACCCTATCTGAAGTATATGGTTTCCCACAAACTGGGTTCGTCCTCTTGACAGCTGGGAGGAGGGAGCCTGCAGGTGTGGGAGAGCTCCCCAGTTAGCGCTCCTGAAACCACAGCAACG
Organism: Astur gentilis; assembly: GCF_929443795.1. Classification (NCBI taxonomy): domain Eukaryota; kingdom Metazoa; phylum Chordata; class Aves; order Accipitriformes; family Accipitridae; genus Astur; species Astur gentilis. The sequence continues at coordinate 27,614,193 of NC_064895.1, forward strand.
TCAAACTGGGGATTTGGCAACCAGAGAGTGAGTGGGCAAGTCTGAAGTCAGACCGCAGGAAGAAGGAGGCTGGCAGGATGTGATAGAGCAGATATATGTACCCGACACCGCAGACACAAGTGTTCCTCGGGTCTAAGTTTCCATAATAAATTATTTTTAGCAGAATATATATTTTTTTTTATTTTTTTTCTCCCCAGGGAATAGCTAGTTTCTGGTGAAGCTTTTCCATTTTGTCATAAAGAATCACGGGACACTGCATAACATCCAGAAACTTAACATTTTTCGCAAAACTTTTTGTCTTTTCCATCTCAAGGTTTTTTTAGTTATCGTTTGTCAACCTGGGAAATGTTTGGGCAATGAAAAGAGAACTCTGGGTTTGTTTTCTCCTCACTTTGGGAAAATTCTTTCTTGTCGTGGAATTAGCCAGGCACTCTCCAAGGACAAACCTACAGGTCTCTGTGCCCTCAGAGTATCTTTGGGGCTGGCCATCCGAAACACACAGACAGCTTGATGGCCAAAGTTGCATGCAATTATTCTGAGTGAGTGAGAACAATTGCTTGGGTACAAATTGTCCCCAAAACTTTCCCCAGCACCCGTTACTACCCGTGTGGGAAGGGTAGGATATCTGATCTCATCTGCATTTGGCTTTTTCAGAAATTGTTAGGGGAAAACCAACGTTTTTCATAGACTCAAACAGTATTGAATTCTGAAGAAAACATCAACTTAAGCCACTGTATAGGGGTCTGATAAATTTTTCATGTGTCAATGTGCCATGACCTGATTTATTAGGTGGAAGCAGGGGTGGTTTTGAGAGTTTAGCTCTGGATGCGGTTTAACATTTGGGGGCTCTTAGATCTCTCAGTGTGGAGGGAGGAAAACAGAAAGAAGGAGAATTTAGTGGCAGAGAAGAGAAACCCCTGCAGTTACAAAGGTTTTCCATCAGACAGCAGCGTGAATAAAGGGGCATTAATGAAATCATGTTGACCTTTACGTGGTTTTAAGTGGAAAGATAATTAAACAGGCATTTATGCAGCGACTAGTTTGCAGTAGAGACAACTATGGTTTCTCTGGAGCCCACAAGAAAGCGTGATGTCATTCAAATGAACAGGGCTCTTCTTCCACCTGTTTCTGAAAGGGCAAATGGGGATAACGTGACATGATGAAATGAATTGTTTATGATCTGATTTTTTATTATTACTATTTAAAAGCTGTGGTGCTTTGAAAACGTAGTTCTGTGTGCTTTTCCATAGGATATGGGTTGGTTCTCTGTGTCCTAGGTGGTGCATATGTTGGGGTAATTCTTCATGATTTTAGAGCTGGGTTCTTGGGGTCTGACCAAATTTAGAAAATTACCAGGTCATTTCTGAGAAAACTGCATCATGAATTGCCTCTTGAAGAGTATAAATTACTATATTTTCAAAACCAAACCCTCCTGGACTTGATGGAGACTTGATGAGGGCTTCTGCTTAAAAAACCCAACGGGTTTTATGCTGGAAGATCAGAATTGGTGGAAACTGGCACGTTGCCCCATAAGAAATTGCATCCTGTTTTACTGTTAGTTCATCCCTACAAAGTGAACAGGCTTGTCACGGTTATGTTAAGGGACTTAAGAATTTATTTCTTCCCCCTTCATATTCTCTGTGTATCCAAACACTGTGGTTATGCCACAAATACATGTGATATAGCTGTGGACCTTCATCACAGCCCTGACGGGCAGGGAGGAAAGTCTCCAACTGAAGTATTTTCTGAAGACCACATTTCACAGTGGGTTAAACAGGCGACACCAATAAGACCCACGGAACCATTTCATCACCTCCAGGATGCCCTTTTGATGCTCAAACCCACCAGCATGGACGCCTGACTCAAAGGCTTAGAAAGTTTTTCTTGAGTAGGCAGGGGGACTTGAGGAACTATGGGTTTCATAGAGCCAGTCTGAGCCTCCCCAAAGAGAGGGGACAGAGACAGCACAGCCAGCTCATGTCTAATTCAGAAAGAGCAGAAACCTGTTTTGGAAAACCGGAGAGGAGCAGCAGCAGCAGCCGACCACCTTCTTCCTCCTTGGCCACCAAGTCAGCCCGAGGCAACATCCCTATACATCAGCCATACTTCCCACAGCTGCATTTTCCTACAAATACCTATAGATTTGCGCACATTGGGTTATAGTAGGCATCTCTGCTCATTTCACTCTGTGTCTACAGGTCCCGTGAACTTTACAACCAGGGAAAATGTTTTTAAAAGTCAGGAGCTGGAACCACACACTGGTGGTGTTAGTTCAGCAGTGACTGCTTAGGTTGTGCTGAGTATTTAAGATCAAATATGAATAGGCTGAATTAGGGTTTGCTAGGCTGAGTGTCTAGAGTAGCTTGAGGCTGTATCTGAAGCGTGGCTTGTCAGGGAAAAAAGGGTGCTCAGCGTGGGAGTAAATGTTCTCTCTGTTGGGTGTTCAGAAGTGAAAATCTTTTCCTTCGGAATCCAATTAATGGTTCCAGTTAATAAAGAACAAATGGCCAGAGTACCTATGCTTATATGTGACAAAGAGATTAGAGATGGGGTAGCCCAGTAGGGTCAGACATGTTCCTACAAGCTGAAATGCCTTTAGTTCCACTCCCTGTTGTAGGGAGTGGGATAAATTTAGAGCAATGACTTGTCGTTTCGGAAATCAAAAAGGACACAGAGAAAGTCAGCACTGGGAAAAAATCAAGCTGTGCTATAACTCACCAACAGTGCTGAAGCAGAGTAAAAGTCTCTTAAGCTGCAAGATCAGAGACAAAGCGGAGCTGCTATTGTAGTTCGATAGCTTTGTGGAGAGCATCGGCACAGCCAATGGATGAATATTTTGCTGTGGTGTTCAGAAAGAAGCAGGGTCAGAAAATCGAAAAAAACTGGGAACGGCCTCAGTGGAAGTCAGTCCCACAGAAGGGAAGAGCCTTATTTGATACCATCCTTCCCCAAATTCAGAGAACGGGTGTGAAATAACAAGAACTTCTCAGGACTCTTTTCAGTCTGTGACTCCACTGTAAAATTTGAGAACAGCAAACACAATATTACAGTTCAGAGCGAGAAGAAAAAAAAAAGTCATCCAGGTGAGTATGATCTGATCTCAGTATTATGCAAGGCTTTGAGAACAAACAGGCAAGCAAGAATAGAAAAGAAAATGCATCATGAGTTCTCTGCTGAATAGATTTCAACAGACTGACCTGATGAAATAGTGTTTCTTAGTAAAGAGAAGGCATCAGACCTCATCAAATGGACTTTAGTGAAGAACATTAGTAAAATGTTCACAAAAAACTACTTTAGATGAAGTGGAGGGGATTAACAAAGACACTGTAAATTGGCTAAGTATAACCTTGAAAGGGAAAGTGTCAGGCAGGAGGGAGGTTGCTGAGAAATGTTCTCAAGGGTCATTCTTAGAATAAAAATTCAAGTGTGAAAAAGTAAGATACTGGACCCAAAACCAGCACGTGCCATTGATACAGGAAAAGAGTAAGGTAACACACAGAAAGAACTGTGTCGTCATAAGGACTGGAGTTATAGCAATGAAATTTGCAGCATAAAAAATCATGAGATTCATAGTGTAAAGTTGTTCACAGTGTGAAGTTGTTGCTCATGTGCCAGAAGACTAACACCAAGACTCTGCTCTTGCAAATACCTTGCCACAAGTAAAAAGAAGAGCTGTTTTAGTCTGATCACAGCAGAGCTCTGGGCCAATCATTTGATGTAGCTGTGGAGAAGGCAAATGCAACAGAGGCACCAAACTCTGGATAGAAACAGAACAGAACTCATGCCTTCACTGATATATTTCTTGTACTGAGGGGCCCAAAACTGGACACAGGACTCCAGATGCAGTCCCGTAAGTGCCAAGTAGAGGGAAATAATCACTTCCCTTGACATGCTGTCCATGCTTTTGCTGATATCTCCAGTATAGAGTTGGCCTCCACTGCTGCAAATATACCTGGCTGACTCACATTGAACTGAATGTTTGTGGTTGATGATGCTACTTGAAAGAACACGTTTTGGAAAAAGGATGTGGATTTATATAGTGAAATGGAGGAAACGTTACCTTGAGGGAAGATGAGGAGAGAAGCAGTGTGGCTTATCAAAGGTTTGTGCTGGGGGGTGATTCAGTTCAGGGAACAAGTATCTTCCAAGGGAGAATATAAAAAAAAACCTAAATAGAGCTGTTTAACTGAACAGAGGAAAGCATAACCTCCTGATGCTGCTTCTTATTTAAACAGACTAAACTTAGAAAGAAAGCTTAGTTCTTAAGAGTGAGAGTAATTAATAATAGAAGTGGTAATGTCTTCATTTCCTGGAGATCTTCAACTCATGACTGGATACTCTTTGCCAGGGAAAATTTTCACCAAGAGTGCAACTCCATGGCTTGTAAAATCCAGAAGATCTGATTATATTTACTTCTCCTTCTTTCTTTAATACTTAGAGACATCGCGATATTGAGCTACCCTAGGGTGCACCCATACTCTAATTTAAAGAGTGCTTGTGCTGGGGACAGTGTGCTTGGGAGGGGACACAGCCGGGACAGCTGACCCCAACTGACCCAAGGGATATCCCAGACCATAGGACGTCATGCTCAGCATACAAAACTGGGGGAAGAAGAAGGAAGGGGGGCACATTCAGAGTGGTGGCATTTGTCTTCCCAAGTCACCATTACGAGTGCTGGAGCCCTGCTCTCCTCGGGATGGCTGAACACCTGCCTGCCCGTGGGAAGGAGTGAATGAATTCCTTGTTTTGCTTTGCCTGCATGCGTGGCTTTTGCTTTACCTATTAAACTGTCTTTATCTCAGCCTATGAGTTTTCTAACTTTTAGTCTTCTGATTCTCTCCCCCATCCCCCTCGGGGGGAGTAAGTGAGCAGCTATGTGGGGTTTAGTTGCCGGCTGAGGTTAAACCACGGCAGTGCAGTACTCCTAAATGGTTGGCCAAGTCCCAGGAGCTGATGTGTCCTAGGACAACTAGCCTCAGTTTCACCAAATCCTAAGTGCAAGTTCAGGAGTTACCATGGACCAAGGACCATGCCCAACAGGCATTTTGGATAGAATCACACTGTTTGGGAAGCTGTTAGAGTTTAATATCCTGGTGATGGCCAAACCAGGCCAGCTGGTCTATGGACGAGGACACGGGCTCTGATGCTGTTTAGTTCATAGCAAATGTTTGAGCAGCTCAGCAGAAAAACAGACGGCAAGGTGAACCAAGGCTGCAAATATCCTTGCCTCCACAGCTGGGCTAAGTTATCCTTTTGCCATCTCCTTGTTGCACAGCATAGGGTTCAGCTGACTTAGATGTGCAAAGGACTTGGCTTCAAATTTTCAACTGCAAAGAGCCAGAGGAGGGGAGTCAAGAGATCCCAGTTCCCTTTGCTGTCTCACTATCTGAGCCATTCATCCCCTTGTCTTTCCCTCTTCTGGATTAAATGAACCGAGAACAGTGGAAAAGGGAGGTCCTCTGTGCACCATGAGCCACAGAAAAAAGTCACATCTTTTTGGAAGAACTAGATGAGGACTTTTATCTGCTTGCATGAAAATTTACAATGGAAAGGTTTCACAGGTAGCTCATAGGTATCTGATACCCTTGAAAGGCAATAGGGTATGATAGGATGGGATGGGATGGGACAGGACAGGACAGGACAGTTTTCTCACTGGCCTCCTTCCCCCTTGAAAATGTGCCCAACATAATTTAATACAGATGAAAAACAAGGGGTCTAGCTTAAAACCAGCAAGGACCATCATTATTTAATTTGCTGGGTAATTTATCTCTAGTTTTAAAGAGCTGTCAAGATACCCACTTTCTACAACTGCATCCGTTGCATCTGCCTTTCCTGGAGCACCTCATCAGCAGTATCATATGAGTCTAATTAATCTGGCAACTACCAATGCTGCACAGTAGAAATACCCCGTGCCTAATACTCTGAAGTAGGCTAGACCAAGTCTATGTTCACTGCTAAGCATTTTGGGAAAGATCTGCAAAAACTGGTAATTGCAAGGTAACGAAGAAGGCAAAATAAGCCCAGATTTATATCATGATGATGGACTATACATTTCTTATTACCACTCTCAAAAATATTTAATTTACTCATACCGAGGCAGCCTGTGTCAACAATACAAGGATCGCAGAGGTCACTACGCTTACCAGGAAAAAGCTGGAAAGAAATAAGCCCCATGAAAACTTTTGTGCAAGGTGACAGATCTGCCTCAGGACAAATGGTTCTAGAATTTCTGGGGGAAAAAAAATTAATTACATCAAGGCTAGATTGTAGCCAATTCAAAAATACAGTGAATAATATGTTTTGTGAAGAAACATAAAAGATCCTTCCCCTCCTCTGCTGGCTTTTCTCCAGGTCTCCTGTTTCTCCTGTGGTGCAGAGTGCTTCAGCATCTCCCAGTAACAGTTCCTTTCGTGTATCTGTAGACTCATCCAGACTCATCCTTTCTGCTCCTTGTGACTTAACTGAAAGGAAGAAATTATAGCTGTTGGGTTTGCATCCAGAAAAGATGAAGCCACACAAACAGTGCAGCTCTTCGTGCTGAGCCAACATTAGCAATGAGTGGTGGTGTTTGTTTGAATTCAAATGTGAATAGCTTGAATGAGGGATTCCCTGTTGAACATTTATAGGAACATGCACATTCAAAATCTATAAAATAAACTCTCCAACTGAAAACCCCCCCCGCTGCTTGTCAAGAAAAGAAACTGCTTAGTATAAGAGTAATGATTTATTTTCCTTCAAAGTTCCAGTAAATGGAATTATTAATTTTAAAATGTTAGGAATGGTCAGTTGCAGAAATTAGCAGAGTTACTTCCCTGTAGTGATCATGGGGAAACAAGAAAAAGATAGAGTGAAGAACAAAGGGAAAAAGCAAAGAATGGAGGAGGGGCTAGGAGGGTATGAACATGTAGTGGCAAATAGTTGGGAGGAGGCACAAAAAAGAGAGAAGGAATAGAGAAATCTGGAAAGGGGTAAATGAGTGACAGACGAGAGACTAGGAAGAGTCTTTCTCCAGTTTACATTTCAGCAATCTGAACATACAAAATTAATGGCCATTGGAGATTGCATTAAAAATTGTCCCACTGCAGGTTGCCCAGACAAGAAGACTCTGAAGGTGGTAATTCCTAATTCTGACCTTCCAGCTCTTTCTGTCTTCTCTAGCTTCCTACCTGCTGTGTTACGTGGGTGAGCATGGAGAAAAACAAGAGAAAAGCTAAACAGTGTAGAAAATGCTCAAGCCTGAAGGCCAGAGGAGATCTTGGTGCGCCGGGAGCAAAGAACAATACCCATCAAAAACAAAGATAGAGACATTGGTGCTTAGAGATGGACTCCTGCCACGAGCGGCGCGACAGGAGGAGAAGCTTGAGCAAACCCATCTCCAGAGAGGCGTTGTTTGCTTGCCGGCGTCTGCAATGTCACCCCGACCCGCTGGTCCCACTCACAAAGGCACCTGGCAGCCAGGTCCATGCTCCAGCGGGCTTCTCCTCGCCGGTCGCCGGCCGCTTTCCCCAACCCGGACACGCCGAGGCAATTCCCCCTCCTCCAGATCCGGCTGCCAGGACTCTGCCGCCAGCACGCGCGGAGCCGCCGGGCACAGCTCTGCTCGAGCCGGTGCCAGCCGGGGCTGCCGACAGCAGAGCTGCTGCCGGAGGTGGTGGATGGAGTCTGGGCACCTTGCTGATAAGCTCTCGGCACTGTCTGCAGGGCACGGACACAATGGACAATCCCGGGGCATCAGGTCCATCATGGAGAATAGTTTTGAGGGTGCATCCGTCCCCGAGCAGTGCTTTGGCAGTGAGGTTCCCCAAGGGTCTTCCCCAGATGTGGTGCTCTGGAACATCTTCATCACGTTCATTTGGCTCAGTGTTTTGTCTCGGTGTTGGGGGTTTTTTTCAGTATTGATCATGGCCTAAAGGAAGTGAAGGAAAACTGGTTTATGAACAGGAGTTAATAAATTTCCAGTTACCATGGTGATGGTAGAAGGACATCTCAGAAGGCTCTTCTGAGCCCTGAACTATCCAGGGTCTTTATTAACAAATTGCATAATGGAATAAAGATTGTGCTTACTGAATTTGCAAATAACAAGCTGAAAGGGACTGCAGCATGTTGGAGGACACTGGAGATAGACTGACATTTTTTTGCAAAAGACAGGAACAGTTGGTGGAGAAGGTAGAATGAGCAATATCTGGCAATGCAGTGATTCTGCAGGAGAGGTGTGGGGCTGCAGTGGGTAACAAGGTGCACATAATAGTACAATGTCATCCGTTACGGAAACGGCAGAAATCACTCTTTCTAAAAAAAAAAAAAACCCAACAGGGTTATCACTTGTCAGGCACTTAAATTAATCCATTTATTACTCCAAACTGCTAGGCTTTCAGGTAGTATGCTGTTTACTGCTTAGGGCACCATACTTCAAGATGAGGTGGAATAGTTGGAGAGAGCCTAGAGCTGAGATGGTTAAGGGACCAAGAAAATACAATCTGTAACAAAAATCTGGAAGAATTGAGATAACGATGATGGGAAAAAAGAAAATATAGGAGCCATGGTGGCCCACAAATCTGGAATAAAGAGTACATAGGAAGGGACTAGAGTGGTCCAGGTGAGAAAGAGTAGGCTGAAACTGCAGCAATCACAATTCAGTGTTGTATATAGGAGAGCGTTTCTAGTGGGGTGGTGAATGGTGTCCTGAAGGAGGGGAAATGGTGTGGGAGAGGCCAGTTATTGGTGGTATTCCCAAAGATGCTTGACAGCTTTCTAAGAGGGATGATTTAGAGTTGTGAGGAACCCTGCAGGGGGGATGTGGAGCAGTGCCTCTAAGGACATCTATGGGTCTGTGCATTTTTGGTAACAACATACATGAAATCACTATGGTTGCATCTTTATTGGTAAACTGAACAGTACCAGGGCCCACTCTATGGTCCTGATGCCAGTGGCCATACCCTGCCCACATCCATCGTATTAAACTCAAGTCCACTCAAAGCAGGATGACCACATCCCAATCATGTTGGAAATCATACCTGTCCCATGCAGACTCCTGAATCATAGAATCATAGAATTATTTAGGTTGGAAAAGACCTTTAAGATCATCAAGTCCAACTGTGAAGTGTGGTGAGAAATGTGTTTGGAAAAGTCAGCCACAGAAGAGCAAAAGAGGTGATAGCAGGGACCCATCCAGCCAAGTGTCTTCAGTCTGACAGGGGTGAATAGCTGATGCTTAGAACAGTGGAAGAGCATGGCAAACATACAGCAGCATGTGTTTGGAAACCCCTCCGATTCCAGCAATCTGAGGTCTGGGGGGGTGCTGAATTGGGTGTGAATCCATATCATTGTGCTGAATGCCCCTCAATGGATTTTATGGATTTCATGGAAGAATAGAATAATGCACGGTGGAAGGGAGCTCTGGAGGTCATCTGGTCCGGCCAGCTGCTCAGAGCAGAGCAAACTTCAAAGTTAGTTTGACTGCCCTACTTGCTTTCTGAACGCATTTACAGTTTCTTTCTCCACAATATCCGTGGCAATGAGTTGCACCATCCCGCTGTGTGCAGCATGAAAGAAGATATTCTTTGTTTAGTGCATTGTATTTTTGTATGCCATCTCCTACTTATGTGGTTACGAGAGATGGAAAACTATAATTCTCTCTTTGTTAGGACACATAGTTTTTACACTGCTGCCACATATCTCCACCTACTTGTCTCCTGGAGTGGAAGAGTCCCAGTATAATTACGATCTCACTGTCTGAAAATAAGTCCCCAGCTTTCACCATCCTTGCTACCACCCTTTGTACTTCTTCTTGTCGTACTCTAGGTTTGCAGAGCGAGGCACACCAGCAGCGCGCGCAGTATGCAGCATAAAGTACCCTCAAAACTGTCAGTGACACACTGATTTTTGTCAGTGGCCATTCTAGTAAACCCTAACACTCAGTTTTCCTTTCTGACTGCCTCTGGACACTGAGGTGACTTTTTTCTGCTGTGCTCTTTGGAACCATCTCTTTCCTGGAAGGTGAAAGTAAGTTCGCCAACTCATTTGGTATCTGCCTATGCTGCCACTCAGTGTTGAGATCCTTCTGCCTTGCAGACTCCTTGCCGTCAGCTTTTGTTTCACTGAAAACCCTTCTGTCATCATCAGAGCTTCTCCGGCAGCAGGGATCAGGCTATCTCCATCCCAGAAATGAAGCACACTTGAGACCCCAGAGCTATCTGGAGTTTTGTGAGGGAGAGGTGATGATCCAAGTGTCTGGAAGTGGTTGGCTCATCCCGGTTTCTGGGAAAAGGCTCTCAGCTCCAGTGCTCCTGCCCATCAGTGGGATGAGAGGGGACAACAAAGTGGGCTACATTGAACATGGTGTTTGCTAAATTTATCAGAGGGGGGTTGCAGTCATGGTTCCCAAGAGGATGATACGGGGACATTGGGTCCTTCTCCAGCCAAGGCTGCTCACACCAGGCCCCCTCTCAGCTTGTCCAGCCCCACACAGTGACAGGTCTAGACAACGGAGGGAGAATTATCCGTGCATCGTGGTCACAGCTCAGCCCTATTGCGTGCAGTTGCATCCCTGCCAAGGGCTGAAAAAGGCCTGAAGCGCTTTGATATTGATCTCGTTTCCTACCAGGTCCCTCTGCTCCAGCAGATCCGTTCTATCTACTCACCATTCACTCCTGTCACACTCGATGGTTTTCATTTGAATTGGGTATTGATACCAGATCTGGGGAGAGCAGAGGTTTGCCAACACACCCAGGTGCAGGGTGGAGGGGCCAGCGGTTGTGGTGTGCAGTGAACCATGAGAGGTCCCGTGAGCAACAGGACCTCCCCCAGAACCCTCCTCTCTGCTCAGAAACACACTATAAATATGAGGATGCCCAGCCTTGCCACTCAGCAGCGTCCAGCTCAGGCTCTCTCCAACCCTCCTCTCTCCAGCCTTGCTGAGATCCTCACCGAGCCCCAACCATGAGGTTCCTCTACCTTGTCTTCGCTTTCTTCCTACTGGTCTCCTTGGCTGTCCCAGGTAAGAGGGTTATTGCTTTGGAGGGTTGTCGCGGTAGAGACGGACACGACAAGTAATAGATCATGCAGAATGGCTACTTTATTGTTCTAACACACCTTTTTATCCCCTTCTTCAGAGTATGTGTTAGTATACGATTGGCTTAGTTAGTAACTAACAATTCATGATTGGTGAGTTTGTCAGGACGGTTCTTCTTATCACTATCTTGTTTTCGTACTAGTCTTCTCGGATCTTTCCAGACTTCTCAAGGATATACTACAAGCTGCTCAAGGTCGCGCTGTTCTCGAACTGTCAGGAATTCCGTAGACTCGTTGCATCCCCCGACAGAGGGTGGGCTGGGCAACCGTGGGAGAACCAGAGAGATGAGGATCAGTGGACCGTGCTTGATAGGCAGCTTGAGCAAATGTGGTCTCTGTTGGCTTTGAAGGCTGTGATTTGGTTGCCCACATAAAGGTGTCTAGTCCTTCGGGTATGCAGATGCATGCTGGTCTCCTGCGAATGCACAGGTGACTTGGTTGCCTCAGGTTGTCTTAAACAGGGCTCTATGCTCATATGCAGGCAAATGAGTCTTTAAAGAAAAACTCACTTTAAAGTACTGTAAGATGCACAGTTAGGATGTTTTAGACATTTGTGACACCTTCTAGGTCAAGGTGAGCTGGGCCTTGGTGTAATTATTTTAGCCACGGAGTGCCAGATGAGTGCTGGATGTCTTTTACAGAGACACCGGCTTCCTGGACATTTCCTGCTCAGATGATGCCATATTTTGTGTCAAACCAGTTCTGAGTATATCTTCAGGGTCCAGTTCAATCACATTTTTAGTGTACATTGCTGATAGATATCCCTCCATTTCTGGTTCCTGCCTCCCTTTTCAATGAACGAAAGGGAGATTTGGGGCTTATAAGGGTTCCCAGTCTAATATCCCTTCACTCTGAACATAATTTCCCAGCTATTTTAGGCCAACAGTCTCCCACCCCGGTGCCTGGTGTTTGGCACTTGAATGTCTTTTAACACATGCAAGTCAGATTTCTGGAACTGCCACCTGTGAAACCCCCCATATTTTTTGGAACACCAGCTCAGTTTTTTGAAACTGCTTTGGTGTTGCTTTTGCTGTTTTGCTCTGAGAACACTTATCCTGTCTCTTAACGAGAGGTGCGAGACTGCACAGATGAGCATCTTTATGAACTTTGGGTTTGGGGTGTCTCTCAATGCGGGCGAGGAATCCGCTCTCCTCGGGAGCATCTCTTTCCCAGACCGCACCTGTGTCATCAACTGGCCCTGTAGTCACCGGCCAGGGGGAAAGGGAGTTTCTCAGAGTCGTGCCCTTCGAGGTCCCCTCCTGCTCTGGGGCTGGGCTCGGGCAGGAGCGGTGGACGTGTGGGAGGGTGGAGCAGGACCTCCCTACAAGCAGGGTCTCGTCCTTCGGACCGCTGCCACGCTCGTCCCTGGAGGTGATGGGAGGGCACGGCGGGGGGGCCCAGAGGCACCTATCCTGACCCAAGCCCGCTCCCTCTGTCTCTCCTTGCAGGCTACGGGCAGATAAGGAAGCACTGCCCCAAGGTGGGGTACTGCTCCGGCAAGTGCTCCAAGGCGGACGTGTGGTCCTTCTCCTCCGACTGCAAGTACTACTGCTGCATCCCCCCCGGCTGGAAGGGGAAATAGGAGCTGGCGAGGAGGCACCCGGGGAAGAGGAGGCACCGCGGTGGCTTTGGGAGCAGCTTCTCAACTCTCTAACCCAATTGCCGTCCCCCCCTCTCGATAATTAAAAAGAGAAAAAAAGGCGATGTAACTCTGGTGTGTGTAGCGTGGTTACTTGCGTCCCCCCGTGATCCCAAGTTAAAACACATTCTCCAAACCCAGCCCCAAAGGCCCATTAGCAGCACGTCTTATTGTTCTTTTTGTGCAAAATACGTAACAAAAGTGCTAAACATATGGAGTTTTCCTCTCTGTTTCCCACAGTGAATTCAGTCAATGGTGGGTGAAAAAGGTCTGTTTGTAACACCACCCTCCTGGGTGTCCGTTTCCCAGCTGAGCCTCATAGCAAAACCCATGGGTCTCATGTGTGGGAGGGAGCCTCGTTTAGTGCTGAGGCTCAAAAAATCGGTATCCAGCTGAGATCCTGGCAAGACTGTTGTTACCATGACTGGGTAACAAGCAGGAATGGATGCGTGCAGTAATTCAGACTCCCTTCAGCATCTTCCAGAGACCTTCTCTAGAAGGATTGTCCTGGTTTCAGCTGGGATAGATTTAATTGTCTTTCTAGTAGCTGGTACAGTGTTATGTTTTGGGTTCAGTACGAGAAGAATGTTGATAGCACACTGATGTTTTCAGTTGTTGCTAAGTTGTGTTCATACTAAGTCCAGGATTTTTCAGCTTCTCATGCCCAGCCAGCAAGAAGGCTGGAGGGGCACAAGGCGTTGGGAGGGGACACAGCCAGGACAGCTGACCCAAACTGGCCAAAGGGGTATTCCTACCATGTGATGTCATGCCCAGTATATAAACTGGGGGGAGTGGGGGTGGGGGATCACCGCTTCAGGGACTAACTGGGTGTTGATCAGCGGGTGGTGAGCAATTGCATTGTGCATCACTTGTATATTCCAATCCTTTTATTATTACTATTGTCATTTTATTAGTGTTTTCATTATCATTAGTTTCTTTTTCTCTGTTCCATTAAACTGTTCTTATCTCAACCCACAGGTTTTACCTTTTTATTTCCAATTCTCTCCCCTATCCCACTGAGTGGAGGGGGAAGTGAGTGAGCGGCTGCGTGGTGCTGAGTTGCTGGCTGGGGTTAAACCATGACAAAGATCTTTGGGAGAGCATCATTCCTGCCCTCTCGTTCCCAAAAGCTTCTCTGCTGAGACCACCTCCAAGAGCACCTATTGGAGTCATTCACAGGTGCCTGCTGTGAGCATGCAGCAGCCCTAGCAGGGTCTGTAACGGGGCTATTTGCAGCAGCCTTTTGTGCTGTGATGATTATGTCCATCCTCATCTGCCTCAGCCTGCGTAGTCACCATAGGTACCTTCCATATTGAAAACTGGGCCATTGACTTTTAAATTGTGTCCTGTTTCATGCTCCTGTGTCCTAGCTGTGGTTTTGTGAGCGCTGGTAATGATCAGGTCTGCTGAAATCTTGTCGCATCTGAAGGTGTCCTTGGATCGTGGGGAGAAACCCAAGAATTGTAAGGGTACACAATGAAACAAAACAGGGATTGGTGAAAGTGAAAAATGTAGATAGAGGGACCTAAAAGGGAGCACCGAGAGATCACCCAGCAGTTGCTGAAGGCGTTCAAGGAGCTACCTGCAAGCATGATAAACCCACACTGGTCCATGGCAAGCTTCCACCTCCTCCTCTTCCAGTAAATACATAGCCAGCTTGAATAAAGCCTATTCCATTTCCAATGACCTCTGTGGACCTTGGGTGGGGAATGAATAAATGGAAAGGTGAGGAGAAACACATAACTAAAACCTCTGCAGCAGATTAGAAAAGGGGCTGCAAACTGCCTGTTTTGTTTTCCCACTCGGTCGTTCCTAGAAAAGGAACAATTTTGGGAACCTAACACATCTCTGACAGCGTCAGCTCTGACCTCCCAGTGAACTTTGGTGTTGTCAAAATACCTTCTCACCAACTCTGGAGAAACTGTAGTTCTCTGTGTTGTAAAATTAGGGCACTGTTAATAATCTCTTTTAGGATGTTCTCTATGCCACTGATCCAGGACTTGGTTTGGTGTATGTGAGCCCAAGTATTTTACAAGTCTTGAATCACCCATGTCTCCTGGTACCCTGAAGTCATCATGGAAATGGTCGCTATTTCAGCAGAGGATCCTTCCTCAGTCATCATCTGTATTTCCCTACAAATACATTTTCTTTCACCAGTGAATTTAGTAAGAAAAGCAAAAAAGATAAGGGGCCTTAAGACTTGAGGTTCACAGGGGTCCAAACAAATCTGGAGAAGAAACCATATTTTTCAATGGCAAAGCAGAGATACCGTTATATTTGTAGACTGCTGTAGAGCATGTGCAGGAGTGGAATATTGAAGTGATCATTAATTGCTGTTGGTTTTCATCTAAAACCACATCACTAATGCAGTCGTTTATTCACCCCTCTCACGTGAAGCTTTCATGGTGTTCCACCTCTTGAAAGGACAGGTATTTGGGAAAAAAACTCTTTGTCTTTTGTAGCTGGCAGCTAGAGTAACTTGAGAAATTAGGGTAAGTACCGGTTAAAACAGCACCATAAATTGCAGCTCCAAAAGAAAGGATGTTTTTCTGAGCCCTGCTTCTGGAAGCTGCAGGGTATAATAGATTGGATCCTGGCTGTAAGATTTTTTTTTTCCCCACTGCTTTCCTCTATATCTTATTTTCAGTGAAATATAATGACTTCTGCAGAAACAAGCTGCATACAGCAGCAAAAACCACTTTCCACACAAATCTGGAGTTGCCATATTGTCTGGTGCTATACATTTTAAAGATCTGTCTTTTCTTGTAGTGACAGTCAGTGCATCTGCCCTGGAAGAAAGAGGAATGCCAGGCATAATGAAAACGTCTGGTCCAACGATTCATGTTAATACGCCCATCTGCTTCTCTGTCACTCGTACCTACGTATAATCACAGACGGTGATCGGGGCAGAGTCTGCACTGGTTTTTTTGCATTGGGACGTGGACCTTTCTGGTTGAGTGCAGTTGGTATAAACAGCAAAGCAATGACCCGTCAGGGCTTCTTCTAGTTGATGCGTCCCCGATAAGAGGGAGGCTGAAAGCTCACCAGATCTCGGATTTCATTCTCTGAATGGCACATACGAGTCTCGGTGCCTCTAACTCTTCCCTCTTCTTGTATGGGGATATTAGCTGTCATTAAAAAGAGGTAAACGCTTTTGCCCTGAAACCGGAAAATCAAAAAAGAGCAAATAAAGGGTCCCAAAATGTCTGGCTGAAATTCCCAAGATTTATTCAGCAATACAGTGTAATGATGCTGTTCCCTGTTCTCTCTTCCTTTCCTAATTACTTGCATTCCCGGTCTCTACTGGGCAATGAAATAACCAACATAGAGCCATTCATTTGACATATAAAATTACTTTGATTTTGCCTATGTGCATCACTCTACATCGATCTGCACCGAATTTCATCAGCCAGTTTCCGAGCCAGCCGCTCAAAACAGCGAGATCCTTCCGCAGCCGTCACCTTCGTTACCCTGAACAATACAGCACCAGTAGAAAATTTTGCTACCTTTCCGGATCTTTTATGATCAAATTTACCACTGTAGCCCCAACAGTGACTTCTCACAGTGCTCCCCATGACCAATTTCTCCTGCAACTTGGACCCATAGTGCTGGTCCCTGCCTCCTGCATCCCCATCTCTCTAGTCCTCAAGTCCGTTGCCTCCTTCTGAGAGCCCTAGCAGTCTTTTAGGACAGGATTTTCCTCTGGTTTTTTTTCCCATGTTATTATATTTATAACTGGTACAATCCTGGCTTGCAATTCTATAGGACCTTTTAAGTTGGTTTGGGGTTTTTTTTCATAACATTAGCATCTCCCCATCTTTGCGCAGTAAATCTTTGTTAAGCAATAGAGCACACGCTGCAGTCAGGAGGGCAGCTATTTCATCTTTGA
This sequence comes from Astur gentilis, assembly GCF_929443795.1. Lineage (NCBI taxonomy): Eukaryota > Metazoa > Chordata > Aves > Accipitriformes > Accipitridae > Astur > Astur gentilis. Next base: position 27,630,791 of record NC_064895.1, read on the forward strand.
ATTCCTTTAGGACTTTTGGGGGGAAAAGATCTGGGTACTGGTGATTTCTTGCTGCTTATTTCCTCTCTTTCACCTCCTGTACATTCAAGACAAGTCCTTTGATGAGTCCCCACAAAGGAGAGTTCAGCATGAAGACCTCCCTTCTTTCTTGCAAGGTGAACACAGCTGCAAATATTTCATTTGGTTTCCATGGAGTGACCTTAGTTTTTATTAGCTTTACTGCTCTGACCATCTCCTGCCCTACACGCGCTTCATCAGGCTTCCTGTTCCTGGTGTGTTCAGAAAAAAAGACACTTATTTTAAGAGGTTTCTTAAAGTTGCAAGTTCTTCCTGCAATTCTCTGCTGAGTTGCCTTACTGTGTTTTACACTTTGTCAAGCACAGTTTATTATCTTTTCTATTTTCTGTGTTTGGACACAATCTCAGCTGCTTCTTTCTAACAACCTCCCTCATCCCACTGTTCTGCTATGACCTTTTCCTTCTGCTCTTTCTCAGGGCTTTTTTTAATAGGTGTCATACATTTTCTCTGAGTCTGCAATATAGGGGCCTTAAATAGCTCCCACAGTGCTTGCAAAGAATCTATTTGCAAGGATTTAACTCTTTTAGCTGTCCCTTTTGTCTTCTTTTTAACAATTTCCCCAATTTTATGTAGCCTCCTTATTGAAATTAAGCACAGAAGTAGTGGCCTTTTCATCCCTTGCTGCTCCAGCAAAGATGCGGATTGTAAGTACCGTATGATCTGTGCCGCAGAGGAGCTCTCCCAGGCTAAAACTTTGGACCAAGTCCAGTGTGTTAGTCAGAACTGAGTGCTGTTTCTCAGTTATTTAGCATACCAAAGGCAGCGCTGAGAAGTCACTTGTTATGTCTTTGTCTCCTACTTCTAGGTCAGTGAGCCTATAGCTGGTATTTTCTCCCTGTAAACATATGAAAACCCTGTAATCCAGTAATTTATCAGCACTGGCTTCGTAAGGTATAAATATTCAACTACTTCTCCTATAAAAGGTGCTTTCCGGGACATAAATCTGCTTCTTGGCATAGCTAGAATTTATAATAGGAACAGACTGAAATTAGACCATATATTTAGCAGTAATGGTGACTGACCACACTAGGGAAGAAATGTTTTCTCTTTTTCTTGGACATCTGTTCACACCTGGATACCTTCGTCCAAGAAATTCACTTCTGGGCAACTAATCCCCTCCAAGACAAGGTCTGGGCACAGTTTCTGAGATCTTCTGTACCAGAGCTCTACTCTGGGAAGACAGGACTGTGTCATCCAACCCTATCTTACACCATCATGCCCAAAGCACCATCCAACATGCAACAAGTAGCACACTTTCAGTGCAATGCTGTAAAACGTGTGATGTTGGAGGTTACTGGTTTAGACTCTGTGCTTTTGTTCATTCATCTTTTGAAAGCCCAAAACTGCCACAAGCACCTTCCATGTATGCAATGTAATCTGATTGCATGTCTTTTTTGGATGCTCAGCTTCATGATGCCAAGAGGAAGGTTTAGCCCTGGAAAGCACTTCTTGTTGGTGTAATAGCTCAATATTTCTCTCTCATAAAGCCAGTCTGTTATCACTGATTTCTGAGACACCAGAACACAATCCCTGCCATTTTCACATTTTTTTCTTTTGTACATGCCATCACCAGTACATCTCTCCTCCCTGCTTCCAGTGTGTGTATAAGTAAGACTGGTTGAAGTGCTCTCTGCAAGCTTATGTTTCCTACGTGGTCCTGGAATAACAGCCTTTGTGATCAGAAAGTCTCCTACCATTATTGACCATCCTTACAAGAGACCAGTCAAATTTTTGTTCATGTCAGCTCCTGTTTTGCTTCCAAAGGCAGCCATTGAAAATCTCTTGGATGCCATTCACAGAGGGGCCTTTTGCTTTCCTTTGGTGGAGACAGCTTGGACAAACAGCACGTCCGTGCAACAGAGACAACACTTTTGCAGCCAAAAGATTTGCTGTAAGCAGCCGGTGTCTCTCGCTGCCTGCTCCTCACTCGCTTCTTCTGAAGATGAATGCATAGCGTCTGCAGGATGCTCTACCATTGCAAGAAGAGATGAGTGGCCCGGAGAGGTTTTGGACATATATTTTCTGGCTGTCAGGACAGGGCAAACACAGCTTCTTTTTCCTTCAAGTGCCTTTCGCAGTGGAAATGTTAGATGGCTGCACTGCTGTTCTGAAAGAGGTGAAAAAGCAAAAACCATATTTAACGTTAGCACAAAGTGCACGTGTGTGAAATGTTAACTGGATTGTGTAGCAGAGCTGCATCCCGCCTGCCTTCCCTCTTTCTGCGGGCAGTGGAGATAAAAGCCAGTTGCAGTGGATGAACCCCCAAATTGGGACACGTGTAACTCATGTAGCTGGGAAATGCTGCGTTAGCATTCAGGGTGCCTGGGCAGAAGAGGCCAGGCAATTTCCCTCTGCCTTTTTTTTTTATAGAAAAATCCACATGCCGTGTCTTTGAGAGCTTCTCTGCTGCAGGGAGCACTGGGTTGCTCTGGGGGATCCCAGGTCCAATCTTCTGCTGATAGAAGAAGTGGGATCTGAAGATGAAGAAAGCCTGTCTCCTTCACTCTTTGCATTACACCCACATCAAATTCCAGGCTGAAACCCCCCAAAGAGGACTCATGCCTTCCCTCCTGTTGTTTAATGCAGTTGGAGGGTCCCTCTGCTCCCCAAGAGGCTGCAACAAGGTGCCCTAGGAGGTCCCACAGCTGCACATGGTAGGACCAGTAACAGGGGGAAACAGTCATTCTCCTAACAAGAAAAATTTGAAATAAACTACTGCTGTCAGAAGCTTTCATTAGCTGCAGAAACATTTTGAAGGCTGGAGATGCAGCAGAGCGAGTGGCACCACTTCAAAACCCCATTTTGCAGTTCATTCACTTTCACATGGCTTTTCTTTTCACTCTTCTCACACAATTCTTATTTTTTTCTTGGGGAAAAATGGGAAAGAAACAGCAAAGGGTTTTTTTTATTGTCGTTCAGTGTTTCCTTTTGCAATTTTTATTATTTTATCAAACTTTCAACCTTGTGTGTCTGTGAAGTCTTTCCGCCAACACGTCATGGTTTTAGGTAAATTTTCCTTTGTCTGGGGTCAGGTGAAGCTTGACAAATTACTGCTTTGAAGACGACAGTCTGTGGCTCTTGGTAAGCCACGCTGTATCATATCATCAAGCGTGACATTTACCTGCTGCCTATCCTTGCCTGATCTCAGCCCTCATGGACTAGATGTTAAGCCCCTCACGCTCAGTATCTCACAGTACGCACCTAGTTTGGAAAGAGACTCATTGCTCTTAGCAAGAAAAATATAAGAAATCCCACTGTTGGCACAGCTTTGTCAGGATTCCTGTATCCTTGGTTAGTCTTTAAAGTGATAAAGTTTTTAAAGTTATCAGATTTCACATTTATCCTATGTGCTAAGGATAAAATAAAGGAGCATAAGGTTATTTCTGTTTGCCCCCCCAAATTGCTTGGTACACAGTCATTTAGACCACAGTGGTCGGTAGCAAGTCCCTCGGATCACCTTACATTGCACGTACAGACACAATGGGTGGCTTTAGCCCTCGGGTTGGCAGCAGACACGCCTGCAGGCACCGTGTGTTCAGAGTTGCCTGGTAATCAGAGGAGTTTGGAACAAACACAGAAATTAGCCTTAGGAAGAAGTGACTTTCCCCCCCAGGTCTGTGTACTGGCTGTAGTGCCAACATCTCTGCTGACCATAGAGGAGGCTGCAGAAGAGAGGAGACGCAGACCTTCCCCCTGTAGAAATTAAGCAATCTTTCTACAAGAAGGAGAGGTCTGTATCTCTTCTCTTCTCCTGCAGCATCCTTCAGTCCAACAAATACCAGTACAGTAGCCTTTTCCTGGGTTTGAAAGGCCCCATGGCTGGAAATTTATTTTGACACAAACGTCTCACCCTCCAATATTGCTCCTGAGGCTTGTCTGGCTGCCCGTTGCCAGAATGCTCTGAGCCACCCAACACCGGATCGCTCCATGTCCCCCTGCAGAAAGCCTGGAGTGAATAGTTTATCACGCAGTGGAGAGGGTAGGGAAGAGGACGCTGAAGAAATCCACCTTGTCTGTTCTTCCATTATTGGTGACCCCCAAAGGAGTAATCTGGTCACAGGCTATGTTGAGAAGTCATTTGCTTTGTGCAAGGGTGTCCAGGACAGCCACGGGACCACCAAACCTGAGTGGCTGCACTGGGATGAGGGTGCTCTATAGGCGCCCCAGGAGTGGGATTTGAGGGGTGCAAGGAGAAAGCGGTGGCTGCTTGCCTCCCGTCTCTACCCCCGCAATGGGACTGAGGTCCCCAGTGCAGAGGCTGAATGGGACTGATGGAGCACTGGGGGCTGTTGCATCCCCTAGAACTAAACTGGGATTCAACTTGTGGAGAAGGGAGACACAATATTAGGCAATCAGTCCTCTCCCAGCCTTTGCCACCACCCTGCTGTGAAGCAACAGGAAAATCCCAAAGCCTTTTCTCTTCCAGTGTGTTATTTTTGTGTCACAGGTCTGGGGCTGTCAGAAGTGTTTGGGGCTCTCAGAGGTGTGTCGTGGTCACGGTCCAGGGAGGTCTGGGTGCAGAACCTCTCCTGGAGCTCCCCTCCCGGGAGGTGAATGAAGCACACAGCACACAGAAATCATATCTGCCCATCTTTACTTCAAAGCAGTGAACACCGTCTCGGTTACACCATGAATACATCGCCCGGAGCCCCACCGCGAGTGCTGCTCTTCCTCTTCTCTCAGACTCCCCTAATCATTTTCCCTTTTTGGGTGGGGGGATGCAGCAGTACATCTTCGCGCAGGACTGGCTGAAAGTCCACTCGTCCCTTTTGGCACACACGTAGGAACAGTACCCATCACAAGTGCCCTTAGACTGCCCGTACCCTGTGGTGGGAAGGAGAGAGAGATGGGTTATAAGAGAAAATGTCAGACACTGTAGGAGGGCAGAGCCCCAAAAGTTATCTCCTTGCTGGCTCCGGTGTGGTACTGATGCTCAGGGTACCTTTGGGTTTAGACCCACATAGAATAGGACCCATGCTTTCTGTCCCCATTGAGCTGGGGGACCACGGGACTCTTTGGAAGTCATGCCTCTACACATGTCAGTACTGGAACCTGCTGGCAAGATCCCTTTGCATGAGTGTGAGAGACAGGCATTTGCAGTATGGCATTCATCTCATCCCAAATCGGTTGGGTAAATCATCAGCCAGAGCCAGCTGCAGGTAGCTGATCTCCACTCCCAAACCGGCGTGAGATGAACCACCTCCCTCTGACCCAAGGCACAAAGGCTGGAGAGGGGACAGGCTCCCAAACCCCAGCGACCAGGGTCAGCCCCACTTTCTCCACCCCACGCATTCCCATCTTACCTGGGGTGGCCAAGGAGAAAAGCAGGAGCACAGCAAAGACCGCGCAGAGCACCCTCATGCTTGGAGGCCGGCAGAGATCTCGGTGCAGTGGGAGCAAAGTAGATCTGAGATGGCTAAAGTGGGTGACCTTGGAGGCCCTGGGTTTTATAGAGGGACTCCTGCCGCAAGCGGCGCGACAGGAGGAGAAGCTTGAGCAAACCCATCTCCAGAGAGGCGTTGTTTGCTTGCCGGCGTCTGCAATGTCACCCCGACCCGCTGGTCCCACTCACAAAGGCACCTGGCAGCCAGGTCCATGCTCCAGCGGGCTTCTCCTCGCCGGTCGCCGGCCGCTTTCCCCAACCCGGACACGCCGAGGCAATTCCCCCTCCTCCAGATCCGGCTGCCAGGACTCTGCCGCCAGCACGCGCGGAGCCGCCGGGCACAGCTCTGCTCGAGCCGGTGCCAGCCGGGGCTGCCGACAGCAGAGCTGCTGCCGGAGGTGGTGGATGGAGTCTGGGCACCTTGCTGATAAGCTCTCGGCACTGTCTGCAGGGCACGGACACAATGGACAATCCCGGGGCATCAGGTCCATCACGGAGAATAGTTTTGAGGGTGCATCCGTCCCCGAGCAGTGCTTTGGCAGTGAGGTTCCCCAAGGGTCTTCCCCAGATGTGGTGCTCTGGAACATCTTCATAGAATCATAGAATCACAGAATGGTTTGGGTTGGAAAGGACGTTTAAAGTTCATCTAGTCCAACCCCCCTGCCATGAGCAGGGACATCTTCAACCAGACCAGGTTGCTCAGAGCCCCATCCAACCTGACCTTGGATGGTTCCAGGGATGGGGCATCGACCACCTCTCTGGGCAACCTGGGCCAGTGTCTCACCACCCTCAGTGTAAAAAATGTCTTCCTTATATCTAGTCTGATTCTACCTTCTTTTAGTTTAAAACAACTCCCCCTTGTCTTATCACAACAGGCCCTACTAAAAAGTCTGTCCCCATCTTTCTTCTAAGCCCCATTTAGGTACTGGCAGGCTGCAAATAAGGTCTCCCCGGAGCCTTCTCTTCTCCAGGCTGAACAACCCCAACTCTCCTAGCTCCTCTCTTCATAGGAGAGGTGCTCCAGCCCTCTGATGTCAAGTAAGAAATTGAAAGGGACTACAAAGCATTAGAGGACAGGATTAGCATTTCAGTGGATCTTCTCGTGCTAAAGAGATAATGGAAAAAATATAATTAAGTAACAGGGAAAGCTACATTGTCTATACAGACAAGAATATTTGGCTGGAGAATACAGATCAGGGGGTTTCGGGCTGTGCGGCAGTTCTGCAGGGAAAATTTGGGTTGCAATGGCTTATAGGAAGGCATAAATGAGCAATGTCATGGTGTTGGGAAACCAGCATTAATTGTCCTAGAAGTATAGACAAAAGCCGAGTTTGTAAGACACAGGACGTACCCGCAGCACTGTGTCTCCCTTAAAAGTGCCTCCATCCAGTTTTGTACACCACGCTTCAAGAAAGCAAAGAAAGGGCTGAAGGGAGCTCAGAAAATGACAGGAGGTCAGGAAGATGTGACCAGTAAGAAAAGACTGAAGGAAGCGGAATAATGATGATCAGGAAAGAGAAGACATGGAAAACATGAAAGTCCTTAAATCCACAAAAGGCAATAGTTTGGAAAGGGATGGTCTGTTCTTGGTGGCCAGGCTGAGAAGTCAGTGACTGCGGCTGCAGCAAGAGGTCCTCACTTCAGTTAGAGGAGAACCTTTGTGATGAGAGGGCTGTACAGCAGCAGGAAGGATTGAATAAGGGGAGGGTGGCAACACCGTCGCTGAAGGTCTTCAAGAAAAAATGGACAAACTCCTGAGAATGACAGTTAGAAACAGTGGTGATGAAGCAGGCAAGGTGTAGAGTCCCCTCACCCTTACTTTTAGTCGGTTTCTGTACTCAAAGAAGGTCACAGAGAGGAAGGTAAGAGCGAGCCAAGTCAGAGTGCAGAGTCTGGTTCGGGCAGAAGCGAGTGGCTGGGAAGGAGTCCAAGAACATGTGTTTACACTCAGTAAAACTCCCCACCCTCCAGTAACATGAAGTTTGGTGACTTCCTCAAGAAGGTTTTTTAACTGATTTTTTGAAGTTGTACCTGCTTCATTAATTTGTAAACTGCTTTTTCAATATATTTGTCTTTTCAATAAGTTTTGACTTCTTGAACAAGTTCCATGTTTCAGCTATGCTCAGTGTGAAAGTGGATTTTTTTGGTTACTTTTTTGATAAATGCCTGATTTACTATTGCATCTCACCTATTTCTTGGGTTATAAAAAGTCAACAACCATAGTCGTCTCTTCCTAAGGCCACTCAAATTTGTACAGCCTTGTGACATACCTCCAGTGTGTTTCTTCTCTGAGCTGATGAGTGCCACTATATTTAATTTTATGAAATCCAATCCCTGGCTCTGCCACCTTCCTTTACACCTCTTCCTGCCCTACTGTAGGCCATCAGGGATGGGGAGATGAGCAGTGCACACAATACAGTGCGATACCCCACAGACTGATGCAGTGATACAATGCTTTCTTTTGTCTTAGTAGCTTTCTTAAGATTTCTTAATATCAAATTTTCCATTTTTTGGTGCTTATCTGCTGTTTTCAGGGCACTGGCTTCAAGGATCCCAAACCTTCTTCCTAACTCACTTTAGGTAATTCAGACCCATCATTTGTACAGAGATTATATCTTTTTCCAAATTTACAACCTTAAACTAACCGACACTGATTCAGCATTTGACATTTTGCTGCCCTCTTACTGTGTTGTAAGATCTGTCTGCTGCCCTTTGCAGATTTAGGTTTGCTGGCATTCGGTAATTTTGCAGCAGCTTCTGTCCCTTCACAAGTCGTCTCTTTTTTTCTGGCTGTTTATAAAGCTATTAAACAGGCCAGTGAACTGAGGTTGGAAAAGCTCCTTTGCAGAGCTCTGGTCACGTTTGAAACCCCAGATCTGTCTGGAGGGTTTGTGAGGAAGAGGAGATGATCAAAGTGTCTGCTCCTCCAGGCTCCTGGGAGCTCTCAGCCCCAGTGCTCCTGCCCATCCATCAGAAGGGGTGAGAGGCGACAACAAAAGAGACTCCATTGAACATGATGTTTGCTAAATTTATCAGAAAGATTTTGCGGACATGGTTCCCTTCACAAGTGGAGATGGGAACATGGGTCCTTTCCAAGCCGACAGCCCCGCATGGTGACCGGTCCGGACAATGGAAGGAGAGTTATCGGTGCATCGTGGCCACAACTCAGCCCTATTGCATGCAATTGCATCTCTGCCAGAGGTTGGGAAAGGCCTGAAACCTTGTGATACTGATCTTGTTCTCCCCTCATCGTTATACCCGCAGATCTCTATCGGGTCCCTCTGACCCATCAGCTATTGACAGCCCCTATTCATTTGTGCTCTCATCAAGACCAATCTGCTGAAATCGTATCTGATATTGGGTGGCCAGGTCTGGGGGAAGGAGGTGGCTGCCAGCACATTTGGGTGCACGTGGGAAAGTCTGGTGCTCGTGCCACGACTGCACATCCAGCCACAAATAGCATGACTTGGGTGAATTCCCGTGTCTCCCCAGCATCCTCCCCTCTGCGGGGAAACTCTATAAAAACTGGCAGCCGCAGCCTCCCTGTATGCCACCTCCTCCCTTCGAGCTCACTCCGAGACTTCTCTCTCCAGCCTTCCTGAGATCCCAGCTCAACTCCAGCCATGAGGTTCCTCTACCTTGTCTTTGCTGTCTTCCTACTGGTCTCCCTGGCCACTCCAGGTAAGATGGAAAATCGGGTGAGATGGGCTGATACTAGCTGGAATTCTTTTAAATTAACTTCAGCTCTGGTAAATATGGTTATTACCATCTGAGGTGACTGCTATAACCTGGCCAGGTACTTTAATGATTTCTTTCAAGGGACCATGAAATAAGGACTACCTCAGAGAGATTTGTGCAGCAATAACTGAGCTTAAAAACTTCAGTATCCAGATCAGGACCCAGGCCAGACAATTGCCAAACAAGAGTCTGGATGTGGCCACTTCTCTTGGGGGCTCAGAGAGTTTCATAGTATCAGAGGGGACTTTTCTGTGCCACTCAATTTCTGTGTCAAGGAACAGTCCTGGGCGCATTTGATTTCCTGATGTGACATAGCTATTGCTGCTAATGCCCATTTCTGAGACTCCAGAGCTTTCTGGTCCCTTTACAGCAGTTGAAAGGGGATTCTGGGCTGAGATCTCCCAGACAGGCATTAGAGACTCCCTTCAGATATCGGTTCTCATCCACCTGGGCCAAGTCTTTCAGTTGGCCCACATTTAACCACCACGGTGAATAATTGGTGCAAGGCTGCTGTGGGGACAATTTCAAGACCTTTCAGCATCCTTTCAGCCTTTCCTGAGTAAGAGGGCAGTTTTTAGAAGCATGGTATAAGTACAGGGACCTGAGTGGACAGCTCAGTTTTTAAATAAGCTCCATGTGGCTTTTGCTGTTTTGCTCTGAGAACACTTATCCTGTCTCTTAACGAGAGGTGCGAGACTGCACAGATGAGCATCTTTATGAACTTTGGGTTTGGGGTGTCTCTCAATGCGGGCGAGGAATCCGCTCTCCTCGGGAGCATCTCTTTCCCAGACCGCACCTGTGTCATCAACTGGCCCTGTAGTCACCGGCCAGGGGGAAAGGGAGTTTCTCAGAGTCGTGCCCTTCGAGGTCCCCTCCTGCTCTGGGGCTGGGCTCGGGCAGGAGCGGTGGACGTGTGGGAGGGTGGAGCAGGACCTCCCTACAAGCAGGGTCTCGTCCTTCGGACCGCTGCCACGCTCGTCCCTGGAGGTGATGGGAGGGCACGGCGGGGGGGCCCAGAGGCACCTATCCTGACCCAAGCCCGCTCCCTCTGTCTCTCCTTGCAGGCTACGGGCAGATAAGGAAGCACTGCCCCAAGGTGGGGTACTGCTCCGGCAAGTGCTCCAAGGCGGACGTGTGGTCCTTCTCCTCCGACTGCAAGTACTACTGCTGCATCCCCCCCGGCTGGAAGGGGAAATAGGAGCTGGCGAGGAGGCACCCGGGGAAGAGGAGGCACCGCGGTGGCTTTGGGAGCAGCTTCTCAACTCTCTAACCCAATTGCCGTCCCCCCCTCTCGATAATTAAAAAGAGAAAAAAAGGCGATGTAACTCTGGTGTGTGTAGCGTGGTTACTTGCGTCCCCCCGTGATCCCAAGTTAAAACGCGTTCTCCAAACCCAGCCCCAAAGGCCCATTAGCACCAAAAGCACCTGATCTTCCAGTGACAACAAGCTGCAGAGCTACCAGTGGTCTTATGGGGTAGAGATTTTGGAAGAAAACATATAATTTGCCCTCTTGCCTCCTCTATGGCCCTGAACACAACCCTCTGGAGACAAGAGAGTATTTTTCAATTCCTTACTGCTTTTTCAGGATACAGGTTATCTGCAGATGTCTTAAAAAATGTGGGTAGCTCAGAAATGTCTCCTCTAACCATAGGACAGCCCTCTTTCCATGAAAATTTCAGCAAATCCACAGAGGTGGGCAACAGAGAAGCAAATAAGCCCTCACAGACCTCATGCAATGGATTTTATGCCAAATAAAATTTTATTTGGATTTTATGCTTGGGATCTTTGTGCCAAAGTCCCAAGACTGCTCAGTCAGTGCTTGTCTCTTGTTTGCAGATCAATACCATACTTAGGGTTCGGTTTCTGCTCTCCCTAGCTTGAACTGGGTGTACTGGAGCATAAAAAAGTATGGAGAAGAGCCATGAAGGTGATCAAAGGTGTGTGAAACCTCTGTAGCAGGAGCAGTCATGCACCTCTGCCCAGACAAACTGTTTGGACTCTCACCACTGGATTGGCAGTCTCCGACTTTTACGCCTGTCTAGGAGAGACAACACAGGTTTTAGGCTTCTCAGTAAGAAATCTAACTTTTTCTACAACATAGCTTTAGGTGTGAAGGTATGGCTATAGTATAAGTATATGGAGGTAATCAGGGAATAAAAGTCTGTAGTGGGTTGACCCTGGCTGGATGCCAGATGCCCATCAAGTTGCTCTATCACTCCCCGTCCTCAGCTGGGCAGGGGAACAAAAGATGGTGAAAGGCTCGTGGGTCGAGATAAGGACAGGGAGATCACTCAGCAGTTACCAACAGGCAAAACAATCTTGAATTGGGGAAATTAATTTAATTTAGTGCATATCAAAGTCAGGGTAGGATAATGAAAAATGAAAACAAATCTTAAAATACCTCCCACCTCCTTCTTCCAAGGCTCAACTCCACTCCCAAATTCTCCACCTCCTCCCCTCCAGGAGTGCAGGGGGACAGGGAATGGGGGTTGGGGTCAGTTCATCCCACATTTTCTCTGCCAATCCTTCCTCCTCAGGGGCAGGACTCCTCACTTGGCCCCTGCTCCGGCGTGGGGTCCTCCCCGGGCTGCAGGTGGAGATCTGCTCCCCCGTGGACCTCCCTGGGCTGCAGGGGGACAGCCTGCCTCACCGTGGTCTTCCTCATGGGCTGCAGGGGAATCTCTGCTCCGGCGCCTGGAGCATCTCCTCCCCTCCTTCTGCACTGACCTGGGGTCTGCAGGGCTGGGGCTTTCACCCATCCTTACTCCATCCACTCTCCGGCTGCAGTTTCTGTGCCACAGCAACTCTTTTTCCCTTCTTAAATACGTTCTCCCACTGTCACTGACGGGCTCGGCCTTGGCCAGCTGTGGGTCTGTCTTGGAGCCGGCTGGCATTGGCTTTGTCGGACACGGGGGAAGCTTCTGGCAGCTTCTCACAAAAGCCACCCCCGTAGCCTCTCCGCTACCAAAACCTTGCCAAGCAAACCCAGTACAGAGTCCAACAGTGAAACAGCTTCTGGAAGGAAAATCTATTACAACCAGCTCTGCTCTCACTTGTCTAAGGAGAGGTCTATATGACATTACCCACCAGCAGTGGCCATTTGGGGGTTCATTGGATGGTATCTTTCCAGGAGGAATTTGTTCCGAGTTAATGGCAGGCATCACTGAACTGTTTAACGGACACAGTGGTTGTTGTTATTAGTAGAGGACTCAAGGACCAGAAGAGCTGTAGTGATCATTTCCCTTTGAGAGAGAGGCCAGCTAGAGGGATACACTAGGAAAATTTGGGACAGAGTAATCCTTCTTCTGCCTTACCTTCTCCTCTGCTTCTCTTCTGCTTTCTTTGCAAGGCAATGGACATACTCAGTGCGGAAAGGAGAACAACTGCAAGCGGACCAGAGGGACTGAGATCTGCTCAGCATCTTAGAGGTGTGCCGCACAAGTTGGATGAGAAGGACAGAGTGGAAAGGTTAGAGTACCCCACTGGTCCCAGTCCTTTCATGCCTTTGTCCACCTGGCACTCTCTGGGTGAGATTGAAATGCAGATTAGGGAGAGCTAAACAAGGTGTTTACACAGAAGGACCTGCAGCCATGCTAGCACTTGATTGAGTTGCCTAAATGAAGATGTCTAGTGCCATGTGAGGTATCAATGAGTGCCTGGGACATTTATATGTGGCTGGCAAGTATGATATGGGAGCTATGGGAGACCATTACCCTCTAGAGACACAACTGGAGAGTAGGTGGGACATCTCAAATATGCACCTGAGATGTCTGAGTCACTGGGAACAGTCAGTCCAGTCAATAGTGTTGAGATCATCTAGAGCATAGTTCACCTCACCCTAAATAAAAACCTCCAGGCTGGTAAGATGAGTGAATCTCCCAGCTCCATGGATTATATTGAGTAGATCTCCATTGACTGTCAAGGGAGTATAGACATCCAGAACAAAAGGAGACACCCATATAAGAAATAAAAATATTGGTGTACTCATCTCTAAATTAATCCCGCTCAGAGTGGATAGATGCAGAGTGAGTGCTTCTGCAGTTTTTGCTCTCCAGGGCAGATAGCCCCAGCCTTATCTCAGGCAGTTCTGGAGGGAATGGTGCAACACGCTGCCAATATTGTTCAGTCTGAAACGTTCACTCATTGCCAGGGAACACAACCTACAGTATCTCTGCTTGGGTTCAGTTTCTTCTTGGACTGGAGGTGCTGTGGTAGTTGTTTCTTTGCTTCTCCTCAAGGGAGAAGGAAATGAGGGAAGAAACACATCAATCACAAGCTGATGTAAATGTAAATTCTAGGACTTCTTCCCAGCTTGTGGTGAAGGAGACTTTAGGTGGGCAACAGAGGCATATGCTACTTGCTGCTATTCTTTGGTCACCTCTGCACTTAGTGCTTGGCAATATTCTGGTCCTTTATGTTTACAAAGTCCAGCACTCAGAGACTGGCACTGAGTTGCTATTTATCCTATCTGCAGAAAGTGCCATCCAAATCTCTTGTATGTGGTTGATGTAGGAGAGTAGGAGAAACTTGGGAAATTTCAGGAGGTCTCAAATGGTGCTGTTTGTGTTCAGGCAACTGAATTGAGCCCCAGATGATTAGCTTAGACTGGTGACCTCACCTTCAGACAGCCAGGGTTATTTTGCAGGAAAGACATTTCAACTTTATAGCAACTTGCATGTCCATTGCCACAGCACTTTGGATTCTAGTAGAGGGTCTAGATCTTGACATATGTTTGGAAATGCATACGGTGGCATTGGCCTATTACCAGTCCTCTCAGATCTCTATTTTGGAAGGGAAGAAGAAGGGGTCTCAAACTCGCTGCTGTAACACCGTCCACCACAACCATTCCTACAAGCCAACACCAAGTCTTCTGACCAGGGACTAATAGTCCCAATTGTCTGTGCTAAAAGCTTTGGCAGCCAGATTGAGAGGAGTCCAGCTCCCAAGGGAGAGATGCCAGCACAGGCCGCATGAGATGCCTTCAAAGAGCCAGTGACAAACGGGCACAGAGTGGACGTCTCATTGTCAGAGGGCCACTGGGTTGGAGTGACATAATATCCCACTAAGCAGCAAACAATTTGTCCTTGGGCAACAGTGAAGTCACGCTCCTCCTTAACACTGTCCTCTCTGTCAAGAAATGTCTATAAATATCAGGATCTCCAGCCTTTTTCTTAGCAACTGATTCAAGACCTCTCTGCAAGGCTGCATCCCAGACCTGCTGTGATCCCGGTGGACATCCAGTCATGAGGATCATCTATGTTGTGTTTGCTGTTTTTCTGATGGCCTTGATGGCCACCCCAGGTAAGGCGGCAAATTATGTGGAGCAGAAATGAGAGAGAATAGTGAAACATAAAGGAATTAAGGTTAAAAAAAAGACTTTTCCAGGAAAGTAGGTGCGGGTGGTGGGTCTTGTATCGAGATTTTGGTTGAGTTCAGCTCGTGAGACTATTGGAGTGGAGTTCGGCTCCAGAATCGCACCATCCTAAATTTAGACACCCACCATCTGGGGGTCTCCATGTGAACTGCATCTCATCGTGGTCATTGGACACTAGTCGATAGAGTCAGAGCAATTCAATTCATCTCAAGCTAAATACCCAGGGTGTGACTGTACTGATAAATTTAGCAGTGCCAGGACTGAGCTCTCAGCTTGACATATGAACTAAGTCGTCCACACCATTTAATTGACAGCGCTGTCACTGGCTCAGTTTTGCTCTTGGCCAAATAGCATGGACTCAAACCATTCCTGAGAGAGTACCGACAGTGACCAGGGTCCATTCCCAAGTATCAGTGTGGATGTGGACACTTTGTTTTAAGGAGACAGTTTACTGTGTGGTGGTGGGATTTCTGTGCTGTTAACCACAATGAATTAGTCGATGCTGACGTAGCTCCGTTCCTTTTTTTCTGCAGGCAAAAGCCAGTCAAAAAAGTGCTGTGGTGGGTGTTGTTCCAGGACTTGTCCTAAAGGAGAGAAGGAGGAGCATACTGAAAACTGCAGGAGGATGTACTGCTGCCTGACACACAGGAAAAAGAAGTAGAGCAGAGATTTTCGGTGCTGAGAGGAGGAGGGAAACAGTAATTTTTGCATTAGTTTCTTCTTGTTTGATGGAAATGGAGTTTTCTTCTCTCATTAAAAAAGACCAGTTCTCACCCTGAAGTGTGCTGTGTGGTTCACTGTCTTCCAAAAAGTTGTGTGCAGAGGATCAGGAAACATCTAGTGAGTCTTGCCAGATAAGTTCATATTTATGGAGACGATATGGTCAAACGCAGATGCTGCACTTTCTCATACCAGCCTCGACACAACAGGAGTTACAAGTAGGTTTCTTAGTAGTCTGTTCATGTAAGGTTGTGCCTTTGTGTGATTCAAATCCTGCAAGGACGCTCAAAAGCAGAGATGGTGGTATCAGAGAGAAATCCACTGTATGCCCCATCAGTGTCCTCCAGAGGTCCGTCCCACACTTGGACTGAGATGATCTATCAGCAATGACCATCACCAAGGCTTTGCATGTTCACTATATCCATCCCCAAACATGCCCATATTTATAGCTCTGAGTCATGTCCCCTAAGCTCAGGCTTGCTCGCTGCCCGAGCTGTGGTACCAGCCAGCAGACCCCAGCAAGTCCCACAAAACCACTGGGCGATATTCTCTGAGAGGCTGGCCAGCACCGCCTGAAAGCTGTGATCACCCAGGCGTGCAGCACACCGCAAACACCATCTTTGCCTTGTAGGACCAGAGACCCCTACGCAGGTTTTCATTACCTCTTCTTCTGGTCCAGATAATCTGAACCAGCAGCCCAGACATAATCCTATGAAGGTGATGGTTTCAGTTTCCAAAGCCCTTTTGGATTTCTTCAGAGATGCCTTTGACATGTAAGTAATCTTACAGGCCTCTGGGATGTCCTAGCTTCAACCCTCACCCCCCTGCACTGCCCATACACTGAAAACCAATTCTCTAAAGCATTTGTATCCCACGATGTGGATGTTTCCTCCCATTCTTCCCCCACTCTTTGTCCGGAGGGAGCTCAGAGCCTACTCACTCAAAACAAGAGTCATGTGAAGGGAGAAAACTCCTGCTAAAGCCTTCGGTTTGGACTGTGGTAGGGCCTTGGTCCTGGAGTCAATATTTCGTGAGCAAAGCTCTCACTGACTTCAATGGTGCGAGATGAGGACTGGAATGAGAGGGGTAATACAGTAACGACCATTGCTTTGTGAGCAGCTCTGTGCTGCAGAGACACTTTGTAAACACAGGTTCCTCTGGACTGAGTAGCTGGAGAATTAAGCAGGAGGAGAGAGACACAATCTGTCATGTCTCAGATAACAGACCGGACCTAGCTAGGGCTGGTGCAGCCTAAAAATTGTGCTGTGGCTTCTGAATCTGAAAATTGCCATCAGCAATTGAGTTTGTCCCCAGATGGACTTAGTTTTTTCCCTTCGGCAGTCTTGTGTCATCATCCCCTGTTTTCTCCAAAACAGGGTAACTCTCTCAATGATTTTGCCCAATGGGGTAGATAGCCCATAGCATCCATGCTGAGACACGAGGAGACTCTTCCCAAGGAGATGGCATGGGGAACTTGCCCTCCAACTGCTCATTCTCGGCCAAGGCAGAACCTCTTAGCATCACGGGGTCCACTTGAAGGAGAAAAATCTGGTGAATGTGAAAGCGATCCGTGACCCACTGGTGAGAGCAGAGCTGCAGCCACTGACAGCAGCAGACCCCCACATTGTGTAATGCAGAGCTTCGAAAATATAAGGAATAGTCAGGGAAATATGTCCTAAACCCCAGAAATTGTCCACTTGGAAAAAATTTGGAGGATCTCACCATGGGTTAGGCATGGTTACCAAGATGCTAAATAGCAGCCCCGAGGCACTTGCCTTCCTGACACTCATTTATATCTCACCATGCTGAAGAAATCCTACCAGGAATGTGCAGGGAATGCAACTGCTCGAACCTGCCTCCGGCAAGGCACATCTGTGTTTGCTTCTGCACAAGCCAGGCATCCTCTGCAGCGTCTTGCAGCTTCTCCCTCCCACATCAAACCACATTCCCTCTGACTTATCTGGCCTCACTGCCGTGGGTCAGTGCTGGATGAACCAGGCAGTCCTCCACAAGGCCTTTTACCTTCCCCTTTTTGTCCTGTGTTTTTATTTAAACAAGAAATTAAAATGCCCAGACATGAAAGAAAACATTTTGCCTGATCTCAAAGGAATCTTTTCTTCTTTCTTTTTTTTGGACAAATGGAAAAGGCAAAGATTTCATTTCTTTTTAGTTCAAAGTCAATTTTCTTTCAATTCTTGGGACTTGCCAATGAACCAGAAAATCCACTGCGTGCCCCTCTCTGGTTTGGAGAACAGGGCACGCACCGGTGCTGCAGTGGGAAGCAGAGCGCACAAGCTAGACGAGAAGGAAATATCCAGGGCTCTTCTTTGTTGACCATTTTCTTGGAAGACAAAGCATAAAACAACCCACATCAGCTTCATGCGTTGCTGACCCTCGCTTCTATTCACCACTGTGATTTTCTCTCCTTTTCTAGCAATGCCTCCAGGAGGGGCACTTAGAAAACCCTGCTGCAGGGGACCGTGGATGCTGAGACTTCACCTTGGTTCAAAGAGAGACTGGCTGGGTTTCCCAGAGAGGAATTCACTGTGATTCAGGGTAGTGCCTTCTGCAGATGTTTGAGGCCAATTTTTCCTTTCACTCCCATCAATGTCCTCAGCTGTGGACTCTGTTGTCACCTCCTGCAAGGCACGGGTGAGTTATCCCAAGCACGGGGGGGAAAGGACTCCCCCATCTCTCTTTGAGGGGAAGAAAATTATGGTTTTACTCAGCTTTAATGTACAGCAAAGGGAAAGGATTTAAAAACTCCAAATAAAAATGGATGACTGCAGTTTTATCTGAGAAAAACACTTCAGCAGAACCCAAATCTTTTCCCTTCCCCAGCTGCCCTCCACCAAGCCCAATTTCACCTTGTGGGATATTTACTTAAAGAGATTATTTTCTTTCTATGGAAAAATACGTATGGAAAAATGTCAGTAATACTCCTATCACATTGCCATTTTGCTCTTGCCCTCATTTCTTCCCCATCTGCATTCCTGGGGCTGTAGCGAGATCCTTTTGGAGGGGCAGGAATATCGCCTCAGAGCGCTGGGAGTGGGAGTGATGCCTCCTGCTTGTGCATTGCCCAGCCTGCTGGTTCCTGCTTCCAGTGTGCCTTGTGGAAACACAAAATACGCTGTGAATAATGACAATTTCATCTTTCAGTGATGTTGGAGTCACCAGGGGTCAACAGAGCCTATTGCAGATCTAACTTGGATGCAGGTATTAGTGATGCACTTCTCTTCTTGTCTAAGATGTGCCAGTTCACTTTGCTGTTTGAAAATACCTAAGGATGCTCATAAAGACAATTTCCAGCCCACCAAGTGTTGCTGCAAAGCACCCTGGCAGGATTCCCCGTGTGTCCTGACCACCACACAGGCCAAGTGCTGCAGCCAACCGCAGTCAGTGCTTATTTCTAGGGTTTTCATTATTCCCGTTGCTGCAGTTATTGCTTTTATCGCCGCGGGAGCTCTTTGAAATGATCCCCACCCCTGTGCCCTTGTTAGACTAGATGCTGGGCAGTCAGGGAGCAGAAGACAGTAGATGTCCCCAGGAGCTGAAGACCTACAACCTTCATCACTGAAGCCAGCTCAGCAGAAAACCAATTTTTTTAGTTATACTTTACCTGTGGAAGCTTAAGCCCACAGCTGCCTGTTTGCAGGAGAGAAATGCTCCCTGGTTACTCGGCAGAGACATCTCCTGTCTGGCAGGGAGGCTGCAAGGCCGGGTGAGGACAACAGGAGAGCTGCCCACCGGTGAGGAACGGGGATGGCGGAGGGATGGGGGATTGCTCACACACCAGTCATCGGACATGGCCAGGTAGTGCCAGTTGGCCTCAGGGCCAGAAAACAGGTCCCGGCACTGTTTAATTGACTGGAAGAGATGTCTCCAGTGTGTCCAAGGCCGCAGGAGCAGAGCCAGAAATACGCTGCGTGACTTATTTCTCTCGGACCGGTGAACTCGGAGAAACAGAAGTGGGGGAAATAATAGAGCTGAGGATGTTGGTTTGTATTTGGGTCTGTCTGTAGATTTCCATAGGCTGCAAACACAATGCGGAGAGAAATGTGAGCTGATAAAAGGGATGCTTGGAAAAGAATGGATTTTATGTTTGTGTTCCCATCTTCCACTTCCAAAGACGAAGCCTGGAGAACAGAGATGCATGAGATGGGGACATGGAGGGGACCTTGTTTCCAATCCTGAGGAGCTGCTGCAATGAAAACTGAGGCAGAGGAAAGCTCTGGGAAGGAAGGTGGGGATTTGTTGAGGGGGGACACTGGTCTTTTGTGTGGGGGTGACCAGTAGCACAGTGTGCTCTGCCACACGACGGAGGCTCTGGGTGGTAGAGCTCACTCCACCATCTCACTGCGTCCTTCTGCAAGGAAGGACAATTTGGGAACAGAGACCACAGAGAGCTGAGACCACAAGCCAGTGTACTCCTGGCTCCTACAGCCTCTTCCCTCTTAAGTTCCCAATCCAACCACCCCTTCCCAAAGGAGCTGCTCTGGGCACCGTGGATGGTGAGGAAAAGCTGCAGGAGCAACCCAGGCTGCTGGGTCTGCCAGCATAAAGGCAACTTGGCTCTCATACAACCAAGAGAAAATCCGAATCCCTCTTCCAGGAGGAGGCAGCCATGATCACTTTTCCAGGCAGAAACCAGCACTAGCAAAATGCCAAAAGCACGGCTAGAGACATGGCTTTTAGCAGCTCTCTGCAGCTTTTGAGCTCCGTCTCCCATGGGTGGTGCCAGCTGCAGTGTCAATAATCAAGGTGAGACACGGATCTCCTGGTCAGAGTCCAGCCAGCCGGTGAGGAAGAAGATTTGGGGAAGGCTGCCATCTTTTGGATGACTGCAAAATAACGGCGCCTGCTTAGGAAATGCTACTCACGGACCAAAGAGATGTCAGCTCAAGCCTTTTTCTTGGAGGATGAGGTGCAGCTGCAGACCACTGAAGTTATTCCTGCTCTGCTCTTGCCTCCCGCAAACCGATGCGGATCTTTATTTAGGGCAAACTAGGATCAGATCTGGAAATGATCTGGCAGATTTTCTGTCTGGCCTCTCGTGCCCTTCAGCAGTGGCTGCATCTGCAAAGACGGAAGCTGCACATCTGGAGAGCAATATTCACGCTGCCTTCCACCTGGCTGGCTCAGGTCCTGCAAGCGACGCAGGATGCAGGCGGCAGAGGTTTAACTAGGCTTGGAACATTAGTTTCGGGGTTTCTCTCTCCCTATCCCTGCTGCTGTTCAGGTGATTTCAAGGGTTCCTTTTGCCTTTCCACAGAAACCTTTTCGGCATTTGCAATTGCTCTACCTGCTCTCTCAAGCCCTCGGGCATAAGCGCCAACATCGGCCACCTCGGTCCTACAATCCTCTCATAACTTGTCCCCTGGGTCCCCGCCACCGCTCTGCCTCACAGGCCCAGCTGCTCCATGGCTTTAAAAGCATCAGAGCACCTGCCTGCCTGGTGGCCCACTTTCCTGCAGATTAAACATTTGTCTAATGGCCATAAGCTGCTTAAATATGTCTTGGGCAAAGCCCCTTTGCGGGCGCCCTGAGAACAAATGGTTCCCTGCTGGGACCACTCCTATGCCCCCACACCGAAGCATTTCTTATGGACGTGTCATCTGTTTTCTTTCCCTTTGTGCATCCAGTCAGCTCATCTCCTTTCCACAGGCATGAAGGAGTGAAGAATTTGCCCCATCACAGATAGAGGGAGATGGCCTGCTTTACGTGGCCAAAGACAATTTGCAAGCCTGCATCCCTTTTCCACCCTGCCCCATCTCTCCAGGATATCCCAATGCAAGCCTCTTTCCCTGATCCCATACTGTGTTCATCTAGCAAGCCAATGCCACAACGTTCAGGATCTGTCAGTGCATGAGTGTACAGCACTTTTTAAGCAGCTTGACAAAACCCAAATCCACTCAGAGTCAAAATATCCATTGCTTCCAGGATTTTCCACCCCCGCAAGCAGCTCTACATCTCCATTGCTTGACCTCCCCTCCCATCTCTGACCAAACTGAAACCTTCAGCCTAGACCCCCAAAAGCATCAAATGCAAATAAAGTGAGAGTGCCCCAAAGCCAGATCAGCAGTTTTTTTGCCAATACGTGACATGGAAGGATGATCAACCTGACCGATACTGGGACTATCTGGCCCAGACAGTAAGAGTTGGGATTTTTTTAAAAAGGGAACTTTTTATCTTGATGACTTTCACTTCTTACTCAATTTTTGCCTCCAGCGGATGTATGATATAGACCACTGCCCCTCTGCTGCACCCCTCCTTTGTTATCTATACCAAAAGCAAATACTGCCTCTAAAATCTGAACAATAATACATCCTTCCATGCTCTGAATATGCATCAAATAAAAAGTAGAAAAGCAAATAAAGAACAGAAAATAATACACAACTGAAAGCACTAGAAACAAGGCAAAGAATTCCAGCAACACTCCGTGCCCTAAAATCAAGGGGATTCGTCCAGGGCTTATGCTATTAGAGGGGGACAATGGGATGCACACATCATGCGATGCTAAGCTAGGGCTCCTAAGCCGTGCTCCTTGAGGATTAGTGAAGGAAAGCATGTGGGGGAGGTGTCTGGAACGGAGGAATGGGGAATGGCTTAGCGTTGCCAGATTTTAGAGTATCATGGGGTTTGGTGGCTGTGATCCTCTTCGGGAGAGAGCAGTCTGGTAGGAGGGAAGGACTCGTGGGCTGCACGGGAAGGTGAGAAAAGGCAATGTGATGCTATTGCCCAGAAATATGTTCTGCTTTTCAGCTAGGATGTGGGGTGCCGCCCCTTGTGTGGGGAGTCCCAAGGCAGGTACTCCACAGGCAGCAGCGTTGGAGCCCAGACCTTCAGCTCCCACCGCTCATGGTGCTGCAAGGGCTGGAGAGAGCAGATGGGCTCATGGGAAGGGGCGCAGGGGCATAAGCGAGACACGGAGAAAAGAAGGGAAGCGGGATGGCCGGCGAGGGCAGGGAGGGATGTGGGAAGGAGGGGTTCCAGGTGCAGAACCAGAGACCAGAAAGAGGAAAGCTGCATTAACCAAGGTAATGCGATGGCTTGGTAAGCATCTCAGGACTTGCCACAAGGAAGGGTGGGCTAGATGCTGGACCTGTGGCTTGAAAAAATGGAGGGAGGAATGCTGGCAGGGAATGAAGGCAATTCATCCAATGCCTGTATGACCAAGAGGATTTAGAGGTGGTCCTGGGGGACTGGTCTGGTGTGGTGTTTTGCTGGAAGGGAATAGTTGGGTGCTCAGAGTCAATAGCGGTGGGTAATTGCCTAGAGAATCAAAAAAGATATGAAGTGCATCCAAAGTCGCTCAGAAAGGTAGATGTACCCTGGGTAAGAAAAGGTCCGGTCTCACCAGCTCCAAGGCTTAGTCGGTGGAAGACACGGGCCAGCACAGACATGTTCAGTCCTCCCTAAGGACGACTCTGTGGCGGGAGTCCCAGGCCCACTTGGACAGACCTGTTCACAGCTGTGTTGCAGGCTTTTCTGGTGTCTCCAGCATGCTTTTGTGATATCCACACACCCCATACCTCGGGGCATCTCCCAGCCAAACAGCCCTTCCAGCATCCTTGGAAAGGCTCTTACAGCATTTGCCTTGAGCTTGACTCGGACCGCCTGCCGCTGCGTTCACCAGTCAGACACTCGTGTCCTGCTATACCCTTGGAGGGTGGATTCAGGCTCCCAATCCCTATCCGGGAGATGGATCTCCCTTTGGAGGCATTTGTTGACTACAGAGGGGGCGCAGGATGATGAGGTCTGGGAGACACGCTCCCATATTCATGGACCCCGCCGTGCAAGCCATCTTGGGGGACAATGGCCTGAGCTATGCCAGTATCTCATAGGGAAGGGTGGTGACCAGGGATAAAGGGTTAAACCTCAGGGCTGTCCGCTTTCCTTTCTGCTCCCCCAGGACCAGACCAACGTCTGTTTGTCCCAGGTTTCAGCAGTGAACCAGCCGGGAAGATGGACAGGACCAAGCAGGTTGGAGGGCAGCAACCCAAGGAGCAGTCGGGTGGTGTCAAGGCTGTGTGCTGTGTCTGTCTCATGCCCTGCACTCTTGGGCAGCTCATTGCTAGGTGGATCTGGGTCACTTGGCTCTCTAAGTGTCCCGGGCCCTTGCACTAAGGACGGACGTAGGGACCAGGCACATAGATGCTGTGGCTGTGTTTTTTCCACAGAGAACCCTCCAGAAAGGCTGATGTAAGCAATGACCCCAGTCGTAGGCATGTGTATAGGGCAAGAGCACTTCACCAGACTCTCTTCAGAGATTTAGAAATCTCTTAAGAGATTTATAATTTAAAAATGCTCTCATGCACGCACCAAAGCCAAGACAGAGTGGGCAGTTGGGCTGTATCTATTCCAGTCAAAAAAAACCCAGAGCCAGTCTGCTCTCCAGTCCTGAGCCCCTTTGGCACAGTCTGGCCACGTCCGTGCTATTAAACTCTCTCAGTCTTCAAAACAGGGTGGTCCCTCCAGCTGGTATGTTGGAAGTGGTCCCTGGTCTACGCTAACTCCTCAGCTTCCCAGGGTTGTTTGGGTCAGTGCTTGTTCATCTGTGAACTGCTTGTTCAGCAATGTAGCTGTATGGGTGACTATCTGTGCCCCAAATTGTTTAATTCCCAGGTATAGGCATAGCCCCGGGGAGTTTAGCTTCAGGTATGGCAGAGTAGGACAGTGGCCATGTGGCTGTTATGACCAGGACAGGAGCAAACCAGAAGGACTACATAACAAAGACCTTCACAGTGTCAGCTCGTAAAATATGAGGGAAAATTGTAACTCATGCAAAGAAAAGAAGCCTCCTTCTCACTGTAAAAGTGAAAATGCTGCAACCGAGTAATTACTCCAGCCCTGGCTATCCAGTCAGAAAGCATCAGGCATTTCTGAGCAGCACTGACTGAGGGACCGACGGGGCTGGCTGGCATTTCATTCCGGCTTCCTTTC
This sequence comes from Astur gentilis, assembly GCF_929443795.1. Classification (NCBI taxonomy): domain Eukaryota; kingdom Metazoa; phylum Chordata; class Aves; order Accipitriformes; family Accipitridae; genus Astur; species Astur gentilis. The sequence continues at coordinate 27,655,030 of NC_064895.1, forward strand.
ACTTGAGCAATCTGCTCTTGAGACTCTTGCTTTAGTCACGTTTACGGCTCCTTGCACTCAAGGCTGCAGCAGCCTGTGCTTGAAGAGATGCTAAATGTTTTCTGTGGCATTGTTTTGCTTAAAACTAACATTTTTTACTTCTCCCTGAAAACCTGTTCCTCCTGTTGCTTGTTATACCTTTCCTTGAGAAATGTGACCTCTGGCCAAATTATACTCTGAATCACTGGCTTTCTTCTTGTCTATCAATTTCCCCTGAAAGTTTAACTGAGTGCACTCATCACCTTCCCTCTTCTGCTGGGTCTCAGATGGTGTCAGCCCTTGAAAGCACCTTCCTTCGTGCATTTGTGTAATAGCTATGCTCTTTTCCCAAACATACCTGAGATCTTTGCTCTGGGAAGCCAAAGGATATGTTGGACATTTCATGGGTTTTCACCTTTGCTCCAGGGTGCTGGAGAGCAGCCCAGGTATGATCTTGTTTGAGGAAAGAAGACGGTCAAAAATCCAGAAATGTTTTGTAAAAGCGAAAGAAGAGTTTGAAGATATCCAAATAAAAAAAGGGAACAACAGGCCTGAAACTCCCTTTCCATTTTACCCTGCCACGTATAATGTAAGTCACTCGCTGAAGGTAAACTTCAATGGAGGTGCAGCAAATCAGAGGTCCCTCCACTATATATAGCCAATTTAGGGACTTCACTGCCAAAGAAGGTCACTGAGTCAACTGCTGTGACTGGATAATTGCACGACCATGAACATTTGTAGCTCTGCATGTGAAGATCCTGTAATAAAAGTAATCAAATCTCATGCTTCAGCGCATAAGTGGATCTTCAGTGGCAGCCACGAAAGAGGTTTTTCCACCCACACACCCAGAACTGCGCAGTTAGTTTGGCGTGCTAGGCAGGTAACCTCGGAAGCCTCCGGTTTTGGCCATCGCTGGAGGCAGGAAGCGGGATTTGATGAGCCGGTGGTCTAACCGGGTATGGCAATTCCTATGCAAGAGCTGGGGAGATCACGAAAGGGGAAGTGTGCGATTAATGTGCTACAGTGAGCCATTTTGCTGCCACATTTGGAAATATAGGCAGTCCAGAAGATAGCCTCAACGGCAAACCGTAGTCTGAAACGTGGAGAAAGGACCAGAGGGCACTTATGCAATGGAGTCTGAAATATCCTCAGAGACTGCAGGTGGCACTTTGCCCAGTTCAGGAATGAGGACTGATGAAGAAGCCCTCGGTTCTCAGTGAACACTAAAACACTGAACCTCCGTCCCGTGACAAGCCGTTGGTATTCATGTTAATGAAAAGACCAGTCGCGGTGCTACCAGTACTGCAAACCCGAGAGGAAACAAAACGCCCTGGTGGGTATCGTGCTGGGGGTCAAAGATTGTGGTCCACATGCATTTGTGTGGATAAATCTTGGAAATCAGAATCTGTGCGGGCCTACCCCAACTAAAATTTCCACCACATGCTAGAGAAAAAAAAGCAATGTGGCAATAAGACAACTCTTCGACACTGCAAGGTGGACAAGGCACTGCAGAGTTGGGATGTTTGGAAGTAAGAAGATGGTACAGACAAACAGCTTCTTGGAGAAAATGGCATCACCCAGTAGCGTGAACACTGGTCAGACAAAAATGCCTGCTGTGGCTGGTGCAGCAGATGCTGAATTAGTGTTCTTCAAACCTAAATGTCTGAGTGGCTGCATCTTTGATTACAGGACCCAAGCTCTGCATCAGGAGGCTGTGAAAGCCTGTAAGTTCTGCGGGTCGGCACAGACTGGAGCAGAAATGGATGTTTCCCAGCAAGCAGAGAGCTGTGAAATATTCTATTGAAAACCAGCGCCAGGAAACCGTTCCCATCTGATACACAGTAATTTTGCACAGCGGTGAAGGTTTTCACGCATAGCAATAAAAAGTGATTTTGGAAGGCAAATAGCTGAAAGAGCAGTTGCACCTGAAAATGAAGGTATCACCTCCGGTCATGATTGCAGCTCCCTGACGTAGTGAGCCAACACAAGGCAGGCACAGGATTTCCCACTGGGGTACCAGCCGCCAGACTGTTACACTGCCTTCACACTGTCAAATGCACTCGGATTCGCAATTCGCCGAGCACTGGGTTAAAGTACACAGGGCTTTAAAGAAAACAAGCTTTGCTGCAGTGCTGGCAGTCGGCTGTGATATTCGCCGATCGTTTCTGTTCATAGAGCCCATACAGCCTACTCAGTCCAGCATCCTTCACTGGTGCAAGGGTTTTGTTGACACATCCAAGCTCTTCTGAAGAAAAGAAGATAGGTCCTGGAAAATGGTTGGGGAGGCACAGATTATACAAGAATATTTTCTGAATGTTGAACAACAAATTGAACTTGATCAAAGAGGCATTAGATGGATGCATCTTGTTCTGGTGAGAGTGAAGGGAAGATCTGGAGATCATCAGGCCTCCAGACTCTCCTCTGATGTTTCCTTAGTTTCAACCGATCCAGCTGTACCTGTTGGTGTGAAAAAGCTGCAAGCACCTACCTTCTTATCTAAAGCCTTGCCACAGCAGAGCTCTGCACTCTTCACACTCTTCAAGAAATCTGTCCTCGGCAGAGACCAGTAATGGGCTGGGGGCGGAGAGGACTCATCCCTGTTTCCCAGCAGCGATGCCCCCGAAGGAGGTCGTGGTAACACTTACCTGTTGAGACCCAAACTGTGTTTCATGTGCTTTGGATGGCAAAGTCAGAGACGAATACAGCCCCATCCGTCAGGAAAAAACTCAAAGAATGGATGCACTGAGGCCAACGGACAGCCTGGCTGAATGAACAGGGATGGAAAATACGTGTGTCCCAGGACTGAAAGCGCTGATATTTCTCCTAAAATTCAATGTATATAGGGCTTTGCCTCTCAGGTGAGGTCCAACTACCAAGTCACCCTTTACCATAACCTCTATTAACCAATTCAAGATAGACTCGAAGGCTCAGGAGTGACCTGTGAGGTCCTTCCACCCACATTTGCTCCTGCCAAGACAGTGTAAGCTTGTGTCTCCTGCAACAAATGGGATGTCTTCTTGCACTGCCCTTCTCTGTACCTAAGATGGTTGTCCTTTGCAGTGGAAATGGCAAGGTCCTGATTCAGGAAAGTCACACCCCAAATTAATCTGAAGCTCATCTGTGCTCCTTGAAGCAAGTGGCACTGAAAGCTAGTGTTTAAATATTCTGCCACACGGACATGTCTCAGGCACGTGCTTGAATAGGGATAAGGATTTAAATGTTTTGTTTAATCAAGACCTGGTAAAAGAGCTGTCAACAAAGAGGCAGAAACAGTGGTGCGCGCTAATATGCTGAAAGCGCACGCGAGCAATGCGATGGTATCGCATTCCCTGTGAGAAACGTGGGGCAAGGAATGGGGTGTGTGAGCCAGTCCCTGGTGTGTCACGACACTACCCTGGCTCCTGAAAATAAGAGTTTGCTGTCTCACATCTTGCCGGCCCGGCCCAGCTGCCATCTTGCACGGAACCCTCCCGGCAGCCGTGAGCTGCAGCACACCGTGCAGAGAGCAACTTGCTCACACAAGTGGAACCGGCGGCTTCTCTCTTGAATGTTAATTAATTAATAGCTAGCACAACAGACGCGCTGCATCTTCACAGCACCTTGTGAAGCAGTGAGCGGCAGTTACTGGAATGCACGATGAATGCCATTCCTCGTGTTCCTCGTGTTTTCTCTAGTGTAGAGATTTCTTGGTGGGACTTTCTGTCCTGTCTTACGCAGGATCAGCAGAACTACCCTTAGTGTTCAGGTCTATGAATTAAGTCTCTCTTTATGTCTCAGAGGAAGGGGAATTCTTTCCTCGCTTCCAGGTGAAATACTAGAGAGGCTGAGGAGTGACTAGTCAAGGCTGCCCAGTCTCCGTTGGAGCTAGAAGGACAATTAAGAACTTTTTGGGTCAAGATAGTTCTCATTCAACAGGCCCAGTTTTGCAGTCTTTACCTGGATGGTTGCCCCATTGGATTCATTGCAAATACGGTGATCTGTAAGATTTAGATCAAGAGTTATTGTTTGATGCTGTTTCAGCTTCTTTTCTTTTTTTTTCATTCTGCCCTAAAAATGCCAGAGCTTGTTATCCTCTCAGAGATTCAACCTGAGTATTTGTGCTGCAGAATCCCCCGTGCCCCTTTTTATCAGCCGAACTAGCAGATAACTGAGCTCCTCACGCTTCTCTTTGAGGAGCAGATAACTGAGCTCCTCACGCTTCTCTTTGAGGAGTCTTTGCTAACCTCCAGCTTTGCTTGACCTCCCCAGGTTTCCCTCTGTGTCGCACCGACCATGACCTGAGCAGAGCAAGGATGTAGGTTTCTCCGGTACTGGCTGGGTTTCCCACGGGAGATGCCGCAAGGAGCTCTTTGTGACACTTACCCAAAGACCAAGCATACCATTCATGGTTCTCGGGGTCCAGCAACCCAAGAAACAAAACTCAAAGTGTCACCTAACCAAAGCATCAGAGCTGTCGGGGGCTCTGAACATGGCTTTGATCACTCTTGCCTAACTTCAGCCCTCTAAAAGTTAGATTTCTTGTGCAGTGCTCTGCAGTCTCTCTGCAGTCAGCAGAAAGAGGACAAGCATCTCCGGAGCATCGTTCATCCTGTCCCAAAGTGCATGCCTAAGACAGGGAGAGGAATTGCCTTCTAGGTGTGCTGGCATCCTCTCTCCAAGTCCTGCAGAGAAATTCTGAAGGACCAGTTTGAATAAGATGTCCAACTTTTAGATGTCCAAAGGTGAGACAAATTCCCATGCCTAGCTTAGTATTTAGGAACATTATAGGGAAGAACAATTCTTCCATTGCTTTATTAGCAATCTTCAAGCTTATTTATCTTTCTTCCAGTCTCTTTAAATGCCACTGAAGTTGCTGTCATCGTAAATCAGAGTCATCAGAACTGCCTTTCAAAGCAAAACTTCTAACCGAGAAGAAAAGACATCGCTGTGAAGCAAACGCCAATGGATTATGTATTACAGAGACAGTGACATGGGGGCTACTCAAACCTCATCTCACAGTGGGCCAAACCGACGGGCTTGTGGCGTGCATCCTTCTGGGGAGCAGTCTGCCCCGAGAGCATTACAGCAGCTGGACTGGTTCAAACCGAGGATGCACCTAGTATTTTCTCCCCAGTTTTGGCCATTAACGGGTCCCTGTAAGAACAGGGCAAGCACATATGATACATACCTCTACTAATTTCCCACTTTCTGGTCATTTTCAGCCTAGAGGATTCCTTGAACCTGTTGTTATTTGCCTGCAATGGATTTTTCTTCCTACTTCTCATTCTGGAAGAGATGGCGAACAGTTGGGCCCTATTCTCCCTATTCACAATTCTTAAGTCCTCCAGGATTTTGCAGTCTCTGCTGCACGCAGTTCTGGGACAGTCCATGCAGAACATGTCAGGAGTCCCACTGGAGAGGTTTGTCACTGTCCAACCTCAGTGCCTGGCTGTCCCAGAGGTTCTCACGCTCCAGCAGTTTTCCATGCAGTGACTTTTTTCCAAGCACTGGCATGACTGGTGATCAACTGGTGGTCCCCAGTGATGGCTGATCAGCCGACAAATGAAGCTTTTCTTTGAAAGAAATGTGCATCAACCCCGAAGTGAATCTGTGGCTGTGTTGGCTTTGAGTTCCAGGTGAGCCCACTCCATGTTGTAAGACTCTCTGGTTATGTGTTCTTCCATTAAAAAATAAAGACAATTCCACACCAGAATGTAACACATAATGATATAAAACTAATTCATTCTTATAATGAATTTCTGTCTTCACCCACAACAGTTTCACAATTCTTAAACCTACTTCCTGTTCAAAGATGGTTGGTTTAATTTTGTTTGGATTTTTTTTTGCAATCAGTAATTTTGTTTGATTAAAACCAAACAGCATCACTGATATACATATGTACATCTTAATTATCATCATATAGTATTGCTCTGCTCGTGGGTTTGATGTAACTGACTATGACATTCCCAAAGTATTTGCCATGTGTTGGTTAACTACCATACCTAACCAACTGTGGAAGAGGACATTGGAAGAGGTTGGAGAAAGGACACATTCATACCTGAAAATGCTATTTGAAAATTAGTTTCAATGGCTATTCAGGTGTTTGAGCAAAAACCTCGCTCAAATTCCAGAGTTGAACACAATGAAATGGAAATTCACGTTCAGCATCAAAGAAATATTACTGTAAATCCTACCGTGAACTCAAAGGTGGCAATACCTCATGTCTGTGTAGCATGCATCCTCGGAGGGCTTTTCAGATGTTAACTCATGAACAACCCATGAAATAACTTTGTTGGCTCTTGCTAGGACTCTCTAGGCTTGGTCTTTTCTGCTTTACTGTGGAATTGTAGTAGGTTTTTTCTTTATTTCCTAAGATCAACAGAAGACGCTTCTTTCAAGGGCATGAAACAAAGTTCACTTTATTTCCTGCAGCAGAATTTCACTCACCACCGGTACTTCAGCAAGAGGTCTAGAAACGCAGCAACTAACTCTGCTTGGCAAGGATAAATTTCCCCCACCAGTGCATCACTGCTATGTGAGGGTGGCCTGACAAATCCATTGACATGACATAAGGAAAGGTTTAGGAGTGGTTTGGGAGCATAATAAATGAATCCCCCATCGAGTCGACTATACGTTCCTTGGATCTATCAAGCAATCAAAATAAGCCCTTTGGATTACTTGAGACAAATGCCTGTCTGCACGACAAATCACCGCAGATTGCTTATGACAGCCAAATGAGACATCCTTGCAGAACATCACCCGGCACCTCTCACACAGCTTTGGACCACATTATAAAGCAGGAGTTAAGAGATTTAAACGCCACATCACCTCTTTGGGGTTTTCTTTCATAGGATAAGGACAAGTGACTTCAAATGTGCGTGGGAATGCCTGCTCTTACAGGGCAGTTTGGCCAAATGTTTGCTACAAGGCATTAGAGCTTTTGCATTGTCTTTGACATTTCAGGTTACTAAAGGATTATATCTATAGACTGTGGTAATCCCTGAATGTTTAGAAAATACATGCACGACTCTCCAAACATCAGACATCTGCCCCACGGTGCTGCACATCTGCCATTCCTGTGGATTTTTGAACAATTTCCTTTGATGAGCAGGTTTATTTCAATGGAGACGTACAAATCAGAAAAGCTCCCATTCCCTCCATGGCTGTGTCGAGTCTGCAGTTTTATAGCTTAACATTTTTATCCAAGACAAAATATGCAGTCAGTCTCTTTGGACATCACACAAACACACATAAATGCACAAAGATAAAATAGGTTGAACACACAGATGCACACACATACACACGCTGAAATCTACTTTGCTAAAAAATCTGCCTCTGAAGCAAATATATATTTTTTAAATTAACATTTTTTAGAGACATTAACTGCATCTTGAGTGCAGAGAACACATTATTTTGTAGGCGTTTTCAGGAGCACAATACCAGCCCCTATTTTTAACTATTGACTAATTACCAGTAGATCTTAATTACATGGTGTGTGGAGGCACTAATAAGTTTACAAATCTGCCAACAACACTAAACACATATGTCTTTTCAAGCATTAGCCTCCCTCTCTTTTTTAAAAAACTCTTTCTCTTTTTTCTCCCTCCAATTTGGCAGCAGAAGATACTGGAAAAGGCTGTAATTGTGGCTGATTAGAAGGCAAGAATCTAAACACCCATCCTTGTGGAGAGAAGAATGGCTCAAAGCATGAGGACGAATCAAAAGAGAAGCCAGCGGAGCCTGGAGAACTTGTATTTTCAGTGGGGGGAGAGAAGGGTTGCTTTTGAGTCGTTTACTTTTGTCTTCTGTGCAAGCTTCATGGAGTGGTTTGGGGGTTTTATTTATTAGCTCTGTTTAGGAAATAGTGGCGTGGTATGTCCCGTGTTTTGCGACGGGGCTGAAAATCGGTATGAAGGGGAGCAATGCAGAAGGAGCTGCTGGTTCTGGCCGTGCTGCCTGTCCACGGCAGCCCCCAGGAGCCTCCCAGACCTGGCGCACTCATCAGCTCTATTTGTCCACAAAATCAGACACTCCAAAAACTCTTCCAAAGAACCCCCAACCTCCAAGATAAGGTAACTATTTGCTATACTAAGATGGATATAATCTCTGAGAAGAAGCATGGTGTTATTTTATGCAGTTAGTTTTGAGCTTCTTATGCAAAAAACTTTTGGCCCTTCCAAAAATGAGTAACTTTCCCTTCTGTTCTGCTTTGCTGGGTTATGGCGTAATGCAGCCAAATCCATCCCAGGGTGATTTTCTGACAGTGTTTTCCCACCTTGTTGGAGGATTTTGACGAAGCTTTTGCACTCTTGGCTCCCCATAGATGATTTACACAACAGCTGGACGCTCATGTCTACCAAAATACCTTTCGGAACCAGGTCCCACAAAGATGCCCACTCGTGCAGACACTTCCAACAGCCCTGAGTGGGGCTGAGCAAAGCTGTGAGCTGCAGGAGATGCTCCTCTTGTGCAGAGCAAGTCTGCCAGCGAGGGGAAGAGGGCTGTGGGTCCTGTAGCACTCCTGTCAAATCCTCCCTTTTTTGGGGAGGTTTGCTCAGTCCCGATGAGAGGATTCACAGGGATCTAGGAAGCAAAGAGGTTGTTGCAGTCAACTGGTCCTCTGGAAGTCACAGACTTTGACAATCACCTTCAAAACTTGGGCTACCTCCATCTGAAGCCAGGTGGATGTGCATGCACGTGACTAAAGAAACATGCGCTTGATAATTGGAGTTATATACCTTATACCTAATACTTGCAGAACATTTTATCATGCAGAATTCCAAACTGTCATCCTCTAGACCACCCTCACGTTGGTGACCACACTGTCACATACAAACCTCTGCTTGCTCATCCTGCTCCCTGAAGACACATATCCATTTGCTGTCCCAGGTAAAGACCGCAGAGTCTAGCACCGGTCAGGATTTAAGATCTTGAAAGCTGTTTTCTGTGGCAGGTCAGGGATGTCTTTTTAATCAAATGTGAGATAAAAAAAACCCACCCTCTCTTTTGTGTTCCCAAGAGCAAACGCTCCCATGTTCTGCAGAAGGCACCCATGCTTTCCATGGTCCTTCCATTTCAAACTACAAAGTTTGAAGATCTAGAATTGTGCTGGCAAAGGTTTCTGGGTGCCTTCGCAGCAGCTGAGCGTCCGACAGAAAGGACTGTGGCCCAGAGCTCACCCTCACCACAAGTCTCTGCACGCCCAACAGCACTTATTGCAGGAGGTGATCACTTGTGGGATGTTTAGTGTTGCTTTAGAAGCTGCACAGAGGCTAGTAATAATACCAGAGACCTATCAAAAGCAGGAATTTATAGTAGAGTTGCTGTACGGGATGATTTTTAGTATAAATAATTTCAATAATTTAACAGGAACAAAAATCAATCTTCCATTTTCAAGTGCAAGTATAACCAAAGAGTGAAGAATGGGCATATTCTTGGGAAAAACGCTGGGGACATTTGCAGTCTGACTCCGCGCTGCTGTTGATCTCCTGAAGTATTTGCCATGGAATCACTAGATAAACTTGAGTTTTACGACTACATAAATGAGAGCAGGTGTCGCCTTTCCATATCCATATTTCTAAATGCAGAAGGGTATTTCCGTTTGGGATGATTCAATGTTTATTTTTACATGGTGGAGGAGAGGAGATTATTGTCATTTGCATTGATGAAGGAGGTAGTTGTCACCTTCCCATTTTTCCATATTGAATCTTTGTTAGCAAATAACATGTCTTGAGTAAAATGAGAGTAGGAGATAATTTAAATGGGTGCCACACTTAGCCTTGGCAATGAAATTACAAAAGTGAATCAACTTGAAAGCAGAATCATTTTTCTCAACAATTTAGGTAATTATGGACAAGGCAAGCATTAGTTTTTGCTGCAAAGAAACTGAACCAGTTACTCTGGTATCTTAGGGCAAAACTTCAGTTCCTTAATTAAGAGATTTAGAAATATTGTGTGCGCTGGCAGATGGAAGAAATGATAAGAGCACTTGCCAAAGCTGGATATGCTGGTGATGTGCACACATCAGAAACCACAGTGTGTGCCTGAACCAAGACTTCAGAATAGCAATACCGAATTTTTAGATGTTGTCTGAAATAGCCACATGATCATTTTCGCCATACAGATGAGAGACCTTAAGCATCCATTTCAAGCTGGGCAAATCTCATCTGTCCCCTGAGATATTAAATGACCTGTGGAAAGCCAAATTAATTAAAAGCATTTAAAAATAGAGAAAGGGAAATGGTGATGCTTTTAATATGGTGAGAGAATAAAAGGAAGTAAGAAGTAAAGTGTTTCTGTTCTCCTATAAAAGAGATCTTTGCTCAGTTATAGAATAAACAGTATTTATGCCCCATCTCCTTAGCTCGCTTAATGCCAAGTGGCAAAGCCAGATGAACGGTTCTTTTCAAAACAGGTAAAAAGTCCATGTCGCTGCCTGAAACTAGAGCCTGCTCCTGCCAAGAGAGGATAAGTCAGGAGAGGACAGGGGCATGGCGTGGGAAGATCCCTGGAGAAGCAAGCTCATTACTTCTGCTGCTCTTGAGAAGAAGCTGACAGCTCTTAGGGAGAACAGATCTTGTCCATGCCTAGAACCAACATCGGTAATAGGTACATGGGGATGTGCACAGGGGGCCTAACCCTGCTCCTACCAAAAGAAATGGCAGAATACTCTGGGCTAGATGTAGCTTCTGAATGTCTACTGCCGCCTGAGATGCCTCAAGGTAGCGGGGACATCCTGCTCCAAAACTGACAGGTATGATGCAGGAGGTAGGGGAGACCCAAGTCCTCTTGGAGCATCACCTGGAGGTCAAGTGAGACTCCCCGGGGCCCTTCAAATGGCACTAGGTATCTGCATGTGGGCAACTGAACAGAACCATTGGTGGGCTCCTTCTTGACTGTGGCGGGGACTCGGACATCTGACTCGCACATGGATGCTGACACTCAGATGTCTCAGTCTGGAGCTGAATCCAGCTCCCGCTGACTTAGAACAGGGGCTCTACCAGATCGAGGTATTTTACTCAGGACCAAAGTGGTGGAAATGGTGGTTGTAGTGGAGCCAAGGCAGGGGGCAAAAGATTTACTGACTGCAAAAGGACACGTAAGCGAGAAATCCCACGTGGTTCATGGTGAGAAGAAAAGGGCTGCAAAGGTGTAACCAACATAAATAACAGGAATAAAATGGGATGGAAATTCTGTCCTCAGGACGAATAAGGACAGAAAAACAAGGAGACCTGGTGTGGACAGAGCTTTAGGAAAATGGTCCATGGAGGATCTCACAAGGTCAGCGGGGAATTGGGGGAAGACGATTTCTCTGCGGTACCTTGACTAGAGGAAGGACTGCGAAGAGAAGAAGCAGACACAGTAAGGTGTAATAGTCCACATCAGAAACAGGCAATGCTTGGGCTGATGTTTCAGCCAAAGGGAGATGGAAGAAGCTACAGTCAGCAGAGTGGCTACCACCAGCAGCCTTTTCCCTGTTTTCTAAGGGGAAACCCAGGCAGGTTGGGATTAGTGCAACATTCTGTCTTTATTGGGCTGGATAGAAAAGGTCATGTATTTAATTAACAACTCTGTGGTGACAGCATTAATTACAGGAAAATACTTTATTCTGCTACATGCATGGGATTGGATGAGGTTTACAGCATTATCAGGTATTAAGATGAGCATCAGGGCATGTGTCTGGAAAACGGGGGGGGGGGGGGGGGGGTCACATTACAGGGAATATACTTTACCTTAATTAAGGTGTGAAATCCAGCTCCACTTCCACGGTCCATGGTTATACGTTGGCTTTCCCAGTGACCTAGAAGAACAGAAAAGCTGTATGCTACGTACAGTTCCTATTGGGACAGTGGCCAACCTTTGCATGCACCCAGTTCAGAAGGGGAAGCATCACCTGACAACTTTATTTTTCACTGAGCTCCAAAGAGCAGCGTGGCACGCTGACAATAGCAGCCAGCTACTCTATGAGATACGTCCCTGCCCTTCATAGCCAATTAAATCATTGGAGCCCCATGAGGGGAAGTAGGAAATGCTGTGTAGCTGCTTTTCCTAAATCCCAGCTTGGAAAAGCACCAAGCAAGTCCATCAAACTGGAGGTCTTAGCTGTTAATGCTTTTCCAAGGGGAGAAACAGACAGTTCCCTGCACTGCTCACCACCTTTTTTGGCTGATGAACTCATGTTGCTTCTTCCTGCCGGGTAACCAGTACCTCAAAGAGCACAACTGAGGGGATTAGCCTGTGCTTGGTTTAACGGGAAAGCTGGAAGTCCTGCCAGGCTTTGCAAAGAAAAGGCAGGCAGGTCAGAAAGCTCCTTGCAGTCACCCTCTTCTGCACAGGCCAGTCCCCAGGTGGCCCTACGACCACGCATCTGATGTCACTGGTTCAGCTGATTGCATCTAAAAGGTGTCCCACAAAGGCATGTTTCTGAAAGCAGAGAGACAGATTCCTTTTGATGCGCAGTAATAAATGAAAACAGTTGCAGCTCTCAGGAGATTAAAGGAAGCCTGAGGAGAGCTGAATAAACCATGTCACCCCAGGTAAGATCTAGATAATAGGAACTATGAAGTTTGCTAATGCACTTCCCAAGACCATACTGATTTTTAAATTTGTCAGGAGATGTAAAGTGATTTAAATGTAATATTGCTGTCCAATAGAGAAAAGTTTGGGATTCACATAATTAGCAGAGAATTGTTATCCAGCTTTTATCACGCAGCACCTGAGGACCTGAACATGTTTTAGGGACTTTAATCAAGCTTCACAACCTCTGTATGTTATATCAGTTCCTCCATTTTGCCAAAAATACAGCCAGAAAGAGGAACCTGTTTTGTTAGGAAGAGCCTCCTGGTTTAGATGCCTTCCTCTGTGATAGCCCCATCCTGCTAAAACCTCAGCGAGTGAAACGAGGGTGGCTCACAGGGATATTTACTTTGAAAAGGACCTGCCTCTGGCTGGACTACTGGAGCCTAAACACATTCTTTAATTTTAATGTATTTCCCAGAAAGCGTAAGCCATTCAAAACTACTCGGTTGCACGTGAAATTATGGAGTTGTAAGGAACTGGGATTAGAAGTCAAGCACCTGGTCCAGCTGTGAGAACACGCCACGTTCAGTTATTTCAAGATATCAGTAGGGACTAACGCATGATTATTGACAGTCACTGATAACACTTATCAGTCGATTGCACTGCTAAACCGAAAACTGAGAAACTAAGCCCTCAAACGTAAAAGAAGTATTAGAACTGAAAAGCTTCATCAAACACCCCTCGCAGTCTCTTAGAGGCGGTTCTTGGGATGACTGTGAGCTGGCTTTTCAATACAATAACATTTGGTACCTTCTGCACCTTTCCTAGAGAGCCTAATGTCACAAAGTGCTGTCGCAGGGAGACAAAAAGCAGCATCGTGTTAATCCTCCCCCGCCATATACATGTAGCATTCAAAAAGTCTAACAGAAAGTACAGAAGTTAATCAACAGAAGCAGTGACCTAAGTGTGTCTTCTGAGTCAAGCTCACGCAATAACTATTAAGTTTCCCAACATATCCAACTTTTAGTAGCGCGGATACTTTGACGTTGTGGCAAAGGAAGCTGGAGTCTTTTCTGCCTCATGCATGAATAACAAAGCCACCTGCTATATTCCAGCGGTGGATGCTTTATTGTTAGTGATGATGCATGAGGCAGAAATAATGCAGTTTGATTTTTAGAGACAATACCAAGTTGAGCTTGCAAGGCTGTCAGCCCACACTCGTTTGACTTGGGAACTGAGCAAACAACATGGAAGTAATTGATGGAAACTAATGACACAATAAGATGTCATTTTTTCTGACCTACTTTGCTTAAAGTAAATCTCCATTAATTGTAATTATCTGTGCTGGTAGCAGAGTACACCACATACACCAAACACTCAGCTGGAGCCATCCCCCAGTTATTTAAATGAGGTAGTTCCAGATTTACACAACTGATTCTGGCTTACATACCTCTCTCTATATAGTGTTTGTTCCCCTGATCTGAATAAATGCCTGGAAGATGGAAGACCACACAGCTCAATTAGTGTATTGATCAGGACGAAAAAAGCCTTTAACCAACCAGCACAAGAAGGTTGTGATGCCATGCCTTGGTTTGCTGAGTGCTGCTGGGGTCCCAAACACACCTCCCCTTCCTGGGGTCTCGCTGGTGCTTCTGAAGAACAGAAAAACCATGAAATGCAAGGCACGGACAGATCAGCTCGGAGTGCTGCAAGGGGAAAACCCCTTGCTAAACATGTTTTAAAAATACTTGCAGATCTAAGGGTCACCCAGAGTTTACCGGGAGCTCTGGACGCAAGTGCCTCCAGCGCGATGGAAGCGTGGGTCGCCGCTTAGCACAGGGAAAAGCTTTCTCCTCTCAAACATAGGAGTTAAGAGAGATATCAACACGGGTGTGATTGACACTCACAACTTAAAAAAAACCACCCTTAAAAATACATAGTGTTGGCTAATAAAAGAAACAGGTTCTGGCTAATGACTCTTCTGGCTTTCTGTAAGGGCCAGTGCTACAACAAAGCAGGACTGCCGCTCTTCTTGATTCAAGGGACGAAGCATCTTCCCCATGTCCTTGGCCGAAGCGACCGCGCGGCAGAGGCCGTGGATTCGGGGCAATCAGAGGGGTTTGTGGGGTGCTCTGAGCGTGGCTGCATCTCTGCTGTGCGATAAGCGAGTGAGCGGGAGCTGGAGAACATCATGGGATAATCAGGAATTAAGATGTAAGCGGTGGAGATATCACTTCTGGCCACCCACGGAGTCATGTATGCGTGACTCATCGCCTGATGCAGGAAGGAACGTCGTGTACCGTGCATCAAAATGGACAAGATCTTCCCAAGGAGAGATGATCTGGGCTGGAAAACCTTTCGAGGGCTTTCATCCCAACTGTTTATTGTTTCACATCGGTATGCAATTTCCTTGATAAAATCATGAAGCTATGTTTTAAAACTAGTTACTTTTTTCTTTTTTTTTTTTAAGTCTCTGTTACTCCTACTGGAAGGATCTTCCGATTTCTAGACTAAATATATTCATGGCCAGTTCCTACTCATTTACTCTTCTGCTGTTGCCCTGCAGTGTCACAACGCCTTTCCCTTCCCTTGCATTTACTTTCCAGGATGTATTTATAGGCAGAAAACATTCCCTCTCCAGTCTCAGTTTGCTAAACTAAACAAGCCAAATTCTTTCAGTCCACACTAGAAAGACAGACTGTCCTGACCTCTGATCGATGCCTGGCTCTTGCCTGCACATATTCCAGCTTGAATTCACCCTTCTTGGACACAGGTGGCCACACCTGCACCGAGAAATTCAGAGGCAGTCTCAACGGTATATTGTATCATGTCATATATTGCCCAAGCAACTGCTTTTCTCATTTAGTGTGCCAACGCTAAAATCCTTAACTGCTGTCTTCTCCCACCCATATGTCTCATCGCACAAGTTTGGGTTGTTTTTGTATCAAAACAGATGACTCTTCTGCCCCCTTATTGGGTCATGAAATGCAATGTGCACCTACACTTCTATTTAAATAATAAGAAAAATAGTTTTATTACTTCTGTGCTGTTTGGCTTTGGTTTTTTTCCCCCTTTCAAATCTGCTACATAGAAAAGTTTGAAGAAATGAGGAATGTTTCCATTTATATCTCATCATACTGCAAAACAAAAGTTTAAGCTTTAATATGGGTGCCTCTCGCCCAAGAATACGGGTCCCAGAGTCTTTGTTTCTTCCTGCTGTGAGAATTAACATACATATTTACTGCTTAGGTTGTAAAGTGTCAAAGAGAAGAGGAATTTTATGTTACGTGTACGTGCCTTATGCACGTGAATTCAGTTCAGTCCAGCTGAGAGCTGGCGTCCATCTCGTTTATTTCCATATTTGTATTTCTTGCCACAGCTTAAGTCAGAAGAAAAGAAGGGACTACCCTCAACATTTGAATTCAGCATCGTGGGGACCTGCGGGATCATGTCCTCTCCGATCTCATTATACCTATAACACCAGTTTTCTCCTTTTGAAGAACTTTACGCCAGAGTTTCAAAAGACTTTGAGTTGGCCGTATATGGGCGTGCATCAGAGTGCATTCATCTGGAGAACACACAAAGCTTCGCTTTCTGTTTCCTTTCTTCTCTTTCTCTGTATAGGAGGATCCAACAGTTTCAAAACCAGCGGCGTCTTTCAGACTGAGCAAAACTTTCGAACTCCTTCAGCGTCACTCGGAAAGGCCAAATACATGCTTCCCAGACAGCTTATTTAATATATGCAAGTCCTCCCACTCTTCTTAAGATTAAATTAATTTTCCTTCCCTGGAAAAAGCATTTTATCTGCACTCATGCACCTTTCCACCAGCTGGGTTTTTTTTTTTCCCTGTTGAAATTTAGACTCTGCAAAGCAGCAACTTCGGCAGCCAGTTCCGGAGCGCTGAATCTATCAGCCCTGATATTTTGCCACAATTTAAAAAAAAAAACCCACACAAAAAAATCCAAGGGGAAAAAAAAAAAAAAAAGAGAAAGGGTAGAATTCAAACTCCCACAGAAAGAGGCAGAACCAACAGCTGGAGAAGGAGCATCTGGAAGGAGCACACTTATCAAATGGGGAGGAAAAAAAACCCAACCCAAACAGAAAAGAGGGGAGATTGTATCCTACAGAGGACAGCACAAGACAGCGCAGAAAAAATGGATATGATGAACAAACATGAGCGGATAGAAAGGGAAGCGGGGAGGAAGGACCTTGAATTTGGCACCCCCAGCCTGCCAGCGGGTCTTTCGGCGAAACACCTGCCTGGGATACAGCTCATCCCCAGGCAGATCCCAAACCCGGAGCTGGGAGCTGCTTCCTCAGCTTGCCAGAGGTTTGTCTCCTCCAGCCAGGAGCTGAGCCCACGGAGAGGAGCCGGCTGGTGTGCCTGACCCCAGGAGATCAGGGTGGGGGAAGCAGTGTCCCCCAAAGGGGGTAAGGAAGGGACAAGTGCAGAGGACGGAGGATGCGGGATCCTTGCGTTTAGAAGGAGAATGCCAGGAGGACGCTGCGGTGGGAGATTTGGGAGGTCACTGAGGCCACGTGAGGTCGGGGTGTTGAGGTGTGCTTGGAGACTGATGGGGGACCTATGGGCTGGGGATGGGCAGGAGCCCCCCCTTCCCCAGCATGGCTATGGGAAGGGAAAATGCGAGGAGAAACCGGAGGAGGACCTGGACGTGGCGGGTGCCAGGGAGCTGCTGGAGGTGGGAAGCGGGGAGGCAGTCTGGCTACGGGTGGGCTGAGGGCAACCTGGGCGGCAGAGCGGTGGTCCTGGGGTGTGAGGGTGAGCCGGTGACGGGGACGGGGAGGTTGCACAGCAGGACAGGGGTTTGAGGGCCAAGACGCTGGGCTGGGGAGGTGATTTGGGAATGGGGTCAAGCAGGAAGGGGCCCAGCTGAGGACGGTCTGGGAGATGGTGGTGTCAGCGCACAGGGGTTGGGGGGAGAAGCACAATGGATCCTGTGGGCGCTAACGCAGATGGGACGGGGAGAAGAGCAGCGGGTGCTGGTGTAACGGGAACGGGGCAGCGCTGGGTGCTGGTGTAACGGGAATGGGGCAGAGGGCAGCAGTGGGTGCTGGTGTAACGGGAACGGGGCAGCGCTGGGTGCTGGTGTAACAGGAGCGGGACACTGCTGGGTGCTGGTGTAACGGGAACAGGGCAGCGCTGGGTGCTGGTGCAACGGGAACGGGGCAGCGCTGGGTGCTGGTGTAAAGGGAACGAGGCAGCACTGGGTGCTGGGGTAACGGGAACGGGGCAGCGCTGGGTGCTGGTGTAACGGGAACGAGGCAGCGCTGGGTGCTGGCGCAACGGGAACGGGACAGTGCTGGGTGCTGGTGTAACAGGAGCGGGGCAGTGCTGGGTGCTGGTGTAATGGGAGCGGGGCAGCGCTGGGTGCTGGTTCAACGGGAACGGGACAGCGCTGGGTGCTGGTGTAACGGGAGCGGGACAGTGCTGGGTGCTGGTGTAACGGGAGCAGGGCAGCGCTGGGTGCTGGTGTAACGGGAACGGGGCAGCGCTGGGTGCTGGTGTAACGGGAGCGGGGCAGCGCTGGATGCTGGTGTAACGGGAACGGGGCAGCGCTGGGTGCTGGTGTAACGGGAGCGGGGCAGCGCTGGATGCTGGTGTAACGGGAACGGGGCAGCGCTGGGTGCTGGGGTAACGGGAACGGGGCAGCGCTGGGTGCTGGTGCAATGGGAATGGGACAGAGCTGGGTGCTGGTGCAATGGGAACGGGGCAGCGCTGGGTGCCGGTGTGCGGGGGTGCCGGCAGAGAGCAGCACGGAGCGCGGGGGGGGTGGGGGGGGGCCGGGGCCCCCCCGCGGTGGGCGGCGCGGCGCGGCCGCTGCCTTTCGGCGGTCCGGCCCGGCCCGGCCCGGCCCGTTGTCCGCGGCGCTGCCCCGGCTCGGTCGCTAGGCGGCCCGGGCCGTCCTGCGCGGTCGCGGAAGCGCCGCCCCCGGAAGCGGCGGGCGGGCTAGGCGGGCGGGCGGCGGGTGGGGGGGTGCCGGGAGCGGGGACGGGGGGGGGCAGAGCGAGCGAGCGCGCCCGGCGAAGGGGCCGGAGACGCGGCGGCGGCGGCGGCGGCAGCAAGATGGCGGCCAAGTCGGATGGCGGCGGCGGCGGCGGGGGCTTCGCCCAGCTGCACAACCTGGACGAGGCGGCGGCGGCGGCGGCGGCGGCGGGCGTCTGCGGCGCCGGCGGCGGCGGCGGCGGTGGCGGCGGCGGCGGCGGCGTCGGGGCAGCGGCGGCCGAGGGCGCGGAGGAGCCGGGCGGCAGCAGCTCCTTGCACATCTGCCACTGCTGCAACACGTCGTCGTGCTACTGGGGCTGCCGGAGCGCCTGCCTGCGGAACCTCTTCGGGCGGCCGGCCGCCGCCGCCGCCGCCGCCGAGCCGCTGGCCCCTCGCCCCGCCGCCGAGGGGCCGCCGCGGGCGCCGGAGGTCGGCGAGGCGGCCGAGCGGCCGTGGCTGGACTGCCTGTGGATCGTGCTGGCGCTGCTGGTGCTGGTGGGGGACGTGGGCACGGACCTGTGGCTGGCGCTGCACCACTACGGCCGGCGGGACTACGTCTGGTGCGGCCTGACGCTGGCCTTCGTGCTGCTGCCCTCGGTGCTGGTGCAGATCCTCAGCTTCCGCTGGTTCGTGCAGGACTACACGGGCGGCGGGCTCGGCGCCGTGCAGGGCCTCAGCAGCCGCGGGCCGCCCATGATGGGGGCCGTCGGCCGCCGGGGGGGACCCGCCGGCGGGGTAGGAGGAGCCGCCGGCACCGTCACCCCCGGGGCGCAGCGCCTCTGCAGGATCTCCGTCTGGGTCTGGCAGTCCGTCATCCACCTGCTGCAGATGGGGCAGGTCTGGAGGTAAGGGGGCGCCCGGGTCCCGGGTCGGGGGGGGGGGGGGGGGGGTGTGTGTGTCCCCGGACCGGGTGGGGGAGCGCGGCTGGCCGTCAGCCGGTTGCCCGACATGGCGGTGGGTCGGCGTTCCTCGGCCGAGGTGGGGCGGACGTGGGTCGGCGTCGCCTCGCGGTCCGTGGTGGACGTGGGTCGGCGTCGCCTCATGGTTTGAGGTGGGTTGGTGTCCCCTGGCCAAGGTGGGGTGGACGTGGGTCAGTGTCACCTCACGGTCCGTGGTAGACATGGGTCAGTGTCACCTCATGGTTTGAGGTGGATGGGGGTTGCTGTCCCCTGGCTGAGGTGGGGCGGATGGGGGTCACTGTCATCTCGTGGTCCAAGGTGGACGTGGGTCGGTGTCACTTTGCGGTCTGAGGTGGGTCGTTGTCCCCTAGCTGAGGTGGGGTGGATGGGCATTGCTGTCACCTCGTGGTCTGAGGTGGACGTGGGTCAGTGTCACCTCGTGGTCTGAGGTGGACGTGGGTCAGTGTCACCTCGTGGTTTGAGGTGGACGGGGGTCAGTGTCACCTCGTGGTTTGAGGTGGACGGGGGTCAGTGTCACCTCGTGGTTTGAGGTGGACGGGGGTCAGTGTCACCTCGTGGTTTGAGGTGGACGGGGGTCAGTGTCACCTCATGGCTTGAGGCGGAGGTGGGTCACTGTCCCCTGGCTGAGGTGGGGCGGATGGTGGTTGCTGTCAGCTCGTGGTCTGAGATGGACGTGGGTCGGTGTCACCTCGGTCTGAGGTGGCTGTAGTCAGTGCTGTGTCCCCCACATGGAGAAGCAGGGGAGATTCGAGGGTTACTGCCACTTTGGGTGAGGAGAGACCCAAAGGGAGGAGAGATTACCACAAAATAAGCCTGGGGGGCTGAGCTGGGGGGCATGGGGGTCGTTGTCGCCTCATGGTCCGAGGGGGACGTGGGTCAGTGCTCCCCTGGGTGGAGGAGGTGTGAGGGCCCCGCTTGCGCTGAGGGGACGTCCAAGGGGAAGAAAAGTTCCCCCAAAATGTGTCTGTGGGGCTGAGGAGGGAAGAGTGGTGTTCGTTGGTCTGAGCAGGACGTGGGTCGGTGCCCTCCGAGTGGAGATTTGGGGTGACCCCTGCTTCGCTGAGGAGAGCCCCGAAGGGAGGAGAGGTGCCCCCTCCTGGGCAGAGGGGAACAGGGGCTGCTGTCACCTCATGGCCTGGAGGGGACAGGGCTCGGTGCCCCCCACAAGCATGGGGGGTGGAAGGGGTTCTAGCTCCGTCGGGCTGTAGATGGTACCTCAAGGGATGGGGTGGGCTCTTGTTGCCCCACGGACATGGGGCAGGACGAGGAGAGGGGGATGGAGCTGATCTTCCCGACAGGAACTGATGGTGGGGGGGACACAATCAACGGGTGACAGCGTGGAGGCAGGCCCGGGGCTGGGGGTGACCCTCGCACCGGCAGCGCTGCAGAGGGAGGTCCTGTGGTCCTGGGGAGGGCTCGCCCCACCACTCCCCTTCTGGAGCTGGGAGGGGGGGGGCGGCAGCAAGAGAAAGACCCCACAGAAAATGGGGGGCTGCTCCAGAGAGGGTCTGCGGGGGGGGGGCGGGCGGCGGAGCCCCAGCTGCTGAGCACTGGGATGTGCCGTTTCCAGAGGGTGGGTGTCCTCCTGGCACGGATTGAACCCCACGTAGATGGTGAGGGGGTGAGGGTCGCATCCATCCCCGAGAGCCTCTCCCCGGCCGGCGGAGGGGGAGCCTCTGGCTCGCTGACCCCCCCGCACCGAAGGAGCAGGTTGTGGGAGTGGAAAAACGCAGCGTGATGCCTCGGCTGTGGCTTTGGCGAAAGAAGAAACCTTCTTCTTGGCCAGGCAGAGGGGGAATGGGGACGGTATTGGGGTTGCCGGTGTGGGACTGAAGGTCAGGGATGGGGACTGTTCCCTTCCAACAGGAGAGGTCCTGGGGTAGAGGAGACGCTGGTGAGAGGAAGGGTCTGGGAAGTGACCCCAGGAATAAAAAAGCATCCTCCAGAGTGAGCTGGCAATTGCGTTATCCTCTCCAGAAAGAGATGTGGGAGGAGGCAGGGAGGGATTCTCCGGGATGAAAGCTTGTAGATGCAAACGCTACCACAGAGATGTCGGTCTTACAGAAAGGGGTGCTGTAAGGACAACTGTAAAGATCCGGTGTGGCCCAGAGTCCTCCGAGATGGGACGTGGGTCAATAAGATGAGGTGTGGGTGATGGAGGAGTCTCTGGGTTGTGTCACGGGGTGGTGGGTGCACCCCTCCACCCCACGTATGGGTTAGACTGTAGGGAAGAGGCTGTAGATGGAGTTGGCTGGGGTTTGTAGCTTTTAAAATAACCCTTAGGGAGAAGATGCTGAATTTTTTTAAGGGGGGGAGAAGATGGCACGTCATGGCGAAGCAGTGGGAAGCCCTCGGGGGAGCTCGCTGGAAGGGTTAATATCCCTGGGTTGGTATTTCCCAGATGAATTAATGGGGCAAAAATAACCTCACTGGTGGATTTTAGGATTTTTTTTCTGAAGTACGGATGAGAAAAAAGATGAAGGGGAAGACAGAAAGTGATGATTGATGGGGAGGTCCTTCCACGCCCCCCACCAACACATCTGGGTAGCCGAAGGGGTTAACTCTGCTGCCTAATGAAATCGGTGAAGAAGTGGCTGGAGTTAAGATGGAGACAGCATGGTTGAGCCTGGGGGAGGGCTGCGTGGGTGGAGGCAGGGGAGGGCCTTGACACCTCTTCTGAGGACACCGCTCTCTCCAGATAAAATGAATATACACATCAAAGATTTGTATTTTTTTCTAAAGAAGCCAAGGGGGTGGAGGGGAGGGGATCTGTGTGGGAAGGGTGCCTGAAATGTATACCTAGGAAATAAGCCCATGAAATCGTGCAGTGCAACAGCAAATACATATTTCTTGTGCATCTTCAATGTCATTTGTGTAGCGTTCAAAGCACATTTGTTCTCAACTTCTGCTTGGGGCTTTATTCTGTTTTCTTTAATTTTTTTTTTGGCGACTGAGATTTGGGCTGGGGGATGGCGGGAGGGGGATGTCTGCGGGTGATGCATGTGAAGATGATGAATTGGTACGCGACCCTTTCTCCTGCTTTCCCTGGTACTCCCAAGTGCTGATCCCATCAGCAAAAGCAGTTCTCAATGCAGATGCTCCTCTGGCAAGTTGGATTTTTCCCCTCTTGGAGCCAGGCAAAAAAGAAATGCTTGTGTGTTAGCCGTGGTGAAAGCCGGCTTTTGCAAAAACACTCCGTGCCGTGGCATGCTTGAGTGAACAGGTGGGGAGGGGGACACCGAAGTGATGCTGGCAGAGACAGAGGGGGTGCATGTGAAAGAGGTTTTGGGGTTTTTTTGATAAGATGAAGAAGCAAAGCTCAAGTTGCCCAGACTTTTCCCCGCTATGTTAATGCAGAGGAAAAACGTTTGCTTCCGAGGTTGTGCAGGGCTGGGAGTGCCGAAAGGGACTGAAAAGGAGCTCTGCAGACTGGATCGCGTTAGGTGAAATAAGGGAGCTTTCCCTCCTGTTGATTGCTAATCCCACTAGCACAGAGCTCTGGCTTTTTAAGGCATGCTGGTAAGCGTGGACAGCATGGAGCTGACTCCCAATTTCTGACCAGAGCAAGAATTAACTTCATGGGATCTGTGGGCTAGCCTCCACAAGGGTGTCTTTTTGCATTCCCACTATAGCTATTGCAAACGCCATTAAAATTAATCTTGAATGCGGTGATGGGACTAATACTGGAAAGCGCTGTTTTAGTGGTGTTTGCCTGCAGCTAAATCGCTTCGTGCTGGTAAGAAGCGTATACGTGGAGACGGAGGAGGAAGACCTAGGACGATGTAAGTTCAGCGTGTAATGCACTGAGCCTGGTTTCCTGCATAATCACGGATACGCGCTGCGACTGCATGTAGCGTAATCGGGATTGTAGGTTCTGTAGAAGCTGTCGTGGCTGTTGCTCAGCAGCCGGAAGCAAAGTCTTAGAGAATAGAGGGGGCAGGTTGGAGTTGTACAGAAATCCTTGTCCTGAATACGTTAGGTAATCTGGGTTTGGATTTGGGGGATAACACAATTCCTGTAGAGGTTTCTTTTCCTAAATGTTGGGAAGACTTGCCAATAAGATGATAAATAAATAACATTTTATGGCAGAAATATAAACGTACATCGGGCTCTTACTTTAGGAAGATTGTCTCTCCATTTTGTCAGGATTGTGGGAGAAGTAGCTTGTTTTTGAGCAATCTGGGTGGGGGCTTTTTCTTCTGTTCATGTCCTCTGTTGTCCTATTCAGAGAGTGAATCGTGACCAGGCAGGAGTGTTGGGGGAGCAGTGCAAGTACTGAGGGGGGGCTTGATGTTATTCCTGTTTTTTTGTGGTTGTTTTTTGCTCAGCTGCGAACCAAGGGCTGTGTTAATACTGCCTGCCTATAGTGGCTGCTGGAAAGAAAGTATACATATGTATTGTAAAAATGTGTGTGGATGCATATGTATATGTACATATATATTTTTAATTCTTGCTTGAAGTAGTATGATCTCAAATGGCATTCCCACTGATAAAGCTCAGGTCCTGGGGTTTTTACCTTTATAAATCTACAATTTTCACCTTTCTTCTCAAATCTGTTAGATTGTCTTGAGGACAAGAGCAATTCAGCCAGACTGCCCAAAAAGTAAAGTATACCAGTTGGGGCACATTACGCTCACTATTGGGCTGTTGCACTGCAAGCTGCAGAAAGGCTGCTCATTGAGGAGGGATGTTGCAGTGCTGTGGTTTTGCTGGAAATAGGCTGAAGGCAGGTCGGTTGTCAGAGCTTGCCAGGGCTGTTGCTTTCGCCGAAGCCATTCAGCTGTGTAAATTCAGGAGAAATAGTTTTGACTTGAAGTTTTCGTATCTTGGATAGTCGCACAATTTGTATTAATGATAATCAAGAGTATAACTTCTGTGTGTGCTGTACCTTTCTTTAACCTCTTACAAGTGGGTTAGTGGGTCATGATTGCTGTCCTGGAATACAAGGTTTAGAGTATAAAATATGATCCTTTGCGTTGCGGCGTGCTATTAAAGAAAACATTATTGGATTCCATTGGATTAACACTATGTGGAGTTTGAGCTAAAATGAATGCTGATCAGCTGGAAATCACTCTGTGTCTGTTAAACTGTCAGTAACGGTAAGTTTCGTGACTTGAATGTAATACGTTTGTGGGTTTTGTTTTTAAAACTGATCTGACTAGGTGTTTAGAAGAAAAACATTCTATAAAAAAACAACCAAACCAACCAGAACAACCCTTGTCACAGTTTTGACATTACAAACACCTTGTGTATTTGTGTGATTAAAAGAAAAATTACTAAAATTTAGGTGAAGACTTTGCATCTTTTTTATTAGTGGAAAGACCAAATCTGTGAGTTGTTCATCTTTCGGCATGCCCGGAGGTGGAACGATGAATCAGTGGGTTTAAATGGAATATGTGGTATTTAGTGACTACGCGATGAGTGGGTTTAGGCTCTACTAAAATACTTTGGTCTGGGATGAACTGTGAGTTAGGTCCATGCTACTTTGGATAGTTTAGAAATACAGGCAGCTACAGCTCTTAAGATATCTGCCCAAGTCCCTCGAAGTGGGAGACATCTGCTTGTCAAATGACAGATGACCGAGAAGCTGCTGACCTAATACTGCCTCGTTGTCTTGGTTTGGGATGTTCAGCTCTGTAGAGCCTTTCTGTAAATTTACTGCCTTCCCTGGCACACTCGAATATTTTTTTCAGCTTTTTCTGGTTAGCTTGTCTGGCAGCTAAGTTTTTCCCTTTAGCCAAGTTTTAACAGCTTGCTTTTATAGTATGGAGTTTTGTCAGCTTTTGACAAGTTGGCAGAGGGAAGACATTCTGGAATAGATGATAAATATGTTCTCCCTACAAAATCAGGTCTGGGGTATACCTTTTTTTTTTTTTCCAGCGAGGTGGTTCTCCCTTCCAAACACCTTATCCACTCTGCCGCTGTTTCTAAGAGTTTTTTACGGGATCTCTGTAAGTGCGTGCTGGGCTGCGGGTGTAGAGGTCCAAAGGCATTGAATCTGAAGTGCAAGGGAGGTAGGTTGTGTGTGTGAAAATAATCATCGGCATAATAATAATGAAAAAAGGCTTAATCACTTGAGTAGGGTCTCCATTGGTTGCGGGTTGGTGGCGAGGCTCCGTGTCTTGTTGAGTGCTACCCACTAGAGGGGGTCAAACCACAGATGTTGAAGCAGTTCTGCTATGCCAGCCTTGGGAGGGCAGAGTTTTCTCCAGACCTTTTCTTGGGAGAAATAACGTGCTGCCCTGACCTGGTGGGAACTCACCTTCCCATGCAATTCAGTGTTTTTTGCAGTGACAGCATGGCTTGGGTAGATGGGTGAGGGGCATTCGGAGGAGAAACTGGAGTTTGGTTTCCTCTTGGACGTGAGGATGCTGTTGAGGAAGAACCATGTGGGCACAAAGTGCCTGGTGAGTAAGGTGGTCCTGCGGTGACAACAGCTTGTCAACCTCTTCACCATGATATGTGGGGAGGAGGAAGGGGAAGCAGAAATGCTTTGGTGACCTGACTTTCTTCTTACTGGAACCACCATACAGTTTCCATGGCTTTCAAGGCGAGGATACCAGTGTTAGGTATTTTCGAGAGAACATCTCCAGGAGTCCGAAAACTATAAGGGAAGATGGCTGCTTTGAAGTTGGGTTGCAGGCTGCTTTCCTAAATGCTGCTACCCGCATGGTCTTTGACCAGAGTTTCCCTTTTCAGTTGCTCAGGCTTCATGCTGAACTCTAGGAAAGACAGTTGTGCCTTTTTTTCCAGGTGCCCCATGGCTTTATCTCCAATGCCAGTGGCAACCCGAAAGTGGCTTTCCTGGTGGAGGGGAGGCAGGGTGCTAAGGGAAAGAGGAAAGATGGCTCACCTTTTTTGTATGTTAAAATTACAAGCTCTCTATTTTCCACCTTTCTAGATGCTTCCATTTTGCTTTTAGCTGCATTGAGCTAGCTTTATTCTTTGCAGTGGTTCTCCTCTCAGTACAAATGTAGGTTATTCAGGGAGCATTTCTTTTAATGAAAAGGATGGAGGTAGAACTGATGGTGATAAAGCATCTCTTTGGAGGAGAGCTGCTTTCGCTGTCTTGAGACTGCAAGGAACAGAAATTGGACGTCAAATGTGTAGTTTTCCTTGGGGAATGAAAGTAAGCCTATGGAGAAGACTGGATCCTTCACAGAACTTCTCGCTGTACTTTCATTTTGCTTTATTTCCCTTGAATCCTGACTTGATTTTTAGCACCTCACTGTCACTAAATTCAGCAGTAGTATAAGCCAGTGTTCTAACACCTGAAAGCTCTTAGGCAGGAGGAACTATGAATCAGAGTAATGCTTTGCTACAGCTAGAGATAAATTGTAATTAAAGGTATAAGCAAAGAACATGTGCCAAATATTGTTACTTCATTGACCCACCTTCTTCTGATGTGCTGGGATTCAGACTGATGCCCTAGTCTGCTATGACTGCTTTAGGGCACTAAGATGCTTTTCCAAACCGGATCCTAATAAAATGGGGAAAGAGCTTTCTTGGGGAGAAGCATCTTTAGAAAATCCTCAAACCTAGTGGCAGTCTGGTGGTGGGAGGAACAGCTTGCGTTTCTAACCCTGTGGAGCAGAATGGCACGACCTTTGCAGGCAGATCAACAGGCACATCCCATGTCCTTGGGGACCGGTGGTGACCACAGTGTCAAAGATGCTCTGAAAATCTCCTGGGTTGTGGGCCTGAGGATTTGGCTGGGTCCCAGGGCAGCTGGCAGCAGCCCACTGCAGCTCCCCATGGTTGGATTTTATTTTTTTCTTTTTTTTTTTTTCTTTTTTTTTTTTTTTCCAACTTCCTCCGATCTGGGAATTTGTATTGCCCACCACCCTATATTCCAGTTTCAGCCTACGTTTGGTTATGTGTAACTGCTGTAGCGTAGGAGCCACATTTACATTGCTCAGGAGGAGTCTCAGGAGTTGCTGTTTGTCTGCCCTTGGGCAAATATGACCCATGGACTGAGTACTCCATTTAAAGTATGCACATGCTTGGATGGCCAAGCATTGTGTCTGTCTCTGCTTTTGTTTTTTCAGTATAAATGGGTGTGTTATTCCTTCCATCAGTGTCTCGAAGCCCTAGCTGAACCAGCAGCCCCGTTAGAGCAAAACTGGATCTTGGCCAAGAGACAAAAAATAGAGCGAAAGGCAATCTTAAATGTGTCCCCAAAACTATAATGGGACGTGAAGACTGTGCTTCTCCTCACGTCTCCTTTCTTCTGAAATCTGTGAGAGCTCAGGTTCACCTATGAAATATTCACAGTCTGTCCTTAAGTGACTTCAGCTGCGCGGAAGATCTTTTGCAGAATTGGCAGCTTCACTGAAACCTCCTGTATTCAAGTCCAGAGCCTTTATCACGAGAACCTCCTCTTCCTCTGCTCTGCTCTGGCTGCACAGTTGCACTTTATGATGATTTGGTTTACCTGCTGCAGAGGCCGTTGAGGATTTTTGCATCCCAAATAAATATCTGTGTATTGTATCCCCTTTTGTACCTGATGGGATGAGGGAATAGGCATCTCCTCACTTGCCCCAAAACCCCATGGGAAATAGGACTAAGACAGGAGTGCATCATAAATGCTGCCTTAGTGGCCTGCTGTAGATGGTCTGTGAATGGGAACTAAGAAAAACAAGCCTGTTGTGAATAGGCTGAAATTAACACTGCAGAGGTCTGCGCTCATGCTGGAAAAAACTCAATAGGCTGTTGTGCTGTATCACCCTTTCTACCTTTGCAGGTCATCTCGATGTGGGAAAAATTTGCTGTAAAACCCCCACCAATTTGGCAGAACTCTTATTAAAAACTCTTCAGGAGCCACAATGAAAAAGGCTCTGGCACCTGGAGCTGCCTTTATCACCTTTCTAATTAAACCTGCAGAAAAAGCAAATCAAACCCAAGCAACGGAGAAGCGTGGCCAGCTGCTGGAGCCTCCTTCAGCTCCTGTGTCTTTCTCCATGGGGTTTTCTATAGGGCAGCAGTGGGGCAGGGCTGATGGGCCATGCTTCTGCTTGCACGATGGGCACTCGACTTCACAGCTCTCTACAAAAATAAAGGAGTCATGGGCTCTCCCGTCCTTTCAGTGGGGTGGCTCAGGCTTGTCTGCTAAAGCAGGGGGACAACAAGTAACCCTGTGAGTTTTCAGAGAATTCCAGTGTCTGGGAAAATCACCATTTCTCCGGTTTCTATTGTAAAAAAACCCACCAGTTTAACTCTTCGTGCTTGGTTCCCCCACACAGGCAGTCCTGGATGATAGGACTGGCAGTAACGCGTTACTTGATGTACCAAACACAGAAGACAGCAGTAAAGCACCAGGAGTGGTTTTGAGTTTGGGATTGGAATTCATCCCAGTTATGTCTAAGCGAGGGAAAAAAGAGCAACGGAGGCCGATGTTGTTGAAGTAAAAATTGTAAAGAGTGGTATAAGCAGAAGGCATTTAAATAATGTAAACAGTCTGGCATGGGAGGAAGGATGGGAGGCATTCCAGAAACAAAGGGAAAATAGTTTTAAAACATGGCTAAAAATATACCAACTCTTGAATTCCAGAGATTATCTCAATTAGCGCTTTTTCAATATATCTTTACAACAGAATTGTAGGAGTTCACAAAAGATAATAGAGGCTATGAGATACGGAGAAGTGATATTAATTTGTTTAATTAAAAGGATGAAGGGCTCCCTAAAATAAGATTCACTTATCTTCTGTCTCGGGGAGGAACGACGTTATATTCAGAAAACTGTGGCTTGTAGCATCATAGTGTGGAGAAAGTGTGGCGAGAGCCAGGGCTGGGAGTACGAGCCCCCTTCTTCAGCCTCAGTAGTTGCTTGCTCAGTGACGTTCAATAGCAAATCCGTTCCCATGGGATTAATGTGCTATTAGAGCAAAATGGTATGATTTTACATTTCCAAGAGGATTTTGTTTGATGTTGGGGGAGCAGAAATTGGACATTTTCCTCCAACAAAAAAAATAAAATAGTTCAGACATCAGAGCTTTCAGGTGCAGGCAAACACACTTTGGGCATCCTTATGTGTGGAGCTATACATGTATATGCTTGATGTCCTCTTTGGCTTTGAAGGTGTGCTAGCACGTGTCAGAATTTATGTCCAGCCTCAGCTCTGTATATACACCCTTTGGCATGGGGGAGAAGCAAGCATTTCTATCCAGCCATATTTTAAGAGGTGTAGGGGGAGGCAGTAGGGGTGAGGGAGAAGACCCTCATCTAGATCTAAATTAAATTAGCCCCCCTGGATGTATATTAAAATGTTAAGTAGCACTAAGCTCTGTATCCCAGCTCAGCAATATTTCGAGGCACTTTATTGCTTTAATGGAGGGATAAAATAGAACCTGCAATTATAGTAATTTTTTCTAATTGAATATTTTGCTTTATTCTTTCCCTTTGAAAGCTTGACTGTAAGTACTAGCCTTCATAAAGCTTTGGAAATATTTATACTTTCCCTTTCTGGCAATGGGTGTAAATACGCTTCTTCTTGGGCAAGACCATTTCGGTCCCTCATGGCAGAGGAGCAGAAGAGCTCTGGAAAGCAGTGGGCAGTAAACCTTTCTCTGCTCGTTCTAACCATCTTACCATTAACACTGGGAAATACTAGTTTCCCATCTGGTGGAGAGGGGGGAATGTGATGTTACAGACTAAATCATTTCCGTCACCATACGTGGGCTTGACGTGATTGTCAGGTGTATTTTTAATTAATTTATTGTTCACGCAGGGCTAGTCCTTGACAGCTGCATCCAGTCTTTTATCCTCAGGCCATGTTCTGTGCTGGCAGATGAGATCCTTGATTTCTGCCACCTAGGCTGAGTTTGGGGGGGACGACAGGAAAAAACACCTTCTGGATCTTGCTTGAGCAAGACGTAAATGGCAGGTGAAAGCAAAAGCTGAAGGGCAAGGTCCTTGCCCAAAACCGTGTGAGACTGGTGGAGCAGTGATGCTGACAGTAGGGATGGGGAATTAAACTTGAATTGCTGATGGTATAATTGGGTGTCGATTGAAGTTTTTGAAGTAGCCATTTTCGGTGACACAAACTGCCAGCTTTTCAAACATAGGTTCCTACCTCCAGCTCAAGCCTCAAGCAGGCAGAAAAATGCAGACAAATTAACATAATAATTGCATTGTGCATTCTCTGTGCTGAATCTCTGGTTTAAAGAGGGAGATTTGCTGATACTTCCTCAATGCATACAGGCTCAACGGGATGCTATCAGTTTTACGTTGTTGCAATAGCTGTCTTCTCGTCTAAAGGAGACTTTTGATCCAATAAACTGCTTATCTCGTGTAGTTGTCCTTTCATCTAGCGTGGGTGGTGTGTGATGGCTGATTGAAGGTGCAGTATTGTGGTTTGTGTATGAATATTAATTAGGAATGGAAATAATTTGGAACAGTGTGCACCGATGACTCTCAAAGCACTGACTGCAGAAATGCATCTGTTCCTCCCTTGCGGGAGACTTACGGCTACAAGTCCAGGGAAGATGCGAACTCACATTGGGGTGTGAAGTCACCACGTACGGGCTGTTGCGCTGACACATCGACCTGAAGATATAGCGAAGAGGTTGCTGTAATGCTTTGTTTCCCAGCGTTTGTTACGACTGGGCTGGGGAAGAAATGGTTTCTTTGGGGAAAGCTGCAGTGGTGCCTTGCCAAGTCATGTGCATCGGACCTGGAGTGGGAGCTGGAGGTTGAGGCTTTCGCATCGGCATGTGGCTGTGTCGAAAGGCAGCGCGACAGACTTTCGTGCCCTTGTTTTTGTGAAGGACATGCTTTCCTCCTGAACGCTTAATCTCACCTTAGTCCTTGTGAGTCCAGTTCTGTTGTCACACATTGACGTAAATGCATCGTACCGCCAATGCCGGGAAAGGCTCCAGCCCAAAACCTGGTGCAGCCTGCTTTTGAATGATACAGGAGCCTCTCTGTGGGTCTGCCTTGTTGCTTTCCTCTGCTTCAAGTTGCTCCCTTGAATAATAGACCCACAGAATCCTGTCATGTGCACTCCTCAAGCGCAGAGCCCTCTTCGACTCACTTGCTGGGAACTCACTCTCAATGGCCACGTCTCTGTTTGCGAGCTAAGTAATGTCAGGATTTGTCCTCTGGCTCTGAGACAGGCTGGCATAGCGTAGCTGTTTCTATTGTGTTAAGCTTTCTTGGCTTTCAGGAGAGGGTGGCTGCCTCCAGGCTGCCAGCCGAGAGTGGTTTCTGGGCCGTGCTGACTTCTGAGCGGTGCTGAGGGGCTGCTGGTGTGAGGGCTGGTAGGTCCTGGCCAAAACTGTGCCAGGGACAGTCCTGTAGTTGTTGGGCTGCAGAGGCTGTAGCATCCTAATGTACAAGAAGGAGCCCAGAAGGATGCAACGCTCTTGGAAGGAAAATATTCCCCTTCCTTAGGGTTAATTTTTATTTTCTTATGAGAATATGTGGGGTTTTTTTCCCAGCTGATGAATGTGTATCCAACCTGTCAGAGTCTCTAGCAAAATGGTGAAACGCTGGCCCAGGTTGCCCAGAGAGTTGGTGGATGCCTCATGCTTGGAAACATTCAAGGTCAGGTTGGACGGAGCTCTGAGCAACCTGATCTAGTTGAAGATGTCCCTGCTCATTGCAGAGGGGTTGGACTAGATGACCTTTAAAGGTACCTCCCAACCCAAACTATTCTTTGATTCTATGAAAATCCACTTCTAGCTTTCAGATGTGGCCACATGGTTTACCTGTTGGGGTCTAAATTTATTTTATGGCTTATGTGTGTGCTCCAGTAGTGGAGCCCAGATCCCTTCATTGGAATGGATTGTAGATATCACCTTTGGGAGATTTATATTCAGCAGATCGCTTTAGTGTTAATGCTTCAGGGTGAAATCCAGGTGAGCGATGGAGAAAGGAGAATTGCTTAGGCATGTCCATCTAGCTGAGACTCAAACACTCGTGTCCTTGTGAACCTGTCCAGCTTAGGTGCTGGTGGGGGAGGATGTGGTTTGTCCTTTTTGCACCTTTCTTCAGCGTGCTTTGCTCTGCGCTGAGGACCCGGTGGGTTAGGCTGGAACCATCCTGGGAGCTCTGGACAGGCAGTGAGCCAGAAACACACACTTCTGGGGTCACCCATCTTCACCCAGACCCAGTGGAACTGAATTTGTGGGTGAATTTTTTATTTTTTTTTTTTAATGCAAGCTGAGTAATTAGCTGATTTACTTTAAAACTCCTCAGAGCCCTTAAAAACAGTGGTTTAAAACCAGGTTGATTATTCTGCTTTCTTCAAAGCAGGGTATTAGGAAAAGTTGTCTCCTGCAGGCATGTTCCTCTCGCAGCCCTCTCGCGGCACTCCGTGGGTGCCGCGACGTCACACACGCTCAGTGTCACAAATCACTTGCGTGAGCGTGCCACTTGCTTTAAGCGGGGCATGATGGCTGTCAGAGGGCGATCATCTTGATCTGCAGGTTCAGTCTGGCATTTGCTTCGTTCCTGGCATGGCTGGGTTGGGTCTTTGAACCAGCACGCGCTTTGCTTTTCCATTGTGTGCTTTAGATCTGGGATAATAAAACATCAAAGTAAACTATACTGTTGTGGATACAGAAAAATCAGGACGCTCAGTAGGACTTCAGGGAGTAATAAATTTGTTCTATATTTAATCTCATATTTATCGCAGTGTCAGTATGAGACCACTTCATTTTACTACATTAACTGTATCTAAGAATAACTGAATACTTGAAATATTGAGAAAGTGGCTAATACCTGGTGGTAGCTGATGGGATCCAGCTTTAATAGTTATTGATTGGTTTCAAAAAGCTCCCAGTAATATCACATCTTAGCTACTGTATGTCGGGAGTTAAAATCTTATCGGTTATTTAAGATTAGAAATAATTGTAGATTTTCAACTTAATCATCCTTCAGTAGATGAATACAGCCAGGACTTCAGGTGTCATTTACAACTTTGCAAAAAATTATGCTTCATCTGCTATAGTTTTATTGTGTGAAAACCATGGCATCCCTAAGTTCACATGTTCTTGAGCATTTCCTCAGCTGCTCTAAAATTGGTGCGGCTTCTCTGGTCAGGGTGCAAACACCAGTTTGAAATCTGTCAGACAATGAACACAAGAGACAAATGAACCCTGTGGGCTTGGTCTTATTGCTTGGTCCTTTCTGATAATGCCCCATATCTCAGAATGTGCAGGAGAGTCTGCAGAGGTGGGCTGCAAACCCCCGCATATTCTCATAAGAAAATAAAAATGAACCCTAAGTAAGGGGAATATTTTCCTTCCAAAAATTCAGGAGAGCAAAAAGTAAGATTAAACATTGCTTTTTAGTACTAAAACTCTGCCTGGGTAACCTAGCATTTACCTGAATAATCTCTTCACTGGTATGCTTCAAAACACCACCTTAATTGATGCTTTATTACCATTTGTGCAGTGCGTGGTTTTAGTCTTTGTTTTACTACTCTGGAGTTTAATAATTCCGTTTATAATTTTTTTTTTTTTGTTCTGGTATGGCTTGTTGCACAATTGGAGCTTCGTTAAAGGCTCTCATTATTTTTCCTCATTGTGATCGAGCTCTGCCTGGAATGAACCACTGAATTTTCTGTTTGAACACGCAGATCTTGCTGTAATTCCCTTCTGCTCCTTTAACCAGGAACCGTCTCTTTGCGGTTCCTGGGAAGTGACCAGTTTTTTTAGCAGTGAGGGCAAATTATTTCTGACCTGTATACTTTTCTTGTTGGTATTTAACTGTGTCCTCAGAGCAAAAAAAGCTACCACAATTACCGGGAGCTACGTAACTGCCGCAGGGAGTTTGAATTCAGGGTTTAAGTTTAATTTCGGATGGCTTTGCTGACTTCTCTGCTTGGGACTGGATTATTTTCCCCTTACTTTCAGGGGATTAGGGGATTTGTAAACCAGCACTCCTAACAAAGGTGTCTAAAAAACCTGGGAAGGTCACATCTCTTTTGTTTGCTTTGAATGAATTGCTTTTACGGTCCTGAAAGCATGTTTTGGTGGAAATGGAGAGAAAAGGTGAAATTATACTTTTATTTTTGAGGGGAGATGCTGAAGTATTTCACGTAGGAATTGATGAACGAGGATGTACCGACTGAAAATTCATTAGCTAGTGCCATTTCCCACCTTGAAAATTGAGCTCACTTGGACAGAGAGCTCTTTAAGCCGCCCGACTGCTTGAGGAGCCAGACTGTAACTGGGGCAGTGTTTCTGGTTGGGAGCCAGTGCTGGGTTCTTGTGTGCTGCTGTGAAGTTACTGCTTGTAAAGGACCGCAGCCCTCGAACAGCATACTTACTCTTCCCTAATAAATAATGAAAATGAACATGTTTAGACTGGATATTTTGCCTAGCATTGACCCTTACGGTCAATGAAAGGGTTCTTGCCTTGGTAACACTTCCCACTGGGTATAGTATTAATCGGTTGTGTGAATTAACTGAAGACTAAACTTCATTAGGTTGCCATTATCATTGCATTTGTATTCTTCCTGTCCTAAATCCTCAGTGAAAACATCTGTTAGTCACTCAAAATAGAAGTCTGCATTCTTAGGAGCAGTTCCACCATCATAAGCCTGTGGATTTTTACTGATAAGGCTTAAAGAGCAGTCACCTTTAAAGAAATTTATTTTTCTTCCAATCCCTTTTCCAAGAGGAAACCTTTCAGTAAGACACTTCATCTGTGTTAACTGTAACTGCAAATTTGCTTTCGTGTTTGCGCAGGAGGTGCAGTTCTCCGACATCTTTCAAGAGCTCTGAGATGAGCAATGTCCTCCTCCCTTGGCATTGCTTGTCTTCTGTTTTCTGCTCTTTACCCATTTGCCTTCTGTGGGAGTGTATTCAACTTTTGGCTTGGAAGGTATTGTAGTTTTCTTCAGCAGTACTGCTAAGGTAGGTCAAAGTGTTTGATTTGGACTCATACCTGTTCCCAAACCTGGGGTTTCTGTGTAATCAGTGCATTTAATTGCTGTGGTCATTAATTTTTTTTTAAAGTGAATGTCTCCAGAGTTGGGCTACTTGCTGTATTTATGGAACTGAGTGGCAGAAACCAGTGAACAGCAACTTTTTTTTTAAGGTTTCAGTCTTTCCTTTGTTTCATGCAGACTTTGTTGGGTCACCTGAGAAATTTGCTAGGAGAGCACCTAGCTGTCCCAGGCTGACTCTGCCTGCTCTTCGAGCATCATCTGCTGGGGTTACATCCAGCCATTGACCCTCATGAAGTTTCAAGTTTTTGGAGCTTGGGTACCTTTGCTTTATTTGCCTCAAATATAGAGGCAGTGCTTGGCAGCTGCCCATGCCCCTGCCGCCTATTCAAGCCCAGCCAGCTTCTCCAGAAGACAGCCAGGTGTAATGGGTAAGAACTAATCATAATCGAAGGAAGAAAAACCTATCATTGTCATTTCTTGGTCAAAGAGTCTTCAAACTCTCAAACAGATCTTGAACACCAGCAGACTGCGATGCAGCCTTGCTAGCCTGACTTATCCACTCTAGCTAGTCCTGGCTTGGGTCTTCAGCAGGCAGCCTTCCTGCTCAGGGCCCTTAACATTAACCCAAAATCGGGGGAGTGTAAGTGTTGTGGTTTAAGCCCAGCTGGCAACAAAGCACCATGCGGCCGTTTGCTCACTCCTCCCCCCACGGTGGGATGGGGGGGAGAAAATAAAAGGAAAAGCTCATGAGTCAGGACAAGGACAGGGAGGGATCACTCACCACTTATGATCACAAGTAAAAACCAGACTTGGGGAAAAACCCCAAAATCAATTTAATTTGTTACCAATCAAATCAAAACAGGATAATGAGAAGTAAAACTGTATCTTAAAACACCTTCCCCCACCCCTCCCTCCTTCCTGGCTCAACTCCGTTCCCAAATTCTCCACCTCCTCCCCTCCAGCAGTGCAGGGGGATGGGGAATGGGGGTTGGGGTTAGTTCATCCCATGTTGTCTCTGCCACTCCTTCTTCCTCAAGGGGAAGACTCCTCACTCTTCCCCTGCTCCACCATGGGGTCCCTTCCACAGGAGACAGTCCTCCACGAACTTCTCCAGCGTGAGTCCTTCCCACAGGCCGCAGTTCTTCATCAACTTGTCCAGCGTGGGTCCCTTCCATGGGCTGCAGTCCTTCAGGCACAGCCTGCTCCAGCGTGGGCTTTCCCATGGAGTCCCAGCCACCTTGGGGGGCATCCATCCCCCTGCTCCGGCGTGGGCTCCTCTCTCCCCGGGCTGCAGGTGGGCATCTGCTCCCCCGCTCTCCTCCATGGGCTGGGGGAGGACAGCCTGCCGTCTCACCGCGGGCTGTGGGGGCAGCCCCTCCTGCCCCGCTCCTCCTCCTCCTCCTTCTTCACTC
Source organism: Astur gentilis (assembly GCF_929443795.1). Taxonomy (NCBI): domain Eukaryota; kingdom Metazoa; phylum Chordata; class Aves; order Accipitriformes; family Accipitridae; genus Astur; species Astur gentilis. The sequence goes on from NC_064895.1 coordinate 27,691,780, forward strand.
ACCTCGCTATCTGCACAGGGGTTTCTCTCACATTCCCGTCTCCTCCCCACTGCGGGTTCCACTTATTAAGTCTGTTCTCCCAGAAGCGCTACCGCCGTTGCTGATGGGCTCAGCCTTGGCCAAAAGCGGGTCTGACTTGGAGCTGGGGAAGCTTCGAGCAGCTTCTCAAGGGAGCCACCCCTGTAGGCCCTACCCTGCTACCAAAACCCCGTCAAACCAACCCAAACCAGTAACTCTACAGGTGGTAAGTTTTGAAAAGTGTCAGAGGCTGAGAAGCTAATAGTGATTTAAGTTAAAGAGGCATTCATTGCAGGAGAAGTTATTTAGAGTCATCTTCCTACCAATAAGGAAGAACTACCTGAGAAGAGAGCAACAAAAGAGAAGGTTCATAATAGAAATGCAACTTAAAAGCCTGACAAATTAAGGCTGGTTTTACTGAAAGCACTGTTACGCACTGTATTAGTTTTCAGAAAAGCACATTCGTAGGAGCAGGGAATGACCATGAAAATTTACCATCCCAAACATAAAATTTGCTCATGCATCCTTTGCTCAATGATTCTAATGATAACAGTGAAATGACTTTATCTGCCCATTAAAGGATATATATTACTCTTCCTAATCATATGAGTAGAATTATAGAATGAAATTTCTGCTTTAAATTAGGCTGTTTACCCAGCACTGTGGAGTAGCTATTATTTTCCTCTATACACCGTTTCCCATTCTGCATATCTCCGCAGCTACACAGACCACAGCAATGGGGCTGATGTGCAGACACAAGCGTTAGATACATCTAAAACCTCTGGATTCAGTCAGCAAAGACAGATTTTGTCAGTTTATGTTCTCATGCTTCCCCCCTCTCCCCTGCAGGAGTTCTGTTATCTGATAAGATTGTATCACTTTAGGTCAAACCAGCAGGATTAGCTAAATGAGGCTGTTTGCTACCCTGTCCTTCCCAATTTGGCACTGGGTTTTCTTGCTCTGCATTGGCTTTGATGGGGGCCATTCCTGGGGTGTCCTGCAGTCGTTCGATTGTGCCTTTGGTGAATTAAAGAAATAACTCTGTCCTGAATGGGTCAGGGCTCTGGATGACAGGTATAACTAGCTATTGTGCAGAGCTCCCTGTGATCTGTAATGACTGCCTGAGTTAAAGGAAGAAACCACAAAGAAGCATCAATGTTTGGTGTTTTTAATGGAGTTCCGATTTGAGCATAAAATACCTTTTTTTTTTTTTTGAACCTTACCAGTTATTGAAAACAGTTCACAATGCTTGAAAGAGCTTTTCTGGGAGTATAGGAAAGTGCAACTGAAGCATTTTTATCTTCAGAGATCTCAGGCCAAAATGCCGTGCAGCTCATTATCGTGTTTCTGATGGTGAACAGAAAGGAGCACAGGTGGCCTAGGAAAAGGTGTTGGATCTGGGCAGGTGCATCGTGATTTTCCTCCAGGTTATCTTGCTGTCATCTGGCATTTGTGGCTTAGAAAGTTTCCAAGCAGGAGGTGGCGTGTGTTTAATAGCCTATGAATACTTTAGTCCTTTGACGGTTTTTGAAATTGGGCAAATTTTTCTTCAGTGCTGTTTTGAAAATTTTGCTTCACTTGGTGTCTCCTTGCTGTTTTGATTAGGGAGATTCCCGTGTAAGGGTGTGAATTCTGAGGGCTTGAAACTGTTTTCCTGCAAAAATCAAGAATGGGACAATTACAGCTGTTTTTTTTTTTCATGCACATTCCTGTGTGGAATGGGGATCTCATTGCATCACTTGAGCTTTAGACATATTAAGTTATCCTGGAAGAGTTGAAACCAGTGAGGTGAGTTTGTGCCCCTTGCAAAGGCAGAAAATACCCATGCAAGAAGTACCTTTCCATAGATTAATTGTAGAGACTCTTATTTTTGAGTGGAGCAAGATACAGAATGTTGCAAAGTCAGTTTTCCAGCTTCTTGATGTAGACCTGGAGGACCAAGTTCTTTCCTGGTGACATATCAACAGAGTAATATCAGTTGAGAATTTGTCATATACTGAAAAGACTTGAAGTTCTTTGCAGTTCCTAGGGTTTGTATGCACAATATCTTCTAGCTAGAGTTGGTACCTGGAATACAGTCAAATGAGAAGCTGGATTGAATAGTACAGTGAAGAAGATTTGGAAAACTTGTGTTTGTTCTTGATATTTTTATTAGGTAATTATGTTTTGTGTGTATTTGACTTTAGGAATACGTATAGAGAAAGTACTTTCTTGCTGTTGGAGTTTTTAGTGTGAATGCGTTATTTACTTTGCAGTCGAAGCATGTTTTAGTCTGAGGGATTTTATAGGTGATGTTGCCTTAAAAAATACCCGTGCTCTCTACAACTGCTGCAAAGAGAGCTGAGCACCTTCAAGGAGGTGGGAAACCCAGCTTTGAAAACAGGACAGGGGCACTGTAATACTCCCTCAGGATCAGGTACTGTCTTCCACCTGGGACACGTGTGCTAATGAACAGCGTACCTGGAGTGATTTTACACAGAGATGTCTTGGTGTGAAACCAGGAATAGCTTCATCAGCAAAGATACGTTCTCGGCTGAGTCATTAAGCTGTGGTTTCTCCTGCTTTGCTCTTTTTTTGCCTTTTGGAGTATTCGCTGCGGGGTCTAGCAAGAATTGGGTCCCCACTGATTTTGCTGCAGCAGGTTATGATCCCAGCTGCAAGATGTACGTCTTGATTTGAAGAAAAATCCTGGAAGACCGCAAGCAGAGAGAAGGGAGCATGGGCGTTGCACGAAGATAAGTGGGCTAAATATTTTCTGGGAGGCTACCAAGTGGTGTAATAACTAATCTCAAAGGTGATAGCTAGTTCAAAAAGAAAAGCTCGTTTCTGTTTTCAGCTTCTGGATGATGTGGTTTGGCTCATGCCTTGGAGCTGTCAGTGCAGGAGCAGGTCAGGAAGAAGATGAAGGGCTGGTGGATGAATTGAAGAATATAATTTCTTCAACAAGTGGCAGCATAAAATCTTGTGCAGGGTTCTTCTGAATTAATAAGAGCAGGAAACAAAGCAAAAAAGCAGTTGAATTCAGTATCTCAAGAGCTTTCTCTGATCCTGCCTTATAGGAATGAAAATTCCAAGTAACTCCAGCCTTTTCATATTGTGCAGTTAACAGTACTTTCCCATTAAAATAACTTATTTTCTCAAAATAGAAATTAATTGTAGGACTCTTTGCTGAGGTTTACTCAGTGCATAAACTTTCGATGTCTCTTTCCACACATTCTTCTTTACTTTTACCATATTTTACATTTCTGAGTGACCTCCTCTTGCATTTCCCATGGGGCGCTGACAATGTTACTGCTGCTTTCGAGGTTCACTTGCAGTAAGCACAAGCCAGCGGGCACCTGTGCTTCATATCTCATCTGGAACATGAAACCATCAGCTGCATGATGCCTTCCCCACCCTACAGAGAGCATGATCGTCCCCTGATACCCCAGCCCACCACTGCTAATTTACCTGCTCTGTCTGAGCACTAAGCAGATCTGGATCCCACGGAGACTTTTCATCTCCAGCAGGACTGCAAGCCACAGACCTTGTGTTCTCCAGGATGTGAGCAGAGTGTAATATTGATTATAATGCTTACTGTAGTTATTTATTACATTCATTAGCAGGGAAGAGATGAGAGACTATCTTACTGTATTAAGTTGTCCCAGAGACACCTAGATAGTAAATAATAAATAAACAATTGACGATGGAGTAGTACTGGTGGAAAGCTGGGACAGTCAATGTAAGGTTCTACCAGACAGCCTTTTTAAATTAATAATGTGCAGATTCAGTGTGGTTATTACTTTCTGTGGTTGGTAATGCTGTATTAAGGGACCCGAGTGACTGGAGGTATATCTTGACTGAGCTAATTGAGGTCCGTCTTGAGATGGCTGTCTTCCTCTTTGTTGCACAGCACCGTGACTTCAGATACATGTCTCCACAGAATTTCATCCAGAGATAAAAACCTCAAAACTGCTATTTTGCTGTAAACATACACTTCTTCTAAGGAAGCAAAGATATAGCTAAAATGATTAATGTCCCTGAAGCAGTGATTTGTTGGAAAAGGGAGGTAAAAAACAGAGCAGAGCAAGGGTATTTCCTTGTGCTGCTCATGGAATTTCTTTCTAGTGTACCACCAAATAGACCGTATGTTATTGCCACAGAGAGACAAATGTCTGTGCACAGGCAAAGGGTTGTAGTATTTTCTAACTTTCCTCATTATCATGGACATTTACCCAATATTCAGGTTTTACTGGAGGCTTTTGAACCCAGAACCAGCCCAGACCCCTGTACTGGAGCTATGGTGCCCTGTTCCCTAAGAAAAATAAAACAATTTGGCCAAAGGGGCCTCAGAAAGAGGTCAGTTGCTGAAGTGGCAGGAGGACTGGTTGAAGGCAGCTGAATTGAAAGCATGGAAGAGTGCCCAAAGTTTTTTCGTTGCTTCTAGTTGTATTAACTATTAAAAAACCTCCAAACAAACCTACATTTATGCTTTACTTTAAGCAACTGTGGCTCGTAAATAAAGCCATTCAGCTCTGTGTTCACAGCGTAAACCACTGGAGATGTATTTAAAGCAATAAACACTGTAGTTGCACTTGTATTTTTGTTTTAAATCCTGTTTGTGTAAGGCTGTTAATTTACATAGGGCTTTACAAACACAGATAAGACATGCCTTCCCTGCCCAGGTAACTCATTCTTAGAGGCTCGGGCTTTCCAAATTAGCACTTTGTCCAGGTATTAGGGCATTCCCTTGCTTCCTTGTGTAAGTTCTGCCTGGCATCCGTGAGCGATCCTTGAGCCAGAGCCTGTTTTTTGTGTATGAGCGTTGCTTCACCCAGGGGGGCTCTGATTCCCAGTTGGGCACTGGGCTCTGTTTTGATGCTGGCATAATTTTCGGGGTAGTGAGTACTTTACCCAGGAGGTGAGCTGCCAGCTCACGTAACGGTGGTTGTAGGAGCAAGCCCAGGCTTACGTTAAAACCAAACTCCATAGGTGTGTGTATAAATAATACTCCTGTTGTGACAAACACTAGTTAGTACCTTGTGCATCTAATAATGACAGTTCTTGGCATTTCTTGTTGTTGTAGATCTGGCTTACTTCTTGACTCGGAAAAGATCTTCTCTACGTTGGAGGCACAGGGAGTTTGGTACATCATAGTGCAGGTTGCATCTCCGGCACAGTGTCGTGCTCTGACGCAGAGCGTGCTTGTTCTCATGAGGTTTTTCTCTTGCTCATGATTGCTCGTGGCGTCAAGCACTTCAGACAGTCTGAAAAGTGTGTTTCCTGCAGGAGTGTATTGTATTCTCCTGGTGCCAAATGGGTCAAAATCCCTGATGGGGTTGTGGCAAACTGCAGAGCTGGCAAAAAACCGAATAAATCAGAGACTGTATGAACGTTATGGGGAGATGATCGTTAACCAGCATTCATGTGTAAAAAGCAGCGTCTAGACATTCAAACACCGCTAATAGCCTTTGATTAACCATTTTTGTTTTGTTCTTGCTCAGTGTGTTAATCACTGTGATTAAAATGCTTAGCCACCATGGAGCTAGACGTTGTATAAATTAGTAAGTAAGCAAATCCAAACAGATGGGGCAGGGAAAATTAGTGTCTCTGGCAGGGCCAGCGTTAGACAAGGCAGGGCCAAGGAAGATTTAGGGGGAGACCCTAAATAATCTAAGAAAAGCAAATTTGCCTGTCCAGTGGGCCTGCCAGACCTCCCCATCCTCCTGCTCCTATAAAGCTTTGTCTCCTCAAGCCTTTTTTCTCTGCCTCTAGAGCCCATTGGTGTCCTCACCTGGTCCACCAGGTCGCAGGATGAGCTGGGTCTCCACCCAGGATGCTACAGACAGGCCTGGAAACTGCTCTTCCCTTTGCATGAGTTATTAACTTGTCAGCTTCTCTGTGGTGTGGGTGCTGTTCCCCATGCTGCACAGCCTTGCAGGTGGAGGACCTGGGGAGAAGGGTCAGCCACTCAGTTCTGGCTCAAAACTGGTCCAGCTTTCTACTTATTTGTTTTTGTCTTTTTTATAGCAATAGCAAAGGATTATTATTGATGTTCAACCTCTCCACCACCAAATATGTGTGGATATCATCCTTCACTGGGAGGACCACCTAACTAAAGCTGTTGGGTTTAGGGCTAAGTCCTTGTCTGATGCAGTTTTTCAAGGAAGAAGCAGAACTGGAAAGGGTGGGAGAGGCATCATGCACTACTTGTAAGATCAGGAGCCTCGGTAGGTGTTGGGATGCATCAAAATCAGAACCCAGTCATGTCACCAGTTAAAACGGGTAAGCGTGGCGGTTTCTTTGTGGTAGGCTTAAACAAAGGTAGAATTACCTGAAGCAGGGAGCATCTGTGGAGGTGATAGTGAAACTACGCCAACAGCCCTTTCTATTCTTCCTTCTCCTTAATCTGGTTTTCTGTGTAACTCATTTTCTGGTAGAGCTGTGAAAAAATTAAACAGGTAGTTTTGGTGACAGCAGGTTTTTGCCTATTATGTGCTAAGATCTGTAGCTAGGATTTCCAATTTTCCTTCTAATCAGAAGGCTTCCTGAACCTTTCAGAAGTGCTATCCTGGAATGACTGCACTCACAGAAACCCCAGTGCTTTGTTTCTGCTGGTGTCTGTCTCTTCAAAGGTAGCTGAAACATGGCACAGCCACCACCCCAGTCCTGCTCTTGATGGTGCTACTGGGCATGAGCATCACGGGACTGGGAGTATCCAGCACACAGCTCTTTCTTTTCCAGTTGCTCCAGCCCAGCTCTGTGTACGTGATGGTCCTAGGATATCACGGTGTGAAAAGTTGGAAACTCTTGCAGTTGGGCATTGGGCTGACAGGTAGCAGAAGCCTTTGGGCTGTGAGTCAAGTGAGGCTGGATGGGGATGTGTGTATGGGGGAGGAGGTTTCTGCTCAGAGCTCAGCAGTGAGGTGTCAGCACCTCTGTGGGGTTCAGGATGAGCTGGTGCAGCTCAGACCCTGAAGTGGCAGGAGGTGAAATCCCGGCCCTGTTGGAGTCAATGGGAGCACTGATGTTAACTGGAACTTGTCTGGTAGGGTCAGGTCATGAGAAGTCAGAGGAGGCCACCTCCGTTGGTCTGTGCTTGGGTTAAGTTGGGGGGTTTCTCCATCCACCTAAGTGCTGAAAACAGCTTCTGTTTGGTGAAAGCATGCTGTGGAGATGAGTTGCTGGTGGGTGCGTGGGCCCAGCAGACAGCAGCGGGTGGATTCAAAAAGCCTCATAAACAGACAGCAAGAAGAGCTCCAACTGAACAGATTTCCAGGCAGAAACCACATTGTTGATGAACTCTAAGGGTATGTTGTATGGTACTCTTGTCTGACCCCAGGCAATACTATATCTCATTTAAAATCAGTCCTTCTTTGCTTGCTTCTTTGTTTGTTTTTTATTTCCCCATCCCCTTGCTATAGTGTTTTCCCTCCTGTCCTTATATGAACTATCCATCTTTTTCTTAATCGTTGTGATTTCTTTCTCAGCTTGACTAATCCAGCAATTTTCAAGCCTCATGAAAAACTTTGTTGCCTGTGTCTCCTTTCTTACACTGGCCTTCCTTCCTTGCTTTCATCTGCTGTTTTTTTTCCCTAGAGGCATATGCCTATATGCAGGAATGCATAGATAGAGCTAAATAAAAATATGTTTCTTTTATACCTGAAATATATAAGACCACCTAAGACTCAACACTGTGTATACACCTTCAAAAGGTGAGCTTATTCAGCGCTCTTCTAAGGCGATTGAGACATGTGAGTATACGGCTGAGTGTGTTAAGCTGCACAGTGACCACAATTCCAAGTGCATTGCAAATACTTTATTTGCAGTGCATTAAGGTTTTCAGAAACTGCTGTATTGTTATTGCCAGGAAAATGCTGACATATATTTTATGTAACACATCAGATGTGATACAGACTCACTTTGCAGAACTGAGTAGCATTGCTACGGCCAATTGTTCAACACAGCATTTTGCTACGTTTTCTGACATGCTTAATAAAGATATTTTCATGATTCTAGATTCAGTCTGAATGCCATTAACTGCTGGCTTTCTGAGAAAGCAGAAATGCAGCTCGTAATGCCAGACTCTGCAGGTTTTGCTCAGCAGCCATTAGGTATGACTTCAGAACATCTAAACCCTGTAAATAAAAAGCACCTGTGCTGGTTGGTGTAACCTGGGCTGCTGCTTTCTCTCCATTGGTGTTCTGCAAATTGCCTTTGCCCATCAATTAGGGTAAGGCAGAGCTAGGGGGTATTTCCTCAGGGGTGGGCATAGAGACTGTTGAATATTCTGGCACACAGGAGACCTGGCAGAGATTATAAAGAAAGCATCTGCTGTCAGCCTTTGTTAGGGTCCCTGTGATATCCATGTGTTGCCTTGGCAGAGTCCAGAGCCCATAGACTAGCGTACCTTGCAGCCAGAATAGGAAATCGTTATGTTGGTAGAACGGGAGCTGGGTCTTATCGTAACTGGTTTAGCTTGGATTTAGTATTTTTTTCACTTACAATTTTCTGCAGTGGATACCTGCAGTAGTGTTTTGGAATTGTACCTGGTTTTGCACGTGGTTTTGATGTGCTGGGAGCAAATAGTTTGCTCATTGCGTTTCCAAGGATGGTGGTGACTGACGCAGGGTTACTCAGGGCATCTCTCTACACTTAAGAGAATAATCTTAAGAGAGTGCTGCATCATTGAACATCCCTGTGGAGAGGGGATCAGGCTCATATCACATCCCTTCCAGAGAGGGTATACCTGTTCTTCAGGCACAAATAGTTTTCTCCAACTTCAGTGTTTTGTGCTTAGCATGTCAAGTGGAGGATTTTTCCCCAGAAAGAAACAAAAATTTGCATGTTTAACTTTTGCCACATGAAGACCGCAGGAGGGGAAAGAAGGCTATGCTCTCGTGATACAGGTGTCTTCTTTGACCATGTAAGATTTTAAGAAAGTTGGCAGTGCAGGAGAAGGATGGAGGCCAGGAAGAGTGTGCGGGAAGGGCTGGGATCTTCAATGCTCCTTTCGCAGATCCCAAGGATGCCCCAGTTTGGTGGAGAAACTGAAGCAGGGAGTGGCAGACAGTTGACTTGCTGTTTTGCATAGATCTGAACAGCTTCTGAGCCACTTAAAATAAGGACTTTGAAGGTATCATGTTCCTGAGGAGGTAAATGGTCAAGTATGCACAAGTTGGAGCTCTGGGGAAGGATGCACTGCAGAGCTGAGACCAAGATGTGGTGCAGTGGGGGAGCTGGACTGTGAAAGTCCAGACAGTGTCTATACTGAGGAATGTGGCAGAGGGGCCAGAAGAAGAAGGTGGTGTGGTCAAGTGAAACAAAAAGATGTATAAAGTTAGCTGCAGTATAAAATGAACTCAGCACGCTGGTGAGAGCTGGTGGGAGCTTTGTCACTGCTGTGACAGTGTCACCCTGCTGTTGTGAAAGCTTTAGTACACCCAGATTTTCTTCCAGTACAAGGAGAGAAGTATGGCTAGTCCTTGCCAGTTTTATTTAGTTTTCTGCAAATGTCTGCAGAACAGGGTGACTAATATTTAGAAAAAATAGTGGTTGTGTTTATGTTACTTCTTAAAAAAACTTAGGAGAAAACCTGATTAGCATTTTCCGTAGTGATCTTTAGCTCCCTGTCTTGATGTGCTATTACATTTTTTCCAAGGAAAATGCTTCCAAATCATGAAAAAGCATAGCATGTGCATAAAGCACATGATCATTAGTCTTTTTTTGAAATTAGTTGATGCTTATTGTGATGATTGACATGTGTGCAGGAGATGCAGAGGCAGTCCCTGTAGTACCTTTTGAATTTGACCAATTTCAACCAGATCTTTCAGTGTAGATTTTAATGATACCAAATTGTTGTGGAGTCCATGAAAGTGGACGGGAGAGAAAAACCTGTTAACGTTCCCCATGGAGTAAAAGCTGCCTCGTGTTTTGTTGGAGGGTCCATGAGTGAGTTCACCAGGAGATACCAATCCATGATGTACTGTACCTCACTACCCCCTCTGCTCATAGATCTGGCCATCTCAGAGGAGCATTGCTTATTTTACAAGTGAGTCTTTGGCAGAAGCGATGCCATAATCTGAGTCCAGGGCTCTGGTTTTCCCCCTGCAGCCATTGCCGATGCTAGCTCAGATGCACAACATCCAAGACATCGCAGAGCATGGCACTACAGCAGGGTGTATGATAGATCTCGAAGTGTTTTGTAGATATATGTGAGCTCTGTATGTTGGCCTGGTTACTGAGATTTTGTTCGATTGTGTTGGTTTAACTCAGTGGGAGGTTATTTGAGAAGGAAATGAAAGGCTCAATGAACAGTGAATGCTTGAAGAGGTGTTAAGAGGAAATACCAGACGTATAAGCTTTAGGTTCTTTTGTTTTAAAATTTGTTCTTGTCTCTTCAGCCAGCCTGGTTTTGAGCAGCACAGGAGTAAGCCTGCAAGCACAGAAGAATGCCTAACTCCTGTAGGAGTAAGAGAGTCCCTGTTCAAGGGAAGAGGCGTTTGTGCAGAGAGGACCTGGGAGTCAAAAGAGCTAAGGGTATAAGGAGAGTAGATGTAAGGAAGAAATTTTTTATAACGAGGGTGGTGAGACACTGGCCCAGGTTGCCCCCAGAGTTGGTAGCTGCCCCATCCCTGGAAACATTCAAGGTCAGGTTGGACGGGGCTCTGAGCAACCTGATCTGGTTGGAGATGTCCCTGCTCATGGCAGGGGAGTTGGAACTAGATGACCTTTAAAGATCCCTTCCAACCCAAACCAGACTGTGATTCTATGAAAAGTTTTATCTGCCTCAGTTGCTGTCAGAGGATGATAAAGCTTTGTGCCAGAACTGTTTGTTAGTGGGACAGGATTTTATAACAAGCAGCCTTGTTCATTACTGGGAGAAATACTTCTATAAAGGTAGTTTTATCACCAAGAAGGGTTTCTGGAGACCAGAATTCAGTCTGACTGGCAGGATGGGGGACAGCCTGGGCTGTCATGTCCCTGACCCGTGCTCGAGAGGGGAGAACTGCAGGACTTCCCTGCAGGGTGGTAGGGACAGCCAGGTGTGAATGAGAGCATTCCGAGGGGCCTGCAGTGCTCTGTTACTACGTTGGAGACAAGCTATTCTGCAGATGGAAATAATCAGGAAGGCTGATCCTCTCAGGTGAAAAAGCAAGAAGTTTTGTCCTTTTAGAAATACTTTTTGTGACTTTATTTATATTCTAATTACTGGGAAATTGGAACTATTTTGAATTTATTTTCCTGGGAAGGAGTATTTGTATGGAAAAAAATCTGATGTTCTGAATGGATGAGTCTAAAGTACTACAGAAAAAGAGGGCAAGATTGGCTGTTCTAAAATCAAAACTTTCCTAACCATTACAAGCGATCATGTCAATTATATCAAAAGCCAAGTAGCAGTGAGGTAATGAGAGGGAGATTTGATTGCTGAAACAAATGTAATTTTCACAGCATTAAGATCTGGCCAAAACTGCTTTCTGAGGCAGTGGATTGCATTCCTAGTAGACGACTGTGGTTTTCACCGTTTTGCTATAGACACACACAGACTTACTACTATTTAGGCCAAGTAGTTAGCGGTACAATAATATCTCACCTACTGCTCACTGATGTGTAAGTTCTGTCCAAGTTACAAGAAAATGTCTGCTTCCAAAACCCGTAATAATTACGGCTGCTGATTTTTCTGTACTTGGGATCAATATACTGGAAATAGGGTAAGCCTGGAGAGGCTTTGCTTTAAAAGATTTGAGGACTTGATCTATGCTTGGGAGGAAAGCACTTTTGTCCAAGTAGTGTGCTTTCACTTTGGGCTCAACTTTAGTGCAAGAGGAGTTTCTTCCCCAATATTCTTAATTTTTCCTTCTTTCTGAAAAACCTAAGAGCAAACCTAAGGCTTCTAGGTCCAGGACTGAAAGGCTGTTCATCTTTGCATTAAGTTACATTGCTTGTGACTGTTGCCATTGGTCTAGCACTAGTGCAGTTCTGTGAGCAGCAGTGGGGTAAGTAGCTTGCATGTTTTTACAGTCATTTCAAGCAAAGTTTTCATTGCTGCCAGGTGAAAGGTAGCAACAACGTGGCAGAGGCTGAAAGTGGCAGGCTTTGTTGAAGGAAATGTTAAGACTAAAACTTTCTCCAGATTTTATGCAGCTGAATTATCAGTTGTGTTTCAGAAATGGTCCCTTCTTAATTATCCATTTGATTTATTTATCTTTCCCAAAGTTTTTTCACGTGATTAGTGAAAGATGGTTGCATGTGCCTATCTTCTGTTCTATGCAAGATGCTGTAATGCTCTTAAACCTAGCATCTGTCTGTATCCCCTCATAGTTGTTTGCACATTGTTCTCCACTTCTTGAGCGCTCCCTGTTTAACATTTCTGCCTGGGTACATGCGAATTTGTACAGTTAATATTATAGCTGAAGTATGCTTTGAGATCAGATGACTTATAAAAAGGAGGATAAAAAAAATCTCATTTCATGAAAATAAATCTTGTGAAACCACATCTAACCTGTAAAGTGAGCAAGAGTACTTCTGGAGAGATGTATTCTGTGAAATTACACTGTTAAGAGACAGAGGGTAGTCTCTCTCTTGGCTCCAGGGCATTAGAACTTAGCCTCTGATCTTGATACTGTCTAAGAGATGACCCGATAGGTCAAGACCTGGCACATAATTTCAAGCCCATGGTGTGTGCAGTGACAGCATTGCTCTGGGTTTAATACAGGTTTGGTTTGCCAGGGACTGAACTGTTACACTTGGATGGACCCTGAGGGTGGGCATCAGTCCAGCATCTAGTGACAATCCCTGAAGCAGTGACATAGAAACCAAGGAAAGCAGCTATGCCATCTCTAAAGGAGAAAACAGACCCTGGTTCAGCTCTTTCGGTGCTGTTAATGCTGCAGACGGTCTCCAGAGTGGTTTTGGCAGAGCGAGGTTTGGCACTGGTGCAGCATCACCTGGTAGCACCCTTCCTCGATTAAAGCTTGGCACGGCCCATCTGCGCTAGCTGCTGACTTAGATCCTGCCCCCAAAATTCCTGATCTAGGACAAGAGGCAGTGAATGAGGCTGTAGTACAACAGCACTGCTTTGTCAGCAGCAGCAGATTCGGTTGAAGTTTAGCCACAGAAGCTTTTCCATGACGGAGCAGGTGGAAAATGCAAAACCTTGCATCGCTTAAGAAAGGATGTTCTTGTTCTGCTCACCGAGGACTATATCAAGTAATTGCAGAGGAGAAGTCTTTATGTGATTTGATGGTTCTAAATGGGTTAAAAAGGCTTTGTGACTTTGCCTTTAGCACAGGAGCAAGTCAGTAACAAATTCCTCCAGCTCCTCTTCCAGCCTGCTGGCAGTTTCTAGTAATTCTCCTCCACGGAGGAAAGTGGGAGGAGTGGCTTGATGGACTGGTCCCTTTCACATCTCCTAAACAATTTTGGTCCCTTACAAAGGCAGGACATTAGCCAAGGTGGGCCACTGGTCTGATATACTTCAATGTAAGTGTGTTGCCAGCAATGAATGTACTATGTCACTTGTTGAAGAGATGTATGAAAAGAGATTGACCTGGGACCTAAATTAGGGTTAGGATTAGAGCTATTTGGGACTGACAGGTCTCGAAGAGGAAGACATGCAGGTTCTCTCAATCATTTTCTTCCTTCCTTAATTCCGTTAAAGTCTTGAAGATAGATAGTGATGGTTTATGAGGAATTTAATGTTAAAATTAAAAAAAACCACCCAACAAACAACTTTGATACTGAGTAACTTCAGAGTTTGGGGATAGGTTTTATTCTTAGCATTTGTTTATCTGACATGGATTAATGCACCAAGAAAATGCATCAATTACATTGAAGAGTCTTCCCATATCACCTCATCCCTCATGTGTTGTGGTTAGCACACACATGGTGAAGTGTTGAGGGTAGCAATAATAGGAGGAGATTATAAGCCCAAGTATAGAAAAACATTGTTTGGGATGGGGTCAGGGAAGAGTATTGCAGGAATATAAGTAAATGGTTTTATGAAGAAAAGGAATGACAAGTAGAGCTTTCTAGTCTCTTGTCATGGTACCTTTCTTGGTATTCCACTAAAGTTCCCAGCTCAACCTGACTCATCAGCTGATTGTCCAGTTTCTGCTTTTACTCTTTCAATTAGTAATGGGGGAATTCAGAGCTGCATTTCTCCCCAGGAGAGAAAACCAAAGCAAAGCAGCTCCCTGCTAGTGAGAATATGAATGTGCTCATCGAAAGCTTCATTTAATGTTTATAAAACGTCAGGGATCACAGAAATGTTGTAACTTCAGGTTAGTGAATATTTTTATTTTTTTTTAAAATACAGTTATTGCACTTTGAGGCTGCTGAAACAGTGAAGCAAACATTTGTAGGTTTGTAGGAAATCTGTGTCACGCTTCTGAAGTTTATAGCTGTGGGTAGGAGGAGAAGTGTCATCTTCTCTCCAGGAACTAAAACATCCTGATTGTATCACATAGAATCAACCTCCAAAATTCATTGCTGCACAGAGAAACCCAGTCAAATAAAATTGCCCAGTTTTGAAGAAGGACGTTGAAGCTTTGTGACGAGTGGCATTTGTGTCAAGCCAGGGTTATTTACAGGCTGCTGTGAAGGGCCTTAACTAATCACTAGTAGTGTTAACCAGTTTTTCATCTCTTGGAGAGAAAAACTATCAAATCCTTGAGTTTTGAGGGGAGTCGAAGATATTTTTCACTTTGAGGCATCATGTTATGACCTCTGCTAGAGGTACAGTGGGGCATCGTGTTTCATTTTGCTTTCAATATGGAAAAAATCAGTACGCAGGACGTTCAGGCATGTAGGGTTTGTGTTAGGAAAGCCAGCGCTTACCTAGAGTTGATGCTTGCAAGGGGATGTCAAGGGCAGCAAGACGTATTTAAAAGATGTGTAGGTGTGTCACTTAGGGACATGGCTTATTGGTAGACTTGGCAGTATTTGGTTTACAGTTGGACTTAATGATCTGAAGGGTCTTTTCCAACCTAAATGGTTCTATGATTGTCTATTCTTGTGTTGTGGCCTGTTGCTGAATGGGGCACATGATTTAGCACCAGTGGACACAGATGAGGCTGAGATCCTCGGTGCCGCCTTTGCTTTCGTTTTTACCAGCAAGCTCTCCCAAGCCTCTGTGATTAGCAAAGGGGTTTGAGACACAGAGGAACATCAGCAGTGGATAAGAGTTGAGTCAGGGATTACTTGCAAGTCTGTGAGACCTGACAGGCTCCATCTGTGGGTGCTGAGAGAGGTAGCTGACATTAAAGCAAGGCCACTCTCTATTATCTCTGAAAATTCCTGGAGATTGGGGGAGGCCCTCAATGATGGGAGAAAGCCAAATATTGCACCCATCTTAAGACCACAAGGACGACCCAGGGAGCTACAGGCCAGTCAGCTCCTCTTTGGTCACAAGGGAGATCATGGAGTGAGTCCTCTTGGAACAAATTTCTGGGCATGTACAGGAAAAGAAAGAGGTTGGGAACAGTCAGCATGGATTTACCAAGGGTAAATCATGTCTGACCAACCTGATTGTCTTCTGGGTTAAAATGACTGGATTTGTGTGTGAAGGGAGAACAGTGGATGCTGTTTACCTCTACTGTAACTTTCGACACTGTCTGCCACGGTATCCCCATATCCAGTCTGGGATGTCACAGTAAGGATGAGTGGACAACTAAACAGTAAAATATTGGTTGGCTGGTCTGGCTCAGAGGGTCATACTCTACCTGGAGGACCAGTGGAGCACCACAGGTTTTATCTTGGGACCTGTCCTGTTAGCATCTCTGTAAACCTGATTGAATATACTGATCAAGTTTGGAGATGGCACAAATTATGTATACTGGCGGGCAGGGCTGCTGTTCAGAGGCTCCTGGACAGGCTGGGGGAATAGGCCAACAGGAAGCTCATGAAATTTGGAAAGGACAAATGCAAAGTCCTGCACTTGCAATGGAGAACCCTTTGCAACAGTTCAGGCTGGGGACAAGCTGGCCGGGGAGCAGCTTGCTGAAAAGGACTTGGGGGTTGTGCCCTTGGATGCTGGCTGGCAGCAGGGAAAGCCACCAGCATCCCAGGCTCTTTAAACACGAGCACAGCCAGTAGACAGCGGGAAGTGACTTGCCCCCCCTTTGCTCGGTACACATGAAATCCTGCATCTAGTTTTCTGCCCCGTAATACAGGAAAATCTTTTGAGGGTAGTTCAGCAGCAGCCAACCAGGATGGTTTTCTTTTGAGACAGAAAGCATTTACCTGTAATGCATGTGTATTTTCTGTAAGATCTTAGATGGTATAATAAAAAATGAGCTAGATAAGCTGGATCAGTCTATCTGTATCACGTTGTCATCAGTGGTGCATGTGGAGGTTGCAAAGTCAGACTAAGAATAAGAGCTAAGCAAGTAGACAACTAACCATTCCCAGAATTATCTAAGGGTTTTTTTGCTGTTGAGTTAAGGCTGAGAACAAGAAGCATGTGTTCTCCCTGAGCATAGCTGTGTCTGTTGGCAAAACTGTTACAAAACATCTAACAAAACTAAGAAGTGGGTTGAACTTCCCAGGTTTTACATTTGTAGGAGAGGCAGTCAAGATTTTTTTTCCCCACCAGCAGCAGATTGCATCAAATCCGAATTAGGTAGCTACCATCTGCTTTCACACAGGCTTTGAAAACATGGGCCAACCCTCCACAGCATGGGTGAGGAAGATGGTAGAGAGTGTTTACATGCCTCTGTTTACAGGATTTAGGATTAATGTGCTGTTTTCTTATTTTGAGTCAGAGTAAAAATGAATTAGGCTTTGGCTGAAATGCTGAGTGCCACTTGCTTTCAGCACCGCAGTGTAATTTAAAAGATGAGCTTCTAAAATCTTTTTCTACCAAAATATTTTGTCCCCACCCAATCCAGTTTGATAGTATAATCTTGGAACGTGTATTTTGACATTTTTCTGCTCACAGTCTACTATAGCAGACTCAGATGATATATTCTGGAGTATCAGTGGTGAAGTAGCATCCCTCAAAATTTTTGGAGGAAAAGGAGAATAATGTTTTACAGGCTGTAGGACTGGGTCTAGTATATGGATAACTGATTTTTGAAGTAGGATGTCCTGACCCAGACAGAAGGGAGACATCCCAGAGTCAATAAATCACAGGGTGACTTGAACTTGCCGTGCTGCTGTTGGGGCATGTTGTGTTTGAGATGCACAGGTATGTCTTCTATTTTTAGTCTTGCATGTTTAAAAAAAAATAACAAAATGGAAAACCCGATGTTAGCACTGCAGTCAAGTTCAGACAGGTGCTGAAATGAGCACCAGTGGGAAGGCATCAGGGCAAGGTGATTGTGCCAGGCTTCTACCCCGGTCTCCTGCATCCCCATCAGTCCATTGTTGTAAGGTCACCTCTTGTTTGGGGCTTTTGAGGATGACACATTGCTACAAGGGATGAATTGTCGGGTGGTGACCCCGGTCAGTGCAAAGGACTGGAGATACCACTCAATCTGCAGAGTCCCTTGTGAAGCCAAAGGAATAATGTGCCTGAAATCAAGTGGTGTGACCCACGTTGAATAAAGATACACCAGTAAGGAGCAGGTTCCTTTCACATAATGTGAAGCCTGGTTATTTCACTTGACTTGGCTGATTTAGCTGCTTTCACCTGATTTCACATGAAGGGGCTTGGCGTAAGCTTTTCGCAGCTGTGTGGGTGAATCAGAGAGCTTTATGACATCAGGTGGGCTGGGAGGGAGATTTTTATATCAGTGAACGTGCAGACACAGTAGAAGGAGGTTTTGGATGGTTCATTTATTGGGCATTTCTGTGCCTAGTTTTTACTGTGTCTCGCGTGATGCTGCAGTTCCCAGGTGCTGTTCAAAGGAGAGGTGAACAACTCCACCACACGTGGAAAGCAGCTCTTGCACAAGGCACGAGACAACAAAACATCTGGCCTCCATGTTTCCTTTAGTTCTTAACTTGAAATCTTCAGCTGGATCCTCGTTTACATTACAGCTCATTTACGCTGCTGTTAGAGGAGATGTGGGTATAATTTATTCTCACATTTACACTGCCAGTGTGGTTTAAAATGGTAAGTGAGAATCAGACCCTCAGCTTTCTGGTGGTTTCTTTTTGTTCTAATGAAGGATGCACAGCTGGATGCAGTAGCCTTTAACCAAACCCTGGAGCATCTCTTCATTACTCTAATTCACAGTAGTGCCTGAGAGACCTGTTGCGACTAAGTGAACGGAGGATAAAGAAAAGCAAGGCTCGTTACATCTCAGAGCTGCTTTGTTCTTTTACTTTGATAATTATAGTTTTGTTTTTAATTATTTAGGCTATTTTATTACATGTTATGTCATCCTGATTTTGTGCACTGTGATAGATGAGACAGCTCAGGCAGAGAGGTGTTCCTGCTCAAACCGCTTGCTAGGTAGTGCACTTGTATTTACTGGTGTGACCTTTTGACACAGGATCGGGTTGATAAATGTTTGCTGACAAGTGAAGAGGCATTACCACTTGTAATTTGCAAATTTGAAACAGCGGCAATTAGGGAAGAGCAACTTTGTAACACTGACTCTAGGAATTTATTTAGGGGAAGATGGATTTGGTGTGGGGTGTTGATGAAGAATGTTTTGGTTTTGCCAGGTTCCTGAAAAGCTCTTTTTAATAAATTGCTCATCTTTGGAGGCTGGTAAGAAATACCATGGATTGCCTTTTATCAGCCTATAATGTGCTTTCATCACTCCAGAGAAGTATGTGATAGTGATACCGAGTCGGTCCCTGGAGAAAGCTGAGGAGACGTTGCTAACGGCTCCAGAGTTACGGCTGCAGTGAGTCTGCGTTAAAATGGAGCTTACGTTTCCTCGTTAGTACAAATACCTCTCTATCCTTATCACCAAAGTGCTGCTGCTCATTTCTCATATGCAGAATTACTTTTCTGTAATGGTACAAGTAATTTAGCTCAGTAATACTGGAGTCAAAACCAACTCCTCTTTGAAATGTTATGATTTGCTTCTTGAGGCTCTTAACATTGAAATGGCTTTCCAGTCTTGAAACTCTTTAAGACATCTAAATATTACTCTGCATTTACTAAGAGGCAAAATCAATGTGGTGTTGATGGCATTGAGATAATAAAGATGGGATCCTGAATGGCCCATTGCAAGATGAGAGTAGCATCGAAAAGTAACAAGGTGTTATAATGTAACCCTGCCGTATTTCTTAACCAGGTTTCTTAGTTTTCTCAGGAATTTGGGTTTTCAAACTCAACTCCATACTTGTCGAATCCTGTGCAACATGCAATAGTGCTTGAGAAAAAAAGAGTAGACAATGGTTTCTTGGTTTAATCTTCCATTTGAAAAAAAATATAACGGTAACGCTAGAGTTCTTAAGTTGTGTCATCTGAGCCTAGCTGGGGATAGTAGTTTATCAGATTATAAATGTGCTTTCATTACCTGGAGGTATATAATATGTTGGTCTGTGAAATACACACTTGGGCAATGAGAAATTGAAGGTCACAGAACTATCGCTGGATTCCTGCCGGCAAGTGTATTAAAATTAAATAAATCCTCGATGCATTGTTGATGGCACATGTACAGATACTCTCTTTGCTTCAGAGCAGAACAAATGCAGAGTATGCTTTTGCATACCTGCTTCCCACTGACACTTTGCAGTCCTGTTGCAGATATGCATCATCACCTTCCGCTGGTCGAACGTTTTCTGAGAGTGCCATCTTCGAAGACTTTCAGCAATTGCATTCAGTTCCTGTGACACCTGCCAGTGTTTTTACAGGTGAGGATCTGCCAGGATCTCCAGAGGGTTAGAACTAAGCTGTGAGCAAGGGTGTGTGTCTTAGCTCCTGGAGTCTCTCCGAGTTGGTGTCTGAGCTAGTTAAGGTGACCGCAGCTGGTTTAGAGGTGGCATTGTGCCCTGTAATAGCAGACACATCCTCTTCTTCCTTGTCTCCAGATAACAGAGGGTCAAAGCAGGCTTTTGACAGCTCCCACTGTCCTTGCATGAAACAACTGGAGACCCTCTGTTTTGCTCTATTCGCTGTATAGCAAGAGGGTGTCCTGCTGGCAAGCCCTGTGCTTTGCCATCCTGTGACATGCCAATGCTCAAGTTTACCAAGGTGCACCCGTGTGTTTTTTTTTAATATATATTTTAGTTTCTATGGCTAAGTGAAGCTGAACTGGAGTTTGCCTCCGAGGCGAGTTGGTTCCCCTTCTCCTTCCAGTGTACTACTTAACGGGTTTTAAAAACTGCTGACAGTTGTTTTAAGAGCAGATTTTCAGGTCGGGCCTTTTGTAACTCTGCAGCAGGAGGAAGATATTGTTAGAAACCAAAGGAATGGAAGGGTTGCCGTTGCTCGAGGCGGGAGGAAAGGGTGCTTCACTGCTGGAGAATAATACTTTCGCTTTAAAGTGCTTCTCCTGCCCCTCCTGCTAAGGCACTCGAGTTCACTTCGGTAGTGCTCCAGCTGTCAGGCTGAGATGTATTATCGGTAGCACCGCAGCAAAACAGGAGGAAGTTTGAAACAAGGGCTGGGGTCCAGAAGTGACTTGCTTAAATGGTCACTGAGAAACCAAAGATGCTGGGAGAGAAAATGCCAGGGACTTGCAGAAAATTGAAGGGGGACTGCAGAGGAGAGTATTCCCTTGTGCAGCATGCAGCAGTAGTGCTTTCTTTTTTTCTCAAGGTGTAAAAGCAGGTGGTGTGTGAGCACTGATTACTTAGGTGAGTGCGTTTCAAACACTCTCCTAATTTAGCACATGCTAAAATAACGCTAAGTCTGTTAAATGTATGATGTTGCTTAGAGTCTTTATGTTTGAGCACATTGGAAAAGCAGTAGGTTCTCTTGTTCACATGTATGCTGAAGAACGTGAACAATGGAGGGCAGTTATGTGCTCAGAGTTGCTCCAAGCAGTGAACAAAAATATGTTACAGTCTAGAAGAGTAGCAATTAATGGCATGTGTTCGTGGAAAAAGAGGGCAAGTGCGCTTGCTTTCTGGTCTGAAGCCCTGTCCTCATGAGGTCATGTCAGGCAAAAAGCTGCTGGCAGATATAAGCACCTAAGGTACAGCTTTTAGAAGAAGACACAATGAAAAATAAGCAAGAAGAATGCTTAACCTGTCTCTCCGCCTGGCAAGCAGCAGCGGAACGAAGCAGGGCCAGGCCCTCGCTGTATGAGGACTGAGGCAGGCTTTGGTTTGGATCTTGGCAACCACAGAAATGTGAAACAGCATCCAGCTTGTGGCTTTGGCACTTGCAGGTCAAACCCAGTGTGCTTGAGTGCAGAGCTTACTCCTCATCCTACGCCATGCAGGCTCTGTGCGTGTGTGGTCTTTCACTGCACCCCATACAAAACTTTGTTGAATATTCTGAGACCCTGGACCATTTCCATCCCTTGGCATCGTAACATTTCAGCAAGCACCAATTTTCTTGGGTTTTCCTGTGCGATTGGAGAGTCGAAATGTGTGGTGAATATATTAACATACATTGAATTATAGAACAGATATTTAGCATTTTTCCTGAAGGATCCTAAAATGCTTCACAGACGCTTTCATGTATCACTACACAAATGCAGCCGCTTTTGCTCCATGCTTAGGTTTAACTCAAAATGGAGAGAGACAATTTGCCCAGGGAGGTCAGGTAAACCAGTATATGCCCCCAAATCGATTGCTACAGACAAGTCTTAGTTAGCTCAGGGTATGGCCTACCACCCTGCAGAGAGAGCTGTCGGTAAAAGATCCAGACCACTGGGTACAAAGGAGCATGTTGAGCCATTACTACTACATCCTTCTGCAGAAAGGGGTGGATGTTCTGTTACATCACAAGGTTCCTTTACGGGAGGACAGATCATGAGCATGAGCAGAGAATTTTGTTGCATAAACCCAGGAGATGGCTACAGCTGCACCCAATCCCCCTCTGTCCCATCCTCCCCAAAAGAAAGTATCTCAAAATTGCAGCTGACCTTATGCTGCTGGTGGCAGAGGATGGCCTCAGGCTGAGGGGTGACATCTCACGTGGTTTGCTGTGTCCGTGGTCCAGCTACATCATCGGGATTCAAAGGTGCAAGACCAGGTCCATGGCTCTTTTTGAACCAGCTGGATGCCCCACCGTACCGTTGCCATGAATTTGCATCCTCCTTTTCTCCTGAAATGAAAAACCCTCCAAATATTCAGGGTGAAAACTGATAAAATATTCATCTATTCTTAGACTCATTGAGGCAGTGTAATTGTATGTAGGCGCTTCCTCCACTCTAACAGTGCTGTCTCGCTCGTGAGCCAAGATTCATTTCCACAGACAACAGGATGCTCTGTGCTCTCTCCTCGCGGAGAACGGTTGCACGAAGAGTCTGTGTAGCTCACCTGTCTTGGAAAGCAGCAAACTGTTGCAGTACTTACCTTGCTTCAACTCTTCCCGTGGATGTCTTTGCTCACTGTTGCTCCTTTTGCTCCAGCCCTGAGCAGGGATTGCTAATCAAGGCCATAATCAGCCCCTTGCAGGTCTTTTGTTTCCCAAATTGGTGTTCTGTGGTTTCCTCTTCCTGTGATTTTTTTTTTTCCTGTTTCTAACAAAGCTGCATCCATTTGAAGGCTCCTGCTCCATCTTCCCCTTCCTTTAAGATGTATTTGTGCATTTTTTTCCTTTTGTAATTGAAAAAATCTCCAGCCCCTGCTAGGATCAGGATCTCTCTGGGTGATTTCAAATGCACAGTGAGAGAGATTTCCTCCTAAAGAGACCTAACTTGTAATTTGCACTCAGTGGAAGGCCTTCAAATGCAAAAGCTGCTTACAGTATCTATATCAGATGTTAGATAGCATGCATACCAGGCTGGAAAAGGTGAAACACCATTTTTAGAGGCTGGGAGCAGCTGAAATTGCTCCCTTTAGTCTACAGCCAGCAGGAGGGTGGCAGCGTCTGGAAAGCCGGCAGTGCACGCACACACAACTGTGTTGGGCATTGGCACCTGGCACCCGACAAACATAACATTTAAAAATAAGCTTG
Organism: Astur gentilis; assembly: GCF_929443795.1. NCBI lineage: Eukaryota > Metazoa > Chordata > Aves > Accipitriformes > Accipitridae > Astur > Astur gentilis. Next base: position 27,714,755 of record NC_064895.1, read on the forward strand.
TCATCGAAAAAGCATTAACTTGTTGCCACCGCCAGCTCCTCTTACATGTTTGGTGGCAGAATGAACTCCTTGGCTGCAATTAAAGGTGGGTGAACCTTAAAGATAACCTGGGAGAGAAGGGCACAAGGACAAATTTGTGGTACCCCAGTAGGTTTGAGAGAACCCTGAAGTTCGCTGATGAATGATGCCAGTTCTCCGTGCTGCAGATGGCCTAATTACAGAGGTGCCATGGAAGGAGGAGGGCATGAAGGACCTAGAGGAGGATGCCAGCATCTTTGCCTCTGGAGGAGCCATCAGGCAAACAATCCACTAATTTTTAGTGTGTGTCGAGTTTCACTTATTTTACAGTCTGCTATGTTTAGTGAAAGCTGCCATTGAGCGATTCCAGTTTTATTCACAGCTCCCAAATTTTGTAAATATTGCCACTACAAAATGCGGAGTTACTGGAAAGGTTTCTTATTAAAGTCATCATGTGGGAGTTAATTAACATTTAAGGATTTGGGTTCATCTCATTTCATTTGGGCTAATCGTGTGCAAGTGTTAGACTTGCACACAGTGGGCCAGACCCTGATGGGGTGGTACTGATTAATCAGCTGAGGCTGTGGCACTTGAGAGCAGAAACACTGCTTAAATGTTGTGTGCCTGGGACATGGTGACTTTCAAGAGGGTTCTAGTGTTCATGGCCCTTACTGAGCTTTTTTGAGACAGTTTGGATGCTTTCATGTCACCAGTTCCTTTAAGGCATTGAATAGCATTGTAATTATTAACATCCAGTTACACCACCTTAAGGAGGTGTTGCTTTGAGGCTGAAATTTGTGTAGCAGAGACAGATGGGTGGAATGCTGAAGATAATCAGAGGTCAACTGGTTAAGCCTTATTTTTTGAATAGCCTTGTTGGGGTTAGAGAGCACTTTCTTAAAGCGTATTTACTGTATAATCTGTGGAGATGAGTGTAAGAGAGTCTTTGAAGGAATTAGTGAAATTCAGTTGAGACTACTTTACATTCAGGCAGTAGAGAGCTACTGAAGAACCCAACACTGCCTGAATGTGTAAGGGATCCTCTTCTGCTCTCTCAGTGATGTTGACCCTAACAATGCATTTAAAAACTGCTTTTCCGCCTGCCAGACTGATCTGCGACTTGATTGTGGCCTGACAAAGTGGAGTTCTCGTGAAACGTGCTCCTGCTTTTGGGAGGGGGGAGTTGAGTAATCCACCAACACTGTGCCTGGGGTGAAGGATGGGACTTCAGTTTGTCCTGCGTGGGCCTAACAAAACTGTCAAGCACAGCTTGATTTTAAGCATACCCACGGCTGGGGCTACTTGAGCACATGATTAAGTATTTTGCTGGCATTTTTGGCCCTCAGTGGGGCAAGAGAGGTGAATTCTGCTGTCTTGATTTAAAGACAAACTTCTGTTTGGTGGTTTTTTTTGTTTTGGTTTGGTTTTTTTGTTTGTTTGTTTTTGTTTTGTGTTTTAAGAAAAGGCTTAAGCAGTAATACAGGAGGAAATTTTGGGTGCTTGGAGGATGTTGTCCAGGCTGTCAGAGCAGCTGCTGCATGGGGTGGTTGTGCTGTGTGGTAGCATCTTTTCATCCCAGGCACCGACGGATCACTTTTGCTTGGCAAGAGTGATACAAAAATGCTGACACTCCTCTTTTTTTGAAGGAAAAATCCCATGTCTCAGTCTTGTGTAAACAAATGTGGTGTCTGGGCTGGATGGACAAAGTTAGCTGGGCAGTGATGAGTTTGCTCATGGTAAGAATCTGCATCAAAATGCGAAGGATGGGAGATAGCGAAATCAGGCTTGAAAAATAGCTATTTATTGGTAGCGCTCACACAGCTAATGCTGGGATCGTGATCCTCTTAATGTGCCATTGACATGGAGTGCAGTGTCCCAGCAGGGCAGCACTTACAGTCTGTCTGTCTAGGAAATGTATGGCATCTGTGACAAAACTACAGAGGTGCTGATTTACTCCTTACCTCTGCTGGGTGTGAGCAAGTAGCAAATTAACAGGGGCTTGGTGGAGTGGTTTGTGCTCTGTCTGGCTGCATAGAGGGAAATCTTCCTTTAGGAAATGGTTTTAGCGTCAAATCTTTAGGTATTGGCAGAGGCTTAGGAGTATCTTTAGCAGCTGCTGGTGTTCATTAAATGCAGTGGCCTCTGAGGCTTTCTGTCCTCAGTTAGGTGATGTGGGAGGGGGCCTTTGCTGTCATGCCCACAGTTTTTTATTCTTCACCCATCGAAGACTCATAAAACTTAGTGTTGTAGGGTGCTGGGAGAGTGGTTTTAACTTGGGGAAAAAGGTAAACTGTCCTGATCCTGTTTGGGATGCCGCTGTGTATGTATATAAGGGGATGAATCATCTCCTGAAGAAAGCATAGTGATTTTGTTGCTGCAAATGGGTAGGAAGGATTTAACTTTGCTTTCCTTTGAAACTCTAAAAGCGATACTGTCAGAGGTGCTCAGAAACAGTGGATGCAGCGAGAGATGTCCAAAGCAGACAGATCTGCAGACCAGCTGTCTTAAGGCTCAGGTTGAAACTGCACAGTTGTCCCTATCTCTGGCTCTAGAGCAAATCTGCTGTTCCTGATGTGGGTTTTTTTTTTTCCCCACCATAAAACCGTCATTGGTTCATTAACATTTACATTTGTTTTAACTTCTAAGAACATTACCACTGCTAGGCACTAATAGAAAGCGTCAGGATGCTGAAGAAGAGCCTTGCTGCTCATCCAGAGGAAGACTGAACAGTCTGCATTCATCATCTCTACACTTTGTGCATGGCTCAGGGTTTCTGGGCCATTTCTGGCCCTGTTTTCCCCTCCTGCCAAATTTAAATTCTCCTGTCCTGAGCAGTTAGCTGCTGGAGAAGTGGATAATCCAGTTCGTGCACTGAGTTACAAGGACAGTAAGAGATCAGAGATGTCGGCAAGATTTGAGTAGCTTTTAGCCATGTATACTGCAGTTTCTGCAGCGTCAGTGTGTTGCTGTTCGCCATGGCACCCTTTACTGCTTTGCTCACTTCAGGGGTGCAAAGTGGAGCAGGAGCGATGAGTTGGTGGCATTCACAGACGTGTTTGCACGGGAGCCCTGTTTTTTTAATAGGGCATCCAGAAATAGGTGCCGTGAATTCGTGTTGCGTTTCCCTGGAAGTTCTCGAGACAGATTTCCTAATTCTGAATCCTTATAATATGCATGACAAAAAAACCCCACAAAACTACAAGTGCTGTACTGTTATTACTCTTTGTTATCCTGAAATTCCTTGCTGGGATGCTGGCTTGACCTAGGCAGCAAGGTAATGCCTCTGAACTGGAGAAAAATGGTAAGAATTGAGGGGTTCGGTGACCAGCAGTATCTGAAGGGCACTTTTGCTCCTCTCTGGTTACTTTTGGTTATCCAAACAACCTGATATGAGACTTGAATTGGATTTAGATGATACTGATATGCTGGAGGTACTTTACATTCCCATGCCTCAGTTTCCCCATGTCTTTCCCCAAATGTCTTTCTAACATACTTGACCACCACCCAGCACAAGGTAGTCTTGTTGCTGGATCACCCTCTAGAAGATGCTGTAATACTAACATGGAGCAGCTAATTTTGTCCTTTGTAAATTCAATTAAGACTTTTGAAGGGTTGTCCCTTGACCTTGCGAGTTTAGGTTCTGTAGATGAATCTGTTTGCCTGTTTTCCCTGGCATGCTTTGTTTCTAACCCAGGTTTATCAGCAGTCTTTCCCAGATTTTCATTGAAAGCACCGGTGCCTTTGTGTATAATATTCTGGTTAAGTACAGCTGTATTAACATCTTATCTGATTTCTCATGCAACTTTTTTGCTACGCAGAAGAAAATAGGAGAATGACCTCCCTCTAATGTGAGTATTCATACCGTGAGAAGAAAGAAGAGTGCAGATTACACTTAAAATCTTACTTTTGAAGTAGCAATCTGGGTTGATGGAATTGGTCTGTTACTGCTCCCCAAGGCACACTATAAACTTGTAATAGAGTCACTGGACATAAATAAATGCTTTAAGCAGTTTAGCTGGAAGTCTGGATCTTCACCTTTCCCCCTTTCCCTCTTCAGTCTCCGTTCCTCCCTCCTGCCTGGCGCTGTAATCATTTGAAGGGGTTTGTATCTATTTTCACGTGGCTGCCTTGGAGATCTTTTCAGCCAACTTCCCTCTGGACTATCTACAAACATTAAAAGATGTTTGAAATTACTCAACCTCAACGGTGCTTGAAATTGAGCCATGTTCTGTTGTGTCAACAGAGTGCTTCAGGTGGTGATTGTAGAGGCCAGAATAAAGGTCTCCTGCTCTGGTGCTCACAAAACTGCCTTATTAAGTGATGTTCCCCCACCTTGTAGCTTAGATAGGCTGCTCTGGTTGCTTATTTGTCCGTCCTCCTTTCTCTGTTTTATTTGGGTTCTATAATTGATGAATGAGTTGAAATGGTCCCTTCAAGATCTGCTGCAAGACTCGTTCCTGCTTGTTTTCATTTGCATGCTTGGATCTACTCAACAGTGATTTGGGGAAGAATCAGGGGCTTCACGGGTTATTGGAAGTCTGCAGTATCACTTGGAGTCTGAAGTATTTCACGATGCCCTGGTTGGCAGTGCTGTTTTTTCCCTAGGTCAGACTGTTTCAGAGGCAGCTGAAGCTGCCATCTCTTCTTCACCCTTGTGTTTCTCATGACATACACGGAAGAGGAACGGTGAAGCGTAATTTGACTTATTTCAGACTCAGATGGTATCTTTCCTGAGTAATTCTGCTGACTGACAGGCTGGTTGCTGTCTGGGTTATGAGAACAGTCGAATTTACAATCTTTATTTTGGAAACCATGCATGTCAGCGGGTGCAATACAGTCTCTGGGCCTTTCCTGGCTCAGGATTTCTTGTTTTCTGCAGCAACTTTGATATTTTGCAGTGAATATCTGGGAACAGGACACTGTCATCTGGTGTCTAAAGACATCCTTTAGGTGAAAGATGAGGAATGAGTTTCTTTTTTAGTTCAGAAAGCATGCATTCAGTGGGTGGGGAGCTCTGCTGATGCTGGATCAGATGTTGAAAAAATCCCCTCTCTGCTAGTCCCACCTCCCAGTGAAAGCAGCAGATTACCCTCTGTGTTGGGGTCAAAATAAGCAAAATATTTGAAGGGCCAGAGGTTTCACAGTGAAGCCATATGATAGCATTGGAGCTGAGGATTTCAGAGGAGAGAGGTTTGTTGTCTTCCAGTTTGGATGTCTCATGAGCAGTGCTGTGAGTGCCAGACCTAATGAAGCCTGGCATCCCGGGAGCTTGTGTCTCATGGTTGGCTGCTCTGGACCCCAGGAGGGTATTGCAGTCCTGTGGAAGGTTTTTCTATCATTTATAGGGCTCTCTTCTGTGCAGATCCTTTGATGCCCGAGAAAGGAGAGGTTCACACTATAGTCTTTCCCCAAGGATGAGCGCAGAGGAGGGTCCACCACCCCCATTCAGCATCAGGGTGATCTTTTGTGGGCTCAAACTGATTTTAAACCTGGATCTTCTGTGGCAACTCAGTGTCTCTTCCCTCTATCTCTGTAAAACCTCCAGAAACAAGAAGTATCTTTAAGATTGCTTCTGGTGTGTCGTACGTGGCAGACTTACAACATGGTCAGATAAGATACCTGTGCATAAGAAAACAACTGAAAAAATTAAACCAACTCATGTGACAACCAAAGCTTGCAGGTGCGAGCTTGTTCTTTTACTGTATGGCTGCCTCCAAGCTGTAGTGTGGTAAATGCAATGATTAGGGGAAGAAGAAAGCTGATGTTGTGCACTTAAAACTGGAATTGCAGTGTCAGATTAAACTTCATGTGAATAAATATAAAATGGGATAGATATATAAATAAATACATGGAGAGATATGTATAAAAATGTGGAAATATACACATACATAAATATATAAAATAATATATAAATGTATGCATGCATACAAAAAATAGATATATATATTGGGATTTTCAAAAGAGGTTACCCATGTGGCAACCTTAGAAGTCATCTGTCCTCATCATGCCCTCCCTTGAACAAGGGGAAAGAGAACAGTGCAGGTGACTGTTATGGAGGACGGGATTGCTGATTCAGTAGCTGTACAGAAAGATAGAGCTACTAACTGTGAGTGTTATTATTTGGGAGAGCATTTGTTCGTCCTTTTAGAACGTCAGCTGCTAATATGTGGTAATCACATGAGGAAAAAACCCTCAGTTGGTACTTAAGAAATGTATATATGCACCCCTGACTCTAGTTACAAAAAACCAGCTGGAGAGTATGAGTCTGCAATGCTGAAAATCAAGAAGTAAAAAGTACCACTGCCCCCATGTACGTTTATATATTTTTAAATCCTGTGATTAAGGCATTTTTCTAACTTTGTCAATTCTGATTGTAAGAAAGCTGCAATTCTGGAAAAGGTGGGAGCAAAAACCCCTCACTCAAGGGTTCAAGCTGACCACTTCTATCGGTGGTGGGTGAAGAGGCCACCATCCAGCTGGAGCAGAGCAGTAATGATTTTCTGTTTCTGAAGTGCCTTTGAAATTGTGGAGGTATGAGAAGAAACATGCTTCTGAAGGTTAATGTTTCTGAAAAACTCAGAAAGGACTTTGCAGTGACAATAATTGGTGTGTTTGGTGTATTAAGGCGGCGAGTAAATTTGGACCACTTAATGGATAGACGTGAACGCTGAAGGCAAGGGGGAAGATGTCCCCTTGAAGAACACTTGAAGATGAGTAGGAAAGGTCTCAGCTGTAAGGAGGACACAAGGTCAGGTTGTCTGTGACTGTCTTAATCATGGACGTTGGGCCTGAGCCTTGAATTGGGTGCTAGAGAGCAGAAGGACAAGGCACCCAGGATGTCCATGCTTCTCGTAAGGGTTTGTTGAAAGGGGAGATAGACTGGAAATCGGAGAGGACGTGTGGATGTGGGAAGCTGAATGAAATGGATGTCTAAGCAGGAATAAAAAAAGTGGGTTTCAAGTGAGAACGTGGGAAGGGATGCTGCAGACAGGGGGTGGTTTTGCTTTGTGAACAAGCTGTGAGTCTTAAGTCTTAAATATTTGAGTTCCCAGAAGATGTTTGAGGATAAAATAATTGGGGAAGAGAGCGGCATGCAAAAGCACGATAGCTCAAGGGTGTTACAATAGCTGGTATCGCCTACTTCTGAGCACGTGCCCATTCTCCCGGAGGAGATGATACCTGCTGGAAGGGGGGAGGTTTGCAAAAGCTTGGGGGAGGGAAAAAAGAGTTAATTAAAATGTTTGTTGAAGGACAGCAAGACTTACTCTTCTAATAATTGCAGAGATTTGGCAGAAACTTCCAAAAGCAAATTTGCAAAGTCACCAGAAGTGCTTAGGAGAGCAAGTCCCAGTCCACTGGAGGTTTGGGCATTTAAGATCCTCTCGTATGCACCCTGAGAGCTATGCTCCAGAGGCCAGATTTAGATCCCTCGGGGTACACGTGGATCCCCGCATATTTTGAAAATTATGCCCATTTTTAAGGTAGCTTTGACATGATTGTCACTCTTCAAAATGAGGACGTAAGGAGCTTGAAGACCTTCGATATCTTCTGCTGTGCAACAGCATCATTTCAGGCAGGTGGGGATGGATGGATGCTCAGTGGTACCTGCAGTTGTAACCTCGCGGCTTCAAAAGAGCTTTGAAAACTCACAGCAGCTGAGCGCCTGTGTTTCCTCTTTCACTGCGAGCTTTCAGCGTGCAATCTCCGTTTTGAACGTGGCATTTATCTGAAGTATTCATTAAGATGGGGAATTATTTGCATATTATTAGCATTATTACACGGAAATAAAGCTGCTGCTGGTTCTTCCCTCCCTCCGTGTATCTTTCATCACCCGCCTTTGTAACTGCTCTGAATCCTGTTTGTTGTGTGACAAACTGGGCTGATAAATCTCGTTACTCACTTGAATGGCTGGGAGACTCATTGCACATTACTGAATTTTGTGAATTATGTAATAAATGCATAATTAAAATTAAACCCAGAGCCTCTCGTGGAACCTTATAAAATTCCGTTCATGATGAATTATAGAGAAATGTACACGGGTATTAAAATTTAAGCCTAATTATTTGGATTTATTTTTAATCAATATTTAATACGCTACCTATAAGTTCCTGCGTACCCACAGCAAATCTGCTATTGCGGCTTTGCTGGAAAGCACAGAAAGTGTGTGTGTATATAGTAAGATGTTTGTTTTCATTGTACTTCATATTTTAATATTTGATTACAGAAAGGAAATCTCCCCTGAACACGATGTGCTCAAAAATTTCTTCAGCCAAGGGAAGTGACTGCTGGGAGTCTGTTTTTTCCCCAAGTCTTTTCCCACTTGATCACCTTTGAATATTGTGGTTTACTGGAGGAGAATTGCAATCGTAGGAAATAATTTACTCTAATGGAGCACTGCTTGGTTGTTCACTCATTGAATTGTCATTAAAACCCTTCTGAAAATCTTTTCCACGATGTATTTCTGCAGTCCTGATTCTTATTTAAAGGCAGCTGCCCAAACTACTGTCAGGTTTAAACTTGAGTTGTGCTAAAAACTTATTTTCCATGCGCTAAAATGGGCTTTAGAGATATTTTCCAATGCCTTGGAAAGAGAAGCGATGTTTTTAAGGCAAACAGTCTGCAAGCCCCTGTTTAATTTTGAAAGGTTTGTCTCTTAAGTACGAAATTGAATAGAAGGGATTTTATTCCCCTAAATCCCCGATTCTAGAGAAAGCAGCTTGAGATCTCAGTAAGAGAATTAACACATGGGTTAAACTTACAATAAGAAGCAGTACTTGGAAAATGCCTATTCAGATGCCGTTAAGGAAATAATAGGATTAGTTCTTGTCGTGTCAGTGTGGATTCCTCAAACTGCCGGCTGCATGCTGACATGCATACGTTATATGTTGCTGGCCTGGGCGTGAAATTGAGGACAATAAAAATAAAGATGACTTTTCTTGGAGGCAATTTGTTTGAATGTTTAAGCCGGTACTTCTGCACACACATATGACAGGTAATTCAGTATGACAAATAAGCTGGTAATAATCCCCCCCCGCCCCCCATGCTGTTGTTTGTGACCGAGGTGATCTTAATTGCAGCTGTGTAACTGGTAAAATGCCTTTATCCTAAACCAGGAATATACTGTGGCAAATGTATTTTCCGTTAATGTAAGCAGATTTCTATGAATTTCTATCATCTGTTAGAAACATAATACTTTTTTTTACCTGTTACTTCCATTATGTGTTTTTTATGAGCCATTTATTATTCCAGTGTATGTATATTTTAATTTGTATGCATTATATCCATTGTTTAAGATAAAGCATTTTTGCATCCCGATTTTTTCTTTTTTATTTTTTTCACAATTTGTGACAATTCAGAATCTTGAAACAAAACATTATTTTCAGTTTCTTGTGTCTGCCATTTCATAATCATCCCTGTGTATCTTTATTTTTAGCTTAAGCAAAAGACATGAACCATTAAGGCTGAATTGGGGTAATTTTGACATCACCTGATTTCATCAGAGAAGGTGCTGTAGGAGATCACGCTGAAAAACTTCCAACAAAATGGTAATGAGAAAAAGAAAGGCTTCTGTTGTGCTGTCGTTCTTCTGTTTCTGTGTCTTCAGACGCAAGTACTGCTTCTTTACACAGCTTCTCTTTACTTTTTTGCGGGGTTTCCTTTTGCATGTAGTCCTGGGTATCCTGTAACTCCCCCAAAAGCCAGTGCTTTAGGAGCAGAGGGGAGGTTAGGCAGCATTTTACCAAGCAAAAACCCTCTTGACACAAAGTTTTGTATAGACAGGTAATTGTCAAATGTAGCAAATTGTCTGTAAATTAACAACACTGGAGGAAATAATGTAGTCATGTGCTTAGGTTGATATTTCACTTCATACCCAAGTGCTCTTTGAAGCTGGAACTTCACAAGGCAGAAGAAAACCACAAACTTTACAGATTGGTTTATTACAGAGAGTATTTGCTGTGTTTTGGCACAAGATATAGTTAGGGGGTGTGTGCATGAAGCTTTTGAAAGAACTTTCTTGACATTTTGAAGTGACAGCCGCGTGCAGCTAACGCTGTCTGGTTTGAGTTGCAGCTAAATAAGCGGTTGTTTCAGGTAGAGTGTACGTTTTAGCATAGTGTTACTCGATACTCAGTAGAGAAATCTTTTCAAACTGAATAACGGTACAATTCTGGAGGACAGCAATATATCGTATTAGGTAGCTTGCAATTCAAGATTAAAAAAAAAAAGTCCTGTATAAAGGAATGAATTTACAAGAGCTGTACTGAATGCATATAAGTATATGCACATGAGAATTTTATTGTCCATACCAGAAAACTGTATGTATCACGTTACTGTACCACATATTTATCTCATTCTTGGACTGCTCCTTGCATGAAATGCCTCATTCTGCTCTCCTCTGTAGTTGTTCCTTTCTTACTCACTAACGGGAGTTGCTGTCTTCTGACAAAAAGTGCTTATCCATATTATATGTCTTTTTAAATGTGTTCATTTAGGTGAATGTTTAACAGAGCAAAGATGTGTGTATGATATAATGTATCTGCTTATGACTAATTGTTATTTGATGTGATCTAGCCTTTTTGTACTTAATTTTTTGGTACCTTTTATCCAGCAGGATATTTTTTAGATGACGCTGTAACAGTTTCTTTACCCTTGATAGTAGACTATTTCTTCTAGAATACTTCTAGGTTTATCAGTTAGAAGTATCCTTTTACCAGCACAACTAATAGTGCACTTACAGTGTGGAAGGATGTCTCATCCCAAACTAGATATCCCCATTCCTATACCACTATAAGGTATAGTTACACTAGTCTGTTTGTACCTGCTTGTACAACATATTTTTTAAAGGCTTTGGCGTGGTTACCTTAACCTGCTGGGATTTTTTTTTCCAGCTGACTTCATTTATCTAGAAGTTAGGTGTCCAGTTGGAGCTGCTTGTCTTGGCTCGCTCTCAGTCAACGGTCCTGATACTGCGATGTGTCCTCCCCTAGAGATCCTGTCCCTCTGTTAACTCCACCTTTGACTGGATACCCATCTCTCTACAACTACCTGAAAGGAGGTTGTAGTGAGGTGGGGGTCGGTCTCTTCTTCCAAGTAACAAGCGATAGGACAAGAGGACACAGCCTCAGGTTACACCAGGTGAGGCTTAGTTGGATACTAGGAAACATTTCTTCACCGAAAGGGTTGTCAAGCACTGGAACAGGCTGCCCAGGGACGTGGTGGAGTCACCATCCCTGGGGGTATTTAAAAGACGTGTAGATGTGGTGCTCAGGGACATGATTTAGTGGTGGACTTGGCAGTGCTAGGTTAACGGTTGGACTCAATGATCTTAAAGGTCTTTTCCAACCTAAATGATTCTCTGATTCTCTGACAGCTGACGTTTGGTGGAAGAACTCTGCCACCCCATCAGCTGGAGCTGATCTCTGAACATTCTCTGGTGCCTTGGAAACTTCTTTCCCTGGGTACGTAAGCTGTAATATCCCACTGAGAGCTGCAAAACCGCCCCTGCTGCAGCAGGATGGTGTTGGCCATGCAGCAGAGAAGTTGGTATGCTGATTCCCATGCAACACCTTGTCCTGGATCTGAGCCGTGTGGCCAGTAGCCCTGGAAGGGGGATGTGTGTCAATATTTACTTTAATCAAAGCCATCAACTGGCATCGTGCCTTTGCCAAGGGAGACCTTTGCCAGTTGCAGTGAGGGATTTAATTTTTTTTTTCTTCTGTACAAGGCCATCTCCACAAAAGCCATGGCTGCAGACATCCTTAAACAGCTTGGGATTTCCAGGGTCGGGGAGCCCTGTGGAAAGCTTTACGTGCCGATGACAGGACCACACCATGGGTTGGGATGGGAGCCCTGGGAGGCTGCAGTCATACCGTGTGGCATTGCTGCAGTCAGCTTCAATGGCCATGAGTAGAGCATGCTTGAAACCAGCTGATGGTTTAAGATGCTGTTTCCACTCATCCAGAAACCCCAAGAGAGAGCACTCCATTGTGATAGCCTTACAGAGGGCGAGAAGGGGGGAAAAAAAAATAAATCCTTTTTTTAGGGTAAAATCCTCTCTTCATTGAAATTACTGGAAGGACTTTTTTCTGTGGCTACTCTGTGGCTTACGGGTCTACTTGAAAAAATGCTGTGTAGAGAGAGGAGGTCTGTACCACTGGGATGCCCCACATGGTGGCGTATGGATTCCCCAAGCTGCCACTCACCAAACCCCAAAGACAAGTCAGTTCTGGGTACAAATAAGCTCAGTTTCCAGAGGGGACTGTCCCTTACAGTTGTGCTTCTTGCTGACAGGTCTGAAACTCATCTCTTCTTGGTTGTATTCCACTCAAAAATAGTGCATCTAAATAGAAAGCCTAACCCCTACAAGTATTCTTGGGATGCCAAGAATTCCCCTAGTTTTATTTTGTTGAGAAAGTAACTATATTCCTCCAGTTTTGCTGAATTTTCTTCCTCCAATAAATGGGAACCTGAGAGTATACCAAGTAGGAAAAAAATTCCTCTTGTACTTAGAAGCAGGTTTTTGTCTAGCGGTTCAGTTCCTGTAGGTCTAAAGCATTATTTTAATTTTTATTTCACCATTTAAGCTTTAATTGATTGATAATGAATTAGCTAATGTTTAAGCATTGCTATTTATTTAATTCTTTTCTTTTCTTTTGTTTTTTTTTTTTAGGTCTGAAAGGTTTTTATGGGTGGTGAGATGTTCCAGTGCTTGGATCAATGTGTTTCATTTAATGTTGGGAAGGAGGGGATTTTTTTGTTGTTTGGTTGGGTTTTTAAGTTAGCATAGCAGATCCAGGTGACGTGTATCTAAAACATGTTCAACACTGTATGTGCGCAAAGCAAATGTAACTGTCCCAGGGCAGAAAAAGACCAGGAGGAGCTGCCACAGAGGGAAAGGGGAAGCTTTGGCCGAGGAGTTGTTCAAACTGGATTGATATCGGAAGTGCGGTGAAAACCATGATACACATGTGGACCAAACGCAGCTTCTTTTAGCAAAGAAGCTGGCTTCCACAAAAGAAACTGGGATGTCGGGGATTTACTTTACCAGCAGTGCTGTGTCAGCTGGAGCTCACCTTAGCCCGAGGTTTAGCAAGATTTCTGCTATGGTGTGAACGACACGAAGAGGAAAATCTCTCTCCCGTGCTTAGAAGGCGAGGCTGAAGCAGCATCTGCTGGAACGGCGTGATCTCACAACGCTAAAGGTTGCGAATCCTCAGGTGAGGTCCCAAACACTACGCAGCACAGTGGGGAGCTTTGCTGCTGGCTTCGGTATTGCTGGGATTTCACCCCTCGGCCAGAGAACTGAAGCGTGCTTTTAATTTCCTCCTGTGCTCAGGTCTGTCCCTGTTCAGCAGAGCGCTAAATCCTCTGCCTGAGCACTTGCAATCCTCTGCCAGGACAATGTGAGAGTTGTCATGAGCTGTGTTTCGGGGATTGCGTGAGCCAGATTAGGGGAATAAAAATAAAAATTTTAAAAAAATATATAAATTTATGTATATATGTAAATATAAAAGCATCCTGGGATTTCTGGACTGAGATCAGATGGGATGCGCTTTGGGTGATGACATCCTGCCAGTAACCCAGCGGACAAACCTGTGTAACGATGCTTTTCCTTCATTGCAGACCTGCTGTCTGTCCCCTGTCACAGGTTTCCTTTATAAAAGCCTGTTAAAAATAACTCTGCTCTCCAGGATATTTAAGTTGCTCTGTTTTTGGTTAGCCACTGCTGAACCTTATAAAGGAGAGAGGTTTTTAACTTGCAGCCTGGTGTGTATCCAGAGTTCAGAAATCTCCGCAGAAGATTAAGCAAGTTAGAGAAATTAGCTTTGATCCCTTTCTGCCAGCATAGGATTATTCCGCATCATACTGGGTTTGAAGTTCATGTCTAATCCAGTTTTACACGTCTCAGGGGACTGGGCTTCTTACGACTTCTTCTGCGAAACGGTTGTGTGGTGTAGCCTCTGATTTAGAGGTACTTACTTGATGCCGAGATTCAATTTGCATTTCCATTACTGCATCCCATTTCATCCTGTGCCGTATACATAATGTCGCTACTTTGTGGTATATGGCTTTCAAAGGCATATGGATCATTATCGTGCTCATGCTATTTTATATGCTCACTACACACAGTCGAACTATATATATTTGAACCCCATTCTTGCAAACAACTGCGCGTGACTTGTGTGTAGGTCTTCGAACTGCCGAACGTATTTACATACAAAAGGGCTTGTAATGTCCATCATGGATCGTAGTGCATGAAAACAACTGGTGTGAGATGATTAAGAGAGCCATGGGTGCAGAAACATTGCTAATCAAGGCAAAGAGGAGTGTCGTGTTACTGTTTTCTGGCGAAGTGGAGGGTTCAGATGGTCAGTCCTGAGGTTTTTTTAAATGCACTGCGTTTCATGCAGGATGAGTTTGTAAAGCCGTAAGTTTTCTTTCTAATAAATGTGTATTTTCAGGCTTAAAAAATACTTGTCTGTGATCCTTTGAAGTGCCTTTTTACAGGCATTCAGTGTTGGCAGCACACTTGGAATGTTTCCTCCTTACACACACCAGGCATCGTGGTAGCAGACCAGCAGAGCATTTAAGCACATGATCTATTTTAAGTACACAAACGATGCATTTAAAAATGACAGCATGTTTTGCTAGACTGACAAAAGCTTGTTCAGAGCCGTGTTAGGTTAGCACCCAGATCAGTCCAAGGGACCTTTCAGTAACTGCCTTCTGGAGTAGAAAGTACTGGATAGGTCAGAAACATGGTTTATACACCAAAAATGTGTTTTATAGGTCAAGAGTTGCTAAAGGTATCTGTATTTTAGAGGGAAGCCCAAGAGATCCCAGAATTGAACCCTCATCTCTGTTCCTGCCCTGTGCCTTTACCCTTTATACACACCTTGTACTATTTTTTCATTTTTCTTGAAGGGTGCAGACAGCACTGCCAGGAAGAAATCCTGCAGCATTTCTAGAAGGGAGAGAGGGCAAGCAGAAAGATGATAAAGGATGAATAAAGTAGATAACCTAAATATTGTGCTGTGTACGATGGGATGGCTGGTTTTTTTCCACAGATCATCTACAGGATGAACAATATTACAGTAAATTAGTGTGTGCAGACACTTGGAAATATATGTGCATTTCAGACAGTTTTTAGCAGTGTGAAGGATGCACTCTTGCAGCCTGGCTGACAGAATATTCTTGCTTTTCCGAGCTGAGTTGCTTGGATAGCCCGTGCTATTGCCATTTTCTTCACTGGCGACAGCTCGCTCAGCGCAGTTGTGGGCTAGAACCCAAATCCCCCCCGACGACATTTAATGAACTGTCCTCCTCCCCCAAAGCTGTTCTTGGCAGAGTAAGGCCATTAACCCTGACGGGAACGAGCATATTCAGGGATTTCACATCACCTGGGCAGAAAAGATGGGTTTGGAAAGTGTCCTTCTATCCTAACATGGCTTTGACCAGACCATCTCATGCTCCTGCTACGAGGAGCACCTTCTATAAAGAACTAAGATGTTTTTAAGTAAATCAGTGCTGGAAGGTTGCAAGGCTTGTCAGAGTGACTTATGTCTTCTCCCTTGGAAATGACATTTCTGGAAGATTGTGGCGGGTGCCGCTTTAGCAGGATGCTGCGTGCGCATCCCTGGCGAGCAGTCTGGTCTGAATCCTGCGGAAGGTCTTCAAGAGATCTATCGGCTGCCCTACTTAATTTAAAATGTTTGGGTTATTTTTTTTGTTTTGTTCTCATCACTATAGTAAAATTATTTTTACGACCCTTTGGGTATTACCTGCTTTTATAATCTTTCTATAATTAAATTTACAAATCCGCTTTTGAGCTGGTGATGTATAAAACCTTGCAAACGGGATCCTTTGTGCGCTAACCTATATTTATGTTACTTTTATTCCTTCTGGCAGTAATTATCCTGGCTCTAGGCCTAGGATTAATCCATAAGATGCTGAACATGCTTGAATTTTTTTCCACCTTCTCTGTGGCAAACTCTCTCATCTTATGCAGAGCAGGACATTTTTAAAAACACTTCCTATGAAGCAGTTTAACTGTTACCACTCTTAAGTGATTCACAGGAGGAGACATAGCAAAGGTTAATTGATCCTGCGCCATGGATACAGAAAGGAGAAATGATTCAGCCTCCGTCACGGAGGTGCTTGGCTGTTTCTGAGCCTGATGACGCAGCTTTCGCTGCGTGGCCAAGAGACCGTCACCCATCGCTGCTCTGCAGGACTTTGGGGTGTCAGGCTGTAAAAAGGCTGGGTAGGTTGTAAAAGCAGTACAGGGGCTCCTGTGCTGGTCTGATGGGGCTGGTACATCCATGCAGGGAGGGCACCGCTGATGTACCATGGTTTTGGAGCTGTTGGGCTTGAGGTCGTGCTGCCCTGTCCTCCAGCATATACTGTAGGTACTAATCTATGGGGCACTGCAGTCCGCAGTAGGTTAGAGCTGCATACAAGGCATGCTGGGGGGATGTCACGTCTCTATATCCAAAAATATAATTTCAATGACCTCAGTAGAAGCAGGATTTCACCCAAGTTGTTCCAAGGGTAGGGCAAAACCCCTCTGAGTTTTGTGGACTTGGTGCAAGACGCCTTTAGCGTGAGCAAAGTGATACTGCTGTTCTGTCACTCAAAGCTGGACCAGAAAGCGGTCTTTTCCTTGGGTGTCCCACACAGCTGAAAGTTTCGGATAAAACCTGCAGTATCCCAAAGCTGCTCCGCCACCAACCAAAACTGCTTTTGAGGTGGCTTGAAAGAGTGAGGGAGCAAGTCCCATTGCAAAGGTTATTACTTGCCTGGTGCATCTCTGTGTCTTGTAGGTGAATGTGTGGTTGCTTCTTATAATCGTTACTTTTGCAAGTCCTTTCAGGTTTACTGAACTTAGAATAAACTGGGTTTTGTTCTCTAATGAAACACTTTGAACCCCGATCCTTGTGTTACCATGTGAAAAGAAAAGTAGCATTTCTTGGCATCTTCCAGAGAACATCAGAAACACTGGGGTTTTTTTTTCCTGGATGACACTGAGTAGAAATTAGTCTTACAAGAATGGGAGTGCTGGGTTTGACCTTTAATCTTGCTGGAGGATGTATTACTGCATGAAGCGAAGGACACCTTAGAGGACACAGAGAACACAGCACTTGGGGTTTGGGTGTCCCGTCCCCCCCGGCCCTGAAGCCGCATATAATCTGTGATGCCTGGGCCAGCTAGTACTGACCCAAACGGTCCCTGGATCTGGTTCAAGAATTGGCCTGCTCCAGGGATTGTTCCCAAACGGCATTTTAAATGCAGCCATTTTCTTTTGGAGAGAAACATTGGGATGTGGCTGTGCCTGCTAGCACTGTGACTGAAGAATGGATCCTGGTAATGTCTGTCCTACAATACCTTTGTTGGTAGATTGGATCGTGGCCCCACCTGCCTTCATGGCTACTGGTCCTCTCCAGACTGGTAAGATCATTATGATGTGAAGCGTGGTTTTGCAGATGACTTGATTAAAATTTTATTCGGCTGTGTCTGAGAGAGAGAAGTCTTGGTTTTGTTTGTTGTAGGTTTATTTGGGTAACTCATCATACAGTAGGGAGGATCATTGAAGTATTTCTCAGGTGTGAAAAGCTGCTATCTGCAGCATGCTACACGATCTTTAAAGAAATCCTGGAGGGTATGCACCCACTGTAAAATACCTGGCTGGAACATTTATTCGTTGTCTTACCACAGAAGATTTAAGGACTGTCAAAGAGAAGTACCAACACCCTTCCGGACACAGGAGTGAGTGCTGCATGAAAAATGACCACAGCCCTGGGTGCCGGCAATCCACAAATGGCAGATAGCTGGGGAAGGACTGTTCTAGAACAGGTTACCCAGAGAGGTGGTGGATGCCCCATCCCTGGAACCATTCAAGGTCAGGTTGGACGGGGCTCTGAGCAACCTGATCTGGTTGAAGGTGTCCCTCCTCATGGCAGAGGGGTTGGACTAGATGACCTTTAACGGTCCCTTCCAACCCAAACCAGACTGTGGTTCTATGACTGTGTCCTCTCCTGCTCCTCTGATGCTGGCCGAGTTATTGATCGGACCTGCTCTAGCCCTTTCTAACAGCACATCCTTCTTCCCCGCTGTGGGTTGACTAGGAATGAGGAGGTGTTGCGAAAGACTTGGTGCTGTTTCTGGGCTGCTGGTGGAGCATCAGCATTTGGAGGTGTTCCTCATGGCTGAGCTCTCTTTGGAGACTGTCCCCTCGGATGACGCACAGCCATCTCCAGATAATGGTCAAGGTGGCCCCAACAAGTTTGTAGCTTGAAGCTTCAGCCTTCCTGGAGCCCCAGATCGATGCAGCATCATACTCTGCTGCTGTGTTGGGAGAGGTGCCATGTGCTGTAGCAAACGTTGCCCATTGGGAATTTTTCCTTAACGAACCTTTCTGGAGTCATTGATTTGCAGCGTGTCTGAGCCAAATTTAAGCATGGAGCCACACAGATCTGAATTTAGCCATGCTGGCTGTTTTCCCTAGGAGGAGGGATCACGGGGATGGATTTGATTGCCTCAGAAAATTAGTGTTTATTTCAGTGAAGGATATTTTATTACAGTGTTTGCATTGGCATTCTCTTCATAGGATACTGGCTAAGAGTTTCCAGTGTTTCCTGTGCTTGTGTGTATTTAATGATTTAATCTATTCCTTCTGAATACTGGCTTGGAAAAGAAAAAAAAAAAAAGGGCTGGCTTCCTACTCTTAATATCCCATCATAAAATAAAATCACTAATCCCAAAGGTGGAGTTGCAACTGAAAAGAAAGAAAAACAGTCTTGGAAAGTATCAAAACTGGATAATATGCTCTAAAATAGACACTGGCCATGGTGTTTATTTCAGTTGTGGAAGACAGTGTGGTTGTAGTGCTTTCAAAAATTGGGATGCTGTTGTTTCCATCCCTTAGTGCGGCTTAGAAATCTGGGTTTAGGCTCACTAGTTTGAAGCTGGTTGCTGCTGAGGGGGTGCTCAGTCTTCCCTCTAGCACATTTAGTGCATTGAACAGCCCACAGTCACCTGCCTGGGGAGGAAAAGTTGCAGCTTTTGTCTGCATACAGCCCTTTTTTAAGCTGAGGCTTCTGCCATGATTTTTAGGGTACAAGCACAAACAGCCTTTGCTTATCCAAGTGCAGTTTTACAGGGCAGAAACAGTGCAATGGTGTCCAATAGCTGCCTTACCATTATTCCCCCAAATGAGCCCTAGTAATAACTGATGCTCTCTGGAGAGGTGCTGAAGCCTCGTTAGGCGCCGGCAGGTAATGAAGGACGTGTCTGCAGCACCAGCCCCTCCAGGAGCGGGTCCTACCTCCCTGTAATTTGCAAAAGCGAGCACGGAGATCCCTTTTGCTCTTCTGTTTTACAAATGTAAAGTAACAAGTTAAGCACACCACTGGCCTTTAAACCACATTTTCCCCTTCGTGGGCTCTTAACGCTCCCCTTTAAACTCCCTTCAATTCCCTTAGGCACCAGCTCAGCACTATTAAGTTTTCCCTGCCCTGAGGACCCAACCGTAAGCTGCACACGTGGGGTACGCGCGAGCCAGCGAGGTTGTTTAATAGCATCAGGCAGTTCAATCCAGTTCAATTTGGGCTCTGACTTGTAAAGATCAAGGCGGGTAAGAGTTGCGGCTGCAAATTGTGTGCTCAGGAGTCTCCCGTATCCCTGCCGGCTGTTTCTAGTGGAGGGTGGCTTGCAGCAAAGGTAGAGACCTCCAGGACAGGACAGGCATGTGTGCAGCAAGCTCGCCAGCTGAGTATTTTAACCTGCCTGTGTTTACAACTCAGAGCATGAAGATTTCCCTCATCTCCCTTCTCCAGCATTACTCCAGGCCATGGGAAATTTTGGATCAACAGGAAATATCTTTAGACAGCTCCAGCAAGGGAGACAGTAATGAAAAAGGCTGCGTGGTGCTAAAGGCTGGCTTTGGCCACTCGTAAATTTAGCGCTGTACCTGTTAAACCAGGCTGCCGCATCTGGCATCGGTGGGAACAAGTGCAATCAAATAAAGGTATTTGAGGCACACAAGTTTGGCCAATTAAAATAATAATGATATGCTGGAGCTAACGGGACCGAGGCTGTGCTTTATGGGGGCTGGGGGCATCCATCCAGGTCTGCTTGCAGAGCTTCTGGTCAAGGATGATACTCCTTCTGCTAAGGACTGGGAAGAGAAATAGAGGGATGATAGCAGAGGAGGGCTAAGCATTACTTAAAGGTTATTGCATGTTTTGTGTAAAACCTGAGCCTCAATTCATGGTGTCACTGAGCTGGCGAGGAATCCTATTTGGGGTTTACAGCAGCATATTTCTGGATCAAGAGTACCACTCATGCTTTGTTCCCTCTGAGCATGTCCTGTTTACGAGAGGAGCAGGGTGGTTGAGAAGCACGAGCAGAGGAGTCCAGATGACTGACCGCTATCAGACTGACTTCAGAGTCTCTCCATGGGCAGCAGAAGGGCTCCTTTATGGCATTATGTTTACCAAAGCTGCCTGGAGGAGGTTATTTAAACAGCAGTGGTTTGAACCATGCTCTTGACATAATTTTTCTCCATCTGCAGCCTAAATACCAGCCTCTTCTCTGAACTGAATGACTCTTGTGGTTAGTCACATGCTTTTAAGGTGCAATCGTTCCCTTTGTAAGCTCCTGTGCCATTTAGAGCTGCCTAGCCTGATTTTTACAGCAAGAATCCAAGCATATGCCAGACCCTGCATGAGAAACAGAGCATTTGTAGAAGCATATGTAGACCTTGGGATTCAGGCTGGATCTGCATGAAATGGGGACACACAGAGCAGGACAGGGATGCTGTGGGATTGTGGTGTTGACATCAAGGCTGTTTCCCCATTGGTTCTGCTGAAATACATTTATTTTCCTTATGTACAGTCTTGAGCCACATGTCTGGCTTGGGAGAATGAAAATCTAACGTTCAATAAGTGGTAGCTTCTAGTACTGAACGGAATTTGGTTATTTGGGAAATGTTCGTAAGAAGTAACTTACACATCCATGTGCTGGTTTCTTTGACTCTTGCGGGCAAGGGTGGATGCACCCAGATGCGGTGGCTCAAGCTTTTACTTTCCCAGTGCTGTACCCTGTCCCTCTGCCAGAGGCAATTCCTCAGCTCCTTGAATTTAACGGGTGGAGGGGTGGGTCTGTGAAAGTGCTGCAGGAGGAAGCGCAGCAGCAGAGGCTGGAGCACACCGATCCCCAGGAGCTGCAAGAGCTCCAGAGGTTCGGTAGAGCGTGTGGGTTTTGGAGCCGTCCTGAGCACCTCCTGAGGTTGTGTCTCATCCAAAAACCTTGTCATGGTTTACCCCAGCCAGTAACTAAGCACCATGCAGCCGCTCACTCACTCCTCCCCTCTCCCAGGAGGATGGGGAGGAGAATCAGGAAAAAAAAGTAAAACTCATGGGTTGAGATAAGAACAGTTTAATAGCTAAAATAAAATAAAATTCAATAATAATGATAATAATGATAATATCATCATCATAACAAGAATAAGAATTGTAATGAAAAGGAATGTAACAAAAAGAGAGAAATTAGATACAAGAAAAGACAAGTGATGCACAATGCAATTGCTCACCACCCACTGACCGATGCCCAAGCAGTGATCTGCCCCTCCACCCAACTCCACCCAGTTTATATACTGAGCATCATGTCCTATGGTATGGAATATCCCTTTGGCTAGTTCGGGTCAGCTGTCCTGGCCATGCTCCCTCCCAGTTTCTTGTACACCTGCTTGCTGGCAGAACATGGGAAACTGAAAAATCCTTAACTTAGGATAAGCACTATTTGGCAACAACTAAAACATCAGTGTGTTATCAACGTTATTCTCACACTAAATCCAAAACACACTGTACCAGCTACTAGGCAGGAAATTAACTCTGTCCCAGCTGAAACCAGGACACTTGTTGCAGTTTGGTAGGAATCTGCCAAAAATGCATCAAGCTACCTGCCCCTTGGTGGTGGTGGCACTTGAGTCCTTGGAAACTGAGTTGGGAGCATCTTCCTGGAGGGGACAGAGCTGAACTCACTTGGTCAGCTTGATATCGCTTGGCTTTTCTGCAGAGGTTTTAGGGTTCATCTGTGCTTGAGGTGCCATTCTCTATTTGGCCAGTCTCAAGAGATGGTGGTCACTGTAAACGTGTCCTGGTCCTGTCAGACTAGCCAAGCGTGCAGTAGTTTTGTCAGCATTGTGTGTCCGTGGAAGGACAAGGACAGTGGACCTGGCATGAAGCTGTGCTGGTTTTTATTAAATTCAAGCCATCAGGGTGAGTTTGTGCTGTGTCAGGGCTTTGACTGGGGAAGCTGTGGAAATCTGCATCCAGTTCAAGGGAACCTGAAACTGGATTTGTATGTTAGAATAGAGTAGTTCCAGTTGGAAGGGACCTACAATGATCATCTAGTCCATCTGCAAGGTCCCATGGCTTGAACACTGCTGTCAGCTGGGGCACAGTGCAGATACTTGCAGGATTGTGAAATGGCCCTGTAGAGTTGACACTTCCCTTTTCCATGTCCCAGAGCAGAGCTCGTAGAAGTGATGGGCTGTTTTCCCCCAGTTCCTCTGCAAGCCTCAGCCCTACCAGTTAAATCAGTTTAAAAACACCTTCACTTCTGACTAAAGAGATTATTTGTCCAAAGAAGCACTTGAGTTAACAGCACCAGGAGCTCAAGGTAAGTTTACTGCAAAAAGTTGCACTTCGAAAAGCTGTTGCATCTTTTTCAGCTAGACAAGTCTACTTTCACCTAATCCTTAATGGCACAGAGTAATTGGTTCAAGAAACAAGTAGGTTTTGTGGCAGGAGGAGCGACAAAGAATTTGCAGAGAAGGGTTTGAGCTGATTGTTCAGAGGGAGGACTGGAGGGCTGTGGAGGGTGAGCAGTGGTGGTGGGAGCAGTTGCTCTCACGGTGGGTGCACTCATGGCACGCTACTATGGTGTTTGGTATGTGCAGGGCTGGAATTGCTGCCTGTAAAAAGCTCGTCGTGGCGTTGTGAAAGGGAGAGGTGGGACAGCTCAGCTCATGTTAAAAATCAGGGATAGATGTCCGCCCATCATCTGCTGCATGAAGCTTATTCTCCTGTGGATGTCTTCTGCTCTGTGTAAAGCGTTCATCCTTTCTTTGCTATAAATGAGTTGCTTTGCAAACTGCGAATGTGATTATTAAAGGAACCTTATTTTTTAAGTGAGTTTTGAAACTTTTGATGTGTGAAAATTCCCTTCATGTGATTCTGTGGCCACAAAAAATGTGCTTTTTATTTTCAAAAGGAAAAACTCAAACCTGGGGAGAAATTCCCAGGAGGGAAGTTTAACAGCTTTCAAAGCGTTCTGCAGCATGTTTTCTTTGTGTGTGGGCAGGAAGATTTCTCTCCCTTCAAAACAGGCAGGCTCCTCTCTGCAAAATCCCTCTGGGCTTTGAGATAGCCTCCAGACCTGTGGTCCTGTCTGATGGTGCTGTGAAGTTGTCTGGACCACAGGAAGCCAACAATGCTGTGATCCAGCTTGATAAAGAAGCTTCATGTTACTTCCTTAGCAGTGGCGATATCTGGGGTCTTCTGCTGTTCAAGGATCCCAAACATACCATGCTCATAGTCCACCTCGTTGTGCCCAAGAGCTGCAAAGAGTGTGGAGCAGCTTGGGGAGCTGCTTGGCCCTGGCTGAAGCACCCCTTGTGATGGGTGCCACAGCTTGGGGACTTCTAGAGCCTGGTCTAGACAGCCATTCCCCACCAGTTGCCTTCCCATGTGCTGCCTTCTCAAATAAATAAACAAACACACACATATTCCTGGGGTGAAACTCTCAAAGGCTTCTGGTATCTAAGAGAACTAATGGCGAGTACCAGCCAGGGTGATGGAGGGGAAAATTTCCTGGTGTCATCTTGTGCAGCTGCTTCAATTTGTAGTCCCACGGCTCTAGTCAAGCAGATTAAGACATGAGAGCATGTGGGACTTGGAACTGGTGAAAAAACCAACATGGTATCTCACTGCCAAGAGAAGAGGCTTGACAGCTGTCCAGATGGTACGTCAAACCCAATGGTGCTGCCCACGGTAAACCTCGACCACTTCTCGTCTGCCGAAGAGCGGGACAAGCCGTGGCAGCTGGGCTCCTCTCCGCCTGGCAGCAGTGAGTCATGATGCTAAACTTCTCTGAGGAGAGCAGTAGCAGCTCCAAAGTCCTGCTCGCAGCTTGGAAACATCCCTGATTTCTTCGTTAGATGTTGGATTATGTTAGGACTTAGCAGTCTCCAGCTGAGCTTGCAAGAGGTAACAGACTGTGCCCTGTAAGAACTTGCAGTTGAATGAGAGGCAATGGGCAGACAAGGCGACTTCAGATTTTGTCAGCAGCCCGATGCGTGCGTAGTTCTGTCTTGTGGCGTGAGAGAACGGCATGGAGATTTTCACCAGTATTGCCCAAGAAAGCACGCGCTTCATCGCAACGCAGTTCAGAGCATCGACACAAACAGGCACAGGTGGAGCCCAGGCTCCAGCAGCTCTTCCAGGAACGCGCAACAGCCAGAGCCAATGCCAGAGCAAGTGTAGCTGTCAGTGAGCTGCCAGGTGGACTTTGGTCCCTATGGTCCCTTCAGTCCCAGGATTTTCCGATCCTGAGGCCTCCATGGAGACTGTCACTAGCTAATGCAATTTGAGACCCATCACTCAGTGAAACCCCGTGGGAATTCAGCACCAACTCGCTCCCACCTTTGCTGAGCCCATTGCTTTTGCTGCAGGAAGAACCGTTGTGCTCAGGTGTTTGTTCCAATCATTTTCTTACACCAGAGTGTTTATTTTCAGTGAAGAAATGCCATCACGTGTGATGAAGCCCTGGCTGCCCTCGCAACCAGCACGCCATGCGTTTGCCCTGCTGCAAACCCAGATAGTGCCACGGTCCCGAATGGGGCATCTCCACGGCAGAGAGCGGGCAGGCAGGAGAGGAGTGGATCAGCTGGGAAAACCTCCCATAAGATCGAGCTGTGTGTGAATTTAGGGGTCGAGTAAGGATAGAAGAGAGGTGATCAGCCAGCCAGGCTGGGATTGTGTTCATCTCCTCCTACACCTACACGTAAGAGTCTGCTCCAGGGAACGAAATCTCTGCAGCCTCTGCCGGCTGCGTGAAGATATCTCCATTAGCTGCAGTGGGAACCTGGAGAGGGGACTGTGACATGGACACCTGTGGTTCAGTGGGCTGTGCCCCTTCCTGGGAATTATGTCTGCTTGCTTTGGTGAAGCCCTGTCTACAAAGCATCTCCCGTGATGGATTTAGGTGGCAGAGCGATGTGCCACTGCTGAAACGTGGTTTTTAGTGCAAAGCCAGATGCATCCCGGGAGAACCACGCGCAACCTGTTATCTGCGTGCAGGGCAGACTCGCCGGGGCCTTGGGAACCACTGCTGAGCCTCGCAGCGAGGGCAAGATGTGAAGGAAGCAAGCCCCAAGTGGGAGTCTGTTTTTCTATCAACTCTGAATTCAAAAGAAGCCGTGAGCGCAGAGACGGCTGAGTGATGGCGCAGCCTCCGCTTTCCTGCTGCTCCAGGAATTATTTCTGCTAAACGGGCTGTTTTACATTTTTTTTTTTAATATTAATTTTCTATTTAACAGTGTCACTCATGAAGCTCGGGTACAGCGTGTGATTATTCACGTCTGAGCGCAAAAAGCCAGGCTGGGCATTATGCTTTCCTGTGCTACAAGTTCCTCCCAGGTTAGTTTGTGGGCAGGAATATCTTTTTCCACGTTGCTGGGAGAATGAGCATCGCATAGAGGATAAAATACTTCACTGGGTCCTGGGACATACGGATCTAGCATTCAGCTATGCAGTAACCTCCTGCTAAGTTTTTGGGGACAAGATCTGTTGCCTGTTAGATGTTTGTGCTCTGTCTGGCACAGCAGGGCAGTCTCGGTGTTATTTTTATAGCAGTGTTAAATAACTCTGTCTACAGGTTTTTGGAGGTAGGAGGGAAAGGGCTAGCAGTTGGCCCTGTTGGCCCTCTTAAGTGTGACTTTGTGGATTATCTGTATTCGGGGTCGTGTAATACAGGAGATGTTGTGTGTCTCTGCAGCCTTGTGTGGCTTCATCCACCCCCAGTGCTGCCTCTCTGTGGTGTCCTGGTGTTGGGCAGATGTGAACGGATGTTTTCAGTGATGGATGTCTTCACTGGAAACATTCACATTTGGTTTGGATGAATCCTACCCAAGAGCTTTGATAGCTAGCAACCACTGCCTGTGCTTACAAAAGGGGTCTTAACGGTGCGATGCTTTACCATATGAGCCTCTTCATGAAGGTCATTGGTTACAGTATCTCCTAGAAGAAGGTCTTGCCTGGAGACATGGGAGAAGACTGCTCTGAACTTGCAGCGTTTGGCATCTGAGCATGAAGGGTGACACATTCAGGCAGCCAACTCTCTTTGAAAGTGTGCTCTTGAATAGGTTTGAGGACCCAAGCTGAAGTTCACATCAAGGGCGTGATGGACCAAGCATGGAGAGGGTCTTGTGTGACATATTTCGATGGGTAGCTTGCACATGGCAATTCCCTGGCATCAGCAAAGCTGCTTCCCTGGGCCTGTCCCTACGTGTCCTCTTGCTTCCTTACTTATGCAGTACTCTTCGCTGTGGTATCAAGCTTTCTTCCTCACATAAAATAAACTGTTTCCCATTGCAAGGATATGTTGGCCTTTTCTTTAATAAGAAGATTTATTTCAAATGGATGTGATCCCTGAAACTTGTGCTCCATCTCAGCGTCACTTCCCCTTTTTAAGTTATCACAGCATTTGTTGAAGAACTCGTATTTGTTGACCCTGGCTATGTTTTGTGCCACCCATTCCCTGCAGCCCTTCTCCATTTCAATGCTTGGAGGCTGTGGAGTTGCAAAGCATGGAGGTGGATATTGGGCAGCCACTGCCCTGCAGCCTAGAGAACCTGTAATCTTGTTTTACTTAAAACCTGCAGTCCTGAATTCAGTTGAGTGCAATCCTAGAAGAAAACTACATTAGTTTGTGCCTCTACTAGTGAACACACCTATACACGTATTTAGCAGAGAAAAAGTGACTTGCAGAGAGTTACTCATCCCATCTTGAGGCAGGTGTCCCAGGCCACTTCCAACCACCGACCTTCCTGCTCTCCTGTCCTACTTCACAGCTTGTCTCAAAATGGAAATAAATGCCTCCGGGCTCTCACAGCCCATCATCATCCCCCAACCTACGCAGCATTTGAGAATGGATGTCCAAAAGCACTTGAAGTGCCGACTTTGTACCAGCTACTGTTCTGTTTCTGCTGTGAGCTGTCCTGTCACACAGGCTTGGGAAACAAAGCAAGGACAGCCAGCTGGTGGAATGGCTCAAAAGCCCCTTTTGTTTGCTTTTTGCCCTTGAAAGGCAAAATGATGTCACGGAGGAAGGGTGAAGGCACAAGAAAGCTCCTTGTGACATTGACACCTGAGTTTAGGAAGTTAATTGCGTAATCTGCCTTGCCATGCTCCCAAATTCTGCGTCTTGGTAGTGCTGTATCAAAAAGGAGGATGTGAAGAGTCCAGAGCATCATTCACAGGTTTTCCAGCTCTACTTGATGGTGTCCTTGTTTGTGCATTACAGTGGTCTCTATCGTGCGGTGTCCAACACAGGGTTCACAACACTTGTGCAGATGAATTTTAATGACTTGAAAAATACAGAGGTCTGCACAAGGAGTCATGGGGTGTGTCTTAGGGGCAGGTTGGCAAGGAAGTGATTAGCTTACAGGCTTAATCAAAGAGAAAATTCTAATAAGATGTTGTGTTTTCTGGCTGCTAATAGCAATGGGGTTGCAGCCACAAATGAAGAAATGCATCATGCATTATAAACCTCCTATATAAGAATTTCTGCAGGGAGGATAATAATGGCACAAGCTCAACGAAGTACAAGGAGGTACTCTGAGGCAAATGAACTCCCGCAGATAACAGGGAACAAGGAAAGAAAAAGAAGGGGGAAAAAACCAGCTGGGCTGGAGCAGAACTGAATCCTGGAAATACTCCAGGCTTTGGAAATTGGTAGGTTTCTGGTTCTTGATGGATCCCTCATGGAGCTTAACAAAGACTGGAATAAAAAGACATGTTAATACCTTTTCTTTGGGAGTTGTTTGCCTCTGTTGTTGACTACGGGACTTTACCTTCAAGCCTAAAAATAGGGATAATTGATGTAATACTAAACCAAGGGAACATGCCAGCTGACTGCACAGATTATAAGCCTGTGTCCTCAACACCTGGAGGTCGTGAGGTGACAGGCAAAGAGGATATTTTTTGAATGCTGCCCCCCCGATCATCATGTGTGATAAAATAACAGTGTGTGATGTGAGCGAGGGATGGATGGACCAATTTGGATACCCACTGGCTTTCGCGAGAGGCACTCTGGGGATGGATATCGGGAAGCTGATACCTTCTCTGGAGGTCAGCCCATAACTGTGGGCTGCTGTGGAAGATAGCCGTTCACAAGGGAAAGAGTGACTTTTCTGTCTCAGTGTAAGGTGTCTTAAACCATCTATTACTGTCTTCTTGCTGAAGATGCAACCAATGCAGACCCCTGCGCTCAAGCTGAAATTCCCTCTTGGTTTTAAAAATTAAGGCTGGCAGCACGCTCTTTGGAAGAGGTATCCAATCTCCATGTTAGTCTGAAAGAAGAAATCACCACCGATGTCCTCACAGTAGGGGTGGCCTTTGTTGCCTGCTGAGAGCCACTGGGTTGGTCTTGAATCCTGTGTTCAGGCTTTTCCCTATGATGACAGGATTATTTTTACTTTTTAATCAGTTCCTGTGGGATCAGAACAAGGACTTTGTGATGTAGAAACAACTGTTTGCAAAGAGTCTTCCTCAAGGAAGAGTAGCTCTGCAGGGTCCTGCTGGTCACCAGTGCCTGGCTTCAGCCAGGATCTTTAGCTACAATCCAGTGTGTGTTGCGATCTATCATGCAATCCAGCGGACAATATATCATTTCCTTACCATGCCTGTACTAGCACTGCCATCCCAAAGAAATCTTAGGCACATCCAAACTGCCTGTTTTGATGCCCACTGGGACCAGGGACCATTCCCAACAGGCAGTTTGGATGTGACTACCCTGTTCTGGATGCCAGGATAGTTTAATAGCAGAGACATATGGCAGAGGCTGTAGAAAGTTCCCTGGCTCTAGTTTTCTCCTGGTGCTGCAATCGTCTTTACTCGTTGGCAGCAAGAAGAGTCAAAAATAAAACTATGTAGTGAGGAGTCCAGATTGGGAGAGGCAGGATGGGTGATGGCTGTCCGATTCATCCCATGTCTTTGTCCTGACAGGGGCAGACAGTTTGGCAACATGAAAATGGGCAGCAGGAAGACTCAGGGCTGCAAAGGGGATACTGGTCTGTGCCCAGACCATCTTATGGCAGGGATGCAGATCGGCAGTGACCCTAACAAGCCATGAGGCTAGAGATTTTAAAGCTCTTCTAAGCAGATTCCTCATGCATAGCATAACTGTGTCTTCATTAGGTCTGGTAGATGCTACTGAAAAATTAATAGTGCGGTTATGGGTCTTAGTTAAGGAGCCTGCTTTGGGCAGTGAGTGAATGTCCCTATTGATGGGGCCTGAAAACCTAGAGAGCCAAGTGTTGGTTGCTCTTTATTCCCTTTTATTTAGCATCTATATTTAATGCTTCGCCTCTTTCAATGGCTTTGCAAATATGAACGAATTAATTGGAAAGTTAGTGCAGTGCACATAACAAGTAGAGCCCTGCTAATTAGTCAGGGTGGGGTGTTGACGTATCTCTGTTCAACAGGCTATTTCAAGTGTTCGTGTTTACTTTCTTCCTTCCAGTCCAAGTGCTGCTTTCAGCTACACTTCACTGGTGGGGGGAAGCCAAGATTCAGCAAAACTGCCTTCCAAAGGGTTTTTCTTAGAAAGGAAAAGCAGAACCTCTGTGCTGTAGAAAGAGGAGTTACACCGATGCATTTAATTTCCTGATTTAAAATGAGTTAAACTTGTCCTTTTTTCTTCCTTTCTCTTTCTTGAAGACTGATCAGATAGCATTAAAAATATACATGGCTGGGAATGTATCTCTAATTAATTGCATTGCAGTAAATGAGATCATTTCAATAAATCCTCCATGCACATTTTAGACCTTAATCAAGTGGTAACCTATTTGACAGTGCATTGCAGTAAGCTAGGTAATTTCATCCCTATTGGAATGAGGCTTATTCCATAGAAGTGATTAATGAATTAGGAGTTGTAGGTCATTCCGTTATTACAGTCGCTGTGACGTGTTTCTCTTTTGCATCCATGCCCAAGGGATAGTTTTCCAAGTGTCTTCCTCTGCTGGATAACTTCTCACCTCTCACCCTTATCCATCCCAAATCTCCCTGTGGAACATGGTGAAGCAGGGGATGAATGCAGGGGGAAATTAGGTTGCTTTTGGTGGGTTATCCTGAATTTGTGGCCAACAGGACCCTCCAGTCATACAAAAATGGATGGGAACTGAGCTTGCTTTCTTCATCATTGGGGCCTCAACTTGCACACTGCTTCTGCACTGGTCACCTGTGGATGATTCAGTGAGTTAGCTCTCAAAAGAAACAGCCGGTCAGAATTGTCTGTGTCTCTTTTACCTCTCTGAATGGACACCTCCAGCTTTGCCTAGTGACCTTGATGGGAAACCCTACAGCATCTCCACAAGGAGTCTTCCAAAGTGTAGTGCTGAGAGCAGCTCTAGCTCTTCCTTGCTTTGTGACTCAGTAGATCATCCATGGTTTGAGGATGGCATTGTATAAATTAGCATTGGCAGTGTAGTCTTCAATATTATTTCATTGCTGTAAGAGTTTCAGAGTCCTCTAATCTCTCCTTGTACTGCTGAGTTTTCTGCAGCCCTTTAGTTTCATATCATATGTTGCCTTCAACTCCATGTAGCAGCAGAAATAGGATTGAGATGCATAGTAGCAAAAATGAGTCAAAACAACCAAAAGTAGCCCAAATAAGAAATCAAAGGAAATGCAGAAGAGGCAAAAATGACCTAAATCCCAGTAATTGTCAGGGGTGGGGACTGAGTGGGTGGGTGGGTGGGGATGGTGGTTGGTTGGTTGTATTTTGCCAAGATGGGGGAGAATTTCTCCATGAAGTTCTGGGGAGTGGCTGTTCTTTATTCCTTATATCCCCTGGCTTTGCTCTTGCCTGGCTGAAAGGGCAACTTTCCATGATCTTTCTATATAGTCACAGGTTCAATATGCCACTCCTACTTATTTGTGAGCCTGCTTAAAGTCCAAGAGGCTGTAAGTCTTGTCCAACAATATAGACATCTGTATTTTTGCTGCTTTGCAGACAGAGCCAGCCAACACTCTGCCTAACTTGGGGTGTGTTGTTCATGCCCTAAATTGTAGCTGTGACCACTAAGCCCAGGAGAAACAAGTTTCTGGTCCCATCCTTCTCCTTCCTGCTTCATCTTCTCTCCTGCCATCCTGACAGCAGGAATTCCTCTCCGACTCTGCCCTTTTTGCTGTGCAGAGACCACCAGCCTCCTTCCTGGGTGTTTCCCCTCCAAAGCCCTGCACTGACCCCTTGGATGCTCCTTTCCCAGCTCTCTTGGTCCTTCCATCCCCTCCGAGATGCTGCCTCAGCTCCCTGCCTCCAGGATGGTGCTGATGCTTTGCAGCATCCTGGGAACACCGTGGCATTGGGTTCATTCCCGGCACCGAGATGTTTCAACACGGCTGTTACGGAGGCTGGGGAGATGCTCTGCTGGAGGGAAACGTGGCCAGCACACATCAGCTGCTACACAGCCGCTGCTTGATCCGGCATCAGGCTCAGATAATCCCCTGTGCCTTTAAACGTGATGCACATCAAAGCCAAACAGTGCAGAGGAATTCCCCCTTCCCGCTCCCGCCTCCCAGCCCTCACTCCCTCCTTTTTCGTTTAAATTTTAGGAACTGGAGAGCGGATTGCAGCTGACACAGATTTGTAGCCGTCTCCATGGCTACAGAGACGGCCAAGTTGTATGTGGAGCGTGTTCATTGTTAAGTTTCTAATTTCAGCGAGGTCGCTGGATGGTTTTTCTCCTTTTTTTTCCACAGCTCTGAGATGCCCTGGAGAAGGATGAGCTGTCGGTGCCCCTGCCTCCCCCTGCTTCACCAGGCGTGCTCCCTTGCTGCATCCCTGCTATCCTCGGAGCAAAAGCACTGGGAACCAGCCTCCAGTTTTTGAAGCTTTGCTGTTTTTTCCCCATCTGCCCATTCCTCTAGGTATTCGGCTCACGTCTGCCTCGGCAATTCTTACCATTCCCTGAATTTCCTCAGTGCTTTCTGAGATCGTCTCCCCTCCCTGCTGCCGCCTTCTCTTGCTTGCAGCCTTGCAAGCACAGACCTCCCTGGGTGCAGACCATCAGCTCACAGCCGGTGGGATGCTGTGCAAAGATTAAGGTGCAACAGGTATTGCTGGCCACTCGCACATGTATATTGTAAAGGACACCCCTTATGTGGCTGTGCTGGCAAATTCTGGCTGAGGAGAAAGAATGCAGCATTACCCATGTCTTGTATGAAGGAGAAGAGGGACACAGCTGCCAGTTCGACAGTTTTTGGTGTCACTGGTGTTTCAAAGGTTTTTGTCCTTCCAGTTTGACCTTTTCTCATCTAGAGAAAAAAATGCACCTGCGTGCAGACAGACTTGGGAACTTTTAAAAAAACTCTGTTTAAAATGAGGTGGAATTTGGTGTTCCAAATTAGGATTAACACTGCCTCCTCCCTCAAGTCATCCTCTGATGGGTTGGAGAGAGAGAGAGAGATATAGTATCGCTTGTGCAGATGATCTGGTGCTCAAGTGACCTCGTTCATATTTCCCCATGACTGTGGGGTCTTCTTCCCTCTTCCCAGAAGACATGCAGAAATTCAATACACAAACTTGGCCACATCTGGACAACACAGTGCCGGGCCCTAGGATTCCTCAATGACAAAGGAGTAGCCATGATGTGCTGTAATCATCATCTTTGTGGTCTTTTCTGTTCAGTGTCTGGAGTAATGTGAGAGCTGTGTTGTAGCCTGCCAGAGTGACCTATCTGTAGGGTGAAGCTGAAGGTCTGTGTCGCATCTCCCAGGGAACTTGAAGGTGGCTGGGCTGGTGGTGGAAGACTGTGCTGATTGAGGGGAGGCAACCTGCTGCTATTTGTCTATGCCATCTATTGGGAATGGTGATTGCCTGGGAATTGTTTGGGTCAATGTGAGTTTCCATCAGCCAAAACTGTGTCACAAACCCTGCTAACTGTTAGCAATGTGGATCATCAGTTTTGACTGGCTGTAGAGGCACTTACACAGTCAAGAAGAACTTGAGATAGCTGGTGGCAGAGCGGGATGTTAGGATGCTGGCAACAATTTGCCAAGTTTGGCCAAACTGCACGAAGAAGGTCAGATCCTATCAGGGAGTGGATGTGCTCAGGCTGTTCTCCTGAGTGGCTTGGGTTAAGCTGGTCTTGTAGCAGAGACACGAGACACTGCGTTGTAGCTCCAGATATAGAGAAAAGAATGGGCAATTGGTGCGGTTAAGGTCATGAGTGATCCCATGGACATTGTCTTGTCCAACACTTGATGTTTGTCGTGTACAAAACCCTCCCTCAAAGAAAAAAACCACCTGTGTTTGACCCTTGTGAGAGCAAGTCCGCTACAACCTGCAAATTGGCTTCTCCAGTAGGTTGTCAAGCAAAGAAGAGGCCATCTGGCCTCCTGTTGTCTTTTGATCCCAATATAAGACTCTCCCATTGGGTGCTCTATGGATTTGACTTTCTCCTTGGTTTAGGAATGGTATGTATCCATGCTTGAATATGCTTTGAAAGCCTGAAGACTAGCAGCCACTACTTCTTGCCTTTAAAACTGCAAAACCAAACGTTGGCATGTTTTTGCAAGAAATACCACCTCTGTTGGGATCACTGATGTCCTTTTTGTTGGGACTGCAAATGGAAAACAGGGGAAGATGGTACATTTGAATGCCAGTGCCCTGTGCTACCTTTAAATCTCCTACATCAGCGGGTCAGTTAGTAGCCTGGCTGAAAACCCCATGGGTGTGCTAATTGAATTAAACTCCTTCCTATAAAGCATTGGACTCTTAAGGTCAATGTGCAATGAAACACATAGCCATAATTGAGGTATTCATTCACTCGTGTGCATGCTGGAAGAAAAACTTGTCTGATTGATGTACCTAGTGATGCGCTCCTTGAGTAAGGCTTTGCCTGACATTTGAGGTCCAGCTGGTTTGTTTGGGAAGGTGTTCATGGTTCCTACACACTGAAATAAGTTTCCTTTATCTGACTCATTGCCTCTCCTTGTAGCTTCATTGAAAAGGTATCTTACATGTGTTTGAAAACAAAATGTAACTTTTTTATCACTAGCGATGTTAAGGGATGAGCCAGTCCCACCAGCAGAGCCCTACATCAGTTCCTCACTGTAGCACTGTGTGGAGGGATGGGGTTTGTGGGACACCAGCCTGCAATGACCTGCTCTGATTTACCCAAGGAAGCAATTTATCCTTCTGTTTTCCATACATGGCTATTTTCCTTTGCTTCTCCGCCTTTCAAAACAGACACTGAGTAGTTCCCAGGACTTTTCTTAGGGGAGATGAAGGAGCAGTTGACTAGAGAAGAGATTAAAGCCCATCAGGGGAGTAAGCAAGAAAGCCCCTCGCTGGAGACTGCTGTTCTGGTTGCGTCTCTGCAGGATATTAAAGACTTTGGGTGGATTAACCTGAGCAGTAACACTTGCATATTCCAGCATATCGTGATGCCTTCTGCTTTTGGAGAAAAAAACATTGTGTTTCTGAACAGGGTGGGTGTGATTACAGGAGAGGGAATTATATTGGGTTCAACCTTACGGGTCCCCCCCACCAGGCAGGGGAATGGACCACTCACAAGAAGAGTGGGAAGGCTGTGGGCATCTGCAGGAAAACCGGGTGGTTGTTGTGGTGGTCTAGCAAGGGAAGGGGCTCTTTCTGCTCCTGGAGAGTGAGGAGGGATTGCTCAACCATTGCAAGAAAAGCAAAAACACACTGGGGACTTGGTCTGGGTTCCCAGCAGGAGCTCTGGAAATGGCAGATCACAGCGGATAAGTGGAGATCACCATGCTCTTGTCTCCAGAGCAGCTCAGAGCTGAGGATGGATAAAACCTGATTTTCCACCGGCAGAAAGCCAGAGATTTTGTCCATTTTCTGCCAGAGTTTGTCCTTTTCACACTACTTGTAGGCTACAAAAAGGTCATATTATAAGGACAAATCCAGTCCCCAGTATTAGAGAAGGGCTGTTATTACTCTGAAGTGAAAACAATAAAATCAAATAATGCCAGACTTTGCAGTAGTCCTTCTGTACAGAGATCTCTAGAGGCTTTTCTCTCTCCCTAGGAAAGAAATTACAGTCTGGGGGTTAACTCTTCTGCTTTAGTAATTTTTCAGCGTTGATTTTGGCTTTGGTGTGGAATATCTCTTCAGATTTTTTGTTTGCTTGCTGACATTTTAATAAAAATACTTTATTTCATGTCTACAGTACTTAAAATATAATTGGGAGGGAAGGCAAGGGGATAGCTTTTCATCAAGTGTCTCATTTTCCTAAAGATCCTTGCTTGGAAAATATCTCTTTTCTGAGAAACTCTGTGTGCTCCAGGAGCTAAGAATGAACACTCCTGCTTCACCAGGAGAGAGAAGTGGAAGCGCAAGGGATTTTCACAAGTTCAGACTCCCCCAAAACAAAGAGCAGGAGGCTCCAGCCCTACACCATTGTGGAGGCACCAGCACACACCACATCCCAGGAGAGCTGCTGAAACCAGGCGCTTCCCACAGAGGCTGCTGCTGCTCTTTTTGCTCTTCGGCATCTTCTTGCAGATATTGGCACTGCCACCATGCTGTGCTGCAAAAAGCATTTTATTACGATCTAAATAGGATGTGCTGGCTAGAGAGGGGGGATCCTCACACAAAGGCCTGATCTATTGTGAATTCACGTTAATGAAATTATTTCTGTTAGCCTCACAAACCTTAGGTTGGCCTCCAGACCTGGCCTTGGGGCTGCCATGGATGTAGAGAGAGGAGCAGAGGGCCATCAGGTAAGTCTAGCGGGCCTTGAGGAACAGTGAGTGGAGCAGGTGGAGTCGGGTATACAGACTTCATGGACCCACAGTCGGGGCCTCACTGCAGTAATTTCTGCCAAAATGCAGGGGCTTGTCTGAGAAACAGCACAAGAAGGAAAGAAAACCCAAGTGTGAACTGATCACAAGGTGGAAAATGTAGCATGAAAGTGGAAGAAGGAGGGGGAATCAGAAGTGTCTCTAGTATAGACCAGCTTGATCCCATCCTGTCTTGGAGACCTTGCTGGAATGTGGCACCTATTTCTGGTCTCCCTGGTACATCAAGGGTGAGTCCAGGCTGGACTGAGGCAGAGTTCAGAGACAGGGTCCAGAGGAGGGGGTTGGACTAGATGACCTTTAAAGGTCCCTTCCAACCCAAACTATTCTGTGATTCTATAACAGGACAGGGTGAGACAGGATGCCCAGGTCATCCTAAATTCATCAGCTGGAAGGATAGCGGAAGGGGTTTGGAGTACCAGCTGGAACCACCCTGGGTTTCCCCATGGGTTTGAAGCCACCAGCAAGGAGACTGCTGTACCTTGAGCCTGGGGGTCAAGGTCTCCTTTTGCTGGGTCATTGCAAGGAGATCTGGGTTTGGTTGAACCCAAGGGTTGAACTTGGTGCTCCCTTTGCTCCAGATGTGGTGCACAGGCACCGGCCGTGGCTCTGCCCTCCCGACAATGGCTCTTTCATCACAGCCTGCAATGGCTAAAG
The DNA here is from genome assembly GCF_929443795.1 of Astur gentilis. Lineage (NCBI taxonomy): Eukaryota > Metazoa > Chordata > Aves > Accipitriformes > Accipitridae > Astur > Astur gentilis. The sequence goes on from NC_064895.1 coordinate 27,751,552, forward strand.
CCACACCAGGACAGCTACCACCTCCAAGCAGCTGAGAGAGAGGAGGGACTGATTAACCTCCCTTATTAGCAGCACAGTAATAAAAATGTTAGCATCCCCAAAAGGTTTGCAGAATTAATCAGAGCTGGAGCAACAACGACCGAAGAATAAACCCGAACAACAAAAGGAAAGCATATCCCACACATCGTCTTGACGCTCCCCAGCATGTGCAGATCCACAGTCATGTTTTTGCCTGCCCTCCCTCCCAGAAGTGGTGTTGCAATAGTACCCAGAGGCCCCAGGTGAAATTACCCAGGTGCTGAAGGTGCTGCACATCCTTACTAGACGGTTGCTGCTCTGAAGGAATATTGCAGCCCGATAGAAAGATTATTCTTCTGTAGACAGATGTACAGGACTGGCAAACATGACACAGAGCCTATGGGACTGCAGCATTTCCCTGAAACAGCAGCTGAAGGTCAGGAGAAATACCTTGGGGCATCACAGTCGGTGCTAGATGCCTCCCTGTGGGTAAGAGACTCGAGCGTAGAGGAGCTTGGAGAGAGCAATCGAGCTGTCCTGGAGGAGACATCTGTTTTAAAGAGAGCTGAATGGCTTTCCCAGCCTTGCTGACTGTATGGGCTAGGAGTCCTGTGGCAGTGGTGGAAATGGAGACACCTACAGATAGGCACCTGCCTTTAGATACCTTAACCTGGAGCTGAGTCCCAAGCTCACCAAGTAGTCTCGACTGCTTGGTGGCATGTATGAGTAGTTTCTGTGAAATGTTTCAGGAACCATGCCAAAATCAATTTCAAAATTAAAAAGAACCTTTGGAAAGGGAGGATTGGGGTCTCTGTTTCTAAGAGTTCAGACCCGAAAGCCACAGCGTAGCACCCAAAGGTCTAAGTGGAGGGAATGGTTCTGTCGGCAGCGAATGGTGGATCTGCCTAGGGAGGAGAGCTTGAAAAGGAAATTATTATATCAGGTGATATGAAACGACCTCCTCCTCTCCCCTGGCTTATAACCCTCCCTCTGTCACAGCCTAGCAACTTCCAGCTAGATTGGAGGAAAACACAAGAAATTTTACGATAGGTTGTCAGGTAGCTTGGCTGGGGCTCTTTCTTCCCATCACTTAGATGTGCGTCAGTTTATATTGCTCACAAGGCAGTGCCCTCTGATTTAGAAATGTGTGGTGGAGTGCGTTCAATTCCCTGCTCAGTGCCAGACCTCCACGATGTCTTTGGGGAAACTTCTCACCTCGTTTTGCGATTTCCAGGGCTGTAGAGTTGATAGCACTTCCCTGCCAGAAAAAGATCGCGTGCCAAAAGCACCCATTGCCTTTCTGCATGGGCTGTGTGTCTGCCCCTGAGCTCCTTAAAGCAGATGCAATTGCAAGTCCGGATTGCTGATGTTTTGCCAGCATGCACCGGAGCTTTTCTAGCACTGCTGCTCATAATAAAGCTAATGCGATTGTGCGACTGCGCTCTTGTAGCGTGTGTGTTCACCTAACACCAGCTCTTAGGAAACATCCTCTGAAACCACAGCCTGCAAGGTGGTGGTACTGGAGGCTGAAATTTTATTTGGGAGGAGGATGCTGTTTGGCTTTTGTACAGGGAAATCCAACCCTTTCCAACCTGAGGATCAGAACAAATGCTCCACTTGCCAGCCCACTAAATGCACTAAGTGCTAATTTTGTGGGTTTTTTCATGTGCTTCGTGCACTTAAAATAGTATCCCTCCTCTGGCTATCCTTGGGAACTCTTCAAGGAGGTTAAAAATACAAACGTGAAAGCTGTAATAATAAATGTCCCCTCAGGATTGATTTGAAGCCTTTCAGATGTGTTGCGGAGCCAGGGCAGAAGATCGCAGAACTAAAGCTGTAAGCTCTTGTTGCAAAGCCGCAGAGGATGTGAGCAAGAAGTTGCGTGATGAAGCGTGCAGAATAATGCTTTGCTTCCTGGGAGCTGTTCTGCTCCTGGTCTCGTAGAACAGTTCAGTGGGGAGGAAAGCAGTGAACTCAAAGCACATAAAGCTGATCCAGGCCAGCTAGCACAGTTCCCAGCCACACTCAGGGGGTTAGGAAGAGGCGTGGGCCATTCCCAAGAGGTGGTTTGTGTGGACCCTCCTGCTCTTGGGCAGCAAGTTCGCAGGACCAGGGAATGGTACAGCTCCTAATTTATGTGCAACAGTACACATAGCCACCGAGATGCCAACCATCTGTTGGAGTGAGAGTTGTGTGGGTATTGCAATTCTTGTGATTGATTGATTGATTGATTGATGACCAAGGCGGGAGTTGGACATGGATGATGGCATCCCCCTGCGTGTAAATGTTTTCCTTCAGAGTTGGCTGGCTGTGATTTTTGCCGTAATGTTTGTGCCCAAGTCTGCTCCCCCTGGGGCTGGCCACCAAACCTTTAAACCTTCTTCCGTCCTTCTTCCATCCACCCTGGTGACAACCACATCTGTCACTTTCCTTCCCCACCTTGCCCCTGTTTCTTATTCCAGTGGATCACCTGGGCCCTTCAGGGGAGCACATGGGGCTGGCTGGACCATATCGTCCTGAGCCTTTCTGCCCACCTCAGCTACCAGCATCTTCCCTGCTCAACAGCTATTACCTCTTGACCATGCCCCTGCAGCCTGTCAACATCCACCAGCATCACTCTGAGCTTTCCTTGGCCACCCTCCAGCACTCAGCTGAGCAAACCAGGTGAGACCACACTGGTTCTTTCCTTAACAGGTTGTGTGCTGAAGTCTATTCCTCATCCTAGGTCTCATTTTCATCCTTTTCCTATGCTGTCTTCAGGCTCTTTCTGCTCTCCCCATGACAAAATGGTTGGGAACACCACACCAAGGAGGTTCTCCACCAGCTCCCATCCCTCTCTTGGGGTGAATCCCTGCTGACATTGCCTCACTACTCTTTCATGCTGTTTCCACCAGCTAAGTTTACACAGAACAGTTTCCCCTGAGCACCTTGTAATCCCTCTTGAACTTTCTTCTTTTCATCAACACCAACAAAGCACAGATTTCTATTTCTGTTCCCCCCAGCTTCTGTCATTCAGACCGCATTCATCAGCTCCTCTGGTGTGGCCACCAGCCAGCCAGCCTCCAATGTGGCTCTCAGAGAGCTTGGCTTTCTGCAAACCGTTCGTGACCATACAGAAGTTCTAAGCCGGCTCAACCCACGTGAATTGTCTTCTCCAATTACAGTGACTAGGACCATCCTCCATGAGTCCATCACAACCTCTCCAGGTCGTGTCTTTGATGACCTGGGTATCACAGTCATCTTCTTGGCCACTAACCAGGATCAGGACCTCCGACTGCAAAGTAGTCTACAAATGCACTGTAGGAGGCAGTACCTGCCATGGTCTTCCAAAAGGGGAGGAGAAGGTAGGAAAGGAGAGGCATGAAGCAGTAGAAGGGAAGAGCCAATGATGTTTAGAAAATGCTCATGGGAATTTTTTCCTATGTCTACACGTGTTTATGCATTTTAATTACCTATCTAATATGTAGGTATTTATATATATATACCTGCGGTCAGCTAATTCTGAAGGTTTTAAGTCAAAACTAGCCACTTTACCTATCCCCAGCCAAGCCCAAGAAGGAGGGTTTCAGAAGGACATCCAATCTTAATTTAAATAAATCAGGAAGCAAGATGTTTACCACGTTCCTGGGCAAATCATGCCAGTGGCTAATTTTTCTTTCTGTGGAAAATACTCATCCTTTTTGCCTATGAATTAGTGAAGTGTTTGATTTCTGGGCAGTGGTCATTGTTCCCCCTGGGTGCACTGAGCTCAGAGCCCCCTGCTCGCCCTCCTCTGCTAGGCAGGCTGGCATGGCTTCAGACCTCCAGGAAGCCGAATCCTCACTAAACCTCTAAATCTCTTGGCATTAAGGGCATTAATTACCATCATTTTGAAAGGACCCCAAGCAAAGTGGGCCCTTCTGCAGATAAATTAACTTTTTTTCCAGTTACATTTCTCTGTGATTGAATCGCTTATTCCTGCAGGCATGTCTTCATGGTGTAAAAGTCGAAGTCAGGTGGAGCCTGTTTTAATGCAGCTACACTCGTAAGAGCCTTCAGCCAGCGTGGTTAGAGCCAGGGAAGGTCTTACCACAGTACCACATCTTGCAACGCCGATCTTCTTCTTGAAACAATTGAGGCTTGCAGCCTTGACCATAGCAGGGTTTTGCTTCAGGGGCTGGCAGGGTTTCTGTTTTGGCCAGGCACACTTATGAATAGGAGCTGTCAAAAGGCCATTTCTGAAGTCGATACATCAGGCTGATACTGGCTATTTTTTTTCTCCTCCAAATTATTTTTTTTGTCTCCAGAACTTTGGCTGTGCGGAGAGGTTACTATTGTCAAAACTATTAAAGGAAAAATCTATTCTTCTTATGAGCTTGCTGCTCCCAATTCACAAAATAATACAGCATTGTAGATAATGGAAAATAGCTTGATGGTGAAGGCTAAAACTCAGGCATATTTTTAACTGGTTTTGGCAACAGGAGAAGGAGGAATGTTGCTTGACTCAAATGGAAAGCCACGTTTTGGATGTCTCCCTAACAAACCAACCAGGAGAAGTGCACAAGGCTGAATCCTGGTCCGGGATCATCTGTACCACTAAATTGTTACCACGGTCCCAAGCACAGTTTCGACCCAGACCAGCTATCCTTCTTCCAGACAATATCTGGGTGTGCTTGAGGGTTTAGCACGGACACTTTCTATCCGGCACGGTGCCAGCCTGTTTTGGAGGACTGGCGAGTTTAGCCATATGGATGTGAGCTGTGCCATGCTGCTTGCCCTCAGAGAACTGGCCATGACCCATTTGATTTCCTAGCAGGGACGTGGGATACGTGTCCTGGAGGTGTTGGATTTGTGTGCTGTTTTGTCAGACAGTGCAAGCAAAACTGGCATTTGCTAGGTGTCTGGAAGTTTTAGGGACTGTTAATGAGAAAACTAAACCCCACTGGTTGCCACCCCTCCCTGGGAAACCCATGATGTACTTGTAACATCCAGTGCATGCACTCAAGCAGAAATAGCCCCAGAACTTGAGCATTTGCAGTCAAAACACAGGAGAAACTGAGGCACGGGACTCCTTTGACCTACTGGGATCCCACAGGATCCAGATACTGGATCCACATACTCTGGAAACCAGCGCCAAAGAGGTGCTGTTTGCATCTGGTGACTGGTTTGGGTCAGGTAAATCAAGGTAAAGCCAATGGCAGGAACCAGGTTGCTGCATAAATAATAATGTGTCAGGGCTCAGAAGGGCTCAACCGACCCTGCCAGGTCCTCTCATGTAGGAACTCATGAGAGCCCTCAGGGTGGATGGGGATCTGCCAGCGTTGAACTTATCAGATGCAAATCACCCCTGATCTGGGAGCTGGTCGGCAGTATTAATGTGACTGTGTTTGAGCTCAGATACCTGCCTTCAGCGTCCTGCTGTGCACCACATTGTCCTCACATGGCATGTAGGTTAAACTGTGGAACTCATTGCTGAAGAGGGCTGTGGATGCTAGAGGTTTTGTGCTTGAAAAGTCATTAGAATTAGAAAATTTGAAAAATAACACCTCTATAGGTAGTACCTAGTAAGGAGATTGCTGGAGGTTAGGAGTGTAGTAGGAAACTATCATCTTATCCAGTTCTTATTCTCTCCTTGGAAATCTGTTATTAACTGTTGTTGGAGACAGAAAATGAATGAGTCTGACCCAGCACAGCAGCTTCTGAGATCTTACACAGTTTAATCCAGCTTGAGCAATTCAAAGGAGTTGGGATTTGTGACCCCACTTTGGACATCTCTTGAATGTTTAAATTATGTGATGGCACGGCAACTTATAATGCACAGCCTACAAAAAGCTAAACACACCCTTGGGAGGAGAAGTGTTTGGGCTCCAAGGGGCTGATAATAGCCCAGAGGCAGCGTCACGACTGCTGTGTGATTTCAGAACTGTGGTGGAAAATCCACCTTGCCACCAAGGTGACAAGCTCCATCTCCAAGCACATGTCCATATAAATGCAGCCTTCACTGTAAGGAATCTGGCTTATATGTAATGTTTTGCAGATTGCTTAGCTCCTAAAATTACCCCTTTCTCCAAACTTTTCAGCTTTCTGTGTTAACCAAAATGGCTCTTTTAAGTGGGGGACTGATTCCCAGTGCTGCTCACAAAATGTATTTGGTGTTCATCTGCATAAGGTAGACGAACAGCCCTGCTGAATTAATAAAGAGCGGTGCTTTGCTGCTCTAAGTGGCGTTGATGCTAATGTAAAATGGCACAAAGTGGAGTGGGAGGAGTGCACCGGCTTCTCAGAGAAGCTTCACCTGGTGGGAGCAGAGGCAAGAACTGACCTTGAAGAAAACGCAGCTCACATTTGGACATCTGTGAGCAACTTGAAATGGCTGCATTGCTGTTCAGCATCGGTAATGGCAATGCGTTCAGTGCTGGTTTTGCAGTGGTGTTATATCGTGTGCACCTGTACACATGACTGGATGGTGCTGGTTCAGTCGCTGAACAGCCCTCTGAAGAGGCAGCTGCTGCCAAGCAAAACGAGTCCCCTGCCTAACATTTCTACTGATTTCTTCCTGCAGAGAGAGATGCTGTGTAGCACGGAGCTTCACTGTAGTAGGAGGCGTTGGCCTTTTTTTTCGTGCATATATGCAGCTTCAGTTTGAGAAGACAAAGCACAAGACCGTCTCTTCCCTCTGAGTGGAAGATGTTGTCACTTCTACAAGCCTGTGTTCCTATGAGCATCCTCTCCTGTCCTGCCCTAGCCTCACAGACCCCGTCTCTTGCCCAAATTATCAGAACCCTCACTGTGTGTAACTGTTGTGCCAGAGGCTGGGGTTATTTTCTTCCTTTCTCCATCAGTCCAAGAGCATGGTTCCCTCCACCCATCAAAGGAGCATATTCCCTTTCTCCCTGTCACTCCTGAACTGCTCCTAGCCAGACACTCGTTGCTTGAAGCGGTGTTTGATTTAACCAGAGGCAACTTAACACCGTAGTCATCAGTCAGTTCTTGACACTATCAAGTCTGGGAGATAAAGGAGTGAATTAAAAGGGAAGGGAATAAAAAGAGAGAGAGAGAGAATAATAATAAAAAATCCTATCCCCTAAGATCTGATTTCATGTTAAATGTTTTCATCTTTGGAGTGAGCATTAACAGCTGATCGGCAGTGTCTGCTCTTTTCACTCCCTCGTAAAATGCAGTTGTTCAAAGAGACGGGGAATACTGTCTCCTGCAGGAGATGAATGGCTGGTAGCTGCCTGGATCTGGCTCTCATGCTGGTTTGCCAGCCTACCGCGGGCTGCAGGAGAGGGCTGGCCTCCTCGCTGCTGTCGTTAGAGCTTAAAAATTGGTGTGCCTGCATGGGCTCTTCTTCCTTGGGCTCCTCAGCAAGAGAAAACTACTCTATAGGGGAGCATAAGGGAGGAAAGCCAAGCAGGGCTTTCCTGAAGAGGTGTGATGGGCTACTGGTGGGGCTGTCAGGGAGAAGATCCCTGGCATGTGGCTGGGATTTTGTATGGTCTGAAATGGGCAATCACTGCAGAGACGTCAGCCAGAACTTCAGAGGAATTTGCCAGGGCTTTCTGCAGGCAGGAGTTAGGATGGAGCTGTGCCATCTGCCTTAACATTTCTAAGTATCCCTACTAATATTTTCATAGTCCCACTTTCACTCTTGCTTATGCCTAAGCTGGAGTACAAGACAGATCTCCCATAGATGTAAAGAAATGCAAACTGACTGACCTTGACTGAGCAGCTTTGATTTACAACAGTCATGGTTGCCTTGGACATCAGTGTCATCGCTACTCGTTGATCCACAATTGTGAAATTACTCAGATTGATATTACATGTGTTTGTATTAGATATAGTGTGGCCAGCAGGACTAGGGAAGTGATCGTCCCCCGTACTCAGCACTGGTGAGGCCGCACTTCGAATACTGTGTTCAGTTTTGGGCCCCTCACTACAAGAAAGACATTGAGGTGCTGGAGCATGTCCAGAGAAGGGCAACGAAGCTGGTGAAGGGTCTAGAGCACAAGTCTTATGAGGAGCGGCTGAGGGACCTGGGGTTGTTTAGTCTGCAGAAAAGGAGGCTGAGGGGAGACCTGATTGCTCTCTACAACTACCTGAAAGGGGGGTGTAGTGAGACGGGTGTCGGTCTCTTCTCCCAAGTAACAAGTGATAGGACAAGAGGTGATGGCCTCAAGTTGCACTGGGGAGGTTTAGGTTGGATACTAGGAAAAATTCCTTCACAGAAAGGGTTGTCAAGCACTGGAACAGGCTGCCCAGGGACGTGGTGGAGTCACCATCCCTGGAGGTATTTAAAAGATGTGTGGATGTGGTGCTTAGGGACATGGTTTAGTGGTGGACTTGGCAGTGCTGGGTTAACAGTTGGACTCAATGATCTTAAAGGTCTTTTCCAACCTAAACAATACATATGATTCTATGATTCTACATTTGCCATCCCTTTGGTGAAGGGCTGGAGCCAAAGATTGCAGCTAAGGGACTGTCTTGATAGCACTGCATAGGAGGCAAAGATGTCCATACCACTCAGACACCTCAGGAGAAGGCAAATGCTTCATGTTTCATGAAATAAATGCTAGTCATACATCTCATTTCTGCTTGTTGCTACGTGTGCCCAGCAGTGGCCAAGCTGGGAGTCAGAGGAATACTTTTAAAAGTTCATTGACTGATATCTGGCATCTAAAATGTTTTTCTCCTGGGACTTTTTGACTATGTTGATTATGTTTCCAACACAGCAAGAACCTGGATTCCTATTTTATAGAATCCCAGAAACTGGAGTTGGGGGAGTTGAGTGTAGTTAGTCTTACAGCAACTCTACCTACACTGTTCCCTGGGTTTTAAGTTCTATCCTGTGAATTCTGTAATCAGAGAAAAGCTTTGTTTCCTCCAGATGACTTCAGGACATTATTGCTGGATTACCCTAAAATTGATGTTACCCCAAACCCATTTTAGAATGGAATGGGATGGTGACATAGATCCTGGAGACCAAAGTTTTGTTCTCTGAAGGGTATCATCTGAAAAGTGGCTGTGTCAGAAGTGCACAGCCCCTTATTTTCAAAACTGAGGCAGCCTCAGCTGTGTGTGCAAACTTCCCAAAATGCAGCTGCATCTTCCTGCACCTGTTTCTCAAGCAATGATGAAAACAGACATATGAGTCAGTTAGCAATACATCTTTAAAACTCTGTTTGCATCGTTAGGCATTCATGAGTGATGACCTGACAGCTTAGGGGTCAGGATGCATCGTTATTCCTGCTGTGATTAAACACACCTCTAGAAGGTATTTGGGGGCTTTTTGATTAATATTTCTGTGTAAAATGGATATGAATTCCAAGCAATGCTGTCTGATAGGCATTCAGGCTCCTCTGCAGTAAGGGTATACCAGTATCTATCCAAAGGGGGAAGAATTGCAAACTAGATGGTCTCATCTGGAAGTCACACCTCTGGTCCTTCACTTAAGTGCGTGCTGCATTTGGCTATGGTGCCACTAAGGGAGCAGGGTTTATCCACGTGTTGGTAACGAGTGCCATTGAAGACACACTGGGTTATCTGAACATCCTCATAAGGTTGTTCGATATGCCACCAGGCAGGCTGGAGCAGCAGGAGGGACAACCTGAGTCACTGACACCAGGTGCCCACCAAAGCCGCTCTGTCACTCCCCTCAGCTGGACAGGGCAGAGAAAATATAACAAAAGGCTCCTGGGTGGAGATAAGGATGGGGAGAGATCATTTGGCAATTACTGTCATGGGCAAAACAGACTCAGCTCGGGGAAATTAATTTAATTTCTTGCCAATCAAATCAGAGTGGAGTAATGAGAAAAAACCCCTAAATCTTAAAACAGCTTCTCCTCACCTCTCCCTTCTTCTCAAACACAGCTTCACTACCAATTTTCTCTACCTCCTCCCCCCTCAAGTGGCGCAGGGGGATGGGGAATGGAGGTTGGGGTCAGTACATCTCACATTATCTCTGCTGCTTCTTCCTCCTCAGGGGGAGGACTCCTCACTCTTCCTCTCCTCCAGCATGGGGTCCCTCCAATGGGAGACGGTCCTCCATGAACTTCTCCAACGTAGGTCCTTCCACAGGCTGCAGTTCTTCATGAACTTCTCCAATGTGAGTACTTCCCACGGGCTGCAGTCCTTCAGGCACAGCCTGCTCCAGCGTGGGTCCCTTCCACGGGGTCACAAGTCCTGCCAGCAAACCTGCTCCAGCGTGGGCTCCTCTCTCCACGGGACCACAGGTCCTGCCAGGAGCCTGCTCCAGCACGGGTTCTTCATGGGCTGCAGCTTCTTTCAGGGCACATCCACCTGCTCCACGGTGGTCCTCCCTGGCCTGCAGGGGGACAGCCTGCCTCATCGTGGTCTTCCCCACGGGCTGCAGGGGAATCTCTGCTCCGGCGCCTGGAGCATCTCCTCCCTCCTTCTGCACTGACCTGGGGGGCTGCAGGGCTGGGGCTCTCACATATTCTCATTCCTCTCTCCCAGCTGCTGTTGCGCAGCAGTTTTCCCTTTCTTAAATACATTATCCCAGAGGTGCTACCACCGTCGCTGATGGCCTTGGCCTTGGCCAGCGGCGGGTCCGTCTCAGAGCTGGCTGGCATTGGCTCCATTGGACATGGGGGAATCTTTGAGCAGCTTCTCACAGGAGCCACCTGTATACCCCCTTGCTACCAAATCTTGCCGAGCAAACCAGTGTGGTGAGGGCCTGGACACACAGGTCACATGGAGACACCTACTACATGAATGTAGGTTTCTGAATCCAGACCTGACTCCCATCCCTGGGCATTGGTTTAGTTGCCCACCAGTAAGCATCTGGTGAGATCTGAGATGCCACCAGGTTCCTTCTGGCTACTGGGTGTTGCTCCAGAAAGTCATGGCATGCGTGAGTGTCAGGGATGCCTCAGGACATCTCAAATGGCAGGAAGTGGCTACGTGTGAGAAAGTGAACTGTACTGCTAGTGTCCACAGTTGTTTCTGTCTGAGAGAACCTCTTTGGATGGTCTTTAGGCAAGACTTTTGTTCGTTAGGCAGCAAGAGTGAATGGGCACTGCATGAAGTCAGTTCATCTAACTTATTTTAGGTGTCTACATTAGGGTGGGTCATCATGTGCAAGATCCATGGGCTGCACTGATTGATTTCCATTGCCACGTGTCTTCCACCCATCTGTTCCCAGGCACCCATATACTTGGTCTCATTTGCAGTTTTCCAGTGCTCCTAAAACCAGAGGTATAATTCCACATAAAGGTGGTGTGGGAGGTTCAACATCACACTCTGTCATTGGTTTCCACCAAAGTGTTTTTGAAGTCAGGGCTTTTAATGGGACCTCCATGGAATGGAGGAAGGAGGAGAATAGGACCTTATTTGCTGCGCTCATTAATCTGAGAGCATTTAGGCTCATGATTTCAGAGGCCTTTCTACCCACTTCCTGGACTTGAATCAAGACAGCCAGACTGGTTTGAGACCATCAGGTATCAGACCGTATCTTATGGTAACGGTCACAAAATGTCACAAATGTATTAATTTAATAATAGTTCATAGGAGGTTTCTTAAGATAAACACTTCTGTGGTACGTAACCTGTTCCCGAGGGATTCTGAGCACTCCAAGAGTTCAGTGGGTAAAGAAATATTAAAATTACTGGGAACTTCGATTTTTTAAAGGTATAATAGTTTTGCTGACAATATTGTGAGACAGCCACGAGATGTCTCTGTGGCAGTACAGCATTCCCGGACACGGTCCTTGGTAAAGAAGAGAGACAAAGCTGGAGCTGGAACTGAGTGTTTTGGGTTTTTTTCAAGATACACCTTGTGTTTAAGAAAGCTTAGGATTCCTCTAGCAATGGCAGCTGGCTCAGGGGTGGGCACTCCTTGCACCTCCTTGCCGGCACTGGTTTTTCTAATATGTGTCTCTCAACATTTCCTTGTTAAGAACAGCTTTTGGTTTTATTCCTCCTACCACACATTTTCACAAAGACCCAGTCTGCTACCTAATAAACTCAGCGTGTTGGCAGCCAATCGTCTGATACTTCTGAAGCAAGTGCCTCTGTTTCTACTAACACAGGCAACTTGATTTGTAAACAGATACTTAAGTGGGTGTTTTTAGCGGTATAGCAGATGGTCAATACAGCTGCCTTCTCTCCCTTCTCTGCATTCACTCCCCTCCTCTACAATTACAGTTTCTTGCCATTTTTCTCTGTAATGTGGATTTGGTAAAAAAAAAAAAAAAAAAAAAAAAAAGCATTACAGGAGGGAGAAAATTGCTCAGTGAATTTCAAGAGGAAAAATTGGATGGCAACCTCAAATGTTACCTTAAAAGCACTGTGAAAGCTACCCACACATTCTCACTTTGCTTGACTTTCCCTGCTTGAGTAACTCTGGATCTCAATGGGACTGCTTGTGTGGGTAGAGACCAACACAGGGATCGACTTTCCTCATGCACAGAAACTCGTGACTAATGCTACAATACGCAACTAAAGTATTAATTTTTCTCTCTGCTTGATGTAGTTAGTCACTAGTACTTATGCAGGTTCTTCCTTGAATTCTGCATCAAGGCTTGGAAGTAACATGAAGATATGAGGGGATGGCGTAGAATACTCTCCAAGGGTTTGTTTGCTTTGGTCCAGTAGCGGGATCGGGGTCTCTGTAGGTGTTTTGCGCTTACTGTTGCATATCTGCGTTGTGTTAGACTCAAGTTTTCTAAAGTTACCTTGCTGTCTCCCGTGGGATCGATAATTTGGCAAAATCAGCCCCAAGTGGGTGGTGGGATTGAGTTCCCTTCCCTCCTGGGCACTGTACCACAGACCAGCATCTCTCTCTTCAGAAGGGTCTTCGCAAACACTTTAAATTTGCCTTTTGCTTCCTTTCAAGCTATCATTTCTACTTTCCCTTCCAGCACAGCCCCACTGCATGGTTAACACCTTCAGGAATCAGCACTTAACCTTTACAGACACATTAAAGCAGTGGAGTGAGACTAATCCAAGAGTAGTCTGGGGGCTGGACTGACTTAAGCCACTGCTGCAGCTTTTAAAGCAAACCAGCCATCATCTCTCTCTTTCGTACAACAGGTTTGGCTAGGGATCAAAGTCCAGGGGGGTCTTATTGAATAGTCTTTTGTCCTTGACGGATTGTCACTCTCTGTAGTTCATCCATAAGACCTGGAGATGCTATCAGTGAAAACAGGATGTGTTCAGCCTGTCCAAGTCGGGGTCCTCCAAGCATTGCCTTCTGAGAGAGGATTGTGGTTCAGTTCTTATCCCCACAGCTTAAAATATTATGGGGTTGGCTGTCAGGTCTCCTGACCTAACACTTGAAAAGAAACCCATTGAGAAGTTTGTGTGCTATCGACATAAGATGGTGCATTTAGCCCCTGGAACAAGCTCGATCTCTTTCTGGTTGCACCTGAGATGAGAGAAAGGTTCCCCCTGGCAAAGGTAGCCCAACCCTCCTTGAACTGATTGTTTCCTCAGGTCTGTGAGCGTCGCTGCGTGTGATCGACCTCTCTGGCCAGTCTATCAAAAATGTCCTGGGTTTCAAAAAAAACCCAAGCCTTTGCATATTGAGCTAAGCTAGCATTTTCAACAGAGAGGTTGATAGCAGCTGTGCACAGGGGTGTGCTGGTAGATCTCTGCCTGGAGCAATAACGCCTTAGCTCCTTGCTGATGGGTCAGAGCAGCGTGTCCAGCACTGCCTGAGGCAACTGGGAGGGTTTTCTGCCTCTTCGGCCTGTTACCAAGCAGATTGCACTAAGGCGTAAGTCATTCCTTTAGTGACCCTGGTCATGTTGTTTCATGAATCTCCTGAGAAAGTTGACCAGGAATTTCTCAAAGCAAACTTTTATTTCCCTGCTGGAAAACACCAGTTTGGCCAAAAAAAATCCCTTTTCTGGGAGGGTGCTTGTTTCACTAAAGTCTCTGGCAGGAAGGACCTCTCTGAACTAATAGTCTGGTGCCCTGGGTACTTATCTCGAGGTTACTATTTACAGGTTTTCCCCCTGTGATGGGTGCCCCATGGGTGCAATACGCTCCAGTAGCCCATGGTCCAGTTCATCTGCCGACCCCACCCGTTGGCAAGACACTTCTGTCCATGATGTACTGTATACACTTCCCGGGACAGGGGAAGAAAACCCATACTAACTTGCAAGGACAGGCCCTGGGAGATTCATTCATAAGGGGTGGGTAGGCTGGCTGCTCCAGGTGCCTCTTCATCTCCAGCAGCATTAGGAAAAGCTGAAAGGAACTATCACATGTAATTTCCAACACTGGAGGCAGCTAGGAGAGGTAGAGCACACATAAAGATGTGAATGCATGAGGGATTGCAGGAGGAATATTTGCAGCCTGGGCATCCCACAACACCCATGGGCTGCCCCTTCCTTGTCCTTACCTATCTCGTTGATGAGGTCTCGCTTGCTGCTGGCATGCAGGACTGGAGTTCGGCTCTAAATCCAACTGGGAAAACAGCACTGCTTGGGTTAATGGCGTTGGTGGAGGGATTTGCACAAGGGCAGAAGGACATGACCTTTCCCAGGGACAGGGCTTTGCAGAAGGGTCTGCTCCTTTTCCCCACCCGAGGAGAATTTCTGGCCCCGGACACTGCTGCCTTGCTGTTTTCTAGGTGGAGCCTCATTGTGTGGGGATGGCTATGGCTCCCGGCTCCTGCCTGTGCCTCTGGCCTCCATCCATGGCTATCGGAGGACTCTGTGCAATAGCCAGAGATGCTTGTGCTTCTGTTCCCTGGACCTGAGCCCAGCCGATTTCCCTCCCTGGCCCTCCTTTCCATGAATGAAGTGGAGGGATTTGGCTGGGTGCCCGAACCTTCCGGGCTTTTATCAATGGGATCAACAGTTTGTCAGATCCGTGATGATGAGTCACAGCGAGATCCCGTTACTGTTCGTTAATACCTCGCGCAGGGCAGGTCAGCCTGCCCCGGCCCCGGCTTGGATTTAGCCCAGCTCTGCAGAGAGTCAAGGATCTGCATGGAAGGGGTTTGCTTGGACCCCCTTGAACACACGTGTGCACACGCAAAAAACAGCTTGCACACACCCAGACGTGTACTCACGGGTGCAAAAATGGGCGTGCACACATCTGTGCATGTACACAATCGTGCGTGCATAAACACACTTAATGCATGCATACACCTGAGCCCGTGTGCACATGCTGAAGCTTACATGGGCACTAATGTGTAAACACACATCCCAACATACGTGCATGCTCGGACGAGGTGACATCCCGCGTGTCCCCTCTTCCCAAGGGCAGCCATGCCGGGCTCTAGTGCCTCCTCCTCGGAGGACACGAGAATGTGGCTCACACGCTCAGAGAAGGTCCAAAAAGCAGATGCGGCTGAGGTCTGCACGATGCTACGACGTGCGTCGGCTTTTCCCTGGTGGTCTCAGAGATGGGTTGGGGTGACGGGCACAGCGGGGAGAGGACTTGGTCACCAGCACCCGGGAGATGAGTGCTGAGCCACCTGGCAGAGTCCCTGTCCCATCAGTAGCTCACGCTGGTGTGGTCGAGTAGCTCTTTCCAACAAGTTTTGAAATTTAGGAACTTCACCAATGGTATTGCCAATCTCAGGCTCTCCAGGATGCACGTTGGGCCCTCAGAAACTAACTAAAACCAGGCAAGCAGAGAAAAAGTCATCAGCATTCAATTTTTATATTATTATTTTTTCCCTTAGGTGTTAGAGCCTGGAGGAAAATTTTCAAGTCAAATTTTCTCACCTCAGAGACATTTAAAATGCCCGTCTTCATGTGAGGTGCAAAAATCTGTTTTCAAAGCTTTCATGTTTGGTTTTGTGCAGCGTCTTTCACCACAGCAACTATCACAGCTTTACTTTGATTTCCTAAGGAAACCAGACCTGTGTAGGGATGGAGGGTGGCTGTCAGCAGCCGAGGACCTCTTGCATCTTTTAATACTGATTTGTCAGAGGATAAATCCTACAAGTTTCACAAAACCAGGCATGTGGAAAGAGAAGAGGGACCAGTTAGTATCCTCAGTGAAGGAAAAAGCAGCCCAGGAGCATACCCCCTCTTAAATTCCAACCAAACCACCCATTAGAGAGACTTTATAAATGTCACAGCCTTGGGTAAATCTTTTGCTGGAGTTTGTGCTCTATTGGACACCAGAGAAACCACCATCCCTTGGAAACCAACCTTGCTTTGCTCTTTTACTCACAGAGCAATTTGTTTTCTTAACTGCGTTGTAGCGTAGAGAGAGGTCTGGTAGTGATTTCATGTTAGAGCATGTAAAGTAACACTTCAGGAGACAAATGGGAAAAGTGGGGTTTTTTTGAACCCCAGGATACTGTAAGAACATTGAAATTTCCTAACGGCCGTAATAATAGTAAAGCTGATGTTGTCTTGATTGTTTATGGCTTTCATTTTCAATCACCTCTTGTGAATGGCAGAGTGAAACTTAAAGTGTATTTATGCACAGCACTGAAAGTACAGTTACACAAATTGTAATGGAAGAGCAGTTTGTAGGGAAGGATCATGGGTTTATTACACTGGCTGATACAGCAAGAGAAAGATGTCAAGCTTATGGGCTCCAAGCCTGCACAACTGGTCATCCTTTCTGAACTTCCCTAAGGTCAGGCAGCTTCGAGGGTACCAAGCTGGAGCTCTTCTAAACCTGATGCTCAGCACGTGCCGTGCACTGGGGATCCTCAAATTGGGGCTCAGACCAAAAACCTGAGCATGAGGGACAAGCAACACCTGCAATGCAGGCCTTAATCCCACATATCCTAACAAAAATACTTGCTCTCTGAATTTCAACCAGTAAGGGTAAGTTTTCAGAGGCTGAGGGAGCTGAGGTAGAGCATTTTGGATCAGGAAGAGTCACACCGGGAAAGCTTTTGTTTTATTTAGCATGCTGCAAGGTTTTCAGGAGAGATATAAGGACCATAGCCCTTGCATCTGAGCTTCTGAAGGCCCCTCTTGCCACCAGATCTGTCCCATCCCTGGTCTGAAAATAATTTCCAAAAGGCTTGCAAAGAAAAAAACAGAAAGTGTGAGAGTTGGAAATTCATCGGGCTGTTGGCCCAGAAAATATTCCCTCTTCCAAGAGTAGTTGTAGAGCTCGCTCTTCAGTTGTGAGGTGGCTGAGACCCCTGGGGGCTCTTGGAAATCCTTGGAAAATGGCAAGTCAAACACTGCTCCGCACAGGGCTTTTGGAGAACATTGCTTCAAGGTCTACCTGTAGAAAACACAAGTACTGAATATTGAATCATTGATGGTAAAAGGCAGGTGGAGATTTGTGGATAAAATGGCTCTTCTGTGGGAAGATCGTGATATGTCAAAACCCAGAGGTGCTACTTCTTTTCATCGGGAGCAGATTTTCTGGAAGGTCCTACTTAGCATGGTCATCTGCACCACAGAGAAGTAAATGCAGCAGGGATTTGAGCCTCAGTCTTCCACATCTGAGGCACACGTCTCACCCACTGGGCTTATCCTGGACTGGCCTGAGTATCCTCCTTTTTTATGGGGAGAACTGAGGAGGTTGTTTTCCATGAGCAGATCTCCACTTTGTCCCAGGAACCTCTACACAGGACTGAAAAACCTTTTCCTTCTCCATATACAAAATTTCCCATTATCCATCGAATAGCATCCATCAGTCTGTACCCCAGTCTCTGCCCCAAAACCCATGTGGGGACCACAGCAAGAAGTGGGGTGGTGCAAGTCAGGAACCTCTGCCTTGTCTTGCACACAGGTCCCTCCAAATTTCCTCCAAACTCTTGGCTGCAACCCAGCCCAGCGCAGCGGCAGCTGCGTGTGGGGAGAGTAATTGCATTTCCAGCTCCCACTCCCTGAGCATCTGGTTCCCCTCCCCTGAGTGCAGTGGGATCGCTTGATCTTCCCACAGCCCTTTCCGCCCATCAGAAAAAACCAGACCCCCCTCCCTCTCAGCCCCATTCTCTCCCACTCCTGCTTTCCCCTGGTGCCTTCTTAGACCCATTAGGTTTTTAATCTGGCTCGTGTTTACAATATCCATTTACTGTTGCTCCATTCTTAGTTCTTCTGTTTAATTCCTGCTGCCTGCATTGATGGTGATTCAGTGGCAGGAAGGCAAAGAGTCCCACTGGGCTTTAGGGTTTTGGGCTTCGGGGTTTTTTTGAGTGTTTCCCAAAAGGTTCATCATAGCTAGGGCCTCATCTGTTACCTCTGGGTCTGGTGCCATGTCACTGCAGCTGAAACGGGCTGATGGATGGCGTGTGAAGCCTCTCCTTGGAAGGTCTCATTGCAATTGTCCCACTGGCAGCTACTCCTGCTGTACATCCATGGCAGGTTAAAGTTCAAGTTTCCAAGAGCAACATGTTGAGACTGCAGTCAGCTGCAAACCCCTCTGCCAGGAGAACTCTTTTTGCCCAGGTCCGAGGGACTGACGCCAGGTCGGGGAGTGGGCAGAAGTACCCCATCTCCTGCAGGAGTACAGGAGGCATCACGGGTGGAGCAAGATCCTTGCACGCACAGCTGGATCGGGACCTGGAAGAGGGTCTGCAGTTTGGGCAGCCCAAGGAGAAGACCTCAGGACCTCAGAGAAGATGCTTTGGTTAATTTGCATATGTGGTTATTGCCTTTGCGTGGGGCTTTTACTAGTAATTCCCCTGCCCAAACATAGGTGCCAAAGGTCATCCGAGATGCCCTCGGGCTACACCTAGGCTGTCACTCCAGGAGGCCATATGTGCTTGGTTCAGGGTTGAACCAAATAAAAATCTTCCCATGTGTTCATTTCAGCAAGAGAAATCTCTTCCATCCAACCCAAATTGCTTTGCTTTTTTCTCACCTCCAGTTCAGCAGCCACACCGGAATGCCATATGTCCCGTTACCACCCCATCTACACAGACAGGACAGCCAACAGACATGTTGTCATCCCTGGCCAATAAAATAGGAAGCCAATGCACAGGCAGATCACAGCAGAGAGCAAGATCCATCAGGTCTAGGGGACATCCTCGGCCACCAGCCCCTTCCCTGTGACCACCTGAGCTTCTAGCAATAGCACCTCTTGTTCTTTCTGCAGGAATCCTGAATTGGCCCCTACATAGAGACACCCATCACAGCAGGGTGGATGTATCCACACTGCCTGTGCTAACTCCCAGTTGTGCCCACCAGGACTATTTGCTGAATTTAAACCATGCAGGGGGCTGTGCTAACAGGTAACAGCAGGGATGGTGCAATCCCTGTCCCGGTTTCGTTCACTGGTGCAGACAACGCCTTTCTGTCCCAGCTCTACCTCCGCTGCATTCTCTGTCTTTCAAGCATCTTTCTCTCCAGCAACTCCCAGCCTTGCCCAGGCATTTACCCAGCAGAAATACGACTTTTAATTACTATTTTTTACGACTTCCTTTTCATAATTGCACTGGGGGCTCTCTGCTGTTCGGCTTTAATCTGCATCCTGAGAAATCACTTTCTCAGG